>NC_063184.1:15054917-16336048 GCF_023159225.1 Perognathus longimembris pacificus
AGGGGTTCATAGAGAAAGCCAGTCCTAAAAGAACTTAATATAAAAACAAGACTGCTTATAGGGTTGTAACAGTAAATAAGTTACTACTGATTACAGGGCCCAGGATCGGTTGCTATATTGAAATTGTATTCTTTAGGAACACCAAATCTAATTTTATAGACAGGTATACAGGGTATCTGTATATAACTGTGACTTTGTATCATTTACACAACAGTGCTTGGTAAGGGCTGCTTTGGGTCATAAATGGTGCTCATAGGTGCTTGTAGATTGGCATTCCCAGTCCAAATGGGCAGAAGGAACACAAGAAAGATGGCAAACAATGAAGCCTTATCCCCCACTCAAAACAAGCAGGAAGCAGAGCAGTCAATCAAAGACATAGAAGAGAACCCCCAAAATGCTCTACAAAGTCTACTGATAAACATGATAAATGAAAAGTTTGAATCTCTTCAGTCAATTATTCTAGAGCATGAGGAGGCAAAGCAAAAATTAATGGAGAATTTCATGGCATCCACAAATAGAAAGATGAATGAACTTCAAGAGTCAAATGAAAAGATAGCTAACCATCTTAAAGAATTAAGAGACAACAATCAAAACCAAAGTAATAAAGTTAATGAAGTAAAGAAGTACATACAAGACCTAAGAAATGACATGGAAATCATCAGGAAAGACCAGTCAGAAGGAAAAGAGATTCGAAATCAAGTAGCTAGCTTACACTCCCGACTAAATAAAAATACCAACCAAGAATTCTGTACCCAGCCAAACTCTCATTCATAGCCGAAGGTCAAATAAAAGTCTTCCACAGGAAGGAAAAACTGAAACAATATATCTCCACCAAACCAGCTTTACAGAAAATCTTCAAAGATGTACTATACAGGGAAAATAATCAAGATCCCAATACAGACAGAGAAATGAACCCTAAATAGTAAACATCAGATCAAGAAATGGGAAGACACAACTTTAAGCAAGATAGTGATAATGAAAGGAACAAACGATTATCTCTCAATCCTAACTCTCAATATAAATGGACTTAATTCTCCAATCAAACGAAATAGGCTTATAAGTTGGATGAAAAATCAAGATGCATCTTTCTGCTGCCTCCAAGAGACACATCTATCCAGCAAAAGTAAACATCTTCGAAAAGTGAAAGGCTGGAATAAAATCTATCAGGCAAATGGCCCCCATAAGCAGGCTGGAGTTGCAATCCTAGTATCAGACAAAATTGACTTCAAATTAAAAATGGTAAGAAGAGACAAAGAAGGTTACTACATACTAGTAAAGGGATCACTCCTACAGGAAGACAGAACCATTCTAAATATATACACACGAAATGCAGGAGCACCCAACTTCATCAAACAAACACTACTGACTCTAAAAACACTCATAGACCCAAACACATTGATAGTTGGGGATTTTTAACACCCCACTATCACCTCTGGACAGATCAACACGCCAAAAACTGAACAAAGAAACCACAGAACTAAATAATTGCATAGACCAACTAGACTTAACCGACATCTACAGAATATTCCACCAAGCAACAACAGAATACACATTCTTTTCGCCAGCACATGGAACATTCTCCAAAATAGATCACATCTTAGGGCACTAAGAAAAACTGTACAAATTCAGAAGTATCAAAACCATTCCCTGCATTCTCTCAGACCACAATGGCATAAAATTAGAGCTCAACTCAATCAGCCACCACAGAAAATACTACAATTCATGGAGACTAAAAAACACACTGCTGAACCATCAGAGTGTCATTGAAGAAATTAAAACGGAAATTCAAATGTTTATGAGATTCAACCAAGTTGAGGGCACAAAGTACCAGCTCCTTTGGGACGCAGCAAAGGCAGTACTCAGAGGAAAATTTATATCTCTGAGTGCATACTTCAACAAACTGGAGAAACAGCAACTCAATAATTTAAAGAAGCACCTTAATTTCCTTGAGAGCGAACAACAAGCCAAACCCCACGCTAATAGACGGAAGCAAATAATTAAAATCAAATCAGAATTAAATCAATTAGAGACAAAAAAAAAAAACCATCGAAAGAATCAACAAAACAAAGAGTTGGTTCTTTGAAAAAATCAGCAAGATAGACAGAACCCTGGCAAACCTGACCAAGAAACGAAGGCAGCAGACTCTAACAAACAAGATAAGAGATGAAACAGGTAACATCACCACAGAAATAACCGAAATTCAGAAAATAAAAAGGGACAATTTTGCAAACCTTTATGCCAACAAATTCGAGAACTTGGAAAAAGTGGATGATTTCCTAGAAAAAATTCATATCCCCAAACTCAAACTTGAAGATTTAAACCTTCTAAACAGACCCATATCCAGTATTGAAATAGAAATGGCAATAAATGATTTCCCATCCAAGAAAAGCCCAGGTCAAGATGGATTCACTGCAGAATTCTACAAGGCCTTCAAGACAGAACTCACACCAATATTTCTCAAACTCTTCAATGAAATTGAAATAGAACGTTCACTACCAGACTCATTCTATGAAGCCAGTATAACCCTCATCCCAAAACTAGGCAGGGACTCATGATGGAAAGAGGACTACTGACCAATTTCCCTGATGAACATAGACGCAAAAATTCTCAACAAAATTCTGGCCAATCGACTTCAACAGGTTATCAAAAAAATCATACATCACGAACAAACTGGATTCATTCCAGGGATGCAAAGTTGGTTTAATATACGCAAGTCAATTAATGTAATCCACCACATCAACCGGAGCAAGGTAAAGAACCACATGGTTTTAATTCTGGATGCGGAAAAAGCGTTCGATAAATTCGAGCACCCATTTATGCTTAAAGCCCTGGAAAAACTGGGATTCCAGGGAACATTCCTGAATATAATCAAGGCAGTTTATGACAAACCAACAGCAAGCATAACTCTAAATGGGGAAAAACTAAAGCCATTCCCTTTAAAATCTCGAATAAGGCAGAGATGTTCACTCTCTCCACTGCTCTTTAACATAGTACTAGAATTCCTAGCCAGAGCAATTAGGCAAGAAGAAAATATAAAGGGGATCCAAATAGGAAAATATGAAGTTAAACTTTCTCTCTTCGCAGATGACATGATCCTATACCTAAAGAACCCTATAGACTCTACCCCCATGCTACTAGAGCTGATCCAAAACTTTGGCAAAGTCGCAGGATATAAAATAAACCTTCAAAAATCAACGGCCTTTCTTTATGCTAACGACCCGAAGGCCGAGGCTGAAATCAGGAAAGCAACTCCTTTTGCAATAGCCCCCAAAACATAAAATACCTAGGAATAACCTTAACCAAAGAAGTGAAAGCCCTCTTTGATGACAACTTTAAAAGCTTGAAAAACGAAATTAAGTCAGAACTAAGGAAATGGAAAAACCTCCCATGCTCCTGGATTGGGAGGATTAATATAATCAAAATGGCAATATTGCCAAAGGCTATCTACAAATTCAATGCAATACCCATTAATATCCCAACACCATTTTTTAATGAAATAGAGGAAGCAATCCAGAAATTCATATGGAAAAATAAAAGACCTAGAATAGCATAAACATTCCTAAGCAGAAAGAACAGTGCTGGAGGAATTACAATACCCAACTTCAAGCTGTATTATAAAGCTATAGTAATAAAAACAGCTTGGTATTGGCACCAGAACAGGTCTGAAGACCAATGGAACAGAATTGAAGACCCAGAAATGAACCCACAGAACTACGCCTACTTAATCTTTGATAAAAGAGGTAAAACAATAGTATGGAACAAAGATAGCCTCTTTAACAAATGGTTCTGGCAAAACTGGCTCAACACATGCAAAAAACTAAAACTAGATCCTTATTTATCACCCTGCAACAAAATCAATTCCAAATAGATTAAAGACCTCAAAATCAAAACAGACACCCTGAAAACACTAAAGGAAGGAGTAGGAGAAACACTTGGGCTCCTTGGCGCAGGACGGAACTTCCTTAACAAAGACCCAGAAAGGCTACAAATCAAAGAAAGGATGGACAAATGGGACTGCATCAAACGGCAGAGCTTCTGCAAGGCAAAGGACATAGCTCGCAAGATAAACAGAAAGCCCACAGACTGGGAGAAGATCTTTACCGGCCATTCAACGGACAAAGGCCTCATATCTAAAATATAAGCAGAACTATAAAAATTACCCTCTTCCAAAACAAAACCGCAAAGGACCAATAGCCCCCTCATCAAGTGGGCTAAAGACTTACAAAGAGACTTCTCTGATGAGGAAATGAGAATGGCCAGGAGACATATGAAAAAATGCTCTACATCACTGGCCATAAAAGAAATGCAAATCAAAATAACATTGAGATTCCATCTCACCCCAGTAAGAATGTCATTTATCAAGAAAACTAGCAATAACAATTGTTGGAGGGGATGTGGCCAAAAGGGAACCCTACTTCATTGTTGGTGGGAATGTAATCTGGTTCAGCCATTCTGGCAAGCAGTACGGAGATTCCTCAGAAGGCTAAATATAGAACTCCCCTATGACCCAGCAGCCCCACTTTTGGACAAAATCACAGTAATGCCACCAGCACAACCATGTTCATCGCAGCACAATTTGTCATAGCGAGAATCTGGAACCAACCCAGATGCCCCTCAGTAGACGAGTGAATTAGGAAAATGTGGTACATATACACAATGGAATTTTATGCCTCTATCAGAAAGAATGACATTATCCCGTTTGCAAGGAAATGGAAGGACTTGGAAAAAATTGTACTAAGTGAAGTGAGCCAGACCCAAAGAAACATGGACTCTATGGTCTCCCTTATTGGGAATAATTAGTACAGGTTTAGGCAAGTCATAGCAAAGCATCACAACGCCCAATAGCTATACCCTTATGAACACCTAAGATGATGCTAAATGAAATGAACTCCATGTTATGGAGACAATTGTTATATCACAGTTGTAACTACTTTCAACGTCCCATGTGTATATGTACCTTCTATTATTGATGATGTTCTTGTATTACCTTCCTGTGGTTGTACCTACACTATCTCTGTAATCTTATCTGAGTATGTTGTAAACCGTGTATACTGGTATTGGAATTAGGAAATTGAAAGGGAATACCAAAATTGAGAGATACAGGGTAAAAAAGGACAAGCAACTTCAAAAGCAATACTTGCAAAACTGTTTGGTATAAGTGAACTGAACACCTCAGGGGGGAAAGGGTAAGCGGGAGGGGGTGGGGGGTATGAGGGACAAGGTAACAACAGTACAAGAAATGTATCCAATGCCTAACATATGAAACTGTAACCTCTCTGTACATCAGTTTGATAATAAAATAAAAAAAATGAAAGAAATAGAACCCTTGACTCTAGTTAACCTTTAGGACATACAAGAAAGGTTCCCTTACAAAAATGCCAGTCTTCTAGGAAGATAACCCGGTTGAATTTGACACAGAAGTAGTTCGTGCTGCAGTTAATCTATGGATATCATCTGTGGAAACGTGGAGATCGTGAAGCTACCCAATCCCACCTTCAGTGCTGGCGCTGGTCCACAAATGCACAGGAGGACTTTAGAGTTTTCTAGATTTCTTTTCAAACACTCAGCAAGAAGAGTTGGTGAAATGTATCCTCTTTGCCATTGCGTCCCAAAGCAGGTGCTGAGAGAACAAATTCAGCATCAAATCTTTCATTGTCAATGCTAATTTCTCCAATTGGCTTCTGCAAATTGCATCTTGTGTTTTATTGAAGAACATCAACTTTATCTTCCTGGGACTGGGTATATTAGTCAAAACATAATTCAGAATTTGAACCATGGGTGTGAAGGCTGTTCCCGCTGCCAATAAAACGAGATCTTCTGATTCCTGCAGTTTGGATAGTTGAAAACTGCCCTCAGGACTGCTGAGAGAAACCTAACCTCCCATCTGAAGATGATCAAGCTGTCGTGTGAAGAGTCTGGAGGGAGAAATTTGGATCCAGAAGTCGAAGTACTGATTGTTAGGAAGAAGGGGATGCTTAAACTACAAGACAGAGGAGTTAGATTCAGGTGTGTATGGCCTTGCTAGTTGTGCGCCCAACGGTTAGCCAGCGGGAGACATGGGGCCTGGCCGGTGCCCGCAGATGGGCGCGCGCAGGCCGCGAGCCGCAACTGAACTTCGTGTCCTGTGAGGAGGCACTTCTGCCATGGAAACCAGGCGTCCCTTCCTGGAGGACCTTCCTGCATCTCAACTCCGAATAAATGAACTAGGCCACTCCAGGGGATGGCCAGGGGACTTCCCCGAGGGACTGTCCTTTTCTTCATCATAATCTCCCCGTTCTCCACAACCCGCACAGAAGTCTTCCTGAATCTCATGGCTTAGCCGGATATGGATAACATCCACATAGTCCTTCCTGACTGTATCTGCTCTAGAGGAACCACCTTGATGATCAATGATCATTGATTGTTATCTGATGTCCTTCTGCTGAGCATATATGAGGACGGTGAGGAAGAGTCTGTTTGGAACCAGTGAAGCTTGGAGAAGTGGGACTCCCCGTGCCAGGCGGATCTGTCAACGGCCTCTTCGGAAGCAAACCTTCGGGGCAGTGGCTTCACTACTATGCTGCCAACCAGGCATACCTTCAGCATGAATTCCGAATTGACCTAACGCTGAACCTGCTGGAAAAGATCAGCACCACCTGCTCCTGCCTCTCTCACGCGTTCATGTTCTCCACCAGGGTGAGAATCCGGGGATGGGATGACATCATAAACAGGCCCTCTTAGACAGATCCAACAATTCTCTTTCTTGGGGTGTTGCTTCAGTTCTTCCTCTGCGACTTCCACCAGCCTCCCTTTCAAAATGGTGAGGCATTTTCCACTGGTGACCGGTCGAATCCAATCCATTATTCTTCTGCCTTGTTCTGAAGGGACCATGCTATGGCCCCCGGAGGCGGCAGCTGGGGCCTGGGATAGACGGGACATTGAGCGTCCTGGACCCCGGCCCGACCCTGCCTAGGGTCCTCACTGAGCAGAGGCCAAACCCGGACCCACTTCCGAAGTCCATAGCTACGCCTAATGACTCTAATCAACTGAAAGAAGACCATAGATATGAAGGATGAGTGGATAGTTTTGAGTCCTAATTTAATCAAACGATATGTGCACCTACTATACAAGGAGCTTTGTGAAGAAGAGTTTCTATCCAGCAGGAATTAGAGTTCATTTTCTTGCTTCTATTACTTCCAACCTTTTTTAGTAAAGGTACTAAGAAGAAGGGCTGTGGTCAAGAGTAAAGAACCAGAAATGAACTTTTAACCAAGGTGATTACTAACCAGTATGAAACACGGAGCATGTTCAAGCTTTTCCATGTGCATTATTAAATCAAAGCTATAAAAGAATTCTTATTTTATTTATTTTCAAAGGGATGTACAGAGTGGTCACAATTTCATACGTTAGGCCTTGGGTACATTTCTTGTACTGTTTGTTACCTCTTCCCTCCTTCTTACAGTTTTACATCAACCTATTCTCTGATCTAGGTTAAAAGATGATTCCCCCAGACTTTAGTCTCATTGTGCCCTTTAGCAGGTTGATGCTATGTATAGAAAATATTTCTCTCCTCTTACAGGAAAAATGGGAAATGTTTATTCTCAGATCCATCTTAGGCAATATTTTCCTGTCTAGATAACACCACAAAGAAAGGAGAAAGGCTGCTTTCATTCAACTGGTTCCTATTTGTCAAGCCTTACTTTACTCCATGCTTTTATTGAATCAGACATCACCAGATGCAGTGGTACAAACACAAGCACATCATACGTGACCTTAGAATCTGTAGCAGATAAGATAGTCAACTGTAAACCTTGTTGAAACACAATGAGACACACCAAGGGGCTCTCAGATAATTGAGCCAACACCATAGAGATTGTAAGAATGATACACTAAAAGAATTCTACAGATTTTTTTACTCCTCAGAAGAGCAGAGAAATTTAATGGAAAAACATCCTCCTCACAGTTTAGTGTTTCTTTTAAAATTAGTTTATTTATTGTCAATGTGAGATACAGAGGGGTTACAGTTTCAGATATAAATCAGTGAGTAAATTTTTCATCAAACTTGTTAGCTCCTCACTCATTTCTCTCCCTCCTTCCTCTCTCCCAACATGGCTCTGCCAATGAGTTGTACAGTTGGATTATGGAATATAATTTTGTAAGTATTGTTGTTGCATTGGTTCATCTTTCACTCTTTGGCTCTCCATTAGGATTTTCCCCTTCTCTTCCCAAGTTCCAATAAACACATATATAGTTACCAGGGTACTCAAGTCAGTAAACCTCGGGAGGACAGACAAAAGCAAGTGGGATAATTACAGATGGTGCATTGGACATAACGACGACAATGGTATACCACTTTTTTCCATAACTTGGGCTTCATTTTACTTAGTATCATCTTATGTATATATACTTAGCTCTTGAGTTATTGTGATCTTCTGCTATGAGTATTCTAGACATGGACTAATTATTCCCAATGAGGCAAACCATATTTCTTAACCATACATTTTAATGTAGAATTTGTTCAGAGTTGAGGCAAGAGAGTAAAGCATGGACAAAACCGAGGAGAAAGAGACACAGGATAGGAATGTGTGGGACCCTGTTCTGTAGATGAGAAGTAACTGAGCAATGTTCAATGGGGAAAACTATGGAAATACAAGATTTTCATAGCAGTGTGAGGGCTATATTTTGCAAGGATGAGTGAGTCCAAGAATAGAGACAGGAAGATAAATGAGGAGGTAGCTGGGATCCCGCATGGCATTGGGAGTAGTGTTGATAGAAGAGAAGATTAGAGGGTCACTTCTCAGGCCCGGAGTCCAAGCCCCAATACTTGCAAAAAAAAAAAAAAACACCAAAAAGAGCCTGGAAAGAAACTGGAAAGAGAAGATATTGGACAAATTGAGCAAAATAAACTAATATAATGTAACAAGAAGAAGAGAATTTACAAGTAGAAATGAGTTTCCACTCCTGTCGGTGAGTGAAAGATTACACCACCAAAGCACACTGCAACAGGGCTGCAAGATCAACACAGGATTCTTTTTTGAACTCTATAGAGCCTCTAGCACGTGTATGTAAAATTATTGCTTGCAGTCAAATGAGATTGACTGAGAAATGGATTCTTTTTGGTTATCATGATAACAGCCCAAGTACATTTTTGTTGTCAAAGTGCAACAAAAAAATAGAGAGGAAAGTCTCATTCTAGCAATCGCCTTTCCATCAGTTCATGTACCTCTAGACCTGGCCTTCTTGATGGCTATCTATATCTTTACTGAAATCAGAACAATGCTTCTCTATAGAGACTATGTCCTATAGAAACTAAAATAATAAAATCCGGACATCAAAATTTACATGAAAATGTTTAGGCGACTTTGTGATCATATGAGGTCTCCTAGATGCCTCAAATATGAACAACTCATGGGGGGAAAGAGAAAGGGAGAAGAGGGAGGGGGAATGAGGAATGAGGTAACAAACAGTACAAGAAATGTATCCAAAGCTATTGCCCTACGGTTGAGAAAGGAAGAATACAAAGATCACAAGGAGGAAGAGAAAGGCTTTTGTATTGATCATAGGCCTGAAGATTCCACTCAAACATCGAACTAGATTCTGTCTATCTCAATTAAAGTAAGAATTCCAAAATAATATGCTTTGTACAGTTGCAAATATCAAGAAACATTAAGAAAGCTATGGAATAAACACACAAATGCAGGAAAGAGACTTTGAGGAAGAAAAAAGGAGAGACAGGCGATTGCCAGGAATAAATAAGAGGCTCTGAAGATTCTGGTGAGGTTTATTTTCTCTAAGTATATATTTCATTGTTCTCTATACTGAGAGGTTACTTTATACTTAAATGTATGACATGACATATTTCACTCTACTTAGTACCTACGTGATAGCAGGTGCGAAGGTGTAGAGACCTAAAGAGACATCATGAAAGAAAAGATGTGCAGTCTGCCATGTGTGTCAAATAACAGCACCTAATTTCTCTGTCTCTCTCTTTCTCTATCTCTCTGTCTCTGTCTCTCTCTTTCTGTCTCTCTCTCTCTCTCTCATGGGATTTGAAATCCAGACCTGGGTGCTGTCCCTGATCTCTTTTGCTCAAGGCTAGAGCTCTACCACTTGAGCCACAGCACCACTAACAGCACCTATTCTCATTTGACATTTTTGGAAGAAATAGAGCACATCTGGCACAGTGCATTCAAGGCATTCCTTAGACCAGATGGTCGCCCAATGATGACAGAGACTCTCTGGAACTAGCTTTTCCTCTTACCTGCTCAATCTGGTTTGATACCAACGATCAAGGTAGGGAGCCACTTAAGAATTATCACCAGGGTCTGTTAGCAGGGATAGGGCAACAGCCTTGAAGCCAAGTAATTTATCTAAGGTGATTGAGACTGTACAGCTTCCCAGTGAGTCCCCTGCTGCTTTTCTTGAATGGCCCTGGAGGCCTATAGGACCTATACACCTATAGATCCTGATGCCCCAGAGAATCAAAGAGCCTGCAACATAGCCTTCTTTACCCAGTCAATACAAGATATTGGGAAAAAGCTTCAAAGATTAGAAGGGTTTGTGGGAAAAGTTATGTGACCTGGTAGCGCTTGCTTAGTGGGTGTTTGATTACAGACACCCTGGAGGAAAAGCTGTTTAAAAGATGGTTCAAGTTTTAGCAGCACCAATAGGACAGGAATCAAGAAACCCTCAACATAGATCATTTGTAAATTGCACTAGAGCACTCTAGGATGAGAACACTGTGTTTGTTGCAAGAAAAATAAACATTCGAATAGGTAATGCCCAATGAGGAATAAGATGAAAAAATGACAGCTTAAATAAGCCCAAGAGCCCCTCAGAAACTGTGTTCATATCTCCTGAGAAACTGTCTTTTATGGTCTGTCATGGGGTTTGAACGCCAAGCCTGGATGTGGTCTCTGAGCTCTTCCACTCAAAGCTAGAGCTCTACCTCTTTAGCCACAGCACCACTAAGAGCACCTGTTCTCACTTTCCATTTGTACTTAAATTACCATGTGAGAACTCAGTTTAACAATACATAACATTGTGTTTTTTCACTCAGAACTATACAGTGTAAACAATACTGTCTTAATTGTAGATATTATGATTTGCTAAGGGTTAAACTGAAGTAGAAATACTTGAACATCTTTATGCATTTTTAAAGAGTACACTGCTAATATTGATTGTTCACTGCTTTTTAACCTACCTCATTAGGATCTGTTGAAACAATAGCCAGGGAAGGTTAAGAAAAATGTCTCTGTCATCTTCTAGCTTTGCATTGGCATTCCAACAGCCTCTGGCAAGACCTGTAGCATTCTAGGGCAAAAAGAAACCCTTTGTCTATTATAATTTTTTATACAAATTACTAGATGGCTGGTCTTTCTGTGTGCTCAGCTCAGACTTCACAGAGAAGTTACAACCATGCCCTGCCTTTGTACAAGTGGTTGTAATCATTCTCGGTGTGTCTGAATTGTGGACATCAGTATGGCACCGTCTCTACCTTGTCAAGTATTTCATTTTCTTTTTTCTTTCTTTGTGTCCATCAGAAGGCTTGAACTCTTGGCCTGGGTACTGTCCCAGCACACTTCCACTTGAGTCCCAGTGCCACTCCCGGTTTTCTGGTGGTTATTTGGAGAAGAGTCTCTCAGCCTTTCCTACTTGCGTTGGGTTTGAACCTCCATCCTCAGATCTCTGGCTCCTGTGTAACTAGGATTACAGGGGTGAGCCACAGGCACCCAGCACTGGTCAAGTATTTCTTACAAATAGCAGAGTAGGTCTCACTGGACTCAAATACTAACTGGAAAATATATCTCCCCTTTTGTGAAAAGATGTTTGCAAAATGTTAGAGAACGTAATTCATTTTGCTTAACAACGAGACTAGATCATGTCCTAATTTTTTAAAGAAGATTAAAGCAATAACTTGAGTTTTCTTCTTTTAGTTGTAATAATTCACTGAATATATTTCAGTTTTCAATACATTTGGAAATGTAAGGTTCACTTGACTCAGAATCCTATTGTCCATACAGATAAATTTAGAATATAATTTATCATTTTATGTAAAAAAATATATAAATTCAGAAAGCATCGATCAATGATGTCTCCTTGACTCTAATATTCTTGCCTGTAGGCAGTTTATATACACAAATAGCTTTCTACAGAAGAGTACTTAGTAGGAAAGAAATACTGTTTTGAAAAAGAACTTGATTGGATCTCATACCTAGAGTTTCCAAATTTTCTGTCAGAGAAATAGGGTATCCTTCCTCATGATTTTACTTGCTTTTAAATTGTTAATCTTCAATTCACTGTTAATTAACAGTTAATTGTTCCTCTTAAATTCCCCTTTCACAAGAATCATAGGAATTATCAGTCTCCTTGATGTATATTTTATGACTGAGACTTCAAATGTCCCCCAATTATCATTTGCTAAACGCCTGCCTCATATGTATTCTCATGCAGTGATGGGACAAGGAGCCATACACTACCTGGTGTCACCTCGAATTTGTAATGCTTGCCTTCCTTCCTTTCCATCTTGTGGAATCATATGGATTCATTCGATGCATTCATTGGTAGCCACAATCTTACTATGTAGCACAGGTGGCCTTACACTTGCTATGCAGGCTAAAGTGGCCTCAAACTTGCATCCCTACCACTGCAGCTCATGCATGTACTGACATTGCAGGAATGAAGCAGCAGGCCCCATTCAATACTTTTGTTAATATCTGGAATTGTTTCTTTTGTGATTGCTGCTGCTGTTTTTAGATTTTTTTTATACTGCTGGTAGTTGAACTAGGGGCCTTGTACTCCATCACTGAGCTCCATGCTTAGCTGAAACATCAGTTATTACCTTATACTATGTTAATTATAAGTGATCTAAAATGAAGAAAGTAAGCACACTCTTAGAAACATCAAAGGGATTTTATGTGGAAGGAAAAGGATGCCAGATAGAAATATGGCTACACAGAGAAATAGAGAGAGAATGGGAGGGAAGAGAAAGGGGGAGGGCAGGGTTGGTGGGGATGGTGGAAAGGAAGGGAGGAGGGAGGAAAAAGGAAAGAAGTGGAAGGAAGAGGAAGGAAAGGGAGAAGATAGAGGAGGGAGGGAAGGATAGGAAAAAGGAGGAGTGGGCAGAAGGGGGGAGAAGATAAAGAAACAGAGACATCATTGCATAGAAATACTCTCCCGTTTTGAAAGATTTATTTAGATATGGGACATTGGAACTATTTTCAAGTGTCTCATCTTTGTACAGTATGCTGAAAAAATGTAATAAATTGTTTCCATGAACACCGTTCCAGTGTCTACTATATTTCATGATCTTTATATGTGTTAAATAATATTATAAATTTAGACTTTTTGAAGTGATAAGCCCTACCTTGAATTCTTACTGTGAGACAGTAAATTTCAAAATTGCCCATACAGGACTTCCGGGAAGACATCGGAGGAACAACAAAGCCCTAGCTGAGCTCCCTCCAACATCGTAGATTTCCCACTCCAGGGAAACTTTTACACCTAGAAAGACAGCCCAAGTAAGTTCTAACAGTACAGGGATTCTGGCCAGGAAGGAAAAATCGACTTTGCTGGCCTGAAAACACAGATTTGAGCTCCGGCGCCAGCACAGCGCCCCACACTCCGCGCACCTAAACCACACCAGAAGCCAGCAGGGAGAAATCCTCCACATGGTGGTGGACAGACACAATTGCAGGCTGAGCACCCAATGGGCCGAAATTGCAGAGAAAGCATGCAAGACATTCTCACTCAGGCCCACAGAGCAGCTCCTTGAAGTTACCCTTCCCCCCACCGCCAGAGCAAAGCTCCATGTTTGACACTGGCATAGGGTCAGACCAGACTGGAACTAAAGCAGGCCTGGGGAAAGCGAAGATAAAGGGGCCATCTTTGAAAAGGGCAAGAGGGACCGACCAGTGAGAGTCAGCTCTGCCCAGGAGAATGTCCCCTGATCAAGGGGGAGGCTCATCCTGGGCCACGAATTAACCAGAGGTGCCCCGCCCTGCCTGCCAGAATTTCTAAATTAAAACCCGAAAGCTGCGAGCAGCTACCAGCGGCACGGAACAGCCAGACGGGAGATCAAACAGTTCCTGAGACAGATAATCAGTCCTGTCACAGAGGAAGCCCAATTCCCAGCCCAAAATGGAGCTGAATTCCATAGCCATCTCTGTCCAGGAGGCTGCCCTGCCCAGGAGGGAGGAACTCCCCCCAGGCAAGCATCTCTCAGCTGAGTAAACCAGGCCAGAGGCGCCCTGCCCTGCTGAGTCCACAACCTATTCAAAGCCAGGCATTAAAGGCAGCGGCCCCACAACAGACGGAGGAGCCACGGTTCCCAAGACTGTTCATATCCCCATCTACAGTGGACGCCCACATCTTACCTGCAAGCTGTGTGAACCACAGAGCCCCAGGATTTCACTAACAGGGGAGGAGGGTCAGAGCAGATCCACCCCTGTGAACTGAAAGCAAGTCAAACCAGCCAAGCTGCAAAATAGACTGCTGAACATCGCAAGGAAACCAGAGACTGTAGAAAGCCCACCCAAATGAGGAAGACTCCATTTTTTTTCAAACCATATTTTTAAGCTTTTTTTTTTTCATTACTGAAATGTCTGGTTTTTTATTTTACATTTTTACCTGTTTGTTTTATCAAGTTGTTTTTTTTTTGTTTGTTTGCTCATTTTTCTGGTTTTTTTCTTATCTTTTTAATAACTTTTCACTCTTTTGTGCACTTGTCTTCCACTATTTTTTCTTTATCTCTCTCTTCAAATTCTCTTTCTCTAAAAATTTACTTTCCTATGAATAACACCTCCACCTTTTCTGCTAACTCTCCATTGTCTATCATTTTAACCTTTCCCTTTCTACTGACTCTACTTTTCTCCACATTTCCATGTCACTGAAACTAAACCATATCATCACACACACACCCCATACATTTACAAAGTATCTGTATATAACTGTGAACTTCTAAGATTTACACAACAGTGTTTGGTAAGGTCTGCTTTGGGTCTTAAACAGTGCTCACAAGTGCTTGTAGATTGGCATTCCCAATCCAAATGGGCAGAAGAAACACAAGAAAGATGGCAAACAATGGAGTCTCATTTACCACTCAAAACAAGCAGGAAGCAGAGCAGTCAATCAAAGAGATTGAGAACCCTCAAAATTCTCTACAAAGTCTACTGATAAACACGATAAATGAAAAGTTTGAATCACTTCAGTCAACTATTCCAGAACATGAGGAGGCAAAGCAAAAGTTAATGGAGAATTTCATGGCCTCCACAAATAGAAAGATAATTGAACTTCAAGAGTCAAATGAAAAGATAGTTACCCAGCTAAAAGATTTGAGAGACAGCACTCAAAACCAAATTAATGAAGTTAATGAAGTAAAGAAGTCCATGCAGGACCTAAGAGATAAGTATAGCAAGGACATGGGAGTCATCAGGAAAGTCTAGTCAGAAGGAAAAGAGATTCGAAATCAAGTAGCTAGCCTAGAGTCCAACTAACTGAAGCAGAGGATCAAATCTCAGGAGCTAAAGATTCCATAGAATCTATAGAGAAAGATAAAAAAATCAATACAAAACCAATCCAATCGACAAAAAAGATCACTCCAGAGCTTCAAGACACAATCAGGAAGCCCAATTTAGGAATAATAGGTATTGAGGAAACCTGGAGAAAGAAGTTAATGGTATAGGCAACCTATTTAACAGAATATTAGCCGAGAACTTCCCAAATATGCAGTAGGATAGGCCTATAAATATACAAGAAGCATTCAGAACCCCAAACCCACCAGACCAGAATAGGACATCCCACTGACACCTTGTGACCAAAACAGATTCAACAGAGTCCAAGGAAAGAATCCTTAAAGCTGTTAGGGAGAAAAAAGCAATCAGAATTACCCCAGACTTCTCAGCAGAGACCATGAAAGCAAGGAGACCCTGGAATGAGGTATGCCAAACCCTAAATAAAAATACCTACCAACCAAGAAAACTATACCCAGCTAAACTCTCATACATAGCCGAATGTCAAATAAAACTCTTCCACAGGAAGGAAAAACTGAAACAATATATCTCCACCAAACCAGCGTTACAGAAAATCCTCAAATATGTACTATACAGGGAAAATAATCAAGATCCCAATACAGACAGAGAAATGAACCCTAAATAGTAAACCAGAATATCAGATCAAGAAATGGGAAGACACAGGTTTTAACAAGATAGTGATAATGAAAGGAACAAATGAACAACTCTCAATCCTAACTCTCAACATTAATGGACTTAATTCTCCAATCAAACGACATAGGCTTATAAGTTGGATCAAAAATCAAGATCCATCTTTCTGCTGCCTCCAAGAGACACATCTATCCAGCAAAAGTAAACATCTTCTAAAAGTGAAAGGCTGGAATCAAATCTATCAAGTAAATGACCCCCTTAAGCAGGGCGGAGTTGTGGGGGACTTTTTAAGGGTCTGCATGGGAGGAGAGGTGGCAATTGTATGTTGTGTTTTGGTATTTGGAGGGGGGTGGCCATAGGGGAGGTTGGCCATGGGAGTGGGCAGTGTGTATATAGAGATAGGAAGAAAAGTGGTGTGTGATGTAAAGAAGGACAGAAGGAAGCAGCCAGAGGTGTCTGCCAGAGGAGGAGAGAAGGTGAGCTGAGCAGAGTGGTGCCTGAGCATACAAAGAGGTTTGTAAGGAGAAGCCCAAGATCTGTGGAGAGGCCTTGAAGCCTCAAGTAGGCCGGGGGAGAGGGGAGAGGAATGAGAAAAGGCCAGGCATGCAGAAAAGAGAAATTGGAAGAAGCTCCTTACTTTGGGGCTATGGAAGTTTGGAGATTGAGGCTCTTGGAGTTTGGAGGTAGAGGCTGCTCTTGGTTCTTGGTTCTGACTTCTGGGTAGTTAGCCCAGGACAAGGTAGTCAGCCACATGCCTATGTTTAGAGGTGGAGGCGGTTCTGGTTCTGGTTGGGGGTTCTTAAATAAAATTTCTTTGCCCCGTTTAGCTGTGCCTTCATGGATTTTTGTGCTCTCAATGCATTACACTGGATTGCGGAAACCACATCATTCAGAAATGGCTGGGTAGTTGACTCTTGGTTAGCAGATTTGTTTCCAGTTATGTGCACATTACTCTTCGTGTTGGTGTAGATTTCACATACTCCTTGACAGAAGCAGGACATACTCATTTCTCCCAATTGTCTTTCTGATTCCTCTGAGATCAGCAGACCAAGCGTGCTGCAGTAGGCAAGGCCTATGTAAGCAACATGGCCAACACATGCAGAGGAGCCCTGGACTTGTGATGGCCCTGAGCTGTCCAGCCCCTCAGGGACTGGAAAAGCAGGTTAGATCAAGAACGTTATGAAACTCAGTGACTCCCATATCAGAATACCTATGTCACAAAATGTGGTTAGAATAGAGCTACTTCTGCATGGAATGAAAACAGCAAGACACTAGAAATGAGCAGAGAGGCTGTGTTTCTTGGTGCCATCACCTGGAATACAATCGAAAGCCTGGGTGGCCTCCATTGTTGTGTGAGGGAAGCCAGGAAAGGTACATGTAAAACTGGGCACCTATCCATCTAAAGAAAATCACACTCTTCCCCACCCTGGACAGTTAGATGCCCATAGTGCTGCAGGGGAAGCTTTCATCAGGACTCCACCCATTCTGCCAGGATCACAAGATTCTGGCCACACCCTCTATTATTCCACACTTCTCTCTGACCAATGGGATGCCAGACTTGCGGCCACACCCACATTCTCTGCTGCCTAGTAGCAGGGATATTCCTTCTGTTGGCTTACACCACTCCCAGCCCTTGAGGGCGATAGAGATAGACTGGTGACTGTGCAAATCAGAGTGAGTTAGGAGCTCTAGTAGGAAATAGACATTGGTAGTGATTGTAGAGGTGATTTCAGACCACCGCCAGGGAATGTGGCTCCTCTGTCTTCCCTGCTGTCCCAGTGCTCAGAGGTCTGAACAAACCACACACAATGAACCAGCTGCAGGAAATCAACTATGGCAAGAATACCAGCAGGATTGCCCTGAAAGATGACCTGCACAATTCCACACAGAGAAGAAAAGTATAAACGGCAGTCACGCCAAGAGAAACAACACTGGGGATGGTCAATCCACATTGGAGCCAGCCAAAGACCATGCCTCCCCTGAGCCCCCCCTGCCTTCGTGCAGCCTCAGCGCTTCCAGGGTCGAGAGTCTCACAGGTCCCAATAACACCGAGGATCTGCAGAGGCGCTACCAACACCTGCTGCTTGCCCTGGACTCCAGCAAGTTAAGAAACCAACAGCTCTCCAGGGATCTCAAAAAACTGAAGGAGGAAAAGAAACACCTGCTGCATGAACAACAAAAAGAGAATTGGAAGATGGTCCGTATGCAACTGGCACTGAAAACAGAATTAGACATCCACGAGCTAGCCATACAGATGTTGGTTTCAGTAGCACGAAATTTACGCTCTGCCCTGGACCAGATGCAGCAAGAGTGCGACGCGATAATAATGGAGAATGAAGTTCTCACCAGCCACCTGGAGGCTGTAGAACAGCACATTGGAGAGCTAGAGAGAGCATTGTCTGCACTCGACAACCAGCAGGATGACACAACAAAGAAGAATCTTCAGCTCATCAAAGGCCCAGGAAAAGAGCAACATTTTTAGAATATCACAATGCTAGAATAATGTATGAGCTAAAGAAAATAAATCGTAGAAAATAATGTTTTTCCTCTCATATTGAATTTGAATACATAACTTTAAAGAAAAAATCCTTTATGCTTAAAATATTAAGGGTAGGGGCTGGTAATATGGCCTGGTGGCAAGGGTGCTTGCCTCATATACATGAAGACCTAGGTTTGATTTCTCAGCACCCCACACACAGACAAAATGCCAGATGTGTCACTGTGGTTCAAGTCTTAGAGTGCTAGCCTTGAGTAAAAAGAAGCCAAGGCCAGTGCTCAAGACCTGAGTTCAAGCTACAGTACTGGCAATAAAACCCCAAACCATAAACAATATTCTGGTGAAAATTAATATTAAAGATCAAAAATATATGTGTATCCTTGGCAGAAAGGTGAATGGAAAAGCTGCTCATATAACAATGATTGTTCAAGCAAATACCAGAACACAGAATCTTTATTATTCAAGACACAAAATGTTAATAAACTTTTCACTTAACATTTCATTCACATAGGATGGGAGGTTTTATCAGAAAGAAACCTAGAGATTACCCAAATAATCATATAACAAAATTTATATTTTCCAGTCTTCTTGGATAAGATATTCCCTTTTGCATTTTTGGTGCTATGCTGTTTTAAGTTTAAGGCTTATCCACAGAGATAAGTTTCTGGTATATCCCTTTTATTACATAAAAGCCAACAGGACTGTATCAGTATTGGATATTATCTGCCATGGTGAAGGTAGTTTCGACACTCAAATTTATAGTCTCTCTACAGGTATATGTTCATTTAAAAGACAAATCAAATAATGGGCAGCTGTGAAAAGAATGCATACCCCTTTCTAGCGTAACTACTATTTCTTTTAAGAACTGAAGTATGATTTTATTTTACTCTGCATGAATGCCATACATACAAACCTTTTGTTTGGGTCATAATTGTCATATTTCACAATTTAATATGAATAACAAAGACATACATGATCAATTCCTGAGTAAAATAGTATTGCGAATAATACATTACAGTAGCGTAGAAACATAAGCAAAGTGACCATTGACATGTGGTATGGTAGAACAGTGATACAATCTGAACGTTAGGAGATTTGTGATCCATAACACTGAATCCTGCACATTAATCTTGCATGGACTGGCTATTCAGGATAAGTATCAGTCATAAAAACCAAGACCAAGAAGTTACCTGCAGCTAGGGAACACTGGATTTCACTTAAGAAATTGGACCCTGGACTCCAGATGACGGCTGAGCAGGGACGACCTGAAATCGCAGAGAAAGCGTGAGTACCCCACGAAAGATATTCCCACTGGCGCCCACAGAGCAGCTTCTGGAAGGCAGCCCTTCCCCCACCGCCAGAGCAAAGCGCCATCTTTGCCAGTGGCATTGGGTCAGACCAGATTGGAACTAAAGCGGGCCTGGGGAAAGTGAGGTTAAATTAGCCATCTTTGAAAAGGGAAAGAGGGACTGACCAGTGAGAGCCAGCTCCGCCCAGGAAAACGCCCCTTGCCCAGGTGGGAGGCGTGTTCTGGGCCACTGCTCAGCCAGAGGTGCCCCGTCCTGCCTGCCAGAATTTCTAAATTTAAAGCAAATGCAGCGAGCAGCTCCCGGTAGCACGGAAACTCCAGACAGGGGAAGAAAGAGTTCCTCAGAAAGTTAAACAGTCCCATGACAGAGGAAGCCCAATTCCCAGCCTGAACCAGAGCTGCACTCCATAGCCACCTCCGCCATGGAGGCCACCCCGCCCAGGAGCATGTAGCCTCCCCCAGGCAAGCAGGTCTCAGTCGGATAAAACAGGCCAGAGGCGCCCCACCCTGCTGAGTCCACAGCCTATTCATAGCCAGCGTTAAAGGCAGCGGCCCCACAGCAGACAGAGGAGCTAGAGTTCCTGAGACTCCTCAAGTCTCCATCTACAGAGGACACCAAGAACTGCCAGCAAGCTGTGCAAACCACAGAGACCCAGGATTGCACCAACAGAGGTGAAGGATCAAAACAGATCCACCCCCTGCAAACTGAAATCAAGTCAAACACAGCCAAGCAGCAAAATAGACTGCAGACCATCACGAGGAAACCAGAGACTGGGGAAAGACCACCCAAGCAAGGAGGACTCCATTTTTTTTTTCACTTCTGAAACGTCGTCGGGTTTTTGTTTGTTTGTTTTGTTTTCCATTTTTACCTGTTTGTTTTATCAAGTTTTTTTTTCTTTGCTCTTTGTTTGGGTTGATCCTTTTCTGTTTTATTTTCCTTTTTATTTTTTCTTTTTTAAATAATTTTTCTCTGTTTTGTGCATCTGTCTTCCACTATCTTTACTGTATTTCTCTCTTTGTGTTCTCTTTCTCTAAAAATTACTTTACTATGAATAACATCTCCACTCTTTTCTGCTAACTCTCCATTGTCTATCAATTTAACCTTGTTCTTTCTAATGATTCTACTCTTCTCCACATTTCCACGTCGCTGAAACTAAACCAAAACCACCACCCCCCTCCCCAATATATTTTACTCTATTCTCTTTACTACCTCCAACTTACCCTCCTGACTTACTGCCTGGACCTCCAGTTTCCATTGACTCCTGGTTACTGGATAGACAGTATCCCAGCTTAATCTGAGTGAATCAAAGGGGTTCATAGAGAAAGCCAGTCCTAAAAGAACTTAATATAAAAACAAGAATTGCTTATAGGGTTGTAACAGTAAATAAGTAACTACTGATTACAAGGCCCAGGATCGGTTCCTATATTGAAATTGTATTCTTTAGGAACACCAAATCTAATTTTATAGACAGGTATACAGGGTATCTGTATATAACTGTGACTTTGTATCATTTACACAACAGTGCTTGGTAAGGGCTGCTTTGGGTCTTAAACGGTGCTCATAGGTGCTTGTAGATTGGCATTCCCAGTCCAAATGGGCAGAAGGAACACAAGAAAGATGGCAAACAATGAAGCCTTATCCCCCACTCAAAACAAGCAGGAAGCAGAGCAGTCAATCAAAGACATAGAAGAGAACCCCCAAAATGCTCTACAAAGTCTACTGATAAACATGATAAATGAAAAGTTTGAATCTCTTCAGTCAATTATTCTAGAGCATGAGGAGGCAAAGCAAAAATTAATGGAGAATTTCATGGCATCCACAAATAGAAAGATGAATGAACTTCAAGAGTCAAATGAAAAGATAGCTAACCAGCTTAAAGATTTAAGAGACAGGACTAAAAACCAAAGTAATGAAGTTAATGAAGTAAAGAAGTCCATACAAGACCTAAGAATTGACATGGAAATCATCAGGTAAGACCAGTCAGAAGCAAAAGAAATTCGAAATCAAGTAGCTAGCTTACAGTCCCAAGTAACTGAAGCAGAGGAGTGAATATCAGGAACTGAAGATTCCTTAGATTCTATGGAGAAAGATAAAAAATCAATACAAATCCAGTCCAATCAACAAAACAGATCGCTAAGGAGATTCTAGACACGATTACGAAGCCCAATTAAAGGATAATAGTTATTGAGAAAAACTTGGAGAAAGAGGTTAATGGGATAGGCAAGCTATTTAACCAAATATTAGGTGAGAACTTCCCAAATATCCAGAAGGAAAGGCCTATACAGATACAGAAGCATTTAGAACCCCAAATCGACCAGACCAGAATAGGACATCCCACTGACATATAGTGATCAAAACAGGTTCAGTAGAGTGCAAGGAAAAAATCCTTAAAGCTGTTAAGGAGAAGAAAACAATCACATATAAAGGAAAAGCAATCAGAATTACCCCAGACTTCTCAGCAGAGACCATGAAAGCAAGGAGAGCCTGGAATGAAGTATACCAAACACTAAATAAAAATAACTCCCACCCAAGAATTCTGTACCCAGCCAAACTCTCATTCATAGCCGAAGGTCAAATAAAAGTCTTCCACAGGAAGGAAAAACTGAAACAATATATCTCCACCTAACCAGCTTTACAGAAAATCTTCAAAGATGTACTATACAGGGAAAATAATCAAGATCCCAATACAGACAGAGAAATGAACCCTAAATAGTAAACATCAGATCAAGAAATGGGAAGACACAGCTTTAAGCAAGATAGTGATAATGAAAGGAACAAACGATCATCTCTCAATCCTAACTCTCAACATTAATGGACTTAATTCTCCAATCAAAGACATAGGCTCATAAGTTGGATCAAAAATCAAGATCCATCTTTCTGCTGCCTCCAAGAGACACATCTATCCAGCAAAAGTAAACATCTTCTAAAAGTGAAAGGCTGGAATCAAATCTATCAAGCAAATGGCCCCCATAAGCAGGCTGGAGTTGCAATCCTAGTATCAGACAAAATTGACTTCAAATTAGAAAAGGTAAGAAGAGACAAAGAAGGTTACTACATACTAGTAAAGGGATCACTCCTACAGGAAGATAGAACCATTCTAAATATCTACACAGCAAATGCAGGAGCACCCAACTTCATCAAACAAACACTACTAACTCTAAAAACCCTCATAGACCCAAACACATTGATAGTTGGGGATTTTAACACCCCACTATCACCTCTGGACAGATCAACACGCCAAAAACTGAACAAAGAAACCACAGAACTAAATATTGCATAGACCAACTAGACTTAACCGACATCTACAGAATATTCCACCCAGCTACAACAGAATACACATTCTTTTCGGCAGCACATGGAACATTCTCCAAAATAGACCACATCTTGGGGCACAAAGAAAATCTGTACAAATTCAGAAGTATCAAAACCATTCCCTGCATTCTCTCAGACCACAATGGCATAAAATTAGAGCTCAACTCAATCAGCCACCACAGAAAATACTACAATTCATGGAGACTAAACAACACACTGCTGAACCATCAGAGGGTCATTGAAGAAATTAAAACGGAAATTCAAATGTTTATGAGATTCAACCAAGTTGAGGACACAAAGTACCAGCTCCTTTGGGACGCAGCAAAGGCAGTACTCAGAGGAAAATTTATATCTCTGAGTGCATACTTCAACAAACTGGAGAAACAGCAACTCAATAATTTAAAGAAGCACCCTAATTTCCTTGAGAGAGAACAACAAGCCAAACCCCACGCTAATAGACGGAAGCAAATAACTAAAATCAAATCAGAATTAAATCAATTAGAGACGAAAAAACCATCGAAAGAATCAACAAAACAAAGAGTTGGTTCTTTGAAAAAATCAACAAGATAGACAGACCCCTGGCAAACCTGACCAAGAAACGAAGGCAGCAGACTCTAACAAACAAGATAAGAGATGAAACAGGTAACATCTCCACAGAAATAACCGAAATTCAGAAAATAATAAGGGACTATTTTTGCAAACCTTTATGCCAACAAATTCGAGAACTTGGAAGAAATGGATGATTTCCTAGAAAAAATTCATATCCTCAAACTCAAACATGAAGATTTAAACCTTTTAAACAGACCCATATCCAATATTGAAATAGAAGCGGCAATAAATGATTTCCCATCCAAGAAAAGCCCAGGTCCAGACAGATTGACTGCAGAATTCTACAAGGCCTTCAAGACAGAACTCACACCAATATTTCTCAAACTCTTCAATGAAATTGAAATAGAACATTCACTACCAGACTCATTCTATGAAGCCAGTATAACCCTCATCCCAAAACTAGGCAGGGACTCATCACGGAAAGAGGACTACTGACCAATTTCCCTGATGAACATAGACGCAAAAATTCTCAACAAAATTCAGGCCAATCGACTTCAACAGGTCATCAAAAAAAATCATACACCATGATCAAACTGGATTCATTCCAGAGATGCAAAGTTGGTTTAATATATGCAAGTCAATTAATGTAATCCACCACATCAACCGGAGCAAGGTAAAGAACCACATGGTTTTATCTCTGGATGTGGAAAAAGCATTCGATAAAATCCAGCACCCATTTATGCTTAAAGCCCTGGAAAAACTGGGATTCCAGGGAACATTCCTGAATATAATCAAGGCAGTTTATGACAAACCAACAGCAAGCATAACTCTAAATGGGGAAAAACTAAAGCCATTCCCTTTAAAATCAGGAACAAGGCAGGGATGTCCACTCTCTCCCCTACTCTTTAACATAGTACTAGAATTCCTAGCCAGAGAAATTAGGCAAGAAGAAAATATAAAGGGGATCCAAATAGGAAAATATGAAGTTAAACTTTCTCTCTTCGCAGATGACATGATCCTATACCTAAAGAACCCTATAGACTCTACCCCCATGCTACTAGAGCTGATCCAAAACTTTGGCAAAGTCGCAGGATATAAAATAAACCTTCAAAAATCAACGGCCTTTCTTTATGGTAACGACCCGAAGACCGAGGCTGAAATCAGGTAAGCAACTCCTTTTGCAATAGCCCCCCAAAACATAAAATACCTAGGAATAACCTTAACCAAAGAAGTGAAAGACCTCTTTGATGAGAACTTTAAAAGCTTGAAAAACGAAATTAAGTCAGAACTAAGGAAATGGAAAAACCTCCCATGCTCCTGGATTGGGAGGATTAATATAATCAAAATGGCAATATTGCCAAAGGCTATCTACAAATTCAATGCAATACCCATTAATATCCCAACACCATTTTTTTGATGAAATAGAGGAAGCAATCCAGAAATTCATATGGAAAAATAAAAGACCTAGAATAACAAAAACAATCCAAAGCCGAAAAAACAGTGCTGGAGGAATTACAATACCCAACTTCAAGCTGTATTATAAAGCTATAGTAATAAAAACAGCTTGGTATTGGCACCAGAACAGGCCTGAAGTCCAATGGAACAGAATTGAAGACCCAGAAATGAACCCACAGTACTACGCCTACTTAATCTTTGATAAAGGAGGTAAAACAATAGTATGGAACAAAGATAGCCTCTTTAACAAGTGGTGCTGGCAAAACTGGCTCAACACATGCAACAAACTAAAACTAGATCCTTATATACCACCTTGCACCAAAATCAATTCCAAATGGATTAAAGACCTCGAAATCAAAACAGGCACCCTGAAAACACTAAAGGAAGGAGTAGGAGAAACACTTGGGCTCCTTGGCACAGGACGGAACTTCCTTAACAAACACCCAGAAAGGCTACAAATCAAAGAAAGGTTGGACAAATGGGACTGCATCAAACTGCAGAGCTTCTGCACGGCAAAGGGCATAGCTCGCAAGATAAACAGAAAGCCCACAGACTGGGAGAAGATCTTTACCGGCCATTCAATGGACAAATGCCTCATCTCTAAAATATATGCAGAACTAAAAAAATTACCCTCTTCCAAAACAAAACCGCAAAGAACCAATAGCCCCCTCATCAAGTGGGCTAAAGACTTTCAAAGAGACTTCTCTGATGAGGAAATGAGAATGGCCAGGAGACATATGAAAAAGTGCTCTACATCACTGGCCATAAAAGAAATGCAAATCAAAACAACATTGAGATTCCATCTCACCCCAGTAAGAATGTCATAAGAAAACTAGCAATAACAATTGTTGGAGGGGATGTGGCCAAAAGGGAACCCTACTTCATTGTTGGTGGGAATGTAATCTGGTGCAGCCACTCTGGCAAGCAGTATGGAGATTCCTCAGAAGGCTAATTATAGAACTCCCCTATGACCCAGCAGCCCCACTTTTGGGTATCTATCCAAAAGACCACAAACCAAATCACAGTAATGCCACCAGCACAACAATGTTCATCGCAGCACAATTTGTCATAGCGAGAATCTGGAACCAACCCAGATGACCCTCAGTAGACAAATGGATCAGGAAAATGTGGTACATATAAACTGGAATTTTATGCCTCTATCAGAAAGAATGACATTGTCCCATTTGTAAGGAAATGGAAGGACTTGGAAAAAAATATACTAAGTGAAGTGAGCCAGACCCAAAGAAACATGGACTCTATGGTCTCCCTTACTGGGAATAATTAGTACAGGTTTAGGCAAGTCATAGCAGAGCATCACAAGGCCCAATAGCTATACCTTATGAACACCTAAGATGATGCTAAGTGAAATGAACTCCATGTTATGGAGACAATTTTTTTTTTTTTTTGGCCAGTCCTGGGGCTTGGACTCAGGGCCTGAGCACTCTCCCTGGCTTCCTTTTTGCTCAAGGCTAGCACTCTAACACTTGAGTCACAGTGCCACCTCTGGCCATTTTCTGTATATGTGGTGCTGGGGAATCGAACCCAGGGCTACAAGTATACAAGGCAAGCGCTCTTGAGGAGACAAATGTTATATCACAGTTGTAACTACATTCAACGTCCTATGTGTATCTGTAGCTTCTATTATTGATGATGTTCTTGTATCACCTTACTGTGGTTGTACCTACACTATCTCTGTAATCTTATCTGAGTATATTGGAAACCGTGTATACTGGTATTGGAACTAGGAAATTGAAAGGGAATACCAAAATTGAGAGATACAGGGTAAAAAAAGACAAACAACTACAAAAGCAATACTTGCAAAACTGTTTGGTGAAAGTGAACTGAACACCTCAGGGGGGAAAGGATAAGGGGCAGGGGGTGGGGGGTATGAAGGACAAGGTAACAAACAGTACAAGAAATGTATCCAATGCCTAACATATGAAGCTGTAACCTCTCTGTACATCAGTTTGCTAATAAAATAAATAAATAAATAGAACCCTGGACCCTAGTTAACCTTTAGGACATACAAGAAAGGTTCCCTTACAAAAATGCCAGTCTTGTAGGAAGATAACCTGTTTGAATTTGACACAGAAGTAGTTCATGCTGCCGTTAATCTATGGATATCACCTGTGGAAACGTGGAGATCGTGAAGCTACCCAATCCCACCTTCAGTGCTGGTGCTGGTCCACAAATGCACAGGAAGACTTTAGAGTTTTCTAGATTTCTTTTCAAACACTCAGCAAGAAGAGTTGGTGAAATGTATCCTCTTTGCCATTGTGTCCCAAAGCAGGTGCTGAGAGAACAAATTCAGCATCAAATCTTTCATTGTCAATGCTAATTTCTCCAATTGGCTTCTGCAAATTGCATCTTGTGTTTTATTGAAGAACGTCAATTTTATCTTCCTGGGACTGGGTATATTAGTCAAAGCATAATTCAGAACTTGAACCATGGGTGTGAAGGCTGTTCCCGCTGCCAATAAAACGAGATCTTCTGATTCCTGCATTTTGGATAGTTGAAAACTGCCCTCAGGACTGCTTAGAGAAACCTAACCTCCCATCTGAAGATGATCAAGCTGTCGTGTGAAGAGTCTGGAGGGAGAAATTTGGATCCAGAAGTCGAAGTACTGATTGTTAGGAAGAAGGGGAAGTTTGAACTACAAGACAGAGGAGTCAGGTGCAGGTGTGTATGGCCTTGCTAGTGGTGCGCCCAAAGGTTAGCCAGCGGGAGACATGGGGCCTGGCCGGTGCCCGCAGATGGGCGCGCGCAGGCCGAGAGCCGCAACTCAACTTTGTGTCCTGTCAGGAGGAACTTCTGCCATGGAAACCAGGCGGCCCTTCCTGGAGGACAGGCCTGCATCTCAACTCCGAATAAATGAACTAGGCCACTCCAGGGGATGGCCAGGGGACTTCCCCGAGGGACTGTCCTTTTCTTCATCATAATCTCCCCGTTCTCCACAACCCGCACAGAAAAGTCTTCCTGAACCTCATGGCTTAGCCGGATATGGATAACATCCACATAGTCCTTCCTGATTGTATCTGCTCTAGAGGAACCACCTTGATGATCAATGATCATTGATTATTAACTGATGTCCTTCTGCTGAGCATATATGAGGACGGTGAGGAAGAGTCTCTTTGGAACCAATGAAGCTTAGAGAAGTGGGACGCTCCATGCCAGGCCGATCTGTCAACGGCCTCTTCGGAAGCAAACCTTCAGGGCAGTGGCTTCACTGCTATGCTGCCAACCAGGCATTCCATCAACATGGATTTCGAATGGACCCAACGCTGAACCTGCTGGATAAGATCAGCGCCACCTGCTCCGGCTACTCTCATGCGTTCATGTTCTCCACCACGGTGATAATCCGGGGATGGGCTGACATCATAAACAGGCCCTCTTAGACAGATCCAACAATTCTCTTTCTTGGGGTGTTGCTTCAGTTCTTCTTCAGTGACTTCCACCAGCCTCCCTTTCAAACCGGTGAGGCATTTTCCACTGGTGACCAGTCGAATCCAATCCATTATTTTTCTGCCTTGTTCTAAAGGGACCATGCTATGGCCCCCGGAGGCGGCAGCTGGGGCCTGGGAGGAACGGGAGGTTGAGCGCCCTGGACCCCGGCCCGACCCTGCCTGGGGTCCTCACTGAGCAGAGGCCAAGGCCGGACCCATTTCCGAAGTCCATAGCTACGCCTAATGAGTCTAATCAACTGAAAGAAGACCATAGATATGGAGGATGAGTGGATAGTTTTGAGTCCTAATTTAATCAAATGTTACGTGCACCTACTATACAAGGAGCTGCGTGAAGAAGAGTTTCTACCCAACAGGAATTAGAGTTTGTTTTCTGGCTTCTATTTCTTCCAACCTTTTTCAGTAAAGGTACTATGAAGAAGGGCTGTGATCAAGAGTAAAGAACCAGAAATGAACTTTTAACCAAGGTGATTTCTAACCAGTATGAAACACAGAGCATGTTCAAGCTTTTCCTTGTGCATTATTAAATCAAAGCTATAAAAGAATTATTTTTAATTTTTTTCTTATTTATTGTCAAAGTGATGTACAGAGTGGTCACAATTTCATACGTTAGGCCTTGGGTACATTTCTTGAACTGTTTATTTCCTCTTCCCTCATTGTTAGTGTTTTCCATCAACTTATTCTCTAATCTAGGTTAAAAGATGATTTCCCCAGACTCTTAGTCTCATTGTGCCCTTTAGCAGGTTGATGCTATGTATAGAAAATATTTCTCTCCTCTTACAGGAAATATGGGAAATGTTTATTCTCAGATCCATCTTAGGGAATATTTTCCTGTCTAGATAACACCACAGAGAAAGGAGAAAGGCTGCTTTCATTCAACTGGTTACTATTTATCAAGCCTTACTTTATTCCATGCTTATATTGAAACAGACATCACCAGATGCAATGGTACAAACACAAGCACATCATACGTGACCTTAGAATCTGAAGCAGATAAGATAGTCAACTGCAAACCTTGTTGAAACACAATGAGAGACACCAAAGTGCTCTCAGATAACTGAGACAACACCATAGAGATGGTGACAGATTTCTTTATTCCTCAGAAAATCAGAGAAACTTAATGGAAAAACATCCTTCTCACAGTTTAGTGTTTCTTTTAAAATTAGTTTATTTATTGTCAATGTGAGGTACAGAGGGGTTACAGTTTCAGACATAAGGCAGTGAGTAAATTTTTCATCAAACTTGCTAGCTCCTCACTCATTTCTCTCCCTCCTTCCTCTCTCCCAAAATGGCTCTGCCAATGAGTTGTACAGTTGGATTATGGAATATAATTTTGTAAGTATTGTTGTTGCATTGGTTCATCTTTCACTCTTTGGCTCTCCATTAGGATTTTCCCCTTCTCTTCCCAAGTTCCAAAAAACGTATATACAGTTACCAGGGTACTCAAGTCAGGGGTAAAAACCTCGGGAGGACAGACAAAAGCAAGTGGCATAATTTCAGATGGAGCATTGGACATAACAACGACAATGGTATACCACTTTTTTCCATAACTTGGGCTTCATTTTACTTAGTATCATCTTATGTATATATACTTAGCTCTTGAGTTATTGTGATCTTCTGCTATGAGTATTCTAGACATGGACTAATTATTCCCAATGAGGCAAACCATATTTCTTAACCATACATTTTAGTGTAGAATTTGTTCAGAGTTGAGGCAAGAGAGTAAAGCATGGACAAAACCAAGGACAAAGAGTCACAGGATAGGAATGTGTGGAACCCTGTTCTGTAGATGAGAAGTAATTGAGCAATGTTCAATGGGGTAAACTATGGAAATACAAGATTTTCATAGCAGTGTGAGGGCTATATTTTGCAAGGATGAGTGAGTTCAAGAATAGAGACAGGGGGCTGGGAATATGGCCTAGTGGCAAGAGCACTTGCCTCCTACATATGAAGCTCTAGGTTCAATTCCCCAGCACCACATATATGGAAAATGGCCAGAAGGGGCGCTGTGGCTCAGGTGGCAGAGTGCTAGCCTTGAGCGGGAAGAAGCCAGGGACAGTGCTCAGGCCCTGAGTCCAAGGCCCAGGACTGGCCAAAAAAAAAAAAAAAGAATAGAGACAGGAAGATAAATGAGGAGGTAGCTGGGATCCCGCATGGCATTGGGATTAGTGTTGGTAGAAGAGAAGAGGAGGGGGACACTTCTCAGGCCCTGAGTCCAAGCCCCAATACTTGCAAAAAAACAAAAGAAAAAACAAAAACACACACAAAAAAACTGGAAAGAAACTGGAAAAGAGAAGATATTGGACAAATTGAGCAAAATAAACTAATATAATGTAACAATTAAGAATAAGGGAATTTACAAGTAGAAATGAGTTTTCCACTCTGTTGGTGAGTGAAAGATTACACCACCAAAGCACACTGCAACAGGGCTGCAAGATCAACACAGGATTATTTTTTTGAACTCTATAGAGCCTCTAGCACCTGTATGTAAAATTATTGCTTGCAGTCAAATGAGATTGACTGAGAAATGGATTCTTTTTGGTTATCATGATAACAGCCCAAGTACATTTTTGTTGTCAAAGTGCAACAAAAAAATAGAGAGGAAAGTCTCATTCTAGCAATCGCCTTTCCATCAGTTCATGTACCTCTAGACCTGGCCTTCTTGATGGCTATATCTTTACTGAAATTAGAACAATGCTTCTCTATAGAGACTATGTCCTATAGAAACGAAAATAATAAAATCCGGACATCAAAATTTACATGAAAATGTTTAGGTGACTTTGAGAACATATGAGATCTCCTAGATGCCTCAAATATGAACAACTCATGGGGGGGAAGGGAAAGGGGGAAGGGGGAGGGGGAGGGGGGAGGGGGAATGAGGAACGAGGTAACAAACAGTACAAGAAATGTATCCAATGCCTAATGTATGAAACTGTATCCTCTCTGTACATTAGTTTGATCATAAAAATTTAAAAAATAAAAATTAAAAAATACAAAATGAAAAAATAGCAAAAACAAAATTACCATTTCAAACTGTATTATGAAATAATAAACTTTAAGTTAAATATTGCTAAAGATCCTGGGGGAAAAATATGTCTAGTAGAATGCACTCAAGAAAGCAATATATATCCTATAAAACTAAGAAGAATAAGGGGAAGTGTTGGTAGGAAGGGATGGGTGGGGATGATTAATGGGGTGACTTTGATCAACATAAGTTATATTCATAAACCGCTTTGTTCAATTGCCACTCCTATGTACAGCTACTTAAAAAGAACAAAAATATTTAAATTGCCCCCAAAATTGCCATTTAGGAAGTTGTACTTTTACTTGGGTCAGTAGCTCATACCTGTAATCCTACCTACTCAGGAGGCTGAAATCTGAGGATCACAGTTGGAAGCCAACCCAGGTAGAAAAGTCTCCATAAGCCTCTTAGCTCCAATTTGCCACTCAAAAACTGGAAGCAGGAGCTGATAATGTGGCTTAGTGGTAGAGTGTTTGCCTAGCATGCATGAAGCCCTGGCTTCCATTCCTCAGCACAAATTGAACAGAAAAAACAGCCAGACGTGGAACTGTGGTTCAAGAGGTACAAGGCTAGACTTGAGCAAAAAGAAGCCAGGGACAGTGCTTAGGCCCTGAGGCCAAGCCCAGGAATGGAAAAACAACAACAACAACAACAACTAATCTGGAAGTGACACTGTCTCAAAATGGTAGAGCTCTAGCTTTGGGCGAAACACTCAGGGACAGCACTCAAGCATGAGTTCAAGTCCGACTGTCCCCTCCTCGCCCCCCAAAAACAAGGAAATTGGAAGTTGTACTTTTATAGACCAACCCTTAAAGAGAAGCAAACAAATGTAATTGGGATTTAAGTTTTGGATCTAACTTAATTGATCACACCTCGAGGTAAGCTACTAATTGTTGGCATGCATGTGATGCTATTTTAATAACTTGCTGGTTCCACTAGTGGTTGTCCAGCAGTGAGCAAACCCTTTATGTTCCTTGATTCACTATGTTATACCTGCTACTGAGCACATGAAATCAATTAAGTTTAATTGAATTTTAAGACACAGCCCACCTCTGTATGAGCTTCACCTACAGATTAATTGAAATGACCCATACTATGTATTTTTCAGGAGGAATGAAAGAACCTGAGAACTTGCTTCTCCTGATTGCCTGCTTTGGCTGGGGGAAAATGTGACTTACTGGACATTATTGCAGTTCGTTCCCCACTAAACCACAGGAAGAATGGAAAATAGAGTAGAAATACAGACTCATAATTTACCTCTTTATGCTCTTCAAGGAAGAAGTTCAGATTGTTTATGGCCAGCTCTGGATATGTGTACCATCAAAGAGCACCTACTACTCCATGATAACATCCAATGTAAAAGTAACAGAAGGGTGACATATTTGGCAAACCTTGTAACCTTGATACCCTTTCATCAGATTATTATTTTCTTTACCTATACTGTTAGCTAAACATGTATATTATGCCTGTTTTCAAAGAGCTACTTCCTTAGGCCAAAGGCTGAATATCAAACTCTCTGTGAGTTGAGCAGTTAGAAATGAAAATACATTGAGAAATAAATATGGGTCAGTTAACATCATGATACTGTCAGACAATAAATCAGGCAATTAAATTACAAGGAAAAAAGGACTAAACCAGGTTTTGTATGCACTTGTAATTCTATCAACTGGGGAGCTCTTGCAGTAAGGTTGGGAAAGGAAGAATAGAAAGATCACAAGGAGGAGGAGAATAGCTTTTGTATGGATTGTAGGCCTAAAGATTCCACTCAAATATCGATCTCGATTCTGTCTATTTCAATTAAAGTAAGAATTACAAAATAATGTGCTTTGTACAGTTGCAAATATCAAGAAATATTAAGAAAGCTATGAAATAAAGAACACAAAAAATGTAGGGAAGAGACTTTGGGGAAGAAAAAAATAGAGACAGGCGATTGCCAGGAATAAATAAGAGGCTCTGAAGATTCTGGTGAGGTTTATTTTCTCTAAGTATATATTTCATTGTTCTCTATACTGAGAGGTTACTTTATACTTAAATGTATGACATGACATATTTCACCATAATTCGTACCCACCTGATAGTGTGTGCATAGGTGTGGAGACCTAAAGAGACATCTTGATAGAAAAGATGTGCAGTCTGCCATGTGTGTCAAATAACAGCACCTATTCTCTCTGTCTCTGTCTCTGTCTCTCTCTCTTTCTGTCTCTCTCTCTCTCTCTCTCTCATGGGGTTTGAAATCCAGACCTGGGTGCTGTCCCTGATCTCTTCTACTCAAGGCTAGAGCTCTACCACTTGAGCCACAGCACCACTAACAGCAACTATTCTCATTTGACATTTTTGGAAGAAATAGAGCACATCTGGCACAGTGCATTCAAGGCATTCCTTAGACCACATGGTTCCCCCAATGATGACAGAGACTCTTTGGAACTAGGTTTTCCTCTTACCCGCTCAATCTGGTTTGATACCAATGATCAAGGTAGGGAGGCACATAAGAATTATCACCAGGGTCTGTTAGCAGGGATAGGGCAACAGCCTTGAAGCCAAGTAATTTATCTAAGGTGATTGAGACTGTACAGCTTCCCAGTGAGTCTCCTGCTGCTTTTCTTGAATGGCCCTGGAGGCCTATAGGACCTATACATCTATAGATCCTGATGCCCCAGAGAACTAAAGAGGAAAGATGGAAAGGTGGAAAGATGACAGGTTAAATAAGCCCATTGGCCCCCAGGAAAGTGTGTTCATATCTCCTAAGAAACTTGATGAGGAGCTAGGTGCTCTAAAATCCAACTTTGTTGAAGTGAAAGAGAAGCTAGCAGAGCAGACACAGAAGTGCCGTGTGAGAGAAGACGAGGTCGCAAAACGTGAGCTGGAAAGCAACAGGCTCTAGAAGGAAATTGCCACACTTAGGAATGAGTTTAAGGACACAGGTGCTCTGATGAGGAATGCTGGGCAGAAAAAGAGAAGAGCAAAATAAATGGCTGAAAGATGGGTCCTCAAAAAACCACTGAAGTTAAGAATGAGAAAGGAAAGCTACTAGAGGAAAATGCAGAAAAGACTACCGAGATTCTTGTCCCATAAAGTCTAATACATAAGCAGCAGATCCAGTGGCAGATCATCATCGCCTGCTTCCAGAGGCAACAGGAAGAGCTGTCATGGCAGCATGAAGTTCAGGTGCACGAGCATTTTCAACAGCAACAGGAGATGCTGCCCATGAAACACCACCAAGAGCACAAGCTAGGGCAACAGCCCCATGACACAAAGTGCATCAGGTCAAGAACAAGGAGAAGGGCAAATGGATGGATGTGGCCACAGAGCTGCCTTTGGCAGTTGCACAGTCAAAGGAACTCTTCAGTGCCCCTGGCAGGATACTATCAGGCAAAGGATGCCTTTGAGAAGAAGGTTGGGATCATGAAAGCAAGGCTGGGAGGAAAAAATGGAAGACGTCTCCAAGTTCCAGACTGAGGTTCAGAGTACTAACTAGGAAATAAAGAAAATAAAGTCCCCTGAAGTTCAGGGAAACAATCAGGCTAACCAAGCAACTTAGAAGGCCACCCTGAATGCAATGGGCCTCTAGAGCCAGTAGTCATTAGGATTAAAGAAAGAGGCCTGACAAACAGTGGTACTAAGTGTGCCAGTGTGGAGAAGGCAATTGTGAAAAATAGTCACAGGCTCAAGCCTTCTTTGTCTATATTTAAGTTGCTCTGGGCCACTGCCTAAAACTCTCTTCAAAAGCAGTGAGTTAAATGCTGGAAAGATACATTTCTTGTACTGTTTGTTACCTCCTCCCTCATTCCCCTTCTCCCTTTCCCTCTCCCCCCATGAGTTGTTCAGTTGGTTTACACCAAACAGTTTTGCAAGTATTGCTTTTGTAGTCATTTGTCTTTTTATCCTGTGAATCTCAAGTTTGGTATTCCCTTTCAATGTCCTAGTTCTAATACCAGTATATACAAATTCCAATGTACTCAGATAAGATACAGTGATAGTGCAGGTACAACCACAGGAAGGGGATACAAGAGGATCATCAACAATAGAAGCTACGGTTTCACATGGCATGTTGAAAGTAATTACAAATGATATATCACTTGTTTCCATAACATGGAGTTCATTTCACTTACCATTATCTTACACATTCATAGGAACATAGCTATTAGGCTCTTGTGATCCTCTGCTGTGACTAGCCTAAACCTGTGCTAATTATTCCCTATGAGGGAAACCTATAGAGTCCATGTTTCTTTGGGTCTGGCTCCAATGCCTAATGTATGAAACTGTGACCTCTCTGTACATCACTTTGTCAAATAAATCAAAAAACAAAAAAGAAATCTGGTATATCCTTACCAATGAGATGATGCTTTATTTGTACATTCCTCTGAACCATATTTGATTTGTCATATCCTTCAATTAACTATTACACTATACTTACTTTCATTACGCCTCTTAAGAATCATTTTTTGTATATAACTTTCAAAATCACTTTTATTATTTCACAATGTTATTTTTATTTTTAAAATTATTTTTATTTATTTCTCTTTATTATCAATGTGTGATACAGAGGGGCTACAGATTCATATGAAAGGCAGTGAGTACATTTATTTTTTTTCTTTGTTTTATAAAAAGTCCAGTTGTATTTTTTGTTCTTATGGGGATTTTTTTGAATAATTACATATTTCTTGTCTAAGCAATGTACAGAGGGGTTACAATTTCATATGTGAGGCAGTGGGTACATTTCTTGTACAATGTGTTACCTCTTCCCTCATTTCTACCTCCCCCTCTTTCCCTCTCCATGAGTTATTTTAATAGTACAAAGTGGATTTCAATCAAATTTCTTTATTGTTTTAAGTACTTGTGCAAATGTGTTGACATTTAACAAAGCAGTTTATGAATATGATATATATAATGTCATTGTGTGAAGTTAACATGTATTGTCACATATTTTATGCCATTTGATGTATTTTAAATTTCTTATATTGTGTAACTAGTTTCATGTGTAATACCTTTTTCCTCATTTGCATTATTTTTCTGGGAAAAATCTAAGAAAGAAATGTCAATTTAAAGTCAATAAATAAATTAATGCTGGAAAGAGGAACATGTGGAGAGGCCATGTATATGAGGAACCTCACATAGTGAATTTTCAGAAGTGAACTTCAGGGAGATAAATGCTGGAAAGTATGGGTATCAGTATCTATTAGTACTAGTGGACAATTTTTCAAGCTGGGCTGAGGAATTACTGATGAATACTGAAAACACTCCGGTAAAAGTTAAATAATTACTTCATGAAATAATGCCTCAATTTGGCTTACCCATAGCAGTGGGGTGCGACAATGGCCAGGCCTTCACCACCCAAGATGCTCAATTATTAGCAAAGGCCCAAATAATAAACTGGAATTTATATCAGAGTTCAGAACAGCTGGAAAGAATGAATAGGATCTTAAAGGAAACTTTAATTACAGAGACTGGCTAGGACTGGGTCAGCCCCTCCCCTCTGCACTGCTTCAAGCCAGATACACCCCTTAGGTTAAAGGATTCACTCCCTTGTGAAATAATTTCTGGGATACTACCCTCTTTGCTTCCTTAACTTGGGGAACCTATATTAACAGAAATGTCTAACTATAACCTAGTACAGTCACTGCAGGCTTGGCAAGGTGTTCTTTCACATGGCTGTACTTGGGTGGCCAAGGCCCACTGCCCCCCCTGAGAAAAACTCCACCCACTCTTTGTTCCCTGGACAGCTAGTTTGGGTAAAAAGGCATCATGCTCCTGAATTGGAGCACAAGTGACAAGGACCTTACTCCACAGTGCCAACTATACCGTAAGTTAGTGAAGATACAGGAAAATAGCAGGGGATCCATTACTCTGTGAAAAAGGCAGTGGGACAATATCCAACAGATGGCTCATAATGGACTCTTCAGAGATAGTCAGAAATTCCCCTAAAGGTAAGACTTACCAGGTGGTAATTAATGTAGTCAACAGGGACATGATTCTTTGTTATGGTTACCCCTCCGGGTTCTTACTGTGTTATTGTAGCTTTTCTGCCCAGACCTTTGTACAGGCAGCCTGTTACTATCTGCTGAATTTGCTGTCCCTTTCCTGTTTGATTGGGAACAGGGGCTCTGGCCCCAAAAGAGAGTCAAATCTATTATTTGATTGGACATAAAAACCAATGGGGAATGTGATCACCAGCGTGAGGGAGCAGGACATCAGAGACATTGGAGCAAGCTGTGGGGGTCTATTTATTGGCCACAATTGTTGTGTGAGGGAAGCCAGGAAAGGTACCTGTAAAAGTGAGCACCTATCCAGTTAAAGCAAGTCCCACTCTTGCCCACAAGCACCCTGGACAGAGTTAGATGCCCATAGGGCTGCAGGAACAGCTGTCATCAGGACTCCACCCATTCTGCCTGGATCACAAGGTTCTGGCCACACCCTCTATTATTTCACACTTCTCTGACCAATGGGATGCCAGACTTGCGGCCACGCCCACATCCTCTGCTGCCTAGTAGCACTGGTATTCCCTCTCTTGGCTTACACCACTCCCACCCCTTGAGGGAGATAGAAGTGGCTGAGAGGTGACTGTTCAAATCAGAGTGAGTTAGGAGCTCTAGTAGGAAATAGACATTGGTAGTGATTGTAGAGGTGATTTCAGACCACCTGGGAATGTGGCGCCTCTGTCTTCCCTGCTGTCCCTGTGCTCAGAGGTCTGAACAAACCACACAATATGAACCAGCTGCAGGAAATCAACTATGGCAAGAATACCAGCAGAATTGCCCTGCAAGAGGACCTGCACCATTCCACACAGAGAAGAAAAGTATAAAGGGCAGTCATGCCAAGAGAAACACCACTGAGGATGGTCAATCCACATTGGAGCCAGCCAAAGACCACGCCTCCCCTGAGCCTCCCCTGCCCTCCTGCAGCCTCAGAGCTGCCAGGGTCGAGAGTCTCACAGGTCCCAATAACACTGAGGATCTGCGAAGGTGTTACCAACACCTGCTGCTTGTCCTGGACTCCAGCAAGTTAAGAAACCAACAGCTCTCCAGTGAGATCAAACGACTGAAGAAGGAAAAGAAACACCTGCAGCCTGAACAACAACAAAAGAATTGGAAGATAGCCCATGAGCAAGAAGCACTGAAAACAGAGTTGGAAGTCCACAAGCTAACCACACAGATGTTGGTTTTAGAAGCACGAAATTTACACTCTGCCCTGGCCCACGTGTGGCAGGTGGAAAACAAGAGAATAATGGAGCATGAAGTTGTCACCAGCCGCCTGCAGGCTGCACAGCAGCACCTTGGAGAGCTAGAGAAAGCATTGTCCGCACTCACCACCCAGCAGGATGACACAACACAGAAGAATCTACAGCTCATCAAAGACCAGGAAAAGAGCAGGAGCTGTGATTTGGAGGAAATCAACAGTGATTTGCCAAGGAAGCTGGAAGTGCTCTGGACCAAGAAGGTCCACATGAAGAATAGAATTGAAGCTTCAAAAAGCAGTAGAGGAGTGAGCAGTGCTCAAAAGGCAAGTAGACAACCTGAGAAGGCTGGTGAAGATGATGTGGTCAGGAAGAGACAACTTTGCCAAGTACCTGAGGAGGGAGAGGTCCCTGTGGGAGGAGATGGTCCACCATCAGAAGAGATGAAGCAACTAAGATAGGAGAGTGAGCAAGGGGAGAGGCAGGTGTTGGAACTGGAGGTAAACCTGGAGGAAGTTAGAAAACAACTGGCAGCGCTGCAGCCCCCTGCAGGATAAGCTCAGGCTGAGTAGCAGCTGCAGGCCCAGGCCTTCCAGATGCAGAAGGAGTTCAATGACCTGAAGCAACAGCTTCACATTCAGGTGCAGGCAAACCACAACCTCTGTCTCCAGAACCTGGAGCAACAGGAGCACTGTGTAGATGGGAGGAAAAGGCCAAGGAACCCATTCCTCGGCATGCTGAGGATTGGCACATTACTGAGACAGCGAGATGCACACATGTGCAAGACAGATCAAAGATCGGCTGGTGCAACTGCAGGATGCTTTCCACAGGCTGAGCGGTAAGGAGGAGGAGCTCACCTGTGTCCTGAGCACCTTAAGCACCTGAAGAAACATCTGGAGGAGAGGCTGGAACAGCAAGAGAAAGATTTGCACAAGTGGAAAGAGGTGGCTGAGATAACGAGCCAAGCAGCTTAGGAGCTGCAGGAGCTGCAGGGCCAGTACCAGACCCAGCTGCAGGAACTCAGAGCCACCTGTGATCAGCACACAGCCTCCAATCAGCAGCTGAGTGCACAGGAGGCCTTGCAGCAGCACCTGCAGAGGCAGACCCAGCTGCTGGAGCAGCTGAAGCAGGAGCAACTACAGAGCAAGTTGCTGGCCCAGACAGAAAGGGAACAGTTACAGGACACTCTGAAGTGCTTAGAATCAGCAAGGCAACAGAAGGAGCAACTGCAGGCCCAGCTGAGCTTCCTGGATTTCCCTCCAGAAGGCCAAGGAGTAAGCAATGGGGAAGAAAGGGGGGAGGAGGCAACCACACTCGATGTGACCGTCCCTGACGATGTGGACAGCCCTCAAGTCATGAGTGATTTTTACCAGAAAGCACTATTGGCTGCTGAATCTAAAAACAAAAAATTGAGCCAGCAGCTGCAGGAGCAGCAGGCCCACTGCAGGTGCCTGGCCAACCTGGGAGCCCAGTGCCAGACCAAGCTGGAGCAACAGGCCCTCTTCCCCAGGATGAGGACCCATGGCCTGTTTGGGAAGAGGAAGCAGGACACACAGGTGCCCAAGAGGGAGCTACAATTCTGCTTCATCCCCGACCCGCCTGACAAGGTGGACTTCCAGACTCAAGTGGATGACCTGCAACAGCGATGCAGCCTGCTGTCGGAGCACATCACCACCATTGAAGAGTCCATCGTTGCTTGTAAAGAGCAGATGGAAGTCCTGAAGATGCTGTATCAAGAGAAAGATGAGCATGTCCACCGGCTGTCCCAGGAGAAGAAGAAGAAGCAAGAGCTTCAGGAGCTGCAGGAGCTGCTCTCTGTCTTGCAGGTGAAGGGCGTGGAGTGCCAGGACAAGATGCAGGCAGACACCAAGCCCCCTGCTGCTGGCACCACTTCAGACTTGGCAGGCCCCATGAAGATTGAATCTAGTGAGGAGCACGAAGGTTTTGAAATCCCACTGGAGGACTACATGGAACCTTCCACAGTAGAGGCTGGGGTGCTGTGCCCCCTAGAGGACTCCACCACAAGGCTTGGGAGCTTCGGCAATGAACACCCAATCCTGTTCTGGTCCAAACTCAAAAAAATAATGAATTTGAGATAATTATTCTCAAGAAGGACCCAAACATTGAATTTATAGATATCCTTTGGCAATATTACCATTTTGATTATATTAATCCTACAAATCCAGAGCATGGGAGGTTTTTCCATTTCCTTAGTTCTGGCTTAATTTCATTTTTTGTGTTTTTAAAGTTCTCATCATAGAGGTCTTCCACTTCGTTGGTTAAGGTTATTCCTAGCTATTTTATGTTTTTTGAGGCTATTGCAAAAGGAGTTGCTTTCCTGATTTCAGCCTCAGTCTGGGTCATTAGCATAGAGAAAGGCCGTTGATTTTTGAGGATTTATTTTATATTCTGCAACTTTGCCAAAGTTTTGGATCAGCTCTAGTAGCTTGGGGGTAGAGTCTATGGGGTTCTTTAGGTATAGGATCATGTCATCTGTGAAGAGAGAAAGTTTAACTTCATCTTTTCCTATTTGGATTCCCTTTATATTTTCTTCTTGCCTAATTGCTCTGGCTAGGAATTCTAGTAATATATTGAAGAGCAAGGGAGAGAGTGGACATCCCTGTCTTGTTCCTGATTTTAAAGGGAATGACTTTAGTTTTTCACCATTTACAGTTATGCTTGCTGTTGGTTTGTCATAAACTGCCTTGATTATATTCAGGAATGTTCCCTGGAATCCCAGTTTTTCCAGGGCTTTTAGCATAAATGGGTGCTGGATTTTACCGAACGCTTTTTCCGCATCCAGTGATATAAGCATGTGGTTCTTTACCTTGGTCCGGTTGATGTGGTGGATTACATTAATTGACTTGCGTATATTAAACCAACTTTGCATCCCTGGGATGAATCCATAAAAGAAAGATTCACTTACAAAAATGCCAGTCTTCTAGGAAGATAACCCGGTTGAATTTGACACAGAAGTAGTTCATGCTGCCGTTAATGTATGGATCTCATCTGCGGAAACGTGGAGATGGTGCAGCTACCCAATCCCACCTTCAGTGCTGGCGCTGGTCCACAAATGCACAGGAGGACTTTAGAGTTTTCTAGATTTCTTTTCAAACACTCAGAAAGAAGAGCTGGTGAAATGTATCCTCGTTTGCCACTGCATCCCAAAGCAGGTGCTGAGAGAACAAATTCAGCATCAAATCTTTCATTGTCAATGCTAATTTCTCCAATTGGCTTCTGCAACTTGAATCTTGTGTTTTATTGAAGAACATCAACTTTATCTTCCTGGGACTGGGTATATTAGTCAAAGCATAATTCAGAATTTGAACCATGGGTGTGAATTCTGTTCGCTCTGCCAATAAAACGAGATCTTCAGATTCCTGCAGTTTTGATAGTTGAAAACTGCCCTCAGGACTGCTTAGAGAAACCTCCCATCTGAAGATGACCAAGCTGTCCTGTGAAGAGTCTGGAAGGAGAAATTTGGATCCAAAAGTCGATGTATTTATTGTTAGGAAGAAGGGGGTCTTTGAACTGCGAGACGGAGGAGTCAGATGCAGGTGTGTTTGGCCTTCCTAGTTGTGTGCCCGACGGTTAGCCAGCGGGAGACATGGGGCCTGGCCGGTGCCCGCAGATGGGCGCGCGCAGGCCGAGAGCCGCAACTGAACTTCGTGTCAGTAGGAACTTCTGCCTTGGAAACCAGGCGTCCCTTCTTGGAGGACAGGCCTGCATCTCAACTCCGAATAAATGAACTAGGCTCCTCCAAGGGATGGCCAGGCCTCTTCCCCTAGGGACTGTCCCTTTTCTTCAGCATAATCTCTAGTTTCCCCCCGTTCTCCACAACCCGCACAGAAAAGTCTTCCTGAACCTCATAGCTTAGCCGGATATGGATAAGATCCACATAGTCCTTCCTGATAGTATCTGCTCTAGAGAAACCACCCTGATGATCAATGATCATTGATTATTAACTGATGTCCTTCTGCTGAGCATATATGAGGACGGTGAGGAAGAGTCTGTTTGGAACCAGTGAAGCTTGGAGAAGCGGGACTCTCCGTGCCAGGCGGATCTGTCAACGGCCTCTTCGGAAGCAAACCTTTCGGGGCAGTGGCTTCACTGCTATGCTGCCAACCAGGCATTCCTTCAACATTAATTCCGAATTGACCCAACGTAAACCTGCTTGAAAAGATCAGTGCCACCTGCTCCCGCTGCTCTCACGCGTTCATGTTCTCCACCAGGGTGATATTCCAGGGGTGGGCTGACATTATAAGCAGGCCCTCTTAGATAGATCCGACAATCTCCTTTCTTGGGGTGTTGCTTCAGTTCTTCAGTGACTTCAACCAGCTTCCCTTTCAAACGCGCGAGGTCTTTTCCACTGGTGACCAGTCGAATCCAACCCATTAGACTTCTGCCTTGTTCTAAACGGACCATGCTGTAACCCCCGTAGGTGGCACGCAGCTGTTGGCAGTTGGGGCCTAGGTGATATGGGACGTTGATCGTCCTGGCCCCCGGCCCGACCCTGCCTGGGGTGAGACCCTGCCTCACCAAGCAGAGGCCAAGCCCAGACCCACAAGTGGAAGAAGACCATAGACATGGAGGATGAGTGGATAGTTTAGAGTCCTAATTTAATCAAATGATAAAGGCACCTACTAGACAAGGAGGTGCCTGAAGAAGAGTTTCTACACAGCAGGAATTGGAGTTCATTTTCTGGTTTCTATTTCCTCCAAACTTTCTCAGGGAAGGGCCCCAAAAGAACAAATGTAGTCAAGAGTAAAGAACCAGAAATGGACTTTTAACCAAGGTGATTAGTAACCACTATTCAACATGTAGCATGTTCAAGTTTCACTTGACAATTATTAAATGGTAACGATATAGAAGAATTCTTACTGATTTTTTGCTTATTACTTTTTTTTTTATTGTCAAAGTGATGTACAGAGTAGTTACGGTTTAATATGTGAGGCCGTGGGTACATTTCTTGTACTGTTGGTTACCTCCTCCTTCATTCTTATTGATTTTTATCAACCTATTCTCTGATCTAGGTTAAAAGATGATTCTCCCAGAATCTTATTCTCATTGTGCCTTTAGCAGGTTGATTCTATGTATAGAAAATATTTCTCTCCTCTTACGGGAAAAATGGGAAATGTTTATTCTCAGATCTGTCTGAGGGAATATTTTCCTGTCTAGATGACACCACATAGATAGGAGAAAGGCTGCTTTCATTCAACTGGTTCCTATTTCTCAAGGCTTACTCTATTCCAGGCTTGTATTGAATCAGACATCACCAGATGCAATGGTACAAACACAAGCACAGCATATGTGACCTTAGAATCTGAAGCAGATAGGATAGCCAACTGTAAAACATGTCGAAACACAGTGAGAGACTCCAAGGTGCTCTCAGATAACAAAGCTGACACCATAGAGATGGTGAGAATGATACACTAAAAGAAATCTACAGATTTGTTTACTCATCAAAAGATTAGAGCAATTTAATGGAAAAACATCCTCCTCACAGTTTAGTGTTTCTTTTAAATTTATTTATTGTCAAAGTGATGTACAGAGGGGTTACAGTTTCAGACATAAGGCAGTGAGTAAATTTTTCATCAAACTTGTTAGCTCCTCATTTCTCTCCTTCCTTCCCCCCTCCGCACATGCCTCAAACCAATGAATTGTACAGTAGGATTATGGAATATAATTTTGTAATTATTGCTGTTGCATTGGTTCATTTTTCACTCTTTGTCTCTCTATTTTGATGTTCTCCTTCCCTTCCCTAGTTCCAATAAACACATATACAGTACCCAGGGTACTGAAATAAGTAACCGTGACATCAGGGGTAAAGATCTGGGGAAGAAAGACACAAGAAAGTGTATAATTTCAGATGCATTGACCATAACGACAACAATGGTAGACCACTTATTTCCATAACTTGGTCTTCATTTTACTTAGTATCACCTTATGTATATGTACTTAGCTATTGAGTTTATTGTGACCTTCTGCTATGACTATTCTAGACATGTGCTTATTATTCCCAATGAGGGAAACCATATTTCTTAACCATACATTTTGGTGTAGAATTTGTTCAGAGTTGAGGCAAGAGTGTAAAGCATGGACAAAACCGAGGAAAAAGGGCTGGGGATATGGCCTAGTGGTAAGAGTGCCTGCCTCGGATACACGAGGCCCTAGGTTCGATTCCCCAGCACCACATATACAGAAAACGGCCAGAAGCGGTGCTGTGGCTCAAGTGGCAGAGTGCTAGCCTTGAACGAGAAGAAGCCAGGGACAGTGCTCAGGCCCTGAGTCCAAGGCCCAGGACTGGCAAAACAGCAACAACAACAACAACAACAAAAAAAAAAAACGAGGAGAAAGAGCCACAGAATATGAATGTGTGGGACCCTGTTCTGTAGATGAATAGTAATTGTGCAATGTGCCATGGAGGAAACTATTGAAATCAAAGATTTTCACATCAGTGTGAGCGCCATGTTTTGCAAGGATGAGTGAGTCCAAGAATAGGGACAGGAATATTAATGAGGAGATTGCTGGCACATCACATGGAATTGTGAGTAGTGTTGGGAGAAAGAGAAGATATTGGACAAATGCAAGAAAATTAATTATATAACAATTAAGAGCAAGGGAATTAGGGGAATTGAGAGATTTTTCCACTAAGTCAGTTAGTGAAAGATTACACCACCAAAGCACACTGCAAGAGGGCTAGTTTTCAGTGCCCATTTCTTAGCTCAACACTTGATTTCGTTTTTGAACTATATAGTGCCTCTGGCACATTTGTGTGATATTATTGCTAGCATTCATATGAGATTATGACTGAGAAATTGATTAATTTTGGCTATCATAATAACAGCCAAAGTACATTTTTGTTGTCAAAGTGTAACAAAAAATAGAGATGAGTACCTAATTCTAGCATTCACCTTTCCATAAGTTTTTGTACCTCTAGATTGACATTATTGTTGGCTATCTATTTCTTTACCATAACCAGAACACTGCTCCTCTATAGAGAGTATTTCTTTAGAAACTAAAATAATAAATTCCTGACATAAAAACCAACATGATCATGTTTAGGAGACTTTGCGAACATGTGAGATCTCTTAATGCCTCAAAATGAGCTTGGAAAATAGCAAAAAAAAAGTTAACATTTTAAAAAGTATTATCAAGGGCTGGGGATATGGCCTAGTGGCAAGAGTGCTTGCCTCGTATACATGAGGCCCTAGGTTCGATTCCCCAGCACCACATATACAGAAAATGGCCAGAAGTGGGGCTGTGGCTCAAGTGGCAGAGTGCTAGCCTTGAGCAAGAAGAAGCCAGGGACAGTGCTCAGGCCCTGAGTCCAAGCCCCAGGACTGGCCAAAAAAAAAAAAAAAAAGTATTATCAAATAATAAACTTTGCTCTAAGTTGAAAGTTGCTGAACCCCCTTAGGGGAAAACTATGGTAGAATGCAGTCAAGAAATCAATGTAAATCCTACAAAATTAAGAATAAGGGTAAGTGTGGATAGGAAGGGATGGATGGGGATGTTAAATGAGGTGACTTTGATCAAGATATATTCAAACACTGCTTTGTTAAATGGCAACTCCTTTTTACAACTACTTGAAAATAACAAAAATAATAAAATTGCCCCCAAAATAGTCACTTAGGCAATTATACTTTTAGCTGGCCATCAGTGGCTCAAAACTGTAATCCTAGCTACTTAGCAGGGTGAGATCTGAGGCTCACATTTTGAAGCCAACCCAGGCCAAAAAGTCGCCATAAGATTCTTTTCCAATTAACCCCTACAAACTGAAAGTGGTACTCTGTCTCAAAGTGGTAGAGCTCTAGCCTTGAGCAAAACACTTAGAGACAGCACCCAAGCCCTGAGTAAAAGCCCCACAACCGTCCCCACCCCCACCCCACCCCAAAAAAACAAGGAAAATAAAAGTTGCACTTTTATAGGCCAACACTTAAAGAGAAGCAAACAAATGTAACTAGGATTTCATTTTTGGATCTAACTTAATTGATCATACCTCTGGTTAAGCTACTCATTGTCAAAATGCATGTGATGCCATTTTAATAACTTGCTGGTTCCACTAGTGGTTGTCCAGCAGTGAGCAAACCCTTTATGTTCCTTGATTCACTATGCCATACCTACTACTGAGCACATGAAATCAATAAAGTGTAATTTAATTTTAAGACACAGCCCACCTCCGTATGAGCTTCACCTACAGATTAATTGAAATGACCTATGATATGTATTTCTCAGGAGGAATGAAAGAACCTGAGAACTTGCTTCTCCTGATTGCCTGCTTTGGCTGGGGGAAAATGTGACTTACTGGACATTATTGCAGTTCATTCTCCAGTAAACCACAGGAAGAATGGAAAAGAGAGGGGAAATACAGATTCATAATTTACCTCTTTATGCTCTTCAAGGAAGAAGTTCAGATTGTTTATGGCCAGCTCTGGATATGTGTACCATCAAAGAGTACCTACTACTCCATGATAACATCCAATGTAAAAGTAACAGAAGGGTGACATCTTGGCAAACCTTGTAACCTTGATACCCCTTCATCAGGTTATTATTTTCATTACATATATCTTTAACAAAAGCTGTATTTCCTTCCTTAGGCCAAAGGCAGAATCTCAAACTCTCTGAGTAGAACAGAAAGAAACAAAAATAAATTGAGAAATAAATATGGGTCAGTTAACTTCATGATACTGTAAGACAATAAATAAGGCAATTAAATTACAAAGGAGAAAGGGCTAAACCAGGTTTTGTGCACACTTGTAATTCTATCAACTGTGAAGATGTTGCAGTAAGTTTGGCAAAGGAAGAATAGAAAGATCAAAAGGAAGAGGAGAAAGGCTTTTGTATGGATCGTAGGCCCAAAGATTCCACTCAAAGACTGAACTAGATTCTATCTATCTCGATTAAAGTCAGAATTACAAACAATATGCTTTGTACAGTTGCAAATATCAACAAACCATTACGAAAAGCTATGAAATAATGAACACAAAAGAAATGCAGGGGGCTGGGGATATGGCCTAGTGGCAAGAGTGCTTGCCTCTTATACATGAGACCTTGGGTTCAATTCCCCAGCACCACATATACAGAAAATGGCCAGAAGTGGCGCTGTGGCTCAAGTGGCAGAGTGCTAGCCTTGAGCAAAAAGAAGCCAGAGACCTCCGTGCTCAGGCCCTGAGTCCAAGCCCCAGGACTGGCCAAAAAAAAAAAAAAAGAAATGCAGGGAAGTGACTTTGGGGAAGAAAAACAAAAGACAGAGGTATTGCCGGGAGTAAATAAGAGGCTCTGAAGATTCTGATGAGGTTTATTTTCTCTAAGTATATATTTTATTGTTGTCCATACTGAGACATTACTTTATATTTGAATGTATGACATATTTCACCATAATTAGTACCCATGTGATAGTGTGTGCATAGATGTGGAGACCTAAAAGACATCATGAAATAAGAGATGGTCAACTTGTCACCTGTGTCAAATAACAGCACCTATTCTCACTATTTCAGTTATCTTCTGAGAACTCAGTTTAACAATAACAAACATTGTGTTTTTCACTCACAACTATGCAATGGAAACAAAACTTATTTTTAATTAAAAAGATTATGGTTTGTTAAAGATTTAACCAGTAGAAATACTTGAAAGAATATATGCATTTTTAATAAAGTACACTCCTAATATTTATTGTGCACTGATTTATAAACTACCTCATTTGGATCTGTTGAAACAATAGCCAGGGAAGGTTAAGGAAAATGTCTCTGTCACCTTCTAGTTTTGCATTGTCTTTCCAATGACCTCAGGCAAGACCTGTAGCATTCTAGGGCAAAAAAAAAAATCTTTGTCTGTTGTCATTTTTACTACAAATTAATAGATGTCTGGTCTTTCTGTGTGCTCAGCTCAGATTTCACATAGAAGTTACAACCCTACCCTGCTTTTTTACAAGCTGTTGTAATCACTCTGCATCTGTCTGAATTGTGGAGCAATAGTATGGCACATTCTCTACCTTGTCAAGTATTTACTTTTCTTTTTTCTTTCTTTGTGTCCATCAGGAGGCTTGAACTCTGGGGCTGGGCACTGTCCCTGAGCTCTTCAGCTCAAGGCTCCACATTTCCACTTCAGTGGAATTCCACTTGAGTGCTATTTCCAGTTTTCTGGTGGTTATTTGGAGAAAAGAATGTTCCAGCCTTTCCTGCTTGAGCCGGCTTTGAACCTCCATCCTCACATCTCAGCCTCCTGGGTAGCTAGGATTAAAGGGGTGAGCCACAGGCACCCAGCTCTGGTCAAGTATTTCTTAAGAAATAGCAGAGTAGGTCTCACTTGGACTCAAATACTAACTGGAAAAAGTATCTCCCCTTTTGTGAAAAGGTTGGGATCTCTATGTTGGTTTTCAAAATGTTAGAGAACGTAATTCATTTTGCTTAAAAACTAGACTAGATCATGTCCTAATTTTTTAAATAAGATTAAAGCAATAACTTGATTTTTCTTCTTTTAGTTGTAATAATTCATTGAAGGGATGGTTTTAAATACATTTAGAAATGTAACTTTCACTTGACCCAGTTAGATTCCTATTGTCAAGACAGAAAAATTAGAATACTAATTTATCATTTTATGTAAAAAATATAAATCCTGAAAGCATCAGTCAATAATGCCCACTTGACTCTTAATATTCTTTCCTGTAGGAAGTTTATATAGACAAATACTGTTTTGAGTAAGTACTTGATTGGATCTTATCCCTAGAGCTTCCATATTTCTTGCCTGAGAAATAGGGAACTCTTCCTCATAATTTTACTTGCACTTAAATTGTTAACCCTCAATTAACTGTTAATTAATTATTCATTAACTGTTACTTGTTAATCTTAAATTCCTCTTTCACAAGACTCATAGGAACTATCAATCTTCTTGATGTATATTTTATGACTGAGACTTCAAATGTCCCCCAAATTCTCATTTGCTAAACTCCTGCCTCATATGTATTCTCATGCAGTGATGGGACAAGGAGCCATACACTACCTGGTGTCACCTCGAATTTGTAATGCTTGCCTTCCTTCCTTTCCATCTTGTGGAATCATATGGATTCATTCGATGCATTCATTGGTAGCCACAATCTTACTATGTAGCACAGGTGGCCTTACACTTGCTCTGCACTCTAAGGTGGCCTCAAACCTGCAACCCTACTGCTGCAGCTCATTCATGTACTGACATTGCAGGAATGAAGCAGCAGGCCCCATTCAATGCTTTTGTTAATATCTGGAATTGATTTTGTTGTTGTTGCTGTTGTTGTTTTTGGATTTTACTTTTGCAGTGCTGGTAGTTGAACTAGGGGTTTTGTACATGGTAGAAAAGTACTCTATCACTTAGCTACATGCTTACTCCTGTCAGTTATTAACTTACACTATGTTAATAATAAGTGATCTAAAATGAAGAAAGTAAGCACACTATTAAAAATATCAAAGGGAGTTTAGGTGGAAGGAAAACGATGCCAGATAGTAACATGGATGTGCAGAGAGAAAAGAGGAGAGGAAGAGAGGGGGACGGGGAGTGGGGCAGAAGAAAGTCAAGTAGTCAGGAGGAAAAAGGCAAGTAGTGGAAGGAAGAGGAAGGAAAGGGAGAAGATGGAGAAGGGAGAGGAGAAGAGAAAAGAGGAGAAGAGAAGAGAGAAGAGGGAAGAGGACAAAGAAACAGAGGCAGAGACATCATTGTATAGAAATACTATCATGTTTTTAAAGATTTATTTAGATATGGGACAGTGGAACTATTTTCAAGTGCCTGATCTTTGTACAGGTCTACTCTATGCTGAAAAAGTATAATAAAATATTTTCATAAACATCATTCCAGGGTCTAAATATCATTTCATGATATTTATATGTGTTAAATAATATTTTAAATTTAGACTCTTGGGCTGGGAATATGGCCTAGTGGCAAGAGTGCTTGCCTCCAACACATGAAGCTCTCAGTTCGATTCCCCAGCACCACATATATGGAAAACGGCCAGAAGGGGCGCTGTGGCTCAAGTGGCAGAGTGCTAGCCTTGAGCAAAAAGAAAGCCAGGGACAGTGCTCAGGCCCTGAGTCCAAGGCCCAGGACTGGCCAAAAATAAATAAATAAATAAACTGTTAACTACTAAATTTAGACTCTTTGAAGTGATAAGCCTTATCTTGAATTCTTACTGTAAGACAGTAAATTCAAAAAATGCACAAACATATGCACACGTATACCAAATCTGTAAGTGTGAGTTATTAAAAGAAAACAAGAGTCCAATTTTATGATACTTCATAGAAAAGATGCACTATACAGAAGATCTTGCCAAAACTGGCCAAGCATTATTTTTCCCAAGCAAGATATTTATTCGAAATGCAGGTCCTGCTAGTGGATAGATAAGGAACTTGAATATCTCCTTCCTATCCCTCAGTTCCCTCATCCAAGGCACTGAATACCTTCCAAAACATTTTTTCCTCTTCCAAAAAGAAGACAAATTTGACGTAATTCTCTATGGTCTGTGGAAGTTATGATAAAACTAAAGCCATTTTCCCCGAGACAGCATTACCTAAAGATTTTCATCTATTGGTATTACTAAGGCTCTTGAGATTTAGAATGAAGACGGTAATAAAGTATAAACTATTGGTACATTATTCATAAAAGCTACAATTTTTATACACTTAGACTAGGTATACTAAGCATATGATCTTGTTAAGTTACGTCAACTCTGTACAGTGATAATCCATCCATTTCACAGATGAGGAAATGGTAATTTGAAGTGACTATTTCCTAAAGGACACTTGGTTGGGGGCGGGGAATGGTAATAAGAAGTTCTTGAACCTAGCTTATTTGTTTCTTAAGATCAGTATACCTCTGATATTACTGTAACTGATTTTAGTACCTTGGATATTGTATATATGTGTATTTGAACTAGGGAAGACAAGGGAATACCAAAATCAAGAGATGAAGGATAAAAAGATAAGCAACGCAATAGCAATATTACAAAATACATGGTCTAATCCAACTGTATCACTCATTGGGGGGGGGGAGAAGGAAATGGGGTGGGGGGAAGGCAGGGATAAATGAAGGAGGAGGTTACAAGTTGGATAAGAAATGTACTCCCTGCCTTATGTATGAAACTGCAACCCCTCTGTCCACCACTTTGATAATAATGAATTTTAAAAATCTGTATTCTCAGTGTTATGTCCTCAATTGTCAGCTGAATCTCAATTCTTTAGGGAGTTTTCTTTTCTTTCTACTTTTTTCTTTTTCAATGGCTTTGATCAGGAGTTGTTCATAGTCTTTTGTCTACTTTTCTAAATTCATGTGAAACAACAAGACAAAAAGAAAACAGAACCACCAACCTCTGAAAAATCGCTTGCAATGCCTTCTCTGGCTATGCTTTTCCATGATGTGGACCCTGAACACCATTTGTGATGGTCCAACTCCCCAGTGTTCTTTGTTCTCCCAGGATATGCTCTGCGCTGTCACATCATTAGTCACTGCTGGGTGAAAGGCATCCTCCAACACCTTCCATCTCAAATGTGCAAGATGAACCTCGGCTGTGAAACTTGGGGGTTCAGAAGGACAGCATAGGGCATAGCCACTTACTTTGTATACACAAGTGGCCTGGAGTCAAAGTACTTCCTGTAACAATAATGCTAATTCTATTAATAATAATGTTAATTCTATTGTAGTTTCATGACACAAGTCAAAACTTTAGCTCATGCCAGGATATTTCTGATTGTGTGTGTGTGTGTGTGTGTGTGTGTGTATGTGTGTGTGTGTGAAATCTTTTTTTCTCAATGTTTTCTTTAGGAGAGGATCTGGACTCTAAAGAACCAGCAATTAAGAAAATTAAATATAGAAAAATGAACAAATTAGAAAGTAAAAAATGACCACACAAGGAACAAATACATAACCAAAATGATGTGACAAATCTATCATTTAAATCCCTACTTCTCCACAAGAATCATTAGTGTTGCTGTATGTGTATTGCAACATTAAAAATAATAAAAGAAGAAATTATATAATGCAATAGAATGGAACAATTTTATATAAAACAACCCAAATAGAATAATATATCACAACTGTTGCTATTCACAATAAACTTCTGAGATAATAATGGTTTGTAAATTTAAACATTTATAGAAAGTATTTAGGTGATACCATGCTCCTTTTCTTGATAAAGGAAGAGAAATGTGTAACATAGTTTTAGAAGACTCCCAATGAATAGTAAGATAGAGTTTCACACTTAACACAGATAAACCCCAGCTAGAAAAATCACTTGTTGATATCACTTCAGTCTATAGACACCCAAAATATTGTTTTTATTTCTACTGAAAGGACATGTTATTTGTAATAGATGACTTGGTCTTTCTTCTGAGACACAGGGAGATGGTAACTCTTGACATCTAACATCTTAAGAAATCATCAGCTTTTCTGTTCTCTGTTAGCAATACATGAATTGTATAAAAGGTGTCCATTTCTCTGCTTCTCACCTCAGACTGTTATCAACTACAGTCCCATGCAATGTCTGCCGAGTCTATGAAATATGTGATCTACATATGCTTTGACCTACCTCCCTCTTCTTCTATCACAGTTTAACCTCTGAAATAAATAGAAGAAAGTCAAAATAAGTATGGTGAAGACATTCCAGGGCAGTCATTATAAAATCAAAATCCTTGACAATTTAAAAGGTCCTCTGTTCATCCCCAGTAAATTCCTGGAGAAGTAATTGTTACCTAAACTTTGTCTTAAGTGCAATCAAAGTTTCATCTCTGAGGCAATGAGTCTGAAGTATAACTGTTATAATTCAGATACACTATGCTAACCATGCTTCTTTTTTTTTTTTTTTTTTTTTTTTTTGGCAGTCCTGGGGCTTGAACTAAGGGCCTGAGGACTGTCCCTGGCTTCTTTTTGCCCAAGGCTAGCACTCTATCATTTGAGCACCGCCTCTGGCTTTTTTCTATATGTATGGTTCTGAGGAATTGAACCCAGGACTTCATGTAATAGAGGCAAGCACTCTACCACTAGGCCATATTCCCAGCCCCAAGCTTCTTTTTGAATCACATAAGGCTAAGGGGGATGATTTTCATTATAGGCAATTTCATATTGAATCATTTGAATGATTGGAGTCATGCAACTTGCCCAATCATATACATTCATCTATATGCTTCTATCTTGCACCCCTTTGCCTAGTCTTTCAATGTTTTCCCTTCAATTTCCTGCTAGACCAATTGCCTAAGCCCATAATTCATATGTATTCTACTCAGGTGCATGCCCAAAATTTCTGCATAGCCAAAGATTTTTTTTAAATTATTACTATTTTCTACAACAATTCTGGGTGAGGCTAGTATGCATTTTTACTTATTCATCCAGTAACTTTCTCAGTTTAAAAAATATTTCTATTATCTTTAAGTAGTCGTACAAAGGAGGTGCCATATAACAAAGCAGTTTAGGAATAGAGTGTGTTGTCACGTTTTTGACATTTTCACCCATCTCTCCCCACTCACCCATTCCCTCACCTTGCTTAATTTATTGTAGCATTCGCTCAATTTTTAGGTCTTTATTAATTTTTGTATTTTCCCTTCAGTGTTTGTACAAAGGAGTTTCAATTTAATATGTCTATGAGCATAATTAAGTGTCATTGTTTTAATCATTCCAATCTTTCCAGCTCCAGCCTTCCATTTACTCAACCCTTGTTGTATACCTACTCTGTACAAAATGAGAATCAAAGAATAACAAGGTAATATCAAGCCCCAAATTATCGAAGATTTGTGTTCATCTTTGGCCTAACTATAAGGTCAGCCCAGGAAGGACTCCATGCAGATGTCCCCCACCTGGTTAAGTCTCCACCCAGTTACCTGGGTAACCAGCATACCTGGAGGTATTTACTCCCCCTTCCAGGGGGTCACATCCTAATCCACCTGGCCACACCCTCCTGCCCCAGCCCCAGATAAGGCAGGGCTGGGCAGGGGTCACCCCTTCTCTCTGGCCAAGTATCACCTTAGCCACAGGCCAGCAGTTTGGTAACAAACTTTCTCTTCTGCCTGAATACTGCATGGTGTTCTCCATTATCGTCTGTGTTCTCCATTATCGGCTACCTACTTTAAAAACCTAACACTAACAACTATTCAATATTACCTGCTAATGATGGGCATTTTGTCAAGTCTTTCACAAAAGGTGAATGAGTTCTTGCCAATGACTGCTTATGCAGTTTATGCTAGCTCATAGTCTACTGGAAGAAAGAAATGCATAAAGCATACATAGTAAGTGATAAGGAGCATTCATAGCATGTTTTCAAGAACATAGAAATATTTAGTGCTTCACACATGAACGGATGTAAATAAAATGTAATTGACATGCAGTCCCCACATGTGATTATCTATCATAGAGATGAAGCCTGGAATGAATGCACTTTGGGGAAACTGACAAAATAGTCTCTGCTAATACCACAAGTGCTGCATTAGAAGTCCGAAGTTCATGCTCTCTCTCCTTTTCAAACATGTTTCACAGTGGTCCTGGGGGCCATCATTCCTTGCCAACACTGGAATGAGTTGCTGCTCTAAGAAGGTGATGAAAGACAATGCCAAAGGAAGCAAAGAGAGAAGGGAGGGAGACATGTTCATCAAGAAAGATGAAATATCCCTCAAGCAGTGTGTTCCTAAATAATATTCAAGTGATCATTATTTTCAGAGTCTATCAGGTTTCAGCCACAACTCAAAATAAGTCAATTAGATATAGGCAAATATTTGCAGCATTACAAAGCAATTGGTCATGACTCTAAGTAAGAAACCATATTGTGAATAGGATTTGGGGAAGGGTCTGTAGGGACTCGAGCTACTCCAAGCCAACAGTGGACTCCAACACAAAAAGCCGTGTCATGCCAAAATGGACATGATGCCTTGATAATACAAATGGATTTATTTGAATTCTAGGCATCCATCTAGCCCCTTTGGTGGAAGCAAGGGAAAATAACCTCAGAGACCTGCCCCACTCAGGCAGAAACAATCACAGAGTAAATCCAGACCCTCGGTGGATATTAAATCCCTGATACTGAAGAGTACTTCTTGTCCTGTAAGTATAGAAATAGAAAAGCAAAAAAGGAACCGTCAGTTAGGTAAATACTGAAGTTTTCACAGAGTAAGTGTTGACACATTTGGATAGCTAGCCATGTCTTTTTAAAGTTGTTTTATTTTTTTTTAAATCTTAACTTAAAAAATCTGGCCATGTTTATTATGGAAAATGTGGAATGAAGATAGTTCCAAACCTTCCTGGATTTAATCATAAAGAACCTCAGATCTCCTCTGTGACTCAGTCTTCCTAAGGATGAAGCTGGGAATCGGAGCGTGTCTCTTGGTGGGTTTACTTACCGTACTCATGTGGCCAACAACAGACAAGTGAAGATAGCACTGAGACACCCTGCCTTCCTTGCCATAATAACTGCTCCACACCACATTCTGCAAGGCGTTTGCCAAACCTCTTCTGTATAAAGTTGTTCCCAAAGGGTGAATGAGTTCTTACTGGGAACTGGGAAAGGACTGTTTATACATTCGATGCCAAGTCCATCATAACTTATTAAAGAGGAGAATTTAAGAACTTAAAGGGCAGAAGTTTACATTCAGTAAGTGGCATGATCCTTAACAACACACTGGTCAGGTGCCAGTGACTCACCTCTGTAATCCTAACTACTCAGGAGACTGAGATCTGAGGATCAAGATTTGAAGCCAGCCTGACTAGGAAAGTTCTTGACACTCTTATCTCTAATTAACCACCAAAAGACAAAAAGTGGAGATGTGACTTGAGAGGAAAAAAAACAAAACTCAGGGACAGTGTACAGTGCCTAGGCCCTGTATTCAAGCCCCAGGACTGGTCCTGGGGGGAAAAAAATAAAAGAATACAACATTGTGTGTATTTTAGACACTAGTTCTCCCATGGCAGACCACATGATAAACTTTCTTACACCAATACCTTTAAATAACAATCTTATACATGTCAAGCTATTGAAAATTAACTCTGTGCCTGTGCAATATGGTATATTCATGTATTTCTTTCTTAATGTAAATTGTCATTTTTTTTAATCCACTTCTTTCCTAATAGCTAATTCATGTCAGACCTGTCTCCTGGATTCTAAAACTTATTCATTGTATGAGAGTTGTTTACTCACTCTACAAATAATCAAGAACATGTTAAAATAACAAACACCAGTTTGTGCTGTTGTCTGACTGATTTTTCCTTAGCAGATAGGTAGGGATCCTAAAACTTATGGTATTTATTCTGAAAGTTATGTTCTTCTCTGAGTATCTTTTCCAAGTATAAAGATATGCAAGTTGTGATTATTAGATTAAAAAATACAAAAACTATCAAGAGTTCTCATACATTGATACTAGCAAGAAAAACATACCCATTTCTATTATTCTTAGCATTCTGTATTTTATTTAAAATTAAGTTAAGATTATTGATACCTAGTCAATAACCTACTATGTGTAAGGGATTATGTCAAGTGCTTGTCTTCCTTATTTTTATCCTTTTCCTTCTTTCTATTTTTTCCTTTTTCTTCCTTCCTTTTTCTTTCTTTCATTTTCTGGTTTTAAACTCTGGCCTCAAGCATACTAAACAAGCACACTACTTCTGAGCTATAACTCTCTAGTCTTACAGTCATTATTTATAATTATCATATATCTCAAAGAGAATTCTTACCAAACCTCTTTAGAAAACTAAACAAAGGCTCACATGCTGTAGGTTCTATGCCCAAGGAAAAGCTCTTTCTGCATAAAAGCTTTAAAAGCTTTTTTTTTAATTTAAAATCCTTTCTACATACTAATATTCCCCAAAAGGTATTTTGTTGAGCTCTTGCCCTTCTACTTGGTCCATGAAAAAAAAATCTCTGTGGTCAAATAAATTCAGGAAATAACTGAGTTTTATATCTTCCCTTGAAGATTAAAAAATGAATACTATAATGTCTCAGAATATGAAAATCCTATAAAAACATGAATATGCCCAACTGAGAAGAATATGGTATTTTTTATTGTTTAAACTGAATCTTTTTCACATAAAATACATTAATATTCAGGAAAGAAATATTCAGTTGGGCCCAGTTTAGAAAATTTCATTATTTGATTACTAAGATCATTGGTGTATGTTAATAATAAAATTGTATTTGAACAATAATATTAAAATGTAATTGTATTATATACCTATGATCAGTTTAGGAGTCTAAGCATGTCAGATTTTATGTTTTCTGTTTATTGTTCTCAAATGTCAAGTTTTTGTTTTCTGACTATATAGCAGTTCATTTTTATAACATCTCACTCAAATTATTTCTGTCCATTATAATTAATTTTTAATATTGAAATTTTAATGTTAGAAAACTACACAATCAAAACCAAAATCTAGCTCTTTGAGAAGATCAATAAAGTTGATAAATACCAATCAAACTGATTAGAGAAAAAAAGGGAGAAAATTTACAAATTACTACCCTCAGGAATATTTGCCAGAAGAAATAATCAGACTAGAATCTCTTCAGATATTAAGAGACTAAGACAGTAATTTTTAAAACATTTTTGACACCTGAACTAGACAAAGATAGCACAATAAAGCTATAAAACAGCATTTCTCATAAGTATAGATTTTTTAAAACTTCCTTAAATTTTAGAAAATTAAGTTTAACAGTGCATTTAAAACTAGAATGCATTGCCACCAAATGGAGTTGACTCTGGGAAGTTAAGGTGAGTTTTACTTTTGAAGATCAATATAATATTTTATATTAAGAGATTTGAAAGCACAAACATAGTCATCTAAAAAAATACAATACATTGAACTGAAGAACAAAACAAAAACATTTCTCACAAACCAGAAGTGGGAGGGAACTTTTTTCACTTGATAAAGCTGACCAACGAACATCCTATCCTAAGTATGAATACCTGTGTTTTGAGACCCTTAAAAGATAATGGAGTTAAAATGAGGTCTTTAGGGTGGGCTCTCATTCGATCTAACCAACATATCTAGGATAACCGATATAGCTAAGGACACATCTATGTTCTGATAAAAAAGGGAACATTTGGATGCACAAATAGAAACGAAGCATTGGTGTGCCAGACAGGAAGGAACACGTGAGGACACAGCAATTGAGAAGTCATCTGCAAACCAAGGGGCCTCAGGAGACTCCCAACTTGCCAGCATCATCTTAAACTTCCTGCATCCTGAACTGTGAGAAAATAAATGAAATATCAGTGTTTGCACCAACCCATTCTTTGTTATGGCAACCACAACAAATCACTGCAGCCCCATAACCTTACCCTCACACCCACCCACCATCCTGTATAGCCATTCATGCTATTCCTTTCTGTCTGGCAAAGTAAAGATGCCAGGACTAAATGTCACTTGCTAATAATGCAAAGTGACGAGCTGGAAACAGCCTGCCGGAAGGAAAGCTATCCAAATCAGGAACAGCCGCATTGCTCCATTACATGAATGAAGAATAAAATGGTATTGTATTGATCTGCTAAAATAAGGAGGGTTATTAGTTACAGCAGTTAGCAACACTCTCAACTAAAACACTCTAAAAAGTTTCTCTCCCCAAGTCTCCACTTAGTCACTGTTGGCAGAGGTGCTATATACTTTTCACCTCTTAACAAGCTCAGTGGGAATATGGCTGGTTTCTATTACATATTGGCTTTCAATGTAGGTATTTTTGTTCATCATGTCCACATCTGAAGGTCTTAACCACAACTCTGGGATGGAGTGACTTTTCAACTCAATATCCTCTCCATGTTTTAAAAATAGATGTTAAGGCAAAAAATAAGTGGAAAATTCACAAACATATTAATAACCAAAAGACATACCAATTATATATGCCAATCTAAAGCGAAATTTTCCATTATTTAGGAGGAACTGGGGAGACGATCACTATTTTTGAAAAGGACCATTTCTATCAGAAAGAACTTCATGTATTTGTCCTGAAATAGAAGATAAAAATCACCTCGGTATTGTTTAGGACTTTGACCTCTATATCTTCTCTCACATTTTACCCATATTCCTTAAAATATTCCTTAAAAGAGATGTGATAGAGCTGAATTGACTTAAAAGCAGTCACCAAGTCTAGTCTCTTCACCAGGGAAGCAGAATTCTGATTTTTTTTGTGGCTCCCATCCCCAAAGGACTTCCCTCCCTCTAGTGGCTATGCTAGCTACTACCCTGAGAATACTGTAGTCCCATGGCACTGTGACTGCAATTCAGATAACAGCAAATGAAGATTTTTCTGCTTCCTCCATAGGAAATGCTTTTCCATATCATGTTCTCTCTTCTCGACAGATCTCAGACAACACACTCTTTATGAATCACTTCCTCAACCACCTATGGCAAACATGCCACTTCGTTAGCCTTTTGTTAAACTCACAGAAATGGCCAATGACAACCATGTTCTTTCCTTTTGCTTTCAAACCACTTTATTCAGATCCACAGTGGTTTGTCATGTAATGGATTGAAGATTTGCATATTCAAATATGTGTAGTAGACATTTCCCTTCTGGGATGCACTTCTGATTTGGAGTTATTTTCCCATCATTAAAATGCAATTAGAAGTAGCTCTGTGGCTTAAAGTTGTAGAGCCCTAACCTGAAACACAAATGCACCCCGACCCTCAGTTCAAGCCCCAGGACTGGCAAAAAAAAAAAAACGTAATTAATGAAATGCTACAATATCTTATTAGTTTTGTTTAACCAACAAATGCTTGTTGATTTTCCATGTACAATGGACTGCATTGCATGCGTTGGATGGAACAGGGAGGAAATGGAGCTGTTCCTTTCTTCCACTGAGGATTTACTTTCTATCCATCATTGTTCCAAAACTCTTTGGAACTGTTGTGAATAAACTGGATAACCCTGCTCCTATGAGGATTACATTTTAACAGAGGAAAAATAACTTGTAATTAAATAAATGAAGAAAGCGTGTATAAACCAGACAGATATTATGTAGAACTAAATCGGACAACATGGTAAGTAATGACTTCAACAAAAATATTTTGTTCACAAACTATTGACATAGACTGAATACAAGTAAAGAAACATAATTTCAGTGTCCAGTATATCCTGCCTCTATACATGTAGTGCCTGCCTCATATACATAGTGTCTATATGTACCCTTCTTTGATTTTCCTTCGCAGTTCATTGTTCAAGTAAAAGGTATGTTCTTCAAGATGGTATCTTCTGATACTAAAATTGACAAAAGTGGACAGTAGAGACAGTGTGATAGCTTGCTCCTGTAGTCCCAGCTACTTGAGATGCAGAGATAGGAGGATTAGAGACAGGCCCAGCAAAAAGCACAAGACACTGTCTGAAAAAAATATTAATGTAGCCAAAAGGGCTTGCCTAGTAAGTTCAAAGCTCACACATTCAAACTTCAAACCTTACCACCACACTACACACACAAACAAACATACACAAACAAACAATAACAATAATTAATAATGATGGTGATGATGACGAAATGGATATCACCACATCACCAATATAAATACATACTGAGTCTAGATTTGTAACATATTTCACAATGTTTCCATAGACTTTGATAATGGTCCTTTCCAATGCCCATCTTTCATAAATTACTTTAGTATTTTTTTTTTTATTTTTTTTTTGCCAATCCTGGGGCTTGGACTCAGGGCCTGAGCACCGTCCCTGGCTTCTTTTTGCTCAAGGCTAGCACTCTACCACTTGAGCCACAGTGCCACTTCTGGCCGTTTTCTGTATATGTGGTGCTGGGGAATTGAACCCAGGGCCTCATGTATACGAGGCAAGCACTCTTGCCACTAGACCATATCCCCAGCCCCTACTAAAATATTTTTTATCACAAACTGTTCTCCTACTTTGGGTCACAGTAATGGCAAAAACTGAAATGAATTTCAACTTGGAAAGAATTTTCAGTGTGATCTCTTAACCTCATCTAAGTTTAGAATAAGTTTAGCTCAGGTTCCCTTTCATCATCTCTCATGTTTATTCTAGAAATTCCATCGTTAAGAGTAATCTAGGGCAGACATAGCCACGTTGACACAGCAGACCTCAATTTTTTGAGAGACTGAGAAAAGAAAATTCAATGTGTTAAAATAGTTCCTGATCTCTAGGTAAGTAATTTAAATCAGGAGCAGAGACATATTTAATCCAAGCTTTATTATTATCAGCAGAAATTTCAGGGGCACATTTTTAAGTTGTACAAATAATATATGATACTTTTCCCATTTTGTGTTTTTCAACTTTGCACAGGGAGCATATAACCTTGAAAGGAGGAAATTTTTCATTAATGTACTTAGCAGGCATGGTTCTGCATGGGTGTTTCAGAATAAGCTCTTCTTGCATGTCAGAATTAAGGCCAATTCCAATTATTCGAGTTATACTTGAAGTGCTATTTCTTTAAATATCAGTGGGCTCAGTGTCTGCTTACCCATCAGCATACTCTTTTGTTAATAATTATATGAGGTTGTAGTACCATCTGCACCAACTGATGCCACACTCAAATTTTCTTACTAGGAATACATATTTGAAAGGTCATATCATTAGAAATGGAATGGAAACTATGCCAAAAATAGTGCTAGACTTAATAGGGTGGCTTGAATTCAGGGCCTGAGCTCATTTTTTGCTCAAGGTTAGTGCTATACCACTTTGAGCCACATCTCCACTTCTGGTTTTCTGAATAGTTAACTGGAGATAAGAGTCTCAAGAGGACTTTCCTGCCCAGGCTGGCTTCAAACTTCAGACCTCAGCTCTCAGACTCCGAAGTAGCTAGCCTTACAGGAATAAGCCACCAAAGCCTGGCCTCTTTATTTCTTTTATCGTCTTTATTAATGCAGTATAAAGAAGCAACAATCAGAATAATGTCATACCATACAATAGTTTTAATCTAAATTGTTACTTAATGACTTCTGATAAATAGTTCTTTTAGTACCTGTGGAGAGAGTAAAGTCTAAATTCCTAAGGACAGGATAAAGTTAAACCTTGTTTAACTTCTTTCCTGCTTAAATGGTGAAAAATTATTTCCCTAACAAATCAGCAAAGTGTAGGGTTGAAGTATTTGCTGAATCAAGACCCATTGGAGTTGTCTTAACCACAACCAAATCTCTTTCATCAGAGTAAACTAGGCCTTCATTTGAACTCATATTTCAAGTTAGAATGAATGTGTTGCAATTTTAGTTTCTTATACTGTAAAAAGGCTCACAAACTCCTAAAATAATTCCAGCTGCTAGAACCCAACTGTTAAAATGGAACAAAAAGAAATATAATTTATGCAGAAACAGAATGGATATATGGCAACCCTGAATCTAAAAAAGTATGCCCAAATAATATTTCAGTAGTTTATAAAACATCACCAAAAGGCCTTTCCTGTGATGAGTGATCATACAGAAAAAAAGATAAAGCTATCCTTTTGTGTCTTAGAGTCTAGAAGAATTTGAATTCAGACCAAGTTGTAAGAAGTCATCTTGGACTTGATACATATTTTTCTCTGTAACAACTTCCAAACCATTTGCCCATATATTTTCTGAAAAATTAGCATTTGTAACTGATGAGTAAAATATGGGCTGCTGTACAGGTTGGATTTTCTCCAAAAACATTTTATTCCTATAGAGAAAGTTCCCTGAGAATATTTTAGTAGTAATCATACAATGCAATTCTGCCTGGGAGTTGGGAAAATTAGTACCTGGTGAATTGATTCTTTGTTGCTGTTTTTCTTTTTTTCCCTAATTCAATTTCCTCCAATTCCTTATGGAAATCAGAGCATCTCATATGTTATTCCTTTCATGGGTGAAGACTTTTTGACATGCTAGATGAGTAATGACAAAGAATTCTGTAGTTTGCTTGGCCACTTTATCATACTAAAATGGATTCATGAAAAATAAATAAGAAAAATTCAAAATACAGTATATCTAAAAAGTTAAACACTAGAATTACAGTGTCAACAACTACGACTAATATTTAAAGAGATTCTTTAGATTCATACACCAATAGAAATCTGCCATCCAGGGCTGGGGATATAGCCTAGTGGCAAGAATGCCTGCCTCGGATACACGAGGCCCTAGGTTCGATTCCCCAGCACCACATATACAGAAAACGGCCAGAAGCGGCGCTGTGGCTCAAGTGGCAGAGTGCTAGCCTTGAGCGGGAAGAAGCCAGGGACAGTGCTCAGGCCCTGAGTCCAAGGCCCAGGACTGGCCAAAAAAAAAAAAAAAGAAATCTGCCATCCAGTTTCATTCCTTTCATACATTGTTTGAAGTGACCTTTTCATGACTTGTCTAGTACCTTCCTGACTCTCTTCCTCCAAACCATAATATGAGCTACAAAAGCACAGAGGCTAATCCTATCATTTGTTAAATCTTGGAAATGATTGGGATTTTTAGATCAACATTTGTTAAATTAATGAATTCAGTAAAAATGATGATGTAAAGAGAATATCTTGTCAATTAAACTATTTTATTCTGTAAAATATTGTGGGTTGAATCATGTTCTCTCAAAAAATAGACCCAAGTCATGAGTACCAATAGCTTTGGCATAATCTTCTTATTCATAGGTTTTTGTGAGTATAATTGTATTAGGGATCTCAGAATGAGATCATCCTCGATTTAAGAAGGATCCTAATCCTAATGATTGATGTTTTTTTTATGTTGCCAGTCCTGAGGCTTGAGCTCAGGACCTTGGGCACTGTCCCTGAGCCTCTTTGTGCTCAAGGCTCATGCTCTACCCCTGGAGCCACAGCACCACATAAAGCTTTTTCCTGAGTAGTTTATTGAAGCTAAGAATCTCATGACTTTCTTGCCAGGGCTGGCTTCAAACTATGATCCTCAGATCTCAGCCTCCTGAACAGCTGTGATGACAGGTGTGAGCTACCAGCACCAGCGATTGATAGTCTTACAAAGAATATGAACAAAGGAGAAACTCAGAGATCTTGAGATGGCTGGGAATAGGCCATATATCAAGGGAGGCAGACACTGGAGTACCCAGGAAATCCTGATAGCTACCAGAAGCTATGAGAGAGGTAAAGACCAAATTCTCCTTATGAACCTTAAGGAAAAACCAACTCTGCAAACAAGTGGACAGAATTCTGACACCTAGAACTAGAAGATAGCAAATTCCTGTCATTTAAAGCCATACTCTTATTTGTTGCATCAACCTAACTTGCCTAGTAGAGTCACACAATGAAATAATCATCATTTAACCTTTTCTCATTGCAGAATAAAGTTGAGACAAGATCTTAACATTCACTAAAGTATGATATAAAAAGATGCTAACAGGAGCTCCCATTTGTAACAACACTAGTAAAAAAAAATCATAAGGCGATGGAAGTAGCAGTTAGATTAGGTGGTGAACAAGTGAAGCACTGTGAGCTAGTGAGGCCAGACATTTGTATGTCAATCCTCTTACCCATGTGTGACCTTGGGCAAGTTATTTGAACTCTTTGACTCTGGAAAGCAATGTCCTAAGGTTGTTTTGGGAACATTGCAAGTAAAACCCTTCAGCCATGCCTGAGACATAGTGCTCAGGAAGTGCTAGGCATTATTCATGGGATTCTTAATCGTAGTGTAGAAGAACACAAAGTTATACAAATAGAGCATGGGATTAATATTGGTTGGAGAGCACATGGAAGGGTGCACCAAGAAATGTGTTCCCAATTTCCAAAGCTTTCCAAATTGAAACCACAGGTTTTCAAATCCCATGGCTTAGTATTCTTTTCTTCTCATTCCCTCTTTAATACTTCTCTCTATTTGAAAAAAAGTGCTTCCTCTACTGTTTGCATTCAAGTCCCTCTTTCTACATCCTTTTTAGGGAAAGGAAGAAATGGGAGTGAGGAAAGTGTAGAAACCACAGGCCCCATGTCCCATTAAGGCTCATGGCAGAGAATAGGAGCACTCAGTTTCCGAGCTTGAAGGCACATTCAAAAACCATCTGGTACAACTCCCTTGTTTACACATGGCCAGAGAGTTTACGAAAGTTGTCCAAGATTACTAGTCTCTCTGAGGGCAATAAAAACTTGGATATATTATTAATTGCAATATACTTACCTGCTCCATGAGTTTTTCAGAGGACAGATAAACAAATGAATGATTGACAAGTTAGTTAATGCCATCACTCTGATATTGAATTAGTTCCACAAACCATTATGGAAGAGTAAGAAAATGTGTTGTAAATAGTGAAAGACAAATATCCCAACTTATGTTTACAACAACTTCAAGTGTATGATTTTCATTATTTTATGCTGGAATGATGGGTTTTAATACTGCCTAAGTGATGAGGTAATACTGCTTCACCCAAATTTATGCAAATAATAAAGGGGATTTTTTATAGGATTGGAGCCACTGAGAGTACAAATACAGCATTCATTCTCAATTTGCTTTTCCTCTGTAAGATTTCTGTCAGGGACATTGGTAAATATCATCTATTTCCACAAATGCCATTTTTATTTCATTTGCAAGCCAAGTGTAGCCATTTCTTCTTCTTCTCCTTCATCTTCTTCCTCTCCCTCTCCTTTACCCTTTTCCTCTCTTCCTTCTCCTTGCCTCCCTCCTTCTCCGCTGCTTTCTTCTTCTCTTCTTCCTCCTCCTCCATTCTTCCTCTCCTTCTCCTCCTCCTCATCTTCCCCCTGCTCATTCTCTTCCTCCTAGAGAGAATTGATATGTGTCTATATCTCCAAAAGCAAATTTGAGAGGTTGGATGGAGGCAAAGCTAGTAGAAAAGTAAACCAAAATGAACAACAGTTTCAGCTTATTTGGATCTTGTGTAAGTGTGGTTCCCAAGATACAAATAACAATGGCTCTACCATCAGCATGTAGGTTCTCCATTATTCCAGTCTGGCTAGAACTTTGATCCAAGAACAGCATTTAAAAGTTGCCTATCATAAGGTGTTGGCATCTGTTGATGGAGTTGTTACTGGGTGCTTCTAAAGAATATACCAAGGGAAACCTTACCAAATCATAAATGTAAGATTCTTCTTTTACTCACACGGCAAAATCACTAGTGATGACTAGTTTATAGTCATATAAATTTATGTGTATAATGCTATAAATTCAATTTATAATCCTATAAATCAGATTCTTTTATCCAAAGATTCAAGTTTGTTGGATGGAGAAAAGGCTAGGCATATGTGTAAAAAAGAAATGTGTGTATACACGTAGAATGCAAAACGATTCAACCAGAAAACAGCATGGAACTTGTCATTTTCAACAACATGAATGAATCTTGGATGAGAGAAGTGTCAGACACAGGAAGAGAAGACAAAGACCAGGAGATCTCACTAGGGCGGAATCTAAAAGAAATGTTCTCATAGAATTGAGAATACAGTGGTGGTTTCCAGATGTCAGGTTGAAGATGGGAAAGTAGAGATGGGTAACAGTTGGTCAACAGATATAATAAATTGTTAATAGGAAGAATCAGTTCTGGAAAATATTCAGCCAGGAAATACAATTGACAATAATGTACAATAAATATCAAAGTAGAAGAAAGGGTTTTGAATGTATCTATCCTAAAGAAATGATAAAATTATAAGGTTACGAACATGATAATTACTCAGAACTGATGACTATGGTATGTATGAGTATGTGTGTATATATCAAAACATCATGTACTACCTAATAATTATGCACAAATATATGTGGGGGCCAAAATTTTTATTGAATTTTTGATCAATACAATTTTGCATATGTTTACATATTATAAATATATAATATTTCAAATGAAGTATATTAAAAAGGTTAAACATATCTCAAAGTATTTTGAGTAATACTTCCTGATATTACTTGAGTTCTTTTTGCTTGGCTTTTTTTTATTTTATTTTATTTCATTGTAAAAGTTGTATGCAGAGGGGTTACAATTATATACATAAGGTAATGAGTACATTTCATTCATTTTTCTCCCACTTTCCCTCCCTAGACTCATCCCTCCCCCAAGTTGTAAAGTTCATTTCCAACATAGTGTCTGTGAGTATCACTGTTGCATTGGTTCACCCTTTGTCCTTTGTTTTACCATTTGTTCATTCCCCTTCCCTTTCCCTCCCCAAATCAGATAAATGTATATACAAGACACAGGGTATCAAAATCAAATACCTTGACAACAGGGATAAACCAAAGGAAGAGAGAAACCAGCTGGAGCGCGTCACCTCCTCCCGCCGCAGTGGTCGCCGGTGTCTCGCCGGCCGTGTGTGTGTCACCTTGCACTGCTTGCAACGGCCGGGGTATGATGGCTGTGCTCCTTGTGCTCCTGTCCCTGTTGGTGGCAGGTGTTTTGGGGAATGAGTTTAGTATATTACGATCCCCAGGATCTGTTGTTTTCCGAAATGGAAATTGGCCTATACCAGGTGATCGAATCCCAGATGTTGCTGCTTTATCCATGGGCTTCTCTGTCAAAGAGGACCTTTCCTGGCCTGGCCTTGCCGTGGGAAACCTATTCCACAGGCCCCGTGCTACCATTATGGTAATGGTGAAAGGAATAGACAAACTGGCCCTCCCCGCAGCAAATGTCATCTCCTACCCCTTGGAAAATGCAGTTCCTTTTAGTCTTGACAGTGTTGCAAATTCCATTCACTCCTTATTCTCTGAAGAAACTCCTGTAGTCTTGCAGTTGGCTCCCAGTGAGGAAAGAGTGTATATGGTGGGGAAGGCTAATTCCGTTTTTGAAGATCTTTCAGTCACTTTACGACAACTCCGGAATCGCCTGTTTCAAGAAAACTCTATTCTCAATTCACTTCCTCTCAGTTCTCTGAGTAGGAACAATGAAGTTGACCTGCTCTTTCTTTCTGAACTGCAAGTGCTCCATGATATTTCAAGTTTGTTATCTCGTCACAAGCACCTAGCCAAGGATCATTCTCCTGATTTGTATTCACTGGAGCTAGCAGGTCTGGATGAGATTGGGAAACATTATGGAGAAGATTCAGAACAATTCAGAGAAGCTTCCAAGATCCTTGTTGATGCTCTACAAAAGTTTGCAGATGACATGTACAATCTTTATGGAGGGAATGCAGTGGTAGAGTTAGTGACAATTAAGTCATTTGACACATCCCTGGTGAGGAAGACGAGGACTATCCTTGAGGCAAAAGCAGAGAAGCAAGTCATTCCCTGTAACCTGGCATATAAGTATAATTTTGAGTATTCAGTGATTTTCAACTTGGTACTTTGGTTGATGATTGCCTTGGCCCTGGCGGTCCTTATAACCTCCTACAACATTTGGAACATGGACCCCGGATATGACAGCATTATATATAGAATGACAAACAAGAAGATTCGAATGGACTGATCTTTCCTTATGTCATCCATACACAAGGGGTTTGGAAATGGGTCATTTTTTTAAAATACATCATGTAGTGTGGTTTAAAGTATAGGCAATATACCTTAAATTTATCAAAATGAACAAAAAAACATCAGATTTTTGTTCTCTATTTTGTGTGCGCCTGTGGAGGCTCTTTTTTAGACTGAATTATGCTTTTGTTGTGAGATGAATTCTGTGATATATAGATTCTATATTATGCTTGAATTTTATGATATAGCTATATAATAATGTAATGTAATTCCATTTAATAAATGTGGAAAATGCACTGAAAGAAACATAAACCACTTAGAATAGCTTGTGTTATTTATCTTGGGAAATGCACTGAGTTTATTAGAGACCTTAGGAATGCTTCATTTTCTCATGTAAGCTAAATGAAAATTATATTTCGCTGTTATATTTTATGAACTATTTGTAAATGTCTTAATTTGATGTAAATATCTCTGAGACAAGAGAAAAGCTTTTAAATTTAGAGCAGGCTTAAAATACTGGATGTGTTCCTACAATCACTGACTTTTAGAACTGATTGACAGGGTGGCTGGTGGTTCTTTGTTTTTGTTTTGTTTTGTTTTTTGCCATTTCTGCAAGTTTAGTAATCTGTATAGTCTAATAAAGGTATTAAAAGTAGTACTTTACTGGGCCAGGTGAGACTCTTATCTCTAATGAACCAGCAAAAAGGTGAAAGTGGAACTCTAGCTCAAGTGGTAGAGCATAAGCTTTGAGCTAAACAGCTAAGAGCTCAAGACCCTGAATTCAAGCCCCAGTCTGTCACAAAAAGAAAAGTAAAAAAATGTACTATGATGATTGAAGAAAAGACCAGAGACTAGCTTTGTGGAGTATGGATGTTTGTATTGAGACTATATGAAACCAGATTTTTAAGGGATATCTTGAAGCATGAATATGAAATATTGTGATTTCAGTAACTTTCCCTATGTGAAGTTTCTATGGTTTGTGGTACAACTGCATTCTTTGAAATATTACATGATGATGGATGGTTTGTACTTTTCATGTGAAAGTGGACCAACGTGTATAGTGACAAATAAAGCTGATGATTCCAAAAAAAAAAAAAAACCAAAGGAAGAATAAAAGCAAATAAAAACAGAAATAACTTCACACAGTACATTAAAAAAAAACTCTCATTTCCATATCTTGGAGTTCATTTCAATTAGGATCATTTTATATGGTCATATGTAAAGAGCTATTGAGATATTGTGATCCTCTGCTAGGATTATTCTAGACATATATTAATTATTACAAATGAGGGAAATCACAGAGCCTATGATTCTTTGGGTCTGGTTGTGCTGGTAGTTATAGTATGGCCTTGTTGTGATCATTTGGGCAAATGCCAAGAGCGGGATTGCTGGAGCATAGGGAACTCAATTAAACCCTCTTTCATCTGGAAAATGAGTGATTTGGACTAGTTTAACTCTAAGGTCCCTGGTGTTTAAAAGTGGAGTGGATTTTTGTTGTTTTTTTTCCCATAAGATTCTTGGATTCTAGAAAATCATCCAAGCAGAGGATCTACGTGCAAATCCTAAACTAGATTAAAAAAAAAAAACTCTCTTAACTAACTCCTATTGTTTTAGTCAGAGAACATAGTAAGATATTAAGGCATAGTCTTGGGAGAGAGGCACCAAAAAGTAAAACACAAACACTAATTAATATGTGCATAAATTAATATCCAGGCTGTAAAACAACTCCAAAGATAAGGAAGCAAAATACTTCTTCACAATTAGTCTTTGAGAATTTAAAGGACCCTACGCCCTTTACCTCACATAAGGTATATCCATATGCACATATGAAAGAAACTGGGAGGAGGGCACAGAATGGATGGAAAATGGGGGCAGGGAACAGTAGAATGGGAAAACAGTTGCAATGGACACTGATGAGAACAAACTAAACAACTCAAGGGCAGCAGGTGGGGGAAGGGGGGCGAATTAGAGAAAAAGAAGGAACAGATTAAGCAAAAGAAAAGAAATGTATCACCCGAATGTATTACCCGATCTGGAAGGAATTGTTTTACAGTTAATAATCATAGAGGTCATAAGCATTGTAGACTAGAGTGACAATGTATATCAAGGGTAAGAATTTTTTTCTGGGAGAAAAATGAAGAAAACAAGGGTGGGTTGAGGAAAGGGATAACAAATATGACAAGAAATGTAGATTTATTCACTACATTAAGTATGTAACTGTACATCATCTTGACAATAAAAAGGCCTATTTGTGATGCCAAACAAACCTGAGATATGTGTCTAACTGGCACAAAAGTGAGCATTCTTCATATAGTGCCAATTTTCTTGTTAACTTCTGCATCCTAAGACTATAACACTACTAATATGGGAATAAAAGGAAGAAAGATATAAAGAATTCCATCCCCCCACCCCCACCCCAAAAAAGAAAACACTTCTAGCCAAGCACCAGTGGCTCACACCTGTAATCCTAGCTCCTCAGGAGGCTGAGATCTGATGATCACAGTTCAAAGCCAGCCAAGGCAAGAAAGTCTGTGAGATTCTAATCTCCAATAAACTACTCTGAAAAAGCCAGAAGTGGCACTGTAATTCAAGTGGTAGAGTGCTACCTTTGAGCAAAAGAAGCTCAGGGATGGAATCTAGGCCAAGAGTTCAAGCCCCTGGGGGGGGTGGGGGGAAGAGAGAAAACACTTCAAACAGACTAACTATGAGTCAAAACATTACAGTTACAGAAAACAAGTCATGGAACACCAAAGGAAAAAAATCTACTGCATAAATATTTGTTCCCTCCAAAATGTAAAATTACATTAATTTGATCAATATGTTAGAAAAAGAAAAACTATGTCCTTTGGACAAATCAGCTTTCTTTCTCACCTCCAAGGTTAAATGGTAGTAAAACATGAATACATAGATAGAAGACTTTTACCTGTATATCTCTAACATTAAAAACAAATAATTTCATAGCAAGTAATGAGAGAAACACAAGCATTCCAAGCAGTTATCAAATGAAATTTGGGGCAGAACACTGCATTAGAACCTTAGCATGTTAGGAAGATTTTCTGGCTTCTCATTCCTGCTGTCTGTTTGCCAGCCATGTACTTAGGTAGCATGTAACCTTTATGTGCCTGCATCCCCCCCCCCCCCCGCCGCCAACTGTTTTCATAGCTCATAAAACACTTAGGAAGTGTTCATAAAAATTGCTCAAAGAAATTGAGCCACAAAGAACATAAGCTTCATGGTCCTCTATGCTCCAACTTTAATTTCATTCCCTAGGAAGGAACTATATTTTTTTTCATTGTAAAGGCAGTGGTAACATCTGTATTTCAGGTTCTCTTGGAAGCGCCAGTAAGAAACAGTTCTACTCAATGTGTATTACTTGGCTGTCACTCTGAAATCTGTGACGCTCCAGTTACTGTTCTCATGAAGTCATACACACACACACACACACACACACACACACACACACACACACACACACTTTTCTCTCCTCTTAACATCACCCAACTTGCGTCGATCACTTTCAGTGACCACTTTCTGACCATGGTGGAAAGATGTGACGTCATCACAAGCATAGTAACATCTGCAAAAAAAAAAAAAAAAAAAAATCCTTTTGGAGCCATTGTATGATCTATCCAAATCAAGGTGGACCCTTGATTTGAAGTCCTCTTATAAAAGGCTAACCTTTAGCCATTTAAATGTCAGTTTTTTTATATAGAATACTAAGGGATATATTAATAAATAAGAAACCCAAATATGCTCTCAGCTTATAGCCCTCTGGAGAATAATGGAATCGAAGATCAACTATTTTAAGTATCCTGTTGCTTTTTTGTTCTGTTTGGTCTCTGTTTTACAGGATAAAGGAAAGGATGAAACCAGATGATTTGAGTTCAATTGAACATATAATCTTCTCTCTGAAAAGCTGATTTGGAGTACAACACTTCAGTCTCATGCTGTGCTTTGTGTTGTATAAATGTCAGCTGTGCAGACTAATAAATATATAACATATTTCATTGTATCTGTATGAGACCATTCATATGAAGTCTTCGGAGGAAGCTGCCAATCCAGCTCTAACAGCACTCTCCTCTTTCAATATCAGACTTGGGTTTAAGCTTCCATACAGAACTTAATATCCAGTCTTCCCTTTCAATGATGTGTTTGACCAGCATATTACAACATGGATACTTCTCCTGAATCATTCTAGGTTGACATTTTGAGAGGAGAAATAAAATACTTTAACACAAAAATAATCCTCATAATTCAAAATTAGACAATAGGTTTAACTTGGCCATTTAAATGTCATATATAAGTAACATGTGGACTTTTATGAAAAGACATTTGTGATCCTCCTACTTTGAGTATCCAGCCCCAAAGAGGATTCTAACAGATTATTGTTCAAGTTCTTTGCTGTGGAAGTAGAAATAAACCCTAAGAAAGTTCTTCTTTGCTAAACAATGTACATAAAGAGCTAAGCAACTATAGGAGAGAGACATATTGGAGTCAGGGTTATAAGCTGGACTTGAACACTGTCTTTATACTGTTAACTATAGACTGTGTCATTGATATTTGGTCATGGCTCATTACCACATGTCTGTTTCAATTTGCCCTGTGGGAAGAAAATTTTCTAAAATCTTGTCAAACCCACAATGATTCCAGCCTCCTGAAGAAAAGTGACTCTGCCTGCTCTCTACTCCCACATACTCAAAACCCTTACCATAGTAACTCTATAAATTGCCTTTAAAAGACTCAAGAACCAGTATAGATGAAATGGATAATGTGAAATGTATAAATGAGGAGGTCTTTCAAACAAAGAAAGAATGAACTCGACCTGAGAGGTGAAAAAAAAAAACTTGATTAGATTTAAGGGATATATTTTTGATTACTTGTTCCTGTGACCAGCTTTGTCATAACTTATGTCATAAGAGATTATGTGTGTGTGTGTGTGTGTGTGTGTACCTCTTTAAAAAGTAAACAAGTAAAAATATGCCAAAAGTGAGCAGGCTTTTTCCAATTCTCTCATTCTGAAATAAGGAAGGTTTGGAATAACAGAGCAGAATCCAAACCCACCCTGTAAGGCGATTTAGCTATTCCAAGACTCAGTTATCAGAGCTGAAACAAGCCAGAGTAAACATAGCCAAACCTGTTCCCAGAAAAAGCCATCATTAGGGGGTTGGGCTCAGCTCATTTTCCTGGTCATTGCTTTAGTCTTCAGAAAGAGGCACAATGTAGCCAACCCATTGCTGTGGTCGAATCCCTACACACACCCCACCTCCAACGTCAGAAGATAATTTTACCCATTGGGAAGAATCTGATTTATCTTCTATTTCCAGACAGGAAAAAGCCTAGGGGTCACCAAGTAACCCTATTTGTTTGCAAAGCATTCTGAACCTTTCCAAATACTGCCAGTAGGAATGAAGAAATATTGAGAAAAGAAATATTGAGCGAACTGAATCTCAGATCTAGGAAGAAGCCAGAAGGGCCTGAGATCTTGGGGCAACCCAACGGCAGGGAGGCTCCAATCAATCAAAACAGGTTCCATTTTGTTGTATGTACTTACGGACTTCAACTATCCAAACCCTTCATTCTAGAGGGCCATAGAGATGGTTCTAGAAAGTAAACTTTTGTCTTTAAAAAATATAAAATATCAGTGTGTAAATAGTAATCACTTCAAATCAACAAGAGTTTCCCTTCTATTTTGGCTTCTGGTAAGCATGTCAGAAACCTGTTTTGTTCCTGACATTTCTGGAGGAATCACCTCTGTTTGTCAAGAGTGGGCATGGGATCAAGTTTGATCCAAAGGTAATATTGTACCCTCTCCTCCCTACCCCAAAGACATTATAGATCTTGAAATTAAACTTAGCAAATCAAGAGTCCTCTCAGGGAATTGTTTTTCCCAGAAGCTACTGAAAACTCATTCTATTTGACTCATAGGCCTTTGGGTTACTCTTCTGGGCACAAGAGCCTAACTATCCATGTAGCAAAAGCCAACACACAGGTAATAAGCAGTGAGAAGCAGAACAAAGAGATAGAGACAAAGTTCAAACCACAAACATATCATTGAGTCCAGTTTCCAGTCTTGACCTGCCAGTTACATCAGCCAGTAAATATTGTTCTTTGCTTAAGCTAATTTAAATTGGGTTCCAGTCACTAACAATTGAAAGGGCCCTGGGGTATATAAATGTCAAACACGATTAACAAGAACACAGCTGAAACTAATACAAAGCCTCCATGACTTAATGATAAATGACTAATGTATGCTACTCATACTTTCCAGAAATTCTTGATGGCCCATGCCAGCATTGTTGTACATGTTCAGTAAGGCTAGTGAAGACATCACTTAGTACGGTTTGTAGAAGAATTTCCAGGTCACTGATTTCTTGATTTTCTGCTGTTTTAAGCAGGACTTGGGACTATGAAGTTTGAATGTAAGATAGGCTTATTTTCTTGAGTCCAAGAGACTATACAATATTGGACATAAGTAAAGTATAAAAAATATATTGTGCCAAAGCCAGAAGTAAAAATTTTACAATTCCATGTGCAAAATTACCTGTTTTTGTATCTTCTCCCCCAGTGAGAGGAAATTCTTTTGAGTTCAGATTCTATCTTGAAGTGACTCTAATCTCCAAGGACAAATGAAGAGAAAAAATTGTCCCATTTCCAATATCAAGTGAATATACATACTGGAAAATGTGTATCAATAGCCTACTATGTACTAGGCAGTTCCTCATATGCTACAGATAGCTATTGAGAGGGTACAGATTGGGCCTCTGTGATGACATGGAGCAATAAATCCCTTAACAAATACTAATGTACAGTAGCAGAAACTGCTAACAAAAAAATAGGTAAATAAATAGGGAGATAAAAGATTCCCTTAGGTATGGCTTTTTAAAATATTTCTGAAGCACTTGAAGGAGTAACATGGAAAAGGGCAGGGAAATTTTAAAAATGTAAAGTTTGGGAGTAGAAATCAACTTAGGGTATTCAAGGAGCAAGCAGTAGCCCAAACCCAGGGACGCTGAATGGGAAAGGCCTTACCAGGCTTTGATAAGAAATTGGGATTTCAATACCTACATGATGCTAAACTCTGGAGGACTTTAAGCATAAGATTAATATGGTTTGATGTCCAACATTAGTAGGCTCCTCTAGGGGGTCATTGGAAGATAGAAAATGTAAATGCGAGGAATTAACAGAAAACATTTAAAGATTTGTTACTGTAAGCAAAGTAAGCCCCATACTGGCTTCAGTTAAGTAATGGCACTGACAGTAGGAGAAGAAATGGGCTGGAAATACAATTCTATCTTTTGATAGAATTGAAAGGGCTTTAATGGGTTGGATAGAGACATAAGAGCAAAAGAAGCCTGGAGCTAAGGTTTTGATCTGACCGAGGATGGTGTCATTTACTGAGATAAACAATGTCAAAGAGCCATGTGGGTTTCACGGGGAAAATCTAGAAAGGATTTGTGCATTCCATTTCTGAGTAGCATCTGGGTTGGCATCTGGGTTCCTGGTGCCCAACATGAGAGAGAAAGGAAACATGGATTCTCAGGATTCTCTGGGCAGAGAAGCCTGAGACAACTAGAAAGTATGCCTACACCCAAATGTGGTGCTGGTGCCGTGAACTATATTCCCCTACACCAAAAACAGTATTGATATGCCACAGAATATTGAGAATCTCAATTTTTGGTGATTTTAATAAGATAAATGCATGTGTATTAACTCCTTATGTGAAAAGATCTCTCAGCGGAAGACCCGGCCCTCAGAAAAATACAGGTAACATTTCAGAACAAACGTACTTACTATTTCCCTCATCCTAAATTTTCTCAGTTCTTAGAAGGAATTTAAGTCCTCTTCTCTACCCCAGTCCCACCAGAATACCTAGAAAAAACTTCTTGGATAATGTGAAAATGGCACTGCATAGTTAAATGGATCATGGCATCATTAAATAGATGCTGGTTACAAATCAGTAACACGTGGAATAAAGATCCACATTGTGTCTGTGAATTTGCTTATGAGCTGAACACTACAGGATAGAGACTTTTCCAGAGCTGATTAGCATGAAAAACAAAATGTCACTGAAGTATGTGAGAGCTAAATTAGTTCTTCATCAAAGTTACTGTTAAAAAGAGTCACATTGTGTCTCTACATTTATGAGCTGGAGTCTATATGACAGAAACTTTTCCACAGCTGTTTACCTGTATCATGAATTTTGAAAAGCCAGAACAACAAAAGAAAGAGGAGCCAATGAAGCATGTGAGAGTTCAATTGAGTGATGTATCTTCATTATTCTCTTTGCTCTTCTTTTAAATATTTTTATAGCAAATGATATGGGGGCTTCCTGGGGTTGTTTTATGAGTTTATCATTGTGTTGTGTGTTCATATTTTGTTTATTTCATTACTTACTTCCATGTCACAAAATAGAGAATCAAATGTGAAATCTTAAACCATGTCTCCCAAATTTAACAGAAACTCTCAGGGACAACATAAAGCTTCCAAACTAAAGATGACTTACCATTTGGCTCTGTATATAACATTGACAATAATCTATGTACCAACATGAAGGATGTCAAATCTTTCAAATGCTCTGTGTCATAAAGAAAAGCAAAGTATATTTTCATTATTCAGGATATGGTGCTATCCTAATTTATGGAGCTTTTGGAATCTACACAAAATGTCTATTATATTAAACTCTAGGACAAATATAAAATTGACATTTCTGTTTAAACTATTTTTCATTTGTATTTCTTTGGTCTTTAGTCTCTCCAAATTTCCCATTTCCTCAGATAATAGCTTTGGAAAATCTAATGTCAGCTGTGTATTTTTAGAAACAAATGTCACATGTTGACTTAAATAACTTTGAAGTAGTTCTCATAAGGGGGAAAGCATTTGAAAAGACATCTTTATTAATCATGATAAGTATAGCCAATATGTTTCAGTTTTGCTTTCCTCATTTTATTTATGAATGTTCTAACATTTCAATTTATCTTTTGAAAACTCTATGCACATGCACGTGTGTGTGTGTGTGTGTGTGTGTGTGTGTGTGTGTGTGTGTGCCCATCCATGAACGCTATCCCCAAGATTTTTGCTCATTGCTAACACTCTTCCATCTTTTTGGTTTATTTGTTTTGTTTTTGTTGCCACTCCTGGGGCGTGGACTCAGGGCCTGAGCAGTGTCCTTGGCTTCTTTTTGCTCAAGGCTAGTACTCTATCTCTTGAGCCACAGAGCCACTTCTGGCTTTTTTTTTCTATATATGTGGTGCTGAGAAATCGAACCCAGGACTTCATGTATACAAGGCGAGCACTTTACCACTAGGTCATATTCCCAGCCCTCTTCCATCTTTTTGCTGGTTAACTGGAGATAAAAGTGTCACTGACTTACTAACCAAACTGAATTCAAACTGTGATTCTCAGATCTTGGCCTCCTAAAGTTTACCTAGAACTACAGGCTTGAGGTACTGACACCTAGCTGGAAACTATTTTTTAAATGAAAGTATTTTGGTAAAATGGAAGTTGATATTCCTGCTGCCTTTCTCCATTTCTATCTCCATGAGTAGTTACTTTTTTCTTGTATGTTCCAGTCTCGTAATTAACATCTTCCTTAGATTTTTTGCACTATCCCATATACTGTCCATAATTTCTTTTTATTTTTTACTTATACTCCAATTGATTTCAGTAGACACAACATGCAATCTTCAAAATCAACTTGGATTTCTACCAGGCCATTTATGAGTATTCCTACAAATACCACTCCATTCTGAATGGTGTTGCCCATACAACTTTGAATAGAAAACACTCTAGAGTTTCAATGATTATTGAGTGAACAAGATGTTGAAATATATAAATCACCCTGCAGTTCATCTGAAACACACACATTCTGTACGTGAAGTTTTTCATGCTGCAAACAACTTTTATATTAGAAAACCTCTTCTCATTTTCCTTATATATTGTGATGTAGTCTCACTTGCAAAGTCATTTTTCAAGACATATAAAATTACATTTTGTTTGGTTAATAAACAGCCTTATAATGCTATGGAATGTATTTTATGATACTTGCTATTGTGTAAGAAAATTCTGAGTACATAATTTATTACGTGGCTAGTATTGGATAGATAGAAAAATTCAAGTACATAGAGACTAAAATGACTTTCCAAATCTATGGCAAATGTCATATCTAAAATAAGTAACGAAGTTTGCTAGTTTGCAGTTCCAAGTTCTTTTCTTCCTACAAAAATAGGTTCTATCTAGTGGATCTCATATTCAATGTTTCACAAATAGTCTTCTATAATATTGTTATTATCTTTAAGTAGTTGGACAGAGGGATTTCAATTCAACGGGAGTTTGTGAATTTAATACATCTTTATCAATGTCACCCTTTCCATTATTCTCACCCCACCTATCTCAATCCCACCCAGCTCCTCAAGTTATCTGGCTTCACTTTCACTAATGCACATTGAATATTGTGGTTGCACTTCTCAGGTAAGGGAAGAGCTGATGCATATCTCTGAGATGTCAAACATAGTCAGGCAACAGAATTCAAGTGTGTTTGTATTTATATGTATTTCTCTTTGATAGCCTAATTGCTGAAGAATGACTAAAAGTGTGCCATACAAGTATGCTTTTAATACTTGCACAAGGCCTGACCAGAACATGGTATTTTTATTAAATATTGTTACATGGAATGAAATGAAAATCTCTTAGACTACAGACATGTCCTACATACCTGGGGCCATCAATGTCACCAACTGTCCAGAAGAATCCTCATAAACTCTGGCTTAGGTCACCACTGTTGTGGAAATGGGTGGGGAAAGATGGATATATTAGTGTAATAAAATCAATGAATGAATAAAAGAATATAGATAAATATTAATAAAGCAATGTTCCTACATGTCTTGTATATCCCTAAAAGTAGAAACTAGACTGTCAGTTACCAGCATGAGTATAATACTGATTTTCTTTCCATCTTTTTTTCAATGGGATCCCAGACATTTTGTTAAAGATATAGTAGTGGCATTAAAAACAAGAAAAAGACTTACAAGCTTCTACTGACTGTCAAGCTGCTAAAACTAACATTAATCTTAGTTGGTGCAACTCATACTCAGAAAAAAGACATACTTAGAAATGAATTTTCATTCAAAAGTACTAGTGTCAAAATTCACCAGATGTGTTGAAATGCCACACAAGTATTTCTTCTGTTTCTATAATATGGTCAAGTTAAAATGTACTGCTGAGAGCCAGAATCCACAGCCAGAAGGTACACTAAAATTTCTGAGTCTAACATAAATATGGGATCCTTGCCATATCTTTTTGTTTTTCAGTTTTATGTTTTGCCCTTCAGGTATTCGTACTACTAATTTTTTTTAATTATGTGATTAATTTACTATTCCTGATAAGTTTCCTCTTGTTGAATAACAAATTTCTGAGATGGTAATAGTTTAAAATAACTACCAGTTGTTAAGCTCTATTTGGCTGGGTTTACTTGGCTTGGTTCTCTTTAAGTGGTCTTATCTAATCTCACCCCTGCATTTGTGGACAGTTCAGAAGTTGTCTAAAGCTGTTTCTAATTTAACTAGGACAACTAGGAAATGTGTCCTGTATCACCTGGTTGGTTGAGCTTTTTGTCACATGGTGGCAGCCGTAGGATTCTCAGAGCCATGAACAAACAATCCCCAAGTGTGAGCCATTTTGAACCCTCTCCTTGCATCATTCTAGTTCATACCCAGGGAAGGCAAGTCAAAGGATAAACTCAGAATCTATATAGGGCATAATGAACAAGTATGGAAAAAAGAAAGATTTTTTGCAGCCATATTTTTGCATTCAACCACAAGTCACTCGCTTAATCGGTTCATCTATTTTTAATGCCAAGTGGCATGTCCTCTGTGACATTTAATATAGGCATGTACACATAATTTATGATAAAATCGATAGTCACAAGTAGCTTATTTAAATTCAAATTCAATCAAAAATTAAATGGAGAGATTCGAAGGCTTTCAAAATCTCCAAGTTCATTAATGCAATAAAACTACATTTTTATTATAAATAAAATATATTTCACTGCTCATGATACAAATTAGACCTATTGCAATTTTTTTTCAAATTATAATTTATGCAAATACTTTTATTTTCTGGTTAAAAAGAAATGTTTTCAACAATAGCATCCTTTTGCTTCGTATCAATTGTAATAATCAGTCATTGGCTTCCTTTCCCAGAGACTTTTTACAAACACACATCTTAAACCTATAGCACTGTTCTTACTCACAGTTTAATAAGACTACTTCATTCAGGCTGAAGATCAATCAAAGTTAAGTGGTAAGATAAACTCTTTCATTAGATAAATGTCTTTTTCCTACATAGGTTGCCTAAGCACTCAATTCAGTGAAGCAAAATGCCGATTATTTCACTATGAACTTAATGTTAACGTCATGACTACACAGTTTGTAGACTTCCTTAGTTCTCATAATAAAAAGAAAAATTTATGTCTTACTCTACCAATATCTATTTTATATATGCATTTTATTTTATGTATGAAAAGGAGTCAGCATTTATACATCCATCTGTGTATGTGTAATGTTACATAGAAATGCTGGCACAATTGTCAACATATTTAAGTTATGTAAACATATGTAAATTAATCTAAAATTATGTAATTATGTAAAGTAGCACTCTTGGTATCCTTGAATGGTTTTAAGGAGACAACCAGTGAGGAAAAACAAAACTGTGCCTGTTCAGGATATCCAGTATTCAGTTCTGTACTGTTTGATTCATCTTTTCCACACCACCACCCAACTTTCTGCTAAAGACATGAAGCCCTTCAACAGACCTAATTTTCACATTAACAGTTAAAATTAAATACATTAACTTTTACCTTGCTTTGGTGGGTACCGTTAGCTCTGGGGAGGACTATTTTCATAAAATAAAGCACAGTGAAGTGCTCAAAAGATCATAAGATGATACATACACAACTGTCAATAACATGACCACGGACTAAAAGGTTTTCTTCGTCAATCCATGCCCAGTGCATGGGTTAGTCTTTGAAATATGTTTCAGAATTTTCTTCTGGTTTTTAAATTGTAATTTATTTTTTACTGTATTTGTTCAAAACTTCATGTCATTGATCTGCACGTAAGGAAGGCTTACCATATTGTATGACACATAACTTGCTTGATTTTTGAGGGTGTGTGTGTGTGTGTGTGTGTGTGTGTGTATGTATGTCTGTCTGTCTGTCCTGGGGGTTGAACTCAGGGACTAGGTGCTGGTATATGAGCTTTTTGGCCCAAGGCTAACACTCTAGTACTGGAGCAACAGCTCCACTTTTGGCTGTTTGGGGTAGTTAATTGCAGATAAGGGCCTCAGAGAATTTCTTGTCCCAGTTGGCCTTCAACTGTACTCCTCACATCTCAGCCTCAAGAGTAGCTAGGATTACAGGCATGAGCCACTGGTGCCCAGCAATAATTTGTTTTTAGTAAATACCAACCTATCTAAAACGTCTTCAAACTATATTTACAAGAAATTTAGTTTTAAAAAGTATTAGAAAATACTGCCAGACTCTCCAAGTGTTCGGTTAATAATTCACTTCTAGCCTGTATTTCTTGTATTCAATTGTCACTATTGGCTTGTCACTCAAGGACCTTAACTTTATGAAGATTTAGACAGTGTACTTTGACATTACCTTGGCAAACACCTATTAAAGTTCTAATCTACACTAACATCCCATTTCAAATTTCTCAAAAGAGCTACCAAACTGTTGCTTCAGCATAAAATGGAATCACATTTTTTCCCTCTGCCACATTAAAAATAATGTCTCAACCACTGAACACAAGTGAGACAGCAATAGTTGAAGTGGAATTTTGTTGGCCAATCAAGGAGTCAGGATGAAATGTCTGGGAAAGCGCTTTGATCTCAGCTGGATATGCCCATCATGGTTAGCACAAGATGCGTCTCCCTCTGCATGGAACAAAAATTCTGGAAACTTCTCTGCACTGTTGGTATGGTCACATAGTTGGGGAGGTTTGACTGGAAATGTGAGCTAAGCCTATTGAACTTAATGTTTTTTTGTTTTGGGGTTGTTGTTTTTTTGGCCACACCATGTGAGTGTCTGCTTTCCAACATCCTTGACACAGTGCACTTTCCCCTAGCAAGTTCCTAGCACCCTGAGACAAGCTTCTTGAATTATGGTCACACATCGACACCCCCATTGTTCTATAAAGATAATAAAGAAACACTGGAATGTGCTACATTTGGACAGCTTCCCCCCTGAGGCAAAACAGATGTCGAGAGATGAAGACTATCCATTGAAGGCTAATGTGAGAGGACAAAATTAAAATAAAATCTTCGAAATAAATCATTCACTAGGGAGTAAGTAGATGACAAAGTGTGACAAAGAAGGGTAGCAGGAAGCTCTCAAGGCAGAATCAAGACCCTGTCTCAGAACTGAGTGCAGTTGAAGTGTCAGGAGTGTCTCATGCTAAACAAGATTCCCAAAAGAATTGCAGACTCGGACATTCTTATGAAACCAAGCAGTCATCCCTGTAGAAAAGCAAGCCCCAAAGCAAGTTGCAGCTTCACTATTGGCAATCATTTCCTATGCATCATTTTCCAGCCCAACACATTTGTGCAGCTGATGCTCTTTCTCTCTCCTCTCTTTCTCAAAACCTCTCAATATTTCTCTCTCTGAGCATCTCTCTCAATTGATCTCAATCGATCTCCCTCCATCCCTCTCAATACCTTTCACACTCACTATCTCTCAATAATTCAATCTCCCTCTAATCTCTCTCTGTCCGTCTTTCTCTGTCTCAGTCTGTCTCCCTCTCTTTCAGTCTTACTCTTTCTTAATACCTCTCAGTATTTCTCTCTCAATATCTTAGTCTTTCTCTATCTTGCTCAATATCTCTTAATATTTTTTCTGTCAATATTTCCCTCAAATATTCTCTCAATCGATCTCTCTCAATCCCCCCTCAACCCCTCTCTGTCTCTATAGTTCTCTCAATCTCTTTTGTCCTCAATATTTCTCTCTCAATAGCTCCCTCAGTCTCTGTCAATCTCTCTCAATCTGTCTCTGTCTCTCTTTGTCTCTCTGTGTATGTCTCTCTCTCCCTTTCTCCCATCATTTTTTACGTTAAATAGAAAGGCAGAGATAGAGATAGACAAAGAGAAAACGGATGCTAGCTTGCTTGCTGGGTTTTGTGGCAGTGATACTGCTACTCTTGCTTCTGGGGATTGAACCAAAGCCTTCATGCTAAGGAAGTGCCCCTCCTACTGAGCTGCATACTTTTCTTGGTGGGTTGTTGTTTTTCAGTCTCTCCCTATAAACTACAGGCTCTGGAAAGCAAGGAACACTCACTCCATCTACCATTCAATAGACATCCTCTAGTGCTTAGTTTATATAGTGGCTTGTGAGAAATACTTTTTGCGTTTGTATTATAAGCCACAGAATTTGCTGATTTCATGAGTTTTAAAATTTCAGTTTTAAAATTCTTTTATATAATACAATGGAAATATGTAACAGAATATATACAAATAAAAAGAAGTATTTTTGAATGTTTTCAGAAGAAAAATCCCCAAATGGGTAACACTATTTGGCAAAGACATCTGCCTTTATTTTATTTCAATACATTTCAGCAGATGTACAAGAGGCCAGATTTTTTAATACTTTAAAAACATAGAGAAAATACTCAAAATCAGCACGTTCTCTCTCTCTCTCTCTCTCTCTCTCTCTCTCTCTCTCTCTGTGTGTGTGTGTGTGTGTGTGTGTGTGTGTGTGTGTGTGTGTGTCCATGTGTATAAATTCTAGAGTTTGGTACTGGGAAATTTTATTTCAGGAGCAACATGATCATTCTGTTCATGATTCTGTGGCATATATTTTGAAGATTTGATAGGACTGAATTATAGCAACCATCTGATTCAGTTAAATTTCAGAAAATTCTGGCTAAGCAAAGAATTCATCTAGCCTAAATCAACCTGGATAAGAGCTTACCAGAGGACCAAGAAGAAAACAACTCAGGGGATATGAAACTGTACTGCTCTCTAAGTAGGTAAAATTCCAGGAAAAAGTAAAGTCCACTGAGTTGCATTCATAAGACTATTCTCTAAAAGTAGAGAACTAGGGTTTGAGCAAATCCTTAGATTGTATTTCAGCTCTTGTTTTTGTTTTGGGTGTTGAGACATGAACCTGGGACCTTGCACATGAGAGGCAAGCACCCATTGACTGAGCCACAGAACAACCTCCCCAGCCATACCTCGGCCCTTATATTTGGACACCCATTTTTCCTTCTCCATATCAATCCAACAGTACCACCATCAATATCACAATTACACATTACCAAAATGAGAATATTTATCTATATATCCCAAGATTCCTCACTCTTCCCTCTTACAGTACCTGTGCCAAGAAGTTCTTACAATGTCTAGCCTACTACAGTTTAATCCAGTTCACTTGTACATTCTAAGACATAATGCTCACAGGCACCCATGAATCATCTGGGTATAACAAATGCAATTTAAGGACTATCTAGACAATGACCCCTTGTAATTAAGAATGACTCACAAAATGAGAAGTACATAGGCAAAGGAAAGACACTTCTTTTCTGGTAGTTTGAGATCATATAGGAATTTATTTAGGCATGCTTGTTTTAAATATTGATGTAGTCTCAAGAGATGATAAAATTATTTTCTGGATTGCTATGGGAGTTTAAGTTTAATGAACAACACAGGGACAATAGGCCTTTCGTTTCCATATTCCAGTGTAAAATGTAAAAGCAGTTACCTCATCCCAAGGCCAGTCCGAGGCCAGTAAGGTCACTGCTTTGCATTAACTTGAATTTCTGGGGCTCTGGATGATGGTTGTAAAACTACAAAGTGTTTGGATGAACACTTCCGAGGATTTGATGGTGAATGCATTTCACAAAAGAGAATGAGTCACACAACTTTTTACAAGGGTATCTGCCTTACAAAGAAAGCCTAACAGACAGGAATGAAATGTTACCTCTGCGAGAAGAGTGTCAGGAGCCATACCAAAAGATAACATATGAAACCAAGCAAGTAACACAGTGTAAATCAAAGTTCCACTTCACTCAAGCAGAAAGCGGGCTTTCCTGGCAGCAAATTATTTATTGTCTCGACAACAATAGCTAGAATCAGAATATTTTCATAACCTTCTGTTCATAGGCATAGCTCCCTGCTCTGAGGATCATTGTGATTTTACTTTAGCATGACTAAAAAATGATGCAGATGCTTTCATCCAAATATTATTCGCACAGGCATATCTAATTATATTTAAACACTTTTACCCATATTAGGACATGTTGACTTTAAAATCCATGTAGGTGATGGACAGTAGAAAAAGAATTACATGTTTGCCATGTAGTCCTTTAAGAAGTTTCCTATTTAAAAAAGTAGCAGTGTGGCTTAAGTGGTTGAGCACCAGCCTGGAGCAAAAGAAGCCAAGTAAGAGCACAAGACCCTGTGTTCAAGCCCAAGGACCAACACACACACACATACACACACACACACACACACACACACACACACACACACTTATGCCCTCTTCAATATACCTGTATTTTACAAAAGACATAAAATTATGGTAATTTTTTAAATTATTGAAACAAAATGTATATCCTAGAAATAAAATGTTCTTTTTCCATACCTAAATTATTTATACTTGGAGAATTAGCAAAAATCAAATAATGATACCTTTCCCAAACTGCTTTTATTTTCAAGGTAAAACATTTTTCCATTCAAATTTATTTATGAAGTTTTATCATTTTATTTTAAAAGCCCTCTTTTATGTTTATTTTTAGAATGATATTCTGATCATGATTTATTCTTTTTTTCTTTATTGTCAAAGTGTAGTACAGAGGGGTTACAGATTCATATGTAAGGCATTGAGTATATTTCTTGTTCAACTTGTTACCTCCTCCCTCATTTTCCCCCACTTGCCCCCTCCCCTTTGCCCTCTCCCCCCATGAGTTGTACAGTTGGTGTATACCAAGTGGTTTTGTAAGTATTGCTTTTGGAATGGTTTGTCTTTTTACCCTTTGTCTCTTGATTTTGATATTCCTTTTCCCTTCCCTAGTTCTATTACCCATATAAACCAGGGTACTCAGATAAGATACAGTAAAAGCGAGGGTACAACCACAGGGAGGGAATGCAAGAGAGACACAACAAAACAAAATAATCAATCAAACCTAAAGCCAGCAGCACAACAATGTTTATCGCAGCACAATTTGTCATTGCTAAAATATGGAACCAACCCAGATGCCCCTCAGTAGACGAATGGATCAGGAAAATGTGGTACATATACACAATGGAATTTTATGCCTGTATCAGAAAGAATGACATTGCCCCATACATAAGGAAATGGAAGGACTTGGAAAAAATTATACTAAGTGAAGTGAGCCAGACCCAAAGAAACATGGACTTTATGGTCTCCCTTATAGGAAATAATTAGCACAGGTTTAGGCTAGTCACAGAAGAGGATCACAAGAGCCCAATAGCTATACCCTTATGAACACATAAGATGAAGCTAAATAAAATGAACTCCATGTTATGGAAACGAGTGTTATACCACTGTTGTAATTATTTTCAACATGCCATGTGGAATGGTGTGGAGCATGCCCGCCCAGATGCCTTGCATCATTAAGAGGTGGTTCTAGATGGCCCTGCCTCCCAACCTTGGGACCACGTGTAGCCAAGATGGCACATGGTGGTGAACCCAGAGGCGGTCCTGTGAGTAGATGTAGGCCGCCCCTTAGGGAGGTCCCTTGGAGCTCAACCCTGATGGACAGCTCAGGCATCAAATCCCAGTCCCTACATAGGTGCACGAACCCCTCCCCTTACACTGCCCTCCGACCCCTTTAAAAGAACAGCTCGTTGCCGCCATTAAAGGAGTCTTAGCGCTGACTGGCTCCCGGACTGTCTGTGTGTCCTCTGTCGAGAGGGGGGTTGGGTGGCAGTCTGTCAGCCCTCTTATCCTCTTCCTGGACCTGTCTGCATGGGGTGTGCTATCCTGTCTCTCCTGCAGGACAGGAGAGTGCGCAGGAGGCTAAACACTCCCAGCAAAACGGTAGCTTTTTTTGTTGCTGATGATCCTCCTGTATTCCCTTCCTATGGTTGTCCTCTTGCTATCACTGTATCTCATCTGAATACACTGGATACTGTATATACTAGTTTTAGAACTAGGGAAGGGAAAGGGAATGTCAAAATCGAGAGACAAAGGATAAAAAGAAAAATGACTCCAAAAGCAATACCTACAAAACCCTTTGGTGTAAACCAACTGAACAACTCATGGGGGAAGAGAAAAAGGGGAAGGAGGGGAGGAAAATGAGGGAGAAGGTAACAAATTGTACAAGAGATGTTCCCACTGCCTAATGTATGAAACTGTAACCCTTCTGTATATCACTTTGACAATAAATAAATAATTATTCAGAAAAAAAAACAGGAAGAACAACCAAAAGGTACAGTTTTACAAGGGATGTTGCCTATAATTACAGTAAAGAGTTATTTTTAGAATATAAAGTCTCTGAGTAAACTTTCCTAAATGATAATAATTTTAATTTACCAACAATTTCTTCCATTGTAAACAGTGTTTTAAAATAATCACACTGGAACTTAAAAATTGGCTAAGTATAAGAATCTTACCAAACAGTAAATACTTTCACTGTCTTTTGATTTGTGTGTGTGTGTGTTTTTACGTTAAATAAAAATGTCTTCCAGTTATTCAGCGACTATACAATTTTTGGAAGAAATAGAAATATCTATGGAGGTTGATCTGCATAACTTAAAGGAAAGGAAGGAAAATTGTAATGTGTTTTGGAGGCAAATGTTTAACAATGTCTATTCTACTTCCTTTGGCTCATTATCTACATAAATCTACACCTTCTTATTTGTTTGTTTACAACGAAGAACAACAAAACAAATGGAGGTCTTGAGAGACTTGCTACTAACTCAATTTCTTGAAGTCACATTACTGATGCATAATACTTTTTATATCAGCGGTTCACGACCTGTTTCTGAAATGACACACAAGGTAAGAAATCCTCAAATCACCACTTATTGCCAAATTCCAATAAAAGTGAGAAAAATGAGGAGAGTAAATGTAAATATAGCCATAAGTTCATATAGTAAGAGTAACAATTAAACAGATATTTGTCACTTCCTTATGATACAAAATAAAAACAGTGCCAACAAGTGTCTGAATTATTTGGTTCCCCCCCCCAGGATAAATCCATTGTCTCTGCACCCACTAAATGAATATTACATTACTCTGGCAAAAAAAGAAAAGATGACATTACGAAGGATAACCGTGAATCTACCATAATTGGTTTTTGTTAATTGCATTGCTTTGATCTTATATTTTTTCAATACTGAAAATAAGGAAGGGAGTAACAGTGTTTAAAAAATATGTACTATCCTCTTACTTTTGTAACTGTAACCGCATGTTCATCACCATTACAATAAATAAAATATATTTTTAAAAAAATTTTAAAGAAAATATACATTTCTTATCGGATTGTAACATAGGTGGCTCTTGAGATCTCTGATTGAAAAGAAATACCTAAAAGCCAACATTTTAATAGTCAATACTGACCTACTATTAATATTACAAACAAAATCCCCCCAGAAGCAAAATTAAGCTAAAAATCATGGGTCAGAGATAAAAAGAAAGCACAAACATGGGCACCAATGGCTCACACATGCAATCCTAGCTACTCAGCAGGCAGAGCTCTGAGGATCATAGTTCAAAGCCTGCTGGAGCAGGAAAGTGTGGGAGAACTATCTCCAAATAACCTCCAAAGGGCTATAAGTGAAGATGTGGCTCAAGTGGTAGAGTACTAGCCTTGAGTACAAAATCTCAGGGACAGTGCCTAGGCCCTGAGTTCAAGCCCAAGGATTATATCAGAAAATAAAAGAAGGAAGGGAGGAAGAAAGGGAGGGAGGGAAGAAGGGAGGGAGGGAGGGAAGGAGGAAGGAAGGAAGGAAGGAAGGAAGGAAGGAAGGAAGGAAGGAAGGAAGGAAGGAAGGAAGGAAGGAAGGAAGGAAGGAAGGAAGGAAAGAGAAGAGAAGGAAAAGGAAGGAAGGGAGAAAGAGAGAAAGGGAGAGAACGGAAGGAAGGAAGGAAGGCAGGGAGAACGAAAGAGAGAAAAAAAGGGAGAGAAAGGAAGGAAGGAAAAAGAAAGAAAGGAATAAAGACAGGGAAGGAAGGAAGGAAAGAAAGAAAGGAAGATACAAATGCTTGTTAAATCCCATGCTGATGTAAAGTAAAGCAAACAAATTAGCTTTGTAATTTACAAGAATTTGTGCAAAAGCAACTTCTCCTAGAGCAACAACTTCAGGACATTCATCCTTGTGTTTCAGTGCAATTAAAACAAGTTGACATTCCACTGCCTCTTAAATAGATCCTAATGTCTCCCATATTCTACAAATGAATAATTCAAATTCTTAATTCGTATAGTCAAATGCCAATAACCTCTGGCAAGCAAAAAAGCGAAGAATTAAAACATCTCTCCAGAGGCACGTAAATCTCTGAGAGCTTTCTAAAGAATAGGGCTACGATCACATAGGTATGTGATTGCGAACTTACAGTTAACAAGGATAACTTCTGTGAGAGATAGCAACGCTGGTGTTCTCCATTTGAAATCAGAATACCTCAGAACATTTTCCATTCCTGAAGCTATAGATTGAGGGTCCTGTGAAAGAGCCAAGTCTAGATCCAAGCCTTCTCCTTCATGAATGTGGCCATTTTTAGTTTAAACGTTTCCTGTCCTTCTCAAGGTTTCTTTTCTGGAAGGGCCTCAGTTGCTCCTCAGGCTTAACTTGTACTTGTCACATTTAGTAGATTGTACTGCTAACCACATCAGCTCATGGCATGCATAGAAAGGGTTGGTTTCCAGCAGCCCTTGGATCTTGATCACTACCTTATGCATAGTTGGAAACAGAACTTTGCCAAACAGATGACAGTCTCCGTCAACTTTTAGTCAGGGACCACAAAAGTAGAAAATTAATTTAGATGAATCTGCAAAGACTCACCCCAGTTTGAAAAAATACACACACACACACACACACACACACACACACACACACACACACACACACATTGCCATCCACAAATTTCCCAGATTAAAAGAGATATAGAGGGCTGGGGATATAGCCTAGTGGCAAGAGTGCCTGCCTCGGATACACGAGGCCCTAGGTTCGATTCCCCAGCACCACATATACAGAAAACGGCCAGAAGCGGCGCTGTGGCTCAAGTGGCAGAGTGCTAGCCTTGAGAGGGAAGAAGCCAGGGACAGTGCTCAGGCCCTGAGTCCAAGGCCCAGGCCTGGCCAAAAAAAAAAAAAAAAAAAAAAAAAAAAAAAAAAGAGATATAGTTTGTAAGGTGGATATCATTTCAGAGACACATAGAACCACACATTTTCATTCATCACCTCCATTATCCATCCAACCTCATCTCAACACAGGAAACAAGCTCACTCTCCTTGTGTTAGTCAGCTTCTCCTTGTAACAAAATATCTGAGAAAAACAACCTAAAGGAACAATGATTTGTTTGGAAGTGTGTGTGTGTGTGTGTGTGTGTGTGTGTGTGTGTGTGTGTGTGTTTTGCCACAGTCTCAAAAGCTTCACTCCATCATTTGGATAACACTATTGCTTTAGGGATGAAGTGAGTTAGAACATCACCAGGCTGTGATCCTGTGGGTGTGAGGCTATTTACCTCTTAGAAGCCAGCAAGCAGAGAGGAGTGGACAAGAAGAGGGTGGGAGACAAGATATGCTCTTCCTTGGTCCACCCTAAGTGACCTACTTGCTCCACCTAGGCCCCACCTACTAAAGTTCCTACCATTACCCAGTTTGTGCCCTCCACTGATAACCAAGTCTTTTGCATATAGCCTTTCAGGGAAGTTTTGAGGTACAAACCATAATAATCTCCCCAACTATTTTGCCTGCCATCCTAGAACAGCTAAATGCTCATTCATTTCTTCCTTCTTCCTAAATACAAACCTACACTATGTTTTCTAGCTTTCTTCTGTTTTTCTTACTTTTACTGAGAACATAGTCAGTAAGATAGTTGTGTACTACTGATCTCCTTTCTCCTCCTGAACTGCAAATGGGTAAGAATAAGTAAATTTCTAGCCCCACAGATGTGTGGCTTCATTGTGGTAAGTCCAGAGTTGCTGCCTGGAGTACAGTCTCTTTCCTTCTCATCTTAATAGAAAAAACAAGAAAAATGGAAAAATATATCCTTATGTGTTAAGGTTCTCAGATTTGCAAGAATTTTTTTGGACATAGAATTTGGCATATCTAAGTAAACTACCTTTCTCCTTTTACTCTTTTTTCTCTCTTTACCACATATAAAAACTCTAACCAACAAACAAGTGAGGAAAGGAACTGGGATGATAAAAAATGGCATAAAATAGAATTCACCAAGTAAAAAATACCCTAAGGCATTGTCACAGTCAAGTGATATAGTTGTTAAATGATATCTCAATCACATAAATCATAAAAAAAGAAAAATTAGGCTATATTTGGTGGCTATAATCCTAGTGAGGTAGTCTATCATCCTAGCTACTCAGGAGTCACATGAAAAAGTTAGCAAGACCTCATTTATCCCAGCCAGTAGCTGGAGTGGTGGCACGGATTTGTCATCCTTGCTAAGACAGGAAGTAGAAATAGGAGGGTCACAATCCTAGTTGTCTCAAACAAAAACACAGAACCTATCCAAAAAATAGCTAACACCAAAAGGGTTGGAGGTGTGCCTCAAGTCATAGATCCCCCTGCCTTGAAAGCATAAGTTTCTAAGTTCAAACTCAACAGAGGTGGAGCCACAACATGGTAGGCCCTACCAAAAGATCCTTTTCCCCCGCTCCTTCATTGAGAAGTCTATCAAGGCCAACTCAGTAGGAACTTTACAAAGTGTCTCTCCTGTAGAGTTACTCGAACCATCATCCCCATTCATGATTCATCCAATGATCATTTAAAAATCACTTCCTTTGTTGCTACTACAACTCTCTTACAAGAATGGGGAGGTTCTCACAGTAGGACAATGACCTTGGAGTTCCACAGAGAGGCTAACAGCAGCATAAAATTCACTGAGATGATTTTCTGTGGGAACTTGCATGAGTATCATTTCAGGATCAGAAGTGTGCAATCCTGTGAGACTACTACCTTTGGACTTGTTAGCAAGTTTTCATTACTCCATAATAAATGGTTCTACATACCAAAGATAGGCAGGAGAGAACATGACTTCAAGTAGCCAGGTGGAATTAGCCTTATCTTGTAGATATTACAGTATTTCCTCCATTTAGCCTTTGGGAGTTGCTTGTTACAATTCATTGAGGGAGAAAACACACAGGGAACTCATTAGAAATGTGAACACTGTTTGACATACTGAAATTTTTGACCATTGTTTTTCATTGCCAAAGTAGAAAATAATAAACTTAGATGTTCGAAGTGTGGCCTCTGGAACTTTCTTTGTTGATGCTATCGTAAGTACACATATTAAAAATGAAATGGAAGATGAATAGTTTGCAGGGTAAAAGAAATATTTTCCATGTTCACAAGCTATGGTTTCAGGGCTCCCTTAAGGTCTTAAAAATGAAGTCTACTTGGTGGTCTCAACTTTAATCCCTGGAGGATGTATTCCACATCTCCAACACAGAACACCTGATTCTGCAGAATTTGACACTTCTCTCCAGTCTCCACACAGAAGAAATAGAGGATTTGACATGCATGGAAATAAAATTATCTTCTACCCCAAGAGACATGCTGTCCTTCCAGGTCAAGGTCATATCAAGGTCAAATGAAGGAGCTCACATTTCAACCAATTCTTCCCTAGCTGTGAACCTACTGAAAACACATCATTTTGAGTTCTTGACAGTGTGCTACATTTTTTAACTGCATCAAAAGTGTGACTAGAATAAACACACCAGTTAAATCAAGTTAAGAAGAAAATGAGTTTGTATTTAATAACCAGTCAGAAGCTGCCTCTAAAGAGCAAGCTTCCCAGGAGTTTACACTTGTATAAATAGTGACAGAGAATCAGTCTTTGTTGGTAAAGACTGAACCAGCTTGTCCAGAAACTTGGGATTAATTTACCGAGATTTCTTGATTAGTAAGTCACAACTCCAACAGAAGCAGTCAAAACTGAAAGATATAGGACTTAGCATTGTGACCTTACTGAAAACACAGAAGCATTGAATATGTGAGATGCTAAGTTTGTAGGGCAGAATTAACCATTGGTGTTCATGGGAGTCCATTCAATGAGTGATTACAAATGTCACATATTTTATCTTGGGTCCTCACTCAATTTCTTCTCTGCTGGCATTCCCTGCCATCTGTTCGCTTAAACACAATCAACCTCAGTGAAATCAGGAAAGTGGAGAACTTATTACAACCCTTAGTGCAACAGAGTGTCTATGACTTATCCAGAATATTGCATTTCTCAAACTGAGGCAAAGTTTCACATGTTTAATGAAATATGAAATTATACCCACAAATGAAGGTGATTTGTCTCCAAGATTCTGAGATCTCCCAATTTAGGATTGAAAAGACAGAAATCTTCCTCCATTTGGTTATTTTTGCTAAGTAATCAGCATGCTAGTTTGTATGCAAGACAAGCAAGCTTTCCTTCTTCTCTGGCACATGCAAAAAAGTTAATCTGTGGACACACAACCTACATTGAAGACTTAAACTTAAACAGTGTATCTTCTGGATAGTAGTGAGCAAATCAGGCTATCTCTGTGCCTCTTCAGATCTCAAGCTAACCTTTGAGTAATGTGTATGTCAGGTTAGAGCCACATTGTCTTCTCCAGGTTCTTTGAACAATTTCATTCATATTTAATCATCGTCTGTGAAAACAAACTGTCAAACTTCTTGCCACAGGAATTTCATGTGTTGGACAAACATACATGGGTATTCAACCCTTTTTCCTTTTAGAATCAAATACAGAAAAAAATAATAATAAACTCCTAAGGAAAAAAATACAAAGAAATGGAAAAAAAAAACCTTCCACAAACTAACAAAGGCAATGTGAAGACCGTGTGCTCTAGCTGTCCCTTAGACTGCCATGATTATTATCACATAATAATTTATCCTTTCAGTTGACTGAAATAATAAAGAAGTATTTTAACCAATGGATACATTGTACCTATGAACATAATGAAATTTAATATCAATATGGTTATAATTAATAGATTGATACTAATTTCATTCAAAGTATTATTCAAAATTTATTCAAAAATTACTGAAGATAATTAATTTAAAGGAAAAAGCTCAGGTTTTCACGGCTGTAACTTACCAGCATTAAAGCAAAGGTTGAAGTTTCTTTTAAAAAAATCTTACAGGGCTGGGAATATGGCCTAGTGGCAAGAGTGCTTGCCTCATATACATGAAGCCCTGGGTGCGATTTTTCAGCACCACATATATAGAAAAGGCCAGAAGATGTGCTGTGGCTCAACTGGCAGAGTGCTAGCCTTGAGCAAAAAAAAGCCGGGGACAGTGCTCAGGCCCTGAGTCCAAATGCCAGGACTGGCAAAAAAAAAAAAAAAAATCTTACAGTAGTTGTACAAAAGGGTTTCAAACATGACAATATATGAATGAGTACAATGCATCTTGATCAATGTCTCTCCCAGTTTCTTGACAGACTATTTTTGAGAAATGTCTTCCTATGACAAGCCTTTTCCAGAAGGGATGTAGGTCGTCGGCTCAACCTAGCTCACTGCAAAATCTGAAAATAATTTCTTCTTTCCCAACTCGGACTCCAAGACACTATGTAAGGATGTCCAAGAATAAACTTCCCCTTTCTGGTTAATGCTGCAAAATCCTCCAATCAGCAGCAACGTCCATCCAACTAGACACAGGTAGCTACTTACAAAGTGATAGGTGAAGATAGGAAGGAAAAACAGAGGAGAGAGCAAGGGAGAGGGTGGCATTATCCAAAAAGAAATGTACTCATTACAGACTTAGGTAACTGCAACCCATCTGTACATCATCTCTATAATAACAATAAAATATTTTTAATGACAGGGCAGCCACAGTAGCTCTGTTCCCAGATACAGCACCCCTGCGAGGAACCTTAGCCTGCAATCGAGAACACACTTTAAGGAGCAGCCAAGCCCCTGGTCTCATCTGGTATTATCCTAGGCCAAAGGTTTGCTGACCTTCTATCCTCTGACTGAGATAAAAAGTCAAAGTCCCAGACCACAGTTCTGATTACCAAAAGATAAATATCTATAACACAACAAAATGGATTCCTTCCTCAGCTCTTTTCATTCAGAACTAATAACAAGTAATATGTAATCATAGTAGTTGAAACAATTGCCTTCCCCATAACAACCACCATGGGCATTGCTGTGCATTTACAGACACGTCTTGTCTTGATCCCTTTGAATGGTCCCAGCAACATGTAATGGACTAAGTAGCTTATGAACAACAGAAATGTATTTCTCAGTTCCTGGAGATGCAAAGTTCAAAACCAACATTTAGTGTCTAAAGAGACCTGCTTCCTTATTCACAGACAGCATCTTGTTATTATGTCCTATAATGGTGAGGACAAGAGAGTTTTCTGGAACCTCCTCTTGAATCAATAAGAAAACGATATTATAAAAACACCTTAATAGACAAAGTGCTGTAGAATGTTACTAATTCCATTCATGAGGACATTCATGATTTAATTACTTCCCCAAAGACTACTTCCTAATACCATCACCTTGGGTTCAGATTCCAGCATATAAATATTCAGATCACAGCACATAATAAAAAATAGTCAAATTTATATAACACTTACTATGTACTAGGATTATTACCAAACACTTTTTATAAGCTCTAAAGCCCTACTACTTTCAATAACAACTTGCTGTCTGTAAGGCTTAGTTCTTAACTTGATTTTAACTTATCTTAACTTGATTTACTCTTGGAAATCTTTTTATAGGATGTTATTGTAGAATAATTTCACAATCCTGCAAAATAGAATGTATGTTAGACAAACTGTGACTTATAGTATATTGTGTTTCTAAGTTTTCACAATATTTACAAAATTGAAATAAAAATCAATTTGTACAGTACCCTTTTTATATTCACTTTCAAATATCTGTAGCCACTTGCTTGTGTGAACCATACAGCCTGTCTCCAAATATTAGGAAAAAAAGTAACAGCTTTCCGTTTACTTCCTTTGGCTTGTTGAAAAGCCAAAGGAATTATTGACGGGGAATGGTGGTGAGGAGGTCAGAAAAGAAAAGAAAAGTTAAAAGCACTCTGAAATAGTTCTGCATTTTAAGCTATAAAATTATTTTATTATATGTGATGGACTAGAAATCAGTTGAAGTGTTTCAAAGAGCCAGCCCTCTTGCTGAGACCAGATCTGAAAAGTAATAAAAACAACCAGAGTACAAGGGTCTTGGATGACTTTAGAGGAGATTTTCATCTTCATAGTTTCCTAATGCCAAAAATAAAGAGTAGAAAACTTGGACAACATTTTTAACCTAATACTACCTTGGCCTTCCAATATCAGACTTAATATTTTCATTTAGTATTTTATGTTTCCACAAGGTTATGAAGGAGAGAAAGCACAATTTCCCTCCAGAGAAACTTTTTATTTTGGCAAAGTAGAATGTGCCACAAGTATCCATAAGCCATATTTATTCCCATTTGCAAAGAGAAAAGGCTAAGGTTCATTGACTAACAGGTTGATAAAATTGTAGCCCAGTCATCAGCTGGTTTTTGTTATGGAATTGCTTTTTCTGTGTATTGAAATGACAGAAGGAAAATGTCTGCATATGGAACTAGTATTACAAAACTTTAAGATTCCCAAGTATAATATTATCTTATTATAATAAGGGTTTATAATTGTTTTGTTACTCAATTAAACATGTTGGCTTAAGTAGTATACAGTAGACAGAAGGTACAATGTGATATCGTCGAACATATCTCTTAGGTGTTCCAGGAATGGATGACAGAGCATTAGATGTTGTATCAGCTGCAAAATAGTGGAAGTACATGTTAGAGAAAGGCAAGAGTCTTCTTCCAAAGCTCAATCCTTTTATTTTACTTTCTTGGTGCCACTCCTGGGGCTTGAACCCTGGGCCTGGGCACTGGGCCATGCCCCTGAGCTTTTTACTCAAAGCTAGTACCCTACCCCTTGGGTCACATTTCCACTGCTAGTCTTTTTGATGGTTAATTGGAGATGAGTCAAATGGACTTTCCTGCCCAGGCTGGATTTGGACTGTGATCCTCAGATCTCTACCTCCTGAGTAGCTAGGATTACAGGAGTGAGGCACTGGCACCCAGCAAAACTCATTCTTTAAGAAATATGTGAAGCTGATGATTTGAGTATGCTGAGGCATATTGAAGAGAAGGAAGCAAATACACTCACAGAAGTGACATCAAGACTGCAGCCATCTCCCAGTGAGGAGACCTTTACTGCTGTTTTCACACAAGACCTTATTGCCCCTATTCTATTCCATTTTGGTTTTTTGTCAGATTGGGTTCACAATACTACCTACGGAAGAACTGCATTCCTTTTCTTGCACAATAAGGGGTTTGCATCTACAATAAAACACTCTATAAACATCCCTAAGTGATTTAAAAGGTTTTGGAAGCCCAGCACAGGAACAGTCAAATATAGACAGAAACTTCTAAAATCTGTTAGCCAACATAAACCCTTTGTCTTTTTTAAGTTGATTATCTCAGCTATTTCTTATAGTAGCAGGAAGCTGACTCACAATGTGGGTCAAGTGAGTTAGAGCAATTTATTTATGAAATGTACTGAAGAAGTTTGTATTTTTGTCTGGTTAGACTGCAAAACTTTATATGCTTTCTATGTTTGTGTTTCTCACTTCACAAATTTTGTTGTTTTAGCAAGATGAAATGTCATCTCACCATGTTCACAGCAGTCCTTTGAAAGTGGTCTTTTATAATTTCAGGAAATGAAATCTATTCTTAGTAATTCTCTTCCAGAAAGATTTATCTTTCTTCTAAAATTCTACTTCAACCTGTATACACACACATACACATTTTCATAGGCATACTAAAATATCTCTTTGAAATTTTACTAGTTATAAAGAAGATGTCTCTTTAAATAAAAAGGCTTAAACATATATTGAATGAGTCCAAGACTCACATGAGAAGTTAGTTTGTAACTGAGGTGATTTTTGTGGATTCTTTTAAAGCCAAAGTTTTTCTTTTTAATTATATCAGTAGTTGAAATTATGTTTGTAGCAAACTCAAAATCATTGTTGTTTGGCATCTTTAAGTACTTCGTATACAGCATTTTAACTGAAAATGTACTGGATTAAAAAAGACAGAGACTATAGGCTTAGAGGAAAGTTTGCCTTTATAAATTACTATTATAGCCACATAGTGCTGAATTTCTTAGATAAACATATCATTTTACCTAACACATCATCAATATCTTTATGGAACTAAATCTAAATGTGTTGGAGAATATTTATACCAATATGCATAAAAGGAGCTTCTACTCACATGGTATGACTGTTGAATTTGGTCAATTCACTCGGATATCTTATACTTTATATAAACCTATAAATATCAATAGATATAGATGATAATCTATACAGGTATAAATCTATAATACAAGCTCTTATAAGCCTGAAGTTCAAGAAACTCAGCCATTCTCAGTCACTGAATTTTGGATAAATATTACACATAGTCTCAAATGCTGAAATCCTTCTGACACTCTATTTCTTGGCAATGTAGCCTTTTGGTGAGAGCAAGTCGATTTGATGGATGGTCCTGAACAGGAGTTATGTGATCTCTGGCCTTTGTGTGATAGAAAACATTTTTTTTTATTTTTTGGAAAAACAATGACTTGTACAATCCATCATGAAATGATTTTTCAATTTATCTGTTGTGACTCCAGTCTTCCTGCACCAACATAAATGTGCTTCAGATCATGTTAGTCCCAGTTCAGATGAAATTCTGCATTTGGAAATCCACCCACCATTGCCAGCTGGCACTAGGCCTCCTCAAGTTAACACACATTTCAAATCCAGGCCCAGATATGGGACAAGCTATTTGCTGAACATGGATCATGTGGGCGAGGATAGCAGATGTGGAGATGCTGCCATAGCCAGATCAGCACAGGCAGAGAGGAGGCTGAGAATTCACTTGGGCCCAATTGAACTGAGTGAGTCAGGGGCCATCTGGTCAACCTTGTACCACCAACCAGTAGGAAAATATCATCTGTAGTGTTGAGAAAGTGAGAGTTTCTCACTTAGCACTAGAGCTTATGGCACTGATCAAACAGCCATCAAATGTTTTCTCATGTTTCTGCAGGTGAAAATCAGCAGGAGAAAGTTCTTGCTGAGTTTGAAAATAGAAAGCCACATATTGTCACTTGAATTACTTTATTTTTTGTTTTAATTTTTAGGCATAAAGGATTTATTTCTGTTTGGGTTATGGTTAAACATATCAGTGTCTAAATTACTTAATTACTTTCAGTATTAATCTTAAATGACTCTCTCCTTGTCTGTGCCCCATAGCACTGAGTAAGCAATGTGTCTGAAAGAATAATAGACCCAAAATATCACCACTTCTCCTTAGTTAGATGGATGCTGATATTAGAACTGCTGTGTTTACTTTGCACCTGAATTCCACTGTGATGAGCATTGGAGAGATTCATATTCCAAGCAAGGATTCCAAATGGCATTCTGGCAAATAACAAAGAATACAAATGTAGCTAATTTTTCTATTAATTTAGAGGCAACTTTGTCCCAAACCCCTTGGGCATCCTAACAAAATTATAGAAAAGAAAAATAACTACAAACATGTCCAAGAGGAACATATTCAAACAAAACCAAGATCAGGAACTCAAAATAAATACTACTATAATGAGTAACAAAAATTATATTAAAAAGAAAAAGCAACTGAGTGTCTGTAGCTTCCATTTATAATCTTAGCTACACAGGAAACTGAGATCTAAAGATCAAGGTACCCAGCCAACCCAGACAGGAAAGTGGATTATCTCTAATTATCCACCCAAAGAAATACCTCACATAAAGAGTCGACAAAGAACCTGGAACTGAAGCTGTGACTCAAATGGTAGAGCCTCAACCCTGAGCAAAAATAGCTAGGGTACAGTGGCCAAGCTCTGAGTTCGAGCTCTTTACAGGCCCAATTTAAAAAAAATTAAATTCTCAGAGTTCCTGAGTACAGCCATGAGTCACTGCTGTCAAGTGTGTGTGTGTGTGTGTGTGTGTGTGTGTGTGTGTATAGTGTATGTATGTATATGTATATATAATTGTTATTGTAAAGGTAATATATAGAGGAGGGATTACTGTTACGTAAGTCAAGTAATGAGTGTATTTCAATGTTACCCCTTCCCTCATTCTTAATTCTTTGATATGTACATTTTTTAATCTTTTCTCTTTATTTAGTATCATCATACAGGAGTCCTACTCTTGCAATAACCCCTTGAAAGCCAGTAATGTTGAAATAAGGCAAAAAGAAGATTTAGGTTCCTGTGTAGGATTTATTTTGGAAATGTGTGAAATCAATTACAAATGGATGTTCTCTGTATCCTGCCCCAGTTGCTGGAAGTGACTTGCTGACCTGGAGTTATCACTACTGGCTACAATCAGGACAGGGCAGGCTGGGATGGGCAACCTCATTGGTAGGAAGCTGGGTAACTCTAAAACACTTTTCAACTGTGTTACGGCCATTGGTATGTGGATGTGCTCTGGGCAGTGAGAAAGGTAAGGGATAGGGATTTTGAGGAGACAAGAACAGAGAAAGTTCACCAATGTGTCCTCAACCAGTACCTTTCTGTTCTTGTATTCATCACATTCCATTCCAATGTCTGTTAACATATGTGTATCCTCTACAAGACTGTATGCTCCACAACATGGCTATCTTTTTATTCAAGTTGGTGCCTGCACCATTTCTTGGAGTTCCTCTGGCATAGAAGATACTCAATAAATATTTCTTGAATGAATTATCTCATTACCTGCTTGTGGGAAAAGATAGAATGTAGTTGTGAAGGTTTCATTGAGGTATATCAGTGTGTTTAGTGATTTTTCCATACACAAAAGCATGAATGGAGAATTTGTTATTAAACAAGATACATTTATCTTTTTTGATATTTACTCATTGGAATCAGAGCCATCTAACCCCAAAGTGCTTACTGAACAAATTATTGTAAGTATGGGGAAAAGGATATCATATGAATAACAAAATGTTAGTTCATAGTAAATTATAGAAATTATTCTATAAATCAACCTGTTAGAAATATGTGTGTGTTTGTGTGTGTGTCAGAAAGATTATTTCTAGGCCATCTATAAGTGCTTAAAGTGGTAAAGATTTTTTTATTAAGAAAATGATGACCCCATGAAGGATCTGAAAACATCTCTAGAACTTTGGTTTTGTTATAATTATTCTGATTTTTTTTCTTTTTTTTTTTCTCTCCAGTTCAGGGCTTGAACTCAGGACCTGGGGCACTGTCTCTTAGCTTTTATGCATACAGTTGATGCTATGCCACTTGAGCCATAATACCATTTCATGATATTTGTTTTGGTGGTTAATTCAAGATAAGAATCTCATAGACTTTCCTGTTCTTGCTAGCTTTGAACTCAGTTACTCAGCCTTCTGAGTAGTTAGGATTACAGGTATGAATCATTGGTACCTGGAATAATTATTCTGATTGTTGGGTTGCCTATAGACTGAAAAACATAATCTGTTCTCTAGTAGTATACATTTATTTATAGATGGAAGATAAAATTTTGTTGTGATTGTCTATGAACTCAGTTATTTAAAATGTTGAATTTCTGATGTAATATCTGTTTCTTCTGTTAGGAATTAAGCAATTCTCACCATAAAAAGTAAGAAACTAGTGCTACTAAACAGTGTGATGTGACAAGCATTGTGTTTACTGAATTTTTGTGGCATTTGATTAGATCTGATTCCCTTTTCTCATTCTTCAGAATGTGACACAAGAGCAATGATCAATTTCACCTGCTCAGAGTGCTGCCCAGTAATCCTTTTGAATCCCACCCTAGTCACAATCCACTTGTTAACTAGGGAACTAGAGTGGTTTAGAAATCCTACTTAAGTCTATATTAGGTTTGTGGCAGCACAGAACATGAGCAGGATGCCTTGCTCCTTTGAAGACAAGATGGAAATCCCAAAGTGATCTTGACAACTTAAAATAATAACAAATGCTTGGCAGGAAGAAAGCAAAGAGAGAGAAACAAATATATAACATATAGTCTAGATGGTTAAGAGTGGGTTTGGCACAGAGGCTAAGAGGTGCCATTGAGTGTCAGGAACTCAACTGTGAGCTAGCAGCATACTGCTATAATTTTTAAAACCACCAAGGTAGTAGAATGCACTAACAAGGACCTAACATGCAAGAGCCATAAAGCAATGAATGGTCCCCTGTGCATTGGTCAGGAACTTGTTAGAGTACTAGATCAAGTTTGAAGTCCAGAAACTAAAGAAGGACAAGAAATCTTGGAGATAAATGAGAGAAAAGCAACAGAAAAGAATAAAAGTTCAAATGACAAGGCCTACGAAGGATTGGAATGCATACAGAAGAGCTACAAAAGAGAGAATTTCCTAAATGTGCACATAGCCACACACTTTTCCATAAACTTGGCACTTAATGGAGGGAATTTTGCATTGGTCTCTTGGGTCCCTCGAAGCTTTTTAATGACAATGGTTTAAAACACTTCAGGTTGGCAAGTGATAAGCAGAGTGAAGGAATATTAGATGCTAACTCTGAGTCCATTGGTTAATACAAAAAATCTTTCATAACTATCTGCAAGAACTACAAAACATCTAGTACGAGTTCCTTATGTTTAACATTTCCTCTGTCAAACTCTTTTTCTCTTATTATTATAGCTTCTTTCCTCCTCTTCCTCCTCCCTTTTCTCCTCCTCCTCTTCCTCCTTCTCCACTTCCTCCTCCTCCTCTTCCTTCTTCTCCTTCTTTGCCAATCCTGGGGCTTGAACTCAGGGCCTGGGCACTGTCCCTGAGCTTCTTTTGCTCAAGGCTAACACTCTACCACTTGAGCCACAGTACCACTTCCAGCTTTTGTTGTTTATGTGGTACTGAGGAACGGAACCCAAGGCTTCATGCATGCTAGGCAAGCAGTCTACCATTAAGCCACATTCCTAGCCCCATGTGTCTTTTCTTCTTTAGTGTTAACACTATGCATTGATTCACCTACAACTGGTAGGAGCCATCTTTGATTTCTCCACCACTTTTACTACCCATGAAATCACTCAGAAAATTCAGTTGAGTCTACCAACTGGTAATTCTGGGCCAATACCCTCTTCTTCAGTCCTTCTGTCTCTTTCATTTCTTCCTTGGAAGGCTCTAAAGATTCCTTGTCCTCAATCATTCTTCCTCGCCTCAAACTTATGCTGTACTCCATTTTACTGTAGTAAACATACTCAGTTATATCGCTCTTCTTGATAAAGGTTTCTGCTGGCTCTACAGTTCTTGAGGGACCCAATCAAAGCTCCATAGCATGATATTAAGAGTTTAATGTCGAGCTGGGGATATAGCCTAGTGGCAAGAGTGCCTGCCTCGGATACACGAGGCCCTAGGTTCGATTCCCCAGCACCACATATACAGAAAAAACAGCCAGAAGCGGTGCTGTGGCTCAAGTGGCAGAGTGCTAGCCTTGAGTGGGAAGAAGCCAGGGACAGTGCTCAGGCCCTGAGTCCAAGACCCAGGACTGGCCAAAAAAAAAAAAAAAAAAGAGTTTAATGTCCCTAACTTGAAGCTGACCTTAATTTGTTAGTTCTCTTCCAGATGCCCTGTAATCCAGCCACAATGAAATGCCTCACCACTTCCTCATGCTCTGGGCTCCTTTTCTGTCTTCAGTTTTACAATTGTTTTTCTTGGCTTTCCACATCCTTTTCTGTCTCATGAATTCCTATACATTTTTTTCAACATTTATCTGATTTTGCCTCTCCTCTAGAATCCTCATAAAAATCATCCTCCAAATTCATACTAGATTCTACTGTAGGAACAATTTGGGGATTTTCTTTTACTTGATCATATCTGTTGGCTCATGGTCTCTCTATTTACACTGGGAGCTGTTTGAAGAAAGAAAATATATTGTGTTGTTACAGCTTTGTTATTTCTGGTTTCTGGCACACAAATGTGTATTCTATACGTGCCCCTTCCAAAAAAGGCTCCCTATTACACAACTGTCAAGAATGGCAGCGTGTTTGGCTAATAGTCAAGCACTTTTCTTCCAACTCAGATATATGCCCCTACTAAGTATGTCAAGACCAAGTTAACACTACTGCTATTTCCTGTGTTCCATTTTATAATCACAAGCAGATATTCCCTAGGTCTAATTTTTCCCTAGGTCTAATTTTCCCTATCTAATTTTCTTCATCTTCTCTCTTTCCATAGTTTATCTAATCACCTAAGAAAATTTCATTTGCTCTTCCTCCTCTATTCTTTGCTTTACTTCAAAGTGATAACAAATTTGTTAAAATAAAAATACTGGCCACAGTCACTACATCATCTGTGTAATACAAATTACCCTCTGCTTACAGGGAGGTCAAAAATAAATGGAATATGACTTTAAACAAAAGATGAAATGTGTTAAATAAGTTAAAAGAAGATGTCAGAACATTCAGAAAGAGACAACAGATAACAACAAGAATATTCAGTATTTTGGAAGAGCACTTACCATATACCAAATGCTGTTTTAAATGCTGTATGTTTGGCACCTCATTTAATCTTCAACGATAACCCAGAGATAGTTTCCATTACCATGAAACACAAAGATTAAAAAGTCCAAGGTTACACAGCTGGGAATTGTCAAAGCAGAATCCTGGAACAATATGAATTCACTACATAAAACAAAAGAAACTCCATAAACTTTGATGTTGAATTAGACACAATAAAGGAACAGTTTTATTAATCTTTACAAACATAAATGCTGAGGATTTTTTAAAGTCCCCTTCATTTTTCATTTTCCACAGATTAAAATTTCTCAAATACAACTGTTGAACATTAAGCACTGTTTTTTTTATTCAATTTTATTTTTCCATACTTTCATCATGACTTTCACAGTGGTATTGTTGTTGTTGTTGTTTTCTTTGTAATCAGAAGTATTTCAGACAAAGGGTAAAACAGACTTTTATAAAGCAGTCTGGAAATCTAATAATCAGATTTTGAGAACTCAACTTATAAATGAACTTTGAAACATTTCCTCAAAAAGTGCTGGACCCTGAACTGGTACTGAAGGGCAGAAGATAAATTAAGCAGAGACCTTGGTGTAGGAGCTTATTATGCCTTTCACATAGAGATAGATATCCCTTAAATATCTCTAGTAAATGGGAAGACAAGTAAAAACCCAAGTAAATGAATAATTATCATTTAAAGTAAATGAATTTAAATATTTAAGTCAATTTGGAGAAATGTTATATTGGAAAACAGATACCAGTGAAGATTTTTGACCAAATAAAAGTCAGATGTCTAGGAAATGTGTGTGTTTGACAAAGATTCCCAGTTATTTTTTTAAGTTTTTATTATCAAACAGAATTACAGAGAGGTTACAGTTTCATACATTAGGCATTGGATACATTTCTTGTACTGTTTGTTACCTCGTCCCTCATTGCCCCATCCTCCTCCCTCTTTCCCTTCCCCCACCCATGAGTTGTTCAGTTCACTTACACCAAACAGTTTTACAAGTATTGCTTTTGTAGTTGTCTTTTTTTTTTTTACCCTGTGTCTCTCAATTTTGGTATTCCCTTTCAACTTCCTAGTTCTAATACCAGTATACACGGTTTCCAATATACTCAGATAAGATACAGAGATAGTGTAGGTACAACCACAGGAAGGTGATACAAGATCATCAATAATAGAAGCTACAGTTACACATGGGACATTGAAACTAGTTACAACTGTGATGTAACAATCGTTTGCATAACATGGAGTTCATTTCATTTAGAATCATCTTATGTGTTCATAAGGGTATAGCTATTGGGTTCTTGTGATCCTCTGCTGTGACTTGCCTAACCTGTGCTAATTATTCCCTATGAGGGAGACCATAGAGTCCATGGTTCTTTGGGTCTGGCTCACTTCACTTAGTATAACTTTTTCCAAGTCCTTCCATTTCCTTACGAATGGGGCAATATCATTCTCTCTGATAGAGGCATAAAATTCCATTGTGTATATGTACCACATTTTCCTAATCCATTTGTCTACTGAGGGGCATCTGGGTTGGTTCCATATTCTCGCTATGACAAACTGTGCTGCGATTAACATTGTTGTGCTGGTGGCTTCAGTGTGATTTTGTTTGTGGTCTTTTGGATAGATACCCAAAAGTGGGACTGCTGGGTCATAGAGGAGTTCTATGTTTAGCCTTCTGGGAAATCTCCATACCGTTTGCCAGAGTGGCTGAACCAGTTTACATTCCCACCAACGATGAAGTAGGGTTCCCTTTTGGCCACAACCCCTCCAACAGTTGTTATTGTTAGTTTTCTTGATATATGACATTCTTACTGGGGTGAGATGGAATCTCAATGTTGTTTTGATTTGCATTTCTTTTATGGCCAGTGATGTAGAGCACTTTTTCATATGTCTCTTGGCCATTCTCATTTTCTGATCAGAGAAGTCTCTTTTTAAGTCTTTAGCCCACTTGATGAGGGGGCTATTGGTTCTTTGCAGTTTTGTTTTGAAGGAAGGTAATTTTTTTAGTTCTGCATATATTTTAGATATGAGGCCTTTGTCCATTGAAAGGCCGGTAAAGATCATCTCCCAATCTGGGGGCTTTCTGTTTATCTTGCTAACTATGTCCTTTGCCTTGCAGAAGCTCTGAAGTTTGATGCAGTCCCCTTTGTCGAACCTTGCTTTAATTTGTAGACTTTCTGGGTCTTTGTTAAGGATCCGTCCTGTGCCAGGGATCCCAAGTGTTTCTCCTATTCCTTCCTTTAGTGTTTTCAGGGTGTCTGTTTTGATTTCGAGGTCTTTGATCCATTTGGAATTGATTTTGGTGCAGGGTGATATATAAGGATCTAGTTTTGGTTTGTTGCATGTGTTGAGCCAGTTTTGCCAGCACCATTTGTTAAAGAGGCTATCTTTCTTCCATCCTATTTTTTAGCTACTTTATCAAAGATTAAGTAGGCATAGTTCTGTGGGTTCATTTCTGGGTCTTCAATTCTGTTCCATTGGTCTTCAGGCCTGTTCCGGTGCCAATACAAAGCTGTTTTTATTACTATAGCTTTATAATACAGCTTGAAGTTTGGTATTGTAATTCCTCCAGCACTGTTCTTTCTGCTTAGGATTGTTTTTGCTATTTGTGGTCTTTTATTGTTCCATATGAATTTCTGGATTGCTTCCTCTATTTCATTAAAAAATGGTGTTGGGATATTAATGGGTATTGCATTGAATTTGTAGATAGCCTTTGGCAATATTGCCATTTTGATTATATTAGTCCTCCCAATCCAAGAGCAGGGGAGGTTTTTCCATTTCCTTAGTTATGCCTTAATTTCATTTTTCATGTTTTTAAAGTTCTCACCATAGAGGTCTTTCACTTCTTTGGTTAAGGTTATTCCTAGGTATTTTATGTTTTGGGGGCTATTGCAAAAGGAGTTGCTTTCCTGATTTCAGCCTCGGTCTTCGGGGCGTTAGCATAGAGAAAGGCCGTTGACTTTTGAGGGTTTATTTTATATCCTGCAACTTTGCCAAAGTTTTGGATCAGCTCTAGTAGCTTGGGGGTAGAGTCTATAGGGTTCTTTAGGTATAGGATCATGTCATCTGCGAAGAGAGAAAGTTTAACTTCATCTTTTCCTATTTGGATCCCCCTTATATTTTCTTCTTGCCTAATTGCTCTGGCTAAGAGTTATAGTACTATGTTGAAGAGAAGGGAAGAGAGGGGACATCCCTGTCTTGCTCCTGATTTTAAAGTGAATGGCTTTAGTTTTTCCCCATTTAGAGTTATGCTTGCTGTTGGTTTGTCATAAACTGCCTTGATTATATTCAGGAATGTTCCCTAGAATCCCAATTTTTCCAGGGCTTTTAGCATAACTGGGTGCTGGATTTTATCGAACGCTTTTTCCACATCCAGTGATAAAACCATGTGGTTCTTTTCCTTGCTCCGGTTGATGTGGTGGATTACATTAATTGACTTGTGTATATTGAACCAACTTTGCAACCCTGGAATGAATCCAGTTTGATCATGGTGTATGATTTTTTTAATGTCCTGTTGAAGTCGATTGGCCAGAATTTTGTTGAGAATTTTTGCGTCTATGTTCATCAGGGAAATTGGCCTATAGTGCTCTTTCCGTGATGAGTCCCTGCCTGGTTTGGGGATGAGGGTTATACTGGCTTCATAGAATGTGTCTGGTAGTGAACGTTCTCTTTCAATTTCATTGAAGAGTTTGAGAAATACTGGTGTGAGTTCTGTTTTGAAGGTCTTGTAGAATTCAGCTGTGAATCCGTCTGGACCTGGGCTTTTCTTGGAAGGGAGATCACTTATTGCCGTTTCTATTTCAATACTGGATATGGTTGAGTTTGGGGATATGAATTTTTTCTCGGAAATCATTCATTTCTTCCAAGTTCTCGAATTTGTTGGCTTAAAGGTTTGCAAATAGTCCCTTATTGTGTTCTGAATTTTGTTTGTTTTTGTGGTGATGTTTCCTGTTTCATCCCATATCTTGTTTATTTGAGTGTGCTGCCTTCGTTTTTTGGTCTGGTTTGCTAGGGGTCTGTCTATCTTGTTGATTTTTTCAAAGAACCAACTCTTTGTTTTGTTGATTCTTCCGATGTTTTTTTTTGTCTCTAATTGATTTAATTCCGATTTGATTTTAATTATTTGGGAATTGATTTTGGTGCAGGGTGATATATAAGGATCTAGTTTTGGTTTGTTGCATGTGTTGAACCAGTTTTGCCAGCACCATTTGTTAAAGAGGCTATCTTTCTTCTATCCTATTTTTTAGCTCCTTTATCAAAGATTAAGTAGGTGTAGTTTTGTGGGTTCATTTCTGGGTCTTCAATTCTGTTCCATTGGTCTTCAGGCCTGTTCCGGTGCCAATACAAAGCTGTTTTTATTACTATAGCTTTATAATACAGCTTGAAGTTTGGTATTGTAATTCCTCCAGCACTGTTCTTCTGCTTAGGATTGTTTTTGCTATTTGTGGTCTTTTATTGTTCCATATGAATTTCTGGATTGCTTCCTCTATTTCATTAAAAAATGGTGTTGGTATATTAATGGGTATTGCATTGAATTTGTAGATAGCCTTTGGCAATATTGCCATTTTGATTATATTAATCCTCCCAATCCAGGAGCATGGGAGGTTTTTCCATTTCCTTAGTTCTGCCTTATACTAAGTGAAGTGAGCCAGACCCAACGAAATATGGACTCTATGGTCTCCCTCATAAGGAATAATTAGCACAGGTTTAAGCTAATCACAACAGAGGATCACAAGAGCCTAATAGCTATGCCCTTATGAATGCATAAGACAATGCTAAGTGAAAAGAACTTCATGTTAAGGAAACAACTGTTATATGACTGTGGTAATTACTTTCAACATGCCATGTGAAACTGTAGCTTCTATTGTTGATGATCCTCTTGTATTCCCTTCCTGTGGTTGTACCTGCACTATCACTGTATTTATCTCAGTACATTGGAAACTGTATATACTGGTATTAGAACTAGGAAAGTGAAAGGGAATATCAAAATCAAGAGACAAAGGATAAAAAGACAAATGACTACAAAAGCAATACTTGCAAAACTATTTGGTGTAAACCAACTGAACAACTCTTTGGGGGAGAGGGACAGGGGGAGGGGGAATGAGGGAGGAGGTAACAAACAGTACAAGAAATGTACCCAAGGCCTAACATATGGAACTGTAACCTTTCTGTTACAGACAATAATTTATTTGACAATAAAAAATTTATTTGACAATAAATAAGAAAAATATTTTGGGGCTGGGGATATGGCCTAGTGGCAAGAGTGCCTGCCTCATATACCTGAGGCCCTGGGTTCAATTCCCCAGCACCACATATGCAGAAAATGGCCAGAATTGGCGCTGTGGCTGAAGTGGCAGAGTGCTAGCCTTGAGCAAAAAGAAGCCAGGGATAGGTGCTCAGGCTCAGAGTCCAAGCCCCAGGACTGGCCAAAAAAAAAAAAAAATTAATACCTGTAATTTGAAAAGGCAGATCATAGCACCAATATTTTAAATGATCACATCTTGAAAGTATGTTATGCCATATCATTTTTCATTGACTCCAATAGTCTTGTTTTGTTTTGTTATTCAAAGGGTTTGAACTCCGGGCCTGGGTGCTGTCTCAGCTCTTTTGCTCAAGGCTAGTACTCTACCTCCTTGGCCCACATGGTCACTTTCAGTCTGATGGTTAATTGAAGAGAAGAGTCACATAGACTTCCCTGCCTGGTCTGGCTTTGAGCTTCGATACTCAGATTTCAGCCTCTTGAGTAGCTAGGATTAGAGGTATGAGCCACTAGTACAAAACCCAATCATCTTTTTAAATTACCACTAATTAGTTTATTAAGGGTAGCCATTTTGACTCATTTGTGATCCATTAAAAAACAAAGATATTGGACTAACAGATGACTTTCTAACTACTGCTTCCCCTTATAATTTCATACGACTTTTTCCCTGATCATTAAGTCAAACACCACTAATAACTTACTTTTATAGCAAGCTTCAATAGACAACACGGGGATTATAGGAAAATGTGTAATTTAGACAATGAGTAATTTTAATCAGGTTCTCATTCTCAAGTAAGAATAAGTAGAAGATCATTCCTATACCAAAACCAGAATAATTAAATCTACTCCTTAAGTGCACAGCTTATTTAAAATTCTGAGATATCTCTGATTAAATCCTTTGGAACCACATTTAATGTAGTCCAATACAGAAAGTTGTGCCTGTCATTTTGACAAAGAATGCAATCATTTTATTGCACACAAGCTTCACAAAACTATGAGCATTTTTATTACAAATTTGAAAGCAATGAAAAGTTTTCTTTCTATTTTTACAAGGATTATTTTGTGAATTTGGATTCATAGCATGCATCCTCTTCCCTCACACAAAAATAACCTCCCTCATTACCAACACTCCCTGTGGAGTGGAACATTTATATTTCAACTGATAAGTCTACATCAACATATCCTCCTCACCCCAGCCTATGGTTTACATTAGGGCTCACTCTTTGTAGTGTACATTCTATTATATGGGTTTGGTCACATGAGCTAGAATAGACAGACCTCTAAACTGGGGTCAATGTCAAAGAAAAGACTGACTAGATTTGCTTAGCATGAGAAAGTTCCCTCACTAGAAAATGACTCCCCTCATCCATTCTCCACCCTCCTCCCTCCGTAAAAAAGAAAAGATGACTGCTATTTAACTGGAATACCCGAGGTACAGTGCCCAATACATTGGGGAGATGGCTGAGATGTGCTGAGCACAAAAAATTCCCAGGCAAATAAAAGGGGGTGGGGGATCTAAGTTCATGGCATTTACCATCTTATTTCCAGGCAAGGTGAACCTTGAACCAGGAGAGCCGTTACACACTGGTAACAGAAGCAAGAAGCCCTCACACTCCTAGCTAACACCATGAAGGTCTGATGTACTTGGCACTGGAGAAACTTGCAGGCCTCAGAGGCTAGAGCCTCCTTTGTGGTTTTGCTGGGGAATCCGTACCACTGCCTTGCCCAGGCCACATTATGCTCCCCCATAACCTCCTGCCACACAGTGTCATCTTGAGACTTTACACACCCAGAGTCCTGCGAAGCAGTCAGTCACCTCTTCCGGGGTGCCCTGCACCTCCGGAAGCAGCTGGGCAGCCTATTCCACGCAACTCGAGCCTCAAAGGCTCTAAAATTGAGTTGGGTAGTGCCATGGCCCTTCTCATGACCATAGGGAGCTGCTTCATGGATAGAACTTCTACCCTCTTCAGAACAGAAAAGGCAGATAGACAGACATCCCCATACTCCAGGGAGATGAACGGCACTGGCCCACAGAAGCCCCTGGCTTGCATAACCCAGAATGCTACCAGGACGGCCCCAAGATGCAACAGGGCAGCTCTCCCTGAGCAACAAAATGCCCCAAGGCCATGAGAAAGCACCTGTACATCCATCATGTGGAGATGGACTCTCAGATACTCTGAATCGAATCCGCCTACCAGCTGGAGCAGCCCCACCCCCACATCCAGCCATTCACGCCACACCCAGAGCTGTCAGTGAACCTGCCTGTCTACAGAAACTACATCATGATTGGCAGAGTAATCTTGCAATCCACAGGCAAGACTCTCACATAAGGGGCGATCCATTAGAGTAATATTAAAATATTATTTAATATTAAATAATAGTAATAATTAAATAATAGTAATATTAAAATATTTCAGAAACTCTAAGGCTAGCAAAGAAAGGAATCATACATTCAAAGGTCTCAAAGAAAAACTCTGTTCAAGTCTCAGTACTGGCACGCGCACGCGCACACACACGATATCTTGATAATTCATCCAAGACGGAATTTCTTAATACCTAAAATAATTGCAACAAAACGATTAATGGTAGTTGGTTTCCATTTCACACAGCAGATTTATGTCTAGAACGTGTTTTAAGAAGGACTGAAAAAATATAGGCCCTTAACTACAATCCAATTATACTAATGGGACTGTTTTAAAAATATAGAGTGACTAATTTTTCTCTTGGCTATAAAGGCACTATCCTGGGAATGAAGTAATTAATGAAACCACCATTTATTAGTTATTACATCCCTTAATATTCCTCTTGACTTTTTAAAATATGAAATTTGATTTATTTTGTCACTTTGGAATCTAAAATGGACTTATTTAAGTAATTAATATTTTATTAAACTCTAAATCCCAAGATTTCATGAAATGCTCACAAAAATAGCAAGAATGTAAACAGAATATGTGAGAGGGTTCTTCTCTAGATATTACGCATGAAACTTTTTCACAGTCCTGCTTTTTAAAAAAATATAACATTTATTTCCAAAAGGACTTCTTTAGCAAGTGTTATAACAGTATTTTCTAAGTTATACCTTTTCATTGGATCATAGCACATATATGTACCCAACTCTGACACACACAAATCGTAAATTTACAGCAGTTTATATTTTTATAAAGTGATCACACCTGCATTACTGACATCCTGGTTAAATTACATAACAAATGCAAAGCCTGCAGTCCCATTTGGCAGTCACTTGGGAAGAACTTGGGGGCTTTATTTTGAAATTATTGATTATATTTATCTTTGTCATTGGATGCACAGAAATTTATCACTTTTTCACCACAATACTGTACATGCTGTGGAAATACATGGTGGTTCATTTATCAGTTCTAATTTGGATGGACATTTGAATTCATTTTTAGTGGGCCATTTTGAGTAAATTTCTAGGAGTGGTTTTTGAATGTTGGTATAAAATATCTATTCACTTCTACTGCATATACATCTATGAGTAAAACTGGTGAGTCATAGAGCATACAGAAGTTCATCTTTGACAGATGATTCTAGTCATTTTTTCTCAAGTTCCCAAAGCAATGCATGAAATTTCTAGTGCTATATATTATTATGACACTTGAACTATGTTTTATTTAATTTTCCCATTCTGATGGGGTTATAATGTTATCTGATAGTGTATTTTATTGGTATTTTACTGAAGAATAATAAGGCCGAGGATCTTTTCATATATATGTGTATATATATATATGATACTATCTACATGAGCTAAGAGGGTTTTTTTTCTGGAGAGCAATACTAGAGTCAGCTCTCATGATTTATTTTGGTATACGCTTGCCAATATACGTTTCATATTTTAATAAGTAAATCAGATCACCAGGCACTCTGTCTTGTCTTTATGATCATCATACATTGCTAAATTTCTTGGAGTACTTTAGCAGAATCTATTTCATTTGGAAAGAATATTTTCTTTAGGGAGTTGAAGAACATACCTCAAATGTTATGCTGACTACTGTCCATTCATTTGACTAACAGAAGGAATTCTCATCTCATTCCACTTACTTGTTTGACATTTCTCTGTCTTAGCTTTCCCAAGCAAACACAGACTTACAGGCATACCACTTCTCTGTACCCTTTCAATATACAGTATGGTTTTCCAGTGTCCATCTTTATCTCTTAATTGTCTCCATAGTTCAAACATTTTGTCAATCAATTTCTTTTTGGAATAATCAATCAAAGCCTGGTTCCTTTATTAGACCACAGATGTATGAGTAGATGTTTCCAACACAAAAGCTAAGGGAAAAAAATGCACAGTTATCTCTAAACCATCATGACACACTGCTACAATAAGCTCAATAGCACAGATGTTTTCCACTAGGTTGGTACAATGTTTATTTTTATATGATTTTATAAATCTTGTTTTTCTGTTATAATTTCTGTAAGGCAGATGTGACATTTTTTTAGCAAAAGGACTCAAATATGACTCTTTTCAAAGAAAATGTGTGCCTATTAAACTCTATTTATAAATATTTATGTCTCCAATCATTTTTTCATAAACTCCAATTTTTTTCATTTAAATTATTTTCCAAGTCAATGTTTTGGGGGTTTTGCAGATTATATTCTCTTCTGCTGTGTAAATACATGCTCTCACCCACTCTCAGTTGAGTCTCTCTCTCCTCCTTTGTCATGTAGAAATCACCTCACTGGGAAGAAATCTTAAAACCAATCTGGCAATGAATTCTCAAAATAATTTTGGCTTACCAGAAATTCTTTGTTGTTCTTCAAAATTCAGTTTGGTCCCTTCCCACAGTCATATAATTCCTTTTAAATTCATCATTACTAGGCTTGCATCTCCTCTGAAGAGCCCAAGAAAATAGTTGAAAATGTCTATTCTTGTACAAAAGATAATTTAAGTTATCGTAAAATTCTATCTTTATAGAAAATATAATTTGTGCCGAAGTTAACATGTGGCTTAAGTGTCACTGGAGAGCCCATTTAGATTAAATTGAACCCCAGAGTAATTTTGTTGGGAGGCTGTAAAAGCTTTGGAAGGCGGGGCCTAGGAGGAGGAAGAGGCTGTAGTTTATTGGGAGTGTCTTCTCAGAAAAGTCTATGAGCTAGCCTGGGCAGGAAAGTCCTTGAGATTACATCTCAAAAGTAACAAGCATAAAGCTGGGCTGGAGCCATGGCTCAAATGGTAGAGCATCTGTCATGAGAAAGCAAACTGAGGAAGTATGAGACCCTAAGATCAAGCTATAGAAACAGAAGAAAGGAAGGGAGAGAGGGAGGGAAAAAAGGCAGTTGCCACTAATACAAGAGGACTAAGGAAGGAAAGGAGGGAGAGAGGAAGGAAGGGAGGGAGGGAGGGAGGGAGGGAGGGAGGGAGGGAGGAAGGAAAGAAGGAAGGAAGGAAGGAAGGAAGGAAGGAAGGAAGGAAGGAAGGAAGGAAGGAAATTTATTCTAAATTAGTAACCTCTCAAGACCAGAAAGCACCAGACCTAGATGAGTTCACTTGAGTTTACCAGTGAATTCCACCTAAAATTTAACAGAGAAAGTATACCAGTATTCTATAATCTCTTCCAGAAGTTAAACACAGACGGATTACTTTCCAACTCACCTAATGAGACCAGAATTCCTCTAATATCTAAACCAGACAAGCGCATTACAAGAAAACTGCAGATCAATATTTCTCATGCACATCAATTCCAGCATCCTCAGCAAAATATTAGCAAATCAATTCCAAGAATGTATAAAAAGAAAAGTGCACCATGACCAACTGAGATTTATTCCAGATATGCAAGATTGGCAAAACATTTGAAACTCAAATAATGCGATCCATCTCACAAGAAAGTAAAGAAGGAAAAAATCCCTCAGTCCTATCAATAGACCCCAAAAAGAATTTGACGAAAATCTAACATTCATTCTGAATTTTAAAAAAACTTTCAGATAGTATAACTTTTTCCAAGTCCTTCCATTTCCTTACAAATGGAACAATGTCATTCTTTCTGATAGAGGCATAAAATTCCATTGTGTATATGTACCACATTTTCCTGATCCATTCGTCTACGGAGGGGCATCTGGGTTGGTTCCAGATTCTCGCTATGACAAATTGTGCTGCTATGAACATAGTTGTGCTGGTGGCTTTAGTGTGATTTTGTTTGTGGTCTTTTGGATAGATACCCAAAAGTGGGGCTGCTGGGTCATAGGGGAGTTCTATATTGAGCCTTCTGAGGAATCTCCATACTGTTTGCCAGAGTGGCTGAACCAGTTTACATTCCCACCAACAATGAAGTAGGGTTCCCTTTTGGCCACATCCCCTCCAACAATTGTTATTATTAGTTTTCTTGATATATGACATTCTTACTGGGGTGAGATGGAATCTCAATGTTGTTTTGATTTGCATTTCCTTTATGGCCAGTGATGATGTTCTTGTATCACCTTCCTGTGGGTGTACCTACACTATCTCTGTAATCTTATCTGAGTATATTGGAAACCGTGTTTACTGGTATTGGAAGTAGGAAATTCAAAGGGAATACCAAATTTGAGAGACACAGGGTAAAAAAAAGAGAAACAACTACAAAAGCAATACTTGCAAAACTGTTTGGTGTAAGTGAACTGAACACCTCCGGGGGGGGGGAAGGAGGAGGGGGGAGGGGGGTATGAGGGAAAAGGTAACAAACAGTACAAGAAATGTATCCAATGCCTAACGTATGAAACTGTAACCTCTCTGTACATCAGTTTTATAATAAAAACTTTAAAAAAATGGAAAAAAAACTTTCAGAAAATTAGCTCTACAGTGGAATTTCTTATGCATAATTTTCAGCTATTACAAAATATTATAGCTAGCAATCTACTTAAAGGTATGAAACTGAATGTTTTCTCCCATAATTAGGAAGAAGGCAAAGATGCATTTGGCCGTTTTTGCTAAAACTTGTTTCCCACCAAGGAAAGGACTCAAGGAAAAGAAGTTGTTAAAAGGAGGATTTGAGATTAATCCTTGGTCAAGAAGTGTGTGTGTGTGTGTTGTGTGTGTGTGTGTGTGTGTGTGTGTGTGTGTGTTTAGGTAGGATCTCACTAGCACATTGAGACCTTAAACACATGACCCTCCTGCCTCTGTCTCCTGACTACTGAATTAAAGGGGAGTGTTTTTCAGGGTCAATAGGCGTTGAAATAAATAAACTTCATCGAGATTTGAAGGAAAGAAGTAAATCTGTGTTTTAAGCAAAAGACATCATTGTCTCAATATAAATTGCTATGAAATATTTTAAAACACTAGAATTAATAAATAAGCTTAACAATGTTGAAAACCCTCAAAATGAAAGATCAATATGTGAATGTGTGTATGTCATAGTACTAAGCAATCATAAATTAAAATTATTTTTAAATGCTATTTACAATTATTTTTATACTGTTTCTCTCACATTATTGCATTGAACTGGAATTTTCTTCCTCCTTCCCTTTCATGCTCCTTTCTTCATTCTTTACTTCTGCCTTCCTTCCTTCCTTCCTTCCTTCCTTCCTTCCTTCCTTCCTTCCTTCCTTCCTTCCTTCCTTCCTTCCTCCCTTCCTTCCTTTCTTCCCCTCCCCTTCTGAAGATCAAACCTGAGACCTCCACATTCTACCCAAGTTTTCTACTTAACCTGTCATCTGCACTGGAATTTTTGATTTGCTATTTTCTAATTGTAATTGTCTGCAGCCTACTTAGACCTGAGGAAAAGAAAATCAGGAAAGGTAGAACCCTGGGTGCGGTGGGCCACTACATTATTGGGTTAAAGGAAAGAATCAAGATGAGAGAAATCCATATTCTACAATTTTGTTCATTTCTGCTTTTAAAAAGTTCAAACCTCACTAAACTCCCTAATGAACACCGGGGAATACTTACCATCAAATAGGATGAAGGGCCAAGACTAAGATAAGAATATGGAATCACATGAGACTTTGGAATGTGAAATATATATTTATTGCCCTGGCTGTAGTCATGACTTAATGGTATACATTTGTCACACTTCTTCAGATTGTGTACCTTAAGTGTACAATTTATTGTATGTCATTTGTACTTCAAAAAACACTTTTAAATTACATGTATATACACATTTTAAGTATTTTTAAGCTTTCTCATTTTGATGATCTTTCTAAAAACCTCATATGAGAAAGTAGCTACAATACCTACTAACAGCAACAGTAAACAGTAGCCAAGGTCATTACTGTAGTCTCAACATTTACAGAAACAAGGAAAGAGAATCCTAAGTTTCAGGTTCACCAAGGATGCATAGGCCCTGTCTCAAAAGAAAAAAAAATCTAAATTTTAAAATCCTATTCTGGGTCTTTCCAAATGGTTTAGTTAATAAACTCATGATGGTTGCTTATTTACTTATTATTGAAATTAATTTCTGCAAAAACTGCTTGAAAACCTTACCACATCAATTTAGGCTTGAAGGGATAGTCAATCTTTAAATATTTCTTGGGAAATAGGTACCAATAGAAAAATAAATAAGTAAAACTGGAGACCTAGTCAGGTACAACCCTCCAGGAATGAATGACACAAGCACTTTTCCACATATTTTGCTAAGTTGCATAACTGACATGAATGATATGATGTTGACAAGACTCCTGAAAGAGAGGATGAGAGATTAAAGGTGAAGGATCCAGTTACCTTGGCATCTGTCACCCCCTGAAATAAATCAACCATTGTGTCATATAACTTTCATTGGAACCATTTAATATTCTGCTGGATATTTTCCCCATTTGAAAGTAATTAGAGAGACAAATATTTTGTTGTTTGAATTAGGCTCTTATACATTTGTTTCCCCAATAATTTTGTCATTAAAATAGCATTGGCTTTCCCTCCACCCCCCACCCCAGGCAACAGACATCATGTCAGCACAAATACAAAATGTACTACAAATAGCATTCAGTAGTTAAACCATATGCCAGATCCCAAACTTCCATTCTGGTAATATGAAATAGAGTAGACATAATTTTGCCAACAGAATGAAGCTTCCTGGTAAAGATTATAGAAACTTCCAGACAGAGACTGAAACAATATGGCCCTTACTCACCAACATTTTCTAATCTTCAATTATAGTATAAAGGGGAAAAGGATAGAAGAGCAAGAGACAGACAGACAGACAGACAGACAGACAACACAGATAAAGATTCTGTTGTGGATTGCAAAGTATAATATAATGAAAAATACCATTACCAGAAACTTTTTGAGATCATTCACATTTTTACTTCATACTGTGTTTCCAAGACATTGAATGTAGATTTAAGTTTATGTTATTACTTTATTTTAGGAGATCAGCAGGAAATAAATTATATTCATTGGTTTTGTATCAATATTTGAACAAAGGCTGCCATCATGACCAATTAGGGTTTACACTCTGGGTATGGAGGGACTCTTGTCCTGGATTCCCATGAAGATAATCTGAAATATGATTGTTCACTAAACTCTGAGCAGGACCCTCCATGGGCATTGTATGTTTTTTTCAGACAGCATGAATAGCTAACTAGAGATTATACACAATCTGCATATAAATCCATTTTAAGTTATTTGAAACTTGTATTTTCTTCTTTAGTGTTCATTGTGTATTAAAGTTAACTGGCATGAACTTCATAAAGGAAAAACAATTCTATTGAATGCAATGACTATAAAAATCAGAGGAAATGACAATGTAGAAACCTATTTTCTAATGCTATAGTGTGAGGTCAGAAGGCATAAAAGCAGTAGCAAGCAATAAGAATTTCATCTGATATGTCTCCTTTCAAAACAAATGGTCTTCTCTAATAATCCCATATCCCAAACTGTGTGAACTAAAAACATTTCTAAGCCAGATATAATTGTGCAGAACTGTAAACACTTGAGAGGCTAAGGTAAAACAAACAATAATAGTAATCCTAACTACTCTGAAGGCTGAGATCTAAGGATTGTGGTTCAAAGCCAGCTCAGGCAGAAAAGTCCATGAGACTCTTATCTCCAATAAATTACTCAGGAAAATCTGCAAGTAGAACTGTGGCTGAAGTGGTAAAGCACTAACCTTGAGCAAAAAGGCTCAGGGACAGTGTTCAGGCCCTGAGTTCAAGTCCCTAGAACAGGCAAAAATTTAAATTTAAACAATTTAAAGCCAAGAAATAAAATAAAAAAGAAGGTACATATATTTGTGTGTTTTTACTACACAGATGTACATAAATATCAGGTAGAAAAGTGGTAACTGGTAAATATGCAATAAATACAATAAAATAAAACCGTGGACATATATTTAATTACCTGTGGGTTGTATCAAACAACTTAATGAATATAAAACTCTAGGCAAACTTAGATCTTTAATCTCTGAGACTAAAAATCTACATCATTTTCCTTAGGCCAACATTTTCTTAGGCTATTCTTATTTTCTGTACTTTTGAGTTGTATGAATGTTCTGATTATGCTGACCGTGAATACAGACCTTGTCAGAGTTAATTTCCTTACTCGTCCTTTCCTTGAATGTAGCTTGGAATAACAATAGTGACAAAAATTAAGTTCATATTCATCTTCCAGAACCCACCCACCCCTCCCAAATAAAACTAAAATTGATCTATACAAGGAATCTATACAAGGGATAGTGATCCCTCACAAACTCTCTATTTACACTAGACTCTTTTGCTTTAGAAATAGTCTAGACACATCAGTGAAACTAAACTACCTTGGAATTTAGACTTAAATATATTTGAGAAAAGAATATACCTCCTTCATGCCCAAACAGGAATTTGTTAACAATAGGCTACCTGGAACCAACTTTTGGGAGATGATTTTATGAACATCCATCCCATTTTCAGAATTAGTGATGACTGCCTAAAATTGGCCAGGTTGCGGATTGAATGTCTAGAAACTCCTACTTCAACAATCCAACCATCCAGCTATCTGCCCAGACTGCCCAGATAGTTTATCCTTTTTTTAAAACTGTCATTACTATTGTTATTCTTCTGTAGTTGTACAAAGAGGTTACAATTCCAAAAGTCAGGTTATGAGTAATGTCATATCGTATTTGGTTTTCCCCATTTTCTCCCTCCTGTCCTTACAGTTAAGTTGCATGATTAAGTAGTTGCTTCTTTCAGATCAATGTCTACAGACTCTTACTTCAACCGATCCACTGTTTGTTTAACTTCTCATCTTTCCTCTACACTGATTAACTTGTCTGTCCAGGCTTGCATCTATTCTGCCACACACCAACCATCCATCTCTCTAGCTGTTCTCATCAGCATCCATGTACATGTCCATTTACAACAGACATCCTAGCTCATAACTCCAGTTCATTCTGTGACCCATAGAAACTGCTAATGTTTGGGGTTTGCTTTTCCTGGCTATTAAACATTTACCACTAGGTGATAACCTATTGCCTATTCTTTTCCCTTAATTGACGGATAAAATGTTCAGGAGGAAAAAAAAGAAGGAAATAGATACAAACTTCATAAATGCTAGTATAAAACAAAAGATATTAGATTTTTCTTATAACTAAATTTAATTTTTCTTTGGAGTTCCATCCCACCAAATCCCAGAGACCTAATCTTCATCTTTACCATGCTTCCCTTAGAGTTACACTTAAATTTGAGGCTATAGTTACTCAATGTGCATTGGAGTCAGCTTCTTTTTTTTTTTTTTTTTTTTTGGCCTTGGACTCAGGGCCTGAGCACTGTCCCTGGCTTCTTTTTTGCTCAAGGCTAGCACTCTGCCACTTGAGCCACAGCGCCACTTCTGGCCATTTTCTGTATATGTGGTGCTGGGGAATTGAACCCAGGGCCTCATGTACACGAGGCAAGCACACTGCCACTAGGCCATATCCCCAGCCCTCAATGTGCATTGGAAAAGCCATAGAACTAATGGTGTATGGTATCAGATATCTATATAGACATCTTTTCTGTAAAGAAATACTTGGTCCCATATTTTTCCTTATCACTGATTTACTTATCTTATTGATGACAGGGTACTATAAGCTAATATCTTATTTGCCTTTTGCCCTGATCTCCACGAAAATCTGTGAAATCTATCTTGGAAAATCTGCATACTGACTGCAGGATTTCCAGTATCCCCAGATCTGCTAGTATGGGTGAAGAACTTTCTATCTTAGATACTTGGATACATCTGAATATTTCTGATGCCTTTCGCTTCCCTTTGGAATGTAGTTGAATCCTTTCCACAGAATCTAGTTGCATAAAATAAATTATCCTCTGTATTTCTCTTGCTTCATCTCAAAGATATTTTCCTGCTGTATTGAGATATCATTTAATATAATCATAGATTTTATATTTTCTAAGGTATTTAGCACTGAACTTTTCTAATTCAAAGCTTACATCTGAGAATCTTTAAAGATGATTTTTCTCTCCACCTTCCTGAGGATACACTTTTATCTGACATAAGTACTTCTGATATATGGAAATGTTTTTAAGAGGTTAGAAGTAAAAATTCTTTCATTTCCTACATGGGGAACAGAAAATGTTTCTTCCTTATTTTCCATTTCTCCCTGCTTTAATCCTGATATTAAAATAAATCTTTACTAAAAGTTTTTTTAAGAAGTAGAAGGATAAACTAAACACAGAGAACTGAAGGCACAGTTGATAAACTTCAAATTCATACCAACCAGGCTTGGCTTAATATATTTTCTAGTACAACAAGGTAGAAACAAAGCTCTTTTAAACTATGTACATGGCTTGTATTTTATAGATGGTTTTAGAGTCGAGTTTGGGGTTATGAGTAGAGTATTGGAAGGAAACAAGTGAAGTGGTAAGGATTAGGTCCAGGAATATCTGGTGTAGAATATGATCTGTCACCTGTGTCCTTGGGGAGTCGTTAAGGAGACAAGAATAGCTGCATGTATTACAAGGCAGAACCAAAATAAGAAGAGAGCAAGAGAGAAAAATGTTTTATATATTCCACATGTAATCTCCTTACCATTTTTCTTCTCGATCCTTGAAAATTAAAGTGAGAACATAGGTCTCAGGGTACACATAAAAGTTAAGTCTTTTGACTTTCCATTTTAAAAACTGGCACTGGAGGATTAGATTAAAATCTAATCAGAAATGTGAGACATCATAAAGGTTCATTACATGCTGATATTTAGCAATGTTTTTGAGTGGTTGGAATATCTTAAATCAGACTCCTCCTTAATAGCTCTTCTTCCTGATGAATATGTTCAGGATCTACTGATATCAGATTTACAATTCTTGTTACCCTTTTTCTAAAGTTTCTCACTATTTCACAGCTTCTAACTTCCATAGCATTCCAAGAGAGTAATGAATCATTGTGAGTGTGAAACCAATATGTTATTTCACTCCCCAAAGAGAGAAAGAAAATGTCACCCAAAACATTCTAAATGAAAGAACTGATCCTAATCCCATTCTATTCCAAAAGAAGGATTCATTCAAGTACATCTGTTAATCTTTCTCACAAAGACAAATTTTGCAAGAGCTGGCCAAGGAAAGACAGATAATATAACATGGAAATCCCCTACATGATTATAGTATTTCTCTGGGGCATGCTTACTATTAATTTATGACTTTTCACCTTTCACAAAAACTATTTGGAAGAAATTCTAGGCACAATTACTCTTTCAAATGTAACTTCATAAATAATATAATATATTCCAGGAAAAAATTATAAAGTAAATATGCATGACTTAAATTAGACCCTGGATTCTCATTAACTTCAAATGGGTAAAAGTTAAGTGATGTGTAGAGTAAGAAGTATTTAATCAGAAAAAGAATTGTAGAGATGTCCCTCTTAATATGGGAAAGCACAGAACTCAAATGACCAAATATTGACAAGGACTCAAACAAAGCTATATACATTATAGATGAATAGGGGACCACTGTAATGTATCACATGCAATATGTTTGGTATATGTTGTCCTTAAATTTCTCACACATCACGTATCTGGCATTAATCTGTAATAAAAATAAAATATAGGATGATAAAAAGTGACACCTCTCCAAGGAAGAATACCAAAACTTTTTTTTTCTTCTGTTCTTTGGAAATAATAGCAAAACATTACCACCAAAGAAATGACAGCTACGTTTATAAATAAAAACACTGCTGTTGTTAAATTACCTTGGAAGAAACATCCCCCATGGCAAAAGATAAGACTTTATGATGGCTAAGAGTCACATTGGGCCTTAAATACACATGGCTTTCAATACACCAGTTACAGTAACTAAGACCAGAACAGTTTATTTGTATAACTCTTTGCAAAGACTAAACTTTTACCTTAAACTGGCAGAGATTAGATTTAAGTTCAAGCAGAGTGATAATCCGAAGACAGTCATTTTTATCCTATATGTGCTCCATTGCTGTTGGTAAATATGAAACGTAAATGGCAGTTGATTTTGTCACTTACTGTGCATGTTTGTAAACCACTTCAATTCCTTTCTGGTATATTCTACCCTGTTTGTTTGTTTTTTTTGTTTTTTTTGTTTTTTTTTTTGGCTAGTCCTGGGCCTTGTACTCAGGGCCTGAGCACTGTCCCTGGCTTCTTCCCGCTCAAGGCTAGCACTCTGCCACTTGAGCCACAGGGCCACTTCTGGCCGTTTTCTGTATATGTGGTGCTGGGGAATCGAACCTAGGGCCTCTTGTATCCAAGGCAGGCACTCTTGCCACTAGGCTATATCCCCAGCCCCTCTACCCTGTTTTTGAGTTAATAATTTAAATGGATTCACTGGTTAAGATTTGTTGGTTACAGATAAAACATAAACTTCTTGAAATTCGATGCCAATGTCTGTACTTAGTTACTTTGAGTTACAATATGTCCAATCACCTTTTATATTTATGTTTGTTTCATTTAGCAGCACTGGGGTTGAACCCAGGGCCTCGGGCCTCAACCAGGCTAGGCAAATACTTTTACATTTAGCTACAAGTCTAATATTACATAGATATTGGTTTCCTCATCTGTAAAATGAGAATAAGTTAATACTGACTATGGAATTGTTACTATCACATAAAATACAGATGTGAACCAACCTACTAGAAACTACTAGTTCTCTCTTTGTTCCTTTCTCTGTTGTTGGACATAGAAGACATGATGAAAAAATGAGGACAACACAAATTTGACTCTAGAAATCAGCTCTACAGAGCTACTTTGGAGCACCTCCTTAGCCCAGATTGCCTACAAAATAGAGCCTCAGGCAAAGCTTGAATAAAGATCACTGATTGGGAACTATCAGGGTAGCAAAAGAAATAAGGAGCAATAAAACAACAGAAGCACACCAGCAACCTTACTCCACAATCCTTGCTTCACAAACTGTTGCAAATCTTCCCCCTGTGTGTGCATCTTCAACAGATAGGATACAGAAACATCCATGTTCCAGAATCTGATATGAATGACTTACCTTTTCTTCTTGCTCAACTTCAAAGCCTTATAAATGTCCATAGAAAGCTTCCCAGAAGACAAAAAAAAAAAAAACAGAGAGATTGAAGCTATGATGTATTTTTTCCTAGCTTTTCTTTTGGATTTGAGATATTAACACCCTTCTCCATGTTTTGAAAAAAGTAACCCTAAAATTTCCCTGTTTTCTTGTTTTTAAAAAGTACTTATTTTCAAATTTTATAACATATATACACTGGTCTTAAAACTATTATTCCTCAGTTTCAAAACCAAATTATGTATTCTTTTTTAAATGAACTCACATGTTTCTTCAATTGGTATTGATGGGAATTTATTTTGCTGGGCTTTTTTTGTTGATATTGCTATTTCTTTTCCACCTCCTACTTTAAATCCATTCTTTTGAATATGATTTCTTTGCTTCATCTTTTAGTTGTCTGTATTTTATCATCAAGCAACATTTTTTTTCAAGAAGAATTGAAATGTGCTAGTTTCTTTGAGCCTTCCTGAGACATTTGTCTCTTGTCTTTATCCTCAGAAGACAACTTGGCTTGGTATAAAATTCTTGAGTCTGGCTCACAACCTGCCATCATAACTTTTATAACCATTGCTCCACTGACTTTTGGCATTGAGCTTTGCACGAGGCAAACCACAACTTCCCCCACAGAACCCTGCCTGCCTGGATTTCATCATGATTTCTTTATACAAGAAAGTTTCAAAGTGTTCCACTCTTCCAATTTTTCCTGCTCAGAAATATCGCTGGTAGTGGTTTTTATACTTATATAACAATTTAACTGTGTGTAAAACTGCTTAATTGTTATTTCTTTCCCACAATAACAAATGCATCTTGCTTTATCATCTTTTTGGTATTGATTATCTTGAAGAAATCTAAAACCAGCCTTCAATGGAAGTGGCTGTGATTAAAGAACTATCCAATCACCCTTACAGTTCAGTACCTTAAGAATATGAATACTTTTGGCCATGGCATGAGATATCCTTCCACTTGGAACTTTTTCTTTATTTTAATTAAAAGATTTATCTTTTATAATATTATCTCCTCTGCCCCCTTACCTTTATTGTAGTATCTAACAAGTACAGAGCTTTCCTAATGTTGAACAGTCTAGATTTTATTTCCTTTTCCCATGTCTTTTTTTCTGTTTTGATATCTTTTTAATCTACATTTGATGTGCTTATATTGAGCCTGCTTTCTATGTATTATTTTAACTGTCAACCATGTCAACTATTTCTGACTTGTTTCTTAATTATATAGTAGTAGCTAGACACAGTGGCCATGCCTGTATTCCTAGCCCTCAGGGGTAGAGTTAGAAGGATCATGAGTTCAAAAATAAGATGAGATATATAACAAGATAGTGTTGCAAAACATTAATTGAGTGTTCTTTATAGCCCAATTGTTTCTGGCTTTTTACAATCTACATTTTTATCCCAGTCTGCTGTTTTGCTATTTTATCTTTGAAGTTCTGTTTTATTGAATCTGTGGTCTTATATCCTTCTTTAAAAACAAAATGTCTATGAGAAAGGTTTTTCTATTCTATGTATTATTTTAATGAGGTCTTCTCTCCTTTTGTATATTACCTTCTTTTATTTCATCTCTGAAATCTCTGTCTTTGGATATGATTATTTCTTTTCCTGTTGCTGTGCATGACTTATATAGCTATTTATGTTATTTTCTCTAGTAAACACTCGTTACCCATTGAGGATAGCAATGTTATTCTGTGTCAGTAAGACTGGGGAGGGTGAAAGGTCACAGATAACACTTATTAACAGTAAACGGGCACTGAAACTACTCTGATTTTAGCTAAAGAGCTGACCAGACAAGCCATAAGTGTCTACGGGTCCCATCAATTCCAGTGAAAACTAAATAGTTAAGATTTGTAGCATCTAAGATATCAAGAAGATTCATGAATTGAGAGAAACAATGACAGATAGTGAGATGTAGAATGCACAATACTTCATAGAATAAGTAACAATTGCTAGAAAGAATTCCTGAAACTAAGAAAAGACAACCTGGGATTTGGAGACAGAATCCAAGGAAAGTGCATTCAAGAAAAGGGCCAAAATTCACAGGAGTAACAAAGCAACCCACAGACCAAAACCCAAGTCATCAGACTATGGACAGGCAGTGAGAATTGTACCTGGGAATGGAAAGGATGCTACCTAAGTAGGTGCTAAGGTTCTATGCTTCAGTCTTGACTGTCTGTTAGCTCTGATTCAAAAGCCTCATTCTTACAAAGTGAAGGGAACTTCATACTCAGGATTGGCTTAGGAATGGTGTTGATAAAGACTTCAGGGGAAAAAAAAAACCTGTGACAGCTATATAGGTCCAAAACCAGAAATGGCAGGGGCAGAAGAAAGACCTCTATACGAGTGCTTTGGTAAGTTTGTACATGCATCAAGTTTTGCAATGAATGCTCTGGCTTTAGAAGGGAGAGATTTTGATCCACAAACAGTATAGGGGTGACTGTCAAATACATTATTTCCAAAGGTTACTGTACCCACAGAATCTCACCTTACCCCAAGATTTCAGGTTAATCATGACTGCTACAACTTAGAAGGGTGATATGTTTGGTGACAAATATCAATCCGAATGAAGATATCTTCATTTTCTTTTCTGGAAACTGTATATGTAGCCAGAAAGTATAGGTTATTCTCACTACCTTCCTATACCTATCGTTGTATTTTGTTTAAATAATGAAGAAGGAGATGAAAAGATAATTTTCATGTTCACAATAGTAAGAAGTATAATTTCTCAAATAGTGAGATTTAGTTCCTTAAATTACCCAGAGATGTTTCTGTACAACTATATGAACATTTTTCTGAGGAGACTGGCCATTGTATTCATCAGATTCTCAAAACATGTTTCACACAAAGAAAATACTCTCACAATAATGCTTTTGACTATTAAAAACAACACTCAGGTGATATGGCTACATACACTAAAGGAACATTAAAAGTAATTTATCAGTAGGGGTTGTTAAGATGAGGTACAAGTTTAAGAAATGGTCTTTATTCTTATTTACCATTTACATAAACATATTCACAAGGGGCTAGGGAAATATCACTATAAATGTCCCACACAAGTCATTAAAAGAATGTTTAGGTTTCAGAGAGTTGTTTCCAAAATAAACAAGATAAGTGAATAGTAGATACTGTTTAATTGGGGATCCTTCACATTTTTCCAATGTTTGCCTTTACAAGAAAATGTTTTGAGACAATATGGAAAGCAGCTGATTAAATGAATAGCACTTACGATAATGTGCATTTCATTAAGGTCTTAGTGTTCATTTCTTAAACTTTGTATGTGTCCTCTAAACCCCAAATGGGGCATTTCCTGTCTTTTTTAGCTTCATATTTAGTCCAATTTTCCTCTATTTTTTGTTCTGATGGAAAAATGATTAAACTGGAATGCACGAAAGGGCATTTTTGAACACAGAGAGAAGAGCCAGACATTAGTAAGAAAAATGAATTTATTTAACAAACTAAATATTTGTGTAACTATGTGAATATTATTTTAAAACTTTGGAAGATGATTATTCATACTAAATGTAATGCATAGACAAACTATTGTATTTAATTTTTTCAGTCCATATTATATTATAACAAGCTAAAAAAAAACCCTTACATGGCATATGTTTCAATAATGGGGTCAGCTATGTAACAGAAAATTTCAAACAGGGACTTAAATAAGTTTATTTATCCATCACGTACAAAAAAATCCAGAGAGATGATTCAGGCAATTCAGATGTAGTAGGTTTACCTTAGGAAAGAATTCAGAATATTTCTTCTTCTGCCTTGCCACCTAGAATGTGGTTGCTGCCACATATTTCAAGCATAGTTATCCAAAGCTACAAAGGAAAAAGGCGCCTATCCTATCCTGGAGGGAATATCTCCCAAGTCCTATAAAACATCTCCAGTTCATTCCACACATCAGCTCTACTTTGTAATAACAAGTTATGGTGTGTCCCAAAAAAAGCCTTCCCTCAAGCTTAGAACTTCTAGATGTGTTGTAATGCGACAAATAGAACTTTTCAGGCACAATTATGTTCCCAAATCTGAAGACAGAAGGAAGAATATCTTGTATTAACTAGAAGGTACCAATTTAGGGGAAAGAGAGAGATGGCTTAAAGGAAAGTTATTTCCCACACATGATTAAATACTTGTCGCTTTCTTGGCTCCAAGATATGAGAAGATCTACAGAGTAAGGACCACAAAGAGAATAACTGGTGTTCAAGGTGACCTTAGCTGACAGCCAGCAATGAGACAGGAACTTCAGGCCCACATTCAAGCAGCCAAATTCTGCCCATACCCTGAAAGGACTTTAAAGTTGATGCTGTCTCATAAATGCCTAGCCACGTATACCTTCATTTTGGCCTAGTGAAACAGCCAAGTTACCCCAGACTTCTGATTTTCAAAACAAACAAAAATCATATTATTGTGGTTCTCAGCCACTTTAGTGTGTGCTAATTCATGACAATAGCCATCAAAAACCAATGTACCTAGTCCTATCCAGCACAGTAAAGGTCCAGAAATAAGCCGAAAAATGCTGTTTCTAATTGTTTGAAAAGGAATGAGAAGAATGTGTATGTGTTCAACAACCCTAGGGCCCATCATAGAAGGAAAGGGAAAATTTGAACATCAGATTTCTGGAAGACCTTTGCTTTTTCTAATTTAATTTATAGAAATATTCTATGTTATATAACATTCTATTTTATATAACATCTTTAAAGCAAAATTAACTGTAACTTACTTGCCCAAAAAAGATATAATCCTTTTAAAATTTCTCCTTGTATATCTGTGAACAAGGCAGGGTTTAGATGTGCATTATTCAATAAGCATGGAATACTCTTTGATTATATTATTTTTTACCCTTGACATTGCATGATAAACACTTTTCTGTGCTTGTTAAATGGGTTTATAATACCAGTTTGTAAATTCCTTCCCAAACATACTTAGAAATGAATGTTACAATGAATGTTAGAAATGAAACTCTCTGTCCTAGCCTTCATTGTATTTTTTACAAAAATGAGTACACTTCTTTCTGGAGAATGTAACTCCTTCCCTCACTCTCTCTTAGTTTTTCACTTTCTGTTCCCACCCACAAGTTGTATGATTCATTTACAATGCAGTGTCAAATGAGTGCCACTGCTACACTTGTTCACTCTTCATCACTCCATTTCAGTGCAAAACTAATTTTCTTAAGTGATAGTGTCTGAGGGGAACAAAAACTTGGTTGTTTCTGACAGGCTTGTTACAAGTCCTAGACAAATCAACCTCCACTAACACAAAGATAGAAAGAAACCCATTTAGACAACCATAGGACAGTCAAATGAAATGCAAACAAAATGGCTCCTCTGTGCTTTCCTATGAACCTCAAAATACTATCTGTCACATGTCAAAATATGTCAGCAGTTTCAGTTAGCCATGTTTTACTATTGTTTGGGAAATCTGTTACTACTTTTAAGTTGCTGGGTCCTTCCCATTCCACAGCTTTCACAGGAAAATACACAGAGGATCACCACTCAGGGAATAGAGCACTGACTATAAAGTCCTAAGTGTTGAAGACAAATGTGTCAAGTTTCCACACCATGTTCAACCAAATTCCATGTATGAGTTATAGCTGGCTTCTAAACCAGTGAAAGCTTTATTTGTGGTATTTAGGATGAAAATAATACCTGATTAAAAATGCGTTTATAAAACTCTCCCTCACAAATACATGCTATGGTAAACCACAGACTAAAAGAAATTCACTGAAATTAAGTCTCTGCGTGTTGTTTCATGACAGAGCATAGAAGATGCCTAACTAGGGCATTGTGAGACAGGGACAAGTCATGGTTATGCCATCTCCATGGCGTCTATTGTTTAGGAGTCTATTTCTTTTGATGATGAGTCATAAAAGATCGGTCAATGGCTGAAAGATATTATCTCTTGAGAAGAGACCGTGTGTGTGTGTGTGTGTGTGTGTGTGTGTGTAATATTTCCTTTAAAAGTAGACATTTTCCTCAGCTGTTAAATTGTTAATTAATTTAGAATTATATGGCTTGAAGTAGTCCTTACCTGTTACCTGAAGTAGTCCTTACCTGAAAAATATCCCTCTTCCCAACCCCCACCCTCCAGCCTTGAATCCTACCTCTGCTTCCAGCATAGCTCAGATCACCTCTTCTGTCACTGTTTCTCTGACATTCCCCTCTTGTTAGGGACACGGTTGTCTCAACCTCCTGAGTGAGGTCTTTCTCTGGCTGTTAAATCCTCAGCTTCCTGGGGCTGGGAATATGGTCTAGTAGCGAGAGTGCTTGCCTGGCATACATGAAGCCCTGGGTTTGATTCCTCAACATCACATATATAGAAAATGGCCAAAAGTGGCCTTGTGGCTCAAGTGGCAGAGTGCTAGCCTTGAGCAAAAAGAAGCCAGGGACAGTGCTCAGGACTGGCCAAAAAAAAAAAAAAAAAAAAATTCCTCAGCTTCCTGAGGGCCAACAACAAGACCCACAGAGCCTATGAGGTTCCCAGAAGGACTTGGAGTTCACTGGAGTGCTAATCACAGCCACTAGGTGGCATTAGCAGTGGATTACACACAGTACCCTAGTCTCTGCTCATTCAAAAGGCACTCTCTCTCCCCCCATGAGTTGTTCAGTTGGTTTACAGCAAATAGTTTTGCAAGTATTGCTTTTGGAGTTGTTTGTCTTTTTATACTTTGTCTCTCAATTTTGATATGCCCTTTCACTTCCCTAGTTCTAATACCAGTATATACAGTTTCCAATGTACTCAGATAAGATACAGTGATAGTGCAGGTACAACCACAGGAAGGGGATACAAGAGGATCATCAATAATAGAAGCTACGGTTTAACATGGCATGTTGAAAGTAATTACAACAGTAGAGGGATGGGGGAAGAGGGAGGAGGTAACAAACAGTACAAGAAATGTACCCAAGGCCTAATGTACCAAACTGTAACCTCTCTGTACATCACTTTGACAATAAATAAGAAGAAAAAAAAAGCACTCTCTGCCCTCCCTTTGCATTTCCTGAGCCACTAACTTCTGAACATTAATTTACAGCACTGTGCCTGCCAACCATTTGTGGAGACTTCCCAATTTGTATCTCTCTGTGTAATTTTCTGAGGGGAAAAAATAATGGAGGTGGACAATTTGAAATTTGAGAATCCCTTTTTCCCTTTGCAACTAACACATACATTTTGGACATAATAGATGACTCACATGTGATGAATAAGGCATGTTCTTGGGTGAGGAGGAGGGATTTTTAATTTCAGGGGGGTTTTAGCTATCAAGAAACCTGTTCTGTAGCTACTCAGGAGGCTGAGATCTGAGGATCATGGTTTGAAACACACCCTGGGCAGAAAAGTCCCCCATGACACTCCTATCTCTACTTAACCACTCAAAAACTAGAAATTGAGCTGTGGCTCAGTGGTAGAGTGCCAGCCTTGAGCAAAAGAGTTCAAGAACAGTGTCCAGACCCCCCACAATTGACAAAAACCACAATAACCATTCTGCCTTTATTTCTAGTCCTACCTCTCCCTAAGAGAAAAGAATAAATGGATTCTTCAGTTAATAGGTTCAGCCTTTCCCACTCCTTCTGGAGCCATCTATGCAAGATTCCTGGCCTGTGCATCCACTCCAGGCATAGTAAGCATGGTGGCTGTAAAGGATGGTACACTGCTGGCCCACACGCAGGTCTCATAGTGCTGAAATGCTAGGAAGGTGAATGGCATTCCCTATCGAATTGACTTTCTTCAGACCAGAGTTTTGTTTTGTTTTGTTTTTCCAGTCCTGGGGCTTGAACTCAAGGCCTGAGCACTGTCCCTAGTTTTTTTTGTTGTTGTTCTTTTTTGCTCAAGGGTAGCAGTCTACCTCTTGAGCCACAGTGCCACTTCTGGCTTTTCTCATTTATGGGGTGCTGAGGAATCGAACACAGGGCATGCTAGGCAAGCACTCTACCGCTAAGCCACATTCTCAGCTCCCAGAACAGGTTTTGATTAGCAATGAATCAGGCACTTTGGTCTCCATTTGCTAGATTCCTTAGTCTATCCTTTAAAAACAGTCTGTTGGCACCTCCCAAAATTCCAATCAATGTGTTCAAAACTGCTTTACACTTTAAAGTTCAAATACAGAAGGAAGGAACTTGCTTATGTGTGTGTGTGTGTGTGTGTGTGTGTGTGTGTGTATACATGTGTGCCAGGCATGAGACTTGAACTCAGGGGTTGGGTATTGTCTCTGAGCTTTTGAATATTCTCAGTGTTTAAGAAAGAATAATACTCTACTACTTGAGCCATAGCTCTACTTCTGACTCTTTTTTTTGTAGTTAATTGGAGATAAGAGTCTCATGGATTTCCTGACCCAGGCTAACTTCAAACCTCAATCCTCAGATTTCAGTTTCCTGAGAAGCTAGGCTTGCAGGCATGAGCCAGCAGAGCCAGGCATTTTTCTGTTTTGTTTTGTTTTTTGGCCAGTCCTGGGGCTTGGACTCAGGGCCTGAGCACTGTCCCTGGCTTCTTCTTGCTCAAGGCTAGCACTCTACCACTTGAGCCACAGCGCCACTTCTGGCCATTTTCTGTATATGTGGTGCTGGGGAATCGAACCCAGGACCTCATGTATACGAGGCAAGCACTCTTGCCACTAGGCCATATCCCCAGCCCCAGGCATTTTTTTAATACCTGAGAATTTTGTTGTTCTATAATTGTTTCAACCATTAAACTGTTTTATAGTTTCATACTTGCAATCATTAGCTGTCTAATAGAATACAGATATTAACTAATACTTTAAAATTAAACCCCTATGATGACACTCTTTTCTTGCAAATTACTGGCCTCAAAAATCAGTTGACATAAGTAAACAACAAACAATTTGGTATGGGCCTCTTATTCTTTACCTCCAAGAAACTTTCATTCCTTTCACAAGTGGTCTGTTCTACTTTCAACATTTGGTTAACCAATGGAAACAAAGAACACAAATGGACCTCATTGAATAAAATTCCCAGAAGCACTTTGCTTTTTTGCCTAGCCAACTCTTATAGCTTTATATATGCTCTATTTCTTAATGAGGTGTTGGCCAACCGATGGTTTCAAAGTTCAAGTCGTCTTTAATAGTCTTAAACTAAACCTTCACATTTTTAGTCACTAATCAGTTACAGCTGATGGGAAATTTCAGAAGAATTAATGGGATAGGCCAATGATGTGCATATTTTATAGTTTTATGCCAAAAATTCTCTTTTTGCTCCCCACATTAGCATAATCCTTAACAAGTCATAAATCAAGATTCAAACACGGAATCATTTATGGCCTCTTCATTCCTTTCCCAACATCTTTCTGTGTTTTTCTTTGCTTTTATTTTGGGTTTTGGAGACATGGTCTTCTTTTATAAAAGGCTGGTTTTAAGCTGGAGATCTTCCTCCCTATATTTTCCAAGTGCAGGAATTATAGACATCAACTACCACACCTGATGCTCCAAAGTCTTTTAAGGAACAGAAAAACTCATAAACAAATGACATTATCTTCTACTGAGTTTATTCTTATTTTAATGTTTGTCTTCCTCATCCTGAATTTTCTTCAGTGTCCATTACTATGGTTTTCAGATCTTGTTTGTATGAAATTAGATGAACCACACTCTATTACTAATGATGTTCTAATCACTGAGGTATTGGTGGCTTGTCATTACATTGGTTCTTTGAAAAGTATTGTAGTCTGAAACTCTACCTTTAAGCCTCAGAGACTTTTCCAATTGAAAAGATAATGAAGAATGCACCAAAATAGGACAGACTAAGTCAGTAATTGAAAATAACTTTGGAGCTCTATGTTTAGCCTTCTGAGGAACCTCCACACTGCTTTCCAGAGTGGTTGAACAAGTTTACATTCCCACCAACAATGTAGTAGGGTTCCCTTTTGGCCACATCCCCTCCAGCATTTGTTATTATTAGTTTTCCTAATAATGGACATTCTTACTGAGGTGAGGTGGAACCTCAGTGTTGTTTTGATTTGCGTTTCTTTTATGGCCAGTGATGCAGAGCATTTCTTCATGTGTCTCTTGACCATTCTCATTTCCTCTTCAGAGAAGCCTCTTTTTAGGTCTTTGACCCATTTGTTGAGGGGGCCGTTGGTTCTTTGAAGATTTGTTTTGGAGGAATTTAATTTTTTGAGTTATGCATATATTTTAGATATGAGGCATTTGTCTGTTGTATAACCAGTAAAGACCTTCTCCCAATCTGTGGGCTTTCTGTTTATCTTGTAAGCTATGTCTTTTGCAGAAGCTCTGCAGTTTGCTGCAATCCCATGTGTCCAACCCTTCTTTGATTTGTTGTGTTTCTGGGCCTTTGTTAAGGAAGTTTCATCCTCTGCCAAGGAGCCCAAGCGTTTCTCCTATTCTTGCAGGGTTTTCAGGGTATCTGGTTTTACTTCCAGGTCTTTGATCCATCTGGAATTGATTTGGGTGCAGGGTGATATATAAGGATCTAGTTTTAGTTTGCTTCAGCTGCTGAACCAGTTTTGCCAGCATCATTTGTTGAAAAGGCTGTCTTTCTTCCATCTTATCTTTTTAGTTCCTTTGTCAAAGATTAGGTAGCCCTAGGTTTGAGGGTTCATTTCTGGGTCTTGAGTTCTGTTCCATTGGTTCTCAGGCCTGTTTTTGTGCCAATACCAAGCTGTTTATATTACTATAGCTTTATAATACAGTTTAAGTTTGGTATTGAAATTCCTCTAGCACCGTTCTTTCTACTTAGGATTGTTTTTTCTATTTGAGGTCTTTTATTGTTCCAAATGAATTTCTGGATTGCTTCCTCTATTTCATTGAAGAATGGTGTTGACTCCCCTATGACCCAGCAGCCCCACTATTGGGCATCTGCCCAAAAGATTACAAGCAAGGCCACACTAAAGCCACCAGAACAACTATATTCATCATAGCACAATTTGTCATTGCTAAAAGATGGAACCAATTCAGGTGCCCCTCAGTAGATGAGTGGATCAAGAAAATATGGCACATACACACAATGGAATTCTATGCCTCTATCAGAAAGAAGGATACTGCCCCATTCATAAGGAAATAGAAGGACTTGGAAAAAAATCATACTAAGTGAAGTGAGCCAGACCCAAAGAAACACAGACTCTATGGTTACCCTCATAGGGAATAATTAGTACAACTCTAGGATAGTCATAGCAAAAGATCACAATAGCTCAATAGCTATGCCAGTATGAACACATAAGATAATGCTAAGCGAAATGAACTCCAAGTTATGGAAATAAGTGGCATATCATTGTTGTAGTTATTCTTAACATTCCATGTAAAACAGTACCTTTTGTTCTCTCATATTCCTTTCCTGTGGTTTTACTCCTGCTATTACTGTAACTGATCTTAATATCCTGGATACTATATAGACATGTATTGGAAATAGGGAAGGGAAAGGGAATACCCAAAAATGAGAGACAAAGGATAAAAAGACAAACCACTGCAATAGCAATACTTACAAAACCAATTGGTGTAAACCAACCATACAACTCATTGGGAGTTGGGGGAATCTGGGATGGGGGAAGATGGGGAAGAAATGAGGGAGAAGATAATAAGTTGGATAAGTAATGTATTTGCCTTACATATAAAACTGTAACCCCTATGTACTTCCCTTTGACAGTAAAGAAGAAAAACAAAGAAAATGACTTTGGATAGTATTGTCAATGACCGCAGGTTCCTTTTAATTTATAGATTAATGTCAATTCTTTACAAGGGCAAAAAAGAGATTCAGATCTTCACAGATGTTCACTCTCCAAAAGCCAACTTCTGTTCTCGATGTTGTGTGTGTCATTAGTTCTGTGTGCATAACTGAGGGCAGAACTTGGCCCACAATATTTGGAGGAATCTGGAAATTCTTAGAATCTGGACAGAATTAAAAATCTCTTTGATAAAATAAATTATGAAATGACCCGATTCAAATGAGCTTTGATGTGTAAATAAATAGTGTTTTCGCTTATGTGAAAAAGAAAAGTTAAAATTCATTTTTCCGAATCTAGAACAAACCACCCTTAAGGGAAAAGAAAGGGGCAGGCGGGGGGGTGGGGGGAGGGAACAGAGAGGATATCTGGGTTGCTCTTCCCCCAGGGTTCCAAGGACCATGCCTCTTAAGAAGTGGATTTTTACCCATGTATAAGTAAATGACACACAACAAAAGAAAAGGAAGAACAGACTGACAGGTGTGTGTGTGTGTGTGTGTGTGTGTGTGTGTGTGTGTGTGTGTGAATTAAACAACTCCCAGAGCATTCCTAGCTGAAGTTTTCACATGCATCTGTTCTACTTTTAGTATCTACCACATCCCTGCTCTCTATGAGAGTGAACTCTTCTGCCAATACATCACCCCAAAGTCATCTATCAAGTGTAAAATCAGCCCAAACTGAGCTTTCTTTCTGAGCTTTGGTTTCCAGTTCCATTTTTCCTTTCCCATGACCCTACATGGGACCACCAAAGTGTTCCCTCCAATCATTTCTGAAACCACTTTCCATTTTTCATTTTAAAAAGGAAATAGCAAGAAAAAAAATAGTAAACTCCATAGCTAAATCCTATCATACCCTAAACTTTTCCTTTCAATGATGCATTTTAAATACTGACATGTCCTGTTGATCTGTATTATGTCACTGAGCAAAGGATTGGGTCATCACAAAAAAAGAAAGAGAAAGAAAAGAAAGGAAACCACGTCCCTCTCCATGGTTTGTAGCTTTAAAAAATAAAATAAAAACAAAACCAAAGAGGTTCACTGTACAATGTGAACAAGGTTCATTATTCTGGCTGTATGCACTGAACTATTTATCAACCCACAAAGTATGATCTGTTTCTTTTTTATGGTCCTTTCAACACAAAAAGGAAAAAAGAATCACACACACACACACACACACACACACACACACACACATTGGCATTCCCTCACTCTACCCCCCAAGAGACTCATTTGGATTAGAACCACATGACCCACCAGATCAAACCACTTGTAAAGAAGTAGAGTCCTTTGCATTTCAAGCTTGAAACTTTGAAAACAACCTTAAGCTAGCCTCTTCAAAACATTAAAAGGAACATTTTTGTGTGCATTTCAGGCATCTTTACAAGTTCTTGTGAAAGGATAAAAGTGGCCAGTTTGCATTTTATATGTTCATTATTTCTAAATCCCCTTGCCTTTCATGGCAGGCATGGTATGGTCATAAAAATCACCCTAGAAAAGCTAAGGTCTTTGAAAATGGCCTGCTATGTTTTGTTTTGTTTCAGTTTATACACCAAAGACAAGGTATTTTACAGGTAAATTTGAATGAGCTCTCGGCTTCCTTCTGAAGCAATCTAAAGTATTGTCATTAGGCAAAAATGCTTCCACAGAGAAAACCCACAAAACCTACATTGAAGCTTACCTTTTTTTAAAAGAGAATGGTCTAAACTATTATTTGCTTCACACTTCTAATATAGAACCAAACCACCCCCAACGTTCTTATACCTTCCTAGATCACGATTTCCTATTTTCATGGAATATTGGCTTGCTAGGGACATTGTAGCATTCTGACAACAGACTGCAATGCTCAAGCACTAGAAATGAATTTTCACACCTTCCAGAGGCCAAAAGGCCAAATTAAGGTGTAAGAAATGTGAGCTTCTCCTGTAGCCTAAAACACTAGCTTTATTTTTATATTTGATTTTTATATTATGAACTTCAAATACGTTCACAAAATGGTTTGAATTCACCAAGTCAATTTACATGTATGCAAGACCTAGTGCAAGTTTGGCTTCCTTGTTTGCAGTTGGCATTCTACCTCCTAAGCCACACCTCCAGCCTAATACTTTACTGGTTAATTAGAGATGGAGTCTGGCCAGCTTTGCTGTACTGGCTGGCTTGAAAAGATTTTAACGCAACTGTCATCATGACCGTCATAAAATAGGTTCAGCCTGACCTGGCCCCTTCCTTCTTTCCAATTCCATCTTCAGTTGCCAGAAAGAAGCCCATGCTTTGATTCTTCCACACACCCTGTATTTCAGACCACTCCCTCCTATGTTCAATCCTCCTCTCCACACACATTGATACCTCCCTTTGAAAGGCTGTGTTGTCTCTTTCATCTGCTTGCAAATCCTCTACTCACCAATCAAGTAACATCTGCTTTCCCCATAGGATCACTGTCAGATTAACTAAAATAAACTAAAAGCTACGTATTCACCAGATGCCACAGAGCAAGGTCAAGGACAAACTGAGTTACCTAACAAGACCCTGTCTCAGAAAAAGAAGAAATGAAGGAAAGTATACACACACACACACACACACACACACACACGTATATAAGCACACTAGCTATCTATCTATACACACAGATCTGTATATAAATACACATCCTTTATACAACTAATGTATACTAATAAATATTTTTAAAAAATTAGTCTTTCACATCACTTTTTAAAAGCCCTCAACTTTCACAGTAAACAAATAATTTTACTGTGTTTTTTTTTATGAAACACACCTCTTAGCCTGTTAAGATCTTCACTGTTTTTCAGCTGACTACCTCACTACTTTTTCATCTACTTTTTTCTCCTCCAACTTTCCCTTCTTATTCATACCCCTGCCCTTAAGCTTTGTTTCACACTAATCTTTTTTTGTTACCATTTTAGTTCTAAGCAAATCCATTAAAAAAAAACTGCCATGGAACTTTGCATGGAATAGAAAAAAACCTTGCATGGAATAGAAAAATACACACTTTTTCCACTCTATCCAATGTTTTCTCCTAAAGTCCTAGAAGGCATCCTACTCTTCAGCCATCAAAGACATATCATGTCCAACAAACTACAGAAGGGGTGCCCATTTCTGCATCTGAAATAGTTACTCCTCATATCCAGCTTCCAAAGTTCTACCCATTCTTCTGTTCTGAGAACTATCACACACCCTACTCAGCATTCTTTTCCATGTGCTCAACTGACCCACAATAGATGCAGTGGTCAATCGAAGCATGCTGAGTTAAACCATGCAGAGAAGTTGTGAAAACACTGGCTGTATTATTGGTAGGTAATTTTACATTGGAGAACACAGCTAGATGTGACCAGAGCTGGGCCTTTTTTGTTGCTGTTGTCTTTGTTGTTACTATTTTTCCCTCCAAATCTCAAATGAAGACTCTTTCTTCCTCCAGGTATAGTGACTCATAAATGTAATCCTAACCACTCAAGAGTCTCAGATTAGGAGGATTGAGGCCATCACAGATTTTAAAAAACAACGTTCGAAAGACTCTCAACCATTGCCTGGATATGACAGCATGCATCTGTCCTCACCGCCACAGTGGAAAGTGCAAAAGAGTGGGGTTGTAGTGCAGACAAGAGCCCAGGCAAAAAGTGAGGCCATGTCTCAAAATAATCAATGAAAAAATGAGCTCAAGGTTCAAGCATAGCGCACCTGCTTAGCAAGCACAAGATGCTAAGTTCAAATCCCAGAGGTAGGGAAAAGAAGGAAGGGAGGAAGGAAGGGGAGGAAAGAAGGGAGGGAGGAAGGGGAGGAAAGAAGGAAGGAAGGAAGGAAGGAAGGAAGGAAGGAAGGAAGGAAGGAAGGAAGGAAGGAAGGAAGGGACTATTTCTTCCACAGAGATTTAGGGCTGCAAAGCAGCAATAATTATAAAACAATATCCCTCCACACCCACAGACGTCTGGGGTTGGGGTCCCAGAGACATGGGCCTTTAAAATTGGGTTCTGGGTCTCCAGCCCCAAACCAGAGTCACTGACGATGGTAAAGAATCTAGAGGAAAATGCATTTCCCCATGAGGAGCTCGTAGAGCAGGCAAGACATGCACAGTCCAAGGAATAAAAGACTCTCTTCTCAATTTCCCCAGCCAATTATATCAGATCTTCATGAAGGACTCAGAGGAAAGGAAGGTGGACGTTTCCTTTTTTTCATTACTTATTGAGGGATCAAATTTTCTGTCTCTTGACTCCAGGCAAGACCTGCTAGCAGAGAGAAAATGTGGTCTTGCTTAGACCTGTCTTCAACTTGGAGACTTCAAAATAAGAATAAAGACAAATTGTCCTGTTATGGAAAAGTTGATGAGGCTAAGCATAAAGAAACATTTTAAACTATAAATACTAAAATTAAAGGGTCAGGTGACAGAAGGACAAACTTGAAAAGGTTGATTCATCAGGATGGAAGGAGGAAAGAACAACAACAAAACCTATGGGAACTTTGGGGTTTAAATAATTAAAGCTGATGTGTTCAGAAAGTTAAGTATAAAGTTTATGTTTTAAGCACACAGGCATTCCTTCTCATGGGGTAACAGAACAAGGCAAATTTGTTTGTTATTTTTTTGCATTGTTTGAATTTCTTGAAAAGACTGCTTGACCAAAACAAAAGAGTTTGAGGGGTTTTTCCCTCCAATATAAGTGTGGAATTAAACAACTAAATGTGGTTTTATGACTTCCAATACTATAGTGTCATGGAATAATTGTGTCAAAGAAAGAACTTAAAAAGTATCCGAAGACAGGTATTTGAACTTTTCTCACAAGAGAAACAACACACACACACACTTTCTCACACTCATTTTCCTCTAGTAGTAAACTTTTTCCAAAGCTAGATGCTGGTGACTCACACCTGTAAATGTAGCTACTCAGGAGGCTGAAATCTGAGGATCATGGTTCAAAGACAGCCTGGGCAGGAAAGTCTGTGAGACTCTTATCTCCAATAAGCTACTGAGAAAAAGTGGGAAGTGGTGCTGTGGCTCAAATGGTAACATGCTCGCCTTGAGCAGAAGAAGCTCAGGACATGAGTTCAAGCCCCAAGAGTGACAAAAATAAAACCTTTTTTTTTCAGTCTGAAGATATGGTTCAAGTGTAGAGTGCTTGCCTAGCAAGTGGAAAGCCGTGAGCCTCAGATTCTAGTACCATTAAAATTTTTTAAAGTAAACATTTTTCTTAGAAGGTATGGAAAGATTCCACTAGATTACTTGCAATTTGTTGAATATTTTTCATATTATACAGCTTACATTACAAACAGATTTGATGGGTATTTGTGTGTGTACATGATCCAAATTACTTTTTGTGTGTGATGATGGAAATTAAGGCCACAGCCTCGGCTTTTTTTTAAAAGGGAAGTTTGAGTGTTTTGAAGTTACTTTGTAAAAAGAGGACAGTCTGAAAGTGGTATTAATCTTCAAATTTAAGTTTATAAGAAGATTAAACCTAGGCAGTAATCTTTCTCTTAATTTACTATTGCTGTTATTATTTCTTAACCTGTAGTTTGTACAAATGGAAATGAGAAAACTTTGAAGTGGGAAGAAAAAAACTGAGAAAAGATGTGTGACACGTCTAGAGAGAAATTTGAAGTGACCATCCAGTGCTCTTGCTTGTAGAAATGAGTGCTTGCCAATACCATGTAGAAGAATAGAGACTTCTTTAAGGATAGCAAGTTGAAAGTAATCTAAAGGAAAAAAATGCATAAATGGAACTGAATGGATTGGGAAACAGATAGAGAAGAATATCTAACTATTTCTCAGAAGAAAAAAAATCATGTGAAAAAACAATCAGAATGCCAGACTAAATTCCACACTATATGCCAGACAAGGGCTATATGTAGCAAGATATAACATACTTACAAAACTTCCATATATGATTACAAAAATTTAATAAATACTAGAAGACTAACTGCTCTACTTTATAAAAGACTATACTTTATAAAAGGAGCAAGCTTCATCTTATGTTCTGAAACATAGAAACACATATTTGTGGTACAGTATCTCAACAAAAATATCAGATGTGTTCCTGATACAGCTTCCATACATATTCCTACACATTATGTATTCAACTTTTATGTACAATACTTGGGCTTTATTTTCTCTCCTCCTCTAATTTCTTCTGTACTTTTCACACCTAGAACTATTCCGTGGGGGAGAAATAGAAAGACTTCTCAGTCTTGGAGTTGGTAAAAGTAACTATTTTTTTCTTTTTTATCCTTTTCTTTTTGTCAGTTGTGGGGCTTAAACTCAGGACCTGGATGGTGTCCCTGCACTTTTCAGCTCAAGGCTACCACTTTGATCCACAGCACTGCCTCTGGTTTTCTAGTGGTTAATCAAAGATAAGAGTGTTACAGCATTTCCTGCTCAGACTGGCTACTGATCCTCAGATCTCAGCCTCTGGAGTAGCTAGGATTATAAGAGTGAGCCGCCAGCATCTGGCTGAAAAGTAACTTTTAAGTATGATAATAAGCTACTTAGACAAAACCTATCCCAGGCACCATTGCTTCCTCAGAGACCAAGGAGTGGGGAGCTGGAGCTTCTCGTAAATTCCTTCTGGCTTTCTATCCTTCAGCCTCCCACCTCCCCTTAGTCAAGTTACATTTGATTCATTGGAAGCTTATTTGGGTATTTTATCAGTGTTCCTCCTTAAACTAGGTTATCTTGTTTTATCCCAAGGCCAGTCCTTTTTGTCAGCTAATTCAGTCTTCTTTTTATTACAAAGGACCAATTAGGGTTACCTCCTCCAATACAGACATCTACTTAGGAATGTTAAGTGTATTTAATAGTTTACTGTGGATCATTAAAGTGCTGGCTTTTATGAGGAAACTGGTTATCTATTTAATAGAGGATGCCAGTATGTCCATGGAGCCCGTTGACTATATTTTACACATTGTTCAAGTAGAATGTATAAATAATAATCTTTATTTCTAACAGCATTCAAGTCACTAGTTAATACATTCCTTTAAAAAAAAAAAATAGAACCCAGGAGGGGCACTGGTGGCTCATACCTGTAATCCTAGCTATTCAGAAGTTTGACATCTGAGGATCATGGTTCAAAGCCAGTCTGGGCAGAAAAGTCTATGAGACTTTTATCAACAAAGAACCAGCAAAAAGCAAGAAGCAGATGTGGCTGGAGTGACAGGGTTTCATCCTTGAATTTTGAATTCCATCTCCCAACCATGCCAGATTCTACCTCCTGGAACTTCCAAACCTGCCTCTCCTTTTTGCACTAAACTCCAGTTGTGTATGGCTGCTATCTGCTCCTTGTGTCTGCCAATCTACCTCCCATGTCAGGACAATGAATTTACACTCATGTCCTTGAATGATCTTCCTTCCGATCTTCATGTGGCCACCTGTGATCATCCTGAGGCCTTGAATCCAAACAAATGACTTCAGAGAAACCCTTAACTAATGAGCTAACGGTTCCCAGCTCCTATTGCTTCCCCTGCCCTCCCTCCTTTCCCCCAATCACTCTACCCCTCCACCTCTTTTCATAGCACTTGTTTATATCTTGTTTTTCTTCTTCTATTTATCATCAGTCTCCCTCCACCAGGATGTAGGTTCTCCATAAACAAGGTCCTTTTCTTATCTATAGTTTGATTCCTAGTGACCAAAGCAGTAATCAGCAAAATTAAGCCCTACATAAACTTTGCTAAGTCAGTAAATACAAAAGGAAGGGGATGTCACCCTCTCTGTTGCTTCAAAATGACTCCTGCCTGTTTGGCATAGCTATTTCATTATTGAATATTGTAGACTTATTATATTCTTGTTTATTAGCCAATTGATGAGCATTGGGGTTATTTCTAGCGCTTGGGTATTAGGAATCACTTTTAGCAGGGTTACCCATGCTAAGGTCATCTGATAACCTTGTCGTGATTATAAGAAGGCTCTGCTGAAATACGAATCATAAAGGCATTTGTCTTAAGAGTGGTAGAGATTTGACGTGACGACTTGCTTTCATTCTTTTGTCTGAGTTGTCTGCCATTATAGATTCACATCACGTTTGTTGATGATGTTGCCATCAGCAGAGTGTTTGATACACTCAGTGATCTGCACATGCCAATTCCCACTCTATTGTCTTCCAGCGTCTCACATCCTTCTCTGTAATCAGCTCAGAGACTAGTGGCTTCCTAAGCTTGACCAAAGTGTCCTATATTAACAAGGATGCTTCTACCAACATTCAAAGTCAAATAATGGTTCCTTCAATGTGTGGTTTGGTGGAAGTACTTTTCATTTGCCTCAGTCTTCTCCCACTTGTCCACAAAATAAGATCTTCCTTCTCAAAGTGTTGATAAGAAACACCTACTTATTCCATAGAGAGGAATCAATGTTCTCTTTATGGGGCATAATTTATCTGTTTGTACAAGTTTGAGATCCATTGTGATTTATCTGTTGAAGAGTACACTCGTCATTGATCCATGTTTCGCTAGCGGTCACTGATAAGATGGGAAGTGATTGAACATAGGGGGTCTTCCCCTTCCAGGGCCTCAGCTCTTGAACTTTATGATCCAACACAGCAAGACATTGTAACTGCTCTAGAAGCTTTCTGCTTAAATGAGTCCAAAGATAACTCTGAGAAAAACAATATATTAGGAAGTCCAAATAGACATTTACCAACCCTGCCTTTGTATGTAGTGAAACTGACATGTCAGCTCTCTGACCCCTATATCTAGTTCTCAGTAAGCTGCCATTTTGAGGAGCAAAGGATATGACAAATTCCCACATACTCACCAACTGGAAGCTATTTGTCTATTTCAGAAAGAGCTGTTAATCTACTTACATAGGTCAGCTTGTATAATCTCTTTTTCCTTCTATGCATGGTAAACTCTTTAGGAGTACTACCCAGTAATGTGGCTTTATTGTCCTAGAACACAAGTTTATCCAATCCTTCTTGGATTTACCAAAATAATTTGTTAGCTTTGTTTCTCTGGAGTAACAAATTATAGTTTTAACTTGCCTGGTGTATTATATCAGTTGCTTAATGTCTACCATTTGCTCTACCAGATGCTTACTCGCTACCTTTGCAAAATTATCAGCCCAGTTAGACAATTTTAACTGTATGTTTACTTGTATTTGGGGAGTTATAACTACTGGCATGATCTGACTTAAAATATCTGAGTTAACTGTGATAAAGACTAAAGCGCACTGGGACATGGTAAGTTAGACAGGACCCTAGGCATTCTCGCATTCTCACACAGTGAGACCAAAGGAGGATTTTCTTAGGAGAGGAACATGAAGACACAATGCCTATGTGCCACTGATCACAGACAATAATATTTATCAAAATGAAATGCAAAAATGGAGACAAGTTATTTTTTCTTCATTGTTGTTTTTTGTTTTCTTTTCTTTTTGTCCTGTTTGTTCATTTATCTGTCTTTGGGAGGCTTAGGGAGAGTACAGAAACAGAGGGACAAAGGGTAAACAAATGCAACAGTGATACTCGAAAATGAAGTATACAACTTGTGGGTGGAGATGCGAAGGCAAAACTAGAAGAGAGCTAGGGAAAGGGTTACATTGTCCAAAAAGAAATGTACTCTATGCCTGACTTTTATCATGACCATTTAAAAGTTAAACAAAAGACTAAAGCATGCTACTGCAGTTGTGAATTATTTCAGATGTGTCCCTTTACACTCTCACTTTTTCTCTTTCTTTTTCCTCCTATGATTCCTCCAGTTCTTCCTCTTCCTCCTGTTTTTTTCAATTTTTTGAATTATCTTTAAGTAGTTGTACAAAGAAATTTCCATTTCACAAAGCAGTTTATGAATATAATATATCTCAAACAATGTCACCCCTTTTAACATTCTCACTTATCTTTCCCCTCCTCACACCTCCCCCTACTTTTCTTAGCATTGTAGGATATACATTGGGTCTAGACTGGATTCTCCCCTAATTCTCTTCCTACTCTCTCCTCTCTCCTCTCCTTCTTCTCCTTCCTCTTCCTCTTCTTCTTCTTCCTCTTCCTCTTCCTCCTCCTCTTGTTTCTTCTTCATCTCTTCCTATTTTTTCTTCTATCTCTTCCACCACCTTCTTCTGTTCCTCCTTCTCTTTCTTCTTTCTCCCTTCTCCGTCCCCTCTGCCATCCCATCTCTTATGCCTCATATTTTTCTAACTAATATTTTCTTTCTTCATGCATGTCTTTGCCTTTATCTGTGTCTCTGTCTCTCTCTCTCTCTCTCTTTTTTTTTTTTTTTTTTTTTTTTTTTTGCCAGTCTTGGGCTTTGGACTCAGGGCCTGAGCACTGTCCCTGGCTTCTTTTTGCACAAGGCTAGCACTCTGCCACTTGAGCCACAGCGCCACTTGTGGCTGTTTTCTGTTTTGTTTTTTGTTTTTTGTTTTTTTTTTTTGCCAGTCCTGGGCCTTGGACTCAGGGCCTGAGCACTGTTCCTGCCTTCCTTTTGCTCAAGGCTAGCACTCTGCCACTTGAGCCACAGCGCCTCTTCTGGCCGCTTTCTATATATGTGGTGCTGGAGAATCGAACTCAGGGCTTCATGTATACGAGGCAAGCTCTCTTGCCACTAGGCCATATTCCCAGCCCTGTGGCTGTTTTCTATATATGTGGTGCTGAGAAATTGAACCCAAGGCTTCATGTATGTGGGGCAAGCACTCTTCCCACTAGACCATATTCCCAGCCCCTCTGCCTCCCACTTACAGTTAGAAAATATTCCTGATGGTCAACCACATATTTTGTTGACATTATTTTTCTCATCTCATTCAGCATCAGAATCTAAGATTACCGACAAACGATTTCCCTTCTTTCTTTGAGAGTCAAATGTGGATGAATCAATGAACTAATCCTTCTGGCATAGAGTAAAAGAATTTGATTTTGGCAGAAGCAGCTAACATACAAGGAGCATCTGAGAGAAGACAACAATTCCTAGCCTACAACGATCATAGGGCAGGCACTTAACACTCTAAATACTTACATCACTACTTGGAGGTCACCCAGTTTATTTACAACCCATTGTTAGGGTCTCAGTACAGCTACCCTTATCCTTTGCCTGGCTTCATTTCCGAATGCTTTGGCATGAACGTTGGCACCAGGCCCATCAGAGAGTCACTAACTATATACAGATCCAAGACCAAAGCATAACCCAGAATGAATGATTACTAATCAACTGACATTTTTCAAAGAAGATGAAAGTTGAACAAGTAGGAAGTAGCCAAGAAACAGCAAGCTTTTGGTAGAGAGTGATCATTACCTACTAGGCTACAAATTAGCTATAGACACCCTAGGATCATCTTTAAGACTGGATAAATCAGAGTCACAATGGCTTTTCTAGTCTCCTCCCAAATCCATTCACATCACTGACCTATAAGCTCAGGAGTCACAGCTAGGCTACCATAAGAGGGTCAATGCTCTATTAATGATTGAGAAATGATGATGTAAGTTGCATGAACAGCTTACAAGTTGAAATTGCCAGCCATGATTCTAGAAGACAAGATGTCCAGGTTCAAGATAACTCTCTTGTAACCACTTTGTGGGTCTTTGGGTCATCAGAGCATATTCTTTTCTGTTCTACTGAAAATAATGATATTCAAGACAAAACAGAGGCCTGTCCAAAAGAGAATGAGGGGACAACATATTCTTGGTCATGTGTATAAAGGGGAAAAAGCACAAAAAGTCTTAATTAAAACACTGTGATATTTGGAAAGTACTTTCTATTACACAACAGATTGCTCAGTACTTCAAATGGTTTAGTGAAACATGGAACAATTTAATCATAAGACCATTAATGCATTGCAAATCAATTTTGTTTCAGTTCCTTTTGATTTCTTTTAAAATGAATGACTATTGTCTTGCTGTGCACACTCACTGTAAGGCACCATACGGTTTGAATATTTGATTCTGGGTTTTACATAGACCTGAATAACTAAGTAAAGCACATGAAATAGATAAGCCTTTATAGTAATGTATTAGACTTAAACATTTCATTTTAATATTATTGATATCAAGCTATCATGTATAGAAACCTATATGTAATGTGAGACTGTTTCAGGGTGAAAATAGAACACCTTAACATACTCTAAAATTGCTCCATAATATCAGTTTTATTCACAATCTGTCACAATTCCATATCTCTGAATATTAAAACAGTTCACCTTAAGTTCGCAGCCTTCAAACTTTATTAAAAACAGTTTTATTTATTACAATAAAGTCATATAATTATCATCACAGTGTAAGCCTGACATAATAATTTCTCTTTTGTTCAGTACTTAAATGGGAAAATTCATGTGGTGATGATATGTTTATTAAACAACTACTCGGGGACAAGCATTTCTCATTCTTTGTACTGGACAGATGGCTGCAAGTAATTTTCTTCATGAGAAATGTCAAGGAACGTTGATCATTTTGTTCACTTACAAAGTAAATAGGGCCCCACTACATTATCTTTTCTAAAAGTTTGTCTTTGCTCTAATGGTTTTTAGGGTTTGACTACATATTTCAGATACTACTTCTTTGTTGGTTATATCAGAATTCTTCCCTCATTCTTGTTTATTTCTATTATTATGTGGAAATAAATTGTTTAGATATAGTTTAATGTGTCAATATACTCCTTTTTCTACATTACTTAAGATATCTGCTCCTTTTTCTACGTTACTTAAGATATCTGCTGTACCCCAATGGAATAAAGGTATTCATTATTTTCTTTAAAAAGATATTCAATGGAATTGAGTGTTTATGCATCTGTCTTTTCTCCACATTTAGATATGTAGTTGTCCCAACACTGTCTATTGTAGTAAAAAAAAATTATAATGACAAGTCTCTGGTGAAGAAAATCCCATTTATGTTAAGGCATTTGATTTGAGGTGCATTTTTAGTTTGTTTGTTTATTGCTTTGTTTTGTTTTCTTCTTGCCCTTTCCCTGGCTTACAACATGGTATTACACATGTTTTAAGTATAGGAGTCAGTCTTCATAATTAATATAGTATGATTTCTTTCTCCTCCTTCTACTCATCTTTCTTGTACTCCTCTTACTCCTCTCCTCTTTCTCTTTCATAAGTACTTCAGTGTTTGGAGGCTTAGTACCTATCATATTAATTTTTAAATCAGCTTTGCAAATCCCGTGAAAAAGACTATTGATTTTTTAATCAGTTACAGGGCTTGACCACACAGCCTGCACCCTGTCCCCTTAGCTTTTCCTTTTTTGTTGTTGTTGTTGTTTTGTTTGTTTGTTTTTCAAGGCTACCACTCTATCACTCTGAGCCACAGTGCCACTTCGAGTTTTCTGGAGATTAATCGGAGATAAGGGTCTCAAATACTTCTCCTGCCTTGGCTGGCTTTGAACCGTGATCCTTGGATCTCAGCCTCCTGAATATCTAGGATTACAGGTGTGAGCCACCAGCTCCCAGAGACCATTGAATTTTTACTGAACCATGTTGAATTGATAGACATTTTGGGGTGAGCTGAAATTTTTGTAATGTTATATCTTCCCAACTATGAACATAATATCAAGTCCCTGTCACATACTTCAACAATATTTCATGCATATACTCATATAGAATTTTGAATATCTGTTTTTAATTTAGTTCTAATTGCTTCATATGTGTTGTTTTATTGCAAATGTTTTTTTCATTTCTATAACATTATGGCTGTCATATAAAAACAGATTTTATATGTAAATATTATTTTGACCATCCTGTCTAAATTCTTACTATTTGTAATAATTTGTCTAAAAATTCTTTCTACACATTTTATGAAAAAGTTTATTGCCTAAATGCTATAATTTTTTTCTATTGAAATTTCCTCTTATTACCTTACTGCAATAATTACAATACTAATACAATATAAATGGTATCATTAGTATAGTGATTTTCAGGAAGACAAACTGTACTTTCATTCCTATTAACCAGTAGTTCACTAGTAGTTTTTATTTCAATAGGATGATGAATATCAATGGAATATTTTCCTTGCACTTAATCATATGATAATGCATTCTAATTGCATTTGAGCTAGTAATGTGATGACTATATCAGCATATTTTCTATTGTTTAACAATCTATACTAAGATAAACACCATTTGGTAATGTTTTTGAACACAGTGACCATAACAGCTCTCTGGGAAGACTGACTCAAAGAAAAAATGAAGAAACATTGTATTTCACATCTATATTTATATATTAAGTTAGCCTCTGATTTCCTAGTCTACATTATATAGAGAATTTGAATATAAAAGAGTATCAAGGTATACTAGCTGTAAAGAGTAGGTTGAGTAGCTTTCCCTCCTACTATTCTTTAAAAACATAGTATGAATTCAGATTTATCAGATTTGCTATGAATCTCTAGTTAACTTCTGTAGTAGTTTTGCAGAAATGAAATAAGTTGATATGAATTTGAATGGTTACTAACCTATCAAAGTTTACTCATTCTCTTGCAACAATTTTGGTTAATTTCATTTTAAATACTCTAACTTATCTAAATTGAGCCATGAACTTTACCACATTTTCATTGGACTAGTGGGTAATAAATAATAGTATATAGAGACTGACACTATTTCTTGATTATGTTTGTTTTTGCATAATCTCACTTTCATTTGATGAGGGTTTTTTTTTCTTTTGGTGGTATTGGAGTTTGAACTTGTGCTTCTATTACTTACGCTGTAAAGTCAGCCTTTCTACCCCACCCCATCCCCTTTATTTTTCTGATAGGGTCTTGAGATTTTTGTTCAGGCTAACCTGGGATGATGATCACCATATCTTGTACTCCTGTGTTGCCTCACACTTGCTAGAATGGCACTCTCTCACTTGAGTCACACTTTTAGCCATGGTTTTGTTAGTAGGGAGAGTGAGTCTAGTAAACATTTTTGCCCAGGTAGAATTAAACCAAGACCCTCTAGCTGTCTATCTCTTGAGTAGCTAGAATGGCAGATAAGCGCCACCAGCACATAGCTCACTATAGATTCTTAACCTCAATTTTGAATCAAGGATATTGGGACACTACACTGGGTTCCTAACAATTAATAATAATTCTAATAATTCAAATGACAATAACCTTATCATAGCTATGGTCTTCTTTCCTTACAACTAAAGAATTTATCTTCCCTCAAATTGTACTTTTTCTACATGCTCCTCATAGAAAATGGCAATCAGACCCAATGGATTCGTTTGGTGAGTCCTTGAAAATTTGATGAGATAATTGGTTGAAATTTAAATAATTCCATTTCTTGAAAAATATTAACTCATAACTTTTGTAAGTGCAAGTCCTAGGGCTTGCACACAGAGTGGGAACTGTCCCTGAACCTTTGTGCTCAAGGGTAGTCCTCTGCTATTTGAGCCTCAGATCACTTCTAACTCTTTGGTGATTGTCATGAGAATCTCAAGGACTTCCTTGCGTAGACTAGCTTTGAACCAAGATCCTTAGATCTTAGACTCCTGAGTAGCTAGGTTTACATTCATGAAACACTGGCACCTCGCTAAGAACTCATAACTTTTACCTGAGAAGCATGTATGATCTTCTATGATTCCATTAGAAAACCAAAAAAGTCCTAGGAACCTGTGAGAGTTCCATACGTCAAAGTCACACGGAGTCAAAGTAGTGGTGCCCTAGGGGAGGATTTGTCCTTAATCTCTTCTTTGACCTCCCATGAAATGCAGATGGAGATCTGATACCCTGCATTACTGAAGATTAACTTAAATTATACCTATCAGGCAACTTGGGAACATTATTACTTCAAGAAGAGGTTAACATAACAAGAAGTTTTTATAGACATATTTCGATTCCCCATCTAGCAACACAGGGCTCCAATTGGGGAATATGCTGGAATCTAATTTAATAGAGTCCTAAGTAAAGTCAAGATAAAATTTCACCATCTTCTCAATTTAAGTTTACTTTTGTTCCCACACATTGTGTTGCGGTGGGGTTTAACTTCTAAGACAGTGGATATCAAACTGTGATTGGGAGCTGGAGACCGGTAATGAGGTTATTGTTAGATTTACTGAAATACACAGGCGAAAAAGAGAGCCAGCTGTGGCCCTTCGGAGGCCCCACCCTTTTCTCTACACCCTCCAGCAGCTGTGATAGATGAAGGCTATGACTACTATTAAAAACAAATTCAAAAACCTTTGGGGTTAGACTTAAGATACATGCTTGTAGGATCCACTTTGATACCTTCCTGTCTTGGTTCATTTGTATGCTTGCTGGCTTGTTTATTTGTTTGTTTTGGCAGGGCTGAGGATAAACTCAAGGCTTCATGTATGACAGATAAGCACTCTAGCCCTCAGTTATGACATCAGTCTCCTAAGTACACACTTTTATTGTAAACCTCTGCAGTGCAGGTTAATTTTAAGGCAATAGACTAGAATCTAATATCAAATGTAAAAGACTTGCTTCTCTGAAAGAAGACTTCTTCTCTGACAATACAGAGTAAAAATTGTACAGAGTTGCATGTATTTATTTGATGGCTTACACAGAGTTTATTGCCTTGAGAGCTGGACTAGAAACATCCTCTATAAATACCCCAGAGTGTCCTAAAGAATAGGTATAATTCATCCTGAGCTTGTAGTTATTTCTGACATCTTCAATTTACTTGGCTTTGTTCCTGATACTTAATACTTGGTGCTATTTCTAGCTGACACAAATAATATATAAATGCTCATAAATACACACACAAGTTACTTTAAATCCACTTTAGACCTGTGAATCGGTACAAAAAAAAGCAACATTCTGTGGCATCTTGCCTTTAAATGCGTTTGTTATGCCACATATTAAATCTCTAAGCATTTAGCATTAATCTTAGATATGTGTTCCGAATAAAATCCCTTTCTGGTACTGGAGCTAAGGCCAGAATTGAATAAGAGTTATGAACGTGAGCTCTGGAGTTTGAACTTTTGATCCTTCTCTTACTAGCAGTAAGACCAAGAATAAGCAACTAAAATTTCCCATACCTCAGAAGCAATAGTGATACCTACTTCATAGAGTCACTGTGAGAATCAAAAGCAAAAAGCCTTGAAAAAAAAAGAAAATGGAGAAACGTACATCATAAACCTGCACAGAGTAATGATATAAGTAGCATTAAACTCAGGTATATGAGGGAGATTATGAACTATGGTTCATCACCCTTTTTTTTTTTTTTTGCCAGTCCTGGGCCTTGGACTCAGGGCCTGAGCACTGTCCCTGGCTTCTTCCCGCTCAAGGCTAGCACTCTGCAACTTGAGCCACAGCGCCGCTTCTGGCCGTTTTCTGTATATGTGGTGCTGGGGAATCGAACCTAGGGCCTCGTGTATCCGAGGCAGGCACTCTTGCCACTAGGCTATATCCCCAGCCCCCTCATCACCCTTTTAATTTCTGTGATTTCTTAGAACAGGGGACAATTTGCCTTGAAGTAAAACCAAAGCTGTGTCATCATGAATGAGCTATTTAATATCAGAAGTTTAATAGCAGAAATGATAAATGATTCATAACTTTTGAATGTTTCCATTAGTAGCTTTGTTCATCTTTGGGTTTTGAATTTCATAGTTACTTTCCTCTACTATTTTCTATAACTCAACCTCTTCATTTGACATTTACTCAAATTCAAACATTATCCATGATTCAACCTTCCCTTTGTCATTGGCTTTGTTTTTATTCTTTAGATTCTCTCGAGTTCAAAGCTGAAAGAAAGAAACATAAAGGACTTTATGACTGATCACTCCGAATTTTTTGTACCAGGTCTGAGACCCCTCATCCTGAGTAAGAGTGTTTGATAAACTTGGAAATTCTTTCTTTAGTTCTCGGACTATTGACTTGTTACCAATCTCATAACAATCAATCACCCTGTGATGAAAATGACTATATTGTGAGGAATTATGCCACCCAAGAAAAGTTTCTCCTCCTTTTTTTCAAGTGTCTTGAAAAGGTCTATAAACTAGAAGAGAGGGCTAGATGGAAAAGAGAGAGAAATATTTGCTGTCACTGGCAAATAATAATCAGAATGAGAACATATAAATGACATCTGGGATTAAACTACTCTCAAGGACACAATATTTTCTCTAGTGACATTTTTGATCACTTGAGTCATCATTGATGGTTTGATGGCTTGGCTATCAATCTGAAATGGCTCCCTAAGGCTCAGGTGTTCAGGGCTTCGTGTTCAACCTATACTATTGCTTTAAGAGGCAGGTCCTAATGTTAGATCTCTATGTCATTGCTGGATTCCCTTGAAGGCTACAGTAAGACCCTCACTCCTTTACCACCTTCTTCTTCTTCCTCCTCCTCCTCCTCCTCCCCCTCCTCCTCCTCCTCCTCCTCCTCCTTCTCCTCCTGCTCCTCCTTCTCCTCTTCCTCCTCCTTCTTCTTCCTCTCTCTCTCTTTCTCTCTCTCTCTCTCTCTCTTTCTCTCTCTCTATTCTGGATGTGAAGTAAGTGGTTTTGTACTGACTCAGCCTTCCATCATAATATACTGCTGCACCATGGGCCCAAAGCCATAGTGTCAGTGAATCATAGGTTGAAATCTCTCAAACCATGAGCCAGAATGAGTCTTTTCTTCTAACAAGTTGACTATCTCAGGAATTTGTTTTAGTGATAGAAATCTGACTAATACCCTTTTAAAATAATTGTGCATAAAGCATATCCTCCTCCACAAAAGGCATCAAAGCCAGAATTCCTGGCAAATTGAGCTGCCTCATGCCTGCTTTGCTGTCAGTAGTAGCTGTCCAGTCATGAGTCTGATTTATTTTCATCTTAAGATGAGATGTTTTAGATTCCTGCCTCCCATGTTTTGGAACCCGCAGCTACATAGGCTTGTAAATAGCTACACAAGTCCTCGATAAACCTGTCTGATTTCAAAGATTGGCAGTTCAGGATTGTTGGGGGCTGTCCTTCCCCCCCCCCAGCCCTGGGACAATGGGAAGGAGCCCCTCCTACCTTCCGGCCTCAACAGGAAGTGAAAGCCTCCGCCCCTTGGGAGGTGAACACGTGCGTGCCACCATGATGGGGTTGTCCCGCCCACAAAGGAAGTTTTGTGATGTCACTTGATGGACATGGTCCTTAGCCTATGACTGGCCTTTTGGCCAGCCCCCTTTCTTTCCCGCCATTACTTCTATATAAGTGCCCTTCCATATTAAAGTCTTTGAGACGCTTCCCATCACCGCAGTGTGTCCCTGATGCCTTCCTTTTCACCTCCGCCCTTGGTAACATGTGAGGGGACTGGGGGGAGGGGAGGCTTCAGCAACCTTTCCTCAACTTAGCGCTTTCCCATGTGAGCACGCCTTTGGCCTTCCGCTGGCGGAGGGCCAGGCTGAGTACTCTTTCATAGAGTTTGTGGTTACCATTCTCCCCGTGGGGGGAGAAAGGGGTTGTCCAGACCCCAACACAGGATGAGGGCCCAACTGTGTTCCAATTGACTTTATCTTTCCCAACTCTTATTATAGGAGTATGCTCATATTTTCCCATCTCATATCCCATCATTTTGTGTGTGTGGTACTGGGGTTTAAACTCAGGGCCTTGTGTTTACTAGGCAAATGATCTGTCATGTAATCCACACATCCAACCTTTTTCTTGTGTTTTTGCTTTATTTTTTTCAGATATGGTCTTGCACTTTTGCAAGATCCTGAAAAAAATTCCTCCTGCCTCTGCCTCTCATAGCTGACATTGCAAGTAAGAGCCTCTGCATCCATCCGTATCTCACAGTTTTGTAGTCATTTCATTTGTGGAAGATTTGCCTCCTTGAAAAGATTCTAAGTTGGTTTTTGTTTATGCTTCAGGGATTTGTGAGTGTGAGTGTGTGTGTGCGTGTGTGTGTGTGTGTGTGTGTTTTGGTACTCAAGCTTGAACTTAGCACTTCATGTTCTCACTTAGCTGGCACTCTACCACTTGAGCCAAACTTTCAGTGCTATATTATGATGGTTAGTTGGAGATGGAATCTCAAAGATTTTTCTGCCCAGGCTGGCTTTGAACTACAGTGCTCATTCTCAAACTACTGAATAGCTAGCATTACAGGCATAAGCCACCAGCACCCAGAACTAAATTTTCATTTCAGTAATATTTAAAACAATAATACTGTACCACTTTCACTTATGTTATTCCCATTGTCCAAGAATAAGTATTGATAATGTTCCTTTCTATCTTGAAATGCATACTATTCTGGGTGAAAATTTTATATATAATCAATTATTGTTGAAGGAGATTTACAAATATGAACTAATTTGTTTTATATTGTACAAATGAAGAAACTAAGGCTCAGACATTCATTAAGTTTCCTAAGATCAAACAGAAATACATAAAAGGGGTGAAAATTGAAGCCAAGAATTCTGCCTCCATACATCTACAGTCTTAACCTTATATTCTTTGCAATTCCATCAAGTTTGCTACTTCTTTAGTTTTTCCCCATGTTGTGCTATTTTAAGTGATCGTGCAGCCATGAAAACAGCCTTTGTGTGTTAACTAGTAACAATTCATGGCCAAATGTAGAAATCCATGGGCACTTGATGGCCTGGGCTATTTTGATCCAAAACACCCAGAATTGGTCTTTTGGAAAAAAAAATGGATGGATAAAAATGGGGAAGGAAGAAAGAAAGACGGTTCAAGTATTGCCATTAGATAACACTGTAGGAAACACAGGATGTGTCTTCCCAGGGGCCATGATGTTGAAAATAGGTGGTAAAAATGAGAGGAGTGAGTCCACGAACATTGGAATTCGGAGATATATGAACTGCACAATAAAGGAAAAGATAGATTTTCATGTTTATGTAAAGATTATGATGTTTGAGCTGGGAGAGCCTGCACAGCAGAAAGATATTTTATAAAACAAAGGGAGGACCCCCTCTTCTCCCACTCAAAGCTCTGGAAGCCAAGGCTATATTTCTCAGCTGCTGCCAAGATCCACCCAAAAGTGTCAAGTGTAAGATCTTCAGTCACTTAAATCTGCTGTGGAAAGATGGATTCACGTCTGGGGAATTGTATTAAGAAGACTCTCCCGTTTCTCTAAACTAAGTCCAAGAAAGGATGAGAGCTATTTTGTTTCACTGAAATTCTTATCTTAACCATTCCAGATCACATTTCCTGACTGACTGTTGGAAGTTTTCCTATGGCTAGTCAAAGGTATAAAATTCTCTGTTTGGTTCTTTATTTTTGTTGTTGTGGCCACACACTATCTCTTCCTTCCAATCTTAAACTATTATAGAGATTTAAGGTATGCCTAGTTAGCACAAGAAAAAAATCACACAAGTGTTAAATATTTTAAATGTTTGACATATTCTAGATGTCATCTATTCTGGGAGCTATCACTTTTTTATTTCATTTTCAATTATTTTACTTAGGGCATGCTTAAATTTTTTGTATGATTTTTTTTCTTCCTTTTCAGATCTACTCTCACTATTCATGATAATTTGGAAATATAAGACACTGTATTTGACTTCCAATTGGTCCCTAAGTTTCAGAGTTTACATTACCATTGCAAGGTGTGTTGAGGGGCCTCCAGGCTAGCTACAGGTTTGGTGATTTGCTAGAAAAGCTCGCAAACTCAGCGTGTAGTCATGTTCATGGTTAGAATTTATTACTAAGAAAAGGATGCAAATAAAATCATCAAAAGAAAAGGCATGTGGTGCAAAGTCCAGGGGAAAGCAGGCATGGGTTTCCAGAGTCCTTTCCCAGTAGAATCGCACAAGATTCACTTGACTCTCCCAGCAGCAAATGTAAGACATCTAGGGAAACTTGCTGGAAACCCAGAGCTTAGGTTTTCACTGGCGGCCAGTCATAGAGGTACCCTTTACCTGGCACAGGCACAGATTCCAGACTCCCAAAAGAGAAGTGGATATTCCACATGAACCATAGAGTTTGTGCAAGCATTTCAGGCACAGTGAGTCACTCTAAAGAAGAAAGGATGGGAATTCTCCAAAAATCCAAGTTTACACATGCCTACCAGGCCCCAGCTATGCATTTCCAAGAGTCAGTCAAGCTTGTGGTGTGTGTGTGTGTGTGTGTGTGTACAGAAAGAGAGAGAGGTTAACATTGGTTTATAAGCATGGGTTTATGGGGGAGATAAATTCCAGTCATCCTAGCCCCCAATTAAATGTTCTTTTAGAAGATTACACATCAGTCCCATATCTGAGTATTTAAGAGTGATTAAATAAAGTGGCTAATCATCAAATGTGAACTGGAAATAATAATATCAGGTATCCCTTCCATGATAATGTTTGACAATGAAAATTTTCTAGATCCTGTGCTGTTCATTACACACATGACCGCAAAACACTTGAAATGTGGGTAGTGGAACTGAGGAAGTACCTGCTTCATTTCCTTAAATTTTAATTTCAATAACCACACATGACCCAATAGCTACATATTAGACACACATCCATAGATAATTTATTTCATTAAAGCAAATTACGCTGAGATTCGAATGTTTCATAGCACGGAAAACACCAATCATATTTCCCTGAAAGCCAAACCAATACTACAATGTGTTCTCACAAATATCTTTATTTCTTTGTGGCCTTAATCCAAATTTTGAAGATCTACTCAGAATAAAGAATATTTTATCACCACCAGCTAGACTGATGTGTGTACGTGTGCCTGTTGTGTGTGCATGTGTTTATGTGTGTACAATCACTTTAAAAAAGGGTGTCTAGAGATTGTCAGTGATTATCTTCTCAAAGGATCTTCATGAAAAAGAACAGCTTGTCATTTTCTCATAGCACAACCAACTGGCACCAATTCAGTGAATCTCAAGTGCAAATATTAAGTTCATATTTTTGAGTTACTGGCTGTTGTGTTGGGAATGAAATAAGAATGAAATAGCAAGAATGACAATTATCTTGAGAAAAGTATTTAATGAGGGATTATATACCTCAATTTACCCAGATATTAGTTTGGCAAAACATATCTTGACATTGCTGTATCACTCAAATCTGATAGGAAATAATTTTATATGCAATACAAATACATACATATGCACACACATTTTAGAAAAGGGGGAACAGATTATTAGTCGTCAAGTTTTTAGGTAAGGTAAGGAAAGGTAGGAAGAGGAGAGACTACACATGAGGAAGAGGATGTGTGTGAGGTTACTGTAGGGAAACTGGTGATAATGGTGGTGATGGAACACTTCTATATCATGGCTGTAGTACGAGATACATGGACCTACACAGGTGACAAAATTCCACAGAATTCCACATGCACACACATCCACACAGGTTCAAATAAAACTGATGAAATTTCAATAAGATCAATAATCATATCACTATATATATTACATATATATGTAGATAATATACAATCCTGCAATAATGCTATCATGGATAAAGAATAAGAGATTGTTATCATTTTTTCTAACATATATAAGAATAAATTTCTCAGTAAAAACTTCACCTCACGCTACCAAAAACCAAATACAGTGACAACAGGGGATAAACCATGGGAAAGAAAAATAAGAGAAAAAAAGAATAGTTCCACAGAGTACATACATTTATTTGAATTAGGGAAGGGAAAGAGAACATAAAAATGGTGAGACAAAAGATAAAGGGTGAACCAATGCAATGACAATACTCACAAGACAATATGTTGGAAATTAACTGTACAGTAGGGGGAGAGAGAAGACGTGGGGGGAGAAAAACGAGGGAGGGAGTAACAAGTATGACAAGAAATGTACTCACTACCTTACGTATGTGACTGTAACCCCTCTGTAAATCACCTGGACAATAAAATTAAATTAAAAAATAAAAAGTTTTTAAAGAGATAAAATATTTTTTTATTTCAACTCACATTGGGTGGATAGCATATGCAATTGTAACTACTCAAGAGGGGCTGAGATCTGAGGATTGTAGTTCAAAGCCAGTCTGAGCAGAAAAGTCCTCTGCTTTTCTGCTCTTTTTTCTAATTAATCACCAAAAAGTCAGAAGTGGAGGTGTGGCTTAAGGTATAGATTTGAACAGGATAAAGGGCAAGTGAAAGCATAAGACCCAAGTTCAAGTCACAGTCCCATCACATACATACACACACAGAGAGTTAGAATTTACTGTTTAAAAATTGTTGGGAATTCTTAAGAATGGCTGTTACGGGTTTCTCAGCCACAAATTAAAAAGCAAAGAAAGAAACTGGGCAAGTCCCAAGCAGGCTGCAGCATGTTTACCCCACAACCATTGCAACACAAATGTTATGCTGGAGTTCCATTTTGAAAGTCACGACCCTCCCCACATCTTGGGCTTGGAGAATTCCACTCTTCAGCAAATCTGAACACAGCACACTTTCCTTGCTCACCCAGGACAGCTGGACACAAGATGAAAGGTTAAGACTTTACCGAGGCTTAAAATCAAAAGACTGAAACCCGTTGCATCTGCTCTCTCCCTGGAAAGCATAAAAGCAGGACAGATTTGGGAATCTCCAACAAGCAAGCTGTCTAACAACACAGACTAGCTTTTAAGTTGCTGGTTATGCTCTGGTTTTAAAAGCCATTATCCCTAAAGGCTTTGGGAAAGCTTTTTAAATGATTACTGCCTGCTGTCTGCAGGGATGTGGGGGAATGGGAGTGAGATGGTTGGTTCACATTTGGGCCTGAAAGTATGAAGAGAAAAGAGGTCTTCTTGGGCCAGTTTAGAGAGGTTGCTCCAGTTAATGGTGAATTCTGGGGATGAAATTTGATTGAGATCCAGCCACCATGTTGAGATTCTCACTCCACTGCACCCTTCTTGAAGTCTTAGAGTTGAAATTCTCTGTCCTAATACCTGCTAATGTTGGCTAATGCAGTGAAACTGTAGGTTTATCTGAGATTTCACCACTTTGCAATATTCTCTGGTCTCTAGAAGAGATAGACTCTTTTTTTCTATTCTGTGCTTTATGTGTGCACAGAGAGAGAGCTTGAGAGACAGAGTCAGGGTGAAACAGAAAGGGCGAATTTGTGCGTCTATGAATGATTACAAGCTCTTACAAGAAGAATTTTGAGACAGGATCTTCCTCTGTAGCCCAGGCTGCCCTCAAACTCATGATTCCCCCGCTTCAGCCTCCTGAATGCCGGGATTACAAGCATTAACCACAGTAAGAAAAAAAATGTTCTTAGCCTTATTTGTTCCTAATTCAAAGGATGATTATTGAATGCCTGAACAAATAAAGTCACTGGGCCATTTACAACCAAAGCATCAATCTTAAGGACTTTTTCTGAATAAAGAAATTCTTCATACAGAATTTTCTTCATTTTCTTTTTTTCCCCATATCTAACTTGAGATAAAGCAACTGCATTTGCAACTTCCGTTAAAAAATAAGACTGGTTTCAGTAGATCTCATGGATAATTTTCCAAGATGCTCTCACTGAACAGCCACAATGGCTGTTTATTCTAGGGCACAGTCTGAACTCTTACTCCTCCCTCCTTACCCAGTAGTGTGGCACCACAGATAATACTCTATCTTCTCCTCCTGCATTTTCTTCTCACGCACCTAATAAACTAATCACTTTTCAAATTTTCTGTTCTTGAAAATAAACAGCATGATTTGGATTTAAAAGTACAAAGGCGAAAATAACTTTTAATCTTTAATATAATAGTTCCTTATGACCAAAAAGAAACCTTTTTTTTTTTTTTTGCCATACTGTGACTTGAACTTAGAGCCTGGAGCTTGCTAGTCTGGTGCTCAACTGCTGAGCAACAACTCTGTTTATCTACTGGTTATTTTTAGGCCAAGGCTTTTTTCCTGCCTGGCGCACCTGAGGCATTACCCGCCTACTTTGGGCTTTCTAGACTCACTAGGATAACAGGTGTGCACAACTGTGTTCAGTTTTCCTCCATGGGAGGTCTTATAGACCTTTCTGTCCAGGCTGACCTGGGAATTTGATCCTTCTTTTCTCAGCCTCTCAAATAGCTAAGAGCACCAGTGCAGGCTACCGGCTCCCAGCTTCCTTATGGTTACATTTGATAAATAGAAAAACAAATATTTCTTCAACACTTGTATTCCATACCCTCTGAATCAGATTTACCACTGGCAATAATAAACACATGCATAGTACAATTTTCTGTGTTAAGCTTCAGAAAATGTACCAGTATTTTTCCTGAAATGTTACATAATAATTCTATCAAAGTCAGTGAAATCAGAGCAATATGATTACTATATACATCTTAAAGCTACCTTGAGCCCTAAATCTATCACTAATTTGCTTTTAACTCTGACAACTTATTAAAACTATTTGAGCACCTAATTCTTCACCAATACAATACATTTGATAATGCTTTCATAATATTATTCCAATGTTATAATATACACAGGGTATATATAGATAGTGATTGATGCAACAGATTCATGTTAAATTTTACTAAAACTCATGTATTGAGAATTAAATTTCCAAATAAGAAACAAGTCACAGAAAAAACTCAGTCACAGCTGAAACAAGGATAGACTGCTTGTGTGCCTTTTTGTCTTGACTTGTTTTGACACAAATTGCCTTAAATACTGCCATACAGCCAAGACTGATTTTTTATTACCACTCTTTGAAAAATAACTGACAGAGTATTTTAGTTTACATGTCATGAAGAAAGGAACAACTGGCTTTTCAAAGTGACTGTCCTGCTTTCCATTCCTGTTTTAAAAGCCAATTTGAATTCTCATTTTGTTCATGCTTTTTTCAGAAGAGGAAAAAAAGCTGTAATAAAACAATAAAACCAGTTAACAACTTTCGTGTGAGCCCAAAATGGCTGACCTTTGCCTTCTTACATTACACAAAAAGCTTATGAACTTTATAGACCCCTGAATACACTGTGTGTATGAACAACCTGACCTAAAAAATACCACGTACATTTTTACTTCTTTCTCTACTCATAAAAATAAGCTGGGGTGGGGGGGGAGGGAGGAAGGGAGAGAGAGAGAGTCCAGAGAAATTTTATGGGTTTTTTGAACCTTATTTTGGCAACTTGAAAAGAAAACTTCTGGGATTTGAAGTTGTTGTTCCAGCAAACTTACTTATGTTAAAGCTGATATTTGGGCCTTCAAACTCATTCCCTCAGGCAGTTAAATATGTTCAGAGAATCTTGGCTCTTTTAAAGTAAGACTGCTTTAAGAAGGAATATATATATATATATATACATATATATATATGAAGTTATTTACTATTTCCTTTCAAGAAATTTAGAGACATGTTTTGAAACTGTCTTGAAAACAACTTTACATCATATTATTTCAGTAATACCATGAAACTGATACTCTATTCTTTCAGGAAAGTTATAGTTCACTTTAGGATCAATAGTAGCATGTCTAAAGAGTGACATCAACCAAGGGGCACTGAGCTCACAGACTGACATGTTGAATTGAAACCCCTCTAGACAACTACTTAAGGATATTTTTAATGAATAAATAATGTGCTTTTTAAAAGTGAATTATCAAAACTTACTAGTTAGGATCTCACTTCCTCAACATGAAGTTGTATAATTATATTCTGCCAGCAATATTCTACCCATCCTTCCAGGCCCTATTATAGTTCTGCAAGAATAAAATTATATACTAATGAGGATTCTGTTACTACTTTCTAATAGATCATAGAATCTCAATATGAGTATCTGTCCTTCATTTCACATGTGTTTAATGGATCTGAATCCCTAGAGTAGAGGACACAAAACAGGAACACTTACAAAACACAAATCCTCCAAGATATAATTACAATTCCACTATTGCTCTGTGTCCCTAGGGCAACTCCCTTCTTATCCTTCCTCCAATCTAAACCTTAGGATAGTCATAGATTTAATTCCTTCTTAGCCTTTGTTCCAAAACCAGATATGGCCATCTTCACTAGTGGTTCTACTATATATACTCACATGAAATGCTGTTGTTTTTTGAAGTTAAATGGATCCAAATGCTTCATAAAATCTTTTTTTAATTTTTATCTCTTTATTTTTTTTAATTTTTATTGTTAAGGTGAAGTACAGAGGGGTTACAGTTATATACGTAAGGTAGTGAGTACATTTCTTGTCAAACTTGTTACTTCTGAGGTGCCAGACTTTGAAGTCAGGCCCCACCACGTGAACCCCATTTTAGAATCGAACCCTGAGCCAATCAGATTTGTACCTGTGTTCTAATCTTGCTTGCACAGCTGATTGTTGTAACCTTGTTCTTTGCCTTTATAAGCCCTGTGTAATCACAGCTTGGGGCTTCCTCCTAACCTCCGCTGTGTCGGTGGGTAGGATGAGGCCCGAGTTGGCAGCTCGTTAAATAAAGCCTTGCCTTGCTTTTGCATTTCGGAGTGTCTGAATCTCGGTGGTCTTCTTGGGGGTGGTCTTGCGACTTGGCACAACACTTCCTCCCTCATTTTTCTACCACCACCCCTTCTCCCCAATCCCCTCTCTCAGTTGTACAGTTAGTTTACAACTTATTGCCTTGTAAGTGTTGCTGTTGCATTGGTTTGCCTTTTACCCTTTGCCTCACCATTTTAATGTTCCCCTTCCCTCCCCTAATTCAAACATATATACAATGTCTTATTTTTCTGTTTACAAGGTTGAAGAAAGAAGCTGATAATACATATTTTCTTGATGCTTAGTTTTTCTCTGATGGTGGTTTATATACACTTTGGGAGTCTAGTGTTTATCTATCATGATACTGATTCTCTTTAGCAATTCCCGGTACAAGCTACAGTTCTTCTATAATCCTTTTATCTTTGCACACTTCCTGTTTTGCCTAAGACCCCATTTTTACCTTTCCGAACTTCCTATTCTCAATCAAATTTTCTTCATCCTTTAAGTGATGGAATAGATAACATTTAATACTTGCCTCATTTTTCTGACCATGAACTTCCTCATCCCAAGCTTAGTTTAACAATCTGTCCCTTGTGTTTCATTGGATCAGGAGCAGATATCTATCATATATGATCCTTCTGTAGTGTGGCTACATACTTGCTATTGTTTTCAGTAGGTGATAAGCCCCAAGAGAGCTATTGAAGTATGATGTCTTAAAGAGCTATTCACACTGGCTGGGAATATGGCCTAGTGGCAAGAGTGCTTGCCTCCTGTACATGAAGCCCAGGGTTCGATTCCCCAGCACCACTTATATAGAAAACGGCCAGAAGTGGCGCTGTGGCTCAAGTGGCAGAGTGCTAGCCTTGAGCAAAAAAGAAGCCAGGGACAGTGCTCAGGCCCTGAGTCCAAGGCCCAGGACTGGCAAAAAAAAAAAAAAAAAAAAAAAGAGCTATTCACACATTAATCCATCAGTGTGACATGATGCTCATTTAAGACGTCCTTCTTGAGTAACATAAATGAGTCCTAACAGATGAAATAACAGCTGAATAAATGGCTGGAGAATATTAAAGGAAAAGATGGAAAGAATCAATCACATTAATTCAATCACTTTTCTTACTATACATGCTTGTGTTTGTGATTTTTATTTTACCCAAATTGTATAATTCTTTGCTCCCAGAAACATTGCCCCAAATTTAATCTAACAGACAATTTCCTGAATTTAACCACATAAAAAGGTTTTAAAAATGTATTTCTTCTATTTGGCTTTTTCCTCCATTATCAGCTCCGCCCTGGGTACACTTTAGTCTAACTGGAGCTGCTTCTATTCATTTCAGACACAGAATAAAAGAACTGATGGAAAGATGGGATGCTTTAAGCCAAAAATCCATTACTTTTTATTGGTTGCCTTATTCTTATACTCAGCAGGTACGGCTGTGGTAAAGTGCTGCTTGTGAATTAATGCTGGTGGTAGTGATGATGGTGATGGCAGAGATAGGTATCAATATAACAGTGAGGAAGATGAATCACCATTCATTTGGGATGGGATGATAATGTTATGATTGTATTAACAGTGGTAGAAGTGATAATGGTGGAATGGCAATAGTGGTGGTCATGATATTTGTAATTGTTGTTAATCATGGTGCAAGTGGTTGAACAAAATTCTGCAAAGTCTTCTCCATGAATACCTAAATAGGGGCTGAGAAGGTGGCTTGGAGGTACAGTGCTTGCCTAGTGTGCACAAATCCCTGGGTTTGAGTCCTCAGCATCACATAAACAGAAAAAGCTGCAAGTGGTACTGTGGCTCAAGTGGTAGAGTGCAAGCCTTGAGCAAAAGAAGACAGGGGTAGTGCTTGGGCCCTGAGTTCAAGCCCCAGGACTGGCAAATAAATAAATAAATAAATAAATAAATAGATGGATCAATCCATTAAAATTAATATGACAAATTTCCATTTATACTTGGGTAATATGGTGTCCATAAAGGTACTGCCTGCATACCTGTGGTGTGTGCCCAATTCCTCTAACCCTGAGATTACATGTAACACCTTTCCCTCATCCTTTGCATTATTTATGTCTGAAACAAACCAACTATCATTTCCCTGAGAAACCTTCCCTGACCTCATAGCAATTATAGTTCTCCTAGTTCTGAACATTTGACACAACAGTTAACTATTTACCTTTCTATCTCTGTAGCTAAAAGAAAACAGAAAGAAAGAAAGAACGAAAGAAAGAAAGAAAGAAAGAAAGAAAGAAAGAAAGAAAGAAAGAAAGAAAGGAAGGAAGGAAGGAAGGAAGGAAGGAAGGAAGGAAGGAAGGAAGGAAGGGAGAGAGAGAAAGAAAGAAAGGAAGAAAGAAAGAAAGAAAGAAAGAAAGAAAGAAAGAAAGAAAAAAGAAAGAAAGAAAGAAAGAAAGAAAGAAAGAAAGAAAGAAAGAAAGAAAGAAAGAAAGAAAGAAAGAAAGAAAAGAAAGATATCCCAGCCAGGTACTGGTGGCTCACACATGTAATCTTCACTATTCAGGGGGCTGAGATCTGAGGATCGCTGTTCAAAGCCAGGACAGGAAAAATCCATGAGACTCTTATCTCCAATTAACTATCAGGAAAGCAGAAGTGGCACTGTGGCTCAAAGTGGAAAAGTGCTAGTCCCAAGGAAAAAAATCCCAGGCTCTGAATGGAAGAAGCTCAAGGCCGATTAAAACTTAAAAATAAAAACTAAAAGAAATATCTTCAAGGCTGGCAGAAGTTATGCCTTCTGATTTTTGTCTCCCAAGCATCTCCCATAACATGTGAAGTAAATGCTTCCATACACCTGCATGGAAGAAAGACAACCGCCTTATGATAGACATTCTGAGAAAAACAAACAACCCTTTTGTAGTTTGGGGGTTGGGGGTTGAACCAGGGCCTGTCCTGAGATTTTGTGCTCAGGGTTAGTGCTCTACCACTTAAACCACAGCTTCACTTAAGGTTTTTTTGCTGGTTAGTTGGAGATGAGTCTCACAGGACTTTCCTGCCAGTGCTGGCTTCAAATCACAACCCTCAACTCAGCCTCCAGAATAGCCAGGATTACAGGTATGAGCCACCAGTGTCCAGCTCTTGTCTAGTTTTGCTGACCAATTACCAGTGGGTGCTTATTAATAGTCAAAGGAAAAGAAACTCAGAAATAGTTCCAATATTCACTAGATTCACAAAGCAACACTGAAGCAAGGATTCTGATACTCCGAGTCTTTTCCATTCCCGATGTTCAGAGAGGTTAAACTACAGGTGAGGTAGACTTTGTAGGAGATAAGACACTCTAGTAACCAAGGATGATTTACTTCAGTGATATTTATTTTAGCAACAGAACCCCAACAGAGCCCAAGCATTGCTGTTCTCTTCATAAAAGCAGACTAACATATGCTATCTCACTTCTGTCCCTTGTGTCATTTTTATGCCCTGTGAAGCACTTAATAGAACCACATTTTCTCCAGTAAGACTGAATTAACAGTAGCTAAGCAATTCCTATTTTGGGAACCCACCTCCTCTCCAACTGAAGCAGAGATAGTTACCTTGGAAAATAGCACCTGCAAAAATACAGAAAGAAGTGACTGGGTCCAGATGGTGAAATTTGGTAGTTTCCAGCAGATTCTCATAGCCAGAGCTTTAGGCCAAATCCATTCCATCACACCTTTTGCTTAGAGATGGACTGAAAACAAAAACATGGGAAATTCCCAGGACCTTTGTAGTTTCTTTGATGTAGATGTTCACCCAGTGGAGGACAAGCAGTGGAACTGAGATCAAAACAACTGGTCTTTATTATTGTTCGCGGTTCCCTCTGACACTGTTCGCTGAAAGGAAAGGAGCTGAATGATTTCCAGCTTGGGTTCAGCTCTCCTGAGAAGCTTGTGGTTTCATGAGTCTGAAAACACTACATTCTCCCCCAATACTACTTTGTCCAACAACTCTTGTACATAGGCTCCTCCTGCTCCCAAAGCAGTGCTCTAAAAGCCATTCCTTCCAGGAGAGCCAGTTCAACCAGCAGCCAAGAGTCAACCTTGATAAATACGATTTTAATAAGTGCTAGAAAATCAGGAAATTGCAGGCTCTTGGCTTTGTGATTTTTGTCATACCCAGCTCCCTACAGAGAGCTAAAGAAGAGCCAGTAACGTGTCATCCTTTCCATCAGAGTCCTGCACAAAAAGTCACCATGAAAGAGCCATTTTCCTGTCAGGTACTACTGTATATCAAACTTATCTGCCTCATGGAGAAAATGATGAAATTAATTTGAAAACAAAAGGAAGAGTATGTAACAACACTGGCAAAGGACAAGGTTTATAAGCCAGCCCAAGGGTTCTCCAAATCTACCATAAGGGAAACATCTGACAGAGAAAAATGTGTGCTGGCAATTTGTTTGATTGTAATTTCAATGAAAAATTGAAACCATACTTCCATGGGATTAGGCTTCCCTCATTCGCCAGAAGGAGGTTCATGTTAACAAATAGGGACCATGCTAGCATCCCCACATTGTCTACTTTCAGGCCGCTTGCCCATTAGTATACATTGTCAGCTTCGAAAGTCTTGCTATGGAAGAATCCTCCTCCGTGGGGTCACAGGTGGTAGAAGTAGGTTTTGAACATGTTAACGACAGAAAGTCACTACAATTGTTACAAAAGTCGACATATGCCTTGCAGATTCAGTAATAATTAGAGAAATAAGTAAGTCTAAAGAGTTTCCATTCATGACAGATAATAAGACTTCAATGGTGTGCAAAAAAAGGGGCTATAGTTTGCCCAATATAATGTAAACACTACTGGATGAAGGGAAGACTCTTGTCATTTAATGTCCCCAAGTGCTGTGTCCTTTGGCTTTGTCATTCAGAGGAGAATGCTATAAGGAAAAGGGTAATGTTTCTGTTTTGCAAAAGAACAAATGTTTGGTGAGGAAAAGCCAAGCAGGAGAGCCCAAGAGGTCCTTCACAGTATGTGTTTGTAGAGTACCAGAGCTGTTTACAGTCTGTCAGTATCCCAAGGACTCAGTCAATGCCATGATAATTAATGTGTTTAAAGATTAATGAGCTCAAGACCAGTATATGGAGAAGATAGTTGACAAGTCAGCAATGTAAGGACTGAAAGAAGGGATTATTTTGTCTTGTGTTTTTATTTATTCATTCTTCCAGCACTGCTGCCTGTCTTATGAGCCCCCTTTGCCTCTTTGACTCTATTCTGATCATCCACAAAAATGTGGATATTAACCTCCTTGTGATGAGGTGTTTCATAAAAAAAAATCTATCCTTGGGACCTCAAAAGGATTCTCTATTCCAGTGCATTTATATCAGTATATAAAGACTTGAATAATTTGAGAATGCTTTCAAATAAAACATGCAGCTGGTAGAAGGAGAGTACATGAGAAAGTCTCTTATGAAAGATCCTCAGCCAAAGAATCTTCTAGAGATTTTGATGGCATGCACTTTCCCTAAGAAGTTCCAATTACACCGAAAAATACTTAATATTACCCTGCCTAATCTAGATTTAGTAAATTCCCAGTAGGCAGAAGCTACATCTTTTAAGAATTGACTCTATTATCCAGCACATGACAGATGCTCAGTTAATGGAGTCAAATAAAATACTTCAGTTTTCTACAATTCAAAAGATAGTTTGTAGTTTGGGTATGGTGGTTCTAGTATATATCTGTAGGTAGATATTGCAAAGATTACAGTTTAAAACCAGTCCCAGAAAAACATTAGCAAGTCCCCATCTCAACATGCAAGTGGAGAATAGTGCTATCCAACTGAAATCTTAACAACATAATATGCATGTGTAGAAAGATGAGTATGAAACTAACCTGGGCAAAAACTAAGAGACTGTATCTGAAAAATAACTAAACCAAAAGGAGGTAAGGGTGTGGCTCAAGTGGTAGTATCAGCCTAGCAAGTGCAATATTTTGAGTTGAACCCAAATATCAGCAAATATAGTTATATAGATGATGATGACAGAGAGATAGACAGACAGACAGACAGACAGATAAAACAATATAAATTTGGAACCCAAGAGAGTCTCATAAAACTTGCTATGACTAAATAAAACATTGCTGGGCTGGGAATATGGCCTAGTGGTAAAGTGCTCACCTCATATATATGAAGCCCTGGGTTCGATTCCTCAGCACCACATATACAGAAAAAGCCGGAAGTGGCACCGTGGCTCAAGTGGTAGAGGGCTAGCCTTGAGCAAGAGATAAGCCAGGGACAGTGCTCGGGCCCTAAGTTCAAGCCCCACAACTGGCAAAAAAAAAAAAAAAAGAAGACGAAGAAAATATTGTTGATTTTTTTAGAGTTCCATTAAGTTTAACCCCATCCCACCAATGTCAATCTGAGACAAACTTGCCTTCATGCTTTTGTTCCATTGTTTCCTAAATGACTTGAAATTACTACTTTATTCCCATAGAGACTAAATTACTCTGAATGTGGACTCTAGAAGGAATTGCCCCCAATGATTCTAATAGTTGTCTAATTACCCTATAACATTTTGTTAGGTTATTGTGGAAACACAAAATAATCCATCACTTGTCACTAAATATATGAGGCAAAAGTTATACAAAGCACCAAAAAAAATGTACATTCCTAGTAACAGCTTTTTTTTAAAGAAGGGTGAGCTATATTCTTCACGTTTCTTGGTTCTAGAGAGGTAGGTAAGAGGAAGCTTTTATATATACTTAGGCAGAAATGCAATTTTTTTTTACCTTGAAAGAATTGAAATTGTGAGAGAAGATTGGTTTTAATTTGTTTTCTGCCTTTCCAATGCATCAAATGGCAAAGTGAGGAAAAGGAAATAATCAGAAATATACAAAATATATCTTCTCAAAATAATAGACTTGTACCCACTACATCAGCCTTCCCTGTCACCTCTGTCTCTAGGCCTCTAGCTACTCATGAGAATTCTTGGGCCTCAGCAGACCTAGTGAATTAGAAAGTCTAGGATGGAGCCCATCTACCTGTGCTACAGAAAGTCATCTGGGTAATTGTGAAGCTTTTTTTTTTTAATTTGAGAATCAATGTGTATACTAAAGACAATGAAGAAAATGGTCTATTGGAGAAGAAAAATACATGCCAGTTTGGGAAGATTTGAGAAAGTGGAAATAAGAAAAATATGAAATAGTTATGAATAGTACAGTTATGAATGGTGGTCTACTAAATAGTATTATTCAATTGTGATTCTTAAGTATATATTCAACTTGATCTATAAAACCAGGGTCTCTCGGCCCTGAATCATTTTTTTTAATAATTACTTATTTATTGTCAAAGTGATGTACAAAGGGGTTACAGTTTCTTATATAAGGCAGTGGGTACATTTCTTGTGCAATTTGTTACCTCCTCCCTCATTTCCCTCCTCCCCCTCCCTCCTCCCCACTCCCTCCATGAGTTGTTCAGTTGATTTACACCAAATGGTTTTACAAGTATTGCTTTTGGAGTCATTTGTCTTTTTATCCTGTCTCTCGATTTTGATATTCCCTTTCCCTTCCCTAGTTCTAATACAAGTATATGTAGTATCCAGGGATGAGATACAGTGATAGCACGGGGGAAACCACAGGCAGGGGATACAAGAGGATCATCAACAAAAAAAGCTACAGTTTCACATGGCATGTTGAAAGTAATTACAACAGTGATATAACAGTCGTTTCCATAACATGGAGTTCGTTTCACTTAGCATCACCTTATGTGTTCATAAGGGCATAGCAATTGGGCTCTTGTGATCCTCTGCTGTGACTAGCCTAAACCTGTACTAATTATTCCCTATGAGGGAAACCGTAGAGTCCATGTTTCTTTGGGTCTGGCTCACTTCACTTAGTATAATTTTTTCCAAGTCCTTACCAATGAGACAATGTCATTCTTTCTGATAAATAAAATTCCATTGTGTATATGTACCACATTTTCCTGATTCATTCATCTACTGAGGGGCATCTGGGTTGGTTCCATATTTTAGCAATGACAAATTGTGCTGTGATGAACATTGTTGTGCTGGTTACTTTAGTGCCACCAATCATTTTTAAGCATCTACCTGTATTAAATTATCAAGATTTAGAATTGAAAAGAAACATGACATTTTTACTTATTTGGAACACTATCAATATAAATTCTAAGTGTTGGAAGCAATTTAATTACCAAGAATTTAAAACCGTTTTAGAAAGTTTCAATAATTTTTATTGATTAACAAATGTTGAAGCTAAATAACCAAAATTTCTTCTCCTTGTGTGAATAGTTTTAAACTGTTAACAGAATTTAAGTTAAATTATTAAATAATTTAATATAGCTAAGTTGTTAAGTAATTCAAATAGTGGACACAAATAAGGTCTATATCTTTTGGAGAACTTAAAATCAACATTTATATTCTGGGACGTTTTAAAAGGATTCCAAATGGCAAAAAGAAACATTGCTTTCACGTTTATCTTCTAATCTCAGCCTATGAGCTCATAAATACAGTTTTTGCAAAACTATTTTATTTCTCATTCCTGTGTAATTTGATGAATAGGTCTTTTCCTTTAGAAGTATACCCAAAAATCATGATACGGTTCCTAAGGGATCAAATATTTAAGAGACAATATGCTAGAAAATATTTTTTAAATAGTTTCAATGTGAACACTTAAATGAGACTCAAGTTCTATCCTGTTTTTTTCTTAATTTTGTGTCTTGAACAAGTCTATTAATCTTTCTAATACCTATTCCTTACAGGAATAATGACAGACTGATACTATTCTTAAAAGATTATAAGCTTGAAAAGATTAACTCATGGAGATACCTTGGTAAAAATTAGTTTGTGTTATATGAACCAAATGTCTAGGTTTTTGGGTTTGTTTGTTTTTTTAGAAATCTGGAATATTTATAAGCTTTAAGAAGTACTCGTTTAGAGCTATTTAACACAAAGGCCTTTAAACTATTTATTGCCAAAATATGATGTCATTCCCTAAGGAATCTACTAAGGCTTCAACATGGTTCATTTTGCTTGCTAAGATATTATTTTTAATCAGTAAATTAAAATTTTCAATATCTGTTGGACGTTGTGGCTAATTTAGTTTTTCTTAACTATCTTAATAAACAATTTATATATTAAAAATTAATTGAGTCGTAGTTGCCATTCATTAACAGCAGCCAAAAAATGATTCTCACAAGCATTATTTTGGCTTGTGCTCATTCAGGGTGTGATTATAAAGGGAAATCCTTGGCCTTCTATGTTCACTTAGCAAATTATAGACCAAATCTCTAGCCTTCCAACATGTGAAAAGGCCAGGATAATGTAGCCTCTGAGGGAAAAAAAGAGACATTTGGGGTACTGTAAACAGAATAGCAGCTTGAATGCTCAGGTAACATGGAATCCCAGACAGATCATTACATACAGATTTGCCAAACAAGAACAAAGACCTTAAATACAAATACAGCTTAGAAATGAGCTGATCCCAGGAACTTTTGCACCACCCCTTGTCAGAATACAATGAAACACAAGGAGGCCTGAGAGATTCATTGAGAGCCTATTAACCCTTTAGAACCCACGAGTCCCCTGGGAATTTAAGTATCTGAAAAATGTAATATGGCAACCTGGCCAATTCTACCTATGAATACTAATGAACTTCCAGGATAAACATTGTTCCCATTTTGTGAGTGGCGATATTTGAATTTTTTTTAAAAAATCTCATCCTTTAAGAATAGTGTGTTTGGAAATTCTCCTCAAATAACCTAACAGTTCTCTGAAATCCTGGCTTTGTATCCTATGCTGTTGAATTTGACAGAGAAGAGGAATTTTCACTTTGGGAGAACATCCAAAATAAAGAGACTTGGGAAGTAGAACTTGCTTCACTCTGTAGGGACAAGAGAGGACCTGCACATTTGCTGAGCGTGTACTTTCTTAAGTAGATACATATGTTTTGCATCTGTTAATCTCTTGAGCACTCTATATCTTTAGAATTTCACTGCCTCGTGACTTTCCATTAGCTTTAATTACAAAAGGAAAACGCCACTTCAAAAATGGCATCTTTTGAGTTGTGAGTCCCACATCTTTGAGTAAGGTAAATAAATAGTTGGGGGGTGCTTCATGTAACATTAACCTCCTAATATAATAGTGATAATTTTACTCATTCATATCCATCAACAAGTGTGTATCTATTGGGCTAGATACTAGATTAATACTTGCTCTAGTTTTAATTAATATTTTTCACCATTAAGGAAATGTTCACCTTAGGAATGGACATTCCTTTGACTTAGACTGAAAATTTCAGACAATTTCTATTTTAAATACTATTATTTGTTTGCACATCCTTGATGGAAATAACACAGGAATAAGTGCATTTTAATCACAGTTTCAGCCACAAAAGCATTGGGTGAGCTTCTGTAAGTGCCTCAATCCCTGTGGCCCTAGTTTTCCTCCTAGGCAAAGCAAGTGGATGGACTGGAAAAATCAGAAAGGTTCTTTTGAACCTTAAACATGGGCTTTTCACCAAACAGGGCACTGGAGTGACTGTCATGAATTAGACTGGAATTTCTATCTCCAATAGCAGCTATGTTCTGTCATTTTCTGTCAGCATCATAATGCAGAGGAGGTACTGATTGCTTGAGTAGATACTACATAAACCATGACAATGACTTCCTCCATGTTCAATGTGAATTCACTTTCTAGCCCTGAATGTCAACTGTTCTGTGGTCTGTCAGCTGCTCTTAGTCTGGTTGAACCTCTGATGGCTGGCTAAGGAGCTAGTTAGTGAATAGTTGGATCCTAGACATTGACTTTGGGGCTTTCTGATCCACAGGGAAGTATCAAATGTTATGTGGATCAAGCACTAAAGTCCTTCCCAGCATAGTCAGGTTTCCACTGTAATTGTGATGCTATAAACTGAATAGTAGCTGCCTCGATGCTGGGTGCCTTATGCAGAAGTTTAGAATGGTCAGAACAGTCCACAGGGAGCCAACTTTTGAGCTGAGATGGGGGCTGTCCTGTCCCCATCCCAGATCCACACAGCTGCTTGCAGCCTGCCCTACCTTACTCTGAACCTTTCCTGACATATATGTAAGTCAGCTGCTCTTGGACGTAAGGCCACAGGGAAACTGAGAAGGGGACAGAAGGTGAGAGAGAGGGAAATGGGGGTTTTCTCATCCTGTACTCTCCAAGGATGTCATCTGAACAAGTTGGAGAGTTATTTCTGTAGATTGCACAGACTCATTGCATTTTCCAGTGTGAGAGCCATGAGCTGAGCACTGCAGCATTACTGAGTATTACTGAAATAAGGTTTGCTGCTTGGTCAAGTCCCTAAAGAATGGAGTTAATCAGTCAATCTCCTCCCCATCTCTCATTACTCCCCTCCTGGCCCAGCCTCCCAGGGCCTTTCTCCTGTCTCTCAGCCTCCCTCTCTGTAACAACTCCCCCACCCCAGCTCTCATTCCCTTCTGACTCACAGTGTGCCTATGTCTTGTCTTTGTGTGTGTGTGTGTGTGTGTGTGTATATGTGTGTATGCATGTTTATGTCTATGTGCTTTTATTGGTGTGTGTGTGTGTGTGTGTGTGTGTGTGTGTGTGTGTATGCAATGTTTCTGTCTATGTGCTTTTATTGGTGGGTGGGTGTGTCTGTCTGTCTCTATCCTTTCTATTTCTCCTGCTCAGTGACTGTATGCGTTTCTCTTTCTCCTACTCCATTTATCCTTCCCTTTCTCTTCTCCAAAAGAAATAAAGCTCTCTATCACCCTCTTTCTCTCCCTCCTTTTCTCCCTCCTTCCTTCCCTTGGCGTTCCAATAACCACTCTTCCTCACTAGACCTAGAGGTAAACAAAGGCCTTTTACCCACTAATTTCAAACTGCCACACCATCATTTGGGTTTCTTTATATTCTAGCCTAACTTTTATAATAGTCTTTTTTTAAAAGATCTCTAATTTCTTAAATTAAACTTTCCACCTGTTACTTATATAATCCAGCATGCTTCCCCAATAATGAAATAGGAATGAGATACTGTCCGTCATTGAATAATTTTCTTATTAACTAGTATGGGAGAATAATAACTCTCATGGGTTCTTTGCTGGAAAAAGTCCTGTAATAAAAGATGATGGGCTGGGGATATAGCCTAGTGGCAAGAGTGCCTGCCTCGGTATACCCGAGGCCCTAGGTTCGATTCCCCAGCACCACATATACAGAAAATGGCCAGAAGCGGTGCTGTGGCTCAAGTGGCAGAGTGCTAGCCTTGAGCGGGAAGAAGCCAGGGACAGTGCTCAGGCCCTGAGTCCAAGGCCCAGGACTGGCCAAAAAAAAAAAAAAAAAAAAAGATGAAATAATAAGAGAAACATTGTTTCTTAGCTTGTATATTTTGCATAAATATGTGAGTATATAGAAGGAATCACACAAAGAATGAGTAGTTACTTGAGAGATAATTTTGAATTCTAGGTTATATAGAATATTCAACAAAAATGGAGCAAATTTTTAGAGAATTGCCAGAGCAGTGGAAAAGCATTGGTTCTGTAGGGGTGACTATGTGCGTGGGGAGGGAGTGGGGGGAGCTGCAGATAAAAACAGCTGAAGTACAGCTTGTTATCGTAGAGTCCTGTGTTGCCATGTTCAAGGAATGACCTGTCTTTTGTGGTTCACCTTTGCTCTTCTGATGAAGCAAAGGAATGTGGGATACTTTTTGTCATGATAAATTTATGTCCATTTAGGCAGATAGAAGGAGGGCAAAACTGATTTGCTGTGATTGCCTTCAGCTTAGCCATCCTTCACCCTTGAAAGTCACAAGGTACAACATGGATCTTTTTCAGACTTCAGTTGTGTCTTTCCATGTCTAGAGATTCCACAAAGAGATAACACTTGAACCCTGCTTCTTTATTCAATCTGTCTTCAATGGGCCTGACTCTTTGATGACCACTTCTCTTGAACACATGTGGGAACCAACTTCTACTCTTTGGACCCTGTTGTGAGTGGAGTGTGTTCCCCACAACAGACAGGTTGAAGTGTGAATTTCTAATATCCATACATGTGACCTTCTTTAGAAATAAAGTCGAAGATATAATCAAATTGATATGAGATCATATTCAATAGGGATGGCATCTAATCCAATATGGCTGATTTCTGTTTGAAGAAGCAAGCTGATAGAAGTAGAAAAAAAGAACATAAAACAAAATGCCACGAGATGATAGGTACAAATAATAGAGTGACTTGTCTAAGGATAAAAGAGTTCCAAGGATTTATGGCAATACCAACAACTAAAGACTGGCACGGAATTAAGTCTTCTCTGGAGCCTTCAAGGAAAGAGCATGGCTCTGCTGGCATCTTAATTCATCTTTTGAGCCTTCAAAACTGTGACATAGTTTTTTTAATTTTTATTGTCAAACTGATACACAGAGAGGTTACAGTTTCATAAGTTAGGCATTGGATAAATTTCTTGAACTGTTTGTTACCTCCTCCCTCATCCTCCCTCCCTCCTCCCCCTCTTCCTTCCCCCCATGAGTTGTTCAGTTCATTTACGCCAAACAGTTTTGCAAGTATTGCTTTTGTAGTCATTTGTCTTTTTTACCCTGTATCTCTTGATTTTGGCATTCCCTTTCAATTTCCTAGTTCTAATACCAGTATACAGTTTCCAATGTACTCAGATAAGATACAGAGATAGTGCAGGTACAACCACAGGAAGGGGATACAAGAAGAGCATCAATAATAGAAGCTACAGTTACACATGGGACATTGAAACTAGTTACAACTGTGATGTAACAATCGTTTGCATAACATGGAGTTCATTTCACTTAGCATCATCTTATGCATTCATAGGGGCATAGCTATTGGGCTCTTGTGATCCTCTGCTGTGACTTGCCTAAACCTGTGTTAATTATTCCCTATGAGGGAGACCATAGAGTTCATGTTTCTTTGGGTCTGGCTCACTTCACTTAGTATAATTTCTTCCAAGTCCTTCCATTTCCTTATGAATGGGGCAATGTCATTCTTTCTGATAGAGGCATAAAATTCCATTGTGTATATGTACCACATTTTCCTGATCCATTCGTCTACTGAGGGGCATCTGGGTTGGTTCTATATTCTAGCTATGACAAATTGTGCTGCGATGAACATTGTTGTGCTGGTGGCTTTCATGTGTTCTTAAAACTGTGACATAGTTTCTATCATTCTAAGTCTCAGTTTTGCAGAGCCTGTAAAAGCCTGGGGAGCTTTTTGCTTCTCTTTTCAAGCCTCATTTATTCCTTTAACCCTCTTCTTCCTATGTTCCACTCCCCAGCTTCTATCCCACTTCCTTAGTTTAGGGCTTCTCACCCAGGTCTGACACTGCTCCTCAGAGGACATTTGTCCATACGAGGAATTGTTTTTGGTTGGAAGTCTGCTACTGGCATCTAGTGGGTAGAAACATAGAATAGCAAAGCCTTCTAGCACAAAGAATTGTCCAACTCAAAATATCCACAAGGCAGAGATTTATAAACTCTGCTTTGTTTTCTTAAGCACATGCCCTAAAAATGTTCATTTCTATCTTCCCTACTGAGACAGTGAGCAGTGATAAGAAATAATTAAGCAGTGGGAATATAACTCTTCTGTTGTGTTCTGTGTCCATGCAGGGATGCTCTTTAAGGACCATTTCAGCAAGGAAATATTTCAGCAAAACTAAAACTACATTTTCCTATTAGTCAGTGATACCTTGTCAACTTCACACATAAATTCTATTTTCACATTAATACACATTTCAACTCATTAATCCGGAGCTAAAATTGCCAACTTTTGGCACAAGGTAGTTTCCTTTTATTTTCTTTTTTGTGCCATTTCCCTGTATGATATCTGTTTGAATCTATTAAACATGTGTTTAGGCATGTGTTTTGATTTGTATATCCTCTCTCCCTTTTTTCCTCTCTACTCATTATCCCTCCTTATTACTAGCTGTACTAAAGTCTGCAAACCTGTAGACTTTAAAAAAAAGACTAAACTGCCATAATTCTAAGACATTTTTAAGGAAACCATAGCTAACGGAAAACATGATGAAGAATGTTTTTTCTTCTAATTCCCTATGCATATTCCAAGTCTAAGTATGTCTACTTTCAACTCTTCTGTGTCTATCAAACCTGAGAGGTTTAGGTTGGTATCTTCTCTTTGTAATCACCATGGAAACATCTTCACCTTGACCCCAGCCTTCTTGTCTTCCAAGTCAGATCCTCTGGTGCAAAATGTCAGTGCATGACAGATGTCTTGAGTTTCCTCTTTTGTCTCTTTGTAGCAATTGTGCATTGATTTTCTTTGAAGGAGAAAGTGAAAACCAGACGTTGGGCTAGGGAGATTGTATGAGTTTTACCATAGATGGAAGGAGACCCTGAATTACCAGGCGCAAAGGGAAATGCTTCTCTGAGAAGAATGATTTCTCAGGTTCACAGAAGTGATCAATACCTCTTGTATGGTGTTTAACACATGTGTTACACCAGGACTGTGAATGTAGCACAGGTTGATAAGAGTTTGTCATCTCAGATGGGATACAGAAAATGACAGAGTTGGTTGGGGTAAAATATCTCACCCCTCGTGGGTCAAAACTTACATGGATTTAAAAGACATTGTGGGAAACAGACACAGAAAAGGGGAATCTCCTCGGTCACCTTGCCATGAAGTCTGAAATGCTGCTATGAAAGCTGCTTTGTTGATGTCAAATATCTCAGCTCTTGGGGAAGAGCTTTCCTCTTTCAGCACATCATCACATTGTCAAATGCCTAAGTCACTTTGTCCAGGAAACGACAATGGGAAATCTGTTTCCTTTTGGAGAAAGGAATGAAATGGTCTGGGTAAGGACTTGACTGTGACATTTTTTGAATAAATATGACAGATTTGGAACCCCAAATGTCACCCTCAATACTAATGACACTATGTTATAATAACTGCAGTGGCGACGTGGTTGTATTACTGGAGGAAAGACACTAAGACCTCAATTTTGTGGAAATCAGTTCTGCCTTGAAGCAACCCAAATTGTGACTCTGACCTACCAAAGCAGCAGGACACAATTCAGCAAATTTTCTTCACTGTGCCAACTTAAATAACAGATTGTTGGTCTACAAATATTCATTGGTGATTTTATTTTACCATTTCAAAGGCATTGTCAGTAGTTAGATGATCTATTACTTTAAGTACAATTAAGACAAAAGAAAAATACCCCCCATTTTTTGTAAAACCATTATCTTAGATGCACATGAATAAGAAAAACTGATAACAAATTACAATGTAATGCTTGCATTCTAAATATGTTGAATATAATATCTTAATTGTATTCATGTATGAATGTAAAAAGGCATTCTAGTATAAGAAAATGTAGTAGATCTGTGGAGGTTTTTGTTTTATTTCTAAAAATGTGTTGAGAAATTGTTTTACTTCTCTTATTTCAATCTTTCTTATGAGACAAGAATAAACAGTATTTTTTTTTTGCTTATTTATTCATTTATTTAGGTTCCATTCCTGGGCTTGCACTCAGGGCCTGAGTGCTGTCACTGAACTTTTGTGCTCAAGGTTAGAGCTCTACCACTTGAATCACAGTTCTATTTCTGGTTTGGGGGTGATCAATTTGAGATAAAGAGTCTCGTGGGCTTTCCTGACCAGGCTGGCTTTGAACCTTGATCCTCAGATCTCAGTCTCTTGAGTAGCTAGAATTACAGGTGTGAGCCACCAGCTCCTGGCATTTTATCTTGTAAAGGCAAAAGTTTTCTATGTTCTAGTTGTAATCTTTTACCACATCATATCTAACCTTTTAAGGTTACTTTATACGTATCCCAAAATTTGTTTTGACTGAGAGTAAATATAGTAAGGTAATACATTCCAAAATGGAATAAGCCTAGAGAATACAAATTCACATCAGATAGATAGGTAAATAGACATTTTCATTGGTGACATTCAACAAATTTAACTGGCTTGCCATTAAGTTTTTGTTAGAATTATCAAGTCATCAAATAGAGAAAATTCAGCCTATTTTTCTGTCTCTCTAGGTAATCTCTGTCTGGTAAAATTTTAATTATTTAAGTTATCATTCTCATTGAATGTCTGGCTTCCTGATACCATTTAGTTTTTTAAATTCCAAGAGCTGGATTTTCCACAATGATTTCCAGATTTATTTTAAAGGCCTCAAAATGAATATGACTCTGTTTATTTTTGTTCTTAACCTAATAATACTTGGTTGAATTGCCTGGTTTGATTATTATTTTACCATATCTTAGATTAAAAGAATATTTATAGTCTACCATTACAGTTTCTAAATCAGCTAAACAAAAAGTATGTAGTGAGGTAAAAGTAGAACACTTCAAACATTTCAACTCTCTCTGTAGTTTAGTTTTATGATATAATTTGTTGGACTATATAAGCAAGATGATCTTTATCTAGACAAGGTTGTAGAAAGCTATTTTTTCTATTAAAATAATGAATTACATACTTTGAGAGGGCCTGGTTATATCTACCATACAAATACAATTCAACAGAAAATTCAATTTATAATCTAATCAATTAGTTATTCTTAAAAAAGAAAATTTTTGAATCTAAATGCTTTGGGTTGATGTTAGCTTAACAATTCTTAAAATCATACATGTCATCCTCCTTAAATTTTTTGTTATTTAATATCCATTAGCGATAATGGTTTCAAAAATCACTTATCCAGATTACATTTTCTTGAGAAAAAAAAGAAAAAATTGTCTTGGTTGAAATCTTCAAGACTGAATATTGTCATTGGACATGTAAGAATGGTTTCATTACAAATTAAATTTAGCTCTGATTTTCTTGATAAACAGATAACAAAAACAAAACACACATCAGGTTATGTGATTTCCAAGTGTTTATACAAGGAACAATAGCAGGTGAGATTTACTTCAAATTGCTCCGTGGGTACACTATTACCATTGCACAATTTTTAGGCAATTCATTCACCAAATACAGAAAGTTAATCTGTACTAGAATCTGCTCTTTTTCTTTTTTCCTCCTTCCCTTTATTTTCTCCCTCCTTTTTATTTCTCCCTTCCTTCGTTTTCTTTCTTCTTTTCATTTTTTAGGCAGGCTGTCTCAAACTGAGACAGAGCTTACCTTGAAGTCAAAGCCCAGTAATTTGCCTAAATAACATGTCAGGTCACTGGACCATATTGCTTATTGTGTATATAATTAAGCTCACAGCTACATATAGCAAAAAGGAGTATGTTTTGTGTTTGTGCTTTTATGTGTGTGCTGAAAAATTTGTTTAAAGTCATTTTTCCCATGCTAGGAAAGTGCTCTACCCTGAGCTACATCACTATCCCCAAAGAGTATATTAAACATAAAAAGGAATCTTGCCTCCATCAGTTTGTCAAAGTATTCTGGAATTCTCAGAATTTAGTTATTTTCATAATGTATTACAAAGAAATAGTAAACTTAAAGCAACTTTCGGTGGAATAATGAGATACATATGTATTGGACAGTCTCCAGTCCCTGGTTTACAACTCCTCAATCTCAGAACTTCCTGAGATAGAAGATGGTAAAAGAACCTCTAGTTCTACTGAGCTCTGAAACAGAGACTCTGGGTCCCTTATACCAAAGTGCTCCTGACACAGATCTCCTAAATGTTCTGGATAATAGTTTCACTTTTACAAATCTTTATGGGCTCCTGAATGGAACCGTTCACCAGAAAGACCAAGCTATGACTAGGAGAGCTTTCAACTCCCATCCTCATTCTCCAGATAAAGGAAAGGAGCTAGAAATATAGTTACTAAGTAATCATGCCTATGTAAAGGAGTTTCTGTAAAAAAAAAAAAAATCCCTGGACTATGGGAATTGGAGAACTTCTTTCTAGGTTGGTGACAGTCATGTGCCAGAGTGTAGTCACCCTCACTTTGCGAAGACGGTGAGTTCCTACACTCAGAAACTTTCTAGATCTTACTCTATGTATCCCTTTATCTACCTGTATAGCCATATCCTTCATTATACCTTCCATAAATAAACTAGTAAGCATAACAAGTATAGATTTTTCTAAGTGACTTGAGCCACTTTAGTAAATCCAAAGAGAAAGTTAGTGTAAGGATCTCCTTTCCTAGCTGGGTGACCGAGATTACATCCTGTGTGTAGCAACTAGACTCTAGGGTCATTCTCATTTCACAGAATACCTAACCTCTGGGATTTGACACTGTCTCCAGGCAGGGGTAGTGAAAGTTAAATTGAATTAAAGGTCACTCAGCTGAGGTAGGGCAACTACCCCACCTAAATGATATCTGGATTTTGGATGACTGAAGGAGTGTAGAGTCAAAACAGAAAAATGGGTTTCATTTTCGCTATATCCTTAGATCCTTACTGTGAAACAGTCAATCTGTGTTCCTTTGTGTAAGAGAGAAAGAAAAGATTATAGCTGAGTTTTATGATTTTGTGTAATAGTTTAGTCTGTTCTCAGGACATTTGCAAAATCAAATTTTATGTTATTTCTTTAGTAAATTCTTTCCAACACAATTAATAAGAGATAAAATAAAACCTTAAATGAGGGCTTATACACAGCCTTCCTTGAAACAGTAATTTCATTTTATTTTAAATTAGCTGAGTTTTATATAGAGTTCATAGCTGACCTTTCGAAACTCTAATTCTGTTAGCACTGGAACACATGTTTCTAATTTTGTGTATCTGAGATAACATTTCTTATAATATTCCAAAACTAAAGCTGAATTGTATCTTAGAAGAAACAAATCCAGGATTACTTAAATATTACTAAAATAAATAAAAATATTATCCTTTGAAAGCACAGAATAATAAAAGCTTTGTCTCACCTCTTCTTACTCCACCATGTCTACTTTTCAGGTATCCCTATTCTGAAAAATAAAAATAACCCCCACAATTTTGATATCTGAAATGGGCAGAGTAAATATGGTTAAAAATAATAATTTTACAAACAGAGCCATCCAATTCTTAATTTCTACTCCTAGTGAAATTTTATACTTGGGTGAAATAACTTTCTTCTAGGAAGCTTAAAAAAATCTTATGTGTTCCAGTTAGTGAATCCTTTTAACATTTTACAGAAAGAGGCAGGAAATTCGAGTTGGTCAAGACATAAAAGAAAACAAATTTATGCTCTATTATGTAGTATGAAAAAGGAAATCTAATGAATTATTGCACAGAAACTGTTAATTAGCTATTCTTCTCTGCTGACAACCAAACAAGAGGAAATGGGCTTACAGTGTTCTTAAATTACAATGAAATATAAGATAGCAATATGGAAGACTTTTTCTAATAATGAGAACAAAATGCAACCACTGCTTGGTCCACCACATGGGGGGGAGGGGGAGGGGCTGTGACTCAGAGCCTAAAGCTCTCACTTGGCTTTTTTGCTCAAGACTATCACTCTTCCACTTGAGTTACACCTCCATTTCTGATTTTTAATTTTTAAAAAAAAATGCTGGTCATTTGGAGATAAGAAATCTCAAGGACTTTTCTGGATGGGCTGGCTTCAAACTGATCACAACCTTCTGAATAGCTAGGATTATAGGATCCATCTGTAAACTGGAAGGGAAAAGATTCTTTAAAGGATTTTGAACATCAATTGTTCTGTAAGGTTCTCTATGATTAATAGCCTTCGAATTTAAACAGCAATGAAACACCTACCACAATAATGCAAGTATAATGTTAGTTTTCATTTGAGGATATGGTAAAATAGAATCTAAAAAATGACTTAAAATAATTTCACATTAGATTATACTTGAGGTTAGAAGTCACATTTATACTATGCAATATATAAATTAGCAATGTCATTACTTTTATTCCCTTTAGGCAAGGCATAGGCAGAAAAAAATAGAGAGAAATACAAGCACGTGTAACTGATTTTTGTATGTGTATGTTGTTTGGGGAAGTGCAGTTTGTTTTAAATCTGAACCCAATCAAGGAGAAAAAAGAAGAACATCCTATGAACCAGAGCAGAAACTCAAAATACACATCTATTTTTTTCTTTCAGTTTTCCCAACTGGTTTCATATGCTCACTAAAAGTGAGAACACATACGGAAAATAGTTTTCATAATTCTTCAGCGTATGTTTTGACTTTGTATATTCACATCATTCAACTAAATCATTCCTAACATAGAATGAAAATAAGGTTATTTGAAAATAAAACTATTGTGAGGCTAGTGCTTAATATATAGAAAGGAGTGTTTTGGGGGCATTCTTTTCTTTTCTCACCTATATTTTCCTTTGAGTAATTTTTTTAGGGATAAGGAAATTCATGGGTATATTGAAATCTACCATATCCTTCCTAGGGATTCTGAAACGCTTGTGTTTCTAACTAAGAATTTTCCCTGTGAATTATGGAAGCATCAGAAAATTCAACTACTCAGTCATTAGCAGAAAAAAAGACCACCCCCCCCCCATGAAGACAAGAGGAATAATGAAAATTGAATGTGAAGTAATTAAATCCATGGCACTGCATTTCCAAGGAAACATTTCATTAAGTTAAAATATTATCTAATGCTCAGTCAAGACCATAAATTTAGCCCAACAAAAATTTGATTTTAGATGTACTTTTAGAAATAAAATGAATGAATTTTGCACCTGTTTCCAGCTCTTAACGTCAATCTCCTAATTGTATACATGCATTCATTCATTGAAACTCCACTAATTAAGTGCCAATTATATTGCAGTACTATACTTCTGCCTTCAAGTTTTGGATTGAGAAAAAAAAAAAACTAGACGTGAAAATAACCATCAGTAGTACAAAATAACTAGTGCTTTGAGAAGTCTATGTCCAGCTCAATTTGGACCACATAGGAAGGAATTTAGCATGACTCTGGGTAAGGTTAAAAAGGTGCTAGAGGGCTGGGGATATGACCTAGTGGCAAGAGTGCTTGCCTCGTATACATAAAGCCCTGAGTTCAATTCCCCAGCACCACATATATAGAAAAAGCCAGAAGTGGCGCTGTGGCTCAAGTGGTAGCATGCTAGCCTTGAGCAAAAAGAAGCCAGAGACAGTGCTCAGGCCCTGAGTCCCAAGCCCCAGGACTGGCAAAAAAAAAAAAAAAAAAGGTGCTAGAAATTAAACACAGTAGCTCTCACCATAATTTTGGCTAGTCAAGAAGCAAAGATCAGGAGGATCACAGTTCAAGTCTACCCTGAACCAAAAAAGTTGACAAGACCCTTCTCAACAAATTAGCTGAGGATAGTGGTTTGTATCTGTAACCCCAAACAGGAGGCATCCATAAGAATATCATCCAAGACTGGCTTGAGAAAAAGCAAAACCCTATCTGATTAAAAATAATAATATGAGCCTTGAGCAAAAAGAAGCCAGGGACAGTGCTCAGGCCATGAGTTCCAGCCCCAGGACTGGCAAATGAATGAATGAATGAATGAATGAATGAATGAATTATGTCAAAAGCAAATATGAGCTAGAGCATGGCTAAAATTATAGAGTGCCTGCTTATCACAACTGTGAGACCCCTGAGATCAACTCCAATACCAGAAGAAAAATAAAAGATCCAACAAATTATTACCAGCCAGCCAAGGTTAGCTGAAGGATCATGAGTAGCTTAACACAGAGAAAAGAGAAAGGAAGGATTTCAGGCTGCCAAAAATGTATGAACAGACTTTAGAGCTGTTAGAAGAGAAAAAGGCATTTGCAGATCAGACACGGATGTTGGGGAAGAGCAAGGTTTAGATAAAAGTTAGATTAAAAAAAAAACACCACTTTTCTTCAAACCTACAAGTTTATTTTGAGCGGGAGCATTGAAGACAAGAGTTCAGGAAGACAATTCAAAAAAAAAAAGTGCAGTGAAATGTGACATGGTCAAACTCAGAGTAAACAGGGAAAATAACAGATTCTAACTTCATAGGAAGAACTAATACAATTATTATATTACAGTACCAGCTCTTGACCTTCCCAAAGCTTTAAGAGAGTGCAGCATTCTTTCCTGCTAAATCCAGATCTACTTCTCCATATTCCAGACAGTCACAGCCAATCAAGGTGGTACATAAGTCTAGGTATCATCTGGCCAGAGAAGCTTAGCATTTGAAGATGAAAGAAGAGCAAGTGTTACAGAGTTATAAGCCAGAAAATAAATGTGGATATTTCCTGAGATAAGCTAAAGCCAACTGCAAGGAGAAGGTGAGAGGAGAGGAAAAACTTCCAGTTGAAAGAAAGCTGACTATCTTGGTCCACAGGCCATGTGACATCTGTCATCAAAAGAATTGGTGAGGACCAGAAAACCGGAAGTGGCACTGTGGCTCAAGTGGTACAGCCTTGAGCTGAAGAGCTCAGGGACAGCATCCAGGGTGAGAGTTCAAGCCTCTCCCTGCCCCCTCCCAAAAGAATTGGTGAGGAACATGGCCCATACCTATCTTTGGCCTTCCAGAAATTGTGAGAGAGAAAGAGAGGCAGAGAGAGAGACACAGAGAGAGAGGCAGAGACATACACTGAGAAAAAGAGAAAGACCCATAGAAGGAGAGAGACAGAGAGGAGACACAGGCACATACAGAGAAAGAGAGAGACATACAGAGAGAAACAGAGAGGGAGGGAGAGAGAGAGCATGCACAAACCAGATAAAGAGCTGGCAAGGAAAGCTCTTAAGTGAGGATAAAGGAGAAAGTAAATTACAGAGTTCTTGTTATGAATGGCAGCAGGGACCAGTGGGACCTCAACAGGGAAGGAAGCCAGCCTTCCTTGTTCCTCAATATAAAACAATCTCTGTATTGAACTGGAAAGAGAAAGGAATGCTCATCAATTATATTAAAAGTAGATTGACTTATTAAAAATGCAGCAATGTTTGCCAAAAGCAGATGGGAAACAGAAATTCAAAACAAGGTGAGGTCATGTGCAAAACCCCAGCCCTGCCACCAACTCCCAGCAGCTGACTGATCTCCTCCAAGGACGTGGTGCTGATGGGAGGCTGGCCTAGAGAGAAGGCAGAACAGACGGGTAGAGGAAGTAAAACCCCTAGAATGCCTTACAGGCCTTCTCTTCTCCTGTGCTGGCCAATGTGGAGAAAGACATCTTCAGTTCCCTTTCTATTGTAGGCATTGCTGTGGGTTTAGGATGCGTGACTTGCTAGTACCTCCTTGTGGGAATCAGGATTTCCTTCATGTGCCTTTTCTGGATACATGCTCATTAATCTTACACACTGCAATTTATTATAGTAAGAATGAGCCAAACTCTGGTCATTTCTGAGACTGAACTTGGATGATCACTCTTTCTATAAAATTGCAATTTTAATTCTGAACCTTGAAATAACCTTTGAAATATTGAGCCCTTGGCTCTTAATTTCTCTACTGGGGAAAGTGAAATCCAGAAAAGGCAGGTGAATTGCTTCAGTTTATGGACTATTTTAGTAGCAACCCCGAGACTAGAAACTAGGAATTCTGGCATCTTTTACAGTATAAAATTGAAGAAAATGAATGCTTTGTCTCCAAATAACTAACTCCAGAACAAGATGTTGTTACTTCATGGATTTCCTAAAAGTACTTCATTATTGTTGTTGTTTTGTGGGACTGGGGTTTGAACCTAGGGTCTTAGTGCTTGCTGGACAAGTGCTTTAACTTGACTCATGTCTCAGACTAGCTTACTTTTCTCTTCCTTTTTTCCTTCCTCCTTCCCTCCCTCCTTTCTGCCCTCCCTCTCTCCCTCCTTTCCATCTTTCCTTCCTTTGTCTGAACAGGGTTTTAATCCATCATACTGTTTTAACCAGATCTATTATACCAGGTTAGTGGCACACATCTTTAATCCCAGCACAGGGAGACAGAGGCAGGAAGATCCCAAGTTCTAGTCTGCCCTGAGCTACATTGCTTCCTCAAAAACAAACAAAAGAAATCAAACAAAAATTTCTCAAGAGGTGAAGTAATTGAAATACTAGGAATGCTTCACATGTGGAACCTTCAGTTACAATTGACGTGACTTTTCAAAGCTTTTTTTGGGTCAATCTTCTTTAAAAGCTACCACAATAATGAAAACTTACTTTACTCAAAAAAAAATTAAAGGAAAAAGAAGAAAAGCTTTCCCACCTATTTCTTGGGAAATCAGAAAAAGCTGGTGTGATTGGCAAACCATGCTAAGGAGAGATTGAATTAAAAGAAAATCAGTCCTTGTTGCTTTAATCATCAATATGGAGGAAATTCTTTTTGACAATCACTGTCAATTTGCACATAAGTCACTATTCAATTATCCAAATTTGAAACAGAAAGTACTGTTTTCTTCTATAGTGGAATTAAAAATTAAGACCTTACAATTATGAGAATGTTGGCTATAATCAGTTACTCTTCCAACTTCTTTTCTTCTTTGTTTTTTAATGAGTTCTTAAAATTAGGGCACACAAAGCCTAGTTTCCAGAAAGATACATGTGATTCTAGAAACAGATAGAACAGTACTTTTTTTCTCAAGAGAAAGAAGTCTTAAACTTGTTAAAGTAAAAGAAAGAATGATTCTAAATATTAGTATCTTCACTGGTTTTAGAGAAAAAGTGAATTTATGTCAGTATGTAAAATTGGGAGATGGATATTTATGCAGAGAGGGAGAGAAGGACCCTACAAAATTATGTTTTGCAAAGGATGTTACAGAGAGAGAGGTAGAGAATTAGCTATAGGAATGTATCAAAGCAACAAAGGAGCAAATTTATCATCACCCAAAGAAGGACTCAGGTAGATGTATTCTGACTGAGGACAAGACACATGAACAAAGTTTGTGCTAGCACAGACACATTATTCTGGAGAGAATAGCACATCTACATGGAAGAACCCAAAGTTCCAGGAACATCAAAGCCCTAAACTAGATTTTGAGCTGCTTAAAATAATACAAAGAGACCATGATTTTAGAATTATTTTAGACAGCCAGGTGCCTAATGGACTAAACCTGTCATCAAAGATTGTGATCCAAGCTAGCCCAAGGCAAGGGGGAAAAAATGACCCTATTTCAAAAATAAAGCAAGGAGGGCTAGAGGCATAGCTGAAGCAGTAAAGTACTTGCTTTGTTAGCACATATTTCTAAGTTCAAAGCCCCATACCCTCCCCCCTCCAAACAAAGTTAACTCAGAAATTATATAGCAACTAAGTCTTGGTGCATACTTTATGAATGGTGTAACAGTGAATTGTACATTTCCTCCTGCAGCATTCTACCATCTTTGGTTCATCTTGAAAACTAACAAATAATAGAGAAAGCAGAACCAAACAAGAAGTCTGACACTCCCCCACATACAACTAGCTAACATGTCCCAGTCACAAGATATGATGAAGACACAGGGAGGACCAGCTGGTTCTATGCCATTACATTGAAAAACGGGGTCCTTGTGCATATTTTGTTAGAGTTTGATGTTATTTGTTAAGGACCGATGAGCCAGCTGCTAGTATGAAATGTGCAGAAAACTTCTGGCATAAGCATTACATATTTCAATGGAATTCAACATATCCATCAAATAAAAGGTAGACCACAGTATGAAATGAAGCCTTGATGTAGAGTGTTGATTTCATCCACTCATTATATTATTTTTGCAAGATACAAATGGTATAATCAAGACATCAAAATCTTCCATTTCCTCAAGCAAAACTCCACACTAGGGGGGAAAAATCTGAGACATTATAGCTAATATTGTTGATATGCTTTTAAATTAGTATGGGAACATCGAAAAATGTGATAGAATAGGAAAGCTATTATATCATAGCCTGTAACTAAAGGGCTAGTATGTTTGGTGTATGTATGTGTGTGGTGTGTATATACTGGTACATATGTTCATATGCTTTCAAGAAATATTGTATATGGTTATATATGGATCTAAGATATACTCAATGATATATTTTATAACAACTACAAATACCCATGTATAAAATCACTGTGCGGAATGATTTACCTAATAAACTAAACCAACCATTATAACATTGCATAATAAGGTATGTGTTACAACAATTTCCATTTTCTAGATGAGAAAATCAAGGCCCAATAATGTGTAAGCTACTCAAAGTCCCAAAGTTTGAAAGTAACAGAAGAGTTCACAGATATAGTACACTTTTCTATTCAATAGTCAAAGCTGTTTAAAATTTCATTATAGTTTTTCATATGCATGTGTTGTGCCTGATAATACTCCCTAAAGGAAAATCAATAATTCCACTGCAGGTAATAAAAAAACATTAAAAATTCTTACTGATAATCAAGTATATCTGAGGATCAAGGGAAAAATTGCTTAACAGTTAAGTGGAAGGGGAGAAAAAGTATAGGAATTAATTTTCAATTTTCAATATTGTTATTGTTATTTAATATTATTGTTATTAACAAATTATTTTACATAACAAATATTTCTTAAGTTCTCTCACCAACCACCCTGTACTCAATGCTGTATGCATGGGTTGAAAGAGTTTTCTCTGTTACTATGTACAAAGTATACATATGAATAAGAAATGAAAACTACTCTGTACATCACCTTGACCATAAAATTAAATTTAAAAAAGAACTAAAAATTATAAAATAAAACATTTGTGAATGTTTTAAGAAGTGTAAAATCCATGATCTCCCTGATATATGACTGTTAACAAAGGGAGATGGAGAGACAGTAGAGACCAAGTCTGTGAATACTGTATATGTTCTTGATACATTGTATATTGTATATTTGTCTACCTGACCTAGACAAGGGATAGAAAAACAGGACGTAAGATATCACAAGAAATGTACACACTGCCCTACTATGTAACTGTACCCTTTTTGCACAACACCTTGTAAAAAAATTTATGTTCAATTAATAAACAAATAAAAAAAAGAAGTGTAAAATCCATGTCTCCAACCTTGCCTTCAAAGAAGTTAGACATCAAACAGAAAAACATTGATGAGTAAACGAGTGCCATTTGTTGTTCCAAAGGAAATGATAAAAAGTCTCATTGGGACTAGGTGTGGTGGTGTGTAGACACCCCTGCCTATCATTCTAGCTAAGGCAGGAAGTAAACTACATTAAGCTGATCACAGTCCTAGCTGTTCCTGATACCCTATCTCAAAAATAACCAGGGAAAAGTAGAGCTATATGACTGTAGTAGAGCATCTGCCTAGCAACCACAAGGCCCTGATAGCAAACCCTAATGCTGAGGGAAGAAGGAAGGAAAGAAGGAAAGAAGGAAAGAAGGGAGGGAGGGAGGGAGGGAGGGAGGGAGGGAGGGAGGGAGGGAGGGAGGGAGGGAGGGGAAAAAAGCAGTTGTCACTAAGACAAGAGGACTAAGAGGCAGATGAAAAAGGTTCCCTTGCCGAGGTTACTATAGGTTAATAATGAACTAAATAGAAACAAGAATTTATGTTTCCCTAAAGTTTATTGCCTTATTAATAACAGAGATATAATCCATATGTCATTACAATCACACTTTGGCAATGTGCAATCCCATGGATTTTAGTGTTTTGTAACCAGCACTATTATCTAATTTTAGAATGTCTTTCAACACCATAAAAGAAACCCTGTGCTCATGAGTAGTTACTTGCCATTCCCAGCGCCGTCCCTCAACTCCCGGGAAATCATTAATGACTTTCTGTAGATTGTCATACTCTAGATACTTCATAGAAATTAAACCACTAGACATATAATCACATGTAATCAGTGTCATACGTGACGCAATGTTTCCAAGCCTCATCTGTGTTGTAGAAAGTATCACTACTTCCTATGGTGTTATTTACCAAGGATTCCATTGTATATAAGCTCATCACACTTTATCCTTTAGTTAGTTGATGGACATTTAGTTTGTTTGAGTAATTTGCTAAAACGTTCATAAAACATTTTGCACATACATAGGTTTTCATTCTTGTTAAATATAAACATAAGAGTGGATCTGGGTGGTATGGTAACCCTGAGGTTCAGCATTTTGAGGAAATGTCAAATTGTTTGCTGCAGTAGCTCCAAGAGTAGTATCAGCAATATATGAGATTTTTTATCTTTCCATATCTCTAATAACAATTGTTATTGTCTGTCTGCACCCTATTATTAAGAAAAATTAAAACACATCTCCATGTTTTGCTTTTTCAAGTAAATTACTTTAAAGTAATTATACCCATCTTAAATACTAGTGACTTTTATTTCACTCATCATTACTACAAGCAAAGGAGAAGATATTTTTATCTTTTCCTTTAATATTTTAAAACAATACAATGTAAACCACATTCATGATCATGAATCATCACAACTTGCAAACTCACCTATGAATGCAGTTAGTATAAAACACAAAATGTTATCCTTTATCCAATGATTGTAATGTAAATGTATGCATGCCACAGAATTTAGAAATAGCTTCAAAGAATAAATTGCTTAGCCCTTAAAATAAAGTGTGTAGCTAAGGAGTAAAAATAAAATTAGTATCATACAAAGGGACCACCTTGGGCCATAAAGCTGTTTTACTCTCATAAATACAATCTGTTTCTCGCCATTTCTTTGGCCAAGTTAAGCTTACTATTGGGCTATGTAAACACGATCTTTATTCCATTTTGTAATATCCTGTATGCCTTCAGAAATTGGCTAGTAGACCAAATGCAACTTTGTTACCACATCTGAGCTTACAACAATATGTTTCGAATGATTATCTCCAAATACTGTGAGCCTATAGTTTGTTTTTTAGCCTAGCAATTTTACAGCAATATTGTACAGCAATGACTGCAATTTCATATAATCATGTTTGGCACAGATAGGGGCTCTTATCCAGACTTATTTAATTTCACCTTTTAGGAATTATGTAAATATCATATGTCTCCTTTACAAATTTACCACCAGAGTGTTACATAACTGACCTCATCTCTCTCAGAGACCACACAACATTATCAACCTTAGCATTTGTCTTTTAGTGCTTAGCTCATGTGGTAAGCACCTGAAAACCATTCTTAAAACTTACCACCCACTCTGTGGCCTGGTCTGCTTCTGACTTTTAAATCACACTTGCTAATTTCTGTGGAGGCTTGCCTGACAAGCAGAATGTGGGGGTACAGTGAGGGCTGTGATCGCAGAGGTACAATACCAGGTCACTGGGGGCTTTCAACTGGATGGTTATTTATAATAGTGTTTGGGTTTGATCTGAATTAAGCAGAGCCTCAGTGAAAGTCTTCTACAAAGCATATAATGTTTTGCTCTTTCCTATCACCATGCAATAATGGAATGAACAAGCAGACAGGCTTTGGACTGAGGCAGATCTGTGTTAGTCCCACTCTTTTACTTCTATGCTTCTTGATCATTGTCTTCATCTGTAAAATAACAATAATTATGCCTAAAATACAACTATTAAATGAAATTGTCACAGAAAGAGTGTGCCTGTTCCACAGTAATTGGTGTCTAGGATATTGCTATTTCTATTGTTGTTATTATTACTATTGCTGTTTTTGTTTTAGGTTTGGGGGAGACTCGTGTTTATTATAATCTACAGCAACATGATTAAGCCCAAGACAGAAGCAAAGGATTTTATTGCCAAATTTAAAATAACTTTAGACAACTAAAATCTTTCTTTACAAAATCCATCATTCCTTTATTCTCATTCTTTATTGTTAAATACTTTCTCAAAGTATTTTTGGCAATAGAGGTACAAAACTCAAGAACTGAGTTATCTATGCTGACTAACTGCCCCCTGCATGTCCTGTGAATGCATCCAGTGTGCCTTCTCCCTGCTCTACACACTGGCAACCAAGCTCATGGTCCCGGCCAAGTCCTACAGCTGGAATGAGAGCTATTACTGATTGAACAGATGTGTATTGACAGTTATACTCTGGAAAAAGTGCAAGCCCAGCTCTGTCAGTTAGCAACTCTATGAGCAAGGGCAAGTTATTTAACCTATGTATGTCTATGTGCATTTGTGAGTCATGGAGAGCTGTAACTTCACATAGTAAACCATGAGAATAGGTCTGGCCATAAGGCGTAGATTGGGGTTATGGTACACTGAACTGAGGCACAGAAACACATGCTCACACACACAAAAGGAAAACATACATGCAAAACACAAAAGCATGTCTTCTGTTGCACCACGCTAACCCTCTTTATTTTGGTATGGTGTCCTTAACTAACATGCATTGCATAGGAGTCTATGAAGGATGATGTTCATTTGATTCTCCTTCTCTTAGAGTCTTAGTGACTTCTCAGTATTGCTAGAGGCTTGGAAACCTCAAATTCTTGTTTTAGGCCTCAAAAATACATTACTGTTCTGCTGTGGTTTTGTCTTAATTTTGTTTATTCTTTTGTTGTTTGTAAGGGATGGCTATACCTTTAAGACCTGGGAGTGCTGGCTGTTATCCACTCCTACCTTCTCCCCAGGTCTGGAACATCCCCTGGAAGAGGGAGCCAAACCAGCCCCCCTCGTCTGCGAGCACATGTCTCGTAATGGCGCCGGGGACCAGTCCTGGGGGGACTGTGGTCTCCGCCCCTGCGGGAAGTTCCGTGACATCACTGTGATGGACAGTTCATTAGCCAATCGTTAATACCCAGTAAGTCCCTCCTCTTCCTGCGGCCATTACTGTTATATAATCCCCTCCCCTGAATAAAACTTTGGGAAGTCGGTAGTCCATCAGATGGCTCCCCCAAAATCTCCGTGTCCAGTGTCTGCTCTTAAACATAAGGGGGGCTTGGGATGGGGGATTTCGTCGGCTCTACCCCATCTCAGTTTAGTCTCAATTGGGATACGCTCTGCCCTCCCGCCGGCGGGAGTAGCACGCAGAGCCAAGTGTCCCCATAACCAGTGTAGCACAATAGTTGTTGTTGTTGTTGTTGTTGTGTGTGTGTGTGTGTGTGTGTTTTAAGGTCTGGGACTCCAACTCCCTGGCTAGTGCTCTACCTCTGACCCACACCTCTGACCCTTCTTGTTTTGTTTTTTTAAGGCTAAAAGCTCTTGCAGCTATGCTATCCAAAACTTTACCCCCAGAAAAGTGGTGGTACATGGTATGGAACAGAATTTTATACGTACAACAATACCAAATGCTTAATTGATGCTCTTTGATATGAGTCTGGTAAAATTATTATCTTCTTCTGATCATGTATTTTCTATAACTTCACTAATGGCTACAGCACTGAGTTCAAGCCCCAAGACTGCCCTGCCCCCCCCCCCAAGGGATTGTTACCCATGTGCAGCAGGTAGACCAAGATTTCAGACTGTCCCTTCCCTCTGGGATGGACCACAGACCGCCAGCATGGCATGTGTGATAAACCTTCTTATAAGACAAGGTGGCGTGAGACAAGTCCTTCTGGGGGTCGTCCCCACTGTGTTCTGTGGTCAAAGACACAGATGGGTTAAAGCTACCTCAGCTGGTTAAGCCACCATCCCCAAACTCCAGCTTCACCTTGTACTTCTCTAGGTGTGTGTGTGTGAGAGAGAGAGAGAGAGAGAGTGAGAGAGAGTGAGAGTGGGTGTGTGTGTTTCTGGGTAATGTAGTTGGGTGCAGTGAAAGCTGGTGTTTTGTGGAGGTGAGAAATGCATCTGCTCACATCTCCAGAGCCCATTTTTGGTAGAGGGACCATTGCTTGGGGCTCTAGTGACCAAATGGAATAAAACTTGTGCTTTAATTCAATTGGCTATCCTTTCCACCCTGGCATTTCAAAAACCAAAGCCCTCTCCAACACTGGATCTCTCATGAAGTGTATTCATTTGTGCCCCAGATTTGCATTGATGTCATTGGGTTCCCACAAAGAGTTTCTAATAAATTAAGGCTAGAAATGAAATAGTCACTGGATTTGAGTCAGCACTGCTACTACATCTATTTATTACATCTATTATAACGAACAAAGATTCTTTAACTTCACCAGGAATACAGTTAAAGGGATTGAAGAGCTCAAGAAAAACTTAGATATGATCCTGGCAGAAAAGGGAGGTGTATGTATTATGACTAGAGGTGAATGCTGTACTTCCATTCCCAACCATGCAGCTCCAGATGGGACCAGAACAAAGGTTTTACAAGGCTTGTTAGTTATGGCCAACAAATTCGCCAAAATTCTGGAATTAATGACTTGTTCACTGAATGGTTAGAACAATAGTTTGGAGAATGGAATGGAATAATAGCCTCAATACTGCTGCCTCTTACTGCTGGAATTGGGGAAACCATCTTAACAGATGTTGTGTCATACCCTGTGTCAAGGTGCTAATTCTCAGGTTTATCAAAACCACTTCAACAAAGCAGGTCTCTATGTCCTGTCAGTTGCTATTAAATAACCCAAGGTTCACAACCAGGTTCAAATAATGCTAGATGAGTTTGAAACAAAGAATTAAAATAGAATAGAAGTAAGGGAGGATTGTAGGAGATAGTCTGTTCCAAGAGTGCTGCATTCCTTTGGAATGCTCCATTTTTACTTGCCCAGTTCCAAGTTCTCTTTCCAGATTCTTGCTTGGCTAGGCCCCATCCTCCTTTTGTCTGTGAAATTTGCCCACCAAAATGTAAACCCTAGGAGATATGCCTAGACTCTTCCCACCAGACACTTTGTTGAAAAGACCTCCAAAAAACTCTCCAGGTTTTTTGGTTTAAATGTTAAGAGAGACTGTGAGTGCTGGGGTTGATCAATCCAGGTAAGGGGGCAGGGCGTGCTGTAACAGGATCAAAGGCAGAGCTGGGCCTACCACACACAGGTGACCATTTTCCATCTTTTTGGTATGCTCACATGCCCTTCTGTGTAGAAGTAAACTTTTCTTTGCCAAGTTCCTTCTACATATATACTTGCATGCATGCATAAATAATTCCAGCTCTAACATTAGCTATTTCTGAATTACAAAACTGATCTCATAACAAGATTTTACATTTTTAATTGAAAAACTCCCTGGCTAAAATAAATATGTGTGTAATATACTATTTGTCACCAAGATTACTACAAAAAGAATTATATTTACCTAGGAAGACATTTTAAAAGTTGTCCCAGAATCACTACCAGAAAGTTGCTCATTCCCAGTTGTTCATGAAAGTTTCCCATCTTCCAAGGATATATTAATATCAACATCTCTCTCTCTCTCTATATATATATATATATCAATATATTAAAGTATCTGAATTATTGTAGTTTCAAACCAAGGAGAAATTTTTCCTAATTCAGTTTGAGAAGGCAGTATATTGCTTTTCTAAAATCTGGAAAATACAAGATGAAAAGAGAATGCCACAGAGAACATTCACCATTAATAAAGCTAAAGATTTATTATTCATGAATATGAATAAATCTTAGAAAATTGAATAGTATTAAGAAATATTTTAAGAAGTAGTATAAGTAATATGAAAAGAATAGTAATTCCTAAATAATAATTTCCAACAGTTAATTTTGCTTCCACCCAGCTTCCACCAATGCTAAACATTCCCATTGTTAATCTCTATAATTGCAGTGGAAGTATGTTTACATCTCTTAAAGAAAATAAGTAAATAGAGGAAGGGATGTGAGGGAGAAACAGGTACTTTTAAACCAGAAATGTCCCTAATTTGTCAGTCTCCTACTATACCACATGGACCCTGACAAATAAAGATCTTAAAGCAATTCTATTCCTTCCCCTTGTTCTGTGTTCATAAATGCTTTGAAAGACATATATTATATTTATAGTAAAAATACCCAGAAGCAAGGCAAGCAAACAAAACAAACACATATCACACATGACTACAATTCTCTCTCACAAAGATGTGAATGATATAGTACTTAAAATGAAAAAAAAAAGCATAATTGGATTAAAGACTTTTCTATTCCCAGCCAGACACTGGTGGCTCATGTTTGTAATCCAAGCTACTCAGGAGGCTGAGATCTGATGATCATAGTTCAAAGCCAGCCCAGGTAGGAAAGTCCACAAGACTCTTATCTCTATTTAACCAGTAAAAAGCCAGAAGTAGGAGGTGGTAGAGCACAAGCTTTGAGCAATAAAATTTAAGAGACAGGGCCCAGGCCCTAAGTCCAAGACCTAGTATTATATTTTTTAAAAGATAATTATTTCATTAAGTATTCCTATCCAGAAATAGCCATCTTCCTTACTCCAAGAACTCCTCATTGCTGCTGAACTGTTGAACAAAAACTAAATGTTGAAAGGTAAGATTTGATTCTTTACTCTAAAACTAGCTCAGATTGAGCCAGTTTGTCGTTCAAAGGAATCTCAACTTGGATTAGTGTTGGCCAATGTTAAAGCCATGTTATTATAAATACAAAATTTGGTCAATACTTTATGGATTGTTACTATTACAGGAAGAAATATCACAACAAAGAGTTCAAATTTTCAAACCAATAAAAACTGAGGCTCACTTAAAACTAAGAATATTTTGGGTCAAACTGTTACAGGTCAAAAGATTTCCATAATAAGACTCATTTGGAGGGGCTGGGGATATGGCCTAGTGGCAAGAGCGCTTGCCTCGTATACATGAGGCCCTGGGTTCAATTCCCCAGCACCACATATACAGAAAATGGCCAGAAGTGGCGCTGTGACTCAAGTGGCAGAGTGCTAGCCTTGAGCAAAAAGAAGCCAGGGACAGTGCTCAGTCCCTGAGTCCAAGGCCCAGGACTGGCCAAAAAAAAAAAGACTCATTTGGAATACAGACATAATATTTGATGTATATATGTGAAAGTGGAGCAAAATAATTTAGGATTGGTAGGCAAGGATAAATGGGGGAAATGATGGAAATGGTGACATTGACTAAGATACATTGTACTGAATTGAGGCAACTACTACGAGATAGGTTAAAAACATGAGATAGATTAAAAATTAACCAAACCAGTGAAAAGGTAATTCTCAAAGTATTCCTTCATTGGATTAAAAAAATAGCAATCAAATTTTCACTGTCATTTAACATTAATTAATTTTTCTTCTATTGACTTGAGGTTCATTCAACTCTAAAAGTTGCATTGGCTCTAAAAGAAATTGTTTAACATTTTAGAAATTACACCTAAGTTTATGAATTAGGATTTAATTTTTTTAGCAGTTATTGAATTCACCAAGTGACTTAAAACTGTGACTTCAGAGGAAAGCATTTAAACATACAAGAATCTTTCATGCTTGTATTTGTAAGGAACATATAAAGGAAGTTTTGGTTTTGCCCTTCTTTAAAAAAAAAGATACAATTAATATGTGCTAATGTAGATTCTTAACAAAAGTTGGTTTACCATTTGAGGAAGATAATTACAATAAATTCGGTTGCAAAAATCACTTCTTAGGAAGCAGGCTACTACTGCCACCTGGGGGAAATTATTTCTCCTATTCCTTCAGGAAAGCCACTGTGCTTGTCAGATGAATGTATCCAGTTCAGGTTTTCCTTGCTGGATATTCACACAGGAAAAGGACTCTGTAGTGTTGTGCACATAAAACCATACAATGACCCACATATCTCTAAGTTCCCTTCACAGAAATCCATAGTTCATAGACTCTGAGAGATACAACAGATAGAATAAGCTTTCTGTATCTTAACCCACTACAAGAAAATAGTTGGGAAAGTACAAGTTATAAAAAAATCAACTTAGAATTTTGATTACAGATTAAAACCCAAATTTTAAGAAAAAACTAGTTGATAATTGATAGTTAAGTATATTCTTTTCCTATAATATGTTGTCATCAGTTGATATGAAAACAGTGTGTGCTCAAATAATCCTTTTCTATACCATAGTATCATCAGTTGATATGAAACTCATGTGCTTAGATAAACATGCTTGTGATTTCATCAATAAGAATAAGACTGTACATATCAATTACATAAAAGTAGCCTAAGAAGTAGTCTTGGAGAAATTTGAATTATTTATAAACTTAATACTGTACGTGTCACGATCTGTTTATTGAACATAATATTATGCAGTCTTCTATTGAATCATTTCATGAAGTAATGATGATGGACTTTACAACTTAAAATGGAAAAATTAAAAATATTTTATATGATGTTTAATATTTGCAGATTTTGCTTTCCTTTCTAATGTAGGGAAATTGTCATTTATCAGAAACACAGTAAATCAAACAATTTAATCCTTGAATGAGCAACTTCAGGAAGTATCTATTAAAATTACAAGTCTGTCAGGTGACATAAGCCAGCGCTGACTAGAAGACAACTAATCTCTTATAAAGAGGATGTCGGGTAATAGATTAACTAAATAAAATAGTGCAGTATCAGTCCCTGACTGGTACAATATTACTGTTAGGGGGTTAAAGTTCATATCAAAGCACAACTGTACCAGTTCTTGGGAGTCTGTGAAGAAAACACTTCCAAGACTGAAAACACTTCCAAGGTAAGTGATCCACAGCAAATGGATTATAAGGTTCTGCTTTTTAAAAATGCCACCACACACTTGATTCCGGAGTAAAAATAAAAACAAAATCAACTGCTACACTGTGCAGTAGGCACAGATAAATAAGATGGTATTGACTTGAAAAACATTCAGAACAAGTGATTTTTATATGGAATGGAGGGTGGGCTGAGGCTCTTTCAGATGTTTATGTCAGAGAATGTTGGGGTGAAGAGAATTAGAAGACAGAAAAGGCTTAAGATATTTAAAACTGTCTATTAGTTACAAGTCATTAGCAAAAAATAATAAATCTGCTATACTTAAATGTCTATTTCTGAATAAGCAGCTTGAGCACCTTTGTCAATGAGCCAATGAAAATCATTCATGACCTTAAGTGCTAGAAGAGCTTATGCTCTCTACAACGGACTGAGTGCCCTTGACAGAGCCTGAAAATCAAGTAGATTCACCCAGTAGTCTCCTCTCATTTCACTGTGTAAACTTGCACAGGACTTTGCTTTCTTTATTAAAAAGTCAACACTTTACAAGGATGGACCATGAGATGATTTATCCATTTTTCATGTTCTGGTTTGGAGGATTCAACTCAGGGCCTGGAAGCTGCTCCTGAGCTTTTGTTGTTGTTGTTCAATGCTAGCACTCTACCACTTGAGCTGCAATTCCACTTCTGGGGTGTGTGTGTGTGTGTGTGTGTGTGTGTGTGTGTGTGTGTGTGTGTGTGTGTGTGTGTGTGTGTTTAATGGGAGATACGAGTATATTGTGAACTTTCATGCCAGGCTGGCTTCAAATTGCAATCCTCGATTTCAGCTTCCTAAGTAGCTAGGATTATAGGCATGAGCCACTGGTGCCGAGTGAGTTATCAATTATTTGATAACAAAAATTATAAGTAGTTCTCACATTCATCAGAATGTTGCTTGGTTATACAAAAGGCATTAACTAAAGTGACACTGGAGTCATCTTTGACATTATTGGTGTTTCACAAAAGAGAAGCTTTCAGAAAGTAAGGAAAGATGACTATAGGTGACACTTGTGCATTCAGAGAATGGACAGGCAGGAAGTGATGGTCATTGTTTTAAAAACTGAAATAATGAGTGTATCTTCCATGACTGGTTTCTAATTCAAGAGTGAGTCATTTTCTAATGACTTTCTGGCTTTGCTTCTGAGCCATATTATGCCAGATTATCTATTTAGTGTGGTATTATTTACTTTCTTTTTTTCTGAATAATTAGTTATTGTCAAAGTGATGTATAGAGGAGTTACAGTTTCATATGTAAGGTACTGGGTACATTTTGTGTATAACTTGTTACCTCCTCCCTCATTTACCCCTCCCCTTCCTCCTTCCCTAGTTCTAATACAAGTATATAGAGTATCTAGGGTGCTCAGATGAGATACAGTGATAGTGTGGGCACAACCACAGGAAGGGGATACAAGAGGAACAACAAAAAAAAGTTACAGTTTCACATGGCATATTGAAAATAATTACAACAGTGATATAACTCTTGTTTCCATAATATGGAGTTCATTTCACTTAGCATCATCTTATGTGTTCATAAGGACATAGCTATTGGGCTCTTGTGATCTTCTGCTGTGACTAGCATAAACCTGTACTAATTATTCCCTGTGAGGGAAACCATAGAGTCTATGTTTCATTGAGTCTGGCTCAGTTCACTTAATATGATTTTTTCCAAGTTTATTTCCTTACAATTGGGGCAATGTCATTCTTTCTGATGAAAGTGTAGAATTCCATTGTGTATATGTAGCACATTTTCTTGATCTATTCATCTACTGAGGGGCATCTGGAGTGGTTCCATATCTTAGAGATGGTAAATTGTGCTGCAATTAACATACTGGTGGCTTTAGTGTGGTCTCACTTATAATCCTTTGGGTAAATGCCCAAAAGCAAGGTTGCTGGGTCATAGGGAAGCTCTATGTTTAGTCTTTTGAGGAACCTCCACACTGCTTTCCAGAGGGGTATCTTCACTTTTGTGGAACCCTCCTCCATGCTTTACTTGCTACTATGAATCAGGGAGAAGAAAATCAAAGGTAGCACATTCAACCCTTCATATCCATGGATTCTGCATCTGTGAAATCGACCAATGGTGGACTGAAAAAACTCAGAAGAAAAGGTGTCTGTATTGATCAGATGTTGACTGTGTTTTCCTCATCATTATTCCCTACAAAACAAAATAGAACAACTATTCAAACTATTAGGTATTTGACATACTCTAGAGATTATCCCAAGTACTATGAAAAAAGATTTTGCTGACTATACAAATACTACGCCATTTCCAAGAAAGGTCATGGAGCATCCATATGTTTTAGAAGGGGTCCTTGATTTAATCCCCTAGTGGATACCATAGAACAATTCTATATGGAGTGCTCCAGGCCAGATAGAAGCCTTTCATTGGGTGAATGTAGACTCTTATTTATCCTGTGCCTTTGTGTTATCCACAGCTATGACAAACAGCAACAAAGTAGTGATCAACTTGGCTCTCTTTGGTAGAAGTCAGAGTGGAAAAAGTTCTGCTGGGAACATTCTGCTGGGAAGCACGGACTTCCACAGTCACTTTGCCCCATGTTCTGTAACCCAAGAGTGCAGCCTGGGCCGCAGCTGTCACCTCCATGGCTTCATGCGTCGAGCAGGGCAAGAAATAATCCTTCAAGTCCAGGTGTTGGACACTCCGGGTTATCCACACAGCAAGCTGAGCATGCAGCATGTGAAGCAGCAGATCAGAAAGGCCCTGGAACATCACTTTGGGCAAAAGGGGCTCCACCTTGCATTGCTGGTCCAGAGAGCAGATGTCCCTTTCTGTGGACAGGAAGTATCGTACCCCATCCAGCTGATTCAGGTAATACAACGATGAAGTTACCCTGCTGCCACAGTTCCCACCTGGAGGATATTTTCCTTTGGGAAAGGTCCAAGGATTCATTTCTTCATCCAGCTGGTTTTTGTTGTTGTTGTTGTTGTTATTGTTATTGTTTTTGCCAGTCCTGGGGCTTGGACTCAGGGCCTGAGCACTGTCCCTGGCTTCATTTTGCTCAGGGCTAGCACTCTACCACTTGAGCCACAGTGCCACTTCCAGCTTTTTCTGTTTATGTGGTGCTGAGGAATCGAACCCAGGGCTTTGTGCATGCTAGGCAAGCACTCTACCACTAAGACACCCAGTTGTTTTTGTCATTTTCCTTTAGAAAAATTCAGTAAATCATTTTGCAGCTGGGTCACAGAGGGAGGAAAACTGCAATACTAATCTGAGGTTAACTAAGTCTCAAAGTCCTAAGGCTTGCAGAATAAATCTGTATGTCATGATCCCTAAATTATCTGCATCAGAATGAACTGGGCTGTTTGTTAAATAAATATATATAGAGACTCACCCAAGACCTACTGACATAGCATCTCCAGAATAGAATGTGCATGTTTGCATTTTCACAGCTTTCTATCTATTTCTTCAAACACTTGAGCTTCAATTAAACTAAAATACTAATCTGTGTTTATTCATTAAAGAGACAATCTATTAGCACTCACCAACAAATAGATGTGCATCCATTGACTCAAGCATTGAACACTTGCATGAAATTTAGTGCTTGGTGGGTAATGAAGCCCTTCCTTTCCAAATCTAGAATCTAGAACAGACAAATGAAAGAGTCAAAACATAAGAAAGCATTATGTCCCAAAGTAGTGTAACATGCAAGAGGCTGTATCATAAGAACTTCATATCATGGAGAACATTTTGGGAGAGCTCTGCACTATTTATAGAAAATAAACAAAGAATGTAAGATACATTGTCTGCTTCATAAATAGCTCCTTCCCAGCCATGAGAAGACCACAAGAGTTTCTGAGAGAATATAAATGACATACATCACCTTTGACTAGTGGGGCATTCTTATTTGTTCATTAATTCCTTGGACTTATGATTAGTATCTTAAATTGCTAAATTGAAGGCTTAACTGGGTAATCTTAATTGTGTAAGGGGAAACATCCTGGTATATCCACAGTTTGGATGTGAAAGGATCCCATACATTCAGTCTAACTGGGAAAATTATACAAGAGCAAGGCCCAGGTATACTATAATAAACAATTTCTGGAAGCTGTTTGTTGAGCTTCTCTATTCTGTTCAATCCCAGGACTAAATCTGGATCTGGACAGAATCTAGTTGGCTAAATCCAAATCTCTGATTGTCTAGATTTAACTTCTAGGCTTCAGTATTCTTACTTAGTAGCTGGCCTAAGGCACTGAGTGGAGAGAAGCCATGTGTTCTAGAAGCTCAGCAGGTTAACTATGTGGAGAACAGGGAACAGCCATTCCCACCCAAGAAGAATTTGTATAATGCTTCTGATTTCCTGGTCCAATCTCAAGCCCTGTTATATCCACAAAAACAGCATCATTTGTTCTACTGAAGGACATTTTCCCCACTCTCTTAGGTTCTTCTACGTGATAGACTCATGTTTTCTTTTTCAGTAATGATGAATGTTTTTAAAGTTGAAAAATAAAGTCCTATGGGTAATCACAAGCACCAGTGGAAAAATTTAGAGTAAGGGCTGGGAATGTGGCTTAGTGGTAGAGTGCTTGCATAGCATGCAAGAAACCCTAGGTTTGAGTCCTCAGTACCACATAAACAGAAAAAAACAGATGTGGCACTGTGGCTCAAGGGGTAGAGCACTACTAGCCTTGAATACAAAGAGGTTCAAGGATAGCCCCTAGGCCCTGAGTTCAAGCCCCATGACTGGAAAAAAATTAGAGTGATAAGAGCATAAGAAGTAACCATCACCATCAAACTCCTGAAAAAAATCAAGGCTATGTTGTATAAAAGTAGAGAAGACAGGAAAGTGATTGCACTTAAAGTGTAATACGGAATCTAAGAAAGCCCATAAACCACCCTGCAGTTAATAAAATTCACATTTTAAACTCTGCTCCTAGGTAAAAAAAAAGTGGTGGTGGAAAACATGAATCTACTGCATCAGTATATTTTAAAAATAGATTTAATATTCATTTAAAATTATTAAGTCAACATTTAACATCAGTCATCCAGTTAAGTCAGTAAATGCACAAAAACCTCTGTGAATATGTCCTATTTTTCCCAATTCTAAGCACCAAAGGATATATTTTCTTTTCTCTTCCCTTGTTTTTCTTTTCTCTCTCTCTTCCTTACTCAATTTTTTTTTTTTTTTGGCTAGTCCTGGGGCTTGGAATCAGGGCCTGAGCACTGTCCCTGGCTTCTTTTTGCTCAAGGCTAGCACTCTACCACGTGAGCCATGGCGCCACTTCTGGCCTTTTCTACATATGTGGTGCTGAGGAATCGAACCCAGGGTTTCATGTATATGAGGCAAGCACTCTTGCCACTAGGCCATATTCCCAGCCCTCCTCTCTTCTTTATTTCTTTTCTCTTCTTCCTTCCCCCTTTTGTTCTGCTTGTCATGTCTTTTTCCTCTCTCTCTTTTTTCTTTCCTTTTCTTTTTTGTGGTACTTCAGATTGAACATGGAGTCATGCAAATGCTAGGCAATCGTTCTACTACTTGAGCCAAGTCCCCAGTTCCTAAAAGTATAAAACAGTATTGAAATCCCCCAATTGCTTTACAAATTAATTGCTACTTGTCTCTGGCTTTGTAAAACAATCTCATATGGACTTTTCGGACAACTGCCTTTCTTAAGTTGTATTCCAACGCAGAAGTTGAAGACAGAGAGGCAATAGGAAAGGGCAAGGATTGGATCAGAAATAACTTTTTCTAGAACAAACAATTTCACTTTCTATGAAAACTCAGCAGCCACGATTTCATTTTCCTGATTGCAGAGTAGCCTGTCACCTCTGGAAGGTACTGAGCCGATATTCTAGGGGATGCACCACAGTCTCCGCTTGACAGTCTCAGAGGCTGTTAATGTCTTGAAGATGCCTCAGGCGCTCTTGACAGCCATCAGTTAGCTTACAGATTAGGAGCAGCTGCCAGCATCTGAGTATTGAACAGAACCAGCAGCTGATAGAAAGGTACAAGGAGATGTTAAGGTCCATCGGGTTCCATTCATATCATGGATTCCTTTTTCTTGGCAAATGGGAAAGCAGAATGGAACTTCTGCCCTTCCCCTTCTTTGCACTTTCCCAAGGATGTTGCTGTTGACCAAGATATTGAAGCTGACCAGGATGTTGCTACTGGCCTTGTTTGCAAGGCCAGAACCAGAAAATTACCTTTTCTTTACTGTATTTCCTTTATTTTTCTTTAAATATAGCTCCTAAATGATGTTCTGATATTTTTCAGAGAACTCATAGGCTGTGACAATTGAACCATTTCTCTCAAATGATCTTTTCTTTTATTTATTTTAGGCCTTTATTAATTTACAGCAAAACTATGAAGATGTCAGTGAGTCTTTGCTCCAAAATTGGAGCAACTCACTCTTGTGAATGCTCTGGGGGACATTATTTGAATGTTAAAACATAATAAAAAAATAACATATCAGAGAAGATTTTATGCAGCCACCTCAAGGAAAGAACAAGCTGCACTGGAAATCTTAACCCAGCAATGAACTAAAGTCCTCTCTTCACCTTTTAGAGGAATTTTTATTGTTTCTAAGCAAGCTGAAGGTGTATATTTTTTGTTTTATAATGAAAAAACTCATCTTTTGATATTACAAGTTTGAATGTGTATGTGAAAGGCTCAAGACACAAATATACAAAACAAAGACTAAAGGCTTAGTTGCTAGATAGAATTTTAGGCATTTTGTAAGCCTAATGTTATAAGACTTTCTGGGTTTTACTTAGAAGATGGGGAACATTTTACCAATGTTAAGGAGGTCTGACAGGTGCTGGTGGCTGTAATCCTAGTTACTTAGGAGGCTGAGCACTGAAGGCCGCAGTTTGAAGGCAACCCAGGCAGGAAAGTCTGTGAGACTCTTTCAGTTAACCACCATAAAGCTGGAGGGGGAGCTATAGCTCAAGTGGTAAGCACTAGACTTCCGCAAAAGAAGCTCATAAACAGTGCCCAGGCCCTGAGTTCAAGTTCCAAGATTGGCACAAAAGTTGTTTCTGAGCATTAGATTTAATAAATGTGGCAAACTTAGCAATGTGCCAAAATTGCAGTAGACTCACAAAAAATGGTAATTCATTACTATAACTGTCATTTTCCCTACATTGAGATGAGTACTCATTCAAATGGATAGGGGAGACATATAGAGATGAAGCTCACAGTTCTGAGTTCTGTCCAAGTTCTTGCTTAGCTACTATTTTGCTCTGCAATTTTTTTATAGGTAACCTTGCTAAACTTCATTAGTAAATTGGGAATGATAATAACATTTACTTAATTGGATTCCTTAGATTGCTATCATTAGTATAGCAGTAGTCAATTGTTTAGTGGAGACACTGGCATATGGCAAATACACAGTAAATGTTGGCGCTGGCCATTATTATTTTATTGCTACCATTTGTCCTGGATTTGACCTTTGTTAAATGTAATCAAACATATGACTTTGTCCAAGCAATTTAACATAACATGGTCTCTATACTCTCACCTATGAGAAGAAACCATTTTAGATTGACTGTTCTCCAAATCTGATTCTAGTCAGGCTTCCTGAAAAGGAAGATATAGCATTTTTTGTAGGCTAAGAGGAAGAAAATAACATTAAGTATATTTGCAAAGGCCCTTATTGTCCTCCTTCTCTATGATAATATTTTTGTAGTTGATGTAATACTTGGCTTTTTTTTAAGTTTCCCCCTAAAAACTCCAGATGCTATGATTTCATCAACCACAAACAAATGGGGCAGGGCTGGTGAGGTCCTGGGAAAATGAACATCATTCCTGGAAAAGACAGTTTATATCCTAACTAGTTGTCCCAAAAGGACTAGATGCACTCATACCCATTATCACTCTAACCAAACCATTTATGATTATAAAATTTCCATCAAGCTTAGTCCTATATTTTAATTATCAACACAAGAAAACTCTCACGGACCTATTTTGCTCTTGATTATTTTTGTGTAAGGTATCCATCAACTGTGACCATTACTTCTCTGTGTCCATAGTGAACATGTTTGGCTTACTGACATGATATCTATACACCATGCTGTACTATTTTCAAATACTCAACTATTGTCTGGCCCAAAATCAAGTTAAATATTATAAGCTAAATCAACCATTCTATTTTGATTTTGGCAGAAATTCAAAAGTGCAATTTCTCTCACAGATGAGAACATAAGCATCATTTCATAAATAATTACCAATATGTAAAAACTTTTTAGTGGCTGAACACATGAGCTTGTGACATGGAACTTAGGAGTCTATTGTCCTGAGATGCGTTGACTCGTTGCCCCTAAATAAGATAATCATTTAAAGAACAGGAAATGTCTAATGGAAACAAAGAGGGATCATGTGGTCATAATACAGAGAACCATGAACTAAACAAAGACAGTGAGATTATGTCACAGAGATTTTATCCATATTTGAGAGAGGACTATTGTATAAAACAATTTATTGAACATGCATTTCCTTTAAGGTGATCAGAAATCTTCAATGAGAAGTAACATCATTCCTGGAAAACACAGTTTATATCCTAACTAGTAGTCCCAAAAGGACTAGATGCACTCATACCCATTAGCACTCTGAAACCAAACCATTTATGATTATAAAATTTTCATCAAGATTAGTCCTGTATTTTAATTATTAACACAAGATAACTCTCACGGACCTACTTTGCTCAATAATCAATAAATCAATAAACAGATGGGGGTGTGGTGCTCAAGAGTTAGGGCAGCAGCTATTCGCTGACTTGCAGGTAAACATCTCAATAATACGACAATCCATATGATCATATCAGTGCTATGCTAAGTATCAAGTCTGGATCTAAATTTGAGAAACTATTGGAGCTAAGAGTGATCAGGATCAATAATCTGTATTTGTATAGAAACAATATCCTGATATGCAATCCTGGTCATGCTCACTATGCTAATTCCCTTGTTATTCTTGTGCATTTTCAACAGTCACACCAAGATACTGTCACAGGAAAGAAAGTTTTCTTGATCCCTTCTCTTCACTTCTATTTTCCATCCTTACCCCAACTGGACAATCAACCTTTATAGCTTGTATATAATTCCTATCACAACACTTGCAATTACAACCAGTTGGAAGTACTTCTTATCTGTCTATCCCCTTCTTCAGCTCTAAGTTTAGTTAAGTATAGAGGAATTTCTTTTAAGAGATCTCCTTAGAACACAATAGATCCTCATTAAATCCATACAGAAGAAATAAAGTACCTAATGTGGTTTATAAATTTCATCTTCCTCAATTCTAGCACTCAGAGTTCTGATGTGTTTTTATCAGGTCTTCCACATGATCTTGAGGTAAATAGTCCAGATTTTTTTTTTTTTTTTGCTAGTCTTGGGACTTGAGCTCTGGGCCTGGACATTGTCCCTGAGCTCCTTTTGCTCAAGGCTAGCACTCTACCACTTTGAGCCACAGCACCTCTTCTGACTCGTACTGTGATTGATTGGAAATGAGTCTCATAGACTTCCTGCTCTGCTGGGCTTCAAACTGTGATCCTCAGATCTTAGCCTCCTGAGGAGCTACAAATGTGAGCCACCAGCACCCAGCTCAGAAATCTATATCTGGCTTATGTAGCATTTTATTAATGTTTTAGCCTTTTATGTTAGTTTTCTGGGCTGCTGTAACAAAATACCAGATAAATATATAAATAAAAGGTATATATAAATAATAACAGGTATTTATTGTTCCAGAAACTAAGAGTTTACTTAAATCAAGCACTTTGCAAGGTTGGTTCTTTCTGATGGGTGTGAATGCAAGATTTGTTCCAACTCCTCTCCTTGGCTTGTAGAAGGCTATTTCATATGATATTCTATTATCATATGATATTCTTTCTGCATATGTTCAAATTGCCCTGTTTTTTAAGGACACACAATCAATATTGGATTAGGAGCTCCCTAACAACTTTCCAGTAACCAGTTATGTCTGCGAGATCACTGTTAAAAAATAAGGTCACATTCTGAAGAACAGGGTCTAGGACTTCAACATAAAAAATTGAAGGGCACAATGCAATTGACACAGCCATTGTTCATTTCCTTTGCATCTCTGTAGCTGCTCTCTACCAGATAGCTTTGAAAATATACTGAAAAAATGACAAATTCTTAAGAGTTCCTGTGACTTTTTTCCCTGTCACCATTAAAGTAAGCTGTTGACATGAGTACATACATTTACAAGAGTTATGATATTTAAAATGCAAAGTTTAATGCAAAGTTTAAAATAATATTCCATGGTGTGGTGGCCTGAAGTTTTAATTCATATTTTTGTTTTTGTTGCCAGTCGTGGGGCTTGGACTCAGGGCCTGAGCACTGTCCCTGACTTCTTTCTGCTCAAGGGTAGCACTCTACCTCTTGAGCCACAGCACCACTTCCGGCTTTTTCTGTTTTCTCCTGAGGAATCGAACCCAGGGCTTCATACATGATAGGCAAGCACTCTACCTTTAAGCCACATTGCCAGCCCCCAATTCATATTTTTATTGAAAAGCATTTTTGGATAAATAACAGTACATAATTTGCTCTACAGTTTTGCTAGACAAATTTTGAACAGATAAGGGGAAAATATATTGAACTTATTCCTAGAGGGAGTTGCTCTAAGTAAAAAATAGAAAATGCTGACAATAGGCAAATCTAACACAATGAGTTGCAGAGCAAAAGGGAAGCTTTACCAGAAAGACACTAATGTGTACCAGAGATGAAACTTCAAACTGAAATCTTTAAAAAAAATAAATAAAATCTTCAATTTTATATGAGAATCTAAATTTCAGTTTTATTCAACAGATTGTTATTATGTTTATATCACACTAGAATTGTTGATTGATAGGGAAAGCCATGAATTCTGCTCACAAAGTACTCACTGTAGAGTCTTAGATGTGGTTATGTAAATGGCTGACAAAAGCCAGGCTACAACAGGAGTTCTAATTAGTTACCATGGTTATGAGATGTTTCCAATTTTAAGTATGTTGTTTTACAGTTTTCATGGGTATTACCATATTAATAAGTCCTAATTTCTTTCTCCTCCCTCTTTCTTCTTTCCTTTTCTTTCCATTTTCAGTTCTCAATGCCATAAGTGCTAATTCTGTGTGTGCTACACACATTAAAAATCATTGCCCGAACTGCCATTATTTTCAAAGAATTTAGGGTATAGTTTTTACTCATACCTGTAAGTAGATCTATGTGTCAGCATCTCCCATAATGATGAAGAAAATAAGTGTTTCCTACAAAGAATCATGTTGAGCTTTAGAAGAGATCGTTCATGGAAACACTGAATGTTGTTTTCCTTTCTTCTGAGTAGTAGAAGTCCTGGATATTTCTTGTTATGTTTATTTCTAGACATTTTGGATTTTTCTTTCAATAAGAAGCTGGTAGCACCTTTGGAAATATTTTGGTAATGGCATTGTACAGACAGGAGAACGTTATTTTTCTGTCATATTGTCATGATTTCATATAAATGTGTAAATAATGAAAAAAGTTAAGTAGCTATTTCTAGATGCCTTTCATATTACATGAATAATTTACCACATGCTATTACTTTTGCTTCATATAATCCTGTTTTTACTAATCAAAAAAGAATTTATTACATAACCAACTCCCACGTATTACTAAACAAAAGCACACCAGCCTTCAAATTTTGCAACCACACTAGAAGACATTTGATAACTTGTGGTTTTTTTTTTTTATTTTAAGGATTTGCAGTGAGAAGGATAAGGCTTACAGTGATATTTTGTAGCTGTTCCAAATCACCAAATGTATTTTAACTTTTCCATTACAGGTCATCTGATTATTGATAGATTGTAACCATATTATGTCATTTTAAGTCCTTAGTAGACATTTACAAAATAACACTAGGATTCCCTTGGCCAAGGTTCTTTGACTTAAAGGAATTTAGAAGTTCTAACAGGGTGAGGTTGTCAAGTGAGTTGAATGGTTATTGAATGTTATAGTCATTCTATATAACCAGATGATATGCATGTAGAATTTAGGTTGTATTTCAATTGTAGCAGGAAAATTAATGTCTTCAGAGCCCATTTGTTTCCCTCTATTTGCTAATAACACTTGAATACATATCTAGTCCCTATTACACATACCGGCTTTCTAAAATATCATGACACAGATTTAAGGCTAATTAACTTGGACATCAACTCCTTCACTCCTTGTGTGAGGAATATAGCCCAAGGTAAATCATTTAAGTTCATCTCTCTTTCAGGAACTTCTGGGAGATGCTTGGAAGAATTACACTGCTGTTCTTTTTACCCATGCAGAAAATATGGAAGAGGCTGGGATCAAGGAAAATGAGTATTTGCATGAGGCCTCTGACACACTGCTAAGTCTACTGACCTCCATTCAGCACAGATATATTTTCCAGTATAAAAAAGGAAACTCCATTAATGAACAAAGAATGAAAATCTTAGAAAAGATCATGGAATTTATAAAAGACAATGACTATCAAGTTCTTACCTTTAAATAAAATATAAGTGAAAGGAGAAAGAGTATTGGTTATTGCAGTCAGAGCCTGGTTTTTCAAACTTGCCTTTTGTCAGTGTGGATGTAGACCATGGGAATTCTGTATGAGACCAGTGATTGCGTACATTTGTATCACCATTTTGGAAAACTGTAAGTTAAAAAGTACTGACGATTTGGGCTGGAAGAATGACTCAAATGACAGGGTGCCTGCATAGCAAGCATGCAGCCCTGAGTTCAAGTTCAAAACCAAGTATGCCCGCCCCCCCCCCATATCATTAAGGATTCAGTTTGGTTCTATCTTATGATATAGCAATTATATATTGTATATATCCAACAGTAAGTTGTGCATTTGTGCTCTAAAAGGCATAAAGCCGTGAAGAGATAAGAATGTTCATAGCAGTAATAGTCACAATAGCTACAAGGTAGAAACTATCCAGTGTTCATTAATGGTAGAATGGATATCTGATTTGTAGTTTCACAATGAGTTGTTATAGTTATGAGAATGAGCCAACTCAACTACCTATACCAATATTAATCAATTGCCCAAATATTACGTTGAAATAAAGAAGCCAGGTTTGATGATTCTCTTTGTATAAAGTTGAGTCAGCCAACAGGAATGTAATTTAAGCTACTGTGATGGGATAGTGAACAAAAGGATGGACATGAAGAAGCTTCTGGGACTGTGGTAATGCCGTTTCCTGATCTAGGAGTAGGCTTCCTAGGATGTGTTCACCTGTGAAAATGAATCTACTAGTACTTGTGATTTATGAGCTACCAAGCATTTTCATTTTTTAAATAAGTTGTAAACAAACTATCCATCTGAAAAAGTTGGTTGGCTACTGCTATGAAAGGAAATTTGCTTAACCTTGTCAGAGTGTTCCCTCATTTAGAATACATACTTAGGAGTTAATGCAATTATTAAATAACCTGGCTCGAGGTCTGTGGTTTCCATTTAGGCTTGGAAACATTAAAGGGAAAATGCAGGGCAAATCCTGAGCAAGTACAATGTAATGGTTGTAATCAAAGATTCTGAATAGAATCTTAACTAAAGAGAAAGTTCTAAGTAGACCCTCAATTACAGGTGGGACACTTTATTATTATGAAGCAAACACTCACTCTTGCTACTAGGCCATATTCCCAGCCCGGGACACTTTATTATTATAGCAATCTTTGGGATATTTTTAATAGAGCAGTGGGAAAATGTCAAAGGAAAATAATTGTAAATGAATGTAAGAGGCAAATCTACCACCAATTATCACCTTCATGTTTAATATTTCTATATGCATTTTCACAGATAGGCATTAATTTCCAAATAGCATGTTTTCATAATTTGTAAACAAATTTTGGTGTGTAATATTGTAATTTCCATTAGAAACTAGATTAACTGGCATTTTCCCAGAATGCTCAAAAACACTAATTTTATTGAACTCATGCTCTGATGGCATGTATTAAATCATTCATCTTTTCATACATAGATGGTAGGTAGATAGCTAGATATGATGGAAATGTAAGCTAGTATATTTGACATGATTTTTGTGTAGCTGGGACCAGAGTCTTATCAGTGCATACCATCCTAGGGAAATTAGGCATTACCAATAAGACCTCCCAACTCTGACAATTCCTGGGTTTATTCTATTTACATACTGTATTTAGTGATTTGACTTAAAAAAAAAACCTGTCTTTAGCCATTTAACCTATACCCTAAACCATTTTTTTTTGGCCAGTCCTGGGCCTTGGACTCAGGGCCTGAGCACTGTCCCTGGCTTCTTCCCGCTCAAGGCTAGCACTCTGCCACTTGAGCCACAGCGCCGCTTCTGGCCGTTTTCTGTATATGTGGTGCTGGGGAATCGAACATAGGGCCTCGTGTATCCGAGGCAGGCACTCTGCCACTAGGCTATATCCCCTGCCCCCTAAACCATTTTTTTAAGTAAAGATTATCTAACTTGAGTTTTCCTATAAACATTTTTTTCCATTTTTAATTTTTATCAGTATTATTTTTTAATTACTTTATTGGTATTGTAAAGGTGATATACAGAGGGGCAACAATTACATGATTGAGGTAATGAATATATTTCCTTTTGTACAGTAAAGACATTTCATTTTAAGTACAAAATTTCCAAGTAGTAGTTATTCCTGATTCTCATGCAAAACTTTTCTTAATCTCTTCAAAAGTACGTTTTTTTAAAGGAATGTAATCTTAAAAGAAAGATGTTATCTTTCCATATGAAAATGGGGTATAGGTTAAACAAAAATCATTTTTGCTTAACTTACTGTATTTTACTTTGCTAATCTTTTTCAAAGGGAAGTTTATTTCTCATGCTGATTCTGAATGACTGCATTATTCTTTCCGAAGTCCCCAAGTGTGAAAATTTAAATGGGTTTAAATGAACAACACTCAGCCAAATATGTAATCTTGGAATGAACACAATGGGATACATGCACTGAGAGCCTTTCTCCATGAGATGTATGATGCTCAAATGAGGCAATTTATAAAACCCAATGTAGAATTCTGCTAAGAGTAGTCTTGACATAAAGGCTCATCATGTAAATGCCACAGAGGAAATAAACAGATATTAATAACTGCTGTTGGGGAAATTATGTAGGCATTATGCAGCAATAGGAAAGGTAAGAAAAGTAGTTAGCCATTCATTAAAAAAAGGATTATTCTTTCTCCTTGCAATTACTGAGCCCCAAGCTTGTTTCTGTTTCTGTTGCTAAGGACAAGGTTTCCAGATAGGAAATAATATTGATGCAGACAGAAAATAACATTAACACATATTTTTTACTTAGAAATCCAGGGAATTGGGAATAGAGTGAATTAGGAAGGGGGTGAAAGTTAGGACTAAAAGAAAAATAAACTAGGGACTACATGAGGATGAAAACAATACAGTGTACAGTAATTAATTTACACTCTGAAGTGCCAGATGGCTCATTTTATTCTTCTGGGTCTTTCCTCCAAATATTTTATTTGGAGTTATACTCCTATGAGTTAACTCAGCCAAAAGTTATTCAAAACTCTTAACTATAAAAAGTGCAATAAACAAGCATATTTAGGTCATTCTTTCCTATTCCCACAAGTTGGTACCTAAAAAATTCATTTTAGATGGAGAAACTGACCATCACCAACTACTCCAACTTTATTATTGCAAAATTTTAGGGTTATTAAGCAGTATTAACACAATTGGATATAACCAAAAAGTTACTCCTGGTATAAGTTATCTATCTCCTACCTGTTTTAGGATGGACTGTCACTACAGGAAAATGCCTTCGACAACAGTGTACTGTATACTCATAGTGCATGGCTCGTTAAAAAGGCAGCCAACAGCAGGTCTAGGACCAGTGGCTCACACCTATCATCCTAGGTGCTCAGAAGACTGAGAGCACCACAGGTCAACACAAGCCTAGGCAAAAAAAGTCTAAGAGACTCTTATCTCCAATTAACAAAAGACTAAAGTGGAGGTATGACTCAACTGACAGAATGCTAGTCTGGGGCCAAAAAGACCAAGGCAGCAGAAAGCCCTCAATTCAAGCCCCAGCACAGACATGAAGAAACAAGAAAAACCCGCTGACATTTTGTGTATGATGTGTCCATGAATAATAAACTGTATATTAGTCTAGTATAAATTACCTTAATGTGGAAAGAAAAAATTAACTTAGTAACTAATAAATATCTCCACTGAAAAATAATCATAAAATACATAATTTTCCCTTTCCATAATAAATAATCAAATCCATAGGTAATAAATTAACTGAAAACAACAATATACAAGGTAAAAGACTAGGTAAGACTGAAAGGGAACACAAAAACGAGCCAGTCATAATTCATGTATCAGTGACAAATACATTCCTTTTATTGTCTTTCAAGTTTTCTCCAATGTATTTCAGTAATACATTTGTTTTATTTGATTCCGCTGTTAGACATGGTTTGAGCCCTACATACACCCTTCCCTTTCACCTCAAAGGGGGCCCCCTTGTAGGTGGCCACACACTCATTATTAGTGTGCAGATCAGGCTGGATTTGCTCCCAAATCTTCTTTTTAGGGTTCAGCTCCTTGTCAGGCTCTCCTGTTGGGGACACGCAGATAGAAAGGAGGAAAAACATCAACAAAAAAGGTTACATAACAAGCATGATCCTTAATCAAAAATTTAGCATTTAATTTATTTTTATAGTGTTAATAGTTTATATTTTTTCAGTCATGGGGTTTGAATTCAGAGCCAGAGCACTGTCCCTGAGCTTTTGTGCTCAAGACTAGCATGCTACCACTTTAGAGCCACAGTTTCACGTCCGGTTTTCTAGTGGTAAATTGGAGATCATGAATTTCACAGCCTTTCCTGCCCAGGCTGGCTTCAAATCGTGATCCTCAGATCTCAGCCTACTGAGTACCTAGGATTACAGGCATGAGCCACTGGCTCCTGGCTTTTTTTCTAATAAGCATTTTTTTTTCGGGTAATAGAGCTTAAGACTTTGTTCTCCAAATTATTAAAGAAAAATGTAAGATATTAATTTTATTATTCCTTATAAAGAAAGTTTTGAAGATGAGAGATTTTGATGTGTTATTTTATACCTGGAAGGTACCTAAGCTTTACTATATACTTCAACATTCAACATGAATGACCAAATTGCTTCCTTAGTGAGCCAAGATTTATTGATACATAATAATCAAGTAAAGTCATACAGAAAATGGCTTATATTACTGATTAAGCTATATACAGCAACTTTTTTGGGTTTCTTTGCTCCCTTTGTTAAGATAAAATGGGACAGAGGTGGAAATGTGGCTTAGTGGTAGTATACTTGCCTAGCATGCATGAAGCCCTGAGCTTGATTCCTCAGTACCACATACACAGGAAAAGCCAGAAGTGGTGCTGTGGCTCAAGTGATAAAGTGCTAGCTTTGAGCACACAGAGGCTCAGGGACAGCACCCAGGCCCTGAGTTCAAGGCCTAGGACTAGCAAAAAAACAAAAAAAAATTTTTTTAAAGATAAAATGGGACAGAAAGATTAATGGTGAGCAAAATATAATAATAATTCTAACTCATTTCATCATTAAAGAAAAATCATAGGTTTGTTAACGTTCTTGTTTGCTTAAAATATTTCTTAAAAAATATATTATCTGATATGGGTACAAAGCTAGTTTGAAAGGAGAGGCTGAATCATCTCTCATAAAACAATACACCTGTTTTAAGAATTTTCTTTTATTTTTTTAAACGATCCATATCTTCCCAAGAGGTCTGCTCTTAATCCCGTGTTATAATCTTCTTCCTCCTAGATCTTATTTCCATAACCTTTTATTCTAACATGCCATCAAAAGCAGAAGTTAAAGCCAAAACTGTAGAGCCTCTGATGTTATTAAACACATGCCAATAATCACCATTTAGAAATGGTTATACATACTGCAAGACAACTAATTCGGAAATTACTGTAGGCCAATCTATTCTTAAAAAAAGAAAACACATACAGAAGATTATAGAGGGAAAAAAAATCTACAAGAGTCCGTACAGATACAAAGAATAAAGAACATCTGCTTAATATTTAAAACCACTAAAAGGAAAAATTCTAGCATTCAATGTCTGGAATCAGAAATTTCATTTTAGTTAGGTAATTCTCAAACACTGCATGTTCACTCAACTCCCCTTATTATATGGTATGGCCAAGATAAGCTTGGTACTAACTTATTTTATGTTTGAATACTTGAGTATTTGAATTATAATCATTGTAACTACTGTAACTAATATATGTGTGTTCGTGTACACACACATACACACATAACTGAAAATAAGGAGCCAATTAATTCACAAAACTAATATAGAAAAATTGATCTGTCAGTTTGATAGAACTGATTTGGTTTGGTACTGAAGTTTTTTTGTTTTTGTTTTTTTGTTTTGTTTTTGTCAGTCCTGGGGCTTGAACTCAGGGCCTGAGCACTATTCCTGGCTTCTTTTTGCTCAAGGCTAGCACTCTGCCAACTTTAACCACAGTGCCACTTCTGGGCTTTTCTATATATGAGGTGCTGAGGAATCGAACCTAGGGCTTCATGTATATGAGGCAAGAACTCTTGCCACTAGGCCATATTCCCAGCCCCTTCATACAACTGATTTGGGCAGTAATAAATGTAGATAACTTTGTTCTCAAGAGTGTAAGTTTTTATTTATTTACTTTTCTTGTGCCTATCCTGGTGTTTGAACATGGGGCCTAGATACTGTCCTTAAGCTTTTGAGATCAAGGGTAGCACTCTACAATTTGAGGCACAGCTCCACTTCTGGCTTTTTGGTGCTTAATTAGAGATAAGTCTCAAGGACTTTCTTATCTGGGCTGGCCTTGAACAACAATCTTCATTTCTCAGCCTCCCAACTAGCTAAGATTACAGGAGTGAGTCCAGCTCTCTAGAGTGTATTTCAAAAAACTGTTTTACTACTTTCTTTTAATTAATTGACCAGTTTAATAAACTTTTATGCCAAATATTCTTCAATATGCTAAAAATACAGTAGTGAATAAAAAAAGAAAGATATTGACTTCATGATGTTCAGTTTTCACATGGGGAGACAATAAATAATATATAGTATTCTGAGCTGTGAACACATATTTGGAGAAAAATAAAGCAAAACGGGTGATGGCTTAAAGACCTGATTAGGATGAAGGAGCAAGTGATGTAGCTACCAGGGGAAAGAGCCAGTGGCTCAAGTGGAATAAGCAAGGTAAAGTTGGAACACATGAGATTAATGAGGTAATAGGAGACCAGGCTAAGAATCTGGGCTTGTAGTATGGCCAAGAAGGAAAGTTTGTGACTAGTTTTAAGCAGAGTAATAATTAATGACCTACATCATTTTAGATGGGAGAAAGGTTAATGGAAAAAGTAGAGATGGGTTAGAAGAGATCTCCAGTCACCCAGATAAGAAGTGTTCACATTGGGAACAGGGTGGGAATGTTGGAGACAATGACAATTATTCTACTTATGCTCAGAAGACAAAGCCACTAGCATTTTCTGAAAAAGGTGTAGTCTAGACGAAAACCAGGTAAGAAACTGGGAAAATAGAATTTCTACCCAATCAGCTAGAAAATACTGACTCCTGGGCGGGGGAGGGGGGGAGACAAAGACACAACACGTAATCTCCCTCCTATGTCAAGCTGGATAGAGTTGGGGGGAAAAACAGATAGCATGAAGAGAAAAAGAGGCCAAGGACCAAGTTCTAAAGTGCACCAATAAGAGGTCAGAGATGTAAGGGGGGGGGGGGGGAATCAGCCAAAAAGATAGGATATGTACAGCCTGAAGCAAAAGGACCACCAAGAGTGCTGCCAGAAGTTCTGCCAAGTGGGTTACGGACCAAGAGCTAGACATTAGGAGTACTTGGTGATCTTAACCTAGGCAGTTCTGAAAGAATTAGTGGGAAAAGAAACATAGCCAAGATGGGTTCTAGGGACAAGAAATCAAGTACATACAATAATAAAAAAAAAAAGTTTTTAAAAAAGAATTCAAAGCTAAATTCATGCTTTATGATTAACTACTAGTTTATGTTATTAGTAAGATTCAATATCAATGGAAATAAGCACAACCATGGAAGTCCGAATGTTAATTTTCATTTATTATTAGACCATGAAGAATGCATTCTCAAAAAAAAGCTGTGCTTTTGCCTCTTAGCTGCAACACTGATTTCAGGTTATTTGCTTGGGGACTGAGGGGCCAATTACCACATTTAAATACTAAAATTTATAGTTTTCACATTTAAGATTCTCAAAGGTGTTTCAAGGGTGAGAAAAACTGAAGCTTTTGTTACAAGCATATTACTTGGCATCATCTAACTTCTAGGGAATTTCTGGCTTTGTAATTGGAAAAAATCAGTAAGTATGTTTAAGTCCAAACTGCAATTCAAAGACGATATGTAATTTCTATACTACTTTTAGTAAATGTAAGATCTCACTCCCTAAACACTAAGCACATCAAGTATAAATCGAAACTTATCAGCAGATACTTTGTCTTACAATGCAAAACAATATCGCTGATACATCATAAGTAATAGTTTGTTGCATGGTAATAAACTGCTACTTCTGTTCTGATACTGCTATAGCAATAGTAGCTGTTAAGGGAGCATATGAAAGATAACTACTAACATATCAAATTTTATTAACTAGTTGATACTATTCTGCTTTGACAAATATTTAAGTGTTTGAAAATAATTTAAACAATCATGCTTGTTTCCAAGTTGGATTTTGTCTTCTTTCACTTTACAGATATTACCTCCTGTTCACAAAGTATTTGAGAACAAAGGGAGAATTTGAAACAAAACAAAACAAAGCACTGTAGAACTTAAAAGCAAGTATATATAGGCAAACAACCAAACTGAATGAAAGATGCCATAATATAACAAAGGCGAGTAATCAATGCTGGGTCATTAGCATTTTAAATAGTAGGTGAGTAGGTAACCAAAAACAAATATAATTTATTATTTCACAGTGAGATCCAGATGATAGAACTTGATGCAAATGGTGAAATTACATGTTAATTCTGATAAATAAATAAGGAAGAACTATAGCCTTCATTAATGAAATAGTTCATATGATCACAAGCAACAGTCAATGAACAAATGCTATAGTACTAGTGATTAGGTGCTATCTATGGTTTAATCCTTCTACCAACTAAGCTAGAACTAGGCCTCACTGGGCCACAGGTCCCACATTTTTAAGAGAAAAAAAATGGTAGGGGTATTATAGAAGGTTTTAGTTTTAGATAACTGACTTTACAATATATATCACAGAGTGAAGCTTTAAAAAGTAATTCTTAAGAATTTAAATAAAAAGCAAATTGTTAACCTGGAAAGGCATATTTAGATCATTTATTTTTGCTGCTTTACTCAGTGCACTTAAAGAAAAATAACTTGTCATTAATTCAAATTTAGTGAATGAAGCTTCTCAACAATTGTAGAGTAAATACAGTTCCAAGCACGGGAAGTCTGGAAGTGTTCGCATATACTGTGAGAGAAAAGTGCTCAGAATGGAAAGTTATACAATTTCTTTGAGAAAACACCCAGACTGGAATTTTTCAGAGAGAGAGAGAGAGAGAGAGAGATCTAAACAATAAGATTTATAGAGCACAGACTATAATAGTTGGGGTGGGGTTCAGTTCATAGATATGTTCTTTCTTTTCTCTCTCTCCCTCCCTCCCTCCCTCCCTCTCTCCCTCCTTCCCTCCCTCCGGGACTTGAACTCAGAGCCTGAGCACTATGCCTGGCTTCTTTTTGCTCAAGGCTAGCACTCTGGCACTTGAGCCACAGTGCCACTTCTGGCCTTTTCTATATATGTGGTGCTGAGGAATTGAACCCAGGGCTTCATGTATCCAGGGCAAGCACTCTACCACTAGGCCATATTCCCAGCCCCCATATGTACTCAAAGACACAGAACTTATATATAAAATACTGTGCTTTACAAGTTTACTTTTGTTTTTGAAGTTATTTATCCATATTTTCACCCCTATTTTATTATCCCAACATTAACAACTCTTCATATTTTAATATTTTACCAGTTACCACATGATTTTAAAAAATGCCTAAATAATATCAGCCTTGCTAGTACATTAAAACATTTTTACAAATTGCTCCAAATTATTTTTGATTATTCAACCTTGTTCTATATTCACTTTATCTTTGCCTTTTAATTTTAACTTTTTAAATCTCATGATTTTTTTTACTCTTTTTTTTTGCTGGTCCTAGGGCTTGAGCTCTGGGCCTGGATGCTCTCCCTAATCTTTTATACTCAAGGCTAGTGCTCTCTACCACTTGAGCCTTGGCTCCACTTCCACATTTTTTTTAGTTTTCTGGACTTTCCTGCCCAGGCTGGCTTCAAACCACAATCCTCAGATCTCAGCCTTCTAAGTAGCCAGGATTCAGGCATGCACCACCCGTGCCTGGTAGTTTGTACTCTTTTATGAAACAAATACTTACTCTGTGTCTACAGAATACCCTTTCTCTTTTGCTTCCAAAGCCTCTTTGAGCTCAGTGCTGGTAGTTCCTGCCTATAATCCTAACTACTTGGGAGGTAGAGAATAGAAGGATCATCACTTGAGGCCGGCTTATGCAAAAAATTAGCAAGACACATTCTCAATCATTAACTGGGTGTAGTGGAGAGAACCTATCATATACCTGCGAAGAATAAATAGGAGGATCAAGAAGCAGGCTGATCAGGCCAGAAACATGAGACCCTACCCGCAAAGGTAAGTAAAACAACAACAAAAAAGACTGAGATGTGGCTGAAGTGGAAGATTATATGCCTAGCAAGTGAGAGGACTCAAGTTAAATGCCAACACCATTACTGAAAAATATAAACAAATAGTTTAAGAAACTTTCTCGAATGTTATAAAGTTTCATCTGTCTCAGGATTTTTACTAGAAAAATCAAATAACATAAAATAGAATTTTCTTTCACATTATCAAATAAGTGAATCTGGAGGGGAAGAAGGCTTGAACTCAGGGCCTCCAGCTCTTGCTCATGGCTAATCCCTTTGAGCTACACCTCAAATCCGATATTTTGCTGACTAATTGGAGATGGGAGTTTCACCGATTCTTCTGCTCAGGCTAGCTTCAAACTAAAGTCCTTCACCTTTCAGCCTCCTATGTAGCTAGTATTGTAAGTGTGAGCAACTGGTGCTCAACTGAAATAAGTTAAGTTAGACCTTTTATCTATACTCTGTAACAAAGTAAAAACATATGCAAGTATATTGTTAGATAAGTTGGAAGAATTATGTATATTTCACTCATATCAGAACTTTATTTCTTTGTCATTTTGATTTGCAATCTGAGGTAGTCTACATCTCAAATGCTTTTGCAACACAATAATTTGTTCTATATTGAAGTCACATTTTTCTTTTTCTTTTTTTTAAAATTTATTTTTGCCAGTCCTGGGTCTTGGACTCAGGGCCTGAGCACTGTCCCTGGCTTCTTTTTGCTCAAGGCTAGCACTCTGCCACTTGAGCCACAGCGCCACTTCTGGCCACTTTCTATATATTTGGTGCTGGGGAACTGAACCCAGGGCTTCATGTACAGGAGGCAAGCACTCTTGCCACTAGGCCATATTCCCAGCCCTGAAGTCACATTTTTTTTTACAATGTGGTAGACAAAAACTCTCTGTAGTCTGATTTATTGTACACATTCATGGACAGAAAGCTGGTCACATGGTTATGCTCAATGTGTCATCCTGAGCCAATCTTCAAACACCCAATATCATTTAATAATGGTCATTTCATGAAAATACTTGAAATCACAAGTCATCGCCAAAAATCACTATACAACTTACCAGGGAAAGCATCAAAAGTAATCCTATCTCCAGGAACAGATCCATTTGGAGGAGTCAAAATTTCAACTTTATCTGGTGAACTGGCACACATCACCATTGCTTGAGATAATACTCCCCGCATCTTTGCAGGTTTCAGATTACAAAGTAAAATCACCATCCGATTTTGCATCTGTATAGAAAATAAACCGGTGACTAGAGATGTACAATAGTCATAGCTAAACGGGTAAAGTATACCTACTATGTCAAATAAGAAATATGAAAATTATGGATGTATTCTTCTCTCTGCATGTATAATGTATAACATCACTCTGATGAATCACTGCATAAACATGAAAAGAAAACTAAGAGAGCATTATGGTTGAAAAGCACAGACCTTTCAGTTAAATAGCTGTCAGATGAATAAACAAACAGCTGACTGAGTTGGCTGCCATTTACTAGCAATGGGAACACACAAAGTAGTATTTCCTGTTTCCTTGAATTATAAGGGAAGTAACATTGAACTTTACTGAAAGTTATCATAGGATTGAATCACTACATGCTTGAAGATCATTTAGCCTAGCACTAGCAATAAAATAAATGCACTTATTTATTCATGTCACTTTATTCTGTACATGTCATCATTTCTAATATTTCCTACAAAACTTTTTTCTCTCTTTCTCCTTTTCCTCCATCTCCTGCTCTCTCATCCCCTCCTTTCCTTCTTTCATTCTTTTTCTGTGATACTGGGGATAGATTCAAGAATGCTTGATAAAAAAACAAAACAAAACAAATAACCCAAAACCCAGTCCTTTCTTTCTTAAGGAATAGCTAATAATTTAATTATCCAAGCATTATGCATATCACAATTAATATTTAGGGTTACTCCTATACTTTGTTATAGAAGAGAAATTTTTGTAGTTTGCTAAAGTTGAAATGCTTAATTTCCCAAACTACCAAAAACAAGTTACATAGTTCTTTAAATGCTTTAAATAGGTTTAAAATAAAAAACACAGTAGAACTGCTTCAGGGAAGAAAAAAATCCAAAATATTCTATGTAAAATGTAGTTTCATAAACAAATATACTTCAAAATTCTAGTTTAAAATTCTAGTTTAAAAAAAAAGGGAGGTTGGCTGGAGTGGTACAGTTTCTGCCTAGCAAGCATGGGACCCTGTGTTGAAATGCTGATACCACCTCCTCCTGTGCCTCAAAAGCCAGACACAGTGGCTAATTCTAGTAGCTACAGGAGGGGGAGGTCTTGACAAAAGTGTGAAGCCAATGCAGGAAAAAAAAAAACTCGAGACTACATCTCCAAAATAACCAACAAGAAAAGCAGACCGAGGTACAACTAAAATGGTAAAGCATGCTGGAGCAAGTATAATGCCCCAAGTTCAAATCCCAATACTGGCAGTAACAGGAAAACAGTTATGAAGGAGATCTAAATGTTAAAAAGAAAAAAAAAGCATCAAGGTGTGGTGGCTCACACTCATAATCCTCACTACTGGAAAGGTCGAAACAAGCAGAATAGCAATCTGAAGCTAGCCTGAGCAAAACATTTGGAAAATCACCATCTTAACCAATAAAAAACTGGACATGGTAGTACATATCTGTCATTTTAGCTACACATAAAGCATAAATAGGAAGACTGAAGTCTAGGGAAAAAGGGAGACCCTACTCCCTCCAATAATATCAAAAGCAAAAGGGCTGGAGGAATGACTCAAGTAGCAGAACACCTGCCTAGCAAGCACAAGGCACTGTGCTCAAATCCCAATACTAGAAAAGAACAACAACAAAAAAAACCCACACATATGCCAAATCTATTAAACTCTATACATTTCTTTACTAATTTTAATTCTATCACCTTTGTACCAAAAAAACAGTAAAAATAACATGAAGTAAACCTTGTTATTTCTTTGCTTTTGTCTTCTTCAGAACACAAGTTAAAGTCATTACAATGAGCTCTCCAGTAGTCATTTGGCACCCATATATCTGATTCATCTTCCATGACTTTCCACCTTATTAACTCTGCTCTAGTGACAGGCCTACTGATATTCCTTAGACATCACAGGCACATGCTGTCCCAGGACTGCCTGAAAGACACTTGACTTGCCTTCTTCATTTTCTTATGCTTTTACTCAAATGTCATTTTCTTTACAGAACCTTCTCTGGCTACTTTACAAATGGTAACACCATCCTGGGTTCAGTACATCCTAGATTCTTTCCCAAATTTATTCTTTTGGCACTTGTTACTATTTACCAAATGATGCAGTCAGATATGTACTGATAAGTTTCTGACTCCCTCAGAAAGATCTGAATTTCATAAAGGCAGAACAATTTTGCTTTACATCTATTCAGATGTCTACCTACCTAGCAGTTAGAAGAAAGCAATTGCCCAATAAATACTTATATCTAGAATATGAATAATGTATGGATTTGTACAAATTCAAAAAGCCACAAACAGCATAGTGAATATGAACAGATCTTTTTCAAGTTTTTGTTGACCACTGACACCTTTTTTAAATAAAATTTGCACATTCAAATTGATCATATAAACTAATCACACAGACATCGGATAGGAGGAAGACAATCAAGCAGGTAGACTCTGTAGACTTTGTTGTAAAAAATATTAGCTGTTCAGATTACCTGTTCGAGAGGAACATGATTCACTAGCCCACTGACAACTGTTCTTGGGGCTGCTTCTCCAACATCTACTTCTTCTACATATAAAGAATCAGCATCAGGGTGTTTTTTGGCAGTAAGAATGCAACCAATTCGAAGGTCCAGACGGGATACATCTATTGGTTTAGAGTCAGCACTTCCTGCTAGTGCTTGCTGTTTTTTCTCCTTCTTCTCTCCTAAAAAGCATTTAAGAATAGGTAGCACCAGGAAAAAAAAAAAAATGAAAAACCCGAGTATCAAGACTGACAAGCATAAAAGGCAAAATGTAAAGAACATTTATCTCATATTTTCACTTCATAATAAGAGAAAAATTATTCAAGTCAAAATCTTGAACACTTGAACACTATTTAAGCTTATTTCTCTAATCTAGCCTGATGCTGAGCTTTGAAGTATTTGTGGAACACCGTTCATATTTACTTTGTCCGGGAATAATTCACACTATAGCAATGTCAAATGGCTGGGACAGAGATCTTCAGATGCAAAAAGAGTAATAGGCCTTTCATAGACAAGTTGACCTTTCTCTGAAGCAATGCCAGAGAAAAATCTTTAAAAATTTTGTGAATGGACTCTGAAAAGCAAAAAGCCTATAGTTAAGACAAAAAAAGCCTCACAATCAGTTGCCAAATACAGAAAAAAACCTACAATGAAATATTTGCAGAAAAATGTTTCTGTTGTAAGAATACAGCAAATTTTTCCATCTGTTAAATTTCCCCTTAGACTAGATACTTGACTTTATCCACAGCAAGTATTTGAGCAGAAAATAGTATTTTATTTTAATGTTTTAATAAGATTGCTTTTATTTATATTATCATCTATTAACACATGATCACTTTACGGAGAATAAAAATGCAACCTTACACTCCATAAGTCTATAAATAGCTTTTCTGTCAAAAAGAATATAAAATCAAAATAAAAAGTTATTTTACTTACAGAGGTTCTGCTCTGACCAACTTCAACCAGTGATTTCTTTGAAACTATATTGTCCCTAAATTTTGTCAGACATAATCCCACATGGATTCCTACATTTAATTCTAACTTCCTTTTCACTGATGACAATCCCTCTAACATGCCATGCTTCTACTGTCAATCTAGTTAGCATTCAAATATCCTTAAACACTCAATTTCTGTACTGTTTACAATTTTATTCTAGCTCATACAAGTGTCAACTTTCCTTCTGATAACATAATTATCACAAAAAATATTAACATCTGATAAGATAGTCAAGAGTCAAATAAGCCTAATAGTTAAAAAAATACCTTTCTTATCAGCTTTCTCCTTCACTTTCTTCTCTTCTCCACTCTCTGCTTTGATCTGTTCTTTAGAACTAGAAGAGATGGTTACTGTTCTAGACTGTATCACATTTTCAGAAGCTGGAGAATTAGCTTGCAGCAGAGTACAAGATGGGAGTGGTATTTGCTTCACTAATAAGAAAATGAAACAAATAATGATACATAAATTAAACTCATAAGCAAGGTAAAACAAACAAGCATGGATTTGTGAATTCTAAATGTCAGCTCTTTTCGAGTTTGTCTTTTTAAAAGAAAAATTCACTATATGAAACTATCAATTGTTACCTGAGATTACAGAACTAAGAAATTAATTTTCACTAATATCCAAATAACAAAAAATAAATAAATAAAGGCATGATTTCCAATGTCTATTTGCTAAAGTAAGCCAATTATGGTTATCAACAACAGCTATCATTGATCATGGACTTACAATACCCAAACACTTCCAAAATGCTTTATGTAAATAGACTTGTGCAATTCTCCTAAGTAGGCTATGATATACTTTCTATTCAGGTTGCCCGTTTTACAGCTGATGAATCTGAACCATCCAAAAGTTAAAAATTTGGCCCATCAGACAGTGATAACCAGGGTTATATATCTCCAACTCTGTCAAAATTAACTTTGTAAAAAGGCAAAGTCTTTTGCAATGTTTTGAAGTGTTAAAATCAACTAATACAGTTAAAGTCAAAAGTTATAATCACATGAGGAATTCGGACATAGCTTAGAGCAATTTTTCTTACCACTGGAAAAAGAATTGTAGTTTCACACTACTAATAATTTAACTATTTACTTAATTTCATACCTACAATCCAAACCAACTATTTGAAAGCATGCACTAGTCTGAAATTTTCCATTGCATAAAACATTTCGTCTACCTTAAACCATTGATCTTTTGCCTTTATTTTTACTTAGGGAACTAAATACACTAGTATCTAAGGGTAGAGTTTGTACAACATTGAAAATAATTTGACTGAACAAAGGTAAAAGTCAAACTACATTAGTCAAAATTCAGTCAAAAATTACTGGCTGAGTGAGTTAATGGCAAAAAGGAACCAAACATAAACAAATGTCTAAGCTCCTGAAATTATTAACAGTAATACTGCTTCACAAAATTATCAAAAAAACAAAATAATTCAGCAAAATTTAAAATTTTATTTACAGTAAGAACTGAAATGATAAGTATCTGATGACTGAATAACTAAGAAAACTTAAAATTTCAGGCAAGTAACTCTCCACCCCTAAACTTCATTTTCTTCATGTATAAAACAGGGTTATACACAAGTGTTTTTAAGGAGAAAACAATACATACAGCTTGGCACACAAGGCTCGCCATTATGTTAAATAAATATTACCATGGCTACTTTTCACTAAGTATTCAATAGGGAGAGCAGTGATGATCACAATGCAGCACAAAAATTAATAGCATGGATTTTTGAGTCCATGGCTTTAGATAATGTAACTGACATTTTCTAAGTCTCCATTTTCTCTTCTGCAAAGGAGGAGGAATGCACAGTGGAAATACCGTGAGGATAAGATAATCATATACTTAAGTAATATGTCATAAATGAAAACAATATATCATTTCTATATTTAATCACCTCCATTTTGAATTTCTGCTTGAATTAGCTCTTGTTTTAATTCTTCTATTTCTTTCTTTAATTTCTCATTTTCTACTCGAAGTTTTTTCTCTTCTCTCAAAGTTGCCTGCAGAACTGGGGCCAAAGAATTCCAGTTAAAATCTGTGTTTATTTTCAAAGTTTTAAAAAAAATACTATTTGAAAAAAAGCATGGATTATATACTATAGCAGCTATTTATTTTGTCAGTAATACTTAAAACAACCTGATTTGGTTATCCCTTGATAGCTTTAAGCAGTAGCAGTTTCTATGTAAAAGACAAACTTTAGCAGATAGTAATATGAAAGTATATATCTTATTCCATAAAAGGTTACAGCAGAAATTTTATTCAGGGCTGATTTCACCCAGTTTCCTTCATTTGCAACCCCTACAGATTTGCAAATTTTCTTACTTGCTTTCTCCTTAAGAAGAGAAACTTGCTGTTTAAGATATTCAATGATTTTATCTGCCTCTGCACCCTTCTGCTCCAGTCTCTTCAAAACAGCATCGTTAGTTGCCATTTTTGCCACAAAACGGGAGAAAATCCTAAATAAATAAGCAAGATAAATTACACCGTGGAAGAAGAAAGTTTACCGTACAGTATAGAATAAAAAAGCAATCTGCGGGGGAAATATTTTCTGCTATAGCTGATCAAGATCTTAGATAACAGAAACAATTGTTAGCAACAACATGTGTTATTTTTGTGTACCTGACTTTAATCAGGTCAGCACTGAGCTGAATCCAACTTGGCAGAGAATCAGGGGCAGGATTTTTTGGACAGGTTTTGTTACTTGGTTTGTTTCGTTCATTGTTCTTTATCCAAGGCCTAACACAGTAACAGCGGGCGCCATAGTAATTAGTTGCTCAATCAATGAGCTTCACCCTTCCTGCGCATTCTGATTCTCTGGCGTTGACATAAAAGTAAACATGCTCATTAATCTATGTGTTTTCCAGTTGTTTCATTTCCCACGGCCCTGTATTCATTTCTCAAAACGTTCCTTCGGAAAGTGCCAAGCTCTGTATTCTTCCGCCCAGGTGGGTGCACTAACTACCGACTGTCCCGGCCCAGGTCCTCTTAGTTCTGTTGGAGCACAAAGAAAGGAAGACTTGTCTTCCATCACCACCGGCCCACCCCAGACCCTCCGCGATATCACTCACGCAAAGCCACTCACAGGGACGCCAGGACCAGCCTCGGCCAGGAGCAGGCAGAGAAAAGGTCCCGCAATTGGTGGCAGTGAGAAAGGACCCCAGAGTGGTGTCCGCGCTACGTGCCGGTGCGCCCCACACATCCAAGCCTCTATTAGGGCGTTCCTTTCTTATGCAGAGCCCTGCCATTTAAATTCACCTTTCTCTCCGTCTTTCTTTCCCTCACTCAATATCGCCAGCTCCTCCCCTTCACCTCTGTCACCCCGCTATATTTTGCTGCCCGATTGGGCAAGAGGCAGGGAGAAGGAAGTACTGGGTCTTTTCTGGGTGCGGCGTCGCGAGGCTGTGACGTCAGAAGCGAGCGTCCAGATTGCCGGTGGGCGGGGATGTGGAAAGTTGGACGCTGGCTGTGGAGCTCGTGAGGTGCTCGTGCTCTGGCTGAGGTTCTGATCCCCGGACCTTGACTGGCTCCGTTTTGTAGCAACAGAAGCCCATGGCTGAGTTCCCGGAGTTCCAGGAACAACCTCATTGAAATGCAGGCCCTGCTGCTCTGAGCTGTCGCGGCCTCACTACCTGGAGCTTACCGGGGCCCTGGGTGGAAGTTCCCTCCCGCTCGTCTCGGTGTCTGCGAGCGTCTCCAGATTCAGAGGCTGGTGTTCCCGTGCCCCCGCTTTCCGTGTCCAGGTGGGTGGCGTGGAGGAGGGGCTCGGCTGCTAGGAGGGGCTGTCTCCAGCCCTGGTAACCGTGCGGCCCTCACGCCCCTTCGCAAACCTCCACTCTCGCATTCCTGCTTCAAAAGAGGCGTGTTTGCTTTCAGTGTCTCCGGGTTTTTGTTTGTTGGCTTGTTTTGTTTTTGGTAAAGTTTCGTCACTTGTACAATGTAATCTCTTGAGCAGCTGGAAAAAGTGAGGCAGTGAGACTGTGGATTTAAGAACTGTCACCTGTCTTGCATTTTGTCTCTTCTCTCCTCCTGTCTCCTTCCCTCATCTCCCCCGAGTATCCTGTTCGCTGACTTTGGCACAGAATAGGCAATACCTCACTTAACATAGATGTTTCATAATGTGTGTTAAATGGATTTTCAGACCCAGTAGCTGTATGCACAACCGTTTGCACTGTTCCCCCCTTGTAATCTCTCATCTGTTGTTTTTTTCACGTTGTTCCACTCATCAAGTGTGTAAATACAAGTATGTGTGTATAGTTATTTTGGTGGTACTGGGGTTTGAACCCGTTCACATTGCACTCCAATTCTTTTGCCTTAATCTGAGTCTCTTAGTTTTGGCCTGATGGTCTGCCTCAGACTGCAGTCTTCCTATATCTGCCCCACATAGCTAGGGTTACAGTCATGCCACCATGTGTGTATATGTATTTTTTGTTTGTATGTGCAGCCACCCAAGTGTTTATTTCTTGTTTATTTTGTTGCTTATTTCTTTTCTTTTCTTTTTTTTTTTTTTTTTTTTTTTTTTTTTTTTTTTGGCCAGTCCTAGGGCTTGGACTCAGGGCCTGAGCACTGTCCCTGGCTTCTTCCCGCACAAGGCTAGCACTCTGCCACTTGAGCCACAGCGCCGCTTCTGGCCGTTTTCTGTATATGTGGTGCTGGGGAATCGAACCTAGGGCCTCGTGTATCCGAGGCAGGCACTCTTGCCACTAGGCTATATCCCCAGCCCTTGTTGCTTATTTCTAATGATAAAGCATAACACTAAGGAAATTTTTTTCTGACTGGTATTTTTGAAATTATTTCATTTTTTTGGTTATTTGGTTGCCTTAAGTGAAAAGCATCTATCTGACAATCTAGTTAACTAGTATTAAAATCAAATACTAAAACGTAGTAGTTCACTGGCTCACTTTTTCTACCCTCAGGTTTGTTCTTCAGAAATAACTTGTAACCTTTTCAAACATTGTTTAGTCAAGGAATTATATTACAATACTAATCTTTTTTTCTGTTGACTTTTTTTTTCTATTGAGACATGCTATGTAATTCAAAGTTGCTCTTGAACTCTGTGCTCCTGCCTCTGTGTCCTAAGTCCTAAGCTGGCATTACAGATATGCATCATCACACCTGGTCTTCCTGTCAGCTTTTGGAAATGAGAAACATAATGGCTTTTTGTGGGGGCAGCAGAGGAGGGCTTACATAGGAGAACTACATTCATCTGTTACTGAATTTGAAGGTTCTTTTTTCTACTAAAGACTTTGCAAATGACTAAGCATTTCTGAGAATGGAACAGAATATAGTGTTAAACTGGTTTCTGATGTGATTGTAACAATTTACACTCCTATTTATAAATAGGTCTTTTTTTTTACATTCCTCCCAACATGTGTTACCAGATTTCTTAATTTTTACTATCTCTTGAGTATAAATTCTCATGCAGTCTTAATGAACAATCCCTTGATTCCAGTGACATTATCTTCAGATGTATCCGTTGACCATTCCCTAAGCTTATGCTTTATATAATGAATGTGGTGTTTTCTTAAGCCTCCCTAAAGAGTGTTGATTTTTAGTTTCCTCCAATTCCAGATTTGAGAATTATTTCTTTATTTTTGCACCTTTACATTGCAGTCTCTCAACTATTCTCACATAGTTCATTATTTAAGAGCTAATGAGTGGACAGCCAGACTTTAACTGGGGTACTACAAATTCTAGAATTGATTTAAGAGGATTCTCTGAGTCAGCATCCATAGCAGACACTATGGTTTTCAGTCTTATTATTGTTGTTGTTGCTGTTTGTTTGTTTTACTATTACAGATGTATCTTTCTTGTAACAGTTCTATTGCATATGCATTTTGCTTTATAGTAGTTTACTGAAATCTTTCAACTGGATCGATTACTCAAACTTCAGGGAAAGAATTTCACTGATATAAAAATGCAATAACAAGCTTTCTCTTCTGTTAATGTTCAGCTGTCCTTGAAGATGAAATGCTCTTGAGTTTTTCTTTTGAAAATCCTTAAATTTAATTTAGAGTTGACATACCAAGTTATATTTTTTGTTTGTCTTTTTACAGGTAGTCTCACTAAATAGCCAAGGTTGATCTCCTACTCACTATGCACATGCTGGCCTGCAGCTTTTTGTTTTTACTCAACTTCCAAATTTTTAGAATACACTAGCCTTTTGTTTAGGTGATTTTTTTCTTTTGAAAAAATAACCTTAAAATTACTTTAGAATTTTCAACTTTTATTGTAAAATGTTCAGATTAATATATTTAAGATAAGAAAACACTGGCTAAATGTTTGATTGAACTGTCCTAAAATTCCTTTCATTTCCAGATCATTGTTGCAGATTCAGACTCCAGAGATGTTTCCCTTGAAGGATGCTGAAATGGGCGCCTTTACCTTCTTTGCCTCGGCTCTGCCACATGATGTCTGTGGAAGCAATGGACTTCCCCTCACGCCAAACTCCATTAAAATTTTAGGACGATTTCAAATTCTTAAGACCATCACCCATCCCAGACTATGCCAGTATGTGGATATTTCCAGGGGAAAGCATGGTGAGTCTTTTTATTTTCTTTCATATTTTGTGTTCTCTCTATATCGTGATAAGATTCAATTATAAAAACACATTAAGCCAAGTACAGTCTCATGCCTGTCATCCTAGTTACCTAGGAGGCCAAGATCTGAGTATCTCATTTCGTCACCATCCTGGGAAGGAAAGTCCATGAGACTCCAGTTAACCAGAAAAAAGCTGGAAGTGAGCCGTGGCTCAAGTGGTAGAGCACTAACTAACCTTGAATGAAAAAGCTAAGAAATAGCTCACAGGCCCTGGGTTTAAGCTCCAGACCTGCACAAAAACTAAAAGCCCACAATAAATATATAAGAATTCAATGTATATGCAGGCATGTACTTGCTTTTTATGTTGAACATAAATTTGGATAAATCTTTAAATGAAAATTGAACAACTTTTTAAAACTATTTTCAGCAGCTCAATTCTTTTAATATAGTATTATATTTAGAAAACTGAAGTCTGTATTAGTAGATAATCAGGTTTTTTTTTCATGCCTAGCCCTAAGGTGCTATTATTTTTTAGAATGAATTATGGAAGCTTGATTGCAGTCTGAGTTTCCTTTTTTATGGGGGGGGGGTTCTTTTTTTTTCTAATAATGGGGCCTTGGACTGAGGTCTTGAGCACTTTAGCTTTTAGCTGTAGCCTAGTGCTTTTATGACTTGAGCCACTTCAGCTTTTTCCTAGTTAACTGGATATAAGAGTCTCACAGACTTTCCTACCTAGACTGGGTTTGAATGGTGATCTTCATATCTCATCCACCTAAGTAGCTAGAAAGGGTTGCCAGTGTCAGGCTTGATTTGCCTTTTGTTTTCTCTTTTGAAAATTTCATTGTTTAGTAACTGTACAAATAGATTACAATTCCATACCATTCATCTTGATCAGTGTCACTCCTTCCATTATTCTTTTCTCTCTATTCCCATTCTCTCCCTCTTTCCATACCTTAAAACATGTCGAATGCATTTTAGTGAAGTGTGTTTAGTTTTACTAATATAATTTGAAAATATGAAAAACATGTAAAAGAGAACCCAGTATACTTGTCTATATTCAGTCATTTCTTTCTATGAAATATTAATATATTTTACAATAGAAGCCCTTCTGTGAAGGACTTCTAACTTCACATACAAATCCCTTCTTGGGGGGTGGGGGAAGTGGGGAGATGGAGGAAACTGAAGGAGGAGGTAACAAGTTGGACAAGAAATGTACTTGCCTTACATGTGAAACTGTAACCCCTCTGTACTTCACTTTGACAATAAAGAAGGGGGAAAAAAGTCTCTTCTTCGTTGTCGGTGTCTAACAGAAACTGATTCTCTTATGGACCACAATCCATTCTATTGATCACTGGCCTTTGAACCCAACCCAGCAGTCTGTTTGGTCTCTTTATGCCATCCACCTGTATTGCTGGTTTCTGTGGTTGCCCTGCACACCTTGCTCTGAGGTCACAGCAGCCCTTTGCTAAAGTAACAAAGGTCATGGATATATAAAAAATAATTCATATGTTTTCAGCCTGCTGTCTGAAATGAATATCAGTGACAAGTCAAAACACTAGGGAATTTGTTTCTTATTTATATTGGAAATAATTCACAGTCTGAAATTTTGTATGCATAGGAGTAAATACTGAATTAGAATAAGTGTTTGTGAAAAAATCTACTTGTTCCAAAGCATCACAGTCATTTTGGTTGAAATTTTGAACCTTCTCCTCAAATGCCTTAGTGAATGGCACATATTTCTCCTTAATCTAATGCCGCATAATAAGAAAGATCAGGGCTGGGGATATGGCCTAGTGGCAAGAGTGCTTGCCTCGTATACATGAGACCCTGGGTTCAATTCCCCAGCACCACATATACAGAAAACGGCCAGAAGTGGCGCTGTGGCTCAAGTGGTAGAGTGCTAGCCTTGAGCAAAAAAGAAGCCAGGGACAGTGCTCAGGCCCTGAGTCCAAGCCCCAGGACTGGCCAAAAAAAAAAAAAAAAAGAAAGATCACCTTTCCCAAGGTCAGACTTTCCACCTATCTTCTCTGAAGCATGTAAGAGAAACTACAGAGAAAAACGCAAAAAGAAAAAGAATTGTTATCTAGTGTGTTAGCTTACAAGATATTTATCCTGCTATCCCATATACTTTTAATGATACTGTTTGTTAATATCTTCAATGGGAAATTTTATTTTGTTACTAAACCATCACATTAAAGATAAAGTGTATTTGCTTTGTTTTACTCAGAAAGACTGGTGGTGGTGGCTGAGCACTGTGAGCGGAATCTGGAAGACTTACTTCGAGAAAGGAAACCAGTGAGGTACTGTGTGATATCAGGACTAATAAATAAAACGTGACAGTTGATAAATGAAGTTGGAGTAGGCATTTTTATTAGAAACTGAAGGTTTGTGGTTTCCTCTGTTATTGTTTTGTAATAAAATTCAGATGCACACGTTTACCTTAGGAAATTTAGGCCCCATAGAAGGTGGTTATTAACATTTTCAAGTGTGATGAATTAAGCATTCTGCCAAGTATTTGAATTTTTTTTTTCCAAAGAATATACACATGCCAGAAGCTAGTGGACTACACCAGTAATCCTAGCTGCTCAGGAGGCTGAGATCTGAGGATTGCAGTTCAAAGCCAGCCCGGGCAGAAAAGTCCCTGTGAGGCTCTTACCTCCAGTTAACCACTCAAAAACTGGAAGTGGCACTGTGACTCACATAGTAGGGTGCTAGCCTGGAGCACAAAGAGGCTCAGGGACAGCACCCAGCCCCCCTGAGTTCAAGCCACACAACCAACAAAAAAAAATACACACACACACACACACGAAAATTTGAAATCTTCCTAGTACTGTGTATTTAGTTTTCTTGTTAAGATCAATTGTATTTTCCCTGAAAGAACTACATGGTAGCTTCTCATAAGATACTGGTATTTCTATAAATACAGTACACTATGTAAAGGCCATATTGAGGCAGTAACCTCAGTAGATTTAATGATCTACTTTGCACTCATTTCAGTTACCCACATATTATTTTCTGTCTTGAAGAGTATGTGGTCTGATAGAGTAACAAATTTGTGCCAATACCTGTTGCATGGATTTTTCTGAAATTATCTGGGAATTGTAAAATATATCTTACATGTATTAACAAAGTTGTATTGAACTGATAAAGCAATGCATACCATTAAAATTATCTGTTTCATCCCTCCAGTCTATGGCTAGAGGTGCCCTATAATGAGGAGTACTCACAAGGTATGCACCAAACTGTCCCCAAGTTGGACCAATTAGGATTTTTTTTAAAGGTACTAAATGCCATGCTGGTCAGCTGGAAGTATATCCTAGGGGAACTTGCAGAGTGTTGAAGCTTATTCTCAAGGTTTCTCAGAAAGAGAAAAGGGTATTTAAGGAATTCTGATTGACTACTGAGGACAACAACCTGAACAACCTTATGGGAGGTCCCAGGCCGTGGCTTGGGCTCAAGCCTACTTGGAAAAGTCTGCAGCTTGTAAATTTTACAATCTGTCATTCAGTATGTACAGGATTTTACGTTCAGTTTCAAGTTGCTATCTGATTGATCCATCTAAATTAGTTTGAGTGAGAACTGTTTGACTTTTCTACATATTTGGATAATGTTAATTTCCAGTAACAGAACAAGCTTTATGTGCAGAGTTGACATGCTGAAATGTTAATTCATTTTGTAACCTCTGTATAAAAGGTAAAAAGATTTAGTTAAGGCTTACTATTTAGTTCTTAATATCCAGAAGTCAGTACCCTGCACCTTTAAGAAAGGCAGATGTGAAATAACAGTAACTCTTCTATTTAGATGGAATTTCAATTTGAAGCTTCTGATTTTTACTTATCTGTGCCTTCTATAAGTTGCAGAACTATAAGCTGCCAGTTGTCTAATGGTTTTTGGAGTTGATTTTCTCCATAAAACTATAATATTGTTTAATGCATATTTTGGTCGGTTTATATAGTTGGTACAGCGTAGGGAAATGAAAACCATAAACTTACAATATGACTCTCATTTTATGAACTAAATTTTATATGACCTATTCAATATTAAGCAATATTGTTTTATGTATGAGTGGCAGTAATTGGCATTATTAATAGATTATATGTTATATCTTGAAATTTCAGATTGCAGTAGAAAATCAAACACTCAGCTTTTAAAACTTTTAGTATTGATAGAATCCTGTTGAGATTTTTATGTTACCCACACAGGAAATAATAATTTGTGCTATGCTCTGAAGTTGTTTTTTTCATAGAACAGTATTATTTCCACAAATTTACTAGTCTAGTTTAAAAAGAGAAGTACTCCATAGACGAATGGATCAGGAAAATGTGGTACATATACACAATGGAATTTTATGCCTCTATCAGAAAGAATGACATTGTTCCATTTGTAAGGAAATGGAAGGACTTGGAAAATGTTATACTAAGTGAAGTGAGCCAGACCCAAAGAAACATGGACTCTATGGCCTCCCTTATTGGGAATAATTAGTACAGGTTTAGGCAAGCCATAGCAGAGCATCACAAGGCCCAATAGCTATACCCTTATGAACACATAAGATGATGCTAAGTGAAATGAACTCCATGTTATGGAAACAATTGTTATATCACAGTTGTAACTACTTTCAACGTCCTATGTGTATGTGTAGTTTCTATTATTGATGATGTTCTTGTATCACCTTCCTGTGGTTGTACCTACACTATCTCTGTAATCTTATCTGAGTATATTGGAAACCGTGTTTACTGGTATTGGAAGTAGGAAATTCAAAGGGAATACCAAATTTGAGAGACACAGGGTAAAAAAAGAGAAACAACTACAAAAGCAATACTTGCAAAACTGTTTGGTGTAAGTGAACTGAACACCTGGGGGGGGAGGGAAAGGGGGGGAGGGAGGGGGGCATGAGGGACAAGGTAACAAACAGTACAAGAAATGTATCCAATGCCTAAAGTATGAAACTGTAACCTCTCTGTACATCAGTTTGATAATAAAAATTTGAAAAAAAAAAAAAAAAAGAGAAGTACTCAATATTTTCCTAAGAGTCCATTTAGGACCATTGAGTATAAGGAATTAATGTCAGGAAGAAAGCTGCTTTCTTTTTTTATATTACCCATTTTATAGTTCATTCTTGCCAACATTTCTCTTTGGGTTCAGTTAACAATGATAAAAATTGTTTGGAATCAGGCATGGAACTAAATGTAAATTGCTACTCAAGCTAGATTTAGGGGATTGGAGGTATTTTTGGTTAATATATAAGAGTAGTGACAAATGTAGCTCATAGAAATTCAGCAGAGTTTTGGCTTTTGGGATAGTTTCTACATTATCCTTAAATTTACAAGTGAAGAAAGGATGAGCAGAGAAGGCTTGTTTCTTTAAACAAGATAGTTTGTCACATGTTTTTAAAAAGGGTTATGGTTTTGAATGTGTACCAGACTACCATAAACATTGCAGAAGTTATATGTGGATATGGATAGGAAGCATGCTGCCTGCACCTGTTCACTAGTTTGCTGGAAAACATAGTTTGACTAACTTGGATTAGTACATTATAGCCTAATTAAAATATTGCCAAATCACTAAGGTACTCTCAAGAGTTTTAATCCATTCTGGAATGTGGTTCAGGTTGGGTAATGAGCCACAGGTCATTTCTGATAGTACATTCTTTATAAAAGTTGATCATAGTAGTTTTAGACTTTTTTAAAATAATTTATTTATTAATTAAACATTTTTTTGACAAGGTGTTGTGCAAAAGGGGTACAGTTCCATAGTAGGGCAGGGTGTATATTTCTTGTAATATCTTACCCCTGTTTTTCTTTCCCTTCCCTAGGTCAGGTAGACATATATACAATACACAGTGTACCAAAAACATATACAGTAGCCACGTGGCCTACGCCAAAGGAAATTCACCTAGGGCTTTAAATGTAATGTCGGCAATAGGGTTTGCTTATCCTTGTCTTATATGAACGTACATCCATAGCTTTTGAGCTATTGTGATACACTGAGAGGTCTATTTTTGACCTTTATATGTTTATTCATTCTTTGGTTTTAGTTACATAATGTAGGGTCGCTGACCCAAACCTGTGGGAATTACCATTTGACAAGAAGTTTTTGGTTTTGCAGACCTGGTCTCTACTGACTCCCCTTCCCCCACCTTAACAGTCATATATCAAGGAGATCATGCCCCTTTGTTTTCTGTGTTCTAGGCTTGTCTCGCTCAACATTATTTGTTCAAGTTCTGACCATTTCCCTGCAAATACCAATATTTCACCATTTCTAGTCACTATGTAGTATTCCATTGTGTATAGGTACCATATTTTTTGGATCCATTCATCTGTGGAGGGGCATCTGGGTTGTTTCCATATTTTGGCTATTGTGAATTGTGCAGAGATAAACATGGAAGTACAAATGTCTTTTTGATATGTTGGGACCTGCTGTTCAGGATAGATGCCTAGGAGTGGTATGGCTGGGTCATATGGTAAGTCTATATTGAGCTTTTTGAGGAACCTCCATACTGTTCTCCAAAGTGGTTTACTAATTTGCACTCCACCAACAATGGAGAAGGGTTCCACTTTCCCTGCACCCCCTCCAGCATTTGTTGTTGCCTGAGTTCAGAGTATAGGCCATTCTAACTGGAGTGAGGTGGTATCTCAGGGTTGTTTTTATTTGCATTTCCTTTACTACCAGGGATGTTGAACATTTCCTCATATGTTTCTTTGCCATTTTTATATCTTCTCTTGTGAAGTCTCTCTTTAGCTCCTTTGCCCATTTCCTAATTGGTTTAATGGGCTTGGAGGTGCTTAGTTTTTTGAATTCTTTGTAGATGATAGATATTAGGCCTTTGTCTGTTGCTGTGCTGGTAAAGATCCTTTCCCATATGGTTGGCTGTCTTTCTATTTTGGTGGCTATGTCCTTAGCTGTGCAGAAACTTTTTATTTTGTAGTGGTCCCATTTGTCGAGTCTTTCCCCTATCTGTTGTGCCCCTGGGACTAGGAAGTTCCTTCCTGTGTCTATAAGTTCTAGCGTCTTTCCTACTCTGTCCTTCAGTAGTTTCAAGGATTCAGGTCTGATGTTGAGGTCCTTGATCCATTTTGAGTTGATCTTGGTGCATGGTGATAAGCTAGGGTCTACTTTGAGTTTTCTGCATATGGCTGCCCAGTTTTCCCAGCACCAGTAGTTGAAGAGGCTCTGTTTATTCCATTGTATGTCTTTAGCTCCTTTGTCGAATATCAGCTGACTGTCAGAGTGCAGTTTTATTTCTGGATCTTGAATTCTAATCCATTGGTCTTCAGGTCTGTTTTTATACCAATACCAGGCTGTTTTTGTTACGATGGCTCTATAGTAGAGCTTGAAGTCTGGTATTGTGATATCTCCTGCACTGCTTTTTTTGCCTAGAATTGCTTTGGCTATTCTAGGTCTTTTGCTGTTCCATATGAATTTATGGGTTGCTTTCTCTATTTCAGTGAAGAATGTAGCTGGGATTTTGATCAGATTGTTATCGAGGGTTACCATTATTCCACTGTGGTCAGATATAATACATGGAATGATGTCAATACTTTTGTATTTGCTGAGGTTCTTTGTGTGGGCTATGATATGGTCTATTTTGGAGTATGATCCATGGACTGCTGAGAAGAAGGCGTATTGGGTCTCTGTAGGATGAAAGATTCTGTATAGATCTGTCAGATCCATTTGGGATATGGCGTTACTTAGGTCCTCAGCTCCCTTGCTAATCCTCTGGGTGTTGGATCTGTCTCTTGGAGAGAGTGGGTATTAAAGTCACCCACTGTGATTGTGTTTGCATCTATCTTGTTTTGTAGTTTTGTGAGAATTTGCTTGACAAATGTAGGGCCTCTTTTGTTCGGTGAGTATACATTTATCACCGTGATGTCTTGATTCTGGGTTTTTCCTTGTATTAAAATGTAGTGTCCTTCTTTGTCTTTTTGAGTTGATTTTAATGAGAAGTCCAGCTTGTCTGAGATCAGGATGGCTACTCCTGCCGTTTTGGTAGGTGCGTTTGCTTGGAAGATTTTGCTCCATCCTTTCATTCAGAGCCTGTTTTTAATCCCTTGCTGTAAGATGAGTCTCTTGAAGATAACAGATGGCAACTTTTTGTTTGCGGATCCACTCTGTCAGTCTGCTCCTCTTTATCGGAGAGTTTATACCATTTATATTCAAAGAGATCAAGGATAACAGTGTTTTTTCCCCTTCCATTTTCCTGTTAGGCTGTTTTTCCTCTCTTTTTTTTTCTTGTCTTTAATGAGCTACTCTTTCTGTTGGGCTCTGGCTATTGTAGTTTCTTTCTTTTTCTGTCTGTGTGTCCTGTACGATGTCTGTTGGGTGGGGTTCTCCTCTTAGAATTCGCTGTAAGGCTGTTTTTTTATTCCCATACTCCTTTAGATCCTCTTTGGTATGGAAAGATCTGGTTTTTCCCTCGAATATGAATTCTAGTTTCACTGGATATCTAATTCTGGGTTGACAATTGTTGGCCTGTAGGACTTGGATTATGTTCTTCCACTCTATTCCTGCATGGTAGGTATGTGTGGAGAGGTCTGCTGTTATTCGGATCCTTTTCCCATTGTAATAAATGTCTTTCTTCGCTCTGGCTGCATTCAAAATTTGCTCTTTATTCTTGAGATCTGAGGTCTTGATTATTATGTGCCTGGGCGAGGATTTTCTAGGGTCTGGTCTGCCAGGCATCCTATAGGCTTCGGTTACCTGGGTGAGGTCCCTTGTGAGATTGGGGAAGTTTTCTGCAATCACTTTATTGAAAATATGTTGAAGACCTCTGCTCTGGCATTCGGCTCCTTCTTCTATTCCAATTATGCGCAGATTATATCTCTTGTCTTTGTCCACTAGCTCCTGAATTAGTCTGCCCTGGAGTTTTACCGTTTCTTGGAGTGTGGTAATTTTCTAGTCCTTATCAGCTGCATCATCGTCCAAGAGAGAGATTTGGGATTCAATATGGTCAATTCTTTGTGCTGTGGATTCAAGTGTGGAGTTTATGGATGTCAGGGAGCTATTTATGGTTGCCAGATCAGCTCTAATTGTGGAAATTTCTTCCTTTAAAGAGTTGTATTTTAAATCTATTTTTTCATGCATTTCACTTCTCTGGATGTTAAGGTCTTCTTTAACGGAGGTTTGCACTGTATCCATTATTGCTTCCATTTCTTTCTTGACTTCCTGAAGGTCCTTTGAGACTTCCACTCTAAACTCCTGGAATTGTTTTCTGAATTTGTTCCTGAGGCTTTCCATCATTTCTGCTAACAAAACCTCAGTTGTTTTTTTATTCTCCATCTCCTCTTAGGTCATACTGCTTTTTGGAGCTGGTGAGTTGGCTTGTCCTTTCATGTAATTTGTAATATTTCTTTGTCATTTGCGCATCTGGAGATCTGTAGGTGGCGTCCTTGGGTTGGCTTTGTGCTGGTTCCCACTGGTCCGTCAGTGGGAGATTTGTGTCTTGGCTCTGGGTTTGAGTTTGGCTGTTGAACCTTACTGCCCAATGGGTGAGCGTGGCCGTCTCAGTTGTTGCTGGGGTGGTCACCCTCACTGCACTTGGGGGTGGCTAGGTTCTGTGTCTTTCTCTGCAGGATAGTTTCCTGCTGCTGTGTTGTGCTAACCCTAGTGTGCCCTTGGAGGGGGTTTGTGGGTCCCTGATTCAGCGTGGCGTGGAGACTTTTCTCTTCTTTGGTTCTTTTTTCTGCTCAGTACCTTGGTCAGAGGAGCTCACCTCTCAGATTGAGATTTGCTGATGAGAGGCGGCTCGCCCACCTGTGTGGATTGCTCCTGTCAGAGCAGGTGTTGCTGTTGAGGGGCGGCCCGCCCACCTGTGCGGGGTGCGCCTATCAGAGCGGGTATTGTAGTTTGCCCGCTTGTGTGCTCCCGGAGCGGGGGGGGGGGGGGGGGGGGGGGGGTGGGCAGGTGATCCTCCTGCTGGAGGGCTAGCACGCTGGCGGGGGGGGGGGGGGGGGGGGGGGGGGGGAGGGAGGGAGGGGGCACGTGCGTGTGCACTCCAGTGCTTCCTTTGGGGACGTGCTGCCCCGAGTTGTTGGAGAGTGCTTGTGCCCTCCCATGAGTTTGCTGTGGGGAGCAGTATGCGTGGGCCCCAGCAGGTTCAAGTGTCCAGGCGTGGGTTGGTACCCACAGACTTTCTGCGCCTCCGCTGTGAGGGGGGCGTGTGTTCGGGCCCCGGTGCCCCTGCTGGGCTGGTATTGCACACCAGCAAGCCTGTGACTGTTGTTCAAAACGTTCGTTCTGCTCGAGGACCAGGCCCCTCAGGTGAGGCTTCCCATGCCTACCAGTCCGGGGGCCCCTGCTGGGGAGGGGGCGGAGCTGGTGCGGCCAGGTTCAGGCTCCTCTGCTGGGGCTTTGGGGGGGATGCCTGACTGAGGTGTTTCCCAGCACCCTTGTTGGGCGCTGCTCCTCTTCTGCTAGTTCCCATGTCCTCTCAGAGGCTGTAGGGTCCTAGAGCTGCCAGATATGGGGCTCCTTTTTTCCCTTGGGGCAGGGAGGGGGAGGGAGGGAGCTCTAGCTTCTTTGTAGGGTTTAGGTCTCTGTTAGAGCTGGTCTCCCGTTTGGGGGGGGCGGGGGTAATGGGGAACTTACTGGCCCTGGATTGTCTGTGTGTCCTGTGCTGCTGTGGGCTTTTCGGGGCTGGGGTGCTGGGGTGTGGCGATCGGTCGTTTGGTGGTGGCGGTTCCAGCTCTCCCCGTCGGGCTCAGCTCTCCCTGTCTGCCTCAGCTCTCCCTGTCTGCACCGCTCGGTTCCCCTGCTGTTTATGTCTGATCCCTGCCGTTAGGTCACACAACTCTGGTCCCTCACCGCCATCTGTCTCAGTCAGTCTGCGTTCTGTCTGGGGTCTGTTGAGCTCCTGCTGTCTGGATTCTGCGCTCCTGGCGTGACTTTTCAGCTGTTGGTTTGCCGGCGCCGGGTCCCCTTTCCCAACCTGGCCCTAGTTTTAGGCTCTTGTATACTTTTTTGCCTTTAGGGAATCGTCTTCAAAAATACACTTGACATTATTGCAATGTATTCCTACAAATTAGATATGTCTAGAACAATCTATATTTTCTTACTGTTTTATTTTAAAAAGGAAAATAATAGCAAAGATATTCTTCACTCAGGCTTGCAATCTTACACAATCTTGCTTTCTAACTTTTGTGCTCTATATTTTTGTTAAAATATTGTTAATATAATCTTGGTGAGACATCTCTTCTCTTCTGTATATTATTGGCTTAAGCCTTCATTAACAGACTTAACTACTTCATGTCAACATTGTCCAAATAGGACTTCCTCTGAATTTTTTCCCAAATTCTAGTCACTCCTTTCTCTTGCCTATTAATATTCTTAAAGTTTAGACTATTCTTTTAACTGTTTGTTGGCTTTTTTTTAAGAAAATGCATTTTATAAGCATAGAGTCTGACTTCAACCTAACTCAATTATTTTCAAATGGTGTCTAAATCATGCATATAGTCTTTATTGTTACCAATTATTGTCGTGGAGATTGTGTGCCAGAGATGAAGTTTACTATGAAGACTGCACTGCATCTTTTAGTCCAAGTGTATCTTCAACCTTAAGCACAATTTCTAACACATCAAATAATTTATGTATACACTTTCATCTGTCTCCCTTATTCTTTTCTCTGTCTCCCTTTGTGCCTTTTCTGTCAATCAAAAACTGTCTTCCTCATCCAAATTTGTGTTTTATTATATTTCTCTAGCAATAAAACACTTTCCCTCTTCCTAGCTTGCAATTATTTGTCTTTAATTATACAATTAAAGAAAGAACATTTTATCTTCCCCAACTTAACCTTTCTGATACACCTACTATAGTTCATTCATTTCTGTTTCTCCCAAAGTCATTAGCATAAAGGTTTATGTACAGTAAATGTATTGGTAAGTGAATTATTGAGTAAATGAAATGCTTTAGTTTTATCATTAAATTTAAATCTTTCCTAATTCCTTTTAATTATGTGCCATGTTATTTCTGTATAATTTTTCTGGAAATAGTTCTTAAACTTAAGATGATATTCATAGAAGGAGTATATAGTTGATTATTTCATGGCTTTCAAGAATATTCATTGCTCAGCTCATTCGAGTTGTTGACAGCATTTGGTTTCTTGAAATTTTCAGAAATTCCTATTTCCTTTATTGCTATTGACTAGGGGCTACTTTCAGCCCCTAGATGCCATCCATTGTCTCTGTAATGTCCCTCTCTCCATCTTCAAACCTGCCAGTGAGAATTGAATGTCTCTTAATTTGTTTATGACCCCTGACACCAAAATATTGAAGACTCATGAGGTCAGACCCACCCAGATAATCCCCATTCTTTGTTAATATTAATTGTATCCATCATATTTGTGTTCTTAAGATCATGCAAGGTTTGTAAATTGGGAGCAGGAATCTTGAGAGCCATCTTAGAATTATACCTATCATAGTTTAGCTTAGGAAGAATTTTTTGAATTTACAATCACAAGTGATACTTGTTGTCAGATGTTTTAGTCGATCATGGTGGCTCAAGTGGTTGTTATGACGTGCCAAAGTTCCCTATTGCCGCTACCAGCTTTAGTAAAGAACTCATAGAACTCGGTAAAATCAGTAAAGGATAAACACTTTTAGAATAAATTCTGGGGAACTAAGCACAAGTTCCCTGTTGTGACTTCACCTACAAAGTCTTCTCTACTAGGGAAAATCACCTGAGCCTCCATGTCCACTGCTTTTATTTGGTATTGAACACAAAGTCACTAAAGTGCCAGGCCCCTGGAAGAAAGTAGATCTCGAAAGTAAATCATACTATACTAAATAGATAATCTGGCATAATATGGTTCAGTGCCTCAGATTGGGAAAACACTCTTGGCAGCTGTTTGAACATCCCAAGAACATGATTTCTGTGAGCTCTCAATGCCTGAATCAGGAAAACACACTTGGGAATATGAAAGGTTGGAGGGCTGGTAAGATTCCTTTTTTAGGTGTTTTATAGCAGCTCATGTAGTTTATGAACAAATGGTACTCAGTGTTGTTTATGATTTGGTTGAGCATATATTTTGAATTATTTTTCTTCAGCCTTTGTGTAGTTTTATTTTGCCACTATCATGCTACAGAATTTGTTGCATAAACTAATAGAAATTTATTTTAAGAGTTCTATTACACAAAAATATTCTCAAACACACGTGTGCTTTGTTTTATCTGAAAATTTGGCTACCAGGAGTCAAAGCCTATTGGCAAAAAGAAAAAAAAAAAAGAAAAAGGAAGCTGAATGGCACAAGTCCAAGGGACAGGCTTCTCTGTTTAGGTCTAACAAGGCTGAAATCACAGCTACATTCTCTGTGAAATTGACTCTAGATGCCAAATCATCTCCAGGCATATCCAGGTTGTCGGTATAAATCTATGCAGTTGGAGGACTGACAGCTGTTCCATTTTTGTTTGTAGAGGTACTAGCCTTCCTCACTTCCTGCCCACTTTTTTTTATCCCATAACTGGTAGTAGAAGTCAAAATTTTTTTATGCTTTGCATCTCTGGCCTTTCCCTCTCCTGCTTTACTTTTCTATATTTAAGAAATGGTGATTATATTAGGCCCATCTGGGTAATTCAGGGTACTTTCCCTATTTCAAGTAGCTGATTAGCAATCTGAATTCACCCTGCAAGGGGGCCTGGCCACAGCATGCGTAGAGTGATTGATTGAATAATGAGGCAAAAGGAACCTTGGGAGGAACTCTTTAGCATACTGTTTGCCTGCCAAGTTTCTAGCAGTTTCCTTTTTTTGCCTTACTGGGCCTTGGGCCTGCTAGGTAAGTGCTCTGCCCTAGGCCCATTTACTATAAGTAAATACTAAAACCTTTTTTTTCTTCTTTTAAATCTCAGCTTTATATTATTAATATAACAGGTAAAGATAGCAGCTTTAATTCAACAATTTAAGCAAGTTTAGCTTTTATATTGGAGAAAGTTTTTGGTTTTTTTCTGAGTCATTTCTAGTGATAAGGAAACTTGCAAATGTAGTAAGGTTTAAGTTCAAATTTCTTGTGTGCTATATTCCAGAACAAAAATCAGGAGTTGTATAAAACGAGTGAAATAAAATGCTTATTGTGGAAAAGGAACTAGATCTGTGTTGATATACTAAAGGTATGGTCAAAGAATGGGTGAAAAGGTTGATATAATATTGTAACTTGTGTTAGATTCCTTTAAGGATATTTTTTTCTAGCCCAATAGCTCAGTTGGATTTTTTTATTGGCGAATATTTAGAGTATGAGTGGGGACTAGTGAGAAAGAAGATTGAGAATGTACCTTGAAAAGGTTATGTAATCATTAGTTCAAACAGAAATTTTGGATAAGTGGAAGATACTGCTGTAACTAGATTGACCTGGAAAGCCTGTTCCACATTGGAAAGGCTCAATCAATAAAGCTCCTGCTGTTGTCATGTGACAATGTGGCCTGGTGTTCCCATACCTTTAAAATCTTTAGAAGAATTTAAAACCTGAAGTTATGTGTAGAAATGACCACATTTCTACACGTTAAAATAATTACAAAGTTTTCAAACACCATGATCCAAATATATAATGAGTCAAATTTGGTCAATGCGCAGCAGTCACGAATGAGAGAAGATAATATTTCTTCTATGCATTGTATGATTTAAGTGGATGGAGTCATGGTAGGAAAGATTAAAAATACTGGATATGTAATGTTAACATGTTGGAAAGAAAAGGTGAAATATTGAGATTTTTATTTTCAGTAAGATGAGGAATTATACATCAGACTAACTTTTAATAGAGTAAGAAACTAAGTTCACTTACAAGAACTTCATGTTAAAAAAATCAACAAAACTTATATAGCTGCTGTCAGCAGTCACAACATTTTTTTATATATATATTTTTTATTATCAAACTGAATTACAGCGAGCTTACAGTTTCATACATTAGGCATTGTATACATTTCTTGTACTGTTTGTTACCTCGTCCCTCATTCCCCCCCTCAGCATTTTTTCATTACTCATTGTTTTCCACTTTTCTTGCTACTCATTTTAACAAATCAGTCCTTGAGTGAGATAACCTTCAGTAGCCTGAAGTTTGGAATTACAATCTTTAAGGAAACATCCTGAATTTTATATTGTGGTATTGTTCATATCTATAAGAAAAAACAGTAATCAAATTGATAGGTATAATTTCCTAGAGGGAAATTACTGAAGAGAAGAAACCACCAAGTTAATAATGATAATGCTTAAAAAGGACAACAATTAAATATCTGAATCAGCTAACAAGCAGTGGTCTTATTTTGGTTTGTTCTGTTGGTATTTGTTTTCATTAGTATGTGGGTATTCTTTTGTTACTGTAGTTGATATTGCTCTATGAATTATTACATTCTTCTATGGTTATTATGCTAAGTCATGTGTAATGTAGGAACTTTATGTCAATGTTCTACTTAAATTCCTCTCATCACTTGATTGTTTAGGTTGTGGAGTGTCTCATAGAGGTACCATGAATCACTGATCTGAAGAAATAGTATGTGTAGCTTCAGTTACCACTTATATATTAATGACTTCCAAATCTTAACTCAGCCTCTTAACTTCTGCTTCTTTCCTGGCCTCTATGTGCAATCTCTATAACGTTTCTTTTAGGAAATACTGAAGGTATATAAAGCTACTGGTAGTTTGAAGCCAGTAGGATACTCTTTTAACAACTTGTTCTAACTTGCAGTTTTAGCCAAACATTAACATCCTGTTACGTACTACTCTGACTTATTCTTGTTTCTTGTAGTACATGATTATGAGAGCCGTATTTTTCATCAAATGAGTAGTTACATAGCCTTTTGTGTGAACTTTTGTCTTGGACTGAAGGATTATATGCTTCCTAATGAAAATGAAGACAACAGTATTAACTCATTGCTATTATGTGAAATGTCTTTTGACTTACTTCATTTTTGGTGAAGAATTTAATGCAGTTATAAGCATCCTCTTGTACCATTATGAGATACTTTATAATTGATTTATTGCCTATTATTTGATACATGTTTGTTGAAATACCTACCGTATAGACACTGAGATATAGAGGGTTATGTTTCAGTTCAGTGCTTTTTCTCCAAGTACAATGAAAGGACAAATCTGTAATACAACCATAAAAATAATAAGCCCTGTAATTATGCATTTTGAAGATACGATTCTATCCAGAAAATAGGGATACCATTAGGATACTGGCAAAAAAAAAAAAAAAAAAGACATTCTTGAATAAGTGTAGGTGTAAAAGCAGGGATAAATGAAGGAATTGAAGGAGCGTTTGAGAATGAGATCTCAATGAGATTAAAGAACAGATCCTTAGTTGTGAGGAACTCAAGGTAAAGGAGATAGCCATTGAAAATTTAGATGTTTAAAATGCACATTGAGCACTACAAACTGTCATTGTGAAAAATGACATTCCTGTGTGACATGTTATTTCAGCTCATTCTTCTTTTTTTTTTGGCCAGTTCTGTGCCTTGAACTCAGGGCCTGAGCACTGTCCCTGGCTTCTTTTTGCTCAAGGCTAGCACTCTGCCATTTGAGCCACAGCGCCACTTCTGGCCGTTTTCTGTATATGTGGTGCTGGGGAATCGAACCCAGGGCCTCATGTATACAAGGCAAGCACTCTTGCCTCTAGGCCATATCCCCAGCCCTCAGCTCATTCTTAATGTGACTATGCTTTTGGATATGCAAGTCTTAATTCCTAATACTTTACATCTGGTTATTAAAATTACTACAGCTATGCCATCATCTATTTTCAGGACTTTGAAAATTTGCTTAATGAAAAAAAAATCAATTTAAATGTTTGGTTTAAATTCTGTGAGAAAGACAGCTGAGGACCTCTAGTGTCTTCACTGAATAAGGCATCCATTTTTATGATAATTATGAAGTCTGTGTCTATACTGATGTGTGTATCAGAGAGACAGAGACGAAGAATCATATTATTTTAATTTACCTTGTAGTCCCAAGTGGGCTTGTAAAAAGAGGCTTGTAGTGTTTTCTTAATCCAAAAGAAAGCTTTTGATTTGTTTTTAAAGGGGATGTGATGTGTATATTCATCAGTATAATGTGTGCTTTGCCACAAAATTTATACTTCAATAACTACTGATAGGTTATAAATGAGATTTAATATTTAGATTTTACCATTAATACACTCTGAAGATTTACATGTCTCATGTTTATGAAAGATGTTTGAAGATGCTTATAAAAGCTGTTTATCCCAAATTCACACATTCTCTACTTCCCTATGTCTGACAGAAACAACTGACTTAACATGGGAATAGATTTTAAAAAAACTTGAAAATCGTATCTTTATAAATAGTGACCTTCATCTCTTTTACAGATATAATGGTAAATATCAAAATGTGACTGATAAGAGGGTTGGCAACAGAAGTCTATATAGTATAAAAATTATGATAGCTAATGATAATCTTTATGAATAGTTATTCTACAGAGGCTATTAATCATCTGACAATTGCCTCTCACATCCCACTTGCAAAGCCAAGAGCCTTACAACAACCTAAAAGGCCTTACACAGTCTTTAACTTCTTGCTGACTTTTTGAGCTCGTTTTCTGACATTTTATCCTGTTCGTTGTTCATTCTGCTAAAGGGGCAGTGGACCCATTGTGCTTTCTCAAAGTTGTTGAGCATCTTTCAGTTCATACTTAGAATGCTGGACCTTCTACCTGTATCATGTTTCCCAAAGAGCAGCATGTCTTTGTCTTTTAGATTTCAGTAGTTTGTGTCCATCTCAATGTGGCCTTAATCACTATGTAAATCTTTTACCTAACTACTCATTTGTTTGTTTTCTTCTCAAAGAGTATAAATTCTTTTTATCCCACATAACATAAAATTTGGTCATGTAAACATATTAAAAATAGGGAACTGGGGCTGGGGATATGGCCTAGTGGCAAGAGTGCTTGCCTCATATATATGAGGCTCTGGGTTCAATTCCCCAGGACCACATATACAGAAAACGGCCAGAAGTGACGCTGTGGCTCAAGTGACAGAGTGCTAGCCTTGAGCAAAAAGAAGCCAGGGACAGTGCTCAGGCCCTGAGTCCAAGCCCCAGGACTAGCCAAAAAAAAAAAAAAAAAATAGGGAACTGGGAAAGAAAAATTAGAAAATTATGAAAATATGTTAACTATATGTCACCTGGCATAGAGAAGAGTTAATACATTAAATAAAAGTCTAGCCACAGAACAAGGGGAAACAGATTGTTAAGTATGATTACATCTAGAAAGTTAGTTTGGATGAGAGAGGAGAGTTAAGCTTTTCATTTTTTAAAGAAAACTTATTCAACTCAGTAACTTATTGAGGTGTCACATGCATACCTTAAAATTTGCCTATTTAAATGTATTGTTAAATTAGCTTGACAATATCATATAACCATCATCAAATAAAGAAGCTGGGCACTGATGGCTCATACCTGTAATCTTAGTTGCTCAGGACATTGAGATCTGAGAATTGCAGTTCAAAACTAGCCCGGGCAAAACGGTGTGAGACTCCATCACCAATTAGAAAAACAGCTGGAGTGTAATTGAAGTTCAAATAATAGAGAGCCAGCTTTAAGGGATAAAGTCAACTGAGAATACGGTGAACTGAGTTCAAGCCTTGGTACGGGTTCACACACACAATTCCTCACACAATCCCACATACACATGGGCTTGGTGAAGCTCATGCTTAATCACTAATGAATTACTTCATCATTTTCCTATAGTGTGAACTTTTCATACACTGAGCATATTTGAGTCTCAATTTTTGTCACAGGTCATAGTCCTTACTGTTCAGTGTACCAATTACATAAAATGTAATTGTTGACTTACCTACTTTAAAATCTTGTACATTTTTAAATTCTATTTAATCTCTACAAGTGCCTTATTCTAGTGTTTTTAAATTTTACTTCTAGTGGTTGCCCACAGATAATAATAAATGAAGTAGAAATCTGTACCAAATTCTTAACATAGCAGCAAAGTAGAAAGAGAGGAAGAAATTGGGCATCTGTGTGGTAGATGGATCAGAAAGCAGAAAGGAGAAGGTATGAAGAGACATGAAAAATCACAAAGTACTGTAAACCATATGAGACTTACTTTTCAAAGGTTTAGGTATTTTGTTTTTAGCAGAATAGAAGACGACTTTCATTGACTTGATTCTACTATGTATCTGAAATTTTCCTGATAATTTGTAAAGCCATACTTGTCAGAGATCTTCCTATAAATAATACATGCCATCCAAATTCAATGTTTTTTTTAGAAGAACAAATACTACTTTTAGAGTATCCTTTAGAAGACTAGGATTCTGTGATCAATTCTGTTACAATCAGAAAATCTAAAATGTCCAAGTAAATACTTCAGAAAATATATAGATTCTGTTTTTTTCTGAATGAAGGAGGAACAGTAAAACATTTCTCTTTGAATGTTTTCACTAGGTCTTATTAATGCCAGGTCTGTTCTGTTTTGTAATTGATCTTTACCTTTTTGTTCCCTTTGTAGCTGTTCAAAGGTTTTATGTATAGCATTTGAGGTACTACAGGGACTGCAGTATATGAACAAACATGGTTTAGTGCACCGAGCACTGTCTCCTCATAATATCCTGTTGGACCGAAAGGTAATTTCCAAGTAATAATAGAGGCTGTTGCTTGAAAAGGAGAATGACTGAAATCAGGCTTTCTCTGTTCCTCAGATGGGTCATAGAAAATGCATGTTCATATAAATATTTGTAAAATGTTCAGTAAAATGACAACATAGCTTTAGACTGTTTTAATGTACCTTTCATGTGGATTATTTTCCTCCCCAAATTCATTTTCTACCTTCATGTTTTGTTTTTCTTTCACTTTTTTTCCTGAGATTGTAAGAGTTAGATAACTTAGAGAATCTGATAGGAAAAAAAATATTATAATCTCTACATTAAAAGCTAAAAAATAGATAAATATGGCTAAAAACACCAATTGATATGTTAATTATTTAATAATTATTAATCTAAGATTATTGGAACATAGTAGATTTACAGATACCTTGATGATTTTGAACTGGAATTATCAAATTAAGAATTCTACTCTCACTGTTAAATTTTAACATTCATAAACTGCAACTTTACGTAAAAAAACTCCATAAAAACCATTATCATTGTAACCAAGAATTCAAGACAAATGAGAGTATTGTTGTTATTTTGTTTCCTTTATTAAAACACCTATATATTATAAACAACAAAAATTTAAGGCTGGGAAAATTTAAGGCTGGCAAGAGTGCTTGCCTCGAAGCCCTGGGTTTGATTCCTCAGCACCACATATATAGAAAAGGCCAGAAGTGGCGCTGTGGCTCAAGTGGCAGAGTGCTAGCCTTGAGCAAAAAAGCCAGGGACGATGCTCAGGTGCTGAGTCCAAGCCCCAAGACTGGCAAAAAAAAAAAAAAAAAATTAAAAATGTACTCTGGTATTTTGAATTATATATGGATCTAAATAGACATATACTGAGTGTAAAGTTATAATTAATGTAAAGTGTAGAACTACATATTGGCAGATAGTTTTGAATAAAATTATATTTTATAATACCTTGAGTACTAGTATTTTGATAAAATAATTGCGTAATAGTCATTTTACTCTTAAAACATGTAATGATAATACCTTTTGCCAGTTATTTAAAAACGCTTAATGGTAACTTTTTCCATTACTATTATAGGGACATATTAAGTTGGCTAAATTTGGACTTTATCATATGACAGCTCATGGTGATGATGTTGATTTTCCAATAGGGTAAGAATATGCTTTCCTCAGTTTTGAGTTCTGCCTTAAACTAAATGATCTTTAAAGTTTATAATGAGATTTCTCCAGTGTTTCAAAGATCCTTCATGCTGTATTTCATTTAATTCGAAGGATAACAGATTACTGATCTTATTTGCTTTAAAATACTTTTTAATTAATTGTATTGCATTCAGAATAAGCTTAAACCAAAGAAGATTACCAGATTTTTAACTAATTATAGTGTGTATATCAGATACAGGGTTTTTTTTTGTTACATTGAATTGCATTGTCTTAAATCTAATTTTATATTAAGGTGTAAATTGATCCTGGGCATGGTGGTTCATGCCTATATTCTTGCTACTCTGGAGACTGAGACCTGAAGAATCGAGTTTCGGAGACAGCCTTGGTAGAAAAATACATAAGACTCATTAGTCAATTAACCAGCAAAACCAGGAACTGGAGGCATTGCTTAAGTTGGTAGCCTTGATCAAAAAAGCTGAATGATAGTGCAAGACCCTGAGTTCAAGTCCCAATACACACACACACACACACACACACACACACGATTATAAGTTGAGACATTATGGGATATCAGAAGTAATAGTATAAATTCTATGTCTTAGGGTATATTTTTAACTGTATAAAGGGTTATTTACTCACTTCTGATATGAATGTTGTAGATATGTTGCCCACCTAGAAAGTAATGCGTGGATGATTCATGCTGTACTCTAGTAGTTGCGCCTGATAATTTTGTGCTAACATTTATTATGTGGTTCTAGAGCTCAGAGTCTTGGCACTGTCTCTGAGAATTTTTGCTTGAGAGGCTAGTGCTCTACCACTGAGTCATAACTCCACTTCTGGCTTTAAGAGTCTCATAGACTTTCCTGCTTGAGCTGACTTTGAACCACAGTTTTCACATCTTAGCCTCCAGAGTAACTAGGAAAAGACATGAGCCACTAATACCTAGAAAGTTCCTTTGAAATGTTTTTTATAATAGAATTCTTTTCTAGAGTATTTAAATTGGCATTGTTTTAGATACATAGAAGTTATTAAAAACAATACAGATTTTTCTTCATACCCTTCAGATTTTTCAAATGCTAACATTTCACTCATGGTATTTACATGAATGTATTTGTGTGTATTTAATAATTTGTTGCAATCATTTGAGAATAACTAGCACATAGCCATGTCTTTTTTCTTTTTTTAAAGTTTTTTTTTTTTTTGGCCAGTCCTGGGCCTTGGACTCAGGGCCCGAGCACCGTCCCTGGCTTCTTCCCGCTCAAGGCTAGCACTCTGCCACTTGAGCCACAGCGCCGCTTCTGGCCGTTTTCTGTATATGTGGTGCTGGGGAATCGAACCTAGGGCCTCGCGTATCCGAGGCAGGCACTCTTGCCACTAGGCTATATCCCCAACCCCTAGCCATGTCTTTTTATACTTAAATGTTTCCGTTTATATTTCTAGAATAAGGAGTATTCTTACATTGTTTCAGAATAATTATATAAATGAGGAAACTAAAATAGATATGAGATTATTATCTATCTTTATCTTAATCACATTTTTAATTAAAGTATGATTTTAGAATGTTTGTGGTGTGCTCCCAAAATTAGTTCTGTCACACCATTGCTGAATTGTGATAGGTAATCATAAAATGTGTCTTTGTAGCAAAATGTTGCTTAAAAATTTAATTATATGTTAAATTTGTATGTTGTAATTTAATTGTGTGTTTTGTTTAAAGCCTCATTTAAATTAGTCTTTCATTTTTATAATTTACTTTATAGATTTCTTATCTAAATTTTTTATTAAGCCATGGATAATATTAGACTTTATTTGATGCAAAACATTTATTGGGCACTTTCTCTTCTGCCTATTATATAGAGAAGAAGATTAAAGTAGATTCTTGTACTCAAGAAGTTCATTACTTAGTGGGCAAATTTTCTGTGCTGATGGCCAAGCATTAAGTAATGGAACTTCATAATCTTTATAGTATTACATACTAAAAGTACAAGCGATGGAAAACTTTGTGCGTTGTTTTTTTCTTTTGCACAGGGGCTGTAACTCAGGGCCTCACTTTGCTTTCTTCCTTCAAGCTGGTGCTCCTACCACTTGAGCCACAGCATTTTGCTGGTTAATCAAAGATAGATTCAGAATCTCAAAAGACTTTTCTGCCAGGGCTGTCTTTGAACCCTGAATAGTTAGAAGTACAGGTGAGGGCTGGGAATATGGCCTAGTGGCAAGAGTGCTTGCCTCCTATACATGAAGCCCAGGGTTCGGTTCCCCAGCACCACATATATAGAAAATGGCCAGAAGTGGCACTGTGGCTCAAGTGGCAGAGTGCTAGACTTGAGCAAAAAGAAGCAAGCTGTTAGTAAAGATCTAGCTTATCATATGTAATTATTGCTTTTTTATACACTTATGAAGGTTTTAGTGTTTTGATTTCTTGGCTTTGATCAGAGGCTCTTGATTGCTCAGCTTACTTGTTCATTTGTCACTCTACCACTTGAGCCACTCCTCCAGCCTAGCTTTTTGCTGGTTAATATGAAGATGAATGGAGTCTTTCAGACATCTCTGCCCAGACTAGCTTAGAACTGTGATCCTCCAGATTCCAGCCTCTTAAGTAGTAGCTAGGATTATAGTTATGAGGCACTGGCACCTGGTGATAGTACGCCTTTTGATATGACTTTCACAGAGATGCAGTTAATGTGATTGCTGTTGCCTGATTTTTTTTTGTCTAAATCTGTATAACACAAAAACTAACATAGTTACTTTTTAAACATTTTTACTTTTACGTACAGATGTTTAGGATTTAGTGGTGACAAAAAGAAAGGAAGTGACCCTTTTTTAAAGCCTGTCAAATATTTTGAAGAAATATATATAGAAAAAATCAAAATGCATAGATAGAAGTAGTGGAATTAGGATTATTTTTTTGTGTATCTGGGTCCTGGCCAAACCTGTAGTTCCAGGTTTTTCAGTTATTTGCAGATAAGAGTCTTAAAGATTTTTCACAGCCTGAGCTGGCTCCATCCTTAGATCTCCACATTCTGAGTAGCTAGGATTATAGGCATGATCCACTGGTGCCTGGCAGAATTAGTTTTTTGTTAGTATTTGTTCTACCTTGCTTTGAAGTCTTAGATCCAAAGGACCTTACCAGAAAGTGTTAAAGGGCAGAATGTGAGACATTAGCCAGAAAAAATGATACAACAGCTAAGGCATGAAAGAAAATATTTACATCAGAAGAAGCTTAGAGTTGATTCAAAAGACAAATATTAAGGGAACTATAAAGTAAAATGTTACCATCTGTTTTGAAATATTGTAAAGAGTAGAAACTGGGCATTGTGTCAGTTGGCCAGTAGCTTAATACCTTGTTAAGTTGGCAGATGATGAAAGCCACTTGTCCTTACCTCAACAGTCATGCTGATTGCAAGGGTCTGGTCATTGTCTTTCACTGCTAAAATGCAGAAGAGGAGACGGTTGTTAGAAAATGCCCTCCATTAAAGAACAGTTCTGGGGCTCAGTTGTTCATTTCTGTCTTTGATCAAAAGACAATTTTGGAAGCAAATGTTACCAGTGTTCTATCTGATAGATTTGCTTTGTTTTTCATTACCTATGCTATCAATTTGAGTTAGCTTTGCCAGAAATCAGTAATGAGAGTACATGTGGAGTTTTGTTATATGTTTCATTTTTCCAAAGCATCTTCATGCATTCAATAAGTATGTGTTACAGGCACTATTGTGCTTGTTTTCCAAATGAAGAAACCTCATTTATAGCATCCCATACCTTTGTCAAGCACTTAATGTGAGAAGGGAAAGAAAGGGTGGGGGACTAGAGCAGTGTGTTTAGTGTTCTACCATGTGGGGCATAAGTGATGAGTAGATAAATCTGTTATGAGTAATTGGGATAAAAATAGTAGAGTCCTATTTTGTAATTCATTTATTTTTATACCTTTGACATTCCTTCTGCTCAAAATAACAAATATTGATAAGGTGGCAAAAATACTTTAGTATTAAGAGAAGATGGCTGTGAGGAAGAAAATGTACTAGTAAACTTAGAAGATTGACAGAAAGGCAGTAGGATAAAAACAAAAGAGCAAGGAAAGGAGCCAATGCTGAAGACAGACAGGCTTGTTTTTAAATGATTTCAGACTCTTGTGTGTTTACTTTTCATTCCCATAATTATTGCTATTAATTTAATTTTGTACCATAAGATTTAATCATAGGCCTCTTTGTACTGGTAGTAAAAATATATTGCTGCTGCTTTTTTCAGATGTAGTTCATAGTAGTTATTCATTGTTTTAATATATCACTACAGGTATCCATCATACTTGGCACCTGAAGTAATTGCACAAGGGATTTCCAAAGGTAATGATCACATGCCAAGTGAAAAACCATTGCCTTCTGGGCCAAAATCAGACGTGTGGTCCCTTGGGATCATTTTATTTGAGCTTTGTATGGTATGTATTATATTAAAGAAATATAGTGTAATAAAATGTGTGTGCATATTGGAATCATCTTCTAGAGTAGAAAGTTATTTAGTAATTAAGGAGCTCTGTGCAAATTCACTGAAAATAGCAAGAAAACGCTTAATTTTTAAAATCTAATTTTGTAATACATTTATATGTTTTTGGTATTTCTAGAACTATTTGTGCTTTTACTAAATATTAAGCTTTTATAAACCTAAGTTTACTACTTTAGTATTATTTTGAGATCTCCAAAAATGCTTACATTTTTACTTAATGTAAATGTTTATACTTTATAAACGAGTCTAAAAAAGTTACACTAAAACTGTTTAACCTCTTTTACATGTTCTTGCCTTTTTGCCCTCTAGCTTTATTTCCTCCTCGTTTGTTAAATTTCCTATAAACTCAAATTCTGTGTTGGCTTTCCATGAAGCCTCAGCCCAGACACCCTCTAGCATTACTAAAATTTAAAGATACCATTAAAATCAAAGGAATTAAAATTTAGTACAGTGCTTAGAAGAACATAGATGTTTTCCAGGCACAGTAGGGTCTGCTCTATGACATGTAGAAACCTCAGGCAGTCAGGGATGGCTCTCTCATTTATAACTTCTGTTTCCAAACTTGCTCCCTTTTTATTTTGTCCTAGCCAAAAGGGAGAGTGTGTATGTGCAAGAGTACTGTCTTTAAAAGATGACCTAAAAGGGTTGGGAATATGACCTAGTGGCAAGAGTGCTTGCCTCCTATACATGAAGCCCTGGGTTCGATTCCTCAGTACCACATATATATACAAAATGGCCAGGGGTGGCCCTGTGGCTCAAGTGGCAGAGTACTGGCCTTGAGCAAAAAAGAAGCCAGGGATGGTACTCAGGCCCTGAGTTTAAGGCCCAGGACTGGCCCAAAAAAATGACCTAAAAATTGCAAATATGAATTCTGTGTATACATTTTACTACTATCAATTTACTCATTTGACCACACAGCAACACAAGGTGGGGTAAGAAGTGTGATCTCCAGCTGGGTATCTAAATGTTGAATAACTAACAGTCTGTTGTAGAACAACTTAATGGTCTGTTGATCCTACCTCTGAATGCCTACCAGTAGTAAATAACTTCTCTCTTTTCCTCTCCTCTTTTACTGTAGAATTTATCAAAAATGTCACTTCTCTGATGGAGAAAGTTTTATTATCTATTGTTATAACTTGGATATAAAATGTCTCCAAAGGCTCATGAAGGTTTTGTTTTCATGGAGGAGCTTGGCACCCCCAACTTGATTTCCCCAGCTGGTAGAGCTGTTTGGAAGGCATTAGCCTCAGTGGATTGATTAATAAGTTCATCACTGAATGGACTATTAGAAGTTGGGACCTGGTTGAATGAAGTAGGCCATTGTCCCCATAGTCTTTCTCCTTTTTGCTTCCTATCTAAGATCACATGAACAGTCTCTCCCATTACATGTTCCTGCTGTTATGATGTTCTACCTACCCACAGGCTCAAAAAAACTGAGCCAACCATGTAGTGTGAAACCTCTGAAACAATGAGCCACAATAAATCTTTTCTCTTTGCTTTTTTAATGTATTTTGTCACAGTAACTGAAAGCTGACTGACACAGTTATCTATTGCTTCTGTTTCCTAAAGCATAATAACTAACTTACTGATTCTTACAATCTCTAAGAATTAGTTTAACATGTTGTTTTTTTTTTCATTTTGTGTTTTAAGAACTAATTCAACAGCAAAGAAATAAGCTTACAGAGTCAGACTGGGTTTTGATGTTGCAAAGTATCCTTGTATGATGATATGGGTAATGTGTTATCTTTTTGTTACTTCACAAGTTCCTGAAGTGATCAACTTATAAGAGAAATTATTTGTTTTTGTTCATGGTTTTACAGGTGTGAGTCCATGTTCATTTCTAAATTACAGCTTTTAAGAGTACTATTAAATTATTCATAACATAGCGGTTTACATGTTGTCACTACATCTTCTAAAGGAAAATCTCTGATTTTCTCATTCTTTATTATGCTTTCCTCAGATCATCTAGGTTTTTATTAGTATGGAAATGATAGAAATGTTTTCCTTTAAACTCACAACAGAAGTGAGGTTTCGTTAGTTTATGAATGTAAAGTATATGAAGTATAAATTGGAGGTATGCTCTTCCTTTTTACCATCACTGTGGAAACTTATAATGGTATAATATATGTTATATAACTAATTCAATTCTACAAATATTCTAGAGGTTTTACTATACATATGAGCTTCATGGCACTTTAAGTGAGATTCAGGTTTTCACAAGCAGCTTAAAGGGGGCACACTGACATAAGCTGAAACTTTCTTATGACCACATCTCAACAAAACTGGGTAATTCTGAAGTTTCCCTAAGCAAAATTGTGAGAACCTAGCAGAAAAATGACCTAGAACAAAAAGGGCTAAAAGTGTAATTCAAGTGTTCGCCTAGAATGCAATAGGCCTTGACTTCAAGCCATAATTTTCCCTTAACAAAAAAAGTTGTAATATATTAACAAGAATTTCTTTCCTATATTTTAGGGAAGAAAATTATTTCAGAGCTTGGATATTTCGGAAAGACTAAAATTTGTGCTTACTTTAGGTAAGTGACATACAGTTGATTGACTATTTAGATAAAGATGTGTTCTTGTGAAATGTCACATAATCTTCAAGTTTCTAAAGAAAAGATATAAGCATTAATAAGGCAACTGAAGACTTGCCTTCTTAAGTAGTAGTTTTCGTTATTCATTAAGGAATTTAAACTTGGATGGAAATAATCTTAGCTGTATAATTTTGCTAAGTAAACTAAACCATGTAATCAAACTATGAGGTTATAAAACTATTACTTCTCTCTGTAGCAGTTTAACTTCAGATTATATATTAACTTCTGTGCTGCCTATTTCATTTATTATGTGTGAATGAACAACTAAGAATGCTTGTTTTTCATTACAATTTGCTCATATATTTTTTATATATTTCAAATTTATAGTAATAAAGTTTAGTTTGTGTGATCTACTTTAGAGTGGGTTAAATATATGGTAATGAAAGAAAAACACTTTGAAAACTTTTTTTTAAAAGTAACAAAATGATATCCTGTTAAGAGAGTTTTCTAATAAGAGTACTTTAATAAAAACAATAAATATTAAGTAGTATTTCATAATTTTTACCAGATTTATCCCATTCCACTTAAAGGTTGCTAATGTAGCTATGAAAGAATTTTGAAGATTTTTAAATGTGGTTAACAGAGAAACTTTATACTTGAGATTTCCCCAGGGACATGTGTGTGTCCAATGTCCAAATTGTACATAATAAAAAATAATCTTACGATCATGAAAAAAACAACTCTTTCTTAAGAAGTAAATATTTTTAACTGTTCTTTGTTTTTATAAAAACATGAAAGTTAACAAAATCAGATTTATTTATTTATTTATTTTTACTATTTGAAGTACCCAAACTGCACTGTGCTGTTTAAATGCTTTTCATGTCGGTTTTCTCTTTTGTAGACTGCGTAGATGATGTCATTGTAGTTCTGGCTGAAGAGCATGGCTGTCTGGACATTATAAAGGTTTGTCAGGGATCTGTGTGGTAGATTACTAACTAGTTCTACTCTTAACAGAATACCTGAGACTTAGTGACTTACAACTGCAACTTACAAATGCAACTTGACATAACTTGATAGATAATTATATATGTACATAAACTACCTGGGGCTAACAAAGAGAAAAGCGGGGCCTGATTATGGTGTGCTGATAATGAGAATTTATATTAATTTAACCAACATCACTACTGTTAACATGGCTATAATACCAGATAGACTTCTCTTTCCATTGATTTAGGCTCTGTGTAGTGTTTGGTTGCATCTGTGTCTTTACTGGATAATAATATTGAAAAACGTAAAACTGCAAAAGATCATACTTTGGTTTTTGTTAACCCAGGGCCTTGTGCATATAACTGAGCTGCACCCCATCTCTTGGGTTTTTTGTTTCTTGCTTGCTTGATTAGGACAGGGTTTTGCTGTGTAACTCATGCTGGCCTCAAACTCATGATCCTCCTGTCTCTACCTCCTGAGTAGTGCTGGGTTCTTAAAGAATATCAGGACCTACATGTCATCTTTCTCTTCAGAAAGATCTATGTTTACCCCTGCCAAATGGAGGCTATCGGCCTGATTGTCAGGCTTTACTTACCTTATAAGGTAAAATTTTCATACAAAATTTGAAAAACATCTGGAAATTGAGAGTTAAACTTAAGGATTGAAATATCAGCTCAGCTATTTACTGGCTCTTGTTCATGGGCAAGTCATCTTATGTCATTGAACTGTAATCATTTTTTAAATGAAAGTGATAATACTGTCCTGAGGGATGTCAGATGTGGCACAAGGTGATAAAAGAGGTTTGTAAACTGTAGCATGTTATTTACTGTACCAACCTACTGTTGTTACTACAAGGACAATTTACAAATGAGCCTGTTTGCAAGTCCTACTTTCCTTATGTTCAGAGTACTTTTCTCAGAACTTACCTCAGCCCCTCCCTCCCCCCAAGTCTAGGCTCTGAACACTGTCCCTGAACTTCTTTTTGATCAAGGCTAATGCTCCACCATTTGAGCCATGGCACCAATTCCAGCTTTTTGTGTGACTAATTGGAGATAGTGATATCAAAGATTTTCCTACCTGGGCTAGATTTGAACCACAATCCTTAGATCTCAGCCTCCTGAGTAGTTGGGTTATAAGTGTGAGCCACAGGTGCCAGGCTTAGTTTTTTTTTTAAATCAAGACACTCTTCTTGGAACAGAGAAAGGCAGCAAGCACTATGGATCCCGTCAACAATCACAGACTTTCAAGTGCTTGTGCAGCGAAGAGACTTGATAGTGTGTCGTGCCTTGTTATCTCACAAGGCCACTGAGGTGTAATTTTTTTGGTTTTGTTTTGTTTCTTTCTTTTTTTGCCCGTCCTGGGGCTTGAATTCAGGGCCTGGCAGCTGTCCCTTAACTTCTTTTGCTCTACCTCTTGAACCATAGCATCACTTCCAGCTTTTTCTGTTTATATGGTACTGAGGAATTGAACCTAGGGCTTCATACTTGCTAGGCAAGCACTCTGCCACTGAGTTACCTTCCCAGCCCCTGAGGTTCGATGTTGACGCATCAGGCATGATGTAGGGTTGTAAACCTTGATGTGGAACCCACAGATTAAGACTAATGTTAGACTTTCACCCAACCTCAGAGAGCTGATACCCTGACAGGCTGAAAGGCCTTAGGCCTACCTCAGAATCCAGGTCTTTCTTACCTTCCTGTTTTCTCCCAGTTGTAGTGTGGGGAGAGGTTTTCTGCAAAGGTGCCTTACCTACCTTACTAGATCTGCCAAATGAGAATATGGCTACCATTAGTCTTCTTAGGAAATTTCACTGAACAGAGACAGACAGACTTGCATTGTGTTAGGGAGGCTGAAGTCTGTCACACACCTGAACATGATGGTTCTCATGTCATAAATGATGGTTCTCTGTTCAGTTTGTTTCAGTGTAAGGCATCACTTACATTCTGATGTCTGCTTTGCTAGGTCCAATGGACTCTATCCCAGGTTCTCATATCAGTTTATTTTCCCTGAAAATTCTGCTTTCCCTCTAAAGGTTGTTGAAATTCCCCATTATTCTGCAACTCTGTAGGAAATGGGTTACATAAATTTGAATCATGTTTGGCCAGTGGATAGTTATACTCTTGTAATATTCCCCAAGCTCTGTTTTCCCCTTGTTAGCACATTAATAAGTTTGTATGCCTTTTCCTGAAAACAGTTTTTTCTTACAATTTGTGAAACAGATGTGTGTATAGCCTAAATATTCCTTTAATTAAAACAATAGAGATGAAAACAGTTGAGTAAAATGCACTTCAAAAACTGGCCACTTAAAATAATTCTCTTTCTTTACTAGGAGCTTCCTGAAAATGTGGTACATCTTTTGAAGAAGTGTCTCACCTTTCATCCTTCTAAGAGGTCAATATTTTAAGATTTGGGCATTATATCAAAATCCTTTACATATAAGCAATTTATATTTTTCTTATTTTTTATTATGTTAGCAGATTAAAGATCTTTATAAATATCCTAGTACATAATTGACAGTAGTGTCATAAATGGTAAATGATTTAAAGTACAAGTACTTTATAATTAAAAAAAATTAAAAGTTAAACTGGTCGGAAAACTGACAGATACGAAAAGAATTATTCGTTCATTTTCTAGCTTCTGAGCAGAAAAATCAGTTAAAGTGACTGTCCATATTCCTGCACTCAGTGATAATATTAGAGAAAAATACAATGGACAATAATGTATTTTGTATGTGTGTATATATACATATATATGCAAACTCATTACCTGAATCATGTAACTAACCCCTCTGTACATTACCTTTACAATATAATTTTTAAAAACAAGAAAGTATTCTATTTTTACAAGTATAGCTTTATCAGAACATGTAATGACGGGAATGACATTGAAAATAGTCTTGTATAAATGTGCCACACTAAAAAGGTAAGAAGCAAATTTAAAAGGTCGTGATTTATATGTTGATCAAATTGCAATGTTTAATAAAGCAATTTCATGGTAGTTGGGTAAAAATAAAAACTAAAAGCTTTTATAGAGTAGTTTCACAGGGATTTCTTATTACAACTGTACAGAAAAAGTAACTTTTTCTTTTTTTTGCCATTCCTGGAGTTTGGACTCAGGCCTAAACTCTGTCCCTGGCTTCTTTTTGCTCAAAGCTAACACTACCACTTGAGCCACAGTGCCACTTCCAGCTTTTTCTGTTTATGTGATGCTGAGGAATCGAACCCAGGACTTCATGCATGCTAGGGCAAGCACTCTACTACTAAGCCACATACCCAGCCCCAAGAATAACATTTTTAAAATGCAATATTTACTTTCATGTGCTTATGTAAAGTAGACATCTAGACTAATAGAAGATATTTGTTATTTTTCTGTGATGAGGTATTTAAGGTTTTTAACTGTCCCCTTGAATGTCTGCTGCTTTGCTAGAAAAATTTTTATGACCTTCCTTCATGCTCTGTATTTTAAATTGTGTTTCTCAAGGCCAACCCCAGATGAATTGATGAAGGACAAAGTATTCAGTGAAGTATCAGCTTCATACACTCCCTTTATCAAACCTGCAAGTCTGTTCTCCTCTTCTCTGAGATGTGCTGATTTAACTCTGCCTGAGGATATCAGTCAGTTGTGTAAAGGTAATAAATGAAACAAAGACAATTATGGGTCTTGTTTCTAAAGAAAGTTCCTTTATCCTGGTCTCAGTTTTGAAGTTACCAACAAGTATATTTTACATTAATGGGATTTTGCTTACAGTTACAATAGGAATTGTGATTTATTTTTTTTTGGCTAATCCTGGGGCTTGGACTCAGGGCCTGAGCACTGTCCCTGGCTTCTTTTTGCTCAAGGCTAGCACTCTGCCACTTGAGCCACAGCGCCACTTCTGGCCGTTTTCTGTATATGTGGTGCTGGGGAATCGAACCCAGGGCCTCATGTATACGAGGCAAGCACTCTTGCCACTAGGCCATATCCCCAGCCCAGGAATTGTGATTTTGAAGTGTTTAAAACAAAACTGACCTATCATTTTAATCTTATATGTGATTCTTGTTCCTTATAATTTCTTAGAGGTAACTGTAAAGTCATATTGATAGGAACTCTGTACTATATGTAAATTAGAGAACATTAGCTTTTGTGGATGGGACAGTTTTTGTTGGTCACCTACCCAAGTACTTTCACTGCTTACTGTCCTGATACAGAGGATAAATATTCCAATTCTATAGTTCTAATGTAAGAAATAAAATTTCTAGATTTCCGTTTTTATTAGCTTCTCTTGCTATAGGAAGGAGGTTTGTAACTACAGTTGACTAATGGGATCAAAGTAGAAGTCTCCTTGGCATGAGAGTTTGAGGAAAGAAGTTTCTATTTTGAAAAGAAGGTGCAGGTAGCTCACACCTTCAATCATAGCTGTTTGGAAGGCAGAAGCCTGAGGACTGCACTTTCACTACAAAGTCTGTTGAGACTCTTATCTGCAATAAACTACCAAAAAAAGCCAGAAGTGGAGCTGTGGTAGAGCAGTAGCCTTGTGCAAAAAGATTAGAGATAGTACCCAGGCCTTGGTTCAAGCCCCAGGACTGGCACAAAAAAAAAAAAAAGAAAAAGAAGAAAAGAAAATACTATCTTTAGCCAGTAACATTCAAATGGCCTGAAAAGATGAATGGAAATCTGACAGCCAGGCCCACCTTCATGTGGACATGAAACCCCATTTCAACTCAGTGCAGCCACAGGTGTTATATAAAGGTAGGAAGCAGCTGTGAGGATCATGGCCCTGAGACAGGCACAGTACATTATTGAGATTTATAGGACACTAGCATGTTTTCTCCCTCTCATGCTAGAGAAAATTGGGACTGGCTGGCATTGGATATTCCCCTCCACCCCCAGGACAACCTGTCCTTAGGGTAAGCCTTGCTAAAAGTGCTCCAGTGTATTTCACAGTCATTGTAATTCCTCCTCTTGTTGCCAGAAGCACCTGGGCATTTTTTCTCCACTATTAACTGAGAAACTAGTCCTCTAGAGGTAAAAATCAAAGAAGCAGAGTAGTCCCCCTCTGAATCACTGGAGTTTTTAGTCTCAGATTTTTTTGTGACTAAAATTGCCTCCAGCAACTCATCCATTATAGTTCAGACTTTTTCTTTCACAACCTTGATTCCTGAGATGTTTTCTGCTGAGTCTGTGCTCCAGTAATTTCTGGCTCTACATTATCTACCCAGTCTTGGTTATAATAGTTTGTCATTGTGTTCTTGAGTCTTTAATAGATCTGTTGATTTTTCAGTCTATACTGTTGTTAGGAACAAATCTTAGGATGCTTACATAGATAACTGTTCTTCAGTTTCCTTTTTTCAGAATTTCAGCTATTACTGGCTATCAGTTTTAAAGAAAACAAAAATTGTGCTGATTCTTTTTAATTTACCATTAACAGATATAGACAGTGATTACCTGGCAGAAAGATCTATTGAAGAAGTTTACTACCTTTGGTGTTTAGCTGGAGGTGACTTGGAGAAAGAGCTTGTTAACAAAGAAATCATTCGATCGAAACCACCCATCTGCACACTCCCCAAGTAAGGAAAGAAAAATAAAAATTAACACTGAAAAGAAAAAAATGTTTTTGTTTGTTTTCGTAGAAATTCCAACTAAGGAATTCTGGAAGAAGTAGATTTTACCTTGTTTGATCAGAGTTCCTAATTGTAGATTATTTTTATTTAATATTTTTAGGTAAATATTATATTTTAATAAGTTTGAAGTAATGTTAGTATAATGGGCTATCACTGCAATAATTGATAAATTAAAAATACTCATGAGAGCAATAATACTCAAGTAAATTAAAAACTGGACCAGTGTATCTTATTATGAAGAACTGTTTATTTTCCAAATATATTTAAACATAAAGAACTGTGTAGACTCACTGGAGATCAGAAAGATCTACAAAACACTGTATTATAAATTAGACTGAAAGTTGGATAATCTTATAGCTGCAAAGTCTGGTTTTGTTATTGTAACCTTAAAATTTGAAAATATGAACATGAAATTCTTGAGCTCCTGACAGTGCTCTAAATGTTTTTTTATATTCTAGGACAGATCTGTTCATTGTAGATAACTGTACAAGTCATCTGGTCATCATTTTTATTTTCATCTTTTACATTTCTAGTTTATTATTCAAATAGATATTAGATTTCTACTTGTTTCCCCTCTTAAACTGATTTTTAGATACTAAACTCAGTTACAAAAATCATTCATTGAATTGAGTAGAAATTCTGAAATATAATTTTCAGGAAGTAGTGGTATGAAGATTAGATTCTTAACAGATTATCTGAAGTGCATGTCAAATTTGAGACATTTATTACCATTCTTTTTTCCCTGGAGATGTTAGCATTCAATGTGCTTTGGCTCTTTTCCCTTGATATTTTTTACCTATATATACTCTCTTAGGATGCATTTGGATAGAACAGTGCTAGTTGTAATTAGTATTGAATGAGAATGAACAAAGAATTGTGTCTAACACCCCTGTATTTTTTGTTTTGTTTTTTGCCAGTCCTAGGGCTTGTACTCAGGGCCTGAGCACTGTCCCTGGCTTCCTTTTGCTCAAGGCTAGCACTCTGCCACTTGAGTCATAGTACCACTTCTGGCTTTTTCTGTTTATCTGGTGCTAAGGAATTGAACCCAGGGCTTCATGTATGCTAAGCAAGCACTCTACCTCTAAGCCACATTCCCAGCCCTACCCTGTATTCTTATATACATATATATTGTATTCATGCCAGAACAAGAGACATCTAAAAATCAGACTTGTTAGGAATGGTAAAGGGATTATGACTTAGAAAAAGTTCTATATTAGTCAGGCGCCAGTGGCTCATACCTGTAATTCTAGCTACTCAGGAGGCAGAGACCTGAGAATCACACCTTGAAGCCAGTCCAGGCAGAAAATTAAGTCTAAAATTCAAATTCCAGTTAACCACTCAATGGAAGTGGAGCTGTAGCTCAAAGTGGTAGGAGCACTAGCCTTGAGCAAAAGAGCTTAGGTACAGCACCCAGATAGATCCTAAGGACTCACAATAAACAACATTTTCTGGATTTTTTTTTGACAAAAGAAACAGTTGTATGCTCTCCATAACAGAGGAGTGTGTGTGTGTGTGTGTGTGTGTGTGTGTGTGTGTGTAAATCTCTTTTCAGTTTCCTTTTTGAAGATGGTGAAAGCTTTGGACAAGGTCGAGACAGAAGCTCCCTTTTAGATGACACTACTGTGACATTGTCCTTATGCCAGCTAAGAAATGTAAGAATGATGTCTTAAATACTTAAGATATTTCAAAATAAATCCTTAAAGATACATGTGATTCCTTGTCTTTCTCCCTGTTTTTACAAAAGATGTGTAAACTCCAGAAAAATAGAAACCCCTAAGTGGGACTTCTGGAAAAAGAGCATCTGTATAAATTCAGCTTTTAGTACATATTGCCTGGTTGTTTGCACATGCACACAAAAAATTTTAGGTTTTTTGAGAGTTTTGGTTGGTTTTTGTTTTGAGTCAATATCACTGTTTAGCCGAGGCTGTCCTTGAACTCATAGTCCTCCTTTGTCAGCCTTCTGAGTGCTGGGATTAACAAGCATGTATCACGATGCCTGGCTACAAAAAGTATGTTATTAGTTTATCCTCCACCATCATTTAGTGTTTTCATTTTTCTCCTTGTGTAAACTTGATATTGGTCTAACATTATAAAGTAATAATTTACTATATTAATCTTAACCCTCTGATTATAGTACAACTGTGTGCCTCATATTTTATCTGTTTGTATATTATGTGCATTACTGGTTTATATATTTTCTCAATATTTCTGATTGATTTAGACTTCTGAAAACATATTTATAATTTTACATTATTTTCCTTTAAAATACTATTGCTGCTACTAACTATATATAAAATATTTTGTCTTTAAATTCACAGCGATTAAAAGATGTTGGTGGAGAAGCATTTTATCCATTACTTGAAGATGAGTAAGTATATTTGGTGTTCTTTTACATTTATTTTTCTATTTCTTTTAAATATGCAAATAGTTTGTACATTTTCCTTAAAAAGTACTTCCTAAATAGAACATTTAGAAAACAGGGCTTTAATTTACTGAATTTCATATTTTTGTCATTTTTTTTGTTCCTTTTTTGCAGCCAGTCTAATTTACCTCATTCAAACAGCAATAATGAGCTTTCAGCAGCTGCCACTCTTCCTTTAATCATCAGAGAGAGGGATACTGAATACCAGCTAAACAGAATTGTCCTGTTTGACAGGCTGCTAAAGGTAGGGATATTCACATACACAGTGGAGGGCAGGCCTGTATGCAATTGTTCCTTTCAGTTTATTTCCTTTAATTATCAAAATGATACCCATTCATAGTAAATTAAAAGTAAAAGCAAATTGTGAGAGTATCTGCAAAATCATCTTAAAGGATTAGTACCCTTTTTGTAATTTAATTTTTATAGTGTTTAAATAGTTTCAATTGAACATCAGTTTATAAGTACGACGATCTTGTCATTCTTTCTTTTTAAAGACTTTTTTTTTTTTTTTTGTCAGTCCTGGGGCTTGAACTCAGGCGCCTGGACACTGTCCCTGAGCTTCTTTTACTCAAGGCTAGCACTCTACCACTTGAGCCACAGTGCAACTTCTGGCTTTTTCTGTTTATATGGTACTTAGGAATCGAACCCAGGGCTTCATGTATGCTAGGCAAGCACTCTACCACTAAGCCACATTTCTAATCCTAAAGAAGACTTTAAATCAGTAGAAAATAGCCCTAATGTTGAAGCAAACATGGATAAAGTTATCACATGAATACACTCAATTAGTAAATATATAGTGAGACTGTAACTCATTCTTTTGCAATAAACCTGAACCATTTTGCACAATACTTTGAAATTATTTATCAGGAACTTAAATCATATAAATTTTGTGTGTTTTAATAATTATCTGCTAGAGATCTGACCCCAAAATGCAAATTTATAGTAGGACAGATTCATATGCAAGAAGCCACAATAGTTTATACTCATTGGACAGTTTTTAAATCAATAGATTTTTATAAAGTCTTTTACATATATTATCTTGTTTAATTTTTAGGAGGCTGGTGTTCTCATGTCCCATGTAACTACCTCTTAATCTGCCCAGATTACCAAGTAAAGAACAGTGTGATTAGAAACAGAATAAATTCCTTTTTCTGATTCTATTTTTCAAGTGTTGAATGTTAGGATTCCATTCCATTGCTTAAATAAATAAAACCAGACCCAGTGATTGCAAATACTTAAAATATTGCAGAACACTTCAACTTTATCATTAAGGTATTATGAACTTTCTAGACTAAAAGTGACATTTGGGAATTTTAGATAACTTTTTCATTTTTTCTTTTATAATTTTTAATTGACAAAGTTATATTTATGCAGTTCCATGTGATTTCTATATATTATGTGGTTTCAAATCAAGGCAGTTATGTATGTCTCCTCATTTATCATTTCTTTGTGGTTTTCTGAAAATATCCCGTTCTTTTTTCTAGTTGTTTTTTTTGAAATGTGCAATGCGTTCATTCTTTGTAGCCATTGTACTGTGATTAGAACACCAGAATTTGTTTTTAATCTAAATCTTAGTACCCTTGACCAACTTTTCTTATCCCTCCCTTACTACCACTAGACTTTCTTGCTTCCAGTCACCACTAATATCTACTTTCATTTTCTTTGAAACCTTTTTAGGTTCAACCTGAGAATGAGTTCATGCTACATTTCTTTTTCTGTGCTTGGCTTATTTGGTTTAACATGATGTCTTCATATTCCATTTATACTTAAAGAAATGACAGGATGAAAAAGATTTCATCCTTTTATGGCTGAGTAGCATTACAGTACATGCATATGTCACAATTTCTTTATCCATTGATGTGTTAATTGATACTAGTTGACTTCATTGTTGGCTATTGTGAGTTTGTTGGTACTTCAGTAAACATGGCAGTGCAGATTTCTCTTTGATAAACTCACTGTTTTTGGATACTCAGCAGTGGGGTTGCTGGATCGTGTCATGTCTTTTTTTTTTTCCAAATTTTTATTATCAAACTGATGTACAGAGAGGTTACAGTTTCATACCTTAAGCATTGGATACATTACTTGTACATGTCTTATCTTCTTATTGTTCAAAAGGGTATTATTTGTTCTGGCGTCTAATATTTTCTAGTGAATAGTTTCCACTATTTCTTGTGGTTGGAATAGCTACTTGATATGATTTTAATTTTTGAGCTTTTTTTTTAATTTTCTTTTTTTCATGTCACAGGCTTACCCATATAAAAAGAATCAAATTTGGAAAGAAGCAAGAGTTGATATTCCTCCTCTTATGAGAGGCTTAACTTGGGCTGCTCTTCTGGGAGTTGAGGTAAGAAAGAAAATATTAGAAATTGATTAATAGTACCAGTTTTAACTGTCTAATACTTTCCACATATTTTTTAAATTATCAGAAGATTACATAGTATATTACAAACATTGGAATTCTTGTCAGTTTTCAGTGGAATACATGAAAATACTTGGAATAGAATAATATGATCAAAAATTTGTTAAGTTTGTGCTACTTAAGAATTATACCTGGGCTGGGTATATGGCCTAGTGGCAAGAGTGCTTGCCTCCTATACATGAGGCCCTGGGTTCAATTCCCCAGCACCACATATACAGAAAATGGCCAGAAGGGGCGCTGTGGCTCAAGTGGCAGAGTGCTAGCCTTGAGCAAAAAGAAGCCAGGGACAGTGCTCAGGCCCTGAGTCCGAGCCCCAGGACTGGCAAAAAAAAAAAAAAGAAAAAAGAATTATACCTGCAGAAAGCATCTTGAATATTAGTTGTTAAATCTGAGTATCTTATAAATGTATTTTAATTACAAGTACTAAACTAGGTATGGCAATATATGGTTACAATCCCAATACTCGTGAGGCTGAGGTAGGACAGTCTAAACTACAGAGCAAGTTTGAAGACAATGAGACTTACCTCAATAAATAAACAATTTTTAAAAATGGGTAGTACAGCTTATGAAGTGTGCTCTTTTTTTGTTTTAGTATGACCTCCAAGCTCAGAGAAATCATTCAGTTCAATTTGTGCCTTGTCAAAATGACTGACTACTTTAGTTGGTTTTGGACCATGCTGTCAACAGAAACGCCACTTTGTGGCAGCAAGGAAAGGAGAGTTACCATAACAACAAGGTGGCTTTTAGTATGAACAGAAACTGGTGAATGAAATCATGACAGGCCAAATCCTTGCCACATTTATTTATTTCCTGTCATTGTTTTATCCTAACTTATAGGTATAACTCCTATCATCTTAGTTCCTGCAATCCTTGTTAATGCTTTTCAGTCATGTGTTGGAACAATTTCCTTTCTTCATTTTTTTTGATTCCCATATTGAGAGTCTGCAATTTTCTTTGAGTTTTGTTGATGACTTTAAAGAAAATGTTTTTTTCCATCCCACATATTACTCATGAGTTATTCTAGAACCATATGATCCCCAAGTCTCTGAGGTATTTTGGTGTTAAGTTTTCCAAATCTCTCATAATAGGATGGCTCAAAAAGTTGATTCAGCACATAGTGACTACCCAATTCCTGCCTCTTTCTCTGCTTATAGTGATAAGGCAGAAAAGTAAGTTTTTGTGCATGGTCTTATAATACATAACCAAAGTTTGAAGTAATTGCTTCAAATATTGCTTCTGTAATGGTATAGCTTAAAAAGTATAAGTATTTAAAAGTATAAATAATTGTCTCTTATTACATGATAATGATTTCATCTAAAACCCCTGTATCCTGGTACTAAATTATTATTCCTTTGAATAGTTTTATTTCTGCTTCCATTCCTAACATTTACAGGAAAAATATCTTAAAGTATGGACCACCCAGAAAAGTTTTATTTATGAAATTTTCCATGTATTTGTTAATGAATAGAGAACAAAGCTGTATTGTTATACTCATTAGATAAGGACTCATCCAGGACATTGCTTCTCGTGTATACAGTTCAGAGTTCTGCCTCAGCACAATTGCAGATTTTCACACTTATCACAGACTTTTGTCTCATATCAGACATGTAGAGATTTTTCTTAAGTTGCAGTATTGTTTAGGTTGGCATGTACATATGTGTACTTAGGTAGGTTTTTTTTAAAAAATACATGTTTATAACTAGGTTTTCCCATTGAGCATAAAATCGAAAAAGTAAAAATACTCCAAAATCTTTTGTAATATTGAATACCTGCTTAAAAATTTTTGGATTTCAGAGTATCTTGGATTTTGGTCTTTCTGATTAGGGATACTCAACTCAAAAGATTTATCAAATATTCTCAGATTAGAAAAATTCTAAAATCTGTCCCAAGCCTTTAGAACAGGAGATACTCAACATACATTATCATTTATATTAAGTCTATGATGAAGTGACATTTTGCATTTTCTTTCTTGCAGGGTGCTATTCATGCCAAGTATGATGCAATTGATAAAGACACTCCAATTCCTACAGATAGACAGGTAAGATATTCTTAAGCAACCTGGGGTAATTCTGCCAGATAGTTACATTTTTTTACAAAAAGGAAAAACGTTTCTTCTTTTTATTGTTAAAGTACTTTGGGACTAACAACTTAAAAAGAATTGTCCCGTGCCTGTAATCAATCCCAGTTATTCAAGTGATAGAGATCATGGTTCAAGGCCAGGCTGGGCACAAAGTTAGCATGACCCTCCTCCCATCTCAACAAATAAGCTGGGTGTGGTAGCTCACAACTGTAATCCCAGCTATATGCCAGAGACATATGTAGAATAATGATAGTCTGAAGCTGACCAAGACACTGTCTAAAAAAATAACTAAAGCAAAAGGGGATGGGAATATGGCTCAAGCAGTAAAGTATTAGTCTAGCAAGTACATGGCCCGAGTTCCAAAAACCAAAGTCATTTTCACCTGAAGAAATTTGCCTTTTATTTAGACCTAGTCATAAAACGAGGTAATTTTGAAAACTGTTTTAACACATTGCTTTTCAAAACTGTTTCTTTAAGTATACATAGAACTTTTAAGTGCCATATATGTATTTCCAGAAGATTAATAAAAAATTCAACCACTTGAGGCAGTATTGGACTATCCTGAAATTTATATTTTTTAAAATGTATATATGATCTCTGCTCCTATTTAGTTAATAAAGCTAGGGGACTTTAGAGATTCCTGTGTTTTACCTTATTCCTTTGCTGCCTACAGATTGAAGTGGATATTCCTCGTTGTCATCAGTATGATGAACTCTTATCATCACCTGAAGGTCATGCAAAATTCAGGCGTGTACTGAAAGCTTGGGTAGTGTCTCATCCTGATCTTGTGTATTGGCAAGGTAAGTGATACTAAGACTTTTCTTGAGGTATTGAGTGCTTAATATGGATAACTTATTTTTGTGTGTGGAGGCTGAAACAAGAGCTTAAATTTAAGACCCCAAGTACCTAGCTTTCTCACTCAAAGCTGGTACTCTACCACTTGAGCTCTTTGCTTGTTAATTGGACATGGATTCTCATGGACTTTTCTGCTTGGGCCAGCTTCAAAGAATTGTGATCTTCAGATCTCAGCCTCCTAAGTGGTTAGGATTAAAGACATGAGCACATGTGTCTGGAATGAATAACAATTTTTAAACTTAAAACTAAATATAAGATATTGTTACTTTGACAAAAGCACTAAAGCTCTGATTCATTTTTGAGAGGATTATCAGCAGTGCTTTCTAAAAAATCTAAATTTCTTGTGCATATTATTTAGATGCATAAGCCTGCAATCGCATTGATTAGGAAAGTAGGATATTTGGTGCTCATACAATCTCTGTGTATATACTTTTTAAGACTTAGGCAAATAATAAATAATTTTATCCCTTAAATAATTTTGGCCTAGTTGAGTTGTTTTACTGATTAATGATCCCTAATTTTATTTATGATAGTTACTAAGAATTAAAGCACAGGATAGACCTCTAGGCTGTGCAGTTTTTTTTATTTTCTCCCCGGCTCTGGTATCTTCAATGTTTCAGATCCTTGACCTTTAGTTTTTGCCATTTTTGTCCTCTAGTCATTAGTAAGTTCATGATTTAACCCAGTCCTATTTTTTAAATGTCTTGCTATAAGCAGGTATTGTGGTTGAATATTGTTTTCTACTGGCCACACTTCAAAGGAAGGTATTATTTTCCTAACTCACTAAGTAGTGCATTCTTTCAAGATGACAGTATATGAACAGTATTATTATCAATAAAATATATGTTTGTGCTTTTCAACTCTTGGAGAATTTTGTTTGATTGACTCAAAGAGAAAGAAGACAAATAACGACCCCACCATCTAGATGAGAAAACTTTATACCAGAAAATACACAGTCGTTGCCAAAACTGCACACTTAGAGTCAGAGATGGGGATTATATTCCATTTTTATTGCTATGTTATTCTTTACTTCATAATAATTGATAGTTACTGATGTTTGAATACTTACTATGTGGCAGTCCCTGTTACTTATTTCTTTTTTTCTTTTTTGCCAGTCCTGGGCCTTGGACTCAGGGCCTGAGCACTGTCCCTGGCTTCTTCCCGCTCAAGGCTAGCACTCTGCCACTTGAGCCACAGCGCCGCTTCTGGCCGTTTTCTGTATATGTGGTGCTGGGGAATCGAACCTAGGGCCTCGTGTATCCGAGGCAGGCACTCTTGCCACTAGGCTATATCCCCAGCCCCTGTTATTTATTTCTTATGAAAGCCTAGCAGTAACTCGTGAAGGAACACTCATCTAAGAGGATTAACAATTATCATTTGAAATAATGCTGACCACTGAGTAAGAGATATGTATGTGTATATTTCCCTTCAGGATATAATCATTTTACTCCTTTGTCCCAACCCCCTATATCAGGTCTGGACTCTCTGTGTGCTCCATTCCTGTATCTCAACTTCAACAATGAAGGTATGTCTGTTTACCACTGAAGTCATTATTGTTTGTATTTTATGAAGTGCTTGATTCAAATATGGAAAGGTTTTGGTTTTATTTTAAGATTCTTATTTCCTTCCTTGTGGAAATTGTAAAAAAAGAAAAAAAAGTGAAACTCACTTTATGGATTAAAAACAATTGATTTATTCCTGAAGAGTTTCACATGTGAGCAGGCTGTAACTAGAACGGTGGTAGGAATTGAGCTGATTGTGCTAAATTCATTTACATACTTTGTGATCATGTTTATAAATTTGTACTGACAGAGTCTGTACAAATTAGTTTTATCTAAGTTTGCCTTGAAAAAAGTGTAAATAAATCAATATTGACTGAGTTCATCCCCAGTTTTTAATCTTCAGAACTTATTTTTAATAGACTTTATAATATAAAACTTGTAAATAAATCAATATTGACTGAGTGTCCGTAATATTAAGTCTTCAGAGCTTGTCATTTTGATATACTTTATAAATAAAGATTTCTATCTAAATCTATTCAACATTTTATAGATTAAGAAATGTATCTGTGTCTGGTTTTTATTCCAGTTACTTATATGTTATTCCAACTACTTTGCAGCTTTCTTGTTAATAATAGGCTGTTTTGTTTCTCTCCTTCTGTTACATTACCTTTGTAATAGATTTTTGTCAATAAGTATTTTTTTAAAAACCCACAACTCGGGGCTGGAATATGGCCTAGTGGCAAGAGTGCTTGCCTCATATACATGAAGCCCTAGGTTCAATTCCTCAGCACCGGATATATAGAAAATGGTCAGAAGTGGCGCTGTGGCTCAAGTGGCAGAGTGCTAGCCTTGAGCAAGAAGAAGCCAGGGACAGTGCTCAGGCACTGAGTCCAAGCCCCAGGACTGGCCAAAAAAAAAACACAATTCTATGTTACAAACTGAGCAAGTGATTGCTTATGGCATTAATGTCTAGATTCCTAGTGTCAGGATCTTCATCTTTCCAGATTCTGTTTTCTGTCAGTTTTTACAGTTACTTGAAATTGAATAGAGATAACTGCAAATTACTGAAATTTCACTGGATGGTGGTTAACATGCACCATTTTCTGATAATGTCCCTTCTTGATAGTCTAGACTAGAGCTTTATTATGTAGTTAGGCACAGCCAGTTATTACTCATTGAGCCAAGAATAGTAAGGATCTGTGCTTGAAATTATAGGTTATTCCTGATAGTCTTAAATCCAAAACACAAAGTTTCAAGCTACTAAGGTTTTTACTTTATGGAATTATAATTTCCACAGTAATTTAAAATTAAAGTTATTGAAATAGTTATCCAAAATGCTTTCTATTTTAAATAATAGAAGTGTCACTTAATAATTTTGTGTTTTAATTTTGTGTTTACAGCAGTTAATAAGTAATTAGTAATAAACTCAAAAACGCATGCTGATTGACTGGCAGCTGGTTGTTTACCCTATTAACCACTTTCTTAATTGACTTATTTTTCCTCAGCCTTGGCTTATGCTTGTATGTCTGCCTTCATCCCCAAATACCTGTATAACTTCTTCTTGAAAGATAACTCCCATGTAATACAAGGTAAGCAGTATCTTTTCTTGGCTTTTTACTGGGCAAATCTTTCTGTCAAAATAGCCAATATCTAATTAATTAAAATTATTGTGGTAGGCTATCACAAAAACTCAAGAATGAGGGGCTGGGAATATGGCCTAGTGGCAAGAGTGCTTGCCTCAGATACATTTAGCCCTAGGTTCAATTCCCCAGCACTACATATATAGAAAAAGCCAGAAGTGGCACTGTAGCTCAAGTGGTAGAGTGCTAGCCTTGAGCCAAAAGAAGCCAGGGACAGTGCTCAGGCCCTGAGTTCAAGCCCCAGGACTGGCAAAAAAAAAACTCAAGAATGAGAATTTAGGCTTCCTTCCTCCAATCCACAAAGAATTATGGTATTTTTACAATGAGTGTTTAATATCTGATCTCAATTGAACTCAGATGCAGAAATGGTAGTTTAAAGAAAATAAGAGAATGTTCTTTATTTCTTTCATGATTAAAATTACTCAGAAAAAGTTTCATCATCGAGCAAGTGTATGGTGAAGTTACAGAAACTTTAACCTTTTTTTTTTGGTCTTTGGTCCAAGACCTGGACTCAAAAACTCAGTACCTGATGTTTTCGCTAATTGGCCAGTGCTCTGCCAACTGAGCCATGTCTCTAATCCCAGCATTTTTTAACTTATAACTTGGGTATTAAAACATTTGTCATTCATCTCATTCCAAATGCTTCAACACCCTAAATATGCTCCCTTTTTCTTCTACCTTTCTAAACATTTCTTTCCCCTCAGATCTCCAGTCAGATATAACCTATGTATGAGCTCATCCTGACCTGACTGCAGACACATGTAAACTTAAAACATTCTGAACTCTTCTGGAACTAATATAAACTGAACTTAAAAATAAGCATTTTTGAGTCAAATGCTCCAGATTGAAGCTTTAGTACTTTGTAACCTTGTATAAAAAGTTCTCTAAACATCATTTTCCTCATATCTAAGGTAAAAATATTGCTGATTATAAAAGATTATAAAACTTTAAAATAGAAACATTCAGCAAGTGTTTTAATGTATAAGCTTTCATTTACTTACAATTGTATTTTGAAATGTTTGCTTTTACATTGATATACCCATATCCCTGTACATTCCTACCATGAGAACTTCTATAACATTTGTATTCATATGAAAACGCTTTTTAGCAAGCATAGGCTTTTGCTTGTTTTTTCTTATAATTAGAATTGTTTTATAATCAGGAAACTGCTTTTTACTTGTCGGTTAATTTATTAAAGAAGGCAATTCATATTCAAGACTCATTAATACCTCTTTCAGAGACCTGATAAACTGATGTCCTGTAGAGTGGTTCTATACCTTTTGAATAAAGGGGTGTGCTGCACTTGTTCATAGTTTCCTTATTACCTTACTGGTGATAACTGCTGTAGAATTAACTGGATAGTGTAAGATTCCAGTAACATCAAAACAAGTAGCTTTAATACCATTTTGGATAGCCTGGACACGTCACAGACTGTGTAAATATTGTGTCAAGATTGATAATATTGTGAAAAGATTGATAGTAGAACATAATCTGCTTACTGTAAATGTTGAATTTTTTTTTCCTTATTGTGGTAATAGAATTTGGCCTCAGGACCTCATGCTTACTTGGCCAGCTCCAGACCAAGATTTTTGGATGCAGTCTTCAGACATTTCTTCCCTTGATCTTTGGATCTCAGCCTCATGAGTAGCTAGGATTGCAGGCATAAGCAATTCACGTTGGCTCATATGTTCAATTTTTAATCCTCACTTCAAAATGTCAACAATAGCTGCACACTGTTGCCTCACGCCTATAATCCTAGCTACTCAGGAGCCATCCTGGGCAGGAGAGGCTGTAAAACTCTTATCTCCAATTAACCACCTAAAAACCCAGAGTGGAGCTGTGGCTCAGAGTGGTACAGTGCTAGCCTTGAGCAAAAAAAACTAGGGGACAATGACCAAGCCATGAGTTTAAGTCCTTGGACAGGTACACACACACACACACACAAAAAAAACAGCCATTTTCCTTAAAATTTATAAAAATAAGTTTTTTTTAAGTCATACCATATGACCAAGGTGTTCACATTCCAGCCAAGAGCTTTAAAATTCTTTAGAAAAAGCTAATGATTTTTAAGAAAAAGTTTCACATAAAATAACAGCCTTAGTTTAACAGAGGTCAGTCTTGAGTCAGATCATTGGAATTGCCAACATGGCAGATTAGAGTAAGAGCCAAGGGGTTTTAGGAACTCACCAGCATGTTTTCCTCTCATGGCTCCATTTATGTTTTGGACTGGCTTCCAGTGTGATAATAAGGAAAAATCTCGTGAATAACCTTAAAACGTGTTCATTTCCCAACTTCTTCACTTATTGTGAAATTGATAGGATGTCTTCAAGTAAATTTTAAAAGCTTTTAAAACCCTAAGAAGGCTGGGAATATGGCCTAGTAGTAAAGTGCTCGCCTCGTACACACGAAGCCCTAGGTTCGATTCCTCAGCACCACATATATAAAAAAAGCTGGAAGTGGCACTGCGGCTCAAGTGGTAGAGTGCTAGCCTTGAGCAAAAAGAAGCTAGGGACAGTGCTCAGGCCTTGAGTTCAAGCCCCAGGACTGGCAAAACAAACAAACAAACCAAAAACCCTAAGAGCTGGCATGGAATTGTCACTCAAGTGGTTGAGCGCTAGGCTTGAGCAAAAGAACGCTCAGGGACAGTATCAAGTTCAAACCCAACAAAAGTCCAAAAAAAGAAAAAAGAAAAATTCAACAATATAATGCTGTCATCTTTAAAGCTAACATGAAACCATAATATTTTCTAAGCTTCCAAATATAAAAACCTGAACACTTATCTTTTTCCAAATGTCTTGGCTCCACATTAAAGCATACTGCCTGGCTAGGTTCCTGTATGTGAGAAAGAATTCTCAAACAGTTAAAATAGTACAAATGAGCTGGGTAGACTGTTGCTTAGAAGGCTTGATTATACCAGTCTTGATGGACAGCTCTCAGAGGGCTTATTCCTTGTCTTATCTAATATAGTACTTATTTTGGCTGCATATGGTTCCTGTTGAGAAATACAGAATATACTTCTCACAAAATTGCATTTCAGCTGGGTGTGGTGTTATGCCCTTAATCTTAGCACTTGGAAGGTAGAGTCAGGAAGATCACCAGTTTGGGGCCAGCCTAGGCTTCATACAAGTTTCAAACCAGTCTTGTCTACTTAGCAAGATCCTGTTTTAAACAGACCACTTTCATTTCCCAGTGATTGTTTCATAGCGTAAATAAATGTGTGTAGATTTATTGATAGTAAATTTCCAACATGTGGAACATGTCCATGCTTTTTGAAGTTATGAAAATAGATATGAAACTATAAAGTACAACAAGACTTGTCAAGCCAGACTGATTTCTAAATTGATTAATAGTATATTTTTGTAGCCGATATTATAATTAAGAGATGACTCAATTTTCTAATGATTTTTAAGCATTACTTTTGTTGTAGTCTTTGTTTTCCTTTGAAATTTTAAATTGCTAGTTACCTTTCATCTTTTTTAAGCCCCAATAAAGGTTCTTTAATGTTTTGTTAATCATGTGTATTTTCCCAAGAAAAATATTTTAAGTAAATTGTTTTAAATCAATTTGATATTAACCATATGTGCTGTATGGGAAAATGCACATGTCAGTCCTTTAATTGCTTATTGCACTGCCAGATACTACTTATGGAACTTAATTTCTTAAGATAATCTACCCTTTGCCAAGGGATTCCATGCCAAGATATGAGGAATAAATGTGAAAAATAAATTTGTGTTTTAAAAAATTAAACCTCAGGGCTGGGAATATGGCCTAGCGGCAAGAGTGCTTGCCTCGTATACATGAAGCCCTGGGTTCGATTCCTCAGTACCACATATGTAGAAAAGGCCAGAAGTGGCACTGTGGCTCAAGTGGCAGAATGCTAGCCTTGAGCAAGTGCTCAGGCCCTGAGTTCAAGCCCCAGGACTGGGGGGAAAAAAACAAAAGTCAGAAAGGAATGGATTATTTTGTGCAAGAGAATAAAAAAAAAAACTACGCTTAAAGATTTAGAAGAATTTCCATAAATATATCTTTATTTTTTAACTGAGTTTTATTTATCAATCAGCAGATATATTCATGTGTGTGTGCATGTGCACATATGTATGCACATATACATGCCATTACTGGGGCTTGTACTCAGGACCTGGTCACTGTACATTAGCTTCCATGCTTAAGGCTGGCACTATATCTCTTCACCCTCACCCCTACCTTCATTTTTTGCTGGTTGTTTAGATATGAGTTTCATATGTCTGTCCAAACCCGCTTTGAACCATGATCCTCAGATCTCTGTCTTGTGAGTAGCTAGGAATACAGACATGAACCACTGATGCCTTTTTTGCCTTTTGTTATTTTTTCATTTACTCTAGGGGAGTTTTAAATGTTTTTTTTAAATAACTTGAATGTGGCATAGTGTTGATAGCTCCTGTAATAACTCTCAATGAAAAAGAGAACTTTTATAAGATCTTCTGTATCTTATTGGAAAGTGTTCTGTACCACCAAAACTAAGCCAGTTTTCTTGTTATATTTGCACATGTAAAGTAATATATAATTTGTAATAATGTATATATCACTATGCATGAGTGCTCAGTGATAACAAATAGTATATAAATTCAGCCACAGTATTTGGCAGGAAACAGAACATATTTCCATGATGGGTTTGGTCTCAGGAGATCCTTAACTGTGTAAATCCACATAGTAATTAATTTTATCAGGCTCAAATAAGAATGATATTTAATCAGAGCATAACAGTGGATAACTGCCTGTGGCACAAATTTCTGGTTTAAAATAGGCATGATTCTTAGAAGCTAGAAATTAATAACTATATACTTATTAACATTCAGTTGAATGTTTATGATGGCTGAGTTTATATAACTCCTAGTTTACATACCTCTGGCTATCAATATACTACCACAAATTGGAAGAAGAAAAACATAGTTGAAGAACCTAAGAATTCTCTGGGCCCATTTGTAACTTCTGAAGCTGTTAGAATTTGTACCTTTTTTTTCTCTGAAAGGAAAGGGGAGAAAGTAAGTAGCTTTAATGAATTGCAATAAACAATTCAGGAAACACATTAATTAATATCCTGCTCTTTATGTAGCAAGAGTCAAGGTTGGCATTAGTTCATTCAGTACTGTGATTTCCCACCATCACTGTGTCAATCTAGCACATCTTTATGTTTTGACCTGATGCTCTCCTTTCCAAAGTATGTGACATTGCTTATAAATAATGTGATTATCAGAAGCAAAGCATTATTTGCAAGAAATAATTGTACTTGCTTACTACAGGTTTTACAACTGTGTCTTCAGATGTTAAACTGACAAAACTGAGTAAAAGAAGAATAGTTATTTAGTGTGGAGTAAATTGTTACTGTTGTGTTACTTAATTTAGTAGATAATCATTTTTTTTAAATAATTTGAGTGTCAAAAATATGCATTCCTCAACTTCTGGTTGAAAGCTGTAAATTAGAATAGGATAAGAAAGTAGGTGTTTTTAATTGCCTACTGTGTGCCTGCTTTCTATTAACATACTGTTCTTACTCCTAACATGCCAAATGCAGAATCTTAGGATGAATTAAAACAAGAACAGATGTTCGAATCTGCGTATGTAAATGAATTGAGGCATAGCTTGTGTTACTTGTGCTTATTCATAAACATTTCTTTTTTTTTCTTTTTTTTTTTTTGGCCAGTCCTGGGGCTTGGGACTCAGGGCCTGAGCACTGTCCCTGGCTTCTTTTTGCTCAAGGCTAGCACTCTGTCACTTGAGCCACAGCACCACTTCTGGCCATTTTCTATATATGTGGTGCTGAGGAATCGAACCCAGGGCTTTATGTATACGAGGCAAGCACTCTTGCCACTAGGCCATATTCTCACCCCTTCATAAATATTTCTTATTTAAGGATCTTAATACTATCTGAATTTTCAATAAATGTGAAACTTAATATTGCTAAAAAAAAGTATTTATACAATTTAATGGAAAATTGCATATTTTCAACTCAAAAACATCAACCTAGTTCTGAAGGCAAACACCTAAGTAATGGCAAAATTTTAGTATATTTGCTTAATAATTATCAGTAAGTGAATAAAATAACACAGAAAATTACTAAAGTATCTTTGCTTCAAGGAAAAATCCTCATCAGAAAATACATTAAGCTATAATTTATTTGAATTTGAACGTCTTTGAGGTAATTTGTGAAGACAAAGGTAATCTTAAACTTTGCTGTCATTTCAGAGTATCTGACTGTGTTCTCACAGATGATCGCCTTCCACGATCCAGAGCTGAGTAATCATCTCAATGAGATTGGCTTCATTCCTGATGTGAGTAATGTAGTACATTAGAACATGAAGTAAAAAGAAAGGCAGAGATTCACAGCACATGAGTATGTTTTTAAATTTTTTGTTGTCCTAATAAGTCCATACCTAAGCAAGTTACTGCTGGTCATGCTCTGGCTACCTTCCATATCCTTATTGTAAGTGCAAGGAGAGTATCTTATCTGTTACACATTTAATGTATAAAATAGTGTGGAAAACCCATTTATAATAACGAACGAACTGTTTTGTTATTTTCATTTGGTTTTTATAATTTTCAGGACTGATTTTTGAGAAATAAATTTATATTTAAGTGAAATTTTAAATAGCTACTCTGGATTTTGCTTACTTTATTGCCTTTGTAGCCTTGCCAGAGTTTAGCTTCCTTTATTAGCTCCTTCATGTTGGTACCAAGCTAAGATTAAGACTGGATACCTCAAAGTTAGCCAAGATTCAGTTAGCCTGTTAGTCATTTGTGATGAGGAGTCAGTCCCTTTTTTAAAGTTAAAAAGTATATGTTAAAATTTGAATTTGAGCCGGGCACTGGTGGCTCACACATGTAATCCTAGCTACTCAGGAGGCTGAGGTCTAAGGATTACAGTTTAAAGCCAGCCAGGGAAGACAGAGTCTCATCTCCAGTTAACCACTCAAAAACTGAAAGTAGAGCTGTGGCTCCAAGTGGTAGAGCACTATCTTTGAGCAAAAGAGCTCTGGGACAGCACCCAGGCCCTGAGTTCAAGCCCTACAACCAACAACAATAACAAAAAATTAAATTTGATTGCCAGTGCTATTTTCTGACGCCTGTAACCCTAGTTATTTTAAAGTTCAAAGCTAGCCCAGGCAGGAGAGCTCATGAGACTTATCTCCAGTTAGTCACTAGAAAACTGGACATGGAGCTGTAGCTCAAAGGGGTAGAGCACTAGCCTTGGGCAAAAAGAGCTCAGAGACAGCACCCAGGCCCCAGGTTCAAGCCCCATGACCAACAGGGGGGAAAAATTGTATTTGAATTATAGAAAGAAAACCAACATGGTAGTACACGCCTACAGTCCAGTTCTGAAGATGTTGACATTGGAGCTTAGTTAATGAGACCCTATCACAAAAACAAAACTAACCAAAAGTATAGTAAGAGAAGTGGGGAGTAAAACAAAGTAAAGTCAATGAATCCTGTAAAGGCAGAAAGACTATTAAAAGTGTATAAGTGCAATAAATTACCTGTTTTAACATATTTTCATATTTTAAATATTTATATGCTAACATATAAACATAAAAATGTGAGAGTTAGTTATGTGCCAGTGGCTCATACCAATAATCCTAGCTACTCAGAATGCTGAGCTCTGACAGTCACGTTCAGCTCACCCAAGCAGACAAATCTGAAAGACTGATCTTCAAATAACTAGTAGCAAGACACAGAAGTGGAAGGGTGGTGGCTCAAGTAATAAAGTACCAGCTGAAAGTGAAAAAGTTAAGAACACAAAGCTGAGTTCAAGCCCCAGTACTGGCAAAAAAAATAAAATAAAATAAAATAAAATAATAGGAAAGAAAGAAAGAAAAAAACTTGACCAGGAAAAAAGTTATTTAGAATTATCTGAGGAAAATATTAACCAAAACAAACACTGCAATGGTATTAATTTGAACTAGTAAACAGAATACAAAATGGTTCCACCTAATAATATACATATATATGCATTCATATAAATATGCCTGTTTTACATATATATACATGTAACGCACACTTACATATATATGGATATATGTGGAACTTCATATATGGCAGGGATATTTATGATCTGTCTACAGAAGATTTCTTATAAGGGTTATAAAACATAACAAATTTTAAAAGGAAGAGAATTGAGAGAATGGTACAAAGGGGGCTATTTTGTATGGAAAATATATTGTTGTTGTTTAAACCTTTTGAAACTAATGTGGCAAAATGCTAAAGCTTGTTAAATGTATATCTCAGTAGCAGGTTAATTGGTGGTCTTTAAATGTGTTGCTATGAAAAATGAGTAAGTTCTTCAACAATTCAATAATTTTGATGTAATTCTGTGTATTTCCTTCTCCACTAAGGAGTTACTCGTAAATTTAGAATTTTCCATGTTTCTTAAAAAACTCTGCAATAGTAGTAGTATTATGAAAACAATACAATACACGGTGATATAAGTATAACTATATATGTATGTATATGTAGTGTTAGGTATGTCACTGTATTATATCACTATAAATATAAATATATACATACATATTTATAGTGATTTATCTTATGAGACATTCTAAATCATATTGAATGAGAGATGGAAATGTCTAGAACATGACAAATGCTGGGCATTCCTGATGTCTAGCCAGTAGTTGTCAGTAGTAACCCTCTAATCACATGACAATAAAATGCCTTTGCTTATGTTTCTGTAGTAGAAATACATATATTTCCAAATGTATTCTCAGTAATGGTTCTATCACCATTAAGAATCTACAGTAATAAAAAGAAAAAGAAGAGAAAGAATAAAAGGAGAAAAAGAGTATATCTTAGCCCAGAGAAGAGTCAGTCTACAACTTTCTTGTCACAGCATGAGCAAATAAAAATTATTTACTAAAAGCTCAAATGTTATCTGGAAAACCTTTTTTGAAATCTTTTGTTGTTTCTCAGTTTGTTTTATTGGACTTTATCTCAGTACTATAGGTAATATTCAAAGGTTAAAATAACAATTAAAGATTGAATGTTGTGAATAGACTTGATATGTTTAATGTAAGGATTGTGTACAGTGTGTAGTATGGTAAAATGGAAACTTTTTCTTTCTTTTTTATTCAATCACATCATTTAGATTTCATCTCATGAGTTTGTATATGCAGCAATCTTTTATTTTTCCCTTTTAATTATTCTCCCTTTAAAATTATTGAGGATACTTCGTGTGCCTCTAAGGACAGTACAGGCTAGGATTCATCAAGGAAGAACAGCTTCTTTGATAATGAGATTCTAAACTGACTCTCCTACTCAAGAACTAATCCTATCAAAGCAAGCCTTGATTTATCTTCCATCATTGAAATGCAGTCTTCTATTGCAGGAGAGATTGTGATTTCTGGCTCCTTTCCATTTGCTGTGGGTCACAGAACTCTGAAAACTAAACACTGAGAAAGCTTAAATAGCTTAGAATATCATACACTGATGTGATGCTTAGATTATATAAGTCATGGTAGTTTGTGATTTACATATAAATAGAGAAATGTATTTGGCAAAATTGGGGCCAGAGTGATTTTTATCATTCTGTCCCAATGTGTTTCTGCTTCTGGAAATATAATAGGTCTTTCAAATGAGAATGGGAAAGTATGTTTCCTCATTCTTAAGGGAGCTTTTTTTCTGAAATTCTAGGAATAGCACTCAGTGTACAGATTATAAACGTTGTTAGCCATTGAGAAATGTGATGAGGACCGTATCTCAAAACTGTATATACCTTTTAACATACTATCCCAGCTAAAGATAAAGCTAAGCAATTCAGTGATATGCTAGCAAAACCATTGTCTATAACTGAAATCCAAAAGGATGCTTCACTACTACTAATTACTCATTCTTTAAAAGCTTACCACTGTCAGATTCAAAATTTATATGCAGCGTCCAGGCACAGGTGGCTCACACTTGTAATCCTAGCTACTCAGGAGGCTGAGATCTGAAGATCCCAGTTTGAAGCTAGCCCAGGCAGGAAAGCCTGTGACTCTTACCTCCAGTTAACCACCAGAAAATCAGAAATGGAGCAGTGGCTCCAAATGGTAGAGTGCTAACCTTGAGTACAAAAAGCTCAGGGACAACACACACACACACTTGATTCTCAAGCCCTACAACCACCCCCCCTACACAAACAAATTATACTCAGCTATATCTGTACTAACAGAAAATGTGAAGGAAACACTTAGAACTATATAATATTTTGTTCATTCAAGTCTGCCTTTTGTGTTGTTACTTTAAACCATTTAGATCTTATTCAAAAAAGGAGACTGCTGGAAATGAGCTTTTCATATTGTTCCCATTTAAGAATATCCCATACTAAAGTTTCCTAACCTGTTGTAGGCCATCTGCAGTCTCAGAGGATGTGTTTTTTGATGTCTGTAGTGTTCCTGATAAGAGTACTAACTCTTGTGATCTTCAAAGACAAATAGCTTCTCAAGTTTTTCTCATAATGAAGCTTGATGGCCTTAGGAACCAAGGAATGATTGAAACCTTTCAAAAATGATTAATATTGTGGCAAGTTCTTAAAAGAAAAAAAAAGTTAAATATGTAGAAAATTTCCCAGCTGAACAATGACAAACCTATTGCATGTTAATAGTATTTTTCTGAAAAATACTATACTTTCAGAAAAATAATGTTTAGTTTTTAATACGTATTTTTCTTTTTTTTTTTGGCCAGTCCTGGGCCTTGGACTCAGGGCCTGAGCACTGTCCCTGGCTTCTTCCCGCTCAAGGCTAGCACTCTGCCGCTTGAGCCACAGCACCGCTTCTGGCCGTTTTCTGTATATGTGGTGCTGGGGAATCGAACCTAGGGCCTCGTGTATCCGAGGCAGGCACTCTTGCCACTAGGCTATATCCCCAGCCCTAATACGTATTTTTCTAATCTCTTAAATCTCTCCTGTTTCTTTACTCAATTTTGTAACATTGTGTTTTTTGAAGTCTGTGAAGACATAGACTTGGCCAAAGGTCTTCAGGCAGTGGTGATTTCATAAAGATTATTCATAAACTTAACTATTTCCCTGAATTTTTCCTTCTGTATTACAGTAAAAGCCAATTATTCTACACTTTGAATGGCTTTTGCCACTTATGAGTTTAATGTGTATTGTTCATTTGGAAAATATTAGTTCATTGGGTTTGCAGATCTTCCAACTATGACACATTTTATAACATGATATCAAAAACTGACATTGGTCACTATCATTACCATCTCGGATGTATTCATTAAGTATTGGGAAATTGCCAGGCTCACAGTGGCAGATAAGCAATCCTAATTCTTACCTCTTCTACTCAAAGTTTTTCTTGACATTCTGGACTCCCTTTATTCATTTTTAAGAAATGTTGGTCAAATACCAAAGCCTAAAAAAAATGTCATTCTTTGAATTACAAATGAGTCCTTAACAAAGCACCTGTGGTTGTCTCACAGTCCAAACAATTGTCTAAGCTTTTCCAATCATTATTTTTCTGTACACTGCACAGTTACCTCATACTTCCCAGGTTTGTTCATATAAATCTTACAAAGGTTTTTAGTAATTCTCTCCCACTACGTAAACATAAGCCCTAACTTTGGAACTGTTACTTTTATTTGTGCCAAGATGCCTACAATTTTATTCATCAATGGCTTTACCATTATCATAAATATCAATTATTATGAACATAGACTTCAAATGGACCCTTCAGGGTTTTGAGGCCCCTCAGAGTTCTGTACCACATTGAATATTGATGAAATCATGCACAATAAAATAGAAGATGACAAAATGCATAAATAAATAGTAAGATTTTACAACATTAGTGGAGACTTGTCTATAAAATTTTGAGAAAAAGAAAATGATTGAAGAATGGCTTAAGAGTCGAATATATAATATAGCAGACAGGCACTCTTAAGAATATAAAAATTCAAGGAATATATCCACCGGGAGCTTTTTTTTTTTTTTTTTTTTTTTAAGGAATTGGAGGCTAGCATCTATAGATCACAGTAGTTAGTACTTTTTGTTCTTACATACAATACATTTGTGTATCTCTTATGACGTTTCATGAGAGTACTTCACGTTGGGTTGTTAAATACTTTTGTCTTTACAATGACAAGTATTATTCTATACTTAAGTCTGAGATATGCCATTTCTTCTACCAAGTGTTTTAGATGCATTAACTTGTTTTCACAACTTTCTTAAAGGTTTAAGGACATCTGTATCTCTCAGTCTACAAAGTTCAGAGTTTCAACATTTGAAGAAGGTACAGGATGGTATAAATTATAGACTGCCTTGAATACCTGTTGATTCCTAGACAGCATGTTCTTGAATATTTGGATGGATATTTCCCTAATGTTCATGTACACCATTATAAGTCCTCAAACTAGTGCTCACATGTATGTTATAGAAAAGGCTTAAGGGCTGGGGATATGGCCTAGTGGCAAGAGTGCTTGCCTCATATACATGAGGCCCTGGGTTCGATTCCCCAGCACCACATATACAGAAGTGGCAGAGTGCTAGCCTCGAGCAAGAAGAAGCCAGGGACAGTGCTCAGGCCCTGAGTCCAAGCCCCAGGACTGGCCAAAAAAAAAAAAAAAGAAAGAAAAGAAAAGGCTTAAAACAAGTTTAATATATTTTTTTTTACTTGAGTTCATAAGAAAATACAGGATGGATCAATAAGTCAATTAGAAGGAACTTCCTTTTGTAATACTAAAACATATATGCATATGTATATATTAATATATATGTATATGTGAAAATAAAGTTCTTCATGTTCCTAAATAAAAATATTTCACAGAATCATTTGCTAAAAGTTCTAGAATTTCTAAAAATACTTCCTTTATATTTTTACTTTTACAAATTCACAAGTCATTGAGTCATAATTTTTGATTTTTCAAAAATAAGACAATACCCACTTTTGTTTTCCTGATTAAGTGTGTATTTGACATTACCATACCATGTGGAAAGACCTCCAGAAATGCTATATATAACAAACTGTTCTGGCTTGAAGTTGCTAGGGGGCAGTATTGACTTACCTGATTCTCTATAGTCACATTATGCTTATGTAATCTCGTGATCTGAAGAAAATAAGAATGTGTATAGTTTCTATATTTCTAGTCAAATATTTAAAATTTTAATTTGCTTTTCCATAAAACGTAAAATTTGCCTGATACTCAAAATTCTTAGGTTTTTGCTGACTTTTTGTGTAAGAATGTATTATAAAGCTGTACTAATATCTTAAGAAATTAATACAGACAAAAAATCAAATTTAAAAGGGAAGAGTATAAAAAGAAAAGCAGGAATTAGAGTCTCACAAATTATTATTTACCTGATTTTAATTTAATTGGTAAACTGTGGCTGATGCTAAGTAGTGCCTAGGCTATATAATATATTAAAAATACTAAATCTACTTGAATAATTACTTCTTGTCTATCATTAGAATAAGATTCATTTTAGTAACTTTCAAGATAATTATCAAAGAATATATATAATAAAACTTCAGATTTAATGGGATTTTTTTTGCAACAGTTGCCAGTATTTAATATGAAACATTTTGTTAGTGTATTAGCAAAGGAAAACGAACTCAATTATTTCTCGAGGTATATAATCTCATGACTATGGGGTTTGTTTGTTTGTTTGTTTGTTTGTTTTGCTGGTCCTGGAGCTTGAACTCAGGAGTTGGGCATTGTCCCTTGGCCTCTTTGTGCTCAAAGCTATCACTCTACCATTTGAGCCAAAGTGCCACTTCTAGCTTTTTCAGAGTTTATTGGAGATGAGAGTCTCACAGACTTTGCTACCTGGGCTGGCTTTGAACCATGATCCTCAGATATCAGCCTCCTGAATTGCTAGGATTACAGGCATGAGTCATCAGTGCCTGGCTAAGATTTTTTTTGGTTGTTGTTTAATGGTACTGGGATTTGAACTGGAAACATGCTTCCTAGGTGGGCACTCTGCTGTATGCCAGGCCTCAGGCTATTTGTATCATATATCCCTTTCAATTATCTTCAACATCTTATACATTATTTGGGAAATATGTGCATATCTATTATGTGCTGGGCGTTTTCCTATATTTTGGAAATAGCAGAGGAAAAATGGACATAGATCTGCTCTCTATTCTAGTCAGGATATATATTAGAGCATTATAGACTATTTCATTAAGGCTTTCACCTTATTATTTGTGACAGAAAGCCACTAGGTATAGTGACATCTAAGCATTTTAGCAACATAATTCTGACTACGATACTGAGATGAACAAGGGTGGGACAAGGTGACTAGTATTCCTGCTTGTGCAGCAGTCTAGGCAAGAGATATAGTGGCTTGAATTAGGCATGAGAAATATTCATGTTCTGTTTATATTTTGAAAGTAGAACAGCAAGACTGTTTGAGAAGAGATGAGTCAAGAATGATTCAAGAATTTCCTTTTCTCTATGCAAGTAGAAGTATAGTTTGCTGGGATTTGTAATTGGAGATAAGGATTTTGGAGAAAGGCCCAGGAGGTCAGTTTAGGACACGTTACAGGTTTTTAGCTCTTGGACTTAGAAGTAGATACCAAGTTGGCATTTAGACATGGAAGTTTGAAATTCATGGGAGACATCTGGGAGTGGAACTGTAAATGTGGGAATTTTCAAGCTATAATTACTATTTGGGGGAAAATAGTCAAGATAAAAAGTTCAGAAGTTGAACCTGGGACATTTCAATATTTTAAAAAATCAGGATAAGCCAGGTACCAGTGGCTCACGCCTGTAATCCTAGCTACTTGGGAGGCTGAGATCTGAAGATCACATTCAAAGCAAGACCAGACCAGGCAGGAAATCCAATGAGACTCTTATCTCTTGTTAATCACCCAAAAAACCCAAAGTGGAGCTGTGGCGAAGTGGTAGTGTTAATCCTTAGCAAAAAAAAAAAAAGCTCAAGAACAGTACGCAGGCCCCAAGTTCAGTCCCCAGGATCAGCACAGGAAAAAAAGAAAAGAAAAAGAAAAAATCAGAGGTTAAAGAAGAACCAAACAAAACTTATAAAGAGCAGTCCGAAAGAAAGAAAAGTAGCTCTGTGCGGTGTCTAGGAAGCCTAGTGAAGGAAAGAAAAGGTGTTTCTAGGAAGTAGAAGGAGTAAACTGTGTCATATTCTGTTCCAGTAAAGAAGTAAGATTTAGCAACTCAGAAATCATCAACCAAAGGTCAGAATACTTTGATGGTTGAGATAGAGGCAAAAACTAGATTGACATGAACTGAATATTTAATAAACTTACTGTTCTCACTGAATGATAGGCTCCTGTATCCTGGAATGGCAGTGGTTCACTGCTTTATCCTCACTTCACACAGGTCTGGCATGTGTTAAATGTTCAGTATATATTTATTGAAATAATGAAAAAGAATGAAATGTCATTTACCCATAAAAGTCTTTCTGTACAGAGCACAGTACTAGAGGCTCTTAAGTTCCTGTAACTTTTGCAGCCCTCATCATATGCCAGATAGACCTATGTTGTAGTAGAAATAAACTGCAGCATTTTCAGGATGGGTTTCCATGTTTGAGATGTCTTCTCTAGTGAGACACATGGTGTATAGCACAAAGCATTTCATATTCAATCAACGAATGAGAGAATATACCCATAACTAATTGTAATCCAAAGCATGGTGAGCTAGTTGTTGGAATCAAATATAGCATACAGTTTATATACTTGTGTATAATATAGTTTTACACAGCATGGTGTAAAAGGTAGTATGAAATCTATAGAAAGTTTACATGGAACAAATGGTATTTAAGGCATGATTTTAAACAGACAGCTCTGATTAGTTGAAATGATTTTAAAAAGAAAAAGAAATTGGAAGAAGGAAAAGCAAAGCAGGATGGTCAATCAGTAGATTACTTGCCTGTTAAACAAAAGGTCGAGTTCAAACCACAGTAAGTCTCCCACTTTACCCCCAAAAATATCAGAGAAAGTAGAATGTGTTCACATCATGCTAAATAATCTCTCTTGGCATAGTGTAAAACACTTACAGATGAGACACAGTCTGGTGTCTTAGTTACTGTGTTATAAAACTTTGCAGTGTATTACTACTTTATTTTAGTAGCACTGAGGTTTTAACTTAGGGACCTCACACTTGCTAGGCAGCCACTCTCCCATTGATTCATAGCCCTTTTTCGCACTGGTTATTTTTGAAAGAGTGTCTTTTTGCCTTGACCAGGATGATCCGATCTTATGCTTTCTGGCTATAGCTGTGGTAACAGCCACACCCAGCTTCATCCATTGAGATGCAGTCTCAAGGACTTTTTTCTCAGGCCGGCCTTGAGTATAATCCTTATGCTCTCAGCCTCCCATGTAGATAAGGCGACACAGAACTGGGCGGTATGACAGGTGCACCACTACATCTAGCTATGAGGTGAGAAGGGGTCTCGTGAACATTTTGCCCAGACTGAACTCAAATCACAATCCTTCAGATCTCAGCCTTCTGAGTAGCTAGGTTGCAGGTCTGAGCTACTATTTACAAAGCCTTTTCATTCATCTTACTTTACCCATAGCATCTCTGTGACCTAAGTCATGATTCCCTTACTCCAAAATAAAGTAAAATTTGATGAATCATACTAATTCACCAAAGCAGTAAAGCGCCTGCTTAGTAAGCAAAAGGCCCTGCAAAAAAAACAAAAACCTCACAAAATCAGTAGTTTTAGAGTTGGAACTCAAATGCTTGGTGTCTTCAATTCCTTTCCTCCACTTGGTAAATCACACTGCTAAATATTAGAATAAATAAGACATTCACAAGCTTAGTTGGTTTGTCATGGGAAAGCATTGTCATAGTGGAACAGGACAGTGATTTCACCACAGTTGCATTTTCTCAAAAAATCAGTTTAGCTGAAGAAAATATTGGAACAGATATGAATTAAAAGCAAGAACATTTGCAGTCGTATAAATTAAAAACTATTAAACAGTTGCAGTCCACACAGGAAGGAATTAGAACTTAAACAAGAGTGGTTCAGTATGCATCAGACAGAGCAAAAGCTTATAAGTAAAGCTTATAAGTAAATATAATATTTAAGGAGTTTGACAGGAAATGATTTAAAATCCAGTATTTTTGAACCTAAGTGACTGGAATAATAGATGTTAGTAAAAAGAAGAAGCAATTTTGGGGTGACCATGAGTATGCCATCTTGGATGAAGTTAAATTACATTGAATAAATTTGACTGTTCCAAAGTTTCTTTTTAAGCCTTATTGAATGGGATCGTTGCAGCATATTTTGGGAGCACAATTTTGTTCCATTACCAACGAAATTCTTTACCAGTACTATTTCAGATGCACTTATTACAGGATTTCTTAACTTAGTTTTTGAACTGTCCTTGGCGTTACATGATTTGCCTCTGGTCATTTCAAGTGACCCCTTTCCCCATTTTCTGTAGGCTGTTAAATGCATGATTTTTTTCAGTAGTTAACAGTAACTTGATGGTGTCCCACTATGGTATTGAAGCATTCTCTCAGTGTACCTCTCTCCTATCTGTATATACAATGAAGTTTCTAGCCATCTTTACTTTCAGACTCTTACTCTGCCTGTCCAGTTAAGGGCAGCCACCAATTCCTATCTTCTTCCTTTCTGTCAGTGACCTACAACCTCTTTGCATGTAATTAGCTGGCAAGCTGGGCTATTGTTGGGTTCATTTTTATTTGCTTATCCTCTGAAGAATTACTCTTGTGCTATTTGATATCCACGACTGGTGAACTGTTGTTTATAGATTCTCAATTTTATGTAGGTGGGAGTATAAATCTGGTTCCAGCTCTTCCATCTTCATTATAAACAGAATTTTAAGAAATAGTTACAGAGAACAGAGCTGGGGATGTAGTTCAGTGGTACCTTTCTTAAGGCCCTGGCTCCATTCCTACTCCTGCCCTCCCCCCCCCAAAAAAAAACATACAGGAGAATAGTATGGAGGTAAAGGTACTAAGAACTGTTGCTAAGATAATTTATTTGTAGGAGATTCGGGTTTTTTTCAAAATTTAAACTAGGATAAAGATTTTTTTATTTTGTTTTTTGTAACCCATACCTGAAGTCATATACCTTTATGCCTTTCCATTTCCCCATTCATCTTGTCTCTCCAAAAAGAACTATCTAGACATCAGCCTATGTACATGATGATGTGGAGATCAATGGGCTTTATTGTACTAAAAGTTCCTATATTTTAATGAGCTATACAATTATGTAATTCTGATTGGCATTCTGATAGCCATTGTATACAATACCAAGATAATATGCGTCTCTGTTGTTAAATTTATAATTGACAAGTGTTGAAAGAATACTTATTTGAGGCCTTTAGGTAGTTCCAGTTTTTGTTTAATGTATACAGTATTGGTTCCAAATAAAATAAAACGAGTATTTTTCAGACTTTTCTCTAAATTATTGTTGATGTTTGAACTTGATATTGACAATCAGTAGCCAAGGACAGGAAAAGAGGAAATGAAATGTTCCAGCTAAGTAATGAAGCCGTAAAAAAGTGAAATCCTCACTCCTTCACTTTTGTTCTATTTGGGCCCTAGCTAGATAGGATGAAGCCTACTCTCAAATGGGTGAAATCTACTTAGAGAATGTTTTCAAATGCCAATTTCTTCTGAAAATAGAACATTTAATGAAATATCTGAGGATTCTCTCATCTATTTAGTTCGACACAAGATTATTACAAGGGCCCTTAAAATCTCAGCAACATTTTTCTAGTTGTGAAAAGTATACCCCTAAAACTATACTAGTGTTGTATTTGAATAAGCCATTGTCTTGAGTGTATTGAAATGAAGATATTCTATAAATGATCCCTAGCAAAAAGCACATATTTGGTCCTAATATGGTTGAATAATCATTATGTAATAAAGTACCTGTGATCATTTTAGTTACCTATGTATTATTTTAATCAAAAGCTTAGACAAAAGTAGAATTTTTTAACCATTCACATTATTGATGGTCATTCTAATTATGCCTTTTCTTTGTTCTTCATCCATGCCTTGTGCTCCTGTTTTTTCTACTCATAGCTCTATGCCATTCCTTGGTTTCTCACCATGTTTACTCGTAAGTATCATTGTCTCAGTTGGTACTGTAGTAGCAAATGCAGCTCCATTCTAGCCTTTTGTTATATTTGTGATGTTATTAAGGGTGATAGTTAAGACTTACCTAGAAAAGAATTTCAAGTATTCTAACCCCTAAATACTCTAAAGAGAATTGTATAGGACAAAAGTGTTTTACCTAGAAAAAAAAAAAGTGTTTTACCTGTCTTGATTGCTTGTGCTTTCTCCTCTTTTTAAAAGAATATCATAAAGCCAGGTGCAAGAGAGGCTCACAGCTGTAATCCTAGCTACTCAGGAAGCTGATATCTGAGGATCATGGTTCAGAAGCAGCCTAGGCAGCAAAGTCTGTGGAACTCTTATCTCCAATTAACCACCAGAAAACAAAAATTGGTGCTCTGGCTTAGAGTGGTAGAGTGCTAGCCTTGAGCAAAAGAGCTCAGGGATAGTACCCAGGCCCTGGGTTCAAGCCCCACAACCAACCCCCCCAAAAAAAAAATTGACATAAAATATAAAATAGAGGAAGTTATTGAGGACAGTTTATACAACTAATTTCTGTGCATTTTCTAATAATTAGTGGTTTTTATCTCCTAAACAATTATTTCTCTGGAAACTAAGCACATTATTTGGCTGTGACACTTAATTAGTTACAAATATTAATATAGTTGACATCTCTATTTAAATGTTACTTATGATAAATGGAGTATTATTGGAATTACAATCAGTATGTATTACACTAGATGTAAGAAATGTATAAAATTAGAGAAATTTTAATAGAATTATTGGTAGGCGTGGGAATGTGGCTTAGCAAGTAGAGTGCTTGCCTAGCATGTATGAAATCCCAGGTTCGATTCCTCAGCACCACATAAACAGAAAAATCTCCAAAGTGGTGCTGTGGCTCAAGTGGTAGAGTTCTAGACTTGAGCAAAAAGAAGCCAGGGACAGTGCTCAGGCCCTGAATTCAAGCCCCAGGACTGGCCAAAAAAAAAAAAGAACTATTGATAGGAACTTAATAAAGCATTTGTTTACAATTCATAATGGAAATGTTACCTCATAAATAAGATGATGCTAAGTTTATCTTTATAAGATTTTTATAAGTCATATAGTTTATAAACCTTTTGGAAAAAACATAAATGAGACAAAAATACTAGGATTTGAAATGGAAATTAGAAAATACCACACTTAACTAATCTGGTTATCAGTTTTGAAGAGGTGTTAGGACACTATAAATATTTTAAAAACCAAGTAAGTGTTTTATTTAAAAAGTTTGGAGCTGAGTGTGGTGGCTCATACCTGCTATCTGAGAATCACAGTTCGAAGCCAGCCCAGGCAGGAAAATCCACAAGATGCTTATCTTCAATTACCAAAAGTGAGCAGTGGAACTATAGCTGATAGAGCACTAGCTTTAAGCACAAGAGCTCAGTGACAGAATTCAAGGCCTATAACCAGTACGAAAGTTTAGTAACATTAACTATTGCTTTCTAATTTTTTTTTTGTTTGCTGTAATTTAACTTTTTAAATGTTTTCCACAGATGTATTTCCGCTACATAAAATTTTTCACCTTTGGGATACCTTACTACTTGGAAATTCCTCTTTTCCATTCTGCATAGGAGTAGCTATTCTCCAGCAGCTGCGAGACCGGCTTTTGGCTAATGGCTTTAATGAGTGCATTCTTCTCTTCTCTGACTTACCAGGTATAGATATAAGTAAATAGAATCACTAAGCCATTTGCAAAGATAATTGTTTATGCCCTCATAACTTCTTCTGCTGCACCTTCTCTGGATTCTCTCCTTTTACTCTTCTTTTTGCTAGCCCAACATTGCAAATACAAATTTGGGTCATATGAGTTCACTGGTTTATTTCCCTCTTAGTAGTGCCAGCAGAAGGGTAAAAGGCAGAGTGGGGGGGGGGTAACATATTTACCCTTTTTCTTAGGACAGAACTGTTTATCTTCAGCTGATGGAGAGTAAGTAAAGGCCACTTGAGAAGGTGCTGGAAAATACATGTTTATATAAAGATGGTAATTCTCAGGGATCTTTCTTCTCTCCTAGTCCTAGCCCCAGCTGCTTGCTAACAATTGGGTGGTTTGAGAAAAGGAAATAATGTTTTCTTGGGACAGTTTGATTTTAAACTCCAGAGAATTATGTGTTGTGTAATATAAGGTGGTAAATTAAACTATATAGAGATCTTCTCAACTGAGAAGTTGGAAAACTGAGGGGTTGAATGTAAATTAAATGTAGAAATAAGTCTAGTAACCATAGTTTTGATAATATGGTTAAAAAGACACAAAATAACTGCCTAAGACATAACTAAATCTATAAAAGAAAAAATGGGTACAAAATGTTACCTTTTTTACAATTATTTATTGTTATATCACATATCTTCAGGCAAGCATTGTGCATGTTAATAAACTAGAAATCAAAACAGGAAACAAAAGTACTTTAAGATTATATAACTTAGTGACAAGCACCAGTGCCTCACGCATGTAATCCTAGCTACTTGGGAGGCTCAGATCCAGAAAAGCACATTTTGAAACCATCCTAGTATACAAGATTTCATTTCCAAAAATTACTACATAAAGGCTGGAGATGTGACTCAAATAGTAAAACACCAGGGCTGGGATGTAGCTCAGTGGCAAAGCGCTTGCCTAGCAAGTGCAACGTCCTGGGTTCGATCCCCAGTACCAAAAAAGAAAACACAAAAAAAAAAAAATACAGTTAAAAAAAAAAAACCCAATCAAATAGTAAAACACCAGTGAATGCAAACAAGTACAAGGAGGTCCTAAGTTAAATTCAAGTACCTGAAAGAAAAAAAGAACAACTATACATTTAGGCCTGTTTGAGGTCAGCCTGAGAACAAAGATAGCAAGACCCCATCACAACAAATAAGCTGGGCATAGTGGTATGCTTCTGTAATGCTGTATGTTGGAAGCATAGGTAGGAAGAGTGTGGTCTGAGGCCTGTCCCAGGCAAAAAAGCATTATCTGAAAAATGTCTAAAGCAAAATGAGCTGGAGGTTTGGCCCGAGTGACCCGATTACAGCCCAATACTGCCCACTACGAAAAGTGATTCTAGTATTGTTTGGCTCTCTGAGAAGGAATAAGAAAACTGCTGCCTACCCTGATTTTATTTGATAATCTATCATCTCCCTTATTGAAAATATTTGTCTTATTTGGGAAAACAACAAAAATGCCTTGGAATAATTTAAAATTTTTTCTCCCCCCCCCCCCCCCGTTGTATCACCATCAGCTAATTTATCAAATTTTAATTAAAGCTGGTTATTTATTATATAAACTATTTCTATGGGAGAATCTTTATGAAAATCAAGGTCCTTTATTTTTGCATTTGGTTTTGAACATGAACAAAAAGCTAGTTTTACAAAGTAAGAATGGTGTCTGTACTCTACTGTTGGGGTCAGCTGCACCTTTAAGGGGCCACAGCTGACCTCGGCCTGTCCTTCCCCTTCCTGTCTTTAACAGGAAGAGAAGCCCCTGTCCCTGGGGCTAGCACGTGTGCTATGGCGGAGGGGTACCCCAGGGGCCCATCCATAGGGGGCTGGACCTCTGCCAACAAAGGAAGTCTCCTGACATCATTTGAGGGACAGCCACTTGGGACCAATCAGGGGCCCCTCTCTTGTGCCCGCCTTTGGCGTATATCTGGGGGGCTCCTCATTTGAATAAACAGAAGCCCTAGAGGTTTTCTCCAGGGGCCCACGCATCCGTGTCATTCTTGGCGGTTTGGGGGCACCCTGCGACCACATGTCACCGAGGCTACCTGTGGCCATAGTTCCATAGTTCCCTTGTGAGTGATAAAGGACCACCCAGGAAGGGGCGGACAAGCTCCTTCCCCCCCCCAAGCGAGGGGAAGTCAAGAGAGAGCCCACACCCTACAGATGTTTTTTTAGTGTTCTCAACTTCCCAAAGTAAACAGAGGATGATTGATTAGGTTTGAAATAATTTTTCTGGTCAATTACATAAACATGTAAGTTGTGAATGCTGATGGTACACTTTTTTTTTTTTTTTTCCCTGCCAGTCCTGGGGCTTGAACTCACGGCCTGAGCACTGTCCCTGGCTTCTTTTTGCTCAAGGCTAATACTCTGGCACTTGAGCCACAGCACCACTTCTAGCCATTTTCTGTATATGTGGTGCTGGGGAATCGAACCCAGGGCGATGGTACACTTTTAAAACAAGAAAATTTAATATTTTTCCTATTCTGCACCTCAAAGTTTCCATAATCACTGGTGAATTTGTCTTAATAGTGTATAAGCAGATGAGTAATAACAGCTTATCCAAGAAAAAATTATTCCTGAAATTTTTCCAATTTTTTTAAAGAAAATTTTTAAGGAGCTGGGAATGTGGCTTAGCGGTAGAGTGCTTGCCTAGCATGCACGAAGCCCTGGGTTCAGTTCCTTAGCAACACATAAGTAGGAAAAAAGAAAAAAGCCAGAAGTGGCACTGTGGCTTAATAGGTAGAGTGCTAGCCTTGAGCTAAAAAAAAAAAAAAAAAGAAGCCAGGGACAGTGCTCAGGCCCTGAGTCCACGAGCCAGGACTGGCAAGGAAAAAAAAAAAGGAATATCCAAACAATGTTGAAGATGAGGATAATACAAAAAGTAGTAAGTTTAGAGGGGATTTCTATTAGCTGATATGTTTAAATGTTTTGTTGTTGTATATCCTTTGTGGAGTGTTTAATTTTTGAAACTATTTAAGGGAAAAGTTGTAACCAAAATTTAAAACTTACTTATTTCATTCATACTTACAGTAGAATTTTATTTTCCACATAATGAAGAACAACAGTGTCTAATTATTTTCACTAGTCCCAGCATTGTGGTTTGATAGACAGGATATTTTTATTTTTGTCAACTTAAGACAGTTGTTATAATTATTATCATTTAATGTAGCAAAGCATATTTTGTAAAGCATCACACTTTCTGAGCACACTTTCTTATGTAGTTATGTGCCACATGTTTCAAAATGTGTAAGAAAGTCACAACTTTTTGAAAATTAACATACAAATATTTTGAGGCTAAAACAAAGCCAATATTGCAAATTGGGATATACAACAAAGTGCTGAAACACAAACACCACAATGCCATGTACCATTATTTTCCTGTTTATACCCAAGATAGGATTGGACAGTTAGTAAAAATGAGGCAAAAGTTCAATTCCAGTTATGAAATTATATAGAATTCTGGAATATCTCTAGGGCATTGAAGGGAACAGAGCAGGGTGTGACGTCTTGGTTGTGACTTCTCATGAACTTGAAACAAACACATTGTTTCAAACCAAGACCTCATCCATTTTCATTTCTTATGTTAGTGAGCAATGTTAAGCTGTTGTCTACCTTACCCATGTATAAAATCTTTACATTCATAAAATATGTTTTTTTTATATAGCACATGGTTATATGAGCCACATTGTAAGTTGGGATGCCCCATTAAATTTGAATTACATATAATAAGTAACTTTAATATAAACAAACTCCAAATATTTGTTGCTTATTTAGAACTCACTGTACTAGATGACTTTGCATTTGTTTTTGCTAAGCAATGCAATCTTAACTATAAATTACCATTTAGGAAAAAAATACAGAAAATTATAAGAGGATGTAAACATAAGCAAGTATTTGGGGAGATAGAAAACTTGTCTCAAAATGATTAGACAGTGGTGGGAAACTTCTCTGTCTTAACATAAAACTTGTGATGTATTTCCTCTCATTCATATGGATATAATGATATGCCAAACACCACAGTGACACTTTATTTAGCCTCCTAATTTAGCAAATTGTAAACATTCAATTTTTAGTTGTTTCTGACAGATAGGCTGAGTACATGCATATGGTTTATACCATCTGTAACTATCAAAACAGGAATGTGCCATTGGCAGAAAGCACAAAATAACTCATTCATACATGCCAAGACTAGAATTTTTTTAAATACATTATCCAGTATAAATGCTGGGTGGGCAGTTGTCCTGTATGTTAGAAACAGTACCTTTCAGCAATTAAAAATGTGCTCCTGGCACATGTTGCTAATCCTAGCTACTCAGGTGATGGTGATTAAGAGGATCATAGTTCAATCTACCGTAGGCTAAAAGATCCATCGTGGTAGAAAAAGTTGGGCATAGTGAACATTACTCATAATGTTGCATACTAATGATCGCTCGATAGATGTACCTTAAAATAGAAATCTGGTACTTTTATCCTTTCAGTTTACTATATCATAATACTGATTAAACTTTACTAGCACCCATTTTGTTCTTTTTTTTTTTTTTTTTTTTGCCAGTCCTGGGCCTTGGACTCAGGGCCTGAGCACTGTCCCTGGCTTCTTCCCGCTCAAGGCTAGCACTCTGCCACTTGAGCCACAGAGCCGCTTCTGGCCGTTTTCTGTATATGTGGTGCTGGGGAATCGAACCTAGGGCCTCGTGTATCCGAGGCAGGCACTCTTGCCACTAGGCTATATCCCCAGCCACCCATTTTGTTCTTAATACTCCATTCAAATAGGAATTAAATTGCTTTAGTTGTAGGGTCAGCTATTCTAATCTGACTTTCATACAGAAAACTCAGTTTGTCAGCAAATAATTTATCTATTTTGTATTCTTCCCTCTTACTATTGTCACCTCATTCCTGACCTAAATAATGTCAATGGTACAAACATCAAATAAGCTCAAATTTTATTTTTTTTCTGACATTTTATTTTATTTATTTAATTTTTACATGGCATACAGTAAAATTGCACATTTGTAGGGCACAGTTTGGTATTTCATTCATCTTTTTTTTCTATTTATTGTCAAAGTGATGTACAGAGAGGTTACAGTTTCATACGTTAGGCCTTGGGTACATTTCTTGTACTATTTGTTACCTCCTCCCTCATTCCCCCCTCCCCCCCTTTCCCTTTCCCCCCATGAGTTGTTCAGTCGGATTACACCAAATGGTTTTGCAAGTATTGCTTTTGGAGTCGTTTGTCTTTTTATCCTTTGTCTCTCGATTTTGATATTCCCTTTTACTTCCCTAGTTCTAATACCAGTATATACAGTTTCCAATGTACTCAGATAAGATACGGTGATAGTGAGGGTACAACCACAGGAAGGGGATACAAAAGGATCATCAACAATAGAAGCTACAGTTTCACATGGCATGTTGAAAGTAATTACAACAGTGATATAAGCTCAATTTCTTTTTTTTTTTTGCCAGTCCTGGGCCTTGAACTCAGGGCCTGAGCACTGTCCCTGGCTTCTTTTTGCTTAGGCTAGCACTCTGCCACTTGAGCCACAGCGCCACCTCTGGCCATTTTCTATATATGTGGTGCTGGGGAATGTTCCCAGGGCTTCATGTATATGAGTCAAGCACTCTTGCCACTAGGCCATATTCCCAGCCCCATAAGCTCAAATTTTATAGTAGGCAAAAACTTGAAGTTATACTATTGAAGAGTATGCATGAAGGGCTGAGGATGTAGCTCAGTGGTAGAGGACTTGCCTAGCATATGCAAGGCTCTGAGTTCTAGCTCATGTACCACACAAAGTGTATATAGATATGCTAGTTGCATTTAATAAGAAGTATATACACATTTAAAATCTCTTACACTGATTTTTTTCAGGTACATATTTGGGTATAAAAGGATACAAATTTAGTGACTTCTAAACTTACTGTCAGCTGTGTGACCCCTAAGTAATATTTAAAGAGTGTATTTGTTCTCTACACACATAAGGTTGTGCATTTTATTTAGAGTAAAACATTTCTTTGGTAAGAGACATAAAGCAATTGCGAAGTTTTAGAAAATTTTCATTTATTGATCTGAAGCAGAAATGTACTCATGAAATGCCTAACTACTGAAAAGAAAGTGTAATATCAGTGCTGTTGAGGTGGAATATAACCAGCAACAGTCACTACAACCTTTCTAGCATTCAGCACTACCTTAAGAAAGCAAAAGGGGAGTCAGATATGTCTACATGTATTAGAGCTTTTGCTAAGTAAATATGTGTGTCACGTGTGTATCTCAAATTTCTGAAATATGTTAGAGGGTTTTTTATTAACTATACCAGTGAAAAATGATCTGGATTTTGAATGACGATTCTTACTATAGTTTGAGGATAACAACAAATAAAATAGGGTTGCCATAATTTTTGTATACAATATTCATTTAGTAAACAATATCTGAAATTTTTTAACTGGAAGATTTGAATTAGATGTAACTGATTACAACTGCTACTAATTCATGACCTTTTTGTTATTTATGGTGATGAATACTACCAGAATAATTAGTTTTAAATAAGAAGAGTTAGGAAACCTTCCCTAAGTAAGTAGTGGTTGAGGCCATATTTGAAATTATTTAACTGACACTGGGAGTGTAGAGAGGGGAGAATTTTCTAGACAAAAAGATGAAAGTGCTGAAAGGTCCCAACAAGTAACTCAATTTGTGTGTCCTTCGTGGCTGGAACACTTGAAACAAAATAGAAAAGCAGCTAGAATGAAGACAACTGGGTGTAAGTAGGAAAAGATCATGTGAGATCAGGTAGGTCATGGTGAAATATTTATGAAGTGTTTGTAGTGACACTTTATTTTCAGTGCCTTTGCAAAATGAAAAAAATTGAAAATAACTTCAAGGACCAAAATACAATTGCTACCTTGATATTTTAGAGTGTTTATGTCTGCACATTCCCTACAAGGAGTTTCAGCAGCAGCAAATCCAAACATTATTAACCTAAGTGTTCCTAGTGGTAATCCATAATTATTATTATTTCCTATAGAGTAGAGAACTGCTAAGTTTTTATTCTTGGAATTTCAGCAGAATAATCATATAGAAATTAAATATAAGGAATTTAATTATGGTCCTCCTCTCTTACACTTACCCATAGTAAGTACATATTAAGATCTAGATGCTATTCTAAGTTCTTTTTATTTTCATTGTTTATGTAGTCATTGAAATAAAATTCCATGAAAATGATTGTCATAATATCATTACGCGATGTAAATTTTGAGGGGATGAGGAAGGCACACTGCTGTTATTTTATAGAAAAATTGCAATGGAAAACAGATGTTGCAATGCATCACTGCTAAGCTGAAATAGTGATCTTGAAAAACACAAAGCCAGCAGCACAGCCAAGGAAGATTTTCAGATCACATGTCTCCAGGGTCCTAGTCAGGGTAGACTGGAGTTGTTTGTATGTCCCACATTCAGGAATATAGGCTACTTATTTTATGACTGACAAAAGTATTTCCTCTTCATGGATTTTTGTGAAAAGTGCGAAAAATTATGTCAGTTATTTAACATGTGTTTCTAAACATCACTCACTTTTGAGGTATACCGCAAAACCTTTATAATCAGAAACTATCCTTAAAATTTCCTACATACACTGCTAATAATATTGCAATAACTTAAGAACCAAAGCATACTGTGTTTTAAACTGAAATTTATCATGTATTGTTCCATATATAGTATATATTTTAATAGTACTCATGGTTCATGTTTCATTTCTCTCTACCTGATCCTGTATCTTTACATTTCACATGAAAATGGAAGATCTCTATACTGCCTGTATTAATTTGTGATCTTCTGCAGGATGGAAACTAGTTAACCCAACCACATTTAAATACTTGAAAAACAAATTTTAAACATTTCAGTTGTTACCCATTATATGAAAACTGATTTTGACACAAGCTTCTAGTTACCAGCAAAAAAAGAAAAGAAAAAGACTCCTCCTTTGTTTCTGTTCACCATTATGTACAACAGGAAAGGAGAAAATAGCTGCAGCTTTCCTGTGCTAAATCTTCCAAGGTGTTGTACTGTTTTTTTCTAAAAGGTGCTAGGTGCCACTCTCAAAATGAGCAGCTTTGTACTACATTACCTCTTCCACTGCTAGCTAACAATTATGTAAGAACAGAAAACAATTTAAGCACCTTAGGTCAATAATGTTTACTGCATCTCTTATTTATGTCTGGCTTTATTGGAGACACTAAGCAGTAGGGATGATAGATACATAGTAAAATGTGCCAGTAATTACATTCACACATACTAGATTTGAAAGGCTAGGTGAATTAAAGCAGAAACTTGGTAACATGCCTTTCTTTTCCCTTAGACATTACTGAGATGGTGTTTTGTATGCTTTTTCTAAAATTCATGTAAAATCCTGTCATTTTTTTTCCCCACTTAAAAACTTTGAATAAGCCAGGCACCGATGGCTCACACCTGTAATCCTAGCTACTCAGGAGGATGAGATCTTGAGGATCGTAGTTCAAAGCCAATCCAGGCAGGAAAGTCCGGGAAACTCTTATCTCCAGTTAACCACCAGAAAACCAGAAGTGGTGCTGTGGCTCAAGTGGTAGAACACTAGCTTTGAACTGAAGAGCTCAGCAACAGTACCCAGGCCCACAATTCAAGCCCCACAACCAACAAAACAAAACCACTTTGAATATAGAATACTCCAATGGCATCTCATAGTCACTGGTATTCCTATTGCAGTAATTTTTATCACCATAACCAGCACCACTACTCCAGCTTATCTAGTCCAGATATCATTACATGTGTATACATGTATACATTCATATCTAGAGACTTCCTACTATAAGTATGCATATTATTTATATGTATATCACTGGATTGTCTTAGCTTTTTTACTATCCAGGAGCATTCATGAATAACTAAAATTGACCCATTGGTAACCTATGACTGACACTCAAAACTTGGGTTACATATTACTCCCTTGTCATAAATCATTTGGTTGGCTGTTAGTTCCATCATCTTTTCAGTTAGGGAATTCAAATTCCCTCTCAAAATTGCTCAGTGAAAATAATGGAATTTGGAATTTAGTGGAATGTCAAATGTGTGGGACCATTCCTCTATCTTAACTTGGGTTGCTTGGGTTGGAGAGTGACAGCAAATTAAACATGGATGCGGTACTAGGAAAGATAGTTTAGTGTTATATCCTTAAGATGTTTATGCTACAAATGAATTGAGGTAAGTCACTATCAAATTTTTGAGTGACAACTTAAGTATAATTTGAAAATTAGAGTTTCAGATTTCCCCGAGTTTATTAGGCTCTTGTGAAATAGCTTCCCATAAGGCAGGCCTTGTTAAAGAGATTATAATGTTGTAGGTGTCAAATATCTTTTTTCCTGTAACTAGGAGCAACACAAAAGAATGTTATTTTGTGGTGCTTACAGTATGAACTAAGCATGTGAAAGATTATATAGTAATAAATATCTAAAAATGACAGAGATATGAGTGCTGTCTGTAAAGCTAAATTCCAGTAGATGCGAGTTTATGAAAAATGCCAGATAGAACCAGAAGACAGGGCAAGAGTGTACTTACTGTGGAAAATAATGTTTTGCCATGAGAAACTCCGTTAACTTCGGTGCTGTGAAGCATTTAAATGTCATTCAGAAACCTTACCCACTGTTCCTGAGATCTTAAGGATACCCAAGCTTATCCATTTAGCATGTGTTTAACACATTTTATTATCTGATAGGTAGAGTACTTTTCCCCTAGGCCATAGAGATATATAAGATATAGTCTTGCATCTAGTGAGAAGAAAATATTTGAAGTTGAGAAATAGCAAAAGCATGACAAGAAGTATGAGGTCGCATACCATTTTAATGTAAGTAGAATGCTAATAAAGTGATTTAGCAGGAAAGAAAAGCAAATAGTATCCGGACTAGATAAGCTGTTGTAGTGATGCTGCTTATGGTTTTGGAGATAAAAGTTGGTGAATTAGGCAGACCCATCTCTGTGGATACCTTGTTGAGGAATTTGAGCATTCTATATTGAAAGTTTTAAGTGGAAAAAAATTAGAGCATTTTATATGAATTTTAGAAAAATGTAGCTATACAGTGGAAATAGGATTGGACACTTGAAGAATGTTATGTTCTAAACAATGAAAACAAAATCCTGAGTGATTTCTGATGATTTCAAAAACTTTCTCTTTACCTAGCAATATTTTTCTGTCCTTACTTACAGGACTTACACTGCAGAGGACTGAGACTCAGTAGGAACAATTCTTAAATGTGGATTTGTGAGTTACTCTGATTTTTAGGAAAAGTCTATACCATACATACTGCAATTATATTTAATCCCAGGACATTAAGTAACGAAGTAACTAACTCAAAGCAAATAAAGGAATGTTTAAGGGCCATACTTTCCAGATTTGCTGGTCTTATTTCAATTCTAAATTAATTGGGGAATTTAAAAAATAACATACTTTAATAAATTGAGATATTTTATCTATAGTTACACACTTAACATAAATCACAGAGCTTATCTATAACATAGTAAATGCTCAATAAGTATCATTTTCTCTTTGCATTCTTCCAAGTTTCTCCACCTTGTGGGAAAATCTGAATGCATTGTGTTAGCTGAGATACTTGAGATAAGGAAAGATTTATTTGGAAAAAACAGTCAGGTTCAGAGGTTTCAGACAGTGGCCTGTAATTATGTCTTGTTTAATAAATGGCAATGAAGCTGGGAATGGAAGAGCACACTCAGAAGGCTGAAGCAGGAGGATCATGAAGTCAAGGACACCTGGGCTACATAGGGAGATCCTGTTATTAAAAAAAAAAAAAAAGGAAATAAAATAAATGCCACCAAAACTTGTAGTACACTTTACCAGGAGTTGTAGTACATCTTTTGTCTGCCTAGTCCAAATTTAGCCACCTCCCTCCTCTATTTTATCCTGCTAAAAATATCATAGTGAACAGAACAAAGTTTTATATAAGAATATGTGATTGTTTCTTGATATGCTGTAATAATCATGCTTGTATATATTTAGGTAATGCCAAGTGAAACATATATAAAAGCTTGTATACATTATAGATAGATTGATTATAATTCCAAATGACCCAACCAGTCACTAGTCCTTTAATATCTACATTATTTTTATTGGCATCTTTTCTCATTATCGTGAGTATATATTGCATAGACAGATTTGCAAATGGTTTTGTCTTTTTGTATCAGCAAAGCAATTCAAACCTTATAATTTTCTTTTTTCTCATCTTTCTAGAAATTGACATTGAACGCTGTGTTCGAGAATCAGTCAACCTGTTTTGTTGGACTCCTAAAAGTGCTACTTATCGACAACATGCTCAGCCTCCAAAAGCAAATTCCGACAGTGGGGTCAGAAGTTCAGCACCTTATTTCTCTGCTGAATGTGCAGATCCTCCAAAGACAGATCTGGTATGTATTTACAGATGGGAGTTGCAAACTCTAAAAGAAGTTTGATGCTAAAATTAGTAAATCCTAGTATCAATATTGATCTTGTCATTTGTGTACTCTTAATGTAGCTATTTTCCACAATACAAATGTATTCCCAAATATAATTCTATGTCTGTTTGGACAGTGCAGTTGGGAAAATTGCTTTGACTTACTTACTCCTCCATGTAACGAGTATTGTTTTCTATGCATTTATAATATCTATACATTCTGTTATGGAACAAAAGATTACAGAGACAAATAAGAATATTAAAAAGAGAAAGACAGAGGCATTAATAGTGAATTACTTATTCACAAAAGAAATGACAGTTAAAAAGCCTGTGCCATTAGGCACTTTAACATAATCCATGTTTTAAAACCAATTTAGAAATATGATCAGCATGGTCTTAAGTTATAATAATTCATGTGTTGTAAATGTTCTAGTACTGCCACAATACTTCTTTCCATAAAATTGAATTTCCATAAATACAAATCATTTGGGAGATACCTTGATAAATTAACAGGATAAACTTGTTAAATCTAATGATGAAACATCTTCAAATTTTATTTAACATGTTAAAAAAAATACATTCCATGTTTAGATTGTGTTACTTAAGTTTCTAGTATTTTCATGCTGAAATACCTTTCATTATCCTATCTTAAAGATTTTTCTTGGGCACTTAGGTAGTCTCTAATTTAATCACGTATAAGTATATCATTTTCCAGTTATATTTCTGATGATTTTTGCCACATACTTTGGACAGGACTACAACAGTAAAGCAAAATAAAATAGTTGGCAGTAGGTAGATTTGCTTTTTTCTTAGTTGAATCAAAAGACTTCTAATTTCAGTAAAAAGTTTATTTTGTTTTTACTTAATCTTAAAATTACACATATTTTTAAGATACTATGTCATCTTTTGACACATGTAAACATTGCATATTGTTCAAATCAGGTAAATATTTTCATCACCTCAAACGTTTTTTCTTTTGTGAAAGCATCCAAACTTCTTGCAACTAGCATTTTAAAAATGTAAAGTAACTAAGTATATGTCATTAGCTGTAGTTTCTTTGCTGTACCATGCAAGACCAGAATTTCTAATATCTATAACTTAATGTAATCCTACCAATCATTTTTTTCTACTTTAATTGCATTTTTGTCTGCTTTAGTTGTACTCTCCCAAGCATATTTTAACAACTACCATATTTTTAACATCTGAGATGAACTGTTTCCCAAATATGAGCACGATTATGCAGTATTTGTCTCTGTGTACTTGACCTGCTTCACTTTTGGCTTCATCTATACTATCACAAATGATAGAATTTTATTTTTGCCAGTCCTGGGACTTGAACTCAGTGCTGACCACTGTCCCTGGCTTCTTTTTGCTCAAAGCTAGTACTCTACCACTTGAGCACAGCACCACTTCTGGCCTTTTCTATATATGTGGTGCTGAGGAATTGAACCCAGGGCTTTATGTATTCGAGGCAAGCACTCTACCACTAGGCCATATTCCCAGCCCCAGGATTTCTTTTTTTAGTGGCTGAGTATCATTCCATTGTGTATATACATTTTCTTTATTCAACAGCTGATACGTCCTTAAGTTCTTTATATTTTAAGGCTGTTGTGACTACTGCTGCAGTTGACATGCCAGTGCTTTCAGAGAGAGAATAAGGGCTGGGAATATGGCCTAGTGGCAAGAGTGCTCACCTCGTGTACATGAAGCCCTGGGTTCAATTCCCCAGCACCACATATATACAAAAATGGCAGAGGTGGCGCTGTGATTCAAAGTGGTAGAGTGCTAGCCCTGAGCAAAAAGAAGCCAGGGACAGTGCTCAGGCCCGGAGTTCAGTCCCCAAGACTGGCAAAAATAAAAAAGTCTCATGGACTTTTCCTGCCTAGGCTAGCTTTAAACCAAGATCCTCAGATCTCAGCCACTGTACAAGCCACTGACAATCAGCAGTGCTGCATATTTTTTATGTTGAGCTTTGCAGAGCTTTGCAGAACTTGTTTTTTTAGTTCTGTGCTAAACACTCTGAGATATAAATTTTCTATCATCTTCCTTATTGCTGAGAGCTAGTGAGTACTGAATTTTATCAAATGCTTATCCTTATTTGAATATTTTTCTCTCCTTTAATGTGGTAATGTCACTTACTGGGTTTTGTATTCCTGAAATAAACCCTAGGTCATTACCAAAAAAGTTTTAACATGCTGACTGATTTGCTAGCATTTTATTTTTAATTTGTGAATCTATGGTCAAAGCTGAAATAAGCATCCAGTTTTCATTTCCTGTCTTTATATAGTTTTGTCTGCTGTCTAGTCAGTTTCTATAAAACCTTAGTGCCTCATTGTCTTTTAATCAGAAGGATTGACTACCCAGTCTTCCTATTTTCATTGTTTATATCCTATAGAATGTATTTGTTTAATTTGCACGATTCCTTTCTCAAAATAATTTTTAAATGTCTGTTTTCCCTAATTTCTCATGCTCACTGAATGCTTTATACAAAATATTTTTTATCTGAAATGTCCCTCTTTACATCCCAATATGTTTATTTAAAGGTCAAACTTGACCACAGCATAAAAGAAAGTAGATAGAAAAATAATATATACATGCCCTACAAAAGCTTATTTATACAGGTCCATTTATATTCTTGGTCTTATAAACTGGACATAGTTTCAGTTGATACCACTACAATGAAAGCTTGAAAACAGCCATGAAAAGCAAGACCAATTTGACTTTATGCCTGCAGAATTAAGATTTATTTCCAGAAGGAGACTATTGCTGGAGGAAAACACATAAGCTTTGCTGTTAGATAGACTTGGTTCCAAATGTAACCATGCTCTCTTTTGTTGTATAACCTTGAGTAAGTTTTTTATTTGTAAAAGAGTAATTGTAATAGTAGCTATTTCATTAGGGCTTAAGAAGGACATAAAGTACCTAATTCACTGTCTGATACATACCCATTTAAAAATAGTATTATTACATGTTAGTTAAGGGTTATAACTTCATAAACCATCCAAGAAATTTATATAATGAGTTGCATATCTAAATAATTTATATGAATGAGTGAAAAGATGCTTTGGTAGTCTGCTTTCCTTAGTTATGATAACTGCCTAGCTTGCAAACTACATAAGTCACAAAAGCAGTAACAGGAGTAAGGGATGGGAGCTGGCTTTCCAAACAAGGAATATTTTTGGCAATTTTCTGTTAGTAATTTTAGTTTGAAATTTCACTTTGACCTTTATTTCGGTCTTGGTACTAGTATCATTCAGAATACTAAAGAATTGCCAAAAGAATTATGTCATCTGCTGCCAGGGCCTTTACAACATCTAGTTTTTCCTTAAATAGCTAAAAATCTGCTTGAGGGGGGCTGGGGATATAGCCTAGTGGCAAGAGTTCCTGCCTCGGATACACGAGGCCCTAGGTTCGATTCCCCAGCACCACATATACAGAAAACGGCCAGAAGCAGCGCTGTGGCTCAAGTGTCAGAGTGCTAGCCTTGAGCGGGAAGAAGCCAGGGACAGTGCTCAGGCCCTGAGTCCAAGGCCCAGGACTGGCCAAAAAAAAAAAAAAAAAAAAAAATATGCTTGAGGATTCTTGTTCATAGCATGTTAATTGGAGAAACTTATAGGTGAAGATAATGTTATTTGATAACCAAAATAAAATGAAATTTGAATGTTTTGGGAAAAGATTATAGTCTGTTAGATTTCCTTAATCTATTTAAATTTTATCATATTAATTTATGACTGCTACAACTTAATTGCATGAAATTTGTAAATAATCAAAAATTATTATTATATAAATTTTATTCACAAAATGATACTGTACTACTGTCACTGAGAAAACATCATTCACTGAATTATCTCCAATTGATAGTTAATGATTTACCTGTGGATGAAATACGAATTTAGAATAGATAAAATCTTTATATTTTTATGCTTTAGATTGGAGAGTCAAACATTAGTAGTAGTATACCAAGTTTAGTCTCTGGAACAACCATTAAAAGCAACACTACATTGCTTTACTAGTACTCAGGTATATTAATGACTTCACTGAAAGACAAGACAGTTACCTGATCTGTTTTTGTTCATATTGTACACAATCACACACTAGCAGGAGGACTAAACATTGTGTGCCTAAGAGTATTCAGAGGAAGACAGAAATTAGAAACCTACCTTTTACCATCATCTAATCTCTTCATAACACATCTGGGATTTTGTATGTTGTTTTCTGTCCTTTGCTGAAAGTATTTCTCATTTTTAAGATCCTTTTTTTCAGGGAGGGCAGTCCTGGAGCTAGAACTGGGTGCTGTCCCTGAGGTGTTTTGTTTTGTTTTGTTTTTCATTTTGATTAGCATCATTTTTTTATTTATTGTCAAAGTGATGTACAGAGAGGTTACAGTTTCATATATTAGGCCCTGGGTACATTTCTTATACTGTTTGTTACCTCCTCCCTCATTCCCCCCCCTCCTCCTTTCCCTCTCTCTCCATGAGTTGTTCAGTTGATTTACACCAAATGGTTTTGCAAGTATTGCTTTTGGAGTCATTTGTCTTTTTATCCTTTGTCTCTCAATTTTGATTTTCACTTCCCTAGTTCTAATACCAGTATATACAGTTTCCAATGTACTCAGATAAGATATAATGATAGTGTGGGTACAACCACAGGAAGGGGATACAAGACAATCACCAACATTAGAAGCTACGGTTTCACATGGCATGTTGAAAGTAATTCCAACAGTGATATAACAGTCATTTCCTGTGCTTTTTGTGTCTAGCTTTTACCTCTGGAGGTAAGAGTCTCATGGACTTTACTACCCAGAGTGGCTTTGAACAAAGATCAGCCTGCTGAGTGTCTAGCATTACTGGTATGAGCCACCCGTGCCTACCACTCAGATCTTTCTGGTGTAATCTTTAGGACTATTTATTGGTCTTTATTTCTTTCCATCTGCTTACTTTTGGCTTAGTTTATTCTTGCTTTTTTAAAACCTTGAGATGCATCTTTAGCGTACTTGATCTCCCAGATTTTTAATATAGGCATTCATAACTTAACTTTCCTTTTAGAGCTACCTTCGATATATCCCAAACTTCAGGTAAGTTATATTTTTATTTGATCTGAGGAATTTTTAAATTTTTAAATTTCATTAAGAGCAACTGAGCATTCAAAGTGGATTTTGTTTGTATCGCATCTTTTGCTATAGATTTTAATTCAGTTAGGATGTGGTAAGATTTAGGAAAAAAAATTGCTATTTTTTAAGACTTGCTTTATAACCTCAAGTGTGATCTCTTTTGAAGAAAGTTCCATGGACTACCAAGAAGAAATTTGTACTCAGCGTCTAGGTGAAATATAACTGCAGATTTTGGCCAAGTCCATTTGCTCCATGGTACAATTTAACTGTGAAGTTGGATTACTTTTTGCCTTTGTGACCTGTCAATTAGAATGGATCACTTCAGCCACCTATAATTATTGTATCTGGATCTTTCTATAGTCATATCTAGTAATATTTTAGAAAATAAGGTGTGCCAACATCCATGCGTATTTGTCATTAATCTTCTTGATACATTGTTTCCTTTATTTTTATTGACCATTTTTATCCTTTGACTAATTTTGGCTTCATGTCTACTTTATCAGGTGTGAATATAAATAACTACTCTTCCTTGCTTGGAGGTTCATTCTTTCCTTGTTTTCATTTAACTGTTCTTGAAATGAGGTTTATTTTTCCCAAATACTTGTGCTTGGGTATGTCCTTCTTCCATTTCTGTGTACAGAATTCCCTTAGGTATCTTCTTTGATGCTGGCTTAATGGTCACAGATTCCTTTGATTTATGCTTATTATGGAGTATCTTCATCAGTTTTATGTTTGTTTATTTTCATGCCAGTACTGGGGCTTGAACTCAGAAGCCTTGCACTGTCTTGCTTGGCTGGAATTCTACCACGTAGCCATGCCTCCAGCCTAGCTTTATTGCTAGTTATTAGGGAGTAGAGTCTAGTGGACTTTTCTTCCCAGACTGGCTTCAAACCATGATCCTCCAGATCTCAGCCTCCTTAGTACCTAGGATTACCAGTCCTTCGCTTAAAAGTTATCTTTGATAGCTCTGATAGTCTTGGCATTTTGTTTAGGTCTTGAAATGCATGTATGTTCTCCTGTCCTTGAGGGTTTCTGCAGAGAGGTGTGCTGTTATTCTTAGAGGTTTGCTCTTGTAAAAATTTCGTTCTTGTGGCTTTCTGCATTCTTCAAGAAAAGCAGCAAATATAAAGTCAATACAAAAAGCACTATCTTATATACTAATAACAAACATGCTGAGAAATAAATCAGGAAAACAATCCCATTCACAGTAAGCTCAAAATGCAATGCCATGTAGTACAGTACCCTAGCAATAAAAGGAGCCCAAAGTCTACAATGAAAGCTATAAAACACTGTGGAAAGATACTAGAAAAAAAGAACTCCCAAACATACTGTGAAAATGTTCATAGATTACTATTAGCAATAAACAGAATCGATGCATTTCCATCAAAATTCCAATGACATGCTACACAGATATGCCAAAAAACAATCCCAGAATTCATATAGATGCACAAAAGTCCTCAAATAGCCAAAATTATTCTGGGCAAAAAGAACAAAATTGAAGGTATCACAGTCCCTTACTTCAAATTCTACTACAGAGCCATAGTATCAAAAACAGCAGGGTAGTGGCACAAAACAGTCACATAGGTCCATGGACTAAGTAGAGCATTAAGAAATAAGTCCATACATCTATAGCCATCTGATCTTGATAAAGGTGCCAAAAAAAAGTACATTAGAGATATCCCAGAATATATCATCCTTGTTGTTTGTTATGAGATCCTTTTCCAGAGCAAGGCTTCTGTGTTAAATTTTGGGTAATCTAGGTGGGCTGCAACCCTCTGTGGACTCTGAAACTTTCCTCTAGCTATGTTTGCTGTGCCCAGTAGCATTTGCTGGAACTCTCTTACTTCTCACCTAAAAAAGGAGAGACTACCTCCTACCTTTGGGTGTGTAGCTGACTTCTTAGTCTGATATTGACCCAAGTCTTTGCAGGTTCTATGGTTTGTTTCTCTATTGCTGATTTCCAAATTTCTCCTATAGTCACTTGATTAAAAAATGCAATTGAACATGTTTTACTTTGGTTCTTGTTTATGGAGAAGGAAGTGAGCGAGGGATGTCTATTCTACTATCATGGGTCCTCCTTGAAAAAGACTACATTTGACATGATGAGCAAATTTCACTAAGTGCCAGAAAGTAGCCATGATTTTTTTATGCAGAATTTTATTTGTAAACAATTGGGGATCTGTTTTGCTTTATGTGTTGTTGTTTTTTTTGCCAGTGTCTGTTTTGCTTTATAACACACTTAAGTTTATACTCTACAAAAACTATTCAGTCTACAAATTTAAGAGCACTGGTATTCACAGAATACACAGGATAGGTGTGTGGCTACTGTTCATTGTTCTCGGGCTTCAAAGCAGCATCCCAAATGGATCATTAGAGATTAGAGGACAGTGCTTGCTGCTGAGTCCCCAACAACCATACATTGCCATTTTAATGGATGATGGTTTACTTTCTAAGTGTGTGGTTTCAGCATAAGGCCTGGGCTGTCTGCAAGTAGTGAGCTAGGAAGTCCCCTTTCCACACAGTTCATGATGCAGACATTTTGGGCCTGGTTATTGAGTCAAAATGAAAAACAATACAGCAAGTCATGAGCCAGGTCCTCTTGCCATAGCTACCCGGGAAGCAGAGACCTAGGGAACTGTAAGCCAGCCTGAGCAGGAAAGTTTACTAGACTCCATTTATAAAATAATGAGAAAAACAATCGTTAGAAGTGTGGCTCAAATGGTAGAGCACCAGTGTAGCAGGTATGAATCCTTGAGTTCAAGAACAGAAAACCACCGAAAGTCTCTTAACCTTATAGAAATTAAAAACTGAAGAGAATAAGATGAAAAATGGAAAGCACCCTAACTTGATAAAGACAATCTAAATGAAAATTCTAGAACAGCTAGAAATTACTAACCGCATCAAACCTGTAGGATACAGGCAAAGTAGATGTTTCTCTTATCATTTTCACAGTGCCTGTTCTTTCTGACATTTGCCATACTTTGGTAAATAGGTCACATTCATTCCTCCTACAAACAAAAGGGATAGTACTGTGGAGTTCTACTGATGCTAGTATGCTAGCCGTCTGGGTACTGAGATTTTATGGTAACTTATAGCTTGTGACTTTGTGAATATTAAGTACTTAAGGAGTTCAAAGAAGCTCAGGGGATTTTGCTGAACTGAGCCTCACAGAAGAAATATTTCTGTCTCCAAACTCAGTCAGGTTTTTACTTCTGTTAGGCAAAAAAAGCACTTCACCCCATTGGCAAGAGCCAGTGACAACTTGGTTCGTCATTAAAGAAGCTGACACCAAACTAGTTTGTCTGCACTTCATTTTGTAACAGGCTATGTTAAAATTGTATGGAAAAGCTGTCTATTAACATTGCATGAAGGAAGTGAAGGATGATGGACTAAGGTTTATTTTCTGACATTCTCTACTATTTGTTATTCTTTAATATTTAATAATATAGCTGGTTGCTTTTACATGCAACCTGCCTTCATTTACAGTACAATATTCTGTCATATTTTCATCCATTTGCTATTACTGTGTCAGTTATTATTCAGTTGGTTTGTCATACCTGAGGGCTGCATTAAAATTCCTAGGCAAGTTTCAATTCCCCAAGTTCTTAAAAAAGAATAAGTGATTGCAAAAATATCACTATGGTCTCTCAATTAAATTTAAGCCTAGAGTATAGAGAAGTTCTGTGATAGTTTTTAGTTTACTAATAAAATATTCTCTATGTTCACATGTGCTTTACACTTTCTCCTTTGAAATTAGTCTAAAGTCACAAATGACTTTTCTGTTTTCATCTCACTTGATCTTTTATACCTTGAAGAGAGTCAAATGATACTCTTCTTCTGCTATCATTATTCATGGGCATCTGGTGTGCTAATCTGTCTTTTTCTTTCTGATATCTCTAGTTCAGTGTTACTGTTTTCCCTTGAGGTAGAATCTTACAGTATTTGTCAGAGTTTTTGTACTTTTTAAGACTGAGTAATTTTCTTCCATGTATACTATCTCATTTACCTACTTTTCATTAATGGACACTTAGACTGTTTTCACTTTAGCTATTTGTAAATACTGCTATGAACATGGATATACAGATTTATCTTTGAGACTGTGGTTTTAGTTCCTTTTGGCATATCCAACTTATTTTTTATAATATGGCATAGGCCTTTGATATAATATGCAAGAAATCAATGCTAAATCCACTGCTATGAAGGTTTTACACTGTTTTCCTCGAACAGTGTCTAGTTTTCACTTTAAGTATGTAATCCATTTTGAGTTAACTTGTATATAATATTTAAAGTCAAACTTTATTCATTTGCAGGTGTTTGCCTCAGTTTTTCTGTCACCATTTGTTGAAAACCCTGTCCTTTCATTTCCCCTGATTAAAAAAGCATATATCTGGCTCACAATTCTCTTCCATGGGTCTGTGCATCTGTCTTTTTGCCAGCACCACAGTTTTACTATAGCTTTGAAACAAATTTTGAAGTCAGGAAGTGAACCTTCATTTCATTCTTTTCATCAAGATTATTTTGGTGCACATTGGTGACTCATACCTGTAACCCTAGCTACTCAGGAAGCTGAGATCTGAGGATCATGGTTCAAAGCCAGCTCAGGCAGAAAAAGCTTGTTCTTATCTCCAATAAACTACCAAAAAGTGGAGCTGTGGCTCAAGTGGCCTTGAGCAAAAGCACCTCAGGGACAGCCCCCAGGCCCTGCATTCAAGCCCCTGGAACAAAACAACAACAAACAAAAAATGACAACTCCGTTGAGATTTCCTGACTAAATTTTAGAAAGGCTTTTCTATTCTTGAAAAACAAAAAAAGAACCATTGGAATTTAGATATGGATTGCACTGACTCTGTAGATTAATTTAGCAGTATGGAACATCATAGTATTTTCTTCTAATCAATAAACATTGGATATGCTCTCATTTCTGTCTTTAACTTTTTCAGCAGTATTTTTGCTTTTATTTTATAGGTCTTTCACAGCCTAGGTTAATCCTAAATAATTTCCTTTTCAGATGATTCACTGGTATCAGATAATTTGTTCATTTATTCTGATAGTTTTTGTGTAATCTAAAGATCATATTGTTAGGCTAGAAGTACAGATCACCAGTCTACCACTAACACGAGACCTGAGTTCAAACCCCAGTACTGAATAAAAATCTTTTCCAATTTAGACATCTTTTGTTTTTCATGCCTAGTTTCTCTGGGTAAGACTTACTTGCTGGCTTGAAAATAAGTAGCATCCCTACCTTGTTCCTGATCTTTAGAGTAAAAGCTTTCTGTTTTCTACTATGCAGCATGTTTGCTGTGGGTTTTCCTATATGGCTTTTATTGTAGTTTCACTCTTGTTTGTTGAGTGCCTTTATTAAGACAAGTGTTGATTTTTATCAAGTTCTTTTTTCTGTGTTGAGATAATTTCATGGGGACTTTTGCCACTTATCTTCCCTTAAACATAAAAATGTGAAAAATTTTACTTTGAGAAGAAAAAAAAATGTTTATCTTGCTTCTGTGAGTACAGATTAAAGAGCCAATTGACGGTGGTTTATTTTATAGTTTTTCCCCCTACCATAAAGTCAATTTTGAGTATGTTTTATTCATTCAACAAACATTAAATGAGCATCTCTTTGTTTTCCATGATTTCATGGACTGCATCTGTCCCAAGTACCCTGACTAGAGTACTTGAAAGGGGAAGATCATCGTCAGTACTGCCTTTGCTATAACCCAATTACAGCTGTGCGCTTCATTTTCTGTATTCACTCGTTATTTAAAACAGAGCTCCTTGAGTTTAGAGTTCCAAGATTTTTATCACTTTCCATAAACTTCCTTTGCCACAGTACATCAGTTCCAAATTTTGGGTATAATTTAATTTAGCATGCCAGAAAACTGTTTTGGCAGATGGAAATAATATATCAGGAAGGGGTATAAGAAAATATGTATTAGGTTCAGAGCAAACTGAAAGTTGTCCCAAATCTTTTGTGGAATAAAAGACATATAAATAAGTAAATGTAGCGAAATTATGGCTATTTTTTCCAGGTCAAGAAATTGTCAATTACTGATACATGTTTATCATTGCCCTTTTTCTAATGACCTATCATTTATTTCTCATTTTTAAAAAACCAAATTGTTCCTTCACTGTAGTAATCTGAAGTTTAGGAAATGTACCTAGTATTTTTCTTACCATGCCTTTAAATTTTACTTGGTCCTTTTTATGGCATTATCTTGGGAAAAACTAGAATTTATAGTGGAATACAAAGATGTTTTCTACTCAGCCTCAGAGATCCCTAATCTTCTCATTCTCAATCCTCAAATTAGCAAAGGACACTCTTCTGACTGTGCTGTGCACAAGCGGTGCCCTTGTATGTACACGGAGCAAGTGAAAGAAGCATAGGACAGAGGGCCAGAGCCTCAAAAATTACACTACAAGGTTTCAGAGTATATATTGTATTGATCAATCATGGGGGTTGGGGGTGGAGGTGGCACGGACATGGAAAGGAAGAAATTTGGTGAAATTTTGATGATGGGATTGAGATGGGATTCCTGATAAAAACAAAGAAAACTGGAGTTACTTTATGATCTGTGCTAAAAATAATCATTGTCACAATATAGGGTAGTGCATCCCACTCAAGACTGGCCTGAACAGGCAGCTGAGCTGATGTGAGACAATGGAGGGCCTCTCCACAGGCGGCTTGGCTCTGCTTTGACAGAGCATTAGCATATCGACATGGCAGTTGCTTGGGAGATTACACTGGTGACAGTTTTTATCCCTCTACAGCCCGATTTAGTTCACTGCGGATTTGACACGGGTCCCATAGCCTTGTTTTTCCATCATTAAGTCTATAGAATACATTTTCTTCATGGAGAGCAATGGGCACAGAAGAGCATAATTCCACCTAGCTAATGAATATCTGGGGTCTTGCATAGAGATCTCTCTCATGCATCCTGAAAGTTCAGGATGTCATTTCATGTATTACTGACACCCCATGGCATTTTAAGGAAATGGTTTCTGGCACAAGGCTAGAAACAACAGGCACCTTTGTTATGTATAGGAGTCAGTGAGTCGAATGATTTTCAAATATAAATATCCTAGTCAGGCTGCTCTTTCAGTATTTTCCTGTACTAGGCAAAACAAACAATGTTGTTATATGAGTCCACTATGTTTATTTTTTAATTCATTAAAAATCTGTTACCCTAATTTGTACAGGTGCTAACAAAGAATCTACCCAAGAAAGGCCCATAATGAGAAAGGGAAGCCCTGTTCACCTGCAGCACTTCCGCGTCTACTAGGGAATTACTGCCAGAGCTGGTTTCCTCATTGCCATAAACCTATAATGAATCATTTACAAGTAATTCCAAAACATCTATCTGATTTATAGATGACTGCTTAGCATTTCTACAGAACTTAAGGAAACCTGCACTTAGCAAAGGACAACCAAGGTCTTGGCAGATTTGACTTCATATTCAACTTTCTTATCAAATGGATAGGTTAGGATTAAGGTTCTCCCCCACCCTTGAATAAACTAAAGAGTTCTCAGTAGTGCAAAATATCCCTTTATGGTAAACTAGATGGCACATAGTACATTGTTGCTTGTGTCTTTTTCCATAGAATAGTAATAACTTCAAAAAATTATAGAAAGGATTGAGTTAATACATGCATTATAATGTATATAAAAGGATGGTATACTGTATATTTGACACTATCTGTATAAACTATAAAAATTTCCCTTTCTCTTAATCTGTACAGTGAAATAATTTTGGTGTTTTTACTGTGATTGAGTTAAATGTTCAGAGAAGTAGGGAAATTTGAGAAGGATTTTCCAAACATGAACTTTGTCTTTGTATTTATGTATGCCTTCTTTTTAAGTTCTTTTGTGGCATTTTAAATTTTGATTGCATAATTGTTGTTTGTATTACTTAGATTTTTTTTTTGCCTTTTGCCATGACTGGGATATTTCAGTTCATTATATTTTCTAGTTGATTGCTTTTGAGGTACAGAAACATTGTTGGTTTTACAAACAGTTTGGTGTAGTAATTAAGAGCACAGACTTCAAGATATTTGAATCATAGCACTGACACACAGGCTGTGCAAACCTGAGCAAGTCACTTTAATTTTTTGTGCCTGTTTTCTTATCCTTAAAATATGGTATATAATTAATAGAGCTATGAGGAGAAATGAGTTGATATATGTAGAACACAGTAAATACTCTTTTTACTGTGGCCATCATTATAAGTCATTGTCTACTTTGTAATCAATTTTCAGATGATACAGATTTTCCAGTTATGTAGCATTTGCAAGTTTTGATAACTTTTCTTATTTAATAATCACATCTTTCTATATTAAGTAACAGGGGTAATGGTGGACATCCTTATCTTAAATTACTATCCAATGATAGTGTTTCTAGTTTTAGTGCTGTTTGGGCTAGAAAGTGAACATTAATGATTACACAGCATCATGCACTGATTTTTGTAAGTACTGTGTCATACATATCATCCATGTTTTGTTGTGATAGTTCAATAAGAAGGATTAGACGTGGCAATTGACTACTGAAATTTGCCTGCTTATTGTTATGCCTTTTCCAATTAGCTTTCTTTTCCTTAATGGCTTCTCTCTAACCATGATCTTCTTATTTCCATCTCCTACATGGCTGATATTATGGGAATGTGCTACCACACCTAGCCCCATATTAAAGTTATGTGCTCATTCCCATTCACAGAAGTTTGGAATTCCTGACGTTACTACCAGTGATTTCTCTCCTTTTGTTCCTATCATCCTGTGTATCAATGCTCTTTTGAAAAACTTCTCACTTCAGACATTTGATTTGAAACACTGCCAGGTCTTTAAATCAATCAAATCTTCTTAGTGAATACTTCAGTAAAATACTCCATCAGCCTGGGCACTCCTTTCACTCAGATCAAAGTTTCGTTTAAAATCTCACATTCATCACTAAATGACTTGAAGCAAAACTAGGCTAATCAAGAGGTCTTTATTTTTATCTTCATAAATGTATGAGCTCATGTGAAGGCTAGGGAAATGCCTGTAAAGATTGTAATCTAATGAAAAGCTGATGGAAGCGCTGATTGTGTGGTTGCTGATTTCTAAAGCTCTCTAATCTTTCTGAAGCACTTTCAGTTCCAGACTGTTTAAGTAGGTTTCATTCCTAATATCAAATTAAAATTCCTAATGCCTATCTTTATTAAAAGCTATAAACCCATAAAGCTGAGCAAGTTCCCTTTCTATTTCAAAGTTAATGAAGTGAGTGAACAAGTACTTTGCCCCTTGAAGAATTGAGGGCCACGATTGGAGAAACTTGAGATAAGAGCAGACATAAAAATCTATTTTAAAACAATTTTTTTTCAAAATAAGTTTGTCTGGCAAATTATTCATAATTTATTTTCTCCTTCTTTGAAAGACTAAATTGAAATTCTAGGTTTGGAATCCTACAATAAAACTGAGAAGAGACAGATAATGCATAAAATAATTAGGCGCAATTTTGAAAGCATAAGTGAGTCCTTTGAATCTATACAATTTCAGTCAACTGCATTTCAAAAATTCTTATATTCTAAAGTAATGTCACATAAGTCTTCAAGAGCCACTAGCAGTGCTCAGTAGACATAGATTGGATTGAATTACATCCCATTGTCTATTGTTGGGGAAGAATTCTTCTCCCTACTAAATACAGAGAGAATAATTGCTAGTATCTCTTCCCCTAAATCAGTCTTATCCCATAGAGGTGTGTAGACCAGTGCCCTAGTATCATTGGCAGGGGCCTGGTTTTACTTCTTTTCTAATAAAGACACATTTGGAATTAATTTCCTGTCTAAGAGAACATTAAGTTTCTCTTACTCACCTCTAAAAGCCTTAATTTTCACTAAACAATATATATTGCATGGTACATACAATATATATTATGTATAATTGTATATGGAATTGTATATGAAAATGTATATGGTTGATTCTACTTATAAACAGAATTTTTTTTTTTTTTTGGCCAGTCCTGGGCCTTGGACTCAGAGCCTGAGCACTGTAGCACTCTTTTTTTGCTTGAGGCTAGCACTCTGCCACTTGAGCCACAGCACCACTTCTGGCCATTTTCTGTAAATGTGGTGCTGGGGAATTGAACCCAGGGCTTCATGTATAGGAGGCAAGCACTCTTGCCACTAGGCCATATCCCCAGCCCCAACAGAATTTTTTTTTTAATCTAGGACTTACATTAAAGTAACTGCTTTAATTATCATGTGTGCCAAATTACAATTTAGTTTGTCATGTTACCAAAGTTATAATTAATGAGCTTCGTAGCAACAGTAATTGCATTTCCAGAAAAGGCCATTGTTCTTACAGAAGCTGGTTTTAAAAGATACGTGTACTTTTGTAAGGAAAAATATCTGCCTCATGTCTTCTGTACATTTACTCCAGAAAAATTGCAGTAAAGCAAAAATAGTAGTAATGCTTTCCTGTGGGTTTAAGTAATAAGAAAGTTAACTTCAGGTGTAAGGAGCACAATTATACAATAAGTTGCTAACGTGAAATAGTGGCCTCTTCTCTCATGTGCTATATTGATTGATATCCCAACCTAAAGCTATTTATGCTAGATATGTAATTTGTCTATTTAATATTCTCAATTATTTGGGATTTTTTTTCCAGTCACGGGAATCCATTCCATTAAATGACCTGAAGTCAGAAGTATCACCCCGGATTTCAGCAGAAGACTTGATTGATTTGTGTGAGCTCACAGTGACAGGCCACTTCAAAACACCCACCAAGAAAACCAAGTCCAGTAAACCCAAACTCCTGGTGGTTGACATTCGAAACAGTGAGGAGTATCCTTTGCAGAGGTCGGTTCAAACAGGGTAGTGCTGCCTTGTGCATACTTCTTCCTTTCCATCAGGGGGCATGCTCATTGTTTAATGAGCACATCCCGGGTACCTTTGTATGTAAATAGCTACATGATTCTCACTCTGGACTGTTGTGAGATTTTGTAAGGTAATGATGTTTTGAAAGCTACCAGAATATTGGGATAGTTCCTGATTTTTGTTTTCAGGAGTTTTGTGCGTTTATCTCATGTCTATTATGGTTCCTAAAGGAATCTGAATCCTTCAGTCTATAGATAGAAGTTTTGATAGATATAAGGAGTAACTGATTATTTGAGCTACTTCCTAGCCTAGAGAAAAACATTGCTAGATTTTAGCACTGACTTATTTACAAAATCGTGTTTACATTTTTACAAACATTGGCATGTAGAAACCATGTATTTCTTAGTAAGACTTTGCTATTGAACATACAACTTCTAGTGATCTTCTGTGGCAAAGTGTGAGCAGTTATGAAATAGTAACAGTTCACCTTAAATTTTCATCTTGTCAGATTCTCAGGAAGTATGTCTCGATTTTGCTCTCTGAACTGGGTAACTGATTTCACACCTTTTTTAACAGAGTAATTCCCTCTAAAATGAACTTTCTTAGAAAATTGCTTACACCATGTACCATGTGTAAATGCTATAAATGAGGGTTAATAGGTTGCTGGCTTCTTATATGATAAAATTGGCATATAATATTTTCACTTGCATTTTGGGAAGGTCAGTTTTTTTGTGTGTGTGCCAATACTGGGGCTTGAACTCAGGGCCTTGTGTTCTTGCTTGGCTTGTTCACTCAGGGGTGTCATTTACTCACTTGAGCCTCCACTTTGGCTTTTTGCTGGTTAGAGATAAGAGTTTCATGGATTTTTCTGCTCAGGCATACGTGGAACCCAGCTCCTCAAATTTCAGCCCCCTCAGTAGCTAGGATTACAGGCATGAGCCACTGGCACCTGGCTACAAGTTTAATTTTTAGAATTAAATTCAAACTGTGTATTTACAGACCTATCTAATTCAAAAGATCTTGCATAATATCTTGAGTCATTAGCAGTACAGTTTGAGAACCTACAGTTTCAGTAATACATCTCAATCTTTTTATGAAGTTCCTACTCTCTGTTTTCCCCACACTCTTGGGACACTTCAGTTTGGAGAAAATATAAAGGAAATATCCTTGGTTATTAGGGCTTCGCACTTCAGGAATACACAGACGTCCCTTCGCAGAGTGAGAGTGTAGACTTCCAAAAGCAGCATGAAATTCCAGTTGAGTAGACAGGGAACATTTCTACAAGTTCTTCTCATCTGATGAAATTCAAGTTTGAAAGCCTAATCTTTGGTTAAAGTCATTGTCTCATAAAACCATCAAAAAATACGGCATAATAGTACTCTCAATTATTTTTAATGTCTTAAAATTAAAAATTGTTTACAGTCATCGTACCTCTCATCTATCTCTTCAATTTTTAGCTGTTTGAATCTCAAAACATGTATAATGTGAAAGTAGTGCTCTATCCAAGATTTCCTAGCTTTCTACATCTAATTCCTTCCCATTGATCCTCTCTCTTTTCAAAAAGGAGCTAGCCTGAACACTGTTCCCTGAAGCATATGCGTGAGTATTCTCACATAGGAAGGCTCTCTACCCTCTCACAGTACTTGGCCTAAAGTTGGAACTAGGCAGACACCGACATAAGTAGTGATACCCCAAAGTATGCATTCATTCAGATGCTCTACATCCGCTTTCAAATCTACCCTGTTGCCCTCAGTACTTGTATGTATAGCGGACCTACTCGCACCTGTGGAACAACTGCAGCTCTGGTTGTACAGCCATAAAATCAAGGCAAAGTGAACTACTTTATTTTAAAAAGCAATACTGTACTTTGAAGGAAATGTGTTTAGACTAACCATTCCTCTTGTCAGCAGTTCCAGCTACTCAAGAGGCAGAGCTTAGGATTAGAGTTCAAGGCTAGCCCAGATAGTGATTTCCCCTATCTCAATAAGCCAAGCACATATCTCTCACACCTGTAGTCCCAGCTGTGCCAAAGCCATTGGCAGGAGAATTGAAGTCTTTGGCCAGTCCAAAGCAAGAAATGCATGGTCCTACCTGAAAAGTAATTTAAAAAATAAAAGGAATGGAGACCTTCCCTAGCAAGAAAGAAGCCTTGAGGTCAGAGTCCAGTACTGCCACTACCCCCCCCCCCCCAAAAAAAAACCTCTTCCTTCTGTAATGACTTTAGAAAACTTAATCCATTCAAATTGTGTATTAGTACATACATCCTACATCTTCTGAAATATCTGGTAATTTCAAAACAACTAAAGCCTGTTGGAATCCTTTTAATACTTTGTGTATTCCTCGCCAAGGCAAAACTCAATTTAGTGTAAGGCTTATGTGACTATACCAGCCTAAGAACCAAATATTAATACTAGTATAGTTTTGAAATAATTTCATTTCGCCCTTGCCACATTGCCCTTTTATATTATTGAGAAAATTTGTTTCTCTCTGTTGTCTTATTCTCTGCTTCATTTTTAACCCCTTTTATTTTTTAGATAGGACCTCAAACATGGCCCAGACTAGCAAGGCTCTCCCTACCTTAGCTCTCCCAGTGCTGAGAATCCAGATGTACCATACCACACTCTGCTGTCTGCTTTCTCAGTCATTTTAATGAAAAGACTTTGTCTAACTGTTCATATTATCTTTATATAGATGAACTTTTTGCTTTTCTGAATGGTCATTTCAAGTTAATGAATTAGGTTTTAAATCATCATTTTTACCTATTTAAAATAACTTAAATGAACCATGCGCCGTAATCCTAGCTACTCTGGAGGCTGAGATCTTAGGATGGCATTTCCAAGCTAACCTGGGCAGGAAAGTCTGTGAGACTCCTGGCTCCAATAAACTACTCAGAAAAAGGCAGAAATGACACTGTGGTTCAAGTGGTAGAGCAATAACCTTGAGCAAAAAAAGAAGCTCAGGGACAGCACCCAGTCGCTGAGCTCAAGCCCCAGGACGGGCTTTGGAGGGGCATAGGGCGGTCTGCGATGATTGTGGAAAAGAATGCAATCTTATTTTTTAAGTAAAAATAAGTTCCTTCCTATGGATAAATTTAAAGACTGACTTGCTATACCCAAAACTATCATTACTACTACTTGAAATTCTGTTAAAGCTTCACTTGGCTTATGGCATGAATATTCCCAGTTAAAGTCAAATCCCTAGTACCAACTTTTTTATTGAAAGTAAAAAGTACATTACCATAGCAGTAAACTTAAGACAATTACCCTCTTGCCTGGTGAGTGCCAGAGGAAAGTAGGAGTACAGAAGAAAAAAAAAAAAGCCAAAGAACAGAACACAGATTTCACCACTTAACAATAAAAACACAAGCTCAAAACTTTACAAGAGAAAGGAACCCTAGAAATAGTGTAAAATAACCTTCAGCATTAGTGCCAAAAGCTCAGGAAATCTAAACCACAAAGTTTTTGCTGAAATTGAATTTTCCTTTGGTTTGTTTCTATAAGAAGGAAACATGAAAGTTTAATCTAGGCAACAATTTGGTCACTTTTATTTGTTCTTCAATATACTGTGAGAGTTTTGGAGCAAGTAATAATTGTGTATGCCAGAGAAGGAATAGAAAATGTTTCTTGTGTGGTGGCATAAGTTTCCTAAGTAATGTTAATAGCTGCAGAGGTAGCACATAAGCCAAACTGTGGTTTTACTAATTACAAATATTTAGTTTCAAATTTCCTGGAGTTCATATTAAGGGTGGTCTTTGCATGTAAAATGGGAGGCCAACTGATGGTATCTGTAAACACATTCACTTTATAGGAAGGTTGATTTTATTTCCTTTTAGTCAAGGCTGAGAATCTGCAGCTTTATTTTTTTTAATAAATAAAAACATAGGAAACATGCGAATTTTACATGTCAAAAACACCCAAACTCCATTTTTATAATCATACCACACTTTTTCTGTCCTTATGTCCTAAGAATTGCTAACTTAGAGATATCTGGTCAAAACAGAATAATGATCTGGACATTACTTAAGACTTCGTTCATCCTACCTGGATTTAGGTTCCAACTATCTAATTAAAATCCCATCCAGTTGGGTTGCTATATGTAAATGAGACATACATAATGAGGAGGAGGATGTCCACTGCTGAGATATCTATTGCCACTGGCTGGATTGATGGTTTGGGGAGATACAGTAGCAATCAAGGCTATTTGTTCTATAGCCAAACACTAGCAGTTCAGTCTTAAAGCAGAAAGTATACTTGATTAAATTATAGCCTCTGCACATAAGGAGCCCACAGTTTTGTAGCTAAAGTACTCACATTAAATACATAATTGAATGGACTATATCTGAACATACTCAAAATATCATGGAAATACAAGGAAAAGCACTTAAACCAAGCAATGCCTACTTAAAATACAAGTAATCATTAGCTGGCAAAAAAGAGGTTGAGGATATTTTAAAGCTGAAAAGAAAATATTGCCTAAAGAGGGTTGGAAGGATATGTGCAGGTGATCAAAAGAATTCTGAGTGAGGCTGGGAATATGGCCTAGTGGCAAGAGTGCTTGCCTCATGTACATGAAGCCCTGGGTTCAGTTCTTCAGCACCACATATATAGAAAAGGCCAGAAGTGGTGCTGTGGCTCAAATGGCAGAGTGCTAGCCTTGAGCATAAAAAAGCCAGGGACAGTGCTCAGGCCCTGAGTCCAAGCCCCAGAACTGGCAAAAAAAAAAAAAAAAAAGAAAAGAAAAAGAAATACAGGTGAGAGCCATCAATACCCAGCTCTAGGACATTCTGGTTGAACTAGATTATTAACTAAAGGAACTGGTTGAAAGCTTTATTTCTTGTCTTCCAAAGTATAAGTGGAAAAAAATTTAAAATAATTTGTGTTTTGGATAGTAAACTCTTTGTCCCAAAGATTCTGCATCAGATTTTGAAAGGCATTTTGATATTTAAACTAAACTCTAAAAAAAAAACCAAGAGCAAACCGTAACCAACAGAAAATTCTAGAATAATAAGTTTATGACATGCTTCTCTTGACTAAAAGACAATTTAACTTTAGCTAGGCACCAATGGCCCATGCCTATAATCCAGCTACTAAGGAGGCTGAGATCTGACGTTTTCAGTTTGAAGCCAGCCTGGACAGGGAAGTCTGTGCAAACCAGCCCCAATAAGCCAAAAGTGGAACTGTGGTTTCAAGTGGTAAAGTGCTAGCCTTGAGCAAGAAAGCTCAGCACAGCACTCAGGCCCTGAGTTCAATCCCCAGGACAGGTACACTCACAAAAAAAAACAAAACAAAAACAGAAGAAAAGAAAACATTAAAGGTACATGATAAATACGAAACTCATAAAATTATCCAGATGCTCATTCATCTACTCTTAGTGGATAATTCATATTTATATGTAGATGATTGTTATCAAGGGTAGTATTATACCACTTGAGCCACAGCTCCCTCCCAGCTTTTTTTAGTGATTAATCAGAGATAAAAGTCTTAGAGACTTTCCTGCCCAGGCTGACTTCAAACTCCAATTGTCAGATGTACTTTTAAAACCAGATATTCACGGAATATCTTTTAAACAATTTTTTCTGGAGTCACGGGCTACTAGGTTTGTAATATATGGCTGAATTAATTATCTGTAAGAGGCACTCAAATGTGATTATAGTTTCACATTAGAAAACTCAACACATCCTGAGCCTTTATCTTTTGTTTCTGATTTTTCAAGAAAGACTATCAGATTGACTCAGCCTGTATTTAAAGTCTATCTTCACCGTCCCCACCCACCTATCTGTCAGTCTGGGTTGTAGCCAGGTTATCTAGTATAAACATGATGGCCTAGACTCACCCTTTCACCTGTGGTTCTCCAAACAGTAAAGTGGGGAGCAGACAAGCAGCATAAACATAACTGACATAGCATGTGGCTAGGACAGGTTTGTATTGCTTTTTTCTACTGTAAAATGCCATTGAAAGAAAGGATGTTCGCAGTTGATAACTGAGAGGACTGTTTGATAAGCTGTCCAGCAACTGATCCTCATCTGACAGCTGTAGATTTACTAAGAATAAATGAGCTGTAAATAAATAAATGAGTCTTGGTTTGCATTATCAAAATTTTGTGTACAGCTTCACTGAAAATTCCCAGAGTATTTTTAATTTATATATTTGAATTTATATTTTAAGGTTATCTTCACTGTTTATGAAAATTACAGTTGAAAATGTTGAGTTTTTATTATGTTTGAGAAAGTAATGCTGAAGTCCATAGCTAATCTGCCTATGATTATAAATTCTCTGTCCTTTCTAGATCAGCCAAACAATATCCATAGGAATTCTAATATTGATTCTCTTTTTCCTTTTTTTCAGAACTTATTTATGGTTACTTATCTCATTATTCATACCAAATGTTTTTTTCTTTGAAAAAGAAAACATTATACCAACACCTGAATATAAATTTTTGAACATAAGAAATGTGGGCCAGATGCTGGTGGCTCACGCCTGTCATCCTACTCAGAAAGCAGAGATACGAGCATCATGGTTCAAAGCCAGCCCAGGCTAGAAAACCCATGAGACTCAGCTCCAACTAATCACTCAAAAACCAGAAGTGGTGCTGTTGCTCAAAGTGATAGAGCACTAAGCTTAAGCAAAAGCACTCAGGGACAGTGCCAGGGCCCAGAGTTCAAGCCCCACAAGCAAAACAACAAAAAATGTGGTCAAGTCTCTAGCTTTGTTTTTTTCTTTTTAGCAATATTGGGGATTGAACCTAGGGTCTCTCCCACACATGCTACCCACTCATTCTTGAGAATAGCAGCCTATTTGTCCTGTCTTTATTCATGAGAGACAGGAAGAAAAATAAGAGGAAACCGCATTAAAAAAAAAAAAACAATTCAACAAGTAATTAACATTCCCCTTAATGCAGACATGATCTTTGGGGGAAAAATATTATTTGTGTCAAAACTCTTTGTAAAATTCTATGTATTTACGTTTTTAAAATAACATTTCTCAAGTGGGAGTTTGGTAGAAAATAACCTGTATTATACACAAAAACCTTCATTTCGTAGTACTAAGTGATTATTAATTAAGAATCTTTTTAGAGTTTATATAATCACTATGTAATTTCTAAAATCCTTATTTCCATTCATTCAGTTGTACTCATTATTTTAAAAAGGTTATAATTTTTCTTTCAACACTAAGGCATCAAGTCCTCAATTCAAAGTAATAGTCAATGAGATCATCAGAATCCTCAAGTATAAAAACAATAAGACATCTTCCCCTTTGGAATACAGAAAATCAGAAACAATGGAAATGCAGCTAAGTGTATGGACTCTCTCAGTTGCTTCTGTCACTTTTCATTCTTTCAATTCATCATAATCATAATGAACTGAAAGGCAAAACCATTGGCTGCATGAGAGTCATTTTCAGAATTCTTCATTTAATCAAGTACATCACATCTTTGGCTAGTGATCTTTCTCTTTTCCACAACATTTTCAAGTTTAACTTTCTACTTTTATGGTACCTTACTTCATTTAGATAAAATCCTCACACAAACATGGAGACTTTTAAGTACTATCTTTCTTTTCTCCCAGACACTTGAGTTTGAGAAAAATTTGAATGTTTTCCTGGCCTTTAGAGGCTGAAAACAGGATAATATTAGCTCAAAGCCAGCCCAGGCAGAAAAGTACACAAGACCCCTGAATTCAGATACAGTGGCACACAACCATCTCAAGTAAGCTACATGGAAGCTGAGATCAGAGGATCACAGTTCCAGGCCAGCCTGCCCAGAAAAGGCTTGTGAGAATTGGTCGACCTAAAAGTAGGTGCAAAGTATATGAATTGTACCCCAGGTGCGTCCCCAGGTGGGAAACAGGACTATCTCCAAGAGACAGATCTGGAGTCGTGGCTCAATGTTATGGCATGAGGTGAGCAAGCATGAGGTCCTGTATTCAAACTCTAGTACCACAAAAAGAAGGGAAAAAAAAATGAAGTTTTCCTTAAGCTAACTTTCTCAGTTTTGTTCGAGGTCACATTTCAGGAAGCATCAACATTCCGTTTAGTGCTGCTTTCACGGCCGAAGGAGAGCTTAACCAGGGACCTTACACCACCGTGCTTCAGAACTTCAAGGGGAAGGTTATTGTCATCGTGGGACATGTGGCAAAGCACACAGCTGAGGTAAGTGCACAGAAATGTCTATCACCTATGAGAACTTAATTACTACTGAGGTTGTCTAAAAGCCTACTTAAACGAGTTGGTCATAAATGTAAGGAGTATTGAGGATCTGCCTGTCATATATGGAAGAGTGTCTGCCATTCCAGTGTTTTCAACATCAGAATCAATTGTAAGCTTATTTAAAAAAAAAAAACCTAAATGATAGCTGCTATGGTTTGCCTGCTGCAAAGGTTCAAGTGCTAGCTTGGTCTTTACTTAATGATATTGCAAGTTGTCTTGACCTTTACGAAGAGGTGGGGCTTGGTGCAAAGTGGCTAATCATTGGGCCACTTGAGAGGATGGGGTCCCTTGTCTCTCACTAGCTTCCTGTTTCAAGATGAGAACTATTCCACACACATTTCTGCCATCCGCATGGTATACTAATCAGATGGGCCATGCTGTTTGGACTTTCAGCCTCAAACTAGTAGCTAATTGAACATCGTTTCTTTATAAAGTTAGTGTGCTTCTGGTTTTTTGTTACAGTAATGAAAATTCAGATTAATAGCAGTTGTAGAGAACTTTTTTCCTGTTTTGTGTAATTGCAAAATATAGTTTGCATTCCTTTGACCGGAGTAAAACATTAGGGCAGAAATGTTAAGTGTTAAAAGCTAGTCAGGGTGGAACTTATTGGATTGAGGTGTTTTCCTTACTAAAGACTCAAACCTTCTTGATGAAAAGTAGTCAGCAAGTATATCAATTTCCAGATATGTTCAATACATGAAACAAAATGGCCTTCTCCTATGCCAGTGTTGCAAGAAAAATTTTGAAATGCAAAGTATAGTAGCTATGAGACAACGGGTAAAAGGCAAACCAGTGCAACAGCAATACTTACAAACAATATGTTGTAAACTAACTCTACAACTTGGGGAGGGGGGAAGGAGGGAAGGTGGGAGTAAAATGAGGGATGGGGTAATAAGTTAGTTGGACAAGAAATGTACTCACTACCTAATGTATATAACTGTAACCCCTCAGTATTTCACCTTGACAATAAAAATTAAAGAAAACAAAAAATACCACATTTTTCAGACAGTGAACACTGTAACAGGCTACAACAATCCCACCACCACAGTAGACAGCAAACTAGGCATAGGCAACATTTAACCAGTACAGGTCCTTTCTCTAGAGGAGGAAAGAATCTCTCCTGGGAAAGCAAGCAACCCTTCTCTCCCCGACTCTCATACCAGCCCTGCTTCCTTTGGCTCTAGGAGTGTAGCAGCTTTGCCTTTGCTAGCCCTGGGTTACAGTACTGTCCCCTCTGGTACTCTTACATCTCACCAACACATGAGCAAGACCCTCACCCCAATTTTTGTGTAAGGATAGTATTTGGTAATATTAATTTGTCAGACAAGGTTAATTGCTGTGCTTTGCTTCCTATTAGCTATGTCAAGTTGGGTAAATAAATGTATGACTGTTCTAAGCCACAACTTGTAAAGATTGTTTCAAAGATTTTGGATGAGGAGCTTAAATTATTGAAAAGCCTGGTACTGCTATTTGTGAGCATGTCAGTGAAGTAACAGAGTAGGCAACTCTTAATTTCTCATGCCTCCACAAAAATATCAAGAAACTGTACCAGATTAAATAGAAATGATTATAATGGACCGTGTCTTCTTCCTGGACTTAAGGGGACAGTGTTTGATTTTTATCGTTGAATATGATATTGGCTAGTTTTTTTTTTTCAGATGTGGCTTTTGTAATGTTTGGGTGTTCTATTTCTAGTTAATTGGGTGTTTTGCATAAAAAGATGCTTCGTTTTGACAAATATTTTGTTCATATTAAATGAGTTTGTTGATTTTTCACTTCTATTAAGGCATTTTGTGATTGACATTTGTCAGTATGACTGTATATTCCATAGCTTACAATTTTTCATGGTATATATGATCCTTTTAATGTACTACTGAATTTTAATATACTACTGAATTCAGTTCCCTTAGGATTTTTGTATCAGTATTCACCAGAGCTATTGGTGTGTACTTTCTTATCTCACTTCTCCTGTCAGGCTAACACTGGCCTCACTGCATGCATTAGGGAGTATTTCCTCATCCTCAACTTACTGGACAATTTTGAGAAGTATTTATCTTAATTTTAGCTAGAGGAATTAGGTATGAAATTGAAATAAATTTATCTAAATTAGAGTGCAAGTTTCCTGGAGCAGCTACCATAAACCAGGCAGCTGAAGATAGCAGAAATGTATTCCCTCCTAGTTCTGGAGGACAGTAAACTAAGATATTGTCAGCACAGGCATGCTTCCAGCTTCTGGCTGTATCCAGCAGTCCTATTCTTCATTGGCTTCTACCTATAGCACTCTGTGACGGTGTCATGTGTGGTCCTGTGTGTAGCTGTCTTAGAATACCAGTCCTTTAAGATGAAGGGCCTATCCTACCCCAGTGTGTCCTCATTGTAGCACCCACCCTGCTTCCAAACAAGGTCACATCTGACCTTCTGCAAAGGACCTAAATGTTAGAGGGACATTGATTCCCAACATGGAACAGAAAGGTAGAGGTAAAGCTAACTACTGTATAGTGTATATTCAGAAAGCTCCAGGAATCTGTTTCTACCAACACACACACACACACACACACACACACACACACACACACACACTATTAGAATAAAAAGAATTTGGTCAAGTTTCAGGATTCAGAACACACCAAAACAGTTTCATTTCAGTACTAACTGAACAGCCCAAAGACCATTGTAAAGGAGCAGTTTCATTTATAATACTATCAGAAGTAATTAAGCAAAAAAAAAAAACAACACTAAGATTCTCCTGGGATCACCACCTCACATGTACACCCAAGTTGAACAGCTATTCACATAACAAACTACATTCACAAGATCTAAGTAAATCAGCTTAGCACCAATGGAGTCTACTTTATTAACAAAACACAAAGATTCAACTTAATGCAAGGCTTTGTTTAGAACTCAGTGTTAGACCCACTGCCATTAGATCCAACACCAAGTGGAAACTGAAGGCCTCGTAAAATGAGCAGAGCTCACTGCTGCTCTAGACCAGCCGCAGCATCAGGCCCAAGATTCCAAGGATTCAGTGACTGAGAACAGCCTACTTCCTGCTTCATAGGTGTGTCATTCTCATAGCACAGTGGGAAAGGAGCTCTCTGGAGTCTGATAAGGCCACTGGCTCAGGGGATAACTCAGCATACATCATTTGCCTTGAGTGTACTATGCCCAGCCTCCAAAGAAACAAAATCAGAATGTAGACATGGAAATAGAAACATAGGCACTGTTCCCATTCTAAGGGCTCCGCCCTTGGGCCTCATCATTTCCCAATGGGCTCACTTCCTAATACTGTCATGTTGGGAGTTAAAATAGACTCTCAGATCATGACACCTTTCTCACATTAGCCTTGTCTCCTTCCCTTTCTGAGCTCAAGCCCTTCCTTCTAGCTTTATGTCTCCTAGATTGCCCTCTTAAAAGCAGAAGGTACTCAGAGGACTAAAGAACTCCTAAAACAGCATTGTCTCTAAAATGAACATACCCAACTCCAGACAGCATCTGCTTACTTCTTCACCTACTTTTAACATACTTTGTGTGACATCTTTTTTACTTGTTAGAAAATTTATAGTTGTGCCCTAAACACTTAGATAAAGGGAATCTCCTTTATCAGTTCCAAGTATGCAAGGAATTCTTCCTTGATTTTGTTACAGCTTTGAAGAATGAACTTGGGCCTTCTTGCTCCCACTTTCCTTGCCTTGCTTGTCAGCAAATGTTTTAAATAGTGATTCAACTTGGAACATGCTAGACATTACCTGAAGTTCAGGAATAACAGTGCAAAAAACCCTTCTACGTAACTGTTAAATGATGAGAAATGACCTGAAGAATCCCCGTTTCATAGTTTTTCAGGCTCATGAAGTAAAAAAGCAATGTAGGGGTTGTAGCCATAGTGATCTAAGCCCCCTCGCCCAGACTTCGACATGTTTACTGGAAGAACTGTGTTTAAGGTATGAGTTGGAGAAAGAGGAGGAGTTGTTCTTTGTGTGCCAGTCCTGGAGCTTGAACTCTGGGCCTGGGTGCTGTCACTGAGCTTTTTATGCACTTTTTAGTATTCTACCACTTGAGCTACAGCTCCACTTCTACCTTTTTTTTAAATTGAAGAGTGTCAGACTTTCCTGTCCAGGCTGACTTTGAACTGTGATCCTCAGATCTCAGCCTCACCAACATGAGCCACCAGCTCCTGGCAATATAAGCAGTTTGTAACATTTTCAGTTTCCAGGCAAAACTGCCAAGGCATCATAGGAATCTGAGATATCTGGCACTTAAATTCACAACTGACATAGAACAAAAGTTATGTTATCTCAATATGTGTTATACTACCTGCCCATCCCAACCTTCCCAAGCCCACCACTTAATTTACCTCTTGCCACAGAAATGCTTGTGGCTACGTAAGGAACTAACCACCGTCACCCTCTTGCTTGACCTACAGAGCTTGAAGCTGTGATCTTTCAGCCCTGTGTTTTGAGTCTGAGTTTTTATTGTATACATTCTTTTCAGAGCATAGTATGCTTTTTGTAGTATGACAAGAGGCTTACACACAGTGTTGGCTCACTGTTCTCAGCGGTCTAGTATAAACAGACATTGACAAATGATTAGTGCTGGAATTCATTTCCCAAATATCCCAAATCAAAGGAAAATATACAGGAGTTACTAGGGCGCCTGATACATGATGGTAGTAGATTGTGGAATTTTATCAGAAAAAACTTACTCTCTAACATAAGCCAGTATATATGCCTTTCCAGAATTCAAGACCTACTTTCAAATCAACTTTTCTATCATATTTACCCTTTTAAAATCTTTACATCTATAATCATTACCTGAGTGATTTCTTTGAAATTATAGAAACTTGTTAAATAGTAACTCATAAATCAATGAAAAGAACTCAACAGCCATATTCTCAAACATCAGACTGAAACTACTGTAAGACTGAGTAGGAGAGACATTAGAACTTATAGGCACAGGCAGGAACTTCCTGAATAGAGCCCCAGGGGCGCAACAGACTGGAGAGACAGACTCGGCAAATAGGACTCCATTAAAATAAAAACTTTCTGCACAGCTAAAGACATCGCTACGAACCTAGGAAGACAGCCAATGAATTGGGAAAAGCTACGTTCCAGCAATACATCAGACAAAGGCCTAATATCCAAGATATACAGGGAGCTCAAGAAACTAACCCCTCCCAAATCTAATAAACCAGTCACTAAATGGGCAAGAGAACTAAAGAGAGGCTTCTCAGAAGAAGAGATAAGAATGGCAGAGACATGAGGAAATGTTCAGCATCCCTGACTGTAAAGGAAATGCAAAGAAACAATCCTGAGATACCACCTTACCCTAGTCAGAATGGCCAATATTCTGAACTCAGACAACAAATGCTGGAGGGGATTGCGAGAAAGAGGAACCCTACTGCACTGCAAGTGGGAGTGTAAACTAGTACAACCACTCTGGAAAGCAGTCTGAAGTTTCCTCAAAAAACTAAACATAGACATATCCTATGACCCAGCTATACCACTCCTAAGCATCTACCCTGAGCAGCATGAACCAGAACACGACAAGGACACCTGCGCCTCCCATGTTCATTGCTGCTCTGTACACAACAGCCAAAATGTGGAAACAAACCAGATGCCCACTACACATGAATGGATCCAAAAAAATGTATCTATATACAGTGGAATTTTACACAGCTATTAGAAAGAATAAAATAGTGGCACTCAGAGGGAAAAGGGTGGAACTAGAACAAATCATGTTGAGCAAGGTGAGCCAAGATCAAAGCGACAAAGCACATATTCTCCCTGATATGTGGATGTTAGATTTAAAACACAACAAGATATGACAAAGGAAACAAGGCTCAAGATACCCATACACAGTGAGACCAAAAGGGGATAGTCTTAGGGGAAAAGCACCAAATTATAATACCCAAGCACCTCAGCATATGTATATAAAATAATACACATACTGAAAAGAACACCAAAGATAAGGAAACAAAGGACCTCTTCCTCATTTGTCTTTACTGTTTTTAGATGATTCTGTATTTTTTACCTCATATAAGGTGTATACACGTGCACATCTGAGGGAAGGGGGGAGGAAGGCACAGAATCAGCAGAGAGCAGGGGAAAAGGGGCCGCAGCAGAACCCATCCGCTGTACTGGACATTGATGAGCAACTCCTGGGCGGAGATGGGAGAGTGGGAATGAAAAAGGCGGAGGAACAGCTAATACTAAGTCAAAGGAAAGAAATATACTTATCACCCAGTATATGTAAAGGTAACCCCACTGTATATCACCTAAAACAACAATAAAAAATAAATAAACATGATCATAAAGGTGGGTTGGGATGGACGAGAATGTTGAAAACATTGACTAAGAAGTATTGTATTTGTAAACTGCTTTGTTGAATGACAACTCCTTTGTACAACTACTTAAAGATACTGGAAATATCTGTAGAAAAAAGGGAGGGAGGAAGGGAAAAGAGAAGATGAACTTAGACCACATGGTAGCTATGCCCATTAACTCTCCCCTTGTTGGGGTTTGTTGTGTTTGCATAAGTAGCATTTTTAAGGTAGCTGTGATTTGATTGTCCCCTCCAAACCTCATGTTGGAATCTCATTGCCCCTGTAACATGAAGTGGACCTTTACGATGTGATGAGGTCAAGAGCATGCCACCGCAGGCAGGGATTGAGGTGAGGAGCGGGCTAGCTCTGGGAGAGGATGATGAGTGGGTACGTGTGCCGGTATATTCAGTGCACTCTCTTGCCCTTCTGCCACATTATCCATCACAGAGGCCTCCAGAGATGCAGCCCCTCCATCTTGGGCTTCTGGGTCTTCAGAACTGTTACAAATAAATTCATTTCCTTTCTAAATTACCCAAATACTCAGCTAGCATGGTTATTCTCTTAATAGTACTTCATAAAACATGAAATGGATTTTTATAGTACTAACACCGGAATAACAAGCAGGAAGTAACAGTTTTCTGATTTCACAGAAGTAAAAACATCAGCACAGCAAGTCACGAAGGTGAGCACAGGGCCCTGAATCATCCTACACCTTGCCCAGCACAATGTCAGTGAGCAACCAACAGTCTTAGTATGTGGCATATTGCTAGCTTAGTACCATGCTAGCTGAATATTTCAGTCCGTTAAATTGGGAAGATATGAGTACAGAAAAAGCAGGAGACAAAATGTTTGTCTCAGTAAAAGGACTCAAGCAAAATATGACATTTAGAATTATATTTGACCATATAATCAAGAGGGGTCAGTGGAGTGTAAAAGGATAAATCATTCCTGTAGCTTTCCTATTAACCATTGTCACAGCTCTTAGGTTTGGTGGTGAGGTTACTAAGATGGTCACTCCTAGAGTAATGATCTCGGGAATCTCTTAAGTAACTAGTACCAGAGGGCACATCTGGTAGTTACTGATGCTGTGTCATGGGGGGAAGGGGATTCTCATCATTGTTGGTTTATTCAACTGGGCTTGCAACCTATGGGGTGCTGCTGCCTGCATTTAGGGTGGCTTTTCCCCCGTTAATTCTCTCTGGAAACTCCCTCTCAGACACAGCCAGCAGTGTGCTATTCCGATCTCCTAGACATTTCTCAATCCAGGTTGACAAGATTAACTATCACAGCATGTGATTATGGTTATCTCAAGGCTGCACTGTGCAGAAATTCTGCAGAATTTCATTTTTCAGAATTCCATAAAATGGAGAAATTCTGCCCCTCATCTCAAATACATTTACCTGACTTAGAGTCTTACAGTCTTAGAGATAGGTACATAATTCACAACCTAGTCACTACCAAAAAGTGCCTGAAATTATTGAAGGTGTGACCTATTTTCAGCATTCCAGAGTTGAAAGGGCTCAAGAGGAACATAGCATCAACTCTTATCAGAAAGATCAAGAAAAGCAAACTGCTACCACTACTCATTATAGGATCATTGTAAATCCATTTTTTCAGTACTATGCCTTCCCACAAATCACAGTTCTATACCCAGAAAGTAGCATTATTGGGAAGCAAGAATTGGACCAATAAAATGAAGAGACACGGATTTGTCTGAGCATTTACTAGAGTGTCAGTCAAGGTCGGTTTTGCAGTCCCCAGTGTGAACTTCAGCCTCACAAGGCTGAGGAATCCATCCGGAAATTTCATGTCCTGCCATGTGTTTCTCCCTTAAATCTCGCAGTTGTTTGAGCTTTCTGCCGCAGCCATGAGTTCTCCTCAGCCCAGTGAATCCTTACCCACCCTCACTTTGAGTGGCATGGCCTTATTTGACCTGAACTACTCTGCTCCAGCAGAACTTGACTTGCTCTGGACAAACATTCCAGTCTCAGCCAAAACTAAGGTGCTCAGGCTCCACTTGCTCTCCAAACGAATGCCAGCAGCAGATGCCCTGGAGCAGGAGGAGGAAAGTGCAGCCCCTTTGTCCTGTCCACATGGTGTATTCCTCACAAGAAACTCAGTATGAGAGTTCCCTGCTCTTACCCTGCAGTTACCGTAGCCTATGAAATAACATCCAGTAGATCTCAGCCAGCTGTGCAGTTTGAAGAACCCCACTTTCCATACAGAGGACTTAATCTTACAGACCCCAACCTTGTAAACACATGTTCCTCTTTTACTAAAAAGTGACTTTATATCTGGGACTTCAAGTCCCAGACCAACTTGACCCCCAGTGACCTCACTGGAAGAGCTTCCATCCTAAGATACTGATTACGGATCTAGAAGGGGCTTGATCCTGCTGCTGGCCAGAAGCTGCCAGCTGCTTCTTGTGACTTCATAGCTTCTGGTCCACTGGGATGACCTGCCCTCCCACCGGGGCTGTGTTTCCTTGTGGATTCTGCAGCCTCTGGACCTTTATTCCCTACAGTCCAGCCCCTCCTCACTACTCAGAGGAAAGGGGAGCACAGAGCGCAGAGCCGGATCTGCCCTGCTCCACGTGTGATGTTTCACCACCAAATGTGTGACTGTGTTCCCTTCTGGAGTGAATAATGACATGGAAACTAGAGGGAGGAAAACAGCTTCCCAGCGTCGAATTCTGAGCTGCTAAGTACCCTGAAATTCTGCTTTTATAATTCCCTGATTACTTCATATTAGTTGTCTGTTACTGGCTCCTGCGCCAACCTATATGCACTCAAAATCCAGAACTGTATCTGATACTGAGTGCTCAGTCAAACACTTGATTGATAAGGAATCTATCAAAAACAGCAGCTGTCTGGGAATGTGGCCTAGTGGTAGAGTGCTCGCCTCGTATACATGAAGCCCTGGGTTCGATTCCCCAGAACCACATATATAGAAAAGGCCAGAGGTGGCACTGTGGTTCAAGTGGCAGAGTGCTAGCCTTGAGCGGGAAGAAGCCAGGGACAGTGCTCAGGCCCTGAGTCCAAGGCCCAGAACTGGCAAAAAAAAAAAAAAAAAAAAAAAAAAGCCCAGTATCAAAAACAGCAGCTGAGGGCTGGGGATATAGCCTAGTGGCAAGAGTGCCTGCCTCGGATACCCGAGGCCCTAGGTTCGATTCCCCAGCACCACATATACAGAAAACGGCCAGAAGCGGCGCTGTGGCTCAAGTGGCAGAGTGCTAGCCTTGAGCTGGAAGAAGCCAGGGACAGTGCTCAGGCCCTGAGTCCAAGGCCCAGGACTGGCCAAAAAAAAAAAAAAAAAAAAAACAGCAGCTGAAGGAGAGGAGCTGCTAATAGCAGGAGTGGGAACGGTGCACCAGGGTCTCCCTATCACCGCAGCACTCAGAACTCACAATCTCACATGAAAACCAGCAGCTGCTTTATTTCTTTACGCAAACACAGTCATACTTTCTCTCAGGTAGCTAAACACTTGCCTTCTCCTGCACTCAAGCTCTACGTTTCTCTTAGACCTCCCAGCTAGCAGCAAACAATCCGGTTGTTCCAAATTGCTCTGATCTGCCTATTTTACCATGACTTGTCCAGCTTGGCAACAGCCCAGCCAACTTGCCCCTCTTACAATAACAGCAGGAACACTTTCCAGTTCTACCCTGTAGTTTAAGAGGAAGTAGTAAAATGTACAGTAAGTTCTTCCTGACTCATTTTCTGACTTTCACGGTGTTTTGGAAATACTGAAAAGCTAGACTGCTTGTCCACAAGGTCTTTGGGGTAATGCCATGTTTATCTAAGAATTCCATCTTAAATGGTAGTTGTATTCCTGCACGTGAAAAAATGCAGCCAAGCTGTTTTGGTAATCATATGGTACAGGACCTTGCTGCTTGCTGCACCTAACTCCCGTGGATGAAACTAACGCCCCAGAGACAGAGGAGAGAGGGAGGACAGGATGGTGCTGAGCACCCTCGCCTTCGATCTCCATGGTGTCTTCACAGTCAAATGGATGTTCACATTTCATGCCTATACTCTTTTAGACTTGCAGATGTGGGTCTTTAATGGTAATTAATAGTTAATTTTCTTTAATTGTAATTTCCAATTACCATTTGACTGCCAAGACACCAAAGAATGATGAAGATAGACAAAACCAGAAGCCCACATGTAGTGTTTTGAAGATCATTAGGATCCTTGTCTAGCAACATGCATCCCACCTGCTGACCGATACCCTTAATCCTTTCCGCTTAAGACAGATACTTTTCAAAATATTGTCAGATTCATCTATTTTAAAACACACATTCCTGCCAGCCCTTGTGGCTCGTGTGTATAATCCTAACTACTCAAGAGGCTGAGGTCTGAGGATCATGGTTTGAAGCCAGCAGGAAAGTCTGAGTGTGCAAGTAGAGTATCCGTGGTAACACCGTCCAGAGCCCTGGGTCAGGGGGCACAGCGTCTGCCCTCACCCCACTACTCAGCTGCTTCTGAAGCCTAGAGTCTGTGTAAAGCTTCAGGCCTCGAGATGCCGCGACACAGTGAGCATTCATGTTCAAAGTATATGGAATCAGGTTTTCATGGAGTACAGTAATAAAAAGAAATGGAGGACTCAGATATCGACGGAAAGGAAGAAGCTACTGCCAAGGGAGGTAATAGGGACCGAATGACTGATGAGCAAAAGGAAAACTTTACAACTTTGCCCCAGGCCTAGAGCATCTTAATTTAGATCCACATAGCAAATACGTACTGAACTCCTGCCATGGACCAGCACTCAGAATAAGAAGAAACGCAGAAAGAAAACAGAGTCACCACCACGGAGAAGTTTCCAGCCTGGTAAAGGAACCCAGACTCACTCCTGAGCAGGAAAGCAAGCAGAAGCCAGATAGCAGCACTGAGGAGGAAATGAATGTCCAGGAACTGGCAGGGCTGGACATGTTCTCAACAGAAGGGACCTGAAGAAACAAGCTGTGGGTCACAGAGGCTTGATGCAAGCCGGTGAGGCTGCCTTACAGCAGCCTGCAAGCCATGGGGGAGGGAGCCAGATCCTGGAAAGGTAGAGGCGGGCTAATCAGAAAACATGTCAACGACTGGGCCTGGGGGCCCTGTGCCTAGAGGCTTCCTAGTGAATCCTTCCTATCGGTTCTCATTTCATTATCTCAAAATGTTCATTGTGGTTACTCCAAAAACTTGTTACAACCAGTTTATAGGGCTTTCTCTAACACATTGTGCTTGGAATTATAATAGCTAATAATTTGACCAGAACAACAACACTTTAGCATAGATTTGGGAGGTTTTTAACTATCATTGGCCATACCAAAGTGTATCAGAAATGACAACGTTAAACTAAGTTTTCTCTTTCACAACCTGAGATAACAGTGGTTTGGGAAATTTTTTGGTGGATCCTCTATACATTTGGCTTTTTTTTTTCTTTTACAGTTTGCTGCTCATCTTGTGAAGATGAAGTATCCAAGAATCTGCATTCTAGATGGAGGCATTAATAAGATCAAGCCAACAGGCCTCCTCACGGTCCCCTCTCCTCAGATATGAAGAACCAACAGAACAGTAGACAGAAAAGACAATGACAGCACAGCTCTGCGCAGCCACGGCACTGAGCAAAACTAAGCAGCCACATTAGAGAGTTTCTACAAAGCTTTGCCCTTGGACATTTTCATAAACCTCATGACCCAAATACACAGCTATCTGGGCAAGAAACTGGACTGTATATCTATTGCTAAAAGAATTTTCTTAGTGGTGAAATCTGATAGTGTATTTTTTAACCACACTGCCACATAAAGCCAGAGGAATGCAACTGACAAGACAGATTTAGTATTATCAAGAAATAGCAGTTGCCTTGAAAAGCTTTCCTCCATTGCACTGGACAGGTAGCCCGAACAGGGTGTTGAGAAATATAGACTGTGACATGGAATCATTGTCCCTCCATGATAACAAACATGGGGAAAATACATGCAGTGCATTCCTTGTAAATAAATGCTACCTTTGGTAATTCATTTGGCCCAAATTGTGTGTGTGTACATGCATGCTTTTCTGCGTGTGTGCGTGTCTGTGTATGTGTGTGTGTGTGTGTAAGAGATTTTAGCCCATTGCTAAAACGGGTGCTAAATTTCCAGAAAAATGAAATTCAGAAACCATTTATATTTCACAGAATATTTGCTTAGTTCCTGTAACAGACAACTCAATGAATAAGTTAAATGTTCATGTTTATCATATGAAAGTCTGCATATCCAAGGTTAATGTATTTATTTCAGCATTACTTAAGCCCCCCACCCCCTGTATTCTCTGTTACTGTTTTACCCAATACATGGCTTCCATCTCCCTATCTGTGATGTTGAAGGAAGGCGATGATGGGACAAGAAGGGAAGGAAGGAAACCCATAAGGAAGGGGAAAGGAGGGAGCAAGAAGAAAAGGAGGAATTAAAGGGGGCATACTCCTTCCCTCTGAAGAAATAAACCAGAAGCAGCACTCCTTACTTCTTAGAGCAGCCAGAACATAGCCACATGGTGACTTCCACTGCAAGAGAAAAGCATTATGGTCTTCGCTGAGCCAAAACACCTTGTTACTGTGTGGAGAAAAAGAACAGGGCCGGCTGCCTCTGTCACATGACTTGAAAATAGTGTACTTCGCTGAATCTAAGGCACCATAAATCTCTCACACCACAAAGGAAAATAAAACCAAATAAAATTAAGACTGTGGTGTGAACATTTTGGTGGGAGCCTCAGCTTTCGGAACCATAGTTTGGTTGTATCTATTTTTTATTGAGATATACTTTATATACCATAAAATTCACCCTTTTCAAATGATTCAGTGGTATTCACAAAATGTTGTGCAATCCCTATTACTATTTAATCACAGAACATTTTCATCACCCAGAAAGATGTTGCTGTACCTACTAGCCACCATTTTCTATTAACACTTCCTGGATCTTTTCAGTTAATTTTTATATGTGGAGTTAGATAGAGGCCCAACTTAGATCTACCATATTTGTTGCAATTAAAATGTATTTGTGCCAAGGACCAGTCGCTCACCCCTGTATCTTAACTACTCAGGAAGTTGAGGTCAGGGTTAGGGTTGAAAGCCAGGCTGGACAGAAAACCATGAGACTCATCTCCAGTTAAGCACCAAAAAGCTGAAGTGGAGCTGTGACTCCAGTGGTAGAGTGCCAACTTTAAATGAAAGAGCTCAATGATAATGCCCGGGCCCTGAGTTCAAGCTCCAGTGCCAACACAAACATACAAATTGTATTGTTCACCAAATATATTTTGAGTACCTACTATGTGCAAGGTACTACTATAACCAACAATTATATCATTTTTGATCCCTACATAGTTTATAAAGCTGGCAACAATATCTGACATCATATTGAGCCAAAAATCTCTGATTAGACAACATCCTTCAGTTTTGTCCATGATTATTATTTTTTTTCTTCAACCCTTGATGGCTTCCCAGCTTCACAGCAAGCTTGCAGGTTTGCCTCACTGGTAAAACGGAGAAGAGAGGAACGGATGGGTCGGAATTTGAACTGATGAGGTGACGGGTCTGAGCGAAAGAAGGGAAGGGACTCATAGCCAGCCTCCCTCAGGACTTTTCACCTGATCTTTCTTAAAACTTCACATCCATTTTCTAAAACAGATAAACCTGCTTTTTAAATATAAAAAGTCTATAATGTTGCACCAAAATTAAAAGAAAGAGAACTTTGATGTCCTGAGGCCTGAGGACTTGTCGGGTAGCAGTGAAGGCTACAGGACCGGGGGCTTCCACCTGCACGTGGGGATACAAGACACAGCCGCTGGGCCTTCTGTGGGGAGGGGGAGTTCAGTTTGAGAGACTCCTTGACAAACTGACAGCCTCGGAAAATCTGTGCCCCATGCAATGACTAGAAATAACTCCCCACCAAATAGGGAAGCTGCAAAGAAGATGGTCACCAGCTCCATAGTCTCTGTGAAGGACTAGTAATGTCTTGCAGAAAGATGGAGATGTTCAGTGGAAAGGTTGACTGAGTCCTTTGTGAAGGACTTTCAGGACAAGTCCATGTGACTAAATATGAGAGAAATGAATTATATAACACGGGAAAAATATTGATAATGCCAGATCTTTGACCTTTTACTTTTCAAATGGTTTGTTCTCATACTTTGGGGAGACTTAGATCAAAACTATTCTACATCTCAAAAGGCTTTTATGGTAGTCTCATCCCATGAAACCCATTGAAAGGCAGGAAGCCTGAATCCTCACTGTAATAGGATTGTGGCTATTCCATTCTATCAGCTGTCAGTGTACATGCAATATAAATATACCTATTATATACAATTTGCATGTTTATTGATAAGCCTTAATCCAAAGAGTAGAAGCAGAACTTTATTATGCATTATAGACTTTAGTTTGAGTGTTTAGACCTTTTTAATTTTCAACATAGAACTTATGTGAAAGTTATATAGTTAGGAAGAATTCATACCTTACCTGTCTGACACATAATTGCTAATGTAGAACCTTCAGATTATGTAGCCCAGTTTTTTAGCATTCATTAGAAATAACACTCACTGTAAGTAAAGTACTTAAAAGTTGGTGTAAAACTTTTTAAGTTGCATGTATTTACATATTTCTGAGTAACTTTCTTGGAATGGCTTCTGATCACACATTTATCTCATGAACACTTAATTTGGATCTTGACCAATTTAGTGCTGTATATGTGGACCATGATCTGAATATCTAACTTTTCACACCTGATGTCTCCGGGATTAATTCACTTTTGTTTGAATGGAGAGGGGCTGAGATTTGCGGGAGGAGGAGTGACATCATTTAATGTTCTTTCTCACAAAAAGAATCAAACTAATCATGAAGCAATTGCTAATGCATGTAAACCATTAGATCAAGTTCTAAGTATTGTTTCCTGACAAACTAAAACATTCCATTTTCGGAAAATGCTACGTTATTAATGTGATTTTATCAAGAACCATAATAATGTGCTTGCTAGGATTAAAACAATCCATGCAGAACAAATTTAATTTTCTCGTTAACCCTTAGAAAACTATTCTTTGATTAATACTAATTTTCACTCAAGTTTATGGTCATGTCGGTTCTTTCAGGTAGAATAATATATTTAATCGTGTAATGCTGGAATTAGACCCAGTGGCTTGTCGGATCTGAGTTTGCCTCTCTCCCCTTGTCAATGGCTGTGGTCTTAGTGTGTAGTCAGCAAGGGCAGGACCTCCTGTACCATAGAGATAGGTAAGAATTACAAAAACAGAGCTTCTTCCCTTTTTGAGAGCTTGTCAGTCATTTCCAGCACACCACTGGTTTCAACCATGCTCAGTTTGTAATCAGAAATCAGAAAGGAATTTAAGGATCACTCAATCCATAGAAAGCCGTAAGGAAAGTGAAAGGATCTTGCAAAGACCATGGCGTAGATAGAAAAACTACAACTCTTGGGTCTGGGAATGTGGCTTAATGGTACAGTGCTTGCCTAGCATGCATGAAGCCCTGGGTTCGATTCCTCAGTACCACATAAACAGAAAGGGCTGGAAGTAGTGCTGTAGCTCAAGTGGTAGAGCACTAGCCTTGATCAAAAGAAGCTCAGGGACAGTGCCCAGGTCCAGGACAAGCAAAACAAAAACAAAAACTACAACTCTTCTTACTATTATGTGTTTATGTGTTTACTGCAGATCAAAGTTAGGTTGCAGAGCGTGTACACACACACACACACACACACACACTGAAAATACTGAAACTGCTGACTGACATGGAAATGCCACTTCTTATCTGCCTAGAGGATAATGCTGCCACCTTGCCACACTTTTTACACATTCAAAGTGAAGTTGGCTGGCACCAGTGGTTCATGCTTGTAATCCTTGCTACTCTTGAGTCTGAGATTTCAAGATCAAGGTTCAAAGCCAGCCCAGGCAGAAAAGTCTGTGAGCCTCTTTAACTAGCAAAGAGCCAGAAGCAGAGCAGCAGCTGAAGTCTTAGAGCACCAGCCTTGAGTTGTGCTAATGGATTGCACCTGGGCTCTTGAGTTCAAGCCCGAGTACAAGCAGGCACAGAGAGAGAGGGACAGAGAGAGAGAGAGACACGATTTCAAAAAAAAAGGAAAATGGCTTGAGTATTCCAGCCTGAGACGAACATCACTCTCTCAGGAATTCTTCCTATAGATTGTTACCTATTTACTGTTGAATGGTCATTACCGAGACCCCTCCCCTCACCCCCCAAAAATCCCTGGTTTAAAATACACACCACACAGGCTCTGTCAACGGTAAAACCCTTGATATACAAAATTAAGGTAGCCTTACCTTTTTTTTTGTACATCTTATCCAGGGACAATCCAGTTGTGGGGGGGGGGGGGGGGCGGTGGGTAGAAATCCTGTATCAGTTTCCTACTGGTCTAGAAAGGCATTAAGGAGCAAAGCTCCTACAAGAGTCAATCATGAGAAAAGAAATTGAAGTCATTTAGCTCATTTTCTAACAATACTTTTTGTTCTCTGAGATAAATTATCCTGAGAATTTTCTTTTTGTGTCAGTCATGAGGCTTGAACTCAGGGCCTAGGCATTGTCCCTGAACTGTCTGGCTCAAGGCTAGCTAGCACACTTACCACTTTGAGCCACAGTCCCACTTCCCCTGAGAATGTATTACTGGTTGAGAGAGTGTTTGTTTGCTGAAATTGTCTTGATGATTATTCATCATCTCATATACCTACATGACATGGGGTTCTTGTTTAGCCAGATTGCAGAAGAATGGAATGAGGAAAGGCTGGGGTTTCAGATTGGCATTTGTTTAGTGCTCAGGTTTGAGGGGCTGGGCTTTCTCAGGGATCTTTCATTTCACAACACTAAGTATCCTTAAGCCCCCCAGAATTGAAGTAAATCCCTCTTCGTGCAGCACTGGTGTTGAATGGCTGCCTACAGAGCCAGGTCTTCAGATTTCCTGTCATCACTGAACTCCCAGACACCTTGAGAATAAGAAACATGTCTCTTGACCGACATCACCCCATTTGTCATTCTCGCCCATCCCTCTCAACAGCTTTCTTCATTTTATTGGATATGCATTAGAAGCATTGGACTTAGAAACTGATTGTTGAATGTACAACTACAAGTAGAATATAGAAAAAAAAGTAGAATTTTGAAAAAAAAGTCTCAAAATTCTAACATGGTCATGTTAAGAGTAAATTGAAAAATGCCACCCTGGTTAAAAAAAAAAAAAAAAGCCTACTTGAAGAAAAGAGAAATTTCCATTGCTTTAAGCCACATCAAGCTAGAGGAACTGCAGAAAGAGGATTGGCTGCCGCTCTGGGCCTCTCGGCATGTCCTGCCTGGGCAGTTCTCACGGGGTTCTCGAAGGTTCTGCTCCTTCAACATCCTATGTAAGGGATGAGCATTTATCCAGCCTGCCACTTGGGTTTATGCTGAGGTTCATGGGGAGGCACTTTACTCAAATACTGTAACTATTCTGTAACTATCCAGACACAGCGATTGACCTGTTGTGTAAATATTAAAGAATAGTGACAGTCACATAGATACAACGTAAGCCAGACTATTCCAGGAGCCCTGTGACAATTAGCCGCTACTGACTTTGACTCTGTTAAAAGCAGCCATTTCTGCTAACCGGGTAAGTTTTACCCAAGAGCCTCACAGACATCTCTTAGTTTCTAAGTCTTAGCAATTTGAAATGCATTCTCTCTATAAAATAATCTAACTGCTCAGGATAAAATCTGATAGCTGACTTTTTGCCAATAAGCATCTCCACCTTCATGGCAGAGATTAACTCTGCCTGAAATGCACTCTTCCTTTCCATTTTATCTGCCCCTCCTGGACTTGAAAGCAGCTTTGTGGTTTGCCTTGTGGAAAATCAATGGTGGGAGATGAAAAGCAGCTCTTGTTTATCTCTGCCGGCTGAAGGTCACCGCGCGGGAGCGTCAGTGCAGACCCACAGAGCAGAGGGGAGAGGTAAATTGATTATATACACAGAAACCAGCAGCAGCAGAGACACCATTTGAGAGGGGCAGGATCACACCACAACACATCCATAGAGGATTGACAGTGTTAACCTGACCTGAATTGTTTTTAATTAAAAAGAAAAACAACTATCTGGTATTGGTATAAGGAAACAATGGTATTAATTTATTACATTCTCTGAAACAGGCACCTGAGCTATTATTTGGGTTTAGCACCGTTATTTAAGGACAGCCACTATTAAGGGTGGTAATAAACTGAGTATCAAAGTCTACATAGAAAAATCCAAGAAGCAGTATCTGACCTCCAGGGCCAAAGTGGTTGGCCTTGGTTAACCCGCTTGTGTGTAAATCTCTCTTTAAGATGACACAGCTGCTCTCTCAACTCAATTCTGTTACACACATTGCTTAGCAATTCAGCTTCTTCACATGCCTATGCTATTTCATTTGTGTGTGTGTGTGTGTGTGTGTGTGTGTGTGTGTGTACCTGTATGTGTATCTAGCAGTACTAGGTCTTGAACTCACAGCCTCCCTCTCTCTTGGCTTTTTCACTGAAGTGGTACTCTACCACTTGAGCCACATATTCACTTCTGGCTTTTGGTTGGTTAATTGGAAATAAAAGTTTCATGAACTGGCTTCAAACCATCATCAGATCTTAGTCTGTATGCCTAGGCTATTTTTAAGCTTTAAAAAAAAAAAAAAAAAAGCACATATTGTTTCCCCTGTGCCCTCAGATCTTACAATGTGCTTCCTTAGGGTCCCCTACATACAGGCTGAGTTTCTCAAGTTAATTAAAAGCAACCATTCATTACATAACACTTCATAGTCTCTGTGTCTACTGTAGTGGGTCAGGCGTCTCAGGTTAATGTTTAGTGGTATCTTAGGATATTAAAGCCAAAGACTTCGCAATCCCAACAGTTACATTCTTCTGTCCACTAAGCTCTAGACTGAAATCGTCATGCAGGGAAAGTTGCCAGAGGAGGACAAAGCCACAAGCTACAGACCCTTGGTTTCTGGGGATATACAGTTCCCAAGAGAGCCACGGAGGAAACAACACGCATGCTCAGTGTGCCCGGCCTGCATCTCTGCTGCAGATGCTTGATTCAATTTTCCTCCACCTTCTTCTAAAATCATGACACTTTTCAACAGATCTAAAAATTTTCACCTTATCACATCAACTAAACACATTCACTTTGTTTTATGGCCTTATTTGCAACCCGGGAGGCAGATTTTCATCAAATTAAGGGCCTGAAAGCACTCACCATATCATATACACAACTTAAACCCACCTGACAGTAACAAGGGGGTGACCGGCGCTGAACTGGCTGATGAGAGTAGGAATGCCACTTTCTCGGTTTTGAAAGTCTGACCAGAGTCAAAACCATGTGTAATCAATACACAAAGATAGAGCTTCTTGTACCCTAGCCACCACTCCCCACTTCAGAGGGTTTTTTTTTTTTTTTTTTTTTTTTGCCAGTCCTGGGCTTTGGACTCAGGGCCTGAGCACTGTCCCTGGCTTCTTCCCGCTCAAGGCTAGCACTCTGCCACTTGAGCCACAGCGCCACTTCTGGCCGTTTTCTGTATATGTGGTGCTGGGGAATCGAACCTAGGGCCTCGTGTATCCGAGGCAGGCACTCTTGCCACTAGGCTATATCCCCAGCCCCCAGAGGGTTTTTTTTTAATCCAGATTAAAGCCCACAGTTGGAAATGGAGCTGTGATTCAAGTGGCAGAGCGCCAGCCTTGAGTTAAAAAGCTAGGAGACAACACCCAGGCCCTAAATTCAAGCCCCAGTCCCAGCACAAATAAGCTAGCCCACAATGTATGCCTGAGGCTGCCACAGTATCGTGTCTGTCCCGGGCCAGAATCTACATCTTACAATTTCCACTTCCTAGTTCATTAAATGAAATGAGAACTAAAGTCAAGGACCAGGAAGACTGAAGTACACTCAAAAAACTGAGAAGAGCCAAAAGAAAATGGCAAGATAACCCAAGGGACCTTGACTCTATGTACCAATCCCACCATGTGAAGTAGAGGAAGACTGACTGGCTGACAGCCTCTCCTAAGTTAGGGCCACACGAACTGATGGACGGGGTGACACTAACAGTGCTCTGGAATGACTCCATACTTTTCCTGTCCAATGGGGTTGATGAATGCCTGCTTTGCAGATTTGGTGTAAGGACTAAGGAAGAAACTGGTTACAAGGAACCTGTACATAGTACATGAAAACAGAGGGAGCTATTTTTATAGTTTTTTTTTTTTAATTTTTGGCCTGCCAGGAGAGAAGTTTGCGCCTTATTACTGGCTCACTCATAAAAGTGCAGCCAATCTCGTAACTTCTCCATGCTCGAGGTCTTTTTCCACCCATTATGTGTGAATGAACCAGCCAAATGAGAAAAGGACCCGCTACAGTGGGCAGGATGAAGCGTCTGAGAGGAAGAAAGAAAGGGGACCCTTCTTTTACATGCTGAGCCCCAAGCCAGCACTGTGAGCAGGAAACAGCAAAGACGCAGCCTTGTGCAGATTTGTGTAGTTCTCGTGGAGAGAAATGGCTGGTGCTGACCCCCTAAACCTTTACCAAAACATCCTACTGACTACTGCAACAAGCTGCCCACTAGCCCCGACTGCGAATTCTGCACTGTCCCGTTAGGAGTCCGTTGAATGATGCCACTTGCGGAAATCCCGGTTAAGTCTCTGCCTGTTGCTAACACGTTTTTCCGCCCTGAGTAAAAGCAGCCTTTGTCTTTCACATCCATCGATTTCCTGCACACATGGGGAGTCGGATCCACCGCAGGTGGTGATGGCACATCTTCCATTTCGCTCAGCTAGAATTTTTTTTTTTTGATGCAAGCATTGGTGCCATAATTCTGGTGAGCATAAAAGCACCATAAAAACATGATCTGTCTCCGGCTGCTTAATTATTGATAGTAATAATACATTACTCATTTTGTCTGAAGGTTTATGGGCTCAGGCAAGAGAAAATCTGTTTTGTTTCCCTTGAGACACTTACTATGTAGCTTACACTGGCCTTGAACTCGCTATGCAGCCCAGGCTGGTCTCCGCATGTGACTGGCTGGTTCACCACCATAACACCTTTTCTTATTTTGTTCTAGAATTAACCAAATTGTAAAATCTAAAACTGAACAAAACAATTCCTTGGAATACATTTCCTATTGAACTGAATTTTAGAAGCTACCTTGAACATGTCTGTTATTACAAACACACGTAGAAATGAAACTAGAATTCACTGTTAGATTGGGAAGATCTTGGTTCAAGACCAACCCAAGTTTAAAAAAAAAAAAAGGCAGTGGGACTTCCATCTCAATACTCAGTGTGTGGCAGTGCACACCTGTGAGCTTAGCAATGTGGAGGCTCAGGTAGGAGGATCATAGTTGGAGGCCTGCTGTAGGCAGAAGCAAGCCTCTATCATAAACAAGTCTGGAGATGTAATTCAAGCAGTAGTGCAAACTGCCTAGCAGGTATAAGGCCCAGAGTCAACCCCCGCCATGATGCCAAAGCCCAAAACAAATATAAAAGACTCCCATTTTAGACTCTTGATTGGGAGGGCTGAGAGAAAGCAGAAGCTGTAAGGAGAATCTAAAGTTACAGAATGATTTTCAGGGCCAACGAAATTTGGCTCTGTTGGTAACATGGTAGAGTGGAGCTTCTGGGTCAATGGGACTCAGAGCTGGGACAAAGGCCTGGCGGGAAGAGAAGAGTCCATGCTACCGGAAGCTGTGTGGAGGAGGAAGATAGTGGACCTCTAGGCTCAGGACAGAAGCTGGAAGACATTGTGCTTTGTCCTTGCTGGTTCTTCTGTAACATGAAGATGGTGACTTGAAAATAATGATGAAGACTTCTAGGAATATCTACTTTGGAGAGTAGAGCAAGGAGATACTTATGGGAGGGTTTGTGAGGACAGGACCCTGTGCTGCCAGGACCCTGTGCTGCCTTTCACGCCAGGATCCTCGGTCCCCAGCTAGAGCTTAGCACATGAGTTCACATGACTTTGTAAGTTGTGATTCACACCTATAATCCTAGCTACTCAGCGGGCTGAGATCTATGGATGGTGGTTCAAAGCTAGCTTGGGCAGGAAAGTGCATGAGATGCCTCCAATTCACCAGCAAAAAAGAGCTGGAAATGGAGCTGTGGCTCAAGTGGTACAGCGCCAGCCTTAAGCAAAAACAAAAATAGCTTAGAGACAGGACCCGGGCTCTGAGTTCAAGCCTCAGGATTGGCACCCCCCCCCCAAAAAAAAGGCAGAGGGAGGTGGGGGTGGGACTGGAGATGTGGCTTAATGGTAGAGCGCTTGCCTAACATGCATGAACCCTGGGTTTGATTCCTCAGTACCAGATAAACAGAGAAATCCAGAAGTAGCGCTGTGGCTCAAGTGGTAGAGCACTAGCTTTGAGCATAGAGAGGTGCAGGGACAGAGCCCGGCCCCTGAGTTCAAGTCCCAGGACCAGCAAAAACAAAAGTGGGAGGGGGGATCATATTAGTTATCACATTTCTATTATGACCACGTACTTCTTTGCCTTCCAGTAGTAATGGTTTGTGTCCTAGAAGATGCTAGAAGACACTGGCTGAAACGACCTCATTCACCTGTATAACTTTGAATGTGGCCTTACCTGAGGGCTAAGCTGATATTATCAATGAGGACTTTAGTCCTCCCCCAAAGGGCATCTTCTTTGGGTTCAGGGCCTCCTCCAAAGGGAAGCTAGCTTCCAGAAAGGAATGTTTGGGCTGGGAATATGGCCTAGTGGTAAAGTGCTCGCCTCGTGTACATGAAGCCCTGGGTTTGATTCCTCAGCACCACATACATAGAAAAAGCTGGAAGTGGTGCTGTGACTCAAGTGGCAGAGTGCTAGCCTTGAGCAAAAAGAAGCCAGGGACAGTGCTCAGGCCTGAGTTCAAGCCCCAGGACTGGCAAAACACACACACACACACACACACACACACACACACACACACACAAACAGAAAGGTACATTTCAAGGGGCCAGTGCACCCAGCAGCCATCTTTTCTTTCTTTCTTTCTTTCTTTCTTTCTTTCTTTCTTTCTTTCTTTCTTTCTTTCTTTCTTTCTTTTTTTGCCAGTATTGGGGTTTGAAGTTAAAACCTAATGCTTTCACTTCACCTTTTCACTAAAGGTTGGTGCTCTACCACTTGAACCACAGCTCCATGCTGGTTAATTTATGCTGGTTAATTTTTTTTATATAGTTGGTATCTAGAGGTTACTTTATCTAACAATAGCAAATTATACATTCTATTCATGCTCAAATTAAATATCCACAAAGACAGACCCTATTATAAGCCACAAGATAGATCTTAAATTTTAAAGACTAGAAATCACAACTACTCTCAAACCAAATAGAATTAAACAATAGAAATAAATAGTTAATCAATAACACAAAGATAGCAAAAAAATGCCAACATACTTGGGAGACTAAACCACACATTTCTATAGAACACAAGTTGAGGGATAAACCTCAACAAAGTTTTAAAAAATATTTTAAAGTAAATTAAAATGCAAATGCAATGTATTAAAAATATGTGTGATACAGTGAATGTAGAGCAAAATACAGCAATAAATAAATATATTAGTAAAGAAAAAAGATTTAAAATCAAGCATCTCAACTTTCACCTTAGGAAATTAGAAAAAAAGCAAATTAAGTCCAAAGCAATCAGAAGGTAGATATACATTCCATCTCAGTGTTCTGAGTTTGGTCATGTACCTTCCTTGAATAATAAATTGACAGGTGTTACATAAGCAAAGTTTTTTAAGTTATGCTGGTTAATTGGAGATAAGAGTCTCACAGACTTTTCTGCCCCTCCTGGCTTTGTAATAGAGATCCTCCGATCTCAGCCTGCAGAGAAGCTAAGATTACATGCATGAGCCACCAGCACCCAGCAGAGCAGCCATCTTGAGGATGGCAAAGCTCAGGCCAGGAAAGATGGCCGCTCCCAGGCCTGAACTGCTGACCTCAACTTCTTTTATGTGGAACAAAAATAACCAGTGTTGAAGCTACTTCCCAGTCCCATTTTTCTAGTGTAAGCAGCCAAACCTAATCCTAAGCATTATGACCAACAAAAAAGAAACAGAACTCATGGTTTTACTATTGCCAAAAGAAACAGCATGACCACACAACATTTCTAATTCCTACCAAACACATATTCATTTTGATCACAAACACATTTTATAATACATACTTTATTCCTAAAAGTCAAATACTTCTCGTTAGTATTAATAATTAAACATATATATTACCTTAACTGTAGTCAAGAAGACAATGAAGGGGGGCTGGGGATATGGCCTAGTGACAAGAGTGCTTGCCTCGTACACATGAGGCCCTGGGTTCGATTCCCCAGCACCACATATACAGAAAATGGCCAGAAGGGGCGCTGTGGCTCAAGTGGCAGAGTGCTAGTCTTGAGCAAAAAAGAAGCCAGGGACAGTGCTCAGGCCCTGAGTCCAAGCCCCAGGACTGGCCAAAAAAAAAAAAAAAAAAAAGAAGACAATGAAAGTCTCTCATAATAAAGTAACACATACTTCAATAAGTACTATCACATTATCACCCTAGGAAATGTTAAGCTGTCCAGGGCCAGGAGACAGTGGCTCATGCCTAGAATCCTAGCTACTCAGGAGACTGAGATCTGATGACCACAGTTCAAAGCCAGCCAAGGCAGGAAAGTCCATGAAATTCCCAAAAGGGGTTCCATGGAATATTACCCCCCTTGGAAAAAATAGAGACTGTCCAACATAACTGCCTACCATAGCTTCCAACAGTCTTACCATAAAGACCCACTCATTTCATTAGCACCTGCCAGCAGCCCAAATGCTGGTGGCCCACAAAAGCTCAAGGCTCTGCACTAATGCTTCAGTCCCCAGCTGACCTGAGGGGGCCATGCTCGTTCTCTGGGCTTTGGCTTCTTGTTGATAGTCTGATGGCATTAGGGGCAATTAGACTGAAGGTGCTTGGAGTTCATGGAATTTGGAGATTTTGTTTGTATATACTTGCTTTCCCCCAAGCTTCATTTTACTGTCAAAGCCACTTCAAGCCAACCTCAAGAATGGGAACAGAATAAAGGCTCATGGCCATACCATTCATGAACTTTGTGGAAGGCTGGGTTATTCCTCTTATTTTTAGCTTAATCTATCTCATGTCCAGCAGTTGCATATACTAGGCCCTCAGCTAAGACCGACCGTGTCTAGTTTCATCTGTCCTTCTGTGGGCAGAAGCTCTGGGTTCATTGATGGAACGGGGTCGTGGGGCAGCACAGGGCAGGGCTGGATCATTCTCACCGTGAGCTTTCTAGACCAGTAGCATTGGACTCATCTGGAAATGGTTTGCAAGTGTAAAATCATGAAACTCTCTACCCCCCTCAGATTTACCAAATCAGGAAGGCTGAGGTGATGCCCAGAAATCTGTGTTTACATGAAGTCTTCAGATGACTGCAATGCATGCTGGTCTAAATTGTGACACCCCGCCTGCCTGGCTGCCTTTGAGCTGCAAAGAAAGCAAGGGCTGAGGCAGGAGAGGGCCATGTTCTCACATGATCACACAGTTACCTGAAAGGCAAATGTGGCAGGATGGAGGAGAGAGAGTGGCTTCAGCTCAGTGAGAAGTCCAGAAAGTTCACTAATTCCTTGGCTCCCTCCACATTGCTCTATATTTGGGCCAGGACAAACAGGCAAACCCCTAGCCTGGACAAGTGGACTTCCACAAAGACAACGGTTGCCTTGCAAAGATGAGCAGAGAGGTGCAAATATCCTCACGTGCCTCTTGGCCCCCAGCTAGGAAACTGAACACAGAAAGGTGGGTCCTGAGGTCATGTGGAACCCCACTGAGGATGTAGCCCACACTGCTGTGCTTGACTTTGATGGAGATGGAGTTTCTGGCCATGCAGCTGGAATGGCAAGAGACCCAGGAACATTTAGGTCACTGCCATGAACAGTGTATCTTATCACACCAGGAAAACGTGGGGACGCTTCAGTTACAGGAAGAAAGAAAATTCATCTTCAGTGTACATCCAGCACATGGAAAACTGATGAGCAGCTGGGCACTAGTGGCTCACGCCTGTCACCCCTCTACTCAGGAGGCTGAGATCTGGGGATTGTGGTTCGAAGCCAGTCCAGGCAAGAAAGCCTGTGAGACTCTTATCTCCAACGAACTACCAGAAAACCGGAAGTGGTGCTGCAGCTCAAAGTGGTAGAGAGTGATAGCCTTGAGCGAGAGTTCAAGGACAGTGCTCAGGCCCTGAGTTCAAGCCTCACAATAGAAATGAATGAATGAATGAATGAATAAAGTAGGAGAAAAGAAAACTGATGACTTCACATTTCTGATGGCTCTGTGATGTATACACCAAGCAGAAAAGAATCTTGGCCTGGACTTAAAAGTGAATGAACCACCCACACCCACCCGTGAATGCATGCAGGGTCCCCTGGCACAGGCTGTGGACAATACACAATCCTGTGGGCTTCCTGGCTAACACTGAAAGCCTGCTGGACCCAGCGGCCATCAGCTCAGAACCTCTGCTCATAATTACCTCCATCAACTTGAGCCCAAGTAAAATAAACAAGGCCTTCAAAGGTTGATGGAAGTTTGGTGGTTTGGCAAGTCGAGGGGTCTCCCCTTTGCTCTCACAAGAAGGCGATCAGATTTCTGACCATTCTTCCTGTGGTCAAATCCCTCCTGCTCTTGCTTTGAAGATCATAATTTCAGAAACATGGACTGCGCCCCCCTTTCCCCTCCTGTTTACCCTCTTGGAACCCGAAAGCTCTGAGGCGGGAGTCGTGGAAATTGTTAATTGCACCCTTGAGCCTTGTGGAGGAGGGACGGCCCGAGGGCTTGCCGGGCTTGAGGGCTGCTGGGCTGCTTGGTCTGGTTGGGGACCACGGTTAACTTTAAACACCCACTCCTCGTGCCTCCGTCTCCTTCCTAGCGTGCCAGCCGAACAGCCACAGCTGAAGCGACGGAGAATCTGGGCACTTGGTCCTCTGGATAGAATTTTCTAGAAGATTCCCTTTTATGAAAGCATCTTGTCTTACACTAATTCACCCTCTGACATGAATCAGTTGCAAGCAAAGTCTCCAAGCAGTGGTTGGTGCTTTTCTCTCGTGAAGGTATCACATGGCCTACATCTGGGCACAAAGAGCCCACACTCTGGGAGAGAAGGATGCTGGGCTGGCATCCCGGTCGGTGGCTCCATGCCCACTGCTGCTTATCTGCCGCGGCATACCGCCACCGGGTCCTGTAATACAAAGCTTGTCTGGCCTGCTATCTTTTGTAGCAGAATCTCCTACAGCAGAAAGCAGGGAAGTTAAAGAACACAAGCTGTTTCCAGGGCCAGGATGTTTGGAGCCCTGTCGCAAGGCCTTTAACCTCGAGGTCAACTCATTGCAGGCAGCCATGTCCTGCTCCCTACCTTCCCAGAATCCATAGCAGGGAGGTCACTTGCCTTTCTGAGTACTGGCTAAAGAACTCAATGCAATGGTGGCAGAGGAGGAGAATAAGGAAGCCACTCCTGAGGGAACTCAGGAAGTTACAGCAAGGCCCAGCAACTGTACCCCAAACCACATGCAGACCCTTCCCCCTCCCAGCATGTGTGCTCCCAGGACTTTGGAGGTCAGGACAGATTGCTTTAGTTCTGCCATGCAAAGCAATCTATAAATCGGGATCAGGTGTCTCCTGTGGGAGCCCAGACACAGAGGTGCTAACAATGGCCTCTTCGGTGTTCTCGGAAGGAAACACTGTTGGCATGATTCGCCAGTCTTCATAGTGAGGAACATTGCTGTTTTTCTTTTTTTTTTTTTTTTTAACATTGCTGTTTTTCTTGTCTCCCCTTCTTCCTCCCCTCACACCACACGATAAAACCAGCCAAACAGAACTTTGCATTTCACCTTGAATGAGTTCCCTTATGCCCGCATATCCATGTCACTGACATTCGATTCTGAAGCTTTGCAGTGGAGATAAACAAGCTTGCCTTTGACAGAGGACCTGAGAGAGGACCATACAAATAAGCGGGCTCATTGTTGACCAGGTCTGCAGGTGCCTCTCAGAAAAGCACCCCATCCCCCCCCCCCACCTTTTCCTTCCTTAGGATGTTCTCCCACCTGGCAGAGCACAGACACTGAGGTGGGGGTGGGGCTTTATTGACATTTGCTAACGGGGTACTCAATAAATTGAATGGTTTTTCTGGTCTGGCAGCAATAGTGGTAATGAGCAATATAATGAGAAATACTGAGCTGGATTCCCTCTGTGTTTTTCTTTCTCTCATATGAACTATATTTTGCTGGTGTGTCCCTTGCTTTCAATTTCATATTAGAGACAGATCTCAAGGAATGAGCATTCCAAGTTATGATTCCCCCTAACCCCTTATTGCAGGAATCCATTCAGCACATTTCAGGGGACAGAAATCTTCATGTTAGGAATAAAGAAGTCCCAAGTGGGGCTGGGGATATGGCCTAGTGGCAAGAGAGCTTGCCTCGTATACATGAGGCCCTGGGTTCGATTCCCCAGCACCACATATACAGAAAACGGCCAGAAGTGGCGCTGTGGCTCAAGTGGCAGAGTGCTAGCCTTGAGCAAAAAGGAAGCCAGGGACAGTGCTCAGGCCCTGAGTCCAAGGCCCAGGACTGGCCAAAAAAAAAAAAAAAAAAAAAAAAAAGAAGTCCCAAGTGCAGAAGATATGGACTTCTGCTTCATACCCTGCTGTTTCACCCCTTTCTAGTCACAGGGAAAACAGAAAACGTGTCCCAGTTCTGTTACTCATTGACTCTGAGTCTGGACAATTCATTTGACATCTTTTAAGTCAGTTTCCCCATCCATAAAAAGCAGTCATGTTGTGTGGATTTGGTTACCTCTTTCTCCACCACTGTATTTACCAGGCCTGGTCCTGTCCAATCTTAGCCTGACCTCGCTGATCTCTTCTCCATATTTTAATCTCAGCTTTGTCAATGAACACTGAACAGATCGTACTCTTATATTCTTGGAATCATTTTCCCCACAACCCCTCAGGTTAGGAGAGAGATGAAAGCATTCCTATCTTCTGAAATTTTAGTAATAATTATGTTCCTTTCCATCTGCTATCAGCTGGCTCTTGAATATTATTTCCAAGCCAAATATCACCCCTCAATACCAGACTTGGTATTCTCAAGTCTCATTGACCACTCAGTTGGATGGCTAATTGACATCAGAACTGAAATACCCATGATCTTCCTCCAGGAACCTGCCTCTCACAGTCTTACTCCTCTCAGTGTCTCGCCTCTGTCAACTAATAGCGACTTCATTTCTCTGTCAGGCCAAAAGCCTTAGATTTGTTCTTGTTGCCATTCTCATACCCCATGTAAAACCCATCAACCAATCATACCATGTTTCCCTTTCCATGTCTCACTCTTCCTTCACCTGCATCACAGCTTCATTTGTCACCTCACATAACCTAGAGGTGAGAGAAACAAGATCCTTTGTTTTCTGTCTCATCTTGGAGACAGAACCCAAATAATGGACATTACGAACTATAGTTCCTCTGGACCCACATTTCTCCCTTGGTTTTACCTTCACCAAAAGCTAAAAACATTCCACAGCCTCAAGCTCATTGTCCAACGTAAGCCACCACTATCTTCTCACTGAATGACTGTTGACCTTTCTACTTTCATATACCACAGAGAAATCCTTTAAAAGTCTGGGTCCTAGCATAGCATCCCAAGCAGCTTCCCGTCTCCTCTCACAGCAAGATGATGTCAGCCTTTGGATAGTGGCTTTCCAGCAGCTGCCCAAAATGCATGGAGCTTATCCCTGCCCCGGAACTCTTGAGCTTATAGTTCCAGCTTCTAGAAATCTCTTCACCAGGTATCTGCACACCTCCTCCCTCCCTGCCTTAAGCTCTGTAAGCAAAATGCTATGTTTTCTATCACACCTGCCCTGCCTGCTCTACTTGAAATTACCCCCCTCTGGCTTCCCTTCTATTGCTCCTGTAGACCCTTAAAGCTCTGTTTACTACTGGCTTATTCTCGTTAGAACCATAGCTCTGTGATGTGAGTATGTCATGGCAATGGAGTCTGCTGGTTGTCTGGGCACCGAGACTGGTGTGGAACTTCAGTCTCCAGTTCCTGAAAGTCCACCTGTGTGAATACTTCTACACTTGTCCTCCCAGATTAAAAAAATACAGGACAGGGAGCAACAGAATTATTGATATCACTAGTTATGAATCTGTGTGCATCTTTATATTTTCTATTTATATACCTGGAGTTGGTAATGTATGTTTTAAAATGCATGCTATAAGTTGCTGTGTATTTTTTAATGATTATTCTCTCACACACAGACATACACATACATACATACATGCATACACACACACACACACACACTCACACACACCTTCAATGGCATAATCCTGGTATCTGATAATCCATCTGGAAACATCTATCCACATAAGAGTAATACAGTCACAAGGTCTAAATGGGAGCGATACAAACTCCACAATGCACACTGCGAAGGGTAACCTTCCCCTTCTCTCACTCTTTGAGTTCTTAATTTAATTTTGTGTAATGTATTTGCAAACATCAAAGAGCTTTGGATTCCCAAGATCCCCACAAGATGGAAAACCAGGCCTGTGAGGCAGCCTGCCCCAGGGGAAAATAGTTAATGTTTCCACACTTCTCTGAAAATAAGCACCCCGACTTCAGAGGCAGCCTGGCTTTCTAGTGTACACCAGATGACCCCAGTTAGCCTGTTCACAAGCAACAGGTTATCAAAGGGGAGAGATCTTTCCTCCGGCATGCTTTCCAGGGAGTTGGAGCTAGTTTATCTGATCTATCCAGAAAGAAGCCTTTCCTGGTTAGAGAAAAACCAGTTGTGTCCAAAGGTCTTAGATCGAGAGATAAATGAGTGACCTAACAGATGCATTTGGAGAAGTTTTTCTTATTGGAAGCTCATTAAAGATTAATTTCATTAATGATTTTCCTGCAGGCCACTATTAGCTCAGAGTTACTTTTTATGCATCAAAAGGTAAAGGGAGATTGTGCTACAGTGTTGAGAGCTCACACACCTCCGTGCAATCTCCCTTTTGGTTGGTTTCTCTTCTGGGGTATGATTTCCAAGATCACCGACACAATTATGAGCATAGTTTGGGGGCCTGGGTCTCACCACATAACCCAGAATGGAAGCCAAGACAAAATTCATGTTGAATAAGTGAAACATAGCCCCGCCCCCCCCCCCCCCCCCATTTTAGAAAGTGAGCAATTCAAGCAAAGGGGCAGGTGCACGCTGCCACACGACACAGTGTCACCTCTGAAACAGGATAGCCCCTGAGGCCATCCATGCTCGGGGCTTCACACTTCCTGGACTGGTGCTCTACTACTTGAACCATGCATCTGGTCTTTTTTTTCTCTTGTTTTCAAGAAATGATTTTTACAAACTTATCTGTCCAAACTTGCCTCTGACTGCAATCTTCTGTCTCTCAGCCTCCAGTACAGTAGCTTGGCTTGGACAGGTGTGGGGTTAGTACCTGGATTCAACGTCTCTAAATCCTACACTAGCCTCTAGCAAGTGTCCTCCCCAACACCCTTTCCTGTTTCACATAAGAGGAAATGTGGTTCCCACTCTTCATTGATCCCAGAGCCAGGAGCAACACTTTATATGTCGATTCCACTTATCCCCTCCTGCTCTCTGGACACAAAATAGCCCTCACTGGCCATGCCAGTTACTGAATATTCCACTGCAAAGAAAACACTAGAAGCCCTGTAGGATCCAGGTTGGGGCGCTAGAGTCCACCTGCCTATGTTCACACAAACCCATGCATGTTCCTCGGGGGCCGTGTAACCTGGTAAGCTTCTCAACCTCTCCACACCCCACTCACTCAGCCATCAGGTGTGACTGTGATGTGTGTGTGTCCGGGGTTGTAGGAGGATTAAAGGAATACACACCAAGCTGGCCCACAAGGCCTGGCTCACGTAACAGAGGCTCATTAAACATGGGTGGATTCTTCAGGATGCTCCTGTTGCCAGTGATGGAAAAATCCTGATCCAGCTCATTTCAATGACTGTGAGGGCGCTGTCAAATGAGACTGAGCTCCGAGACAGTGCGTGCAGGATCAGCTCCTGCAGGGAGGGCTCCACGCCCCCCACCCATGCCAGCAGGCCCCCCTCCAGCCTCAGTGGAGAACCGGAAGTTTACCAGAGGTTGAGGAGATGTGTCCACGTACATCCAGCACTGACCTTCGCTCTGTAACGGGGCAGTCTGCTGCCCCAGCTGGTAGGCCTCCCAGGCTGCTTCTAACTCACTTTCCCCCTCTGTCCACAGAGAGCACAGGCTAACGAGCAAATGCCAGCTCCCTATTCCTGCTTCTTGGAGCCATCTCCCTCTCCCTCCCTCTCCAGAACTCCTTTGTACAACTACTTAGAGATGAAATAATGAAGAGGAGGAGCAGGAGGAGGAAGAAAAAGAAGAGAAAGGAGGAAGAAGAGGAGGAGAGGGGCTGGGGATATAGCCTAGTGGCAAGAGTGCCTGCCTCGGATACACGAGGCCCTAGGTTCGATTCCCCAGCACCACATATACAGAAAACGGCCAGAAGCGGCGCTGTGGCTCAAGTGGCAGAGTGCTAGCCTTGAGCGGGAAGAAGCCAGGGACAGTGCTCAGGCCCTCAGTCCAAGGCCCAGGACTGGCCAAAAAAAAAACAAAAAAAAAAGAAGAGGAGGAGAAGGAAAAGGAAAAAAAAGGAGTGGCACTTCCCGGAGCTCCCCTCTTTTGAAATTCTTTTCATCCAAAAACACTGTTAAAAGTAGAAATTCCAGTCACCCAAACAGATTCATAGGATTAACATTTCAGCACCAAGCTTTTTGGGGAAGTTTGTCTTTTTCTTGCATGCTTTTCCTTCTTATCCTCCAAGCAAAAGTCTCAAACCAGGAAAGTTGGAAGACGCAGAAAAATAAAAACAGGAAGAAAGCATAGGAACATTCACAATGTCGAGTCACACTGTGGAGAATTCTTTACTACCTGGACATGGTTTTTGTTGTTGTTGGGGGAGTACTAGATAAACTATTCTCTTTCTTTTCTGTTTCATTTGTTGTGTGCTAGCACTGAGGCTTGAACTCAGGGCCTCACCCTCTTGTGTGGCTTTTTCACTCAAGGCTGGTGCTCTACCACGTGAGTCACAGTTCTACCCGTTTTTTGTTGCTTCATTGGAGATGAGAGTCAGTTACAGACTATCTGCCTGGGCTGGCTTCTGTGATCCACAGATCTTGGACTCCCAGCAAAAGGACAGTACCCAGGCCCAGAATTCAAGTCTCAGTAGCAGTACAAAAAAAACGAAAAGGAAAGGAAATGGGTTTCACTGCCAGGGCCACAGAACTGATATTAATGGGGAAAGTAACAAACTCTACAGCACTTTAGCTGTGGAGTTAGCAATTCTGTCATTACTCAGGAAAACAGCTACCTTGAAATACACACTAAAATGAGGGGTTCCTGTGGCCCATTCTACAAGCCCCTAATTGAAGGCAGCTGGGGAATTATAAGACAACTACAACTGCTGGGATTATCAGCTTCCTCCACATTTGGTTTCTCCCCAGACTTTCTAGATTTCACGTCCAAGATGTCTCCTCTTTTAGGGGCTCAGGTGGTGTGGAGAGGTCAGGCGAACCCCCAGTGTGCAAGCTGACGAGGCTGCCCTGGGTTAACGTTCAACTGGCAGAACAAGCCATCCATCTGTGTCAGAGGCTGGCTGGCTTGACCTGGAATGTAAAGGTTTATTTATTTACCAGCTCCACGCGTGCCCGGGTTGTTACCAGGGGCCGTGATGTTTTGCTGGAAGGAAATATGAACACTCCGAAGCCCACGCTTAACATGAGGGCCAGAATATTCTGACCCTCTTGAGTGGTGATTTCTTTTTCCGTAGCCCAACACAGATGGGAAGACAGCAGCAGCTGAGCCCTGGACTTTGCGTGTTGCCTTCACCCCTGGGGCTGCACCTCCTTCTTGCCCCCTGCTTGCTCTCTCCAGCCCGCCTCCTCTACCCTCTCCTCTGCAGTCCTGGCTTGGTCCATAGCTTTCCCACTTGGTCCACATCCCTGTCTTCTCAATTTCTTTGGCACTGAACAATGCATGGCTAACGTGGTTGCCGCTTACTTGTCTTTTCTATTACTATTTCGTGTTTCTTTGGTGGGTGTCTCCAAATAGATAAATTCTCTGCTTAAAAACCTTTCACTTAGGTGCTGGTGGCTCCCACCTGTAATCTTAGCTACTCAGGAGGCTGAGATCTGAGGATTGTGGTTCAAAGCAAAGTCTTGAGACTATTATCTCCAATGATCCAGCTGGAAGTTGGAGCTGTGGCTCAAGTGGTAACGTTGGCTTTGAGTGGAACAAAACAGAGAGGAAATAGAGAAGAGAGAGGAGAGAGAGGGGAAGAGACAAATGAGAGAGGAAGGGGAGAAAACAAGGAAAGGGGGAAAGAAGAGGGGAAAAAAGGAGAGAGGAAGGGGAAAGGACAGGGACAGACAGAGAGAGAGCCTAACTCTGAGTTCAAGTCCCAGGATCGGCGCCTAAACACACAGGAAAGAAAACCTTCAAGAAAGCACAGAGTTCATCCTCAATGATATCTAATATGATTCAGGGAATGACTGACTCTTCTTGTTCAAATTTCAATCCACCAAGACTGAACCTGGGTTTCTATGTTCCAGTGACAGGAGTGTGTCTGTGTGTGTGTGTGTATGTGTACAAGCACATGTGCGCAGGTCCTGGGGCTTGAACTCAGGGCCTGGGCACTGTCCCTGAGTTTTTCTGCTCAAGGCTAGCACTCTACCACTTGAACCAAAGCTCCACTTTTTACGTTTTTGAGTTGACTAGAGATAAGAGTCTCACAGACTTTCCTGCCCCGGCTGGCTTTGAATTGCAATCCTCATATCTCAGCCTGCTAATGTCTGGCTTTCAATGACTCCTGAGGCCACCAAATAAGGCAGAATATATAATAAAACATAACGTATACATGTACCAGGAAGGAATAACTGAAGCAGTGAGCTATCTACCATGCTGTAGCTCTGTTATTTAGTGGAGTGCTTCCTTCCACATGTAGTGGATGTAAGGTTGCTGGAAGATACAGAAATCTAGAGGATGCCGGCAGGAATGTGACTTGTGTGACTAATTCCAGCACAGAAAGGTTAGTTGTAACAACAACAACAAACAAAAAAAGTCAGAGAACTCCAGTGAAGGATAGGTGTAGTGCTCTAGGTGCATGGGTGCCAATGACTCATCCAGTCCTCAGGGGACCTCTGTTGGGGACTGACATCGCAGGTACCTCCTTGGCTGCTGGACCAAGTGGTGAAGAGGCCAAGGGAGACACCACCCTCCCAGCATCCCCTGCGGCTCTCACCTCCTGCCTACAGCACCTGCTTAGTGCACAACCTTACACTTTCACAGCACGGCTGGCTCTGTGCTTTACACTCCACCTGTGGAGAGGAAGTGTTTCTTTGTAATACATCTGAGCTTTTCCTGCTATGCTTTTTACTGGTGCAGCCAGTAATATCAATTTCTAGACACATCAATACATACCTCAGTGAAGAAAATTATTTTGGGGGAGGGGGAGGTCTTGGACTTGAACTCAAGGCTTGGACTCTGTCCCTGATCATCTTTAGCTCAAGGCTAGCACTCTACCACTTGAACAGTTCCGCTTCTGGCTTTCTTGGTAGTTTATTGGAGATAAGAGTCTCATGGATTTTCTGCCTCTGCTGCCGCCATGGCGCCCGTGAATTTTTCTGGATTTTTCTGCCTGGGCTGGCTTTGAACTGTGATCCTCAGATCAGAGTCATGACATATAATGTTATATATATATATAACTATAATATAATCCTCAGATTATAGGCATGAGCCACCAGTGCCCAACCTCAATGAATACTTACTGTGCAAATAAAGAAAAATACTTAGAAACAGGGCTGGGGATATGGCCTAGTGACAAGAGCACTTGCCTCATATACTTGAAGCCCTGGGTTCTATTCCCCAGCACCACATATACAGAAAATGGCCAGAAGTGGCGCTGTGGCTCAAGTGGTAGAGTGCTAGCCTTGAGCAAGAAGCCAGGGACAGTGCTCAGGCCCTGAGTCCAAGGCCCAGGACTGGCAAAAAAATAAAAAAGAAAGAAAAATACTTAGAAACAAACGTGTATTGCAGAGCAGCGCTAAAAGGTTGCTGATGGCTCCATTGTCTTCTTTACTCTGCAATCCTTCATTGTAGCTGCCATACCTCAAGATTAGCCGTATTTTAAATAAATGAGAGGATAGATTTATGCCCTGAATCTTCATGATATCAAAGACTTGTAATCATGAGAGCTAAGGAACTCCTGACATTAACTCTTTTCTCTTGCACAGGAAAGCTGGCCCAGAAAACATTTCCAGGCATCAAAATTATAGCCTTTTATACATAAAGGTATCCAATTGTTCATATTCCTCAATAACAGGTGCTATAAAAATGACATTGCTCAGTAAATTACATGTCAGCCTCCAACATGGTAATAGACTCTAAGAGTTTAATTCCTTAATTATATAGAAAATTGTGACTTAAGAGTTTCTCAGGAATGTTTCATAAGACAACTCCCTATAAGGTAAAGAATCCACCAAAGAAATAAAATCTCACTGAAAGCATTCTCTGAATGCCCCCCTCCCAAAATGCTTACTCTGAGAATTGCACTCAGCCCTTTTTAGGGTAACATGAGCTAGCTCATAAGTCTATTAGGCAACTGCTGATGTTATCAGAAGCCTCCTGCTAGGTGACTCTTGTGGGTCCATCTGTGACACAAGCATTTTGGGCATCCAGGCTTGGTTTCATGGCTGCACTGAATGATAGGTCGATACTTTTACTTTTTAATCTTGCAAAGTACATTTGTACCATTTGCATCAGCACTCCTTGTCTGAGCTGAAGCTGGGGGAAGTTCATATCAGTGAGACCCGGAAGCTGCCTGGAAGGACAAGGCTGTGGTGCAGGAGTGAGGAAGTCCCTCCGGAAGCAGGCTGACATCCCTGGCTCATGCAACTAGAAGGCAAAGGCAATGAGATACTTCTAGATTTAAGTAAGACTTGATCCACTGATAACAGAGGCTTGAATTTAAGGCCTTGGGCTGTAGCTTTTTGTCTGCTCAAGCTGGTGCTCTATCACCTGAACTATACCTCCACTTCCAGCTTTTTGCTGGAGGTAAGAGTCTCTCAAATTTGTCTACCCAGGCTGGTATTGAACCATGATCCTTAGGTCTCAGCATCCCAAGTAGCTAGGATAGTAGGTTTGAGCCACCTGGTCAGGTTTAGCCCCAAGTTTTAAAGTTCTTGTGGCATCTATAAAAGTTCCCCTGGTCTCAACAAGTGGCTGTAACCACTCTTAAAGACTGTCACAGGCAGCAAGAAGTCCCTGTGAATTGTGGAGCATTACTTGCGGGGTGGGGGGGGTCTGCTTGGAGGCTAGGTGAGGGCACCCCTCTGGTCCAGAAAGCCAGTTAAGGACCTGGGAGTCCCGGTCCTCTAACCAAGCCAAGCTGACCCCAAGTTGGGGTGGGGAGAACTCTGCCTAAATTAGCACTTGTGGAGGGGAGAGGGGAGAGAAGGGAAGAGGAGAGCGGGGGGAGAGGGGGACAGGGAGAACTCTGCCTAAAGCACTTTGCAAGAGACAAAGGATGACTCTGGAGAACAGAATGGAGGTTCCTCAAAAAACTCAGCATAGACCTACCCTATGACCCAGCCATACCACTCCTAGGCATCTATCCTGAACAACAGGAACCAGGATACCACAAAGACATCTGCACATCCACGTTTATCACTGCACAATTCACAACAGCCAAAATATGGAAACAACCCAGATGCCCCTCTACAGATGAATGGATCAAAAAATGTGGTACTTATACACAATGGAATTCTATACAGCAATTAGAAATGATAAAATAATGGCATTCGCAGGGAAATAGTCAGATCTTTATTTATTTATTTATTTATTTTTTTTTTTTGCCAGTCCTGGGGCTTGGACTCAGGGCCTGAACACTGTCCCTGGCTTCTTCTTGCTCAAGGCTAGCACTCTACCACTTGAGCCACAGCGCCACTTCTGGCCATTTTCTGTATATGTGGTGCTGGGGAATCGAACCCAGGGCCTCATGTATAAGAGGCAAGCACTCTTGCCACTAGGCCATATCCCCAGCCCCGAAATAGTCAGATCTTGAACAAATAATGTTGAGCAAGACAAGCCTAGAACACAGAGAAAAAAGGCACATGGTCTCCCTGATATGTGGAAGTTGGGGGCGGGGGAAGCAGAGATCATGTCTGTAAAATAACAAACTTCTTTTCAAGTGGTATTTCTACATGTTTTGGTCAGCAACTTTATATCATGTCTCTAAAACCAAACAATTACTAAATAAACATAAAAATGTCTAGGATAGACCTATCAGAGGATCACAATAGCTCAACAGCTACGTACACATGATTATATAAGATGAGGCTAAGCAAAATGAACTCCAAGAGATGGAAACAGGAGGATTTTATTGTTGTTATGTTTAATGTACTAGGTGAATTTCCTATGTGTATCCCCTGTGGTCACTGTATATGATTTTGGTACACTGGGTATTGTATATATGTTTCTCTGAGGTAGGAAAGGGAAAGAAAAATGAGGGTGTAACAAATATGACAAGAAATGTACTCACTGCCTTTATTATGTAACTGTAACCCTTCTGTACATCACCTTGACAATATTTTTTTTAATGAGAGAAAGGTCAGAGTGGAGGAGAGAGAGGAAGAGAGACAGAAGGACGAGAGAGAGAGGAAGAGAGAGAGACAGAAGGACGAGTGGAAAGGGTGAGGGAGGGAGAGAAGCATTTACCGCCCATAGGAGTACAGAAGGTCACTGTGCTACAGAAGATGTGTCTCCCTCTGACTGAAGGGATGGAAGCTGGGGTAGCAGCCATCTGAGGACATCTGATCCATCTCACCCCCATGGGGGCAGCTCCGTCCACACACAATACCAGCACTCATAGTGTTGGCGAGGTGGTTTCTTAGGAAAAGGTGAGATAATACCTCCAGGAGAGCACAGTAGAGTATCTGACAGGTGACTTTCCAAGTTTCTATCCTTCCGAATGTAACGTTAGAGGGAAGCCCTAAAGCTGCGCATCCCCCTGCTCTGTTCTCAGGAGTTCTGGCGGTGTTGTAAGGACACGGGCAGGCTGGCCAGCATTTGGGGCTGGCGGGAAGCAGCGGAGGCTATCTCCTGTCATCGGAAGATTTCCTGCTTCGTGAATAGCGGCTTTCTCTTCCAGCGTGTGACAGATGCTGGAGCCTTTGTGTGGAATGCAAGTCTTTTGGTTTTTTTAAGGGAAGTTTTCAAATGATTCACCAGGGGGAAAAACTCCCAGGCTTTGGCCCTCCCCTTCCGGGAGGGTTTTGCCCCACCTAGGAATCTTACCTGTCCATTCCTGCCATTCACTACCAGTGTGGCCCAGGTCGCAGGACTCCTGGGGGGTAATTTTGGTTTCTGACTCCACCCTCCTATGTGATTATGGACAATCTACTTGAGACTCTCCTATCAGTTTCCTTATTTATAGAGCAATGTGTGTATTAATACCTTACACAATGGGTGTGGGGAAAAGCTGAATGGAAAGTGTTTTATAAGAGCCACTTCATAAAGTGGTTTTGTTGAAATCACCTTCATATTGTATTTCAGAATTTGGGCTCCGAAAATACTCAGCCATCTATGTATGTATGTATATATGTATGATCATCATCATCATCATCATCATGGCCTTACTCTTGCTAGGCAGTTGCTCTACCACCAGGGCCATCTTTCCCTCCATTTTCATATCTCTCCATTTTCTCATTAGTTATTTCTCAAGTAGTGTCCAAAGCTGGGTCAAACTCAGACTGCTATATCCTCCTATTTAGGTTTCCCAAATAACTGGGATTTTCAAGTATACACTGCCATTTCAAGCTTGAAACTATTTTCAATATGAAATACATTTAAGCTGAAAATTATTTCATGTTGTCCTAAAAGTATCAGCTAGTGAAGGTGCTCAAAGGACTGTTTTGCAACATGGCTGACAGGTTGCAGGTCTAACGGACTTGAGTGCTTAATGGACTGTTCAAGAGGTCCACTGCAGGATATTCAAGAAGAGAAAAATCTGCCAGGCACTGGTGGCTCACACCTGTACCCCTAGCTACTCAGGAAGCTGGGATCTGAAAATTGTGGTTCAAAGCCAGCCTGAGCGGGAAAGTCTGTGAGCCTCTTTATGTCCAATTAACCACCAAAAAAAGTTGGAAGAGGAGCTGTGGCCCAAGTGGTAGACAATTAGCTTTGAATAAAATATCAAAGGGATAGCACCCAGCCCTGAGTTCAAGTCCTAGTACTGGCACACACACCACAGATGAGAAAACCTAAATGTGTTGGAGGGCCCTGCCTGCACCCCACTTCCATACTCATGTCTGTACTGTCAAGATCAGCTATGGAGCTGATAGGATAATAAAGACCACTCTATTTTTTATTATTTATTTATTTGTTTGTTTGTTTATTTTGGTGCTGGTCCTGATGTTTGAACTCAGGGCCTGGGAACTAGCACTGTCCCCGAACTTTCATGCTAAAGGATAGTGTTGCAATCCTTGAGCCACAGGGTTTTTTTGTTGTCGTGTTTTGAGGTTAATTGGAGTTAAGAGTCTCACAGACATTTCTGCCTGGGCTGGCCTTGAACCACAATTGTCAGCTCTCAGCTTCCTGAGTAGCTAGGATTACAGGCCCAAACCGTTTAAACTCTTTTCAGGTCTCACTTTCTTGATCTCCACAATGAGAAAAACAACATTTCTTCATAAAATTGTTGAGAAGTTTAAACAGAACAGTGTGTGTAGGCAGCTTGGCCCGTGGTGAGCATTCAAACAAATAGTTCTTATTTTTGTGCTTTTATGGTTTTCCTTTCCTGGTTGCTTTTTTTTCTTTTTGAAAGCAAACATTGGGTGTGTTCACTTTGTTCCTGTACTGCCTTTTCAAAATGAGAAATGTCTTAACTCATTTCTAAAATGGTTGTCTTGCCCAGTGGGTTAATTATTTTACTTAGTGCAGATGCCAAAGGCTTATGCTCTTTAGGAATCCGAGCCTGCTCAGCCCAGGCTGGCCAGGCTTGAATTCCCCAGGCCTTTGGACTCACAGCAATGCTAAGATGCTCTTCTTTCACAGATGAACAGTCAGGCTCTTGTAAGCACTAGCTAGTCCATGTCTCTGTTCTAGATCTGCTTCCTGAAGCGGATTCTTGTCATAGAAGGCCACTTCCACCTGCATTATGCCTCCTTCTGGGAGAATCCCCAAATCCTTTGTGGCCGATCTGCACCTGTACTATGAAAACAGGAAACTCAAATACTATTCTTCTATCCCCACCAGTTGCAGGAACACATTTTTTTCACTGTATGATGATTTGGTTTGCTTTGAAAATAATATATTTTGTATATATTACCTGTACTCTCTGCCTCATAGAATAGGTGATCGTCATTTGGATACGTTCTTTTGCAGTGAGAAAACTAGAATGTGTGGGAATTATGCATATTTTGTGCACCTACTATAAATATATTAACATTAAGCAATGGAAATAAGCCTCTAATGATAGTAAAAGTACTAAGAGAAACACTGCTAATAAGCATAACACCCACCTAATAATGTCTTTTGTGGCCAGGCACACTATACAAACACTCTTTGTTTTGAGCTGCATGCAAATCCTGTAAAAAAAAAAAAAAAAGTCTTGTCTCTCTTGTTTTAAAGATGAGGAAACTAATGGCAAGAAAAGTTGAATAAAGTGTCCAGGTCACGGAGCCAGAAATTCTTGGGCTGTAAAAAGAAAAAGGCTGACAATGATGGCCAAGGACCCAGGAGGACCAAGGGAGACTGGGAGACACTGTAAAGTAGATGTGAAGGGCAGCACAGTTTGTACCCAAGAAGCAAACTTCTTTCTCCCTGCTCCATCCTCCTTACTTCCACTTCCGCTGGAGCAAGGGGTGGCCACAGGCAGAGTCAACACCCAGGCTTGAGTGTGGAGACTGCTTAGCTGTGACTCCATGACAGAGAAGCAGGTCATGGCTTCACCCCAGCACAGATTGGAGAGTGGTACAGATGGCCATGGAGACAGGCCAGGGGTTCCATCTTTGTTCTGGGAACTCAAGAGGCCTGACTGAAGCAGCCAAGAAGACACTTAGACCTTGGGGCTTCCCCTTCCATGAGCTCACTCCCATCTCCAAGTAAGGGTATACAAATTCCCACTTTTCCTTCTCTGCCTCTTCCCACATCTCGTTGTTCCTGAGCCAAACCACGCGAGGGTGGAGGGGAATTGCCTTGTCTCCCTTCACTGTGATGGAGTCATGGCTGGGCAGTCTCTGCACCCAAGCGTGAGTCTGCTGAAGTCCAACGTGTTAACGTAGGTCGTAACCCTAGAGGGCTGAGCCAGCTGATTCCTCAGGGCCCATCACCAGCTGTCCTTTTCTGTCAGCGTGACTCAGAGACCATGTCCACCTTTGGTTCTCTTTCACCGTGCCCAGGCCACTCACCAGATATGGCCCGAGCATGTTTCTCAGGCCTGGCTTCCTGCCCACAGGCTCCACCGGACGTTTGACCTGGCTCTTGTGTTTGGCTGAAAGCAGGAAGAACTAAACTTAACTTAATGGCCCCCATGCCAAGTGCCCTCATTTCACAGGACATCCGGGCTTTTTCTCTGCCTTCCTGACCAGGCCCTTTGCCCCAAGCTCTGTGCCCACAAAACTCCTGTTCCCTTCTGTCATGCTCCTCTCTATACAAGGGGAAGGATAGAGCACAGCCCGGTGAGAAACTGAATTCAGTGTGTTCCTCTTTTCCTTATTTTTTAATAAGGAATTATCTGGAAAAAAAAAAACCAACCCCAGCCAGTATTCAAAACACTACTGCTAAAATTTGCAAAGCTGGCTTGGGCCTAAAGTCATGATGGCTCTCTATCCATTACCCAAGTCGTGGTCTTGGCCAGAGCAGCGGGATAATAACAGGACTTGTAATTCTCTCCCTCACACCAAGGCAATGTCTATGGCCTCTATCTTTAAAGCCCTCCAGCAAACAAATAGGGGGACTGCAGGGAGGCAGAGAGAACATGGAGGAGGGTGCTATTTGCCCTCTTCCAACAGGGAATCACAGGCCAAAACCAGGGCTGGGTACAACATTTGCAGCCTCCCCTCCTGGGGTAGAAGGAAGGGAGAGAGGAGAGTACAGCCAGATCCTACATCCCTTAAAGAAGGCAGACATTCTGAAAGTCACACTGGTAGAAAGCTACGGAATGGGGAAGTGACAGTCACCACCACCACCACCCCACCCCCCCCCCCCGCACACACACACACATACTCCTTGTGAGCCACCATCTCTATACCATACAAGGGTTGTGTGAATTAATAATGAAGCCTCAAGAGACTCATGGGAATGGCAAGGAAAAGTGGGAGACAGTGTAAGAATCAAAGGAAACCTTAGAAATATGCAATGAATAGGACTCAAGGCCAATTCAGAAATCCAAGTATTCTCTACCCAGTTTTTCCCATTGCTGCACTTTATGTACTGTAACGGGAAGAAGTCACAAAGTATGGCTGCCACTCCTTAGGTAACAACTCCTTCCTCATCCATACACCTTTTCCTAGCCTCTCTCAGACTGGATTTTTTTTTGTTTACATTACTTATACTGTTTATTGAATCAGATCTTCGTTATTTAATTAGTTCAAGTTTTAAAGTTGGACTGAAATAACCCAGTTTCCAACTTTTCACCTTCTCTGAAATGGTGGGAAGCAGTCGTGCCAGGTCAAAGGGAAATCTTATCCTTGGGACAGAATAGCCAGTGAGCTCACATCAAGAGTTGCCAACCACTCCCTCTGAGAGGATTTCCTTCATACCCAGGAAATCACTGGGTTTGCTATAGCAGGTTAGCAGGAGGGTGCGACCCCTGCTACTACTTCACAGGGTGTCCTTATGCCCTGGGAGGTTTGATTGAGGCCACAGAAACTTTGAAGCAAAAAAGAATTTGTTTAGGACAGCTGGCTAATCTTCTTGGATTAGTCAAGTTGGAGTCAACTTGACAAGATACAGACTTGTTAAGAATAGCAGTGAACACTTGACAGATTCCCCCCATTAATGTTACATTTAAAAATAGCTAGAGGCTTAACATTTTTTACAAAAATAACTCGGCATCTGAATACAAGTGTGACCCATTTAGGGAGAAATTGATGGTAGCTCTGTTCTTTGATGAGCTCATAAACAAGAGATATTTGCTTTTGCATATAGGGTAAAAGCTAGCCTATCAAAGAGGAAACAAAGTTTTGTGAGGTTTTCCTCTAAGGACTATCATTTCCTCTTTGAAATCAGACATTTCTCATGATCCCAGAGGAGATAGGAAGAATTCAAGCTTCTGGAGCCCTATTTTGATTCTAGAGTTAGAAATTACATTTAAGTTTGAGGGGGTGACGGAGGATGCTTACTGCGTGTTACAAATCAGATATTTTTACATGGTGCATTGTGGAATATATGTGATTGTGTTATATAAGATTTTAATACTAATTTTGCTGGGTGTATTTCTCATGAAGCCTCAAAATGCTGTTAACAAATGTCAATTTACTAGGTAAATTGATTTGGGACCAAAAAGGGTATTTGTTACGTGTGTGTGTGTGTGTGTGTGTGTGTGTGTGTGTGTGTGTGCCACTACTGAGATTTGAACTCAGTCAGGGCCTGGGGCACAGTCCTTTAGCTTTTTGTTCAGTGCTGGTGCTCTACCACTTGAGCTACAGCTCCACGTCTGACTTTTTGGTGGTTAATTGGAGATAAAGAGTTTCACATGGGGCTGGGGATATGGCCTAGTGGCAAGAGTGCTTGCCTCGTATACATGAGGCCCTGGGTTCAATTCCCCAGCACTACATATACAGAAAACGGCCAGAAAGTGGCACTGTGGCTCAAGTGGCAGAGTGCTAGCCTTGAGCAAAAAGAAGCCAAGGACAGTGCTCAGGCCCAGAGTCCAAGCCCCAGGACTGGCCAAAAAAAAAAAGAGTTTCACAGACTTTCCTGTCTGGGTTGGCTTCAAACATGGATCCTCAGATCTCAGACTCCAGAGTAATTAGAATTACAGGCATGAGTCATGAGTGCCCAGATTTTTCATTTTTTTAAACAGACAAAGTCTTGTTTATTTTTTATTATTAATTTTTGGCCAGTTTTTTGCTCAAGGCTAGCACTGTGCCACTTGAGACACAGCGCCACTTCTGACCGTTTTCTGTATATGTAGTGCTGGGGAATTGAACCCAGGGCCTCATGTATACGAGGCAAGCACTCTTGCCACTAGGCCATATCCCCAGCCCACAAAGTCTTGTTTAAAAGCAAGTCTCAATGGTCATTATTTTTCTTTGTCAGCAACTGATGTGACATGGACTGAAGAAATTAAAGAAAAATGTTTGAAGCTAACTTTCTCTAGTCTATATTGTTTTCTACCTCTATAGAGCATGGCTTTTCCAGATGAATGAATAGTGGAGACAGAAGCCGCCCTTGGGAGCAAGTGGATGCAGTTGCCAACAGCCCAGAACAATGAGGAGAAAAGGAGGGGGAGAGCAATGGGATGGAAACAGAGACCGAGACCTAAGGAAGGAAGAAAGAAAAGGAGGGGAAGGGAAGGAGTTTATCAGATGGGATTAGAGGCTTATATACCTATATGTCTAGAGAGATACAGACACACAGATGCCAAAACTTTATTCTCATTTTTCTGTGGGAGAAAAGCTGGTGAAACTTTTATCTTAACTCAAGTATAATTATTTCATAGAACTTTCTTGCACTTGATTTCCACTGGGGAGCTGTACTTTTAGCTTGCACAGAGGTATCTCGTCAATTTGGTGAGAACCACCCTCCATGTATAATTGAGGGAGCTGATCAAGACCACCCTGAAACTAAAGGAGGCCTGGAGTTTATGACCAGAATTCCTATGGCTTTGCCAATGTTACACAAACCTTTAGAAGAACACTGCTTAGAGTCCAAGTACCAGCACCTGCTCGAAGTTAGCATAGGGGCCTCAAGTGTCCCGCCCCAAGTGTCTGTGATGGGCAGGTGACACCAGCCACTGTGCCTAGTATAGTGACAGGCCACGGAAGATCCACGGTCACTAGAGGAGCCTCACGAGAGCAGGCCGGTCCCTCCCAAGCCATTCCAACCGCGGATGGAAGTCACTTCCATGTGAAATGCACATTCTCAACACTAACCATTGACATTTCCAAGCCAACAAAACCGAGATGTTTTCTTTGGCTGATTCACTTTCAAATATGACCTGAAACCCCCCAGAACTGGTGACAATGTTTGTAAAGAATTTGCCCAGTATTTAATTGTAAAGCATACAACCTTTACTGATTTCTAGCATTCAGTTTTAGCTGGAATCAAGTGCTATCTTCAAGCAAATCCAATTAGCAAAAGACACCCAATCAAGCCCGGCACCTGTGGCTCTTGTCTGTAATTCTAGCTGCTTAACAGGCTGAGATCTGAGGATCCAGGTTCAAAGCCAACTGGGGAAGAAAAGTCTGTGATACTCTTATCTCCAATTAACCATTAAAAGGTCAAAAGTGAGCTGTGCCTCAAGTGTGTTAGAGCACCAACCAGCCTTGAGCACAAAAGCAGACCCTGAGTTCAAGCCCTAATACTCACACTTTTTAAAAATGACACCAAGTCACTTAGAGATGCAATTTCAATTTTTTTTTGAGGACTGTGATAATTTGGCACTACTCTGGGCACAAATTTACCGAGTTTTGGCTCAGACATTCTGTCTTCTTTTTTTTTCATTTTTTCCAGTCCTAGGGCTTGGACTCAAGGCCTGAGCACTGTCCCTGGCTTCTTTTTGCTCAAGGCTAGCACTCTACCACTTGAGCCAATTCACTCACTTTGGGCTTTTTCTGTGTATGTGGTGTTGAGGAATTGAACCCAGGGCTTCATGCATGTTAGGCAAGCACTCTACCACTAAGCCACATTCCCTGCCCCAGACATTCTGTCCTCTTTGCTAAGATTCCAAAAATGAAGCCAAGTTACCCACAAAGATGTCTGAAGTTTATTCTAAAATGCTTTAATTATCGAAAACCTTAGAATAACACAAGAAGCTTAAGTACAGACCGTGGAGACCTAAAATCTTCCATAATTGCCTTTGCTAATTCCCCTTTCATGGCTGGCTGAGCCGCTCACTCTTTGGGGTAGTTTTTTGTTTTTTTTTTTTTTTAATATGAAATGCCTTAGATAAAAATAGCAAGATTCCTACTAGCCAGTTTCTTTATGGTTTCTATTTGTAAAGGATAACCAAGTACCCAAGCCTGGAGTTTGAGACTCTCACCTACTGCACTACAACCCAGGCCGCCAGGAAAGGCTTCCATGCTTCGTTGGAGCAAGTGAGAAAAAAGAAATAGAGCAGCAATTACAAACAGGCTGTGAACCATTTCCTGCAGCATAGTTAAGTTTCTGGAATCTCAAAAGGGTGTGTCTACCAAGTTAGTCCAAAGTTCCAGAGAAACCACTTCACGTGTGTGCTGTATCCATTCCACAGAAAACTACACAGCCATTACAAGAGCGCTGAAAATCAAGTTCAGCTTCAGAGAGAGCTTTTCATGCAGTGTTGCTCGTCCTAAGTAGACCTTTACTTGTAGGTTTAGATATAATCCATCAAAACAAAAAAAGACTGAGGAAATATCTACTAAATGCCAACGACCATTTCCTGGTTGAGATCTGAGGTTTTTCCCTCCTTTTCTTCTTCCTCTCTGAATGTTCTCCATATGCTACCACAAGCATTCACCGTCTATGTGCAGTTACAAAGATGTTTGCTAAGTTTCCTGAGTACCAAGTAAAAGGCTGAGACCTCATAAACCTCTTCCTGCTTCCAGTATCATCCCGCCAGCCCTGATAAGCCCGCAGGACCTGTCACACTGGTGAAAAAAAAGATGAAAAATCAGACCTAAATATGAACCTCAACACTAGCACACACTACCCAAGTGACGTTTGCAATGCGGTTAACTCAACGACCCTCAAGTTTCTTGTCTAGAAAATAAGGAACATGTGGCTACCTTCTGCCAACTAGGGGGAGTTATTTTCGACAAATGAAGTGTTATTAAGTGAAAACAATTTGTAGATTACCACACAATCTCCAGCTGCCAGCTCACAATTTCCTTGCTGTCCACGCAGCGCAGGTTTGGAAGAGCAAGGCTAGTTTGGTAGGACGCCTTCTTGCAGGTGGGTTGGGTCCACTTGCAGACATTATGGCTCATTTCTGACAGAAATGCTATTATCAAAATTGAATTTCCTTGCTTGTCTCATGAATAGTCTTTCTAGTTATTTTCCCAATCCATTATTGAAGCAAAAGTCTTTAAGAAACACATACTCCCTCTCTCTGGAATATGAGGAAAGCGGTGTAGAAGGAGGAGGACCGGTTTGTAAGGTGCCCTGCAGTAGCGCCCTGTGTGGTCACGGGCTGCAGGGCTGGAGGGTTACAGGCCCAGGGTCATGAAGCACAATGAAAACCAGATCTGCTGAAATCCACAGGCTTGCTCAGTGGGACTGTTATGCCCAAGTTGCAAGAAGACCACCAAGAAGACCACCGAGAGCCAGACATTCTGAAATGCAAAAGCGAGGCTTTATTCAGGCGAGCTGCAGGTCGGGCCTCATCCTACCCACCGACACAGCGGAGGTTAGGAGGAAGCCCCGAGCTGAGTTTTCACAGAGCTTATAAAGGCAAAAAACCAAGTTACAGCAATCAGGTGTTTGAGCAAGATTAGGATACGGGTACAAATCTGATTGGCTCAGGGCTGGAGGTATTCCGGGGCGGTTAGAAGTTAAGCATTCCCAGGCGGTTAGAGTTAAGCAGGGAGTATCCTCACTGGCTGGGTCCTAATAAGCTTGTCCTGCTAGCCGGGATAATTGGTGGTCTGGGTTACTCATAGTTTAAACAGACAACAAAACGGGGGCTGCCTGAAAATGGGGTTTACTTTAACTCTTCAGGACATTGTTCTGCCAAGGGCTAGGCAATAAAAACAGAAACTCAAATTAGTCCCTTCCCCCTCCTGTACTCAGGTTTGAGCTCAGACCCTCACCCTGGCTAGACCAAACACTCCACCATATGAGCCACAACCCTAAACCATTTTCGCTGGAGGCTAGCCATTAAGCTCTGTCCTTCCGTGTGGGCCTCCCGGGAAGTTGTCACACGTGTCTACCACCACAAAATCACAACATCACAAAAAGTGCTTTGTCAATTGCAAATTTTCAGCATAAAAACAAACCATCATTGTGTACAAGGAAATAACATCATTCCGAGTTCTACTAATTATGAGTAGGCCCGGAAGTGCATTCAACATAATAGATCTCTTACCTTTAGGTATTGTGTGGTGACTTCCGCAGTGCTGGTCCTGAAAGGTGCTCAGGAAACTGAGGCAGGAGACAAGGTGATTTGGTGGGAGTTTGTGATGCGAAAACGCCTTCTCCAAAGTGTGGTTCCCAAACTCCTGGTAGCAGCAGCAACAGAATTGCTAGCCGGCTGCTTATGGGGTGAGCCCCACATCCAGGGCTTGATTTCTTAGGTCTGGAATGGGCCGGAGAATCTGCATTTTAAACAAGCTCCCAGGTTTACTGAGGCTGCTGATTCCAGGCCCTGACTCAGGCAGGGGACAGGCAGCCTGCAGCATAGTGAGGAGGAAGGCAGATTTGTTTCACAGGGGCTCACATGGGGGAGAAAGAAAAGCTTTGTACTCTAAAGGGGTACGCTGCAAACCTGGTTGATTGTTGATTGGCTTCCGCTAGCTGGAGGTGCACATGAGGGAACAGGTAGGGCTTATGTGCTAGCCCTCCGGCCCTGCTGACAAAGCCAAGCCTACAATGGGCAGCCATGCATTCGCTCCCTATTTGTCTTCCATTTGTGGCTAAGCCTTCCCAGCTCCCTGTTCATTCAAGCCACTGCTCTTCGAACAACTTAGTGATGTCCATCCTGCAAGAACCAAGATGCTCTTTTTAAATCTTTCAAAACTATGTAAAACCAAGGTGTTCTTTTTTAATCTTTTAAAACTATGTAATAGCCAAGCACTGATGGCTCACATCTATAACCCTAGCTACTCAGGAAGTTGAGATCTGAGGATCGAGGTTCAATGCCAGTCTGGGAAGAAAAGAATGAATCACCCCCAAACCCGAAGTGGTGCCATGGCTCAGGTGAGCACAAAGAGGCTCAGGGACAGGGCCCAGGCCCTGAGTTCAAGCCCTACAACCGACAAAAAAAAAATAAGTAAAAATAAAACTATGTAATAATAGATTTGAAAGTTTGCCAAATGCACAAGGAAAACTGAAAGAAAAATCTCTGCTTGGCATCAGTGGCTCTTGCCTGATCAATCATCCACAATGTCTGATGAACTGAAGCATCACGGAACAGTTCACTCTTTTCACTTTCACCTTTAAAAATAGTCTTCCACAGTATTCTGTATTTGTGAAGAGGAGATTGGAACTATTTCAGTGGCAGAACAAGTTAGTGGCCAGTTTTCCAACAACTGGGGTAGAATAATAGTGTTGAAGTCCAGTATTACAGAGACATTGGTGATAATAGGGCCTAGAACTTGCTCTTGTGCAAGCCAATCTCTAAAGAGGTGTTAGAACATAGAAATAACAAGAAAACTTAATCTCACACTGCAGAGTTTGTTATAGCACAGGTTTTCTGACACCCCCCCCTCACCTCAAGTTTCTCGTTTTCTAAGTCAAATATGGAAGCCAAGGATTTGTATTTATTTCCAACATATTCCCAGTATTGATGTTGCTGGTGAGGGAACTATCTGTAATTGTTGGCTTTTCGTTACCCTAAACAAAACCCCTGAGATAAAAAGAGGAAAGCTTTATGTTGGCTCAGGGCTTGCCTTGGGGCCCGTGGTGAAGCAGCAACTTGGCAGATAGCAGAGCTGCTGCCCCCTTCCAGGCAGGACGTGGGGAAAGGGAGCCAGGAAGGACTCCCAGAATCCCCTTCATGTGAAACCTCAAACCAGGCCCCATCTCCGTGTGTTTTCACCACTCCTGGAACTCCAAGCTGGAGATCAAGCCTCATGAGCCTGACTCATGAGCCTGTCTGTGGCAGCCATGCTAGAGAGACCCTGTCACTTTGGAAATCATTGATTTAGATGAGCTTTGCTCCGTCAGTGTTGGTGCTACTGTTGGTCAGAACATTATTATATGGGACTGTCATGTGCTTTGTAGGGCTTTTAAAAAAATAAGACATAGCATTCTACCCAAGTAGATACCAATACTGCCCAAATTGTGATAACCAAAGCTGCTTCTAACTATTGCCAAATGTCCCTCAAGGGCTAAAACTAGCCCAATTGGGAGTCACTTCAGTACCATTCCTTAAAGCAAGAAGATCCAGACAGAGGAAGAACTGACATACAACATGAAGATGAGCACGAAATCACAGAGCCCAGCCCACAGGATGGGGATCTACACTGGCAGCAATTAAATGCTCAAAAATCTTTTTAGAAAAATCAGTGAATGTTACCCTGGAAATCTCAACTGCTTACCATACTCTGAAAAACCTCAACTTTCTCAGATCTCCAAGAGGCGATTAGAAAGAATGAAGATTTCTTTTTAACTTGAATTATGCATTTAGTCGATATTTGAGTCCCTGGGCTGGTCACAGCTCTCAGGTGTGAAGGTGTCGAGTACATTTTGTCTCATTTGGATAAGGACTATTCTTCCATGATTTTTTTTCCATCAAAAAATTACTGGAGGTGTAAATACAATGTTTTAGTTGAATACAATCACTAGTAAAAAGGCTTTTCATCTACAATACATGTTTGTGCAGTTTACTTATGAATTATCCTGTCTTTCCATAAAAGAACTTGAAGCAAATGTTTGTAACAGAATTATACATTGTAAGTCACGTGCTAAAAGATAATGTGGATTGCACCTGTGTGTGATGATGCAAGCACCTCTTTTTGGAACAAAACATCACTCAACGCCCTGGGTCTCGCTTCTTGTTGCATGCACATACACACAATAGACAACTGCTTTATTAACAGCGTTTTTATTTACAAAGAGTTGTTTTTATTTTGGCCATTTGGAAAACCACTAACATTTTTCACTTTAGAAAACATTAAATAACAAGTATGGTGTTATACAGTACTTTGGATAACTTCTTCCATCAGTGTAGTGCAATGTATTATTGGCACCTTACAAGAAAAATGTTCAATTCTTTTCCTCTTCCACCTTCAGCTGTGCAGTTATATAACCCAAAAGGAAATGAGTCATTAAACATGGACCTAAGACCATATTTGCTGGCCTGTATTCAAGGATCAGTGATGTATAGCCCCCTCCAGCTCTGCCTCTACGAAGCACAATAACAAAGCACCTTCTCTGGGCCTTATTTCTTTGTAGCCTTCGGGAGATTCTAGTTAAGAAGGACTGAGGAAGTAAAGGGATGGTCCAAAGCTATTGTGAATGACAGACACTGCAGTAGTGAAAGTAACATGCCATACACAAGGCAGAGAGAACCCACCTAACACATTTTTCTCTCATCTGTGCTCTTTGGCAGGTAGATAGATATCTAAAACATCCTCTCTAGAGTAAGCAAAAGGTTCAAACCTTTACTAAGGGAAAAACAAAAAGGATTTAGTACCCCCTTCACTTAGGCCATTCCTAAGATACTCAAATATCTGTCCATCACAACCTCTGTACAAATAAATAGCTCAGGGGGTCATGCTGGGTTTTAAAAAGTATTTATTTTAACTTTTCATTCTGCCTTTTGTTTTAATACTGCTAGGTTTGCCATCCAGGAAGAGACGTTTTAGTGAGTCAGCATCTTCCCCTTTTGCTGCTTTTCCACTAGGAGGTCAAAGGGGAGATGCCTAATTTAGCGCCTGTCCCAAATTACTTCCTTCTGAAGACTTTGATTACGCCTTCATCACAGGATCAAAACATGGGGGGGGGGGGGGTTGGGGGAGGGGTTCTGCAACCTTTTGCTTTACCTTGAGGTAAGCACATCTTAAATAAGCTTATAGTTAAAGCAGAGGGAAAGATGGATCTTCACTTTTTTTTTCTTGGTATAAGATTTTAATTTAACAACTGTCCATACCAGCAAACGCTTCCTCCCCCTCTAGCCTAGGCCTGTATCCTCTTGTCCTGTTCCCAGTACACATTGAGCACAGAAGATCACTGTCACGGCCCCTGTGCCAACCCTTCATACACTTCAACACCATCAATGCTTTGCCCCTCTGTCTTCTTTGCTCCGGGCTGAATAATCCCAGTTCCTTTAATTTTTCATCATAGATCTTTTTTTCCAACCCTTTAATCAGCTTTGTCATTCCTGGCAAAAACAGCAGAAAATGGTTTGGATTACTTAATCAGAAATAAAGAGAAGGCTAAGGAGTAAGATAACTTTTTTTTAGAAAGCTGTGTCTTTTTTTTTCCAATAGAAAAGTGAAATGTGCAAGAAGAACACAGCTGGAGTGCACAAACAGAAGAAGTCGAGTGTGGGAATCTCACCCCAGCGCATCCAGTGCCTCTGTGCATAGGACCTGTTTCCTCTTTAACTGGACACAGTGTCTAAGTGAGGAGCTTCACTGGCTGAAACTTGTAGCCATTTAAAATTTAGTATGCCAATGGTCCCAGTGGAGCTTAGGCTACAATTCCTCTCCCCTGGCCTTCATAGCTAGGATCGTTCCTCTGAAACAACCACAACAGTTACCAAGCTGCCTAGAGATGACCAGGTAGAGCTGTGTTAGGAGGGCACAAGCTTTTGGTGTGGAAGTCTAATGTGAAACAGTGAAGGGCTCTATAGTAACTGCAGTTCCTTGTCTCCCTAAATAATTTACTTCCCTGGGTAGAGATCACACTCAAGGCCAGTTAACCAAAATCCATCATTCCAAAGCCACAACCTGACATGCCTGCTGGCTCTCTCCAGCTGCCAACATGACGCTGTGGAACTGGAGGAGATTTCACCATATAATTTTAAACTCAAGCAATCACAAGCTGCCTTTGACCTTGCAACTAGAGTCTGTAAATATTAGGAACATGTAAATACTTAATATTATTAGCACACGTACACAAAACACTGTAATACTAACGAGGGGATTGCATGCCCGTTCTACATAATTTGTCTTTGAAAGAAAAATAACAGGTAACAAGAGTAAATGGGTTTTGATATGTTATACACACCCTTCCTTTATGAAGTGAAATGGCAGTAAAAGTCAGAGTTCAGGTCAGGCCAGGCATGAGGAGAATAGATCAATCTCACAAGTGTACTGTACATCCTATCTGAAAGTCAACACTACTCTTGGTACAACACTGAACAGATAACAATGGCTAGTTGCACAGATTCCTTTTGAATGCTTCTCCCATAATTTGCTACAAAGAACAAACCAGGATGAAGGACAATACAGGTCATCATGTACATCAAAGGCCTTCTTAAAGGAAACACAACACGGAAGGCAACACCCCAAATGTCTTGGACATGGTTACAGATGCCCCTGTGTCTGAAGGATGAAGGGGTTATTGTTCATTGGGATTGCACAAAAGCAGGGTAATGCTTCCTCCTGAACCACTGACCCACTCTTCCCCTGGGCCTGATAAAGAGGGAAGAGAGAATAGAACGTGAGCATTGGAAAAAGAAGAGGGAACAACACAGAGTTCATTGCTAGTTCTGGAGTTGTTTAGCGTTCTTCTGAGCAGTGGCCTTTTTTCAAGCTCACATCATCCAATCCAATCTCCCCAGTGTGACCACGCCTCTTTTCACCTTTGAAGATGACCTAGGGAGAGAACGCACATACCAGTCAAGCTTCCTCTACCCCTTTCCAATGCCTGCTCATTTACAAGGGAAAAGGCAGCCCTTCCCCAAAGTTCAACGTTAAACTTATGGACAAGATCATAGTACAGTTGACAGTGTCACCAGTGGCTTGTCAAATTGTTCATCAACCACAATACTCATAATGAGCTACTCTTTCAAAAGCCATTTTCCACCTTATACATAAACTGCTTTGGTACATTGAAAAAAATTAATACATCACCTAAAATGAAGACAAATAAAGGAAAGAAGGTATATTGGGAGGAGAGGGTGAGAATATTGAAACGGGGTGATATTGATCAAGATGTACTATATTCATAAACTGCTTTGGCAAATGGCAACTTTTTTGTGCAACTACTTAAAGATAGTAAGACTATTCAAAAATAAAAATAAGACACTAAATGGGAAGCCATTCTAAACTATGGACAGATTCATTTTGGAAGTAGCCACGAAGTAGACACTTTTGCCAAAGATTACCAAAGAGAAGGAAGAAGTCTGTGAGAGAATATAAGAGTGCAGAAATTGAGAGCCAAAGATGAGGGTGATCATAGTCATGCAGCCATGGTAGAGATTTCTTAATTCCTCTTTGGATGACTATAGATTTATTCATTGCCACAAATGAAACCCACTGGAACACCCACACTGTTATTTAACCTACATGGAAACCAAATGTTTCCATTAGTCTTGTATTGTATCTTCTTTAGACCATCCCTGGGCCATTTTAGTACAAGACGAACCTTTCAGTATTATGGTCTGAAACGATTTCTTCTCCTTTTTTTTATTTCCCCACATAATATAAATAGTAAGAAAAATGACTGTGTTTTGTTAGATCAAAGGATAAAACAAAACCCAGGTGCCCTATTAAAAGCTGTACTACCCTCTCTCAAATAGTTTCCAGAAACTACATCAATCCACACAGATGCTTTCTTATAGGAAAAGTTTTAGAATCATCGACATAAAGATGACCTGTTTCCAAATGCATTCATTGTTTGCAACCATATCCTAGATCCTTTTCTTGCTACCAATCATTTCTTTATTGTTGAAAATAAAATGTGGATATTCAATCAAAGCCCCTAGTCCCATATTGGTCCCCACCAGAGGCTGTTTAGCTATATCCTCTGAGGAAGGTAGGAAAATAGAAACATTTATAGAAACATTTAAAATCAGAAAAAAATTAGCCATCTCCACAATAATTTCTGAGAGTAGAAGTTGGAAGGTGAAGGAAGTAAAGGAAAAAGAAACGCAGGTACAAGGAAGCATACCACCCAACCCCCTTTGAAGTTCCTGTCAATTTCTAAAAATCTTCTATTCCTAAATTTTATTTCTATTCCAAGGGGCCTTCAAATAGAGAGAGAAGAGAGAGTGGGAGGGAGGGGGGAAGTCAAAGGTTGCAATGGAGGCAGATGAGACAGCAGAAAGAGGCACAGCGCATGAAGTCACCATGGCCAGAAACCCCAGGAACCTCTGGTCTGTGCCTGAATTCCCACACGCCAGGGGCTCCTCTGAAAGGACAACCTCCCAGCTGCCTCCTCGGTAGACTACTTACGCTCTTGATGTCAGCCCCTCGCAAGGTGAGGTGTGTCTGCCTCCAGCCATGGCCTCCGTTTCTTCCCCACAGGGCTGCCCCATGGGCACCGTGCTTCCTCACAAACACCTGCAGTGTGCCGGAATGCAGCCCCGTCACCTTGTGCCTGAACGACAGGCACAGGTCCCCTGATTGCATGAGGTGGCCCAGAGGTAGCACCAAGCGAGCGGCTTTTCCCCCTGGGGCCTTGGCTGCCGACACAGTCAGATACTGTCCACCTGCAATGGGAAAAGCAGGGTGTGTGTGTGCGCATGCGCAGGCGCCAAGCTCCTTTTCTAGGGCAAACCACAAGGGCAGGACTTTTTCTTTTCTCATGATCTTCAGACTGTGACAATCATCAGTAAAGAACTCTACAGGGCTTGTAAGGCAACGCACATGACTGTGTGTAGGCCCATCTCTAATTCTATGGTGCTCACAGGAAACATGTTGCTCACAGAGAGTGGATGTTATGCCAAAGGCACGCAATAATGAAGACTCTAAACTTTCCTAAGAGTGTTGCAATAAACTACAATTGAGCATACTCAGCACATCCTGATACTTAGCCGAATTAGGACTATGCTGTTCAACACCCCCTGACAGGTTGCCCGGGGAATCTGGTAGCTATCATCTTCAATTTCTGGGGAGACTTTTCTCTGTGTGGGTAACTAACCTCTGGGGCACTAAAACATATTGTCAACTAAAGAGCATTATTTCTGTTTCTTCTCTCTCTCGAATTAAAGAACAAACAAATAAAAACCAACTCTAGAGCGAGATACTTTTCTCACAAAGGTTCACTGAATGCCACTCAGATGACAGGAGCCCTGAGAACCCCGCATCCTCCACGGCATCTGGGTTATTTAGAGGTTAGTGATTAGATTAAAACAAATCTACAAGTCTGTTTTACTCACAGATCCCACTATACAAAAATCTTAATAAATCTTTCACTTTATAGAGAACACTCTGATGATATGTCCTTCCCTCTGCTATTAGGGAACTGCAATTCAAAGAAGAGGGTGCGGGCTAGGAATATGGCCTAGTGGCAAGAATGTTTGCCTCGTATACATGAAGCCCTGGGTTCGATTCCTCAGCACCACATATATAGAAAAAGCCAGAAGTGATGCTGTGGCTCAAGTGGTAGAATGCTAGCCTTGAGCAAAAAGAAGCCAGGGACAGTGCTCAGGCCCTGAGTTCAAGCCCCAGAACTGGCAAAAAAAGAAGAGGGTGCTGGTGGCTCACACCTGTAATCCTAGCTACTCAAGAAGCTGTGGTTCAAAGCCAGCCTGAGAAGGAAAACCTGTGAGAGTCTTATCTCCAATTAATTACCAAAAATGCCAAAGTGGAGGGAGCTGTGGCTCAAGTGGTAGCGTGCCAGCCTTGAGCAAAATAGCTCAAGGACAATGCCTAGGCCCTGAGTTCAAGCCCTAGGACCATCACACACACAGACATGCGCGTGCGCGCGCGCATACACACACACACACACACACACAAGTTTAAGGTGCTTCTGAAGGGAAAGTTAGCAAGCTAGCAGAAGTATTTTGAAATGTAATCTAAGTACAAATGGCAGTCCCTCTAGGAAGTTGTGGGTTTTGTTGTGGTTGTTTTTTAAATCTCAGCCAATTAAAAAACACAATATGTTTCAACATGAATCTATCCACAGGAAAAACGTGTCAGAATTCTGAATGTATCTATCTGCTTTTGTAGAAATCCCATTTACTTCTCAGTTAAAACATAGATCATCTCCTTTTTTTTTGTTTTTTGGATTTTTGTGTTCTTTGCTTGTGTGTGTGTGTGTGTGTGTGTGTGTGTGTGTGTGTGTACTAGGACTTGAACACAGGGCCTTACAGCTATCCCTGAGCTTTTTTGTTCAAGACTGGCTCTCTACCACTTGAGCCACACCTTCATTTCTGGCTTTTTGCTGGTCAATTGAAGATAAGAATGTCACAGACTTTTCTATGCAGGCTGGTTTTGAACCAGATCTCAACCTTCTGAGTATCTGGGATTACAGGTGTGAACCACCAGCAGCCAAGCCCCTGTCCCTCATTTATTTATTTATTTATTTATTTAGGCTGATCCTGGGGCTTGAACCCAGGGCCCGGTCCCTGTCCCTGATCCTCTTTGCTTTCAAGGCTAGCATTCTACCACTTGAGCCACAGGGCCACTTCCAGCTTTTTATAAGTAGTTTATTGGAGATTAGAGTCTCATGGACTTTCCTTCCGGTCTGACTTTTAACTGTGACTGTCACATTTCAGCCTCCTGCGTAGCTGGGATTACAGGCGTGCACCTCCAATGTTTGGCTTTCATCTCCTTTGTGAATGCTTAATTTGAAGAAGACCTGATAAGATTTGGGATGTCTTGTTTTTTTGTTTGGTTTTGTTTTTGTTGCCAGTCCTGGGGCTTGAACTCAGGGCCTCAGCACTGTCCCTGGCTCCTTTTTGCTCAAGGCTGGCACTCTGCCACTTGAGCCACAGCGCCACTTCTGGCTTTTTCTATATATGTGGTGCTGAGGAATCGAACCCAGGGCTTCCTGTATATGAGGCGAGCACTTTACCACTTGGCTATATTCCCAGCCTGTTGGGATGTCTTCTTAGTTATATGTATTTGAGAGAACACCGAGTACCCTTTAGATAATTACCACATGCCCCTGTGGAGAACAACCTTCTAGAACCAACCTGACGTAGCACATAGTAGGGATTCAAGGTCATTGTTTCGACAATGCTATTTCTAGAATATGGTCCCAAACCAGGAAAGATGCCCTTGACTCCTGCACTTGAACTACTAAAATCACTTTTGTTTCCTTTTATCTTCCCTCCTCCCCCAACTCCTTTCTTCCACACATGAATCCAAAACTACTTTAGGCCAAAATATTTAAATGAACTTTAAATGGCTACCTATAACTCAGCTTTTGACTCATCACAAGGACTCGGATTAAGACAAGGATATTAGATTAGCAGTGAACCTGCACGTTTTAAGAAAACAAGGATTATCTTAAGTCTTTGTGGAATGTATACTAATATCATTTTGCGAGACAATGCATGCAAACAAAACCACCTAACAAACCATGGTATCCTAGGAAAGATTTGAATAATCCTTTAGTAGATGTAAAAAACTCTGAAAGTTAGATAGCCATGACTAGGACTATAAATGTTCCACAGCTCTGTACCAGGGACTTCTCTATGTTATCTAAGGAAGTGTTACCCACTTGCAATAGTAGCTAAGAGGAGAGCATCTCAACCTGTTAAATTAAAATTTCACTCCTGATTCCAAAATACTGGCTTAAATGTACAATTTCATTCAATATTTTTTAAACAGTTAAGAGAATCACAACATCTAAAGAATTAGGTGAGCTGGTAAAAGTACCAGGAGGTGGGAGACAAGGACCACAGTCCAACATGAATTCTTATCTGAAAAATAAAAGTAAAAAGGGCTAGGGGTGTAGCTCAAGTGGTAAAGGTCTAGGGTTGAAACCCTAGTCTTATAAAAAAAATGGGGGGTGGGGGGTTGAAGTAATGTATAGCTGCTTAACCAAAAAGTTTATGTATTAAAATTTCACTTTACCTTTAATTCTATACTGGTTATTATCTCCACAGGTTTTCTTTTTTTTTTTTTTAATTTTGTTTTGTTTTGAAACCTGTCCTGGGGCTTGCACTCAAAGACTGGGAGCTGTCCCTGAGCTCTTTTGCTCAAGGCTAGTGCTCTACCACTTGAGCCATAACTCCACTTCTGGCTTTTTGTGATGCTTAACTTGAGATGAGAGTCTCAGACTTTCCTGTCCAGGCTGGCTCTGAAGTGTGATCTTCAGATCTCAGCTTCCTGATAGCAAGGATTTCCAGCATGGACCACAGGGGCCCAGCTTACAGTTAAAATTTACAAAGAAAACCTACAATCCATTACTTTAGTGTGTGATTTCTGTGGCTAATGAAAGATATAGGAAGTTACGGTACATTTTTGCTTATATTTTATAGTCTGGATAAGAAATTGCTCAAATAAAATGAATCCTAAATGCTGAACCCAAAGATAATTTCCCTATATAAACACATGCATGTAAACATGCATTTCTGAGGATACTGTAGTCCTGGAGATTATACTTAGGCCTTTTGTTTGCTAGGGTCTTGGGTTTTGCCCATGGTTGGACATTTCCTACCAATCACTTCTTGCATTGTTACCCTTTTTGGCTTATTTCTGGCTGAGATCTTGCTAACTTTTTGCCCAGAGTTGCCTTGAACCTCAGTATTTCCAAATTCTGCTGCCTGTATAGCTGGGGTTACAAACTTGTGCCATCTTGCCTAGCTGAATATGAGTTTTTTAAAAAAAGAAATACTACATTTGCAACTCTATAGCTTGCTTTTTTCATTAAAATATCACAAGTATTTCTTTATGTCAGGAAATAATGATATTTTGTATAGTTCTAAGAATGCCATTAATCATTTAGCCAATTTTTTATTGGAGAACATTTAAGTATCCAAATTTTCACTTTTTTTTTTTTTTTTTTGCCAGTCCTGGGGCTTGGACTCAGGGCCTGAGCACTGTCCCTGGCTTCTTCTTGCTCAAGGCTAGCACTCTGCCACTTGAGCCACAGCGCCACTTCTGGCCATTTTCTGTATATGTGGTGCTGGGGAATTGAACCCAGGGCCTCATGTATGCGAGGCAAGCACTCTTGCCACTAGGCCACATCCCCAGCCCCAAATTTTCACTTTTTAAGAATGAAAAACACTATCAAGGAGACAAGCAAAAAAGTTATATCAAAGTTGAATGTTTTTACATAAAGGACTTTTATAAAAATCAATACTAAAAACAAGAGAAAACGAATTTCAAAAGCAATGGTTTTTAAATATATGAAACTATGCCCATTGAACAAAAGGCATACAAATTAAAATTCATACTAGATGTCTTTTACCTCTTAGTTTTGTATTTATCTATATGTTTATATTTGTGGACAGTTCTGAAATTTGATTGATGGGAGTATAAGCTGCTAAAACCCTATCAAAATTCAAAGCAAAAATTCCTTTGGTGTCAGCAATTCTACATCCAGGAATCTATTCTACAGATACTCAGCAACCATATTGTCACAAGGGGTACTCACTGTAGCATTCTCTGTGCCTCAGTGGATGGCTGGATAAATCCCTCACTGGATGAGTAGGAAGTAAGAGCCAGCCATGGCTAGAATGAGGGCAACTCTGTATGCACTGATCAGAACTGCTTCAATGGCTGACAGCAAGGGACAGGAAACTCTTCGAAATACATAAGTTTAACAAGTATCCTTGATTATTCCAATTCAAGTCACTTGCTTAAACTCAACACTAATACATCGTGGTTCTGTTTCAGCCCAGGCATTCTGGTTTCAAAGTATATTTCTTCTTGTTAACTCTTAGGATCATATTGTTTAGTCAAACAAGGGGGGAAATACTACTTAAGGATAATTTTAAAAAAAAGTTTAAGTAACTTTTCTGGTCAACTACCCCTCATCTAATGTTGAAAACCCTTCACCAACATCTTGCCATAAGCCCCCCAGACAAATGCTTCCACCAACAGAGCGCTCATGCCTACCACATCAGCCTGTTCTATTTTGAATCAATAACCATCACTCCAGTTTCACCTACTGACTCTAATTCTCATCCCCCTGTGGTCACAGTAAACAGCTCTAACCATGGGTCAATTATTTGCAAAGCAGCTTAACTCTGTTATTTCTTCTGTAGGCTAAACATTCAGATTGTTTGACTTGCTTCTCACTCTGAGATATCTCTCTATCCAGATCATTCTCTTCTGAGTGATATACAATGAATTCTATTTTTTTTTTAATTCAGGTCAGAAAGAATTGCCAAAAGTGAATTAAGCATTTTTCCATTCTGGAAAAGCACTGTGTTTCACACTTAGTGCTGTCAGTTCTCCCTCCAACAGCTGTATGGCTGGTTTCTAGACTATGAATTATCACTCATTAGATTTTATTCTTTGTTGTGCCCTATTAATCTCATCTTTCGGATTATGGTTATGTTGGCACACACAATCCTTTCTTTCTAGCGGCGAGTGGGCCCCAGTGAGGTCAGTTTATTTTCATTACTTAAGTTCAGTAACCAGTTTACCCAGTAAGAACTTGGACTAACCCTAGAAAAGCAAAAGCAAAAGCAACTTCTGAGGGCCAGAACTCAGCATGAGGTGTCATTGCATCACTCAAGCACCTGCTACTTCCTTTCAATTGGTGCTCTACTAACGCAATGCCATGGTTCTTTCACAGGAATTTTTTGGTCAACTCTTCCCATCTCCAAATCAATTCTTGTTTTTCTACCAGAGGGCAAGGGAAATTTGGTTCCCAAATTAAACATTTACAAACAGTAAAGGAGACTGAAAGTACTAACTTCATTCTAAAATGCAGTGTTTGTATTCTTTTAAAAAATCTATGGGGGCTGGGGATATGGCCTAGTGGCAAGAGTGCCTGCCTCATATACATGAGGCCCTGGGTTCGATTCCCCAGCACCACATATACAGAAAATGGCCAGAAGTGGCACTGTGGCTCAAGTGGCAGAGTGCTAGCCTTGAGCAAAAAGAAGCCAGGGACAGTGCTCAGGCCCAGAGTCCAAGCCCCAGGACTGGCAAAAAAAAAAGAAAATTAAAAAAAAAATCTATGGGGTATAGTAATAACTAGCTTAATCCTCTAAACTATTTTACAAAGACCATCTACAAGCATAGCCTGTCTACCCATAACTGCAAAGAATTCCTCCCAGTTGTGCATGTTACTCTCTCCAAGGTACCACAGTCAAAAGAGTTATTTATTCTCACCATGAATAGGTGGCCCTATGACACATGACAACCTGGGGTCTTTCTTGCAGCAAACTACTGCAGTGCAGTAGTAGTAGGCCTGGTATTCTAATTAGGCCAGGCATGGGGCCATCTGCATGCTGATACCAATGTTTGGGCTCTGAGCTGCCCAGGAAGCCAAAGGGGAAGTGTGAAGAGCCCTGGATGTATTGTTGGAAGACAAAGGTGCACCACTAAATTCCACCATGCTGTAGTTCTGGGGCCTTTGGAAAGTAATGTAAGTTCTATGAGCATCAATATTTCTTTTGTGAGATTAATACCATATTGTCGAAGTCACAGGGTAGGTAAGAGGAGTCAATAAAATGAATGAAATAAGTGCATTGGGAGTAGGAATTAAACATGTTGGGTTCTCTCTTATTTTCAGATACCTGTGACGATAAAACTGTCCTGCTCAAAGTTAACCTTAAGTGAAAATAACGCAAGAGAATGAATGATAGTGTACTAGAGGTGACATCCATGAGCTCTTTTGCTCAAGGCGAGTGCTCTACCACTTTGAGCTACAGTATCAACTGGTTTTCTGGTAGTTAATTGAAGATAAGAGTCTTACAGACTCTCCTGCCTGGGCTGGCTTTACACCACCATCCTTAGATCTCAACTTCCTGAGTAGTTAGGATTACAGCCATGAGCCACTAGTGCTCAGCTCCATGTGTTTTGTGCTCTATCTAAATAGCAAGTATAGCACTTAAGAACTGGGCTTCTAAAGTAAATGAAGTACATGCTTCTTGTTTGTATCTTGTATATTTTATTCCTAGAATTTCCAGTCAGGAAAATAAAAAGGGAAAGAGAAACTAAACTTCTTCTATTAAGTTTACTCACTCAGAAAATATTTAATTACTAAGGGGAGGAAAGAAACAACACTATGTAACTTTGCTTCCTGAAACTAGACAAAACATCTTGTAAGTACAATTTAAGTATTTATTAATTTTCCAAGAGTCTGTGTCTAAATCTACCTTTCTAATAAATTTCGGTAATGGAATAAGTTGGTGGCAATTTATAACTTTTCTCTAGCATCTAATAGTACTTTTTTTCAGAGCTATAATTACAATTTTATACAAGTCTCCATTGTCTTTGTCTACTACTGATCAAATATTTTTTTAAGTTAAAAGGACATAAACGAGTCAACAAACAGGGACTATTAGCATGGTTGATATACAACTATGTCACATATACTTTATACCTGGGAATGAGATATTACAAATGCCTTGAAAATTGTATGCTAGAATGGGTCTAAATGTTTAATTTACCAAGATTTTCAAGACAAATAATCTAGCCTTCAGATTATCTATTGTTTCCCATAATTTAATTATGAGAAACTGATTAGCTAACCAATCTATTTCACTAATTTAAAGAGGATAGTCTATAAATACTGGGCATTATATTTTTGCAAAACCCCTTTGTTAAATAAATATAGAGGCACATTACAATGTACTTGATTGGAAGACAGGATCAATCTGAAATGTGTACTAGAAAGAGTTCAATGAGATGGTTTTTACCTGCTGGGTCCCTGATTGGTTCCCAGTGTAAGTCACTGTCTTTTTCCCTGATCCATCCACAAAGTCCATGGTCAAAATTACAGCTGTGTACCAGAACACCTACAGGAAATAACCAGAACGGATGAGTAGATACACACTCAACAAATCACAACAAATGATTGTGATCTAGGACTATCTGTATACCAAGTGTTCTCTCCTTTCCACACTTAATAACCCAGTCTTTTGATCCATGAGATCAAAAGGAAATTACATGAGTCATTTCCCAGCACAATTGTGCATGTCTGGCTCAGCTGCAAAAATAGAACATTCGAAGGTTGCCAAATCATGACCTTGTGACATTGCCACTTAGAAAATATGATTTCCTTCTCACCATCCAAATACTATTTTATTATATCTTAAAAAGGATGACTCATTATTTTGTTTAACTTAACCGAGTTGTGAAAAATAAATAAAAGACAATATGTAATTTCCAGCACAGACCAAGCAATGTGCAATATCTGTCATTTCCATGAAATGGATGGAAAGAGCAAAATATTGGGACAGTTCTTACCTGGATCGTCCTTTGCCTCATCGTCTGCACTGATTCCTCTTTCTATTTCAAATATTTCAAATAAGTCATTCGACGGCTGTCGTGGAACTGTAAAAGAGGTGTTTTTAGTTCTTTTTTTTAACCAGGTATGTAGAATTCAGTATTATCATTAATAAGGGGGGGAGAGAAAGTCCTACACATTACATTACAAATAAAGAGATATGAAGTTTGTTCTGCAATAACTTAATGTTGTAACATCTGGATACAATTTGGACACAACATGTACAAAAGATTCTAATAATTCAACATAAAATTTAAATGAAGTCTATCTGGAAAGTAAAGTTTAAAAGATATCTTCCAGCAGAACTATTCCTCTCTCTGAAAGTCTAAAATTCATCTCTATGGGAAATGTAAATTAAGGTTTTTGTTAACGGAAAATGCTTAGAATTGTAGTGGATGGTTGGGTTTTCTAACCACAGCATCTACTTCCTCCCAAAGGACTCTGCTCATTGTTGGGCACTAATACTTGTGTATTCTAGCCTTCATCTCTTAAGCAGGCCCCCTGGCTCCTTTAAGATCAAACACAAACTTCTTGCAGCAGGATTTACAATCCATCCCACCAAAACACACACTGCTATCCAAACATGCCATTCATTTTCATGTCTCTGACCCCAATGCTCTCTCCTGCTAATTAACCTGCCAGACTTCCCCCTTTTCTTTCCAAGCCTAGTGTCAATATCATGGGTTCCCTACAAACTTTCATGCCCTAGGAAGAAATAAATTCTTTCTCTTTGTCCACCAAAAGCTCCATGTACACACCTCTGTTGCATGATTTCACAAGTAACTGTAGCTATTTACACACACACACACACACACACACACATCTGTCCCCCTGCTAGTCTCTGAGGTTCTAGAGGGAGTTGATCACATCTTATTCATGAGGCATTTCCAGGGCTTGACCTGGTGACAGGCACTAAGTAAGTGTTTACAGAATGGAGGCAAAGATCCTGTCAGGATCCCCTGTTCTTTGTCATCACACTCCCTTAAATGACACAGTAGGATAGAGCTTAAGAATCCACTTAACAATAATTGGCTCGTTTAAATCACTTATTTATTCTTGCATCCCGATATGTATTTGATACATGGCAAATGCTTTTGCCTGCGGTGGGTACCTTGGGGGATGGGGTGAATGGAGCTGGCAAGACCCACAGGACATGGGTCTTATGCAGCTTGAATGCGAGTAGGAGAAGCAGCCATTAAATATGGAAAAAATGAACACCACAATCCTAAATTTTGAAAAGGGCTAGTAGATTTAAAAGAATGCCAAGAGATGGCCTGGAGAAGAACTAGCGGAGGAACAGAGGAATTTGTGAGAATGTTGGGGGTAGTGAGGGACATTCCTGGCCAGAAGCCAAGGAATACTCCCTTTTCTTCGCCAGACCTTAAATTAATTAGCTCTATTTTTATAAGGCAGGGAGTAAAAGATGTAGAACACCATGAGACACACCAGCAGTCAAAAGGTTCTTTTTCTCAATGTTCCTGTTATTTTTAGCAAGAATTTTCTTTTAATTTAACAATCCCATATTTGCACTCCATGTTTTTGGCTTACCACTTCTGGATTATTTTTTCATTTTTATTTCAAAAGTTAAAATGGTGAAGCGCCTTCCTATTTCACAACATAGTTACAAATACATTGCTAAAAGGGCTGAAGAAAAGAGACATTGGAATAGAAGACAGACAAGGTCGAGGAACATACCTCTTCCAGTACCTGAGGTACCACCAATGACTAACTGCCATGACACCCTAGTACAGCTCTCTTTCCCTAACTTGGGGACTCTGAGAGGGAGAATATATCTATATTTCCCAGGAATATTACAAAATTGTAGGGAAGTATGCATCATTTCTCATGACGTACAGAAACTTTAAAAAAAATGAGAGAACAAACATGCTTTTGTTCCCCTCTCCGCTAACATATAAATCATCTCTGAATATTAACAGCATACTTGGTGCAGTACATATTCTAAGGGCAGCAGGACAGTCTTTTAACCCTTTTTCTGCCCAGATAAAAGAAAGTTAAGTGACAAATAAAGCTCTCTCGGGGGTGGGGGGGGGGGCTGGGAATTAAACTCAAGGCCTGTGTACAGTAGTCAAGTACCTAGATGTACCACTGAGGCCCACCTCCTATTGAGGGGCACATCACACAAAGGTGTCCAGGCACTGGGGCTTATTTTATCAAGAGAGACCAAGGGTTTTCTACATGAGGAAGAACCATTTACATGAAGAGAGGGAAGAATGTGAAGTTTCTGAGCAAAAGGGACAGTACTGTGATCCATCAAAAGGGAGGGCTCTGGTTAGCTTTGAGCATTTAGCGAGGGGCGCTGACACTCACTGGAGGATGCTGAGACAGGGAGAAAGGACCAAAGGATGAGGTAGAAGAGAAGGGAGAGGCTGAGACCTGTGGGACACACCTGGATCAGAAAGAGGAAGTCAATTAGCTGGCCCCGCCTGTTTCTCAGTCCTGGGGCCACGTGTGGCTAATCTGGCCGCCTCTAAGATTGGTCCCCGGCTCTACAGGTGCACATACACTCCTCCCCTTCCTGCCAATCTTTGATCTGATTGGCTCCTGTGCCTTATATTAGTTACATGTGTTCCCCTCAATAAACGAGATCTTGCGCTGACTTGACTCCCAGACGCATCTGATTGTCCTCCGGTGAGGAAGGGCTGGGTGCGGGCGGTCTGTGGCCCTTTCCTTTCTTGGCTCCTCCGGTCGGGGTGTGCCTTCCCTGTCTCTCCCGCAGGTGTGGGGGGGGGGGGTGCTAAAAACTCCGACAGAGATCAGATTTTTCAAAAAGAACACATCGAACATATCTATTCAGAAACTTAAAAGCATCAGATACATGGAGAATAAGAAACTAAAAACTTTCAGTACTGGTTTCTAGCCACTATTTAATTTAGCAGTGGATAATCATGCAAACTTTACTACAGTTCATTGGGACACATTCTAAGGAATATAAAGACCTGTTCATGATCTACTACTTTTTAAAATATCTATTACTTTTACAATTTTGTGTGCTGAACTCTGTTGCCTTGCCAAATTACTTAACTAATTAATGATACCTTGCCCAAAAATAGAAGTACAACAAGGATGCTGGGCATAATTATACAACCTGTAATCACAGCTACTTGGGAAATAGAGGCAGGAGGGTTGGAGTGTGAGACCAGCCTGGGCAAGGTTAGTGAGATCATATCTAAAAATAAAATATAAAGCAAAAGGCTTAGGGGTGTGGCTTAAGTGCTGGGGCACTTGCCTAGCAAGCATGAGGCACTAGATTAAGTCCCTAATACCAAAAAGGCAAGGGAAAAGAAAATACTTTGAGAGACACTGCTCTATCATTTCTCTAGTTATTCTCTACTTCATATTTTTGGCTAAAAGTAAATTTAAATGTACAATACACATATTAAAATGTATTTGATATTTCTTTTTTTTTTTTTTTTTTTTTGGCCACAGCGCCACTTCTGGCCGTTTTCTAGATATGTGGTGCTGGAGAATCGAACCCAGGGCTTCATGTATACGAGGCGAGCTCTCTTGCCACTAGGCCTTATTCCCAGCCCCTGTATTTGATATTTCTATAGTTGGATTGTTAATTCTTAGGATTCAGCAGGTCTAATTTTAGAGATTCAAAAAAGAATAAGAGCAGCTGGACGTTGGTGGTTCATGCTTGTAATCCTAGCCACTTAGGAGGCAGAGATTTAAGGGGTGAGGTTTGAAGCTAGCCCTGGCAGGAAAGTCTATGAGACTCTTACCACCAATTAACCACCAAAGGGCCAGAAGTGGAAGTGTGGTTGAAGTGGTAGAATAACAGCATTGAGGAAGAAAGCTAAAGGACAGGGCCCAGGCCGAGAGTTCAAGGTGAACACACACACACACACACACACACACACACACACACACACACAGCGAAATACAATGCTAATGATGCAAGTCCGATACTTCCCTCCCTGCATTTCACCCACTTCAGTTGTACAATCAGTCAAAAACGGAAACAACTTGCTAGCTGACTTAGATAATTATGACCCCTCTGTACATCACCTTGATGATAACAATAAATAAAAATTTAAAAAACCAGCAGCAACTAGGATGAAGCAAGCAAGGCCAAAAGCTCGTAAAACAACAACGACACCTTTCACTTCACAGGATCTACATTCTAGAGGCAAACAGACACGTCCCAATTTCTTCAGATAGTGATGCCTTAAGAAGAAGAAGTAGAAGGCACTACTCAGTTGTGGGGGTGAGGAGTGGGGGACTGGCTCAGCTAGTCCTGAGAGGATAGATGTTGAAAATCTTCTGTGAAATATTATTGCTTACACTGACATATCAAAGATGAGTTACTGTGAGCTAGGGCCTGGGAGAATGAAAAAACAGCCATCAGTGTCACCGCAGAACTTAACAGGAGAAGCGGCAGCAAGGGAGAAGTACACCAAATGAAATTGGAGATGCGCAGAGGCCTTTAGAGATGTGCTGAGGTGTTGTACTATCCTCTCAGAAACAGGCAACCTCTGAGGGGCTTTAACAGAAGCCTGACAAGATCAGGTATGCGTGTGAAAATTATTGTTCTTCTGCAGCATGGAGAGTGGATAGGAAGAAGAGGAACGTGGGTCTCATAGGGCATTTGTGACTAAAATGAACAAAATAAAGAATGTGGAAGATAGGTGTCAGTGGCTCACACTTGTAATCCTAGCTACCCAGGAGGCTGAGATACGAGGGTTGTGGTTCAAGACTTTTAACTCCAACTAACCACCAAAAAGCTGGAAGTGGCTCAAGTGGCAGAGTGCCAGTATTGAAAAAAAATCTAAGAGTTCAAGCCCCAGTACTAGCATAGTACACACACACACACACACACACACACACACACACACACACACACAGCATGTTATACTTTCAAAATTTTCTCAGCATTTTTCTGCTATTGGTCAATGTTTCAATCATGTCTATCACACCTCTCAATTATCTACATGACTAAATAAAAGAGAGTGGGCAGGTCTTAAAGCATGCAGGCAGTGGGTTTAAAACATGGGTCTGTTTTTACCCAGTAGACTTTAAAAGTAAGCACAGAACAGAGAAGTAATGTAAATATTACCAATATACCTCCCACTGCTAAAATGCTTGCAAAGAGTAGTGATAGCAAATTGTAAGCATTATTTATTAAGGGTAGTTTTGAAAATTCAGTTACTATTCTAAGATTGTTCCTATGACATTATCCAGGCTAGTTCTGGCATTTGTTGTTGGGCTAAAAGGTTACAGATAACATTTTCCTAAATGCCTTCTAGGCTTAGAAAAAGAAAAAGGTCCATATGGAATTATCTTTACATTTCAATGGCTCTTAAAAGGTGGAAAAAACCTAGAGATTTTTTAAGAGACTACAGACTGAAGGGTAAGGATGAACGATGGCTTTTATGAGACAGTATCTCCCTTCTCCTCTCCCTCCCCTTTCTCTCCCTTCAGATTTAGAACTTTTGCAGAAGAAAATAAAAAGACTAAGAAATGAGCTTCTGTGATTTCTTTAACTGCATTAGAGAAAGTTCTTAGCCATGTATTGATCACTAACAATGGGAAAAGGTTTCCTGAGCCGCTCGGGAGTAAGATCTTGTTACCTTTATTTCCATCCATAGAAAGGATCTGCAGAGTTCAAAAGACCCTGCCTGGGAGTCATAATAACTGGAAAGAGAATCAAATCTCTGATGAAAGGTGGAACACAGACATCGTTACTCAGTCACAAGCCTGATCTTTGTGACACACCTCTTGCTCCTTTATGTATTGTATATATCTCCTATAAACTCTTAGAACAACCCCATGGCACTGCCTAGCAAACTCCCAGGAGAATAGGATGTGCAGAGAACAACTTTTCTAGTTCAGGAAGACTAAAGGGAGCCCTGAGGGTTAGTCATGCTAGGACTGAGTGGATACCTGCAGACAGATGTCAAGTCAACACTCTCCATATTTATTTTCTCTGCTCATTTAATAGCTCTCTCTTGCAAGTCAATTTGACTCCAAAAGTTCTGTTTATCGGGGCTGGGGATATAGCCTAGTGGCAAGAGTGCCTGCCTCGGATACACGAGGCCCTAGGTTCGATTCCCCAGCACCACATATGCAGAAAACGGCCAGAAGCGGTGATGTGGCTCAAGTGGCAGAGTGCTAGCCTTGAGCGGGAATAAGCCAGGGACAGTGCTCAGGCCCTGAGTCCAAGCCCCAGGACTGGCCAAAAAAAAAAAAAAAAAAAAGTTCTGTTTATCCAAAACTAGTATTAAAATGGTAATGAGCCATAATAAAAAGCATCAGAAAATAAAAGAATGCTTAAGGGCTTGGAGTGTAACTCATTAACTCATGTGGTAGAGTGCCTTCCTAGCAAGCATGAGCCCTAAGTTCAAACCCCATTACCTCCAATATCTATCTATCTATCTATCTATCTATCTATCTATCTATCTATCTATCATCTATCTATCATCTAGCTAGCTAGCTAGCTACCTAACTATCTATATACATACACATATATATGGTACCTTCAGAACTAGAATACAACCTAAAGCTAGTTATTCTGAATTAGGAAATGCTCTCATTGCCATACAAATGACTTGAATTTCATTAGTTCAAAAGGTAATCAGTATTAAGTCATATGTCAAGGTAACAATTTCCATGTACCTTTCCATCCAATTCATATAGTACCCACTGGGGTATACTACATAATGATTCAGGATTGGCAAATGAGGAAACAAAGGCATAGGAAAATTCAGTAACATTCACCAAATACAACACTTTTACATTATAACTTTATAGGCAAATGAGGATGCAATTTAAATCTGCTTTCTGACTTTCATCATGTTCAACAAGAACTCTGGACAGAATTCTATTTTTCTTTGTCATACACCATAGAATGCAATTAAAATATAAATCAATATGAATCTTGAGAACTTTCAGAATTCATAGCAGCAGATCCTGACCTAGAGGCAATAACAATTCGCTCCTTCAAAACACTAGCAGAAATGCAATCTTCACGGAGATGTCAAGCATCTCCTCAGAGTCTCTGTAGGCCTTGCTGTTTACAAGAGAACAAACTAGTTTGTAGACCTTTTCACCCCTCAGCAGAAACAATCTTTTCACCCCTCAGCAGAAACAATCTTTTCACTCATCACCACCGAGAATCAGAAATAAGAGACCACAGAACCAAACTAGCTAGAGACAACAAACTCTTTAGGAGGGAAGAGGGAAGAAAACTCCATTGATCATGTAGCAAAGTACAAATCAGTGAAAAGGAAATATTTTTTCTTCTTATGGCATGGTTCTTGGAATTTCAACACATTCTCATGTGCTATAATAATATAGTAACTGTAAAGCTGGTGACACATTTCTTCTGTTCTGTGTGGTTCAGGTGAATATATGCATAGGCACATTGTTGTATTTTACATCTCCCTGATTCTGGCTTTTCTATGTTTTCTTTTAAAATATCTTTAAGTCTTTTCTCAAAGTACAACACACATAATAAAGAAAAACTCTATTTAACAGGCCTTTCTACTGAAAAACATCTTTCAATGTGAAAAAATGAAACTCTATTATACAGGGCTCTTTAGAGGAGCCTATTAAATTATAGACATAATTCTAAACACTTATGAAACAAAGACAGGCAAGCTCTTTCCTGAGATCTGATAGTTGTGAAGAATAAGGGTATCTTAAGAAGTTATCTAAAGAAAATCTTCAATGAGGGGCTGGGAATATGGCCTAGTGGCATGAGTGCTTGCCTTCTATACATGAAGCCCTGGGTTCAATTCCTCAGCACCACATATATAGCAAACGGCCAGAAGTGGCGCTGTGGCTCAAGTGGTAGTATACTAGCCTTGAGCAAAAAGAAGCCAGGAACAGCCCCTGAGTCCAAGGCCCAGGACTGGCAAAAAAAAAAAAGAAAGAAAGAAAAGAAAATCTTCAATGAATTAGGAGAGTTGAGGTGAAATAGTGTTAGGTTCCTTTTTTTCTATTCACTGTGCATGCAGACTAGTCATGTTTTTCTGAATTAAAAAGTTAGAACCCTTCCCTTATTCAGAATGCATGCTATAACCACAAGATAACAAGTCAAGAAGTGTCCCAAATAGTTCTTTGTGTGCTCAACTTAATGAGCAGCTATAGCTGCAGATGAAGTGAGAGTGGGATTTCACTTCTGGCAGGCACGTCTAAAGGCAGCACCACTATCTGTGGCATGCAACAGCCTTGGCCCAGTACCAAGCTAATCCTCTCCCAGGCATGTCTTTAAGATCACATGCTCTCACATCAAGTGCCCTTCAGAATCATGGGAACTCTGCAGCTCCTTACATTTATTCTTCTCATTATCTGAAATTCATCTATGTGTAGGAATGGATAGGAATAATGGAGAGGCTTTTAAAGACAAATATTTAACCAAACAATAAGAAATGTATTATTTATGTTAGAATGCCTTTTTACATTAAATTGCCAAATCATTATGACTTGGAAGACAACAAAAATAATGTGAATACTATATTTATTTAATGCACAAATAAAAATCATATAATATGATTCCTAAAAGAAAGTTGTAAAGAGTAGAGAAAAAGGCAGCACAGGCAGGCAAGAAAAGGAAATTACAGTAATAATTTCAAAAATAACATATATACACATATGAAATCTCTACTAATATCCTTAAAATATACTGATTTCCAAAAATGTATGTGACCATAACAGAATCAGAGAATCTTTATCTCTCTTTTAGCGGAGAAATGCTTAAAGGGGGGAAAAACACTGAGGGTTCTATACATGCAAACAGCAATTTACATTTTTCTTTATATATCTTCATTAACAAGGCCTCCTTTTCCTCACCACCCTTTCCTCTTATCAGGAAGTCTCCCCTCCCCTGAATAATCCACACCCAAAGGCTGACTGGATATCCCTTCTCTCCACTCTCTTAATGTCTTACAGGAATCTCATTTGTTAACAGAGTTCCAGGTATTTCCTAGGTGACTGTTTTTCTTACCACACCATAACCTTTTCTGTTTTATCTCTGAGAGACCAATGCCTTCTTTAAGTACTAATAGATAGTGAAAAAATATTCGCTGATGCTGGGTCTGGTGGCTCATATCTGTAATCCTAGCTACTCAGGAGGTAGAGTTCAAGAGGACTACAGTTCAAGGTCATCTCAGGCATAAATGCGAGACCTTATTTTAAAAATAACCAAAGAGGAAAGGACTGGGGTTGTGACTAAAGAGCCTGGCAAGCATAGGCAGTTCAAAACTCAGTACTACCAAAAAAGTTCACTGAATGAACATTAGATTGAAAATTAAGCTAGACACTGGTAGCTCACACTTTCAATCCCAGCTACTCAGGTGGCTGAGATCTGAAGGTCATGGTTTGAAGCTAGTTCAAGCAGTAAAGTCCATGAGACTCTTATCTCCAATTAACAACCCAAAAAAATGTTTTAAGCCGTAAGTGGAACTGTGACTCAAGTGGTAAAGCACTAGCCTTGAGCACAGAAGTTCAGAGACAGTGCCCAGGCAATGAGTTCAAGTCCCCAAGAAGAGCATATACACAAAATAGTTAAATAGTAAATTCCTCACCTCTTAAGAATTTTCAAGTAAATCTATTAGAATAATTCCCTTATTGGACTAGCCTATGATGACTTCTATTTGTCTTTCGATCTTCCCTTCCTTCCTTCTTTAATTCCTTCCTTTTTTTCTTCTCTCTCTCTCTCTCTCTCTCTCTCTCTCTCTCTCTCTCTCTCTCTCTGTGTGTGTGTGTGTGTGTGTGTGTGTACACATGTACAAACAAATCCATGCATATACCTGTACTGGGGTTTGAACTCAAAGCCCCACACTCTTATCTGGCTTTTTTGCTCAAGGCTGGTACTTAAGCCAGATCTCCACTTCCCAGCCTTTCTATTTCTATACATCCCTTCCTACTTCAATTGCATGGTTTCTTTACATAACTCTCTATAATATTTCTCAGTAGAGATCTATCACCTATCCCGCTTTTTCTTTTTATTTATTTGATTCTTATTTAAGGCAAGGCTTGTGATTGAAATGGAACCACCAAGAGCCTATTCAAAAGACATAGTAACATTCATGTAACTTACTGAACACATCCCCTCTGGGTTTCTGAGGATCTGTTTGGATCCTGTTGTCCACTGTGATCCCTCTTGATGTACTGGTAGTTGGCATTATGGTTGTCACTCTGGTGGATGGCCTTTCCGGGGTTGGTGGAGGTGGAGGTGGAGGTGTTAGGAACTCTGTGGGGAAGGGTGGTGGTGGTGGGGGTGGAGTAGGTTGTCGAGTTGGCTTTGGTGTAGGTCTTGTTGTTGGTTTAGAAGTGGGCCTGCTGGTAATGACAGGAGGAATATATGGTGTCTTCGGTGGCCACCTAGAACTTCCAACATCAGGAATCCAATTAGTGTGTCCTCCATCACCCTTTAAACCCGTATCATTTCCCTTCGGTACATGCATTGGACCTGATGGTTCAATCATGACTCTGGGGATATCTGAAAGAATCCATAGACGTAAGTTAGTATACAACCATTTTTGTCTAAAAAGACATCAAACTATAAAATGCACACACACACACGCACACACAAAGACCTCATGCCAACTGGTCCTCTCATATTTAGATTATCACCTACTGTTGATCCCGTAATTTTCCTAATAACAAATGCTCGGGTGAGAAACTCAACATGTGCAAAAACATACTACGAATTCTATAAGGAGTATGTATTATTATTGAAGTATGAAATGTTTTAAATATTTGTACAGTGATAACAAACATCAATAAGGTTTTTGAAAACTGCACAGACATTACAAGTTCTTTCCAATATAAGAAATGTACAGAGTGAAGTTTACCTATGCTATACATGTTATAAAATTGTGTCCAGCATTCTCCAAAGACTAATCCTTTTCATACCTATGCTTCATATAGCTAGTAAATTCATGTAAAAACAGTTTGACTCTTTTTTTAATAGTTGGCTTTTCTTTCCTCATACTAATTTATACAACTGCTCTCTAAACAGAAAATTTCAGAGGTTATGATAACCATCTGTGGAATTTTTTCCCCTTGGTAATCTTCACCAAAAAGCATCAATATTTAATCTTCCTGGAATGATATACCCCAGGCTGAGGAGAGCTATGACCCTTCATAAACCCCTTTAATCCAAATGGTTTTATGCCCCATTGTTTTCAGTAAATATGTTACTCAGGAAATTTTAAAAATTATCTAGTGCTATGTGAAATGTACGCCTTGGGTTTTGCTAAGCTTTCATCTTAATGTGTATTTTTTTTCCATGTCATCTAACCGACCACTCAACACATAGCTTATGAAAATTTAAGCAAAACAGTCTTGAATGTAAAGAAAATTTATATTGGCATTCTTTTTCAATAGTAGAAAAGTACAGAATGGAAGAACAAAAATGTAGACTATATTCAGATTAGCATCATAATGTAATGCTAATAACAAACAGATATTTATTTCTCAAGGAGGACTCCACCATGCTTTTCCTGCTAAAGGTAGCAACTGAGAGTCAAGAAATTTTATAATTTTAAGATTAGAATGCATTATTGAGACTTCAATTGAAAAAAATACCTTAGCAAGTGATTCTGCTGTTTTTAGAAAATATAGACTAAGAGCTTTAGAATGTACTACTTCTTTGATAAGTAGTACATTTGCTTTTTGGGGGGGGGGGGCAGTCTTGGGGCTTGAACTCAGAGCCTGAGCACTGTCCCTGGCTTTTTCTTCCTCAAAGCTAGCACTCTACCTCTTGAGCCACAGCGCCACTTTTGGTTTTTTCTATATATGTGGTGCTGCGGAATCAAACCCAGGGCTTCATTTATATGAGGTAAGCACTCTATCACTAGGCCATATTCCCAGCCCAAGTAATATGTTCTTTATCTTCCTCAGCGATGGCATTTATGTAATTCTGCATTTCTTTCTGGGAAGAAGTGTTACTTACACACACAGTTCCATCCATCGCCTTCATAGCCATCTTTACATTTACACTGGTAGGATCCATGTATGTTGTAACATTGAGCAAAACTGCTGCACTGATGCTGACCAAGAGAGCATTCATCTACATCTGTATTCGGAGGTAGGAGAAGGAATGATTTCATTAAGAAATGAGTGATGACATGAAAAACACACATGATCAAAAACAATTTTTCCCAATGCAAGAATCCACATAAATCAAGCAGATAAACAGAAGATAAAGAACAGAAATACACTTGTATCTAGACCTACCTGGACATTGGTTGGTTAGTCTTAATTTTTTGCTCATGCCCTTCCCCCATCCCTGACACCCCAACTATCACTGAGGCTCAGAGTCATTCTGGCAATGGGAAAACAAACAACACAAAGCTATGATTGAGTTTCTCTACCGTGACATTGGTATTTGCCTCCGATGTACATGAGGTCGAAGCCTTTATGACACTTGCAGATGTAACTTCCAAAAGTGTTGACACACTGCCTAAATCTGGGGCAGGAGACTTTCCCTGTAGCACATTCATCAACATCTAGAAATGAAAGTTAATTGCATCTTATGAAGCACGAGGGCATGTTCAGACAGTGTTGGTTTAAGACAAATAACTGACAGCCACTTGTACCCGACACACAGTAGCTCATAAGCAAACACAAATTTCACATCTCCAAATTTCTGCATCCTCCTAATGCCAACTGCTATTTCTCAGACCTGGTATTAGAGCATACCACACTGTGTCTACACAGTTGAAGCAAAGGCTTCATCTAGAAACAGGAGTCGTCCTTGAAAACCTCTTTCCCTCAACTCACAAATCAAGTCCAGTTAACTCTACTTCTCAACAATTATCAGAACCCGTCAAACCACAGCCATAACCTTATTTCTCTTTATATATATATATTTTTTATTATCAAACTGAATTAGAGAGGTTACAGTTTCATACATTAGGCATTGGATATATTTCTTGTACTGCCATAACCCTATTTCTAAGCCACAATTCCCAGCATCACATTGTTGGAAGAATCTCCACACTGGTCTTTATGCTGCCAGTCTTACCCACTCCAAAGCATTTGTTACCGAACTATCAAAATAATTGCATTACAACATGAAGTCATTATTATGACTGACACCTTTCAACTGTTTCAACTCACTTTTTAAATTAAACTTATATTTATCCCTATGTCATTTTGGAAGACCTACAATAAATATTCCTCATCTCTGTCTCCTCTGGTTTGTGTCTCAAGATATCATCCACTTGTGCTCTTCAATTAAGTGACATTTCTTTTCACACCTCACACAGGCCATGTGTGACGGGGACATTTGTAACCCTAACACTCTAGGCTGAGTCAGAAGTTTCAAGAGTTCAAAGCCAGCCTGGGCTACTGAGAGTCTATCTTAAAAACAAAACAAAATGAATTTTAAAAAATCCGTACCCAGGCCAACTTTTTTCTTATTGCAGTGATCAGCAATATTTTCACCTCATGGTAGCCTCTCCACATGAGTAATGGCAGAAATCTCACTTTAGGGCTTTCCTTGACCACTCCTTTCTAAAACAGACCCTTTCTATGGGTTTATTTTCTTATTGCTTTATCATTTAGGACTGACTATAATTTATCCAATTTTTAATTCTTATCATTTAGGACTGACTATAATTTATCCAATTTTTAATTCTTTTGCCTAATCAATGCCTAGAATGTCAGTTTCATTAAGATCTGCTTTATCTATTATTGTATACCCAGTATTTAGTGAAGTGTCTGGAAGCTAGAAGCCGCTCAGTAAACTCTCTTGATTACAGAGTACCTCCATGTTGTATGGATCACATGCTACTTACTGTGCTATTCTCTGAAGACATGGCTTCATCCAATACTCAAAATGGTTCTGTACAAGGGCTGGGAATATGGCCTAGGAGTAAAGCGCTTGCCTCATATACATGAAGCCCTGGGTTCAATTCCTCTGCACCATGTATATAGAAAAAGCCAGAAGGGGCGCTGTGGCTCAAGTTGGCCGAGTGCTAGCCTTGAGCAAAAAGAAGCCAGGGACAGTGCTCAGGCTCTGAGTTCAAGCCCCAGGACTGGCAAAAAGAACAAAAAAGCCAAAAAACCCCCAAATGCTTCTGTACAGCATGATGCTAAATAAAGAGATGTAAACTCAAAGGTAAGAAATTCCCTTGTCTAACTAAAGTTACTTATCTACATATAGCAGAGCCAGGTTTGACACTGTAACAGACTTAGCCACAGTCTATGCTATCATCTTAATTTCCTGGGAAATAAATCCAAACCCTGCGGTGTAACATATAATTTGGCCCCATCTATCTCTTCTTCAGCCTGGCTCCTTCATTGTTCCTCCTTGCCTCTGACATTCTAGAAATGCTGGGCCTTCCTAACCATTGTGCTTTGTTGCATTTTGATGCCTTGGCACATGTGGTTCGCTCTCCCTGAAGTTTCCTCCTGTCCACCATTTCTGAGGAAACAAGGTTCCTCTGGACCATTCACAAAGGTCCTCTGCAGAGAGGTCTGGGCAGCTGGTGTAAGGAAGTGTCTTTTCCCCTTCAACTTTCCACTGTCTTCTTTTATCCTATAGAGACCGTCGACAGAAAGGCTTGATTCAGCTTACCCACACAGGTCCTGCCGTCAGGGGCCAGCTGCAGGCCAGGGGACGGGCACTGGCATCGGACTTGTCCTTTCACCACATCACAGCCATACTGACAGTTTGCCATGGAGCACGTTAGTGCACCTGGGAAGAGAGTGACAGGCTGACTCAGAGGGGCAGGGAACAATCTGTAACTTAAATAACTACGTGTCCCCCTTGTCCAGAACCAGTAACAATGAAAGAGGCCTCCATTGACCAACATTCTAAAAAGAGGGAAAATGGAAGGGGATCAGCAGGAGTGTGGTGGGGGGGAGACTATGACAAAGAAATTATACGCGTGCATCTATGTTTACGTATATGAAATATAATGAAATCCAATATTTGGTATGATTAATATATGGTATTAATTTTTTAACTGTTTAAAGATGGACAAAGGGCAAGACCCCTCATTTGCAAGAATGGTTAAGGGCATTTAGCACCACCATTGTGTGGAGAATGCCTTGAATGCTTTGAAGAATTAAAAAGACACACATAAGACTTTGAACTCACACAGATTATCTAGAAATTTTTGCAGTGCCCAAGGAAAATAGAGAATCGAGATGTTTTTCTAGATTACTCAGTCTAAGTGCTGTTCTTAACCAAAACATCCGAATAAGTACCTTAACCCCCCCCCCCCCATTAAATATCTCTGGAGGGCAGATGGCCCAGTGAGCTGCAATGTCAGGATTTTTGTGTCCCTGCCATACACTGCTAAACACGTTATTCCAAAATTTTCTTTGTTATGGATGTACAGTGGTAAGGACACTTTACCAATCTTTAAAATTTTTTTTTTACTTTGTAACAACCTCATTAACTGGTCATTTGATAAAATAAAAATTAAGTCACTAATTGTTGAATATCATAAAAACACAAGCTTAGTTCATCAATCAAATGAGGAGAGTTGTAGAATACTGTCCATCTTATGTTAGTAGGAAAAACTGTCTACTTTCTTATGAAAATACACTCGACAATAGTTCTACATAGAAGTAGAACACAGGGATAAACACATTGGCGAAACACTTAAGGGAATACCCTCCTTTTTGTGATCTCTATTCTAAACATATTTCCAAGTCAATTTAAAATTGGCACTCTTAGTAAAAGAATGTCACACATCTAACATGGGTACCTCTTCTTCTGAATTTCAGTTCCTTAGGCACACTTATGAACACATGCACACATCCTGTTTGGGTGGACCTGAGAGGCCACTTTCACAAAGGCATGCTACCAGAGCACATTAGAATTCAAGCCCAAAGCCCTTAGAAAACAGTTAAGATTCTTGACATACTTGAGCAGGAGCCATCCGGCATAAGCATATATCCGTTGAGACAATAGCACTTGTAGCTGCCGAAGGTGTTCATGCACCTGTGCTTACACGGCCGGGGCTTCAGGCCACATTCGTTCAGATCTGAAAAGAATGTGGGTTGATGCAGAAAAAAAAAAATCACAACTCCTCAGCACTAATATTTCAAATGTTTCCTGATATGGAGACATAAAGGAGAAAAGTGGTTTGAGTACTTTTCTGGAACCATTATTTATGTGAGAGAAAGCTTATTCGTGCTCTTGTGACTGTTCTCTACATGGTCAGTGACCACATGTCACGGTTACCTTTGTGATTTTCTATTCATAAAGGACCGCTAGGACAGGTCCCCTGATGGATAATGAATCTGCCTCTTCATCCTTAATCATCTCTCTAACTGCAAATATCCTAAGACAACTGTGTTTTACTGATAGATCTAGTGTGTGTGTGTGTGTGTGTGTGTGTGTGTGTGTGTGTGTGTGTGTGTGTGTGTGTGTGTGTGTGCGCGCACATCAGTGCTGGGTCTGGGGCTTGACAAGCCCTAGGCACAGTCCCTGAGCTTCTTTTGCTCAAAGCTAGTGCTCTACCACTTGAGTCACACCTCCACACTTCCTGCTTTTTGGTGGTTAATTGAAAAGTATCACTGACTTTTTTTGCCTACAATGGCTTTGAACTGTGATCCTCAGATCCCAGCCTCCTGAACAGCTAGGATTACAGGGTGAGCTACTGGTGCCTGGCAAGATCTGTTTTTGATAATCATCTTACTTTCAGGTCTTCTGTCTGTTTAAAGGAAATATTATGTGAGTACATTTTACATCACAATATAGCTATCTTAAACAGTAGACGGCTTGATAATCTCAAAGGATGGCTATGTTTTTCAGAGGATAAACTATATAAATTACAGTAATCACTATTGTGGGATTTTTGTTGTACAATTTTGGAGATTCTATACTGATCTCAGATTAAAAATGAAAATTCAGCATATTGCTTTAATATGCATTCAAGATACAAAATAAATTAGGAAAAGAAACCTCCAATTTATTTTCACTTGTTTGGCAGTTGAAGTGGGAATGTAGAAACACTAATGTTCAAAACATAATGCACTCTCATTATATAGTTTATTTTTATTGGCCTAAATATCAATATTAAATAGATTATTGGATTCCACATCATAAAAGCTTCTAACTCAAGTTGAACACTGCCTCAAGTGAACATAAAATTCAGAATGACATATAAACATTGAAATAATAATGCCCAAAATATAGACTTCATTAAAAAGAAATGTGACCACGTTTATTTTGTCTAGAAATACCAGCATAAGTACCTGATTAGCATAATTTAATTATCAATTAATCCATGTCAATGAATAAGAAATGGAGCTAATATATCTAGTTAAAAAGTTGTCTTCAAATATAATCAAATTTAAACCTAACTTGTTCAGGTTTAATATCTGCATATTTTACTTCAGGAAATCATTTAGTCTCAATATGTTTTAAAACCACTAAATAAGGAATGTCTCTAAGAATATTTTCACACCATATTCACTTTCTACCTAGTTTTTTTTTTTCTACCCTTAAGACAAATATAACCCAATCCCCAGCTGGAAGAATTCTGGAATGGTTAAAGCAAATATTTTTATTGTTCCTTATGTTTTCTTCAAGTCTCTATTGTCCCTTACTTAGTCAAGGCTTTTCAAAACAAAATTATTTTAAATATTTCAAAGTACTTTCCTTATAGAAGGTGCGTTGCAGATTGCAGAGCCAAAAATGGTTTTCTTCCTTTGTTAAGTCAAGTAAATAATCTAGGAGGAATGGCTGAGTGGAAATTTTCCCTCATTCTCAAATTGCTCTCCCTGTATGCACTACTTATTAAAAGTGTGAGTCAGAGAAATCTATCTCATCTTCTCAGAAGAGTTCATTATCATCACTAACATTGCCCTGCAGTCATACCTGGCTTTGATAAATCCCTGATTGATACTATTGTAAGTAATACTTAAATCTGAATATAAGAGAAAAGCTTTGTGCTTTAAAATTTTCTTTGCAACAAAAAAAAATGTATCAATAGAGTAGAATCAAACAAAAAAAGATTAGATTGTAAACCTTTAAAGCATACTAGTGGATTTTTTTGAAGTCTGAATTTAAAAATCCCTAAGCTTATTCTAGAAGGTTCTAGAAATTTCTGGAGGCTTCTGCTGGGAACTGGTTAGATGTTTATGACTTAATGCAGCTTAGGAACAAGGAGTATTGACACTGGTGGAAATCTCTTTAGACACTGTATCCTGTGGACTAAAGCTGACATCCACTTGAGGCAGCTTATTTGCCATCTGGCTCCAACATTAGCCAAAACCAGGGGCCCTTTGGGATTGCTATGGGAATCCAGACTGGGACTGCCAGTGGTTTTAGAGACTGGCTTTAATGCAAATCTATCCTGCCCCTCCCACAGGAAAAGCACTTTGGGGTTAGGAGTCTTGAAACTGAGATTAAAAAACAACCGTCATAATTGGGAAAAAAAAAGATCTAGGACTTGCTTTATGAAATGATATGGAAAATGAGTGCATGTAGAGATTTGTTGGCTATTTTACCTGTTATTAAATAGGCACCTAAATATCCAAACATATGGAAAGCAATTTGAGAACGTGGTGGGTGGACTATATGACACTCCCTGACAGATGCATGGTATTGATAGCCCCGTGATGCCACCATGCCTCCATCTATGTCACAGAGGTGCTTCCTACAAACCACACGAGGACTTTTACCAAGACTACTGTAGCCGTGACAAAATAGGACCCGCAGTGATCCGTTTTCTCAAATAGGGCACTCCAAAACATTATGCACATTTGATATCCTGGTAAGGAACCTCACTGCCTGCAATTTCTATAATTATGTTACCTATTTTCCTGACCTAAAGGCTTATAAAATTGAATTAGGGTGTTCTGCTTTTGGTAAATGCTATGCTTGTTACTACAATTTATTGTACTATAAACCTAGCAACAATGTGCTGTGAGCACACTAAGTCAGAAATTGAAAAATGTCATTTCCAAATTACAGTAAATGATTTTATAAGAAGTAAATAAAGACTATTAAAATTTTCCTCAATACACACTGTCTCAAGTAAATCTTAAAAGTGGATCAGAGGCCTTATAGGAAATAAAAGTTTAGTATTTTTTCAATTTTCAATTTACTTTAATCTTGCTCCTTCTGGGAGTTCGTAATAAAGCATAAATCATCAGGGAAAAAATCTATGATCCATCTAATAAATTCTATCCATCTAATAAATTCTATCTGACATCAAAGGACAGAAATTTCCAAGTAAACCACTTACTTTCAAATAGTTTAAGTACTGGATATAAATATTCAAAGTATTTTGAATTCTCACTATTTGAATATGCACATACAAATGCATATATCCATATACATGTATATACACATATGTGTATACATATGTATTCTTAAGAAGCCTTACCATCAGGAGTATAAGCATATTGGTAGATTCAGGAGCTTGGTTGAGGCAGGCATGGTGGGGCAAGAGGAAGATAGCAAGAAGGGAGTTGTTCTACAACAGAAATGCAAGCTGCATAGCATTATTACTCTTGAGAGAAAAAAGGATCAGAAATTTTATTAGCATGCCAACACTGAAAAGTAGCTTGAAAAAAAATGGGAGAAGATCTGCTGTATAAGATATAACCCAATGGATTTTTAAGGACAGTCTTTTATTAAGTTTAATACACTTGGCCTTTTCTTTCTCTTTGATGCATATGCTTGTCAATACTTCAGAAAATGATTTAAACTTTATCTGACTCAACAATGGACAAACAGATGGCAATATGTCAACTTCCATAGCTTGCATAACTTATAAAATACTGAAATTAATGCCACTGTTCTGATTCTTTGAGCCAAACATGTATAACTATATCAAGTTTCTTATGAGTAGAGAAAATAATTATTAATAAAATTCTATTTTATTTCAAGTATGACATAAGCTAAGTAAGTTATAAATTCCTAAATCTATGAGTGGGTATGAAAGTAAAAATCTCTTAAAAGAACTGTAAGATCATTCCACTGTCTTACTTTTGTACAACATTTTCCTGAACAATGAAAACATTAATACTTTTGTGATCCTACTATGAGACTAATGCTCCAAGCCAATGGGGCAGGAATTATTGTCCTATGATACCATGGGGTTTGCTAAGATTCAAATACTTTAAATGACTTGCTCAACCATCAAATAACTAATTTCAAACTAGAAGTTAAGGTTTATTACAAAATGCATACTGAAAGAAGCTAAAGTGTGGTTAATTTCTATCTAGATAAAACCATAAATTTATGCATCTCAGACAGAAGAAGGAAAAGAGGACTAAATTATGCCTAACATCTACCTAGCAAAAGGAATCAAATCCTCAATCTCAATTGCTTTGGAATTCCTGATTTCCTCTACATATCTTGCCTCCTGATATTTGAATAACGTTTCAAAACTCAGAGAAGAAAAGTGATATTTGACACAGTAAAAGAAGCGAAAAGGCTCCATGCTTTTCAGGGCACAGAGAATCAGCACTAGGTAACCACTTGTGCTATTTGCCTCACATGCTCAGGCTGAAGGCCAGCAACGCTTTGGCTAGTCTTCAGAACATTTGCAGGAAGTAATGGAACTGCAGGAAGCCGTGCAGGTGCAGGTGGGAGGAGCGACCACCTAGACAATGCACGCTCACCCCTTGAAGGTAAACTTGTGGCTTGATGATCCAAGGGTTGGAAAACAGGCTGATCTCTGCCTTGGTCAAAAGAAGTTGGGTAGAAGGGTTCGTCTTCACACCAGGAAGAAGGTAATAAGAGTCAACTTTGAACTGATGTCATTTTTAGCCCTAAAAATCTTCACAAGTATATATTCAACAATTACATAAAGCTGATAGATTTTAAAAGAACTCTTTAGACACATTACAAATAGTTTCTGAATTTCCTTATGATAAATTTCCTAAAAATTTACACAGTCATCTTGCTGCTCCATTACATGAACATTATACATTAATAGTTCATCATTCTCATATGATTTCAAAAAACAACAGAGATGGTCACTTTTATAGCATGACTTTAGTCAGCAACATAAAGGAAAACAAAAGAATACAAATACTGACTACAATCAACTTGCTATGTTCAAGAAAATTAAAGTCTTAAATGAGCAACTTAATATTTTTCCTATATTGTTACAACATATAACAGTGCAAAATTTCCACAAGTTTCTGATTTTTATTTAAGTTGTAGCATGATAGATCACCTATGTCTTCATTAAACAGAAGGTATGCCACATTTAGGTGATATTTAATGAGAACAAAATTAAGTCAGAAGCTTTACACAAAATGTGTTCACTATTGCCATTATTGTTTACCAAGCTATTATAAGATGGATCAGACTCAATGTAGAGATCAAAGAGACAGTCATGTTCTCTTTTATTAACCAGCTACATACCCAAATCAAATAAATATTGGTTTCTGTGGTGGAATCATTTATCTTCAGAAAGTTAAAGGTACATGAAACTACTGTCAGAGTTAAAAACAACTTAAAGTTGTGCCAATAAAGCAGTCAAATTTTGGATGTGATGAGTACATCAAAATGTAATGTCTGATTCTATGCTACAAGATACTGATTGTCCTCTTAGAATGAGTAGCTAAGAAAGCATAAGAACAACTATGACAAGAAATGTACTCACTGCCTTACGTATGTAGATGTAACCACTCTGTACATTACCTTGACAATAAAATTAAATTTAAAAAAAAGAAACATGAAATGTAAGAAGCATATGTAACAAACTATGTGAAAATGTTAGTGACTGATATTTATAAATTGTTTCTTTAGAAATCATTGTAAAACATGTGGCAAATTCAAAAGATTGGTTTATTTCTAAAAATACACAATGATATATTTACATGCTACAAACAATTCCCCAGTGGAAAAGTTACAAAAACATTATTACCTATAATAGTATCCTTCTCTTTTTCTTTTTGGATGGGGAAGACATTTATATGTGTAGAGATGGTAAATAAAATTATCAGACAATGTAAAGCAGGAAACAAATGATTACCAACCATCCTGTCAGAGAGATTTTCATCTACTTTTCATCTACCTTCATCTACTTTGAAAGGTATCCTGTGCCTGACAGATACAGTCCAAAGCTATGACTTTATATCTGATCTTGACACAACAAATCCACAACTGACTCAGGGAAGAGAAAATCCAGAGGAGCAGCCTCAGCCTGTGGCTAGGGTATTGAATCAAGCCAGCCCCAAGTGCAGCCTGCCCCTCTATTCTGGTGGTGCCCAGGCAGCATTCAAAGTACTGGATAAGTACTTGTCATTTATTCAAGTGGTTTAACTCTGCCAAGTACGTTTCTCCAGAGTTAGCAGTTAAAAGTAATTAGCAGCAAGATTCTTAGCAAATACTTGCCTTCTACCCAAACCTATTTTTAATCAAAAGCTAATTTCCCCTTCTAGGAAATCCTTTCAAATTCACAGCTCCTTGACATTTCTATCCTGCAGAAAACATATTCGGTATGATTGCCCATATCTCCGAGGCACGTTTTCTACTTTATTAAAAACATAAGGGCCTAGAGAAAACAACAACAGTCTGCTTTCATTTGTTATATAGCAGCCATGGACAATTTGCTGTAATTACATTCGTGGCGGTCTCTAGGTAATGTCACACTCAAGTCATTCACCAGAGCCTCTCGCAGCCTGGCAGGGTTCTCCCTAGTCTATGAATTCAGAGACTGCCAAAGTTCTGACACCAGAAAGTTCCATGGAACCCTCTCAAGTTCCAATGGTATTTAGCACCAACCATCATGATACAAATCATTCATTTCACAAACACTGAATATTTCATGTGAAGGTTACACATGAATAGGTTTCAGAAATCCAGGAATGGATGCATGGGCTTTCCTATCAGAAACATGGCACAATTGCTCATTTTGTATGGACAGCAAAGTAATGGATGATTCAAATACATGAGTCCACTCTAACTTGGGGTTGTTACATTTTCAGTGTTATTAATATTGGTGCAGATTTTAAATTTCATTTGGTTACTAATAAAAAAAAAACCCTCTTCTCCTTAAGGAACAGGGGTTTGGGAGGCAAGGTTTTCACTTGGAATATTCTATTTTCTTTCCTAATAGAAAAATAGGAATGTGCTACAGGAAGAAGAGCAGGGTAAACTGGTTTCCTGAAAAGAAGATATGCTGAGTGATGAAGCTTTGTTCCAGAAGTAATTTTACTGTTTTTGAAAAAAAATCTAGCTTCTATAAATAAATTTAAGTAAGTTTTTCTGTAACCTCAAAAGTGACTTCTTTTAATAGCCTTTTTAATGTAAGTTCCTGGTATTAATACATCAAGGTTTTATAATGTCAACATATTAATGAAACCTCTGAGGGTTTTTATGTACCACTTTGAAAAATATACTTGGTTGGGGAAAAAAAGATCAAATGGATTTTTTAGAAGATTAAACTGAGATGATAAGACACTACTTATTCCAGAGATTACTATGTACATTGATTAATTCCAAGTTTAAAAAGAGCATAGGAAAAAATTGGCTGGGCACCAATGGCTCATGTCTGTAATGCCAGTTACACAGGAGGCTGAGATCTGAGGATCATGGTTTGCAGCCAGCACACACAGAAAAAAAGTCCATGAGACTCTTTATCTCCAATAAACTACTCATAAAAAGCCTCAAGTAGCACTGTGGCTCAGAATGCTATCCTTGAGCACAAAAAGGCTAAGGGACAACGCTTAGGTCCTGAGTTCAGGATCAACAACAAATAAATAAATAATTGATTATGATGATATGATGATAGAACAAAACTGAGAAACTCTGTTATAAAAAAGTAACAGATAATAAAGACTAGATCGGTAGCTCAATAGTAAAGCATTTGCCTAATAGGCACAAGGCCTTGACTTCAATCACCAGCACCAAAACCAAGCCAAACACAAAAATAGCAGATAAGAATATCACATTAGAGTAGCACAGATTTCATCTGGTGACTATTTATACTTAAAATACCAATGGGGAGGCTAGAGAAGATGGTAAATTAGAATGAATATTATCCGTGTAGATTATTTGTATGAATAAAAACAGAACAATAAAACTTCTTGAAATTATTTTAAGAAGGAGGTTAGGGAAGAATGGAGAGTGATAAAAGGGTGAAATATGTTGTAAACATAGGGCAATGTAACCATGATATTCCTCTCGGTATAACTAATGTAAGCTAATAAAAAAATGAGGAACAGGGTAGGGAAAGTAACAGAAAGGGTGAAGTTGACTGGAATACATTGTTTATGTGAGTAGAAATGTTACAATGAAACTCGTGTGTGTGTGTGTGTGTGTGTGTGTGTGTGTGTGTGTGAGAGAGAGACAATCTCACATCATCCATATCATCTGACATTTAAAAGAGACAGGAAATATTACTTTAATTTTTATAAAAAAAATTGGTTACCTGACTTATGAAACTGTAACCCCCTGTATCTTCACCTTTATAATAACAATACACAACATTTTTAAAGTTTGGTAAAATCTAAGCTAACTTTTCTTTATTTCTAGCTTTTTTACACCTAACAGTTGAAATACATGGGTAACATTATTTTGACTTGTTAGGAAGGGTGAGGGGTCACCTCTTGAGTTGTATTTTCTATATCACTAACTATTATGACAGAAAGGCTATTTCATAAACAATAAATCTAAGTTGACATATCAGATTTTATACCAACTATTTCTGTGAAACTGAGCATGATACTTACTAACCAAAAGCTTTGGTCTCTTCAACTGAAAATGGCAAAATAATTTTTAAATTATTTATGCCTTATTTATAATAAGGCCAAGTGCCTAGTCTTTTAAAGATAGATAATACATATAAAATTCTTGTGACACTGTATCAGATGTAGTTGCTAATATAAGCAACTGATGTTGATTCTTCAATGTTTTTTTAAGTTAATCTCAAAGGAGTATTACTAACTATTCATTGAAAAATACTCAAGCACACTGTCAATGGGCATCCTATTGGAAGCAACCCCCAAATTTAAAGTCAAATACCCTGGGTTCTGTATTAAATGGGAGCACAAACTGAGGTCTGAAGTTGCTGAAGAGGACCCAACTCCTTCATGGAAGAACAAGCCCGATGAATGGTAAGAACCTTACCATTGCAGATTCAACGAGGCTCCTCTTCAAAACACCTTTTAATTAGTGTCAGAGAACAAAGGGGGATACAAACATTCCACTGTCCTTTGGCATTTTACAAAATTATCAACAGAAAAATGGCAGGTCGCATATCTGAGGAAAATAGCTAGACTGGAATGAGAAAGTAAAACTTAAAAATGTCGAGAATCAAGGATTGAGATAATTTGCATTTATCTTCCTACCTTGGTTGCAGGTTTTTCCAGCATAGCCAGGATGACACTTGCACTTGTTGGGCCCAATACATTCTCCATGTTTACACTGAGGTTGACATACAGCTGTGAGAAAAGAATATCATGCATTATATTTAGGGTGGTAGCATGAGACCCATAAAGCATTAATGCCATCATCTAAGTGGTGATTAAGGGGAAAAAAGGAAGAACTTACAATCAAGTGGCAGAAAGATATAAAGTCCCTGTTTCTTACTGACCCTGCACATAGTACACATAAACATAGCATGTATGTATTTATGCATATGTTTGGTATAGGTATCACTTGGGAGATAGAAAATGGATAAAACCTGATTTATAAAAGGCAAAGACATGCATAATCATAATGGATATTGGTCAAAGTTATAACTTTACAATAACTTGCTCACAGAATCTCAAACTCATTCTCTCAAATATACTTCTGAAAGGTAGTTCCTCACCCAAAGATACTGAGAAAGCATGAAATTAAGATAGTTGTCTGGGCTGGGGGTGTGGCTCAGTGGTAGAGTACTTGCCCAGGATGCAGAGAGGTCCTGGGTTGGGTCATCAGCAACACATTCACACTTTAAAAGTTTTAAATGTATATGTATAGATACATAGATGCATTCAATTAATAAAAGATATCGTTTGAAATAATATTCTAAGTATGAACTGATTCAAAGTAAAGCAAGTTCAAATGACAACTTTTAGTACTCCAAGGATATTTCCATCATGTTTGTCTTTATCCTTAAATGCATGAATGCTCTTCAGTTTATAATGGCTTTCTGTGGCTTGCCATATAGCACACACAACATTCTTTCTCAGTTCAACATGTACTGTGTCTTCTACACTCTGCTCCACTTCCCTCAAAATATCAAACTGCTGCAAGTCGCCTTATTCTTTTAATTTTATGTTAGTCATTCTCTACTAGAGGTACTCCTGTGTTTTGAAGACATTTGGGAACTTGGAGCCATTTTTGGTTGTCACAAAGGGGAGGGATGCCAATGGCATTTAGTGAGTAGAGAGTACAGATGATGCTCACTGTAGTGTGGTGCTCAGCCCTCTCCAAAACAAATGATCCAAGCCTCACTATCATGGCAGCAACACTGGGAAATCTGACTTGGTCCTGCACTACATATATATGTTCATTACATTATGACAGATACCACAATAAACAAAAAAATTATATATTGTGGCTCTGGGTTTCAGATAACCTGCACTCTAGAAAAAACATGTATTTAAGGCAATATTATTAGCAAAATGGGTAGAATATATGAAATTTATGATAAGTGAATCCATCTGGAATTGTGCACAAGTCTCATAGAAGACTCCTGTGTTAGACCGTGAAGCATGCCGACACAAAAAGGAGGAGAAATTACTTAGCATAGTTGATCATAGTTAGGTAAGTTGGAGTCACTCAAGAGACATGTGTGGGTAAAAAAGCGGATAAATGCTGATGGGGGAGCGAGAGGTACTCATTGGTAAGTGGTATCAGAAGATCCTGCTCCAGAAGTTTCAAATGTTAAATATATACTTTCTTTGCAGGAATTGTGAAGTGTTGGTAAGTTTATCATCATCAGGAGAATTAGTGGATCAAAAGCGCCGGGAATATCAGCAGAATCATACACAGAGTGGATGGGAAACATCTAGAGGCAGTTAGAAGACAAATGAAATCATTCAGATCAGACATGGGGAAGGCATGATTTGTGTTGATGACAGAGATGAGCTTCAACAACCAGAGTGAAAAGCTGATAGACCTTCGAAGACCCAGAGAGAAAGAGTTAACAATTGCCAAATGTTTAGAAGCTTTAGAACACCTGCTCCGTCTTGTCAGCCATGCATTTTTCCATCCTGGGAGGTGCTCCCAATTTCCTCTATCTTTCCTTTCCTTTGCAAGTCCTGCTAGTTCAATATATGTGTTATATTGTTTTCTACATCCCTTCACTCAACACTCACTAAACCCTCCTTATATTACAAAATTATTTGCTAATTTTACTTCCTGCCTGTTTGTTACAACTTATCCTGAGTCCTTACAAATGCTAAGACATAGAAGCTCCAGAGGTATTTGACTTAAAAGCTTACAAGAGGATAAACAGAGAATATATGATAGAGAGATATAGTTGTAAAATCCTTAAGACCAGATATTGGACATGGCATTGAAAGGAAAGGAATTTTGTTCAGTTTCCTGAAAATAAATCAACTATCTCAGAAGGCTTCAAATATCACCTACAGTGGATCACAAAGATGGTTTATACTATGGACAGATGTTTAAAATAAGTTATGGAAACAGCTACTCTCTATGTAACAGTCTAATTGTAAAAAGGGTAGTATGTAAATCTCAATATTTATATATATGAATACAACTTGAATAATTAAATATCGTTGAGATACTCAGAATGCCATATTTTAAGAAATGAAGTAGCTATGTTAAAATTCAGTAACTGTAAGTTAAGGTATTATAGCCCTTCAGAATAACTGGGATCTAGAAATGTTTCTACAAACATGAAAAAGTAGCTTAGAAAATATCACATAAAAGCATGAAGAAGTGCATTGAGAACACTGTGTCCGACATAGAAGAACGACCTCCCCAAGCTTTCTTGCCCTGTGACCCCCGGAGCTCTATTACCATCTATTTATCAGGTGTTCTCTGGTAACTAAAGAGGATTTTTTGTTGTTGTTCTCCCTCCCTTTTTTATTATTTGTTCTCAGCAGAGGGCACAGCAAACGCACACATTCCAAGAGGTCAAGACTGTTAATGTGTCTTCAGTATTTTAAAGCAAACTGCTAATTGCAGACTCTTGGCTGAAGTAACCAATAATTATAGATTGGCCAATGGCTACTAAAAGTGATAGGCTATTCACAAATCTTAACTAATTAGTTTCTTCCCAGAAATGGGAAACTTTGTAAAATTTTGCACAAAGGGCCTTCTCTTATTATCATGTTGTCTTTATGTCTGGGATAAAATTCGACAAATATGTGTGGAATACTTATTAAGTGCAATGTATTACACTAGACAAATGTGGAGGGATGAAAGTCACAAAAGTTATGAAAAATTAAGTGTGTAGCTAATTTTGTTTAAAGCATGACAAGGGTTAGGAGAGATAAAAGAACAAAGAAGAGTGGGTAATTACAGCTACAGATGCTGAGAAGCCTCAGCTGAGAATTGTGGGCTGAGCAGATGTTAGAGGTAAGAGGCAGCTGGGAAAGAGCAACAGCCTTCCAGAATATGGGCAAAATGGGAGGGGAAGATGCAAAGGGGCATCTCAGGGAGTGCCAAGTGTCTGCAGGCTGAGCTATAAAGTGCTTCCAACAGCACATGTATCAAAAGGAGACTCAGATAGATCAGAAAAGCCTAGCTGAATTCTTTGGATCCTTACCAATATCTATCTTTCCCATTTTTTTCCTGCTTTAATGCACTTTTGTATTTTTATATTTTTTGATTTAGTGCAGAATTAGTTAGCAATGGGAAATGATATTTACTATCCTCCTTGGTAGCTACAGGTGGCCAAATGAATACATTCTGGCTAATTTATATATAAGCAAAAGTAATCGGGGGGGGGGGTGTCTTTGGGATAGTACGTAGAGGGGGCCTGACAAATATGCCCGCCTCCATATTTCTATGTGGAATGCAAATGGCATGGCTGAACTACAGTGGTATTTCATGATGATAAGATGATCCTGAGAGTGGAAAGAAGAGCAAGAGGCATAATATTATTCTGAATTATTTGTGCCACTGTTACATCCAGCCAAGTATCTTTGAGCACTCGGCTGTGGAATCTGGACTTAATCTATTTATTAGCAAGCCACTAAAGTGTGTGTAGGTGGGTTGCTTGCACTTATGGATATAAGTATAAATATATACTTGTATATATCATAGTTTCATATACATATATGTACATATAGTTATAGTTATAAAAAGGTCCAAGTAGAGAAGTAGAGTTCATCGCATTTATATCTACAATACCATACCCTCATGGGAACATAAACTTCATTTCTACATCTAAGTAACTAGATTAGAAAATGTGCATACCTATTTTAAACCATAGAAAAAGGACTCCTAACTTTTGTGTAAACTGGCCTTTCTTATAATAAAGTCATTTGACTGTAATGTGGCTCTTAGGAGCCAGCAAAACCAACTCTTGTAAGCATTTCTCTGTGAACAGTAGATCAATCACCTGCCCCTAAACAGAAAAAAAAAATTAAAGATGATCTATTTTCATTCAGTAGTACACTTCTAAAAACATCAACTGTAGATGATTCACTTAGTTTGGAAGAAACAATGTGCCTGTTGATGCCATACAGTTATCAGCGGAGGCAGAGTTGTTTCTCTGCTTCATCAGAGAAATAAGAGATTTGGCCCACTATTGCTAGCTCAGTAAAGGCCACATAAAGATCACAGATATGACTATTTTGTTTTGCTTTCCAAAACCAGTTTCCAGAACTAAGCCAAATAGATGATCAAATTCAAAACTTTCTAACATTCCTATAGCATAAGCTCCATGATGCCCTTAAAGTAACCCCTACGGCATTGTTTTAACTAGAAAAAGAAACAAGTCTCAACTGGCAAACCAAACATAGCTCTTCATGTCACATGTCCAAGCCTCTTCTCTTTGACTACACTCTAAAATTTCACTAAAAAAAAAAATAAAATCCCATCCTAACAGATGTTGCTAGGGTCTTGAGAAGTGCACCATTTTTTTTCTACCTGAGATATAAGTACTAAGTTATCAAATTATGTAGGGAAAAATTAAACTCCAACACACATGCTACAGTGTTTTATAAGTAAGCTAATCACACTAGAATGCAAGTACTTAAGTTTGAAAAATAAGAACACAATGAGAAGCCTAGAAGCCTAAGGAGACAGGGAATCAAGAAGGTGACAAGGGAAAATCCAGCCTAACCTCAGGTACTGTTCATAACTTGAGTAGGCATTCTTCACATGGATAAGAAACTCTTCAAAATCCTAAGAATCATTTGTTAATTGTCCAATCTACATAATGTGTTTATTCAGGCATGGTACTGCTAAAAGTAGTAACAAAGAACCTTGTCTTGCCAGGTGCTGGTATAGCATGACTGTAACCCTACAAGGCTATAAATGTCAGGAGGCTGAGATCAGAGGATTATGGATAAGAGCCAGCACAGGCAGGAACATCCAAGAGACTCTTATCTCCAAGTAAGAAGCAAAATGCTGAAAGTAGAGGTGTGGCTCCAATTGTAGAGTGTGAGCCCAGAGTGAGAAAGCCAAGCAAAAGTGTAAGGCCCCAGTTTGTGGGGGGAAAAAACAGTAAAAAGAACTTTGTCTCCTAGGTTATCTTGCCTAGAAATAAAGTGACAGAGAAGCATGCAAAGGTAGGGCAGAAGAATAAACAGACAGACAGACAGACAGACACAGAACAGGGGGATTTCAGATCTTAGTACATCTAACTAGTGCCACAGAGTTCAGATTGGGATAGATTCACTTGAGTAGAAAAGAAACATAATGAGAATATCTTTTTTTGAAGAGCACAAGTGGCTAAGAGCCGTATGAATAGCTCACTGCTCTATTAATAGGACAGGGAATGGAGCAGCGTTTTATTGGCATCCAATGGAAAGGGCCTTAGGACACCACATCTCACATGCAGAACAAGATCGCAGAAATTCTACTGTCCAAGAACTCCACAACAGAGCAATTCAGCTTTCCCCAAACTCCAGTGCCAAATTCTAGCTCATCCGAATTCTAGTGTCAACATTTTGTGTGGATTCTAAGATGTCAAATTCACAGTCCTGCTGTAGTTAAAAAAAAAAAAAAAGAAAGGAAGGAAGAAAGAAAAGTTAAAGTGCTTTGGACTGTTATTAAAAAGGCAGCCCGCTAAATGCTCTCATGAACAAAACTGCAAACCATTCCACACGGCTGACTGAATTTTGCCTCACAACATCCAAATAAGGCAGAAGTGAGCAGATGTTTCACCAGACTACATGGAAAGCACAGAAAGTGAGGTCCCAGGTCCAAGCTCAATTGACCAGTTCCTCTGGAGTGCTGAAACACAGCGGAACAATTTGAGGGAATTCGGAGGAGAGTGAGGTGAGAGCAAAACACTAAGCAGAAAAGAGAAAGGAACCGATATTGGTGGCCTATGCCTGTAGTCCTACTCAGGAGGCTGAGATCTGAGGACCACAGTTCAAATCCAGCATCGGCAGGAAAGTCTATGACACTCTTATCTCCAGTTAACCAACAAAAAGCTGGACATGGATCTGGGGTTCTAGTGTTAGGTCATTGACCTTGAGTAAAAAACAAAGGGACAGTGCCCAGGCTTGGAATTCAAGCCCCAGTACACACATGTACACACACACACATACACACACTCACACACACACACACATACACACACTCACACATATACACACATGGGAAAAAGGGGTAGAGAATGGTGATTAAAGCTATTTAAGTTACATACTCAGGAAACAAATGCAGAAGGAAGGAAGGAAGGGAGGGAGGGAGGGAGGGAGGGAGGGAGGGAGGGAGGAGGAAGGAAGGAAGGAAGGAAGGAAGGAAGGAAGGAAGGAAGGAAGGAAGGAAGGAAGGAAGGAAGGAAGGGAAGGAAGGGAAGGAAGGGAAGGAAGGGAAGGAAGGGAAGGAAGGGAAGGAAGGGAAGGAAGGGAAGGAAGGGAAGGAAGGGAAGGAAGGGAAGGAAGGGAAGGAAGGACCATTAATATCCATTAATGACTGTTAAATATGTAATCCGTGTGTGTATGTGTGTGTGTGTGTGTGTGTGTGTGACTTAACTCGTGCCTGGGCAGTGTCCCTTTGCTTTTTTGCTAAAGATTGTCACTCTACCACTTGAGTCACACCTCCACTTTCAGCTTTTTGGTAGTTAACTCGAGATAAGAGTCGCATGGACTTATCCACCCAGGCTTCCAGTTGCATTCCTTAGATCTCAGCCTCCTGAGTAGCTGGGATTACAGGCGTGAGCAGCCAGCACCTGCCCTTCCATCATGTTTTTAGCTCATCATCCTCAATGATTAGGATGATATTCAGTACTATATTTCATGATCTGACTGCTGCCTATCCTTCCAGTCTTATCTCTAAGCACATGTACATAGCAGCTGCATTGTAATTCACAGGAAATAATCCTCTCTGATACCTCCACATGGTCCCAGGGAATGCCATTTGTCTCCTTCTCTACTGGAACCCCATCTAGTCAGGTTTCAATATTTATGTCAACCATTACCATACCAAGATCTGCTTTAGCTCCTTCTACAGCATGTATTGCACTCCCTGAGGATGTCATAAGCCGCTTGTACACTTCTACCATAAACTGTGCACATGTTGATATTTATACATGCATACCTCATCCTGCATGTCTATGAGGTTTAAATACACCATACCTCTTCTGGAATAGCATACAGTCTTCTGACAAGGACAACCAGGACAGGTGTATATGCTATTAAGAGAATACAGAGGACAGAATTCCTCTGCAGGGCAGAATGAGCAGAACAGATACCAGGAAAGGTTTTAAGAGGAATTGTGAGCTGAATCTTCAAGAATGAGTAGAAACTCACCAAGAGAATAAGTGAAGAGATTTTTACTCAGAATCAGTAGCATAAAACAGGCAGCAGGCACAAAGGTTCTAAAACACAATGGCAGGACACTATGACTGGGGCCACCCAACAGCAGCAACAACAGAACCAACCCTTTAAATAGAAAGCAGTTGTCAGCCTAAAGAGCCTTACACTCAAAGAGTCAGGATTCTACCCATGGTTGTAAATAGCCAGTAGAATATAAACAGAAGATGGCACAATCAGATTACTCTTTTGTGTTTCCAAGAATATAAATAAACATCTTCTTTAGACCCTTAAGAAAGAGTTAAGATCTGTGATATAGAATAAGGTCAAAAGATAGTCAGACAAAATACTTTTTCCCAGTAAGCTTCCTTTCCTAGAAACTACCATCCACTCCTCATGATCACATTTTGATCATCATTTTTATTCCTTTTATATAGAAATGTGTGGCCCTTATTTCTTTACTGGCTAGGTACCAATGGCTCACACCGGAAATCATAGCTACTCAGAAGCCTGAGATCTGAGGATTGCGGTTCAAAGCCAGCCAGGGCAAGAAAGTCCTTGAGACTCTTATCTCCATTTAACCAGTGAAAAGCCTGAAGCAGAACTGAAGCAGTTCAAGTGGTAGAGCTCTAGCTTTGAGCAAAAAAGCTCGGGGACAGCACATAGGCCCTATGTCCAAGCCCTAAGACTGGCACAAAGAAAAATAAAGTGTACTGAACTGGCTGGGTATAAAGATGTATTCTTCTCTTTATGGAATAAGAAGTTCAGCCAAGTCAATGATTTCGACCCACAAGAAACCAGTGTCGAGTATGAAACAGGCTCTGTGCAATGGAACATGTAGAGAAGAGACAAATTTCTGGCTGTGACAGTAAGGATGGTGTTCAAGAGAAAGTGGCAATGAGCTATTTAAAAATAAATGTGGGGCTGGGGATATGGCCTAGTGGCAAGAGTGCTTGCCTCATATACATGAGTCCCTGGGTTCAATTCCCCAGCACCACATATACAGAAAATGGCCAGAAGTGGCGCTGTGGCTCAAGTGGCAGAGTGCTAGCCTTGAGCAAAAAGAGGCCAGGGACAGTGCTCAGGCTCTGAGTCCAAGCCCCAGGACTGGCCAAAAAAAAATTTAAAAAAAAAATGTGAAGTCAGGTGCTGGTGACTCACTCCTCTAATACTAGCTACTCAAGAGGCTGAAATGTAAGGATCACAAGTCCAAGCCACCTGGGACAGAAACATCTGAAAGAGATTCTTTAACTCCAGTTAACCCACTAAAAGTCAGAAGTGGAAGTCTGGCTCAAGTGGTAGAGTTCCAGCCTTGTGTGGAAAAGCTACTCATGAGTGTGAAGCCTCGAGTTTGATTCCTGCAAGCACCGGCACAGGAATACACAAAGTAGCTATCCTTTCTTCACAAAATAGAAAAAGCCAACCGAAAGGGATAAAAGATATTCTGTTTATGAAAATGGGGTTTTTTTTTCCAGCCCTTGATTTAAACAAATGCAGTAAACTTTTTTTTTCAACTGTGAGGCCAAAGGGAAAACAAGAAAGAATTTTTAAGAAATTACAACTGATAGATTATTATTCATACTGTGCCAATCCCATACTCTTCTATATTTAAAGCCGATCCCATATGGAGAATCAATGGAATCATCAGTGATGGTGTTTATCAATGCTTACTAAAGAGTAGAAAGGAAGGATAGAGTTCAGTGGAAGAAAACGGAACCAACTCTCTGCCCTCAGATGTTACTCTGGAATTCAATAATGCATCAAAACTTTCTCCTTCCAAGTCTCACAAGTGCTTGGAACTGAGTATCTTCCAAATGGGTGTCATCACCTCTACCCTCTCCTATATGGTTCTCTAGCTCACCAAATCACAATCAAACGCATCAATGCCTTCATTCCATCATCTGCCGTCTACATCAGCACCACTACCTCTGCAGCCATTTTATTCAACGGGGACATGAGCCTCTCCCTGAGTTAAGTGCTGTCCTTCTTTTCTTATCTGATCCTCATTTAAAAATCCTACAATGTAAGACTCTTATCTACAAGTCACCAAAATGAACTCAGGAAACTCAGAAAAGTTTAAGTTCCTCAAAAACATAATTTCTACTATCAGCTTTCTCTGTTCCATCAATGCCCCAATCTCATGTTGCTCTTCAAGCTTTTTATTTTTTAGTTTATTTAATCAATTTCCTTAACTTTTATTTCTAGTGCTATCAATGTTGGTCCCAAATGTTTCCTATTAAAATTCTCATTTAAAAACATTTTCTATAATACATATAGTAATATCTTGCATCACTTAAAGTACATTGTCTTCTTGGAACCAATTCCATTTGAGCATTAGAATTTCATGAGTATTGCTCCAAAGTTTTCCACTAAAATGTCATAGACTGGTTTGTTAAGTGGAATTTATTCACTGACCCAAATATCTGAAACAAGGAATGCTTTATATACCAAAACAGTATCATGTGAACATGTATGTGCTATTAAAACAGTCCGTATATTTTATACAACAAAAATGTTTCTTACCTGAATTGTTCCATGAAGAATTAATAAATATGAAACACATTTCCCTCAGGTAAATGATAGGTTGATGTTAGTAATTTCATTTGGTGGACTTAGGGTTTTTGTTTGAGGTTGTTTTTTTTATTTTTTTATTTTTATATTTGCTTCTTTAAGTGTTAAAAATTTAAACTGTCCTTTAGGTTAGAATGGAGGTCAATTTATTAGATTTATAAAACAAGAGAAAGGAATTATAAACTGAAAGAGAAAAGCTTAATGTAACAGCTGAATTAAACTTAGTATAATTAAAAACAGAAAAAACACATCTCTAAAGAGAACAGTCTCCCCACTAACCCCCAAAAATGGAAGTGGAAAACAACTAATGTTAAATGTTGTTGTTTATAGCCTTAGAGAGTTATTATTTAGAAGTTATGCCTTTTCAAGACATAGATTAGCCAAAGTATTTCAAGAAATAGGTTCATCTAACCTTTGAGCTGGCACCTTATCCTTGCTATTCTCTGCCTTAAGACGTAGAAAGCTGCAAAACAAATGTCCAAAAAAAGAAATTCCAGATCTTTTTTTCTGTAAGGAGGCTGGACTTGGGTATTTATCAACTTGTTACATTCCCGGAGACTTACACACATTCAACTTTCAGTGCTTTCTGAAACAAAAAAAAAGTCTAGGACACGTTTAAAATAGTAATATTTTAGTCACCATTTTGTTATTAAAAGCATTTTATAACAAAAATATTAACCAATAATTGAAGTTTTGCTATTCTTCTGTAGTTGGAATCCTAGTGAAATATCTCAGGCCTTTGGTGACACTGGTATAATCCAATCCAAAATTTCAATTCCAATTTTTGACAATATTAATTTTTGGTTCCTAGAGACAGTATCCTTTTATTTAACTGAGTGTTGGACAAGACATCTGAAAAAAAATTATAAGTTTTGAACAATTAGCAACCAGGTTGGTAGTTGTTAACCTGACATCTTTACTTACCTGCCTTTCACATACTGTATTTTTCCTTCTCTCCAGCCCCAGGGAGGAAATATTAAGGTTGATTTTGTTTTCATCCCTTTCACTGGACTTTTTCTTCTTGCATGGCTGCTTTGGTTGTCAATAGCAACAAGAATTAACTATGAAAGCTCAGCCATTTCACTTGAGGATGCATAAATCAACCAGTTACGTGGAATGAAAGGGAAAAAACTTGAAAGACTAGTAATCATGGTCAGTTTTCAACCTACCAAGATTCCTGGAAGGAAAAGAGTGATTTTATTGCTTCTCTTTTGGAAGAATGCCTTCCTTCTCTAAAATATAAAATGTCAACTTTAATGTGTCACTTTTGTATATTTATTTGTTCAATTTAAACATGTGAATGGAGTCTTGGTTGTAGAGGGAGCTAGTAGAAAAAATTCCATATCCAATTTGATTCATTAAGAGTGATGTTTTACCAAGTGATCCAGAATGGTGGATCTGTATTTTAAAGGCATAAATTACATGTGCCTGATAGACTTTTTCCCCATGTTGGTTAGGTTTGCAACAATTCATGTTTTTATTGCTGTTTTCAATTTTGAAAGAACTCACCGTATCCTGATGTTGACACATTTATTAAAATAGAATAATGAAACAAATCAAATGTGATCTAATTATACAGCTGAAAATGAATCAAAGGATAAATTACGTTCTGGATCACATCGTAAGGAAAAGTGTTTATGCATTATAAAGAGAAAAATTATAAAAGGATACCGTTTCTTTAAATTTTTTACTGCCAATTTTGAATGAGCTAATGTATCACAAAAAGTGTTTTAACACAAGGTAAAACAAGTATTAAAGAGTAGCAAACATCATTATTTTCTAACTACCTATTTTAGTTCTATGAAACCAAACAGTTCTATATCATTTACTTTCTTCTTATATCTTACTTAAGCTTGGGTCACATTCTTCCTACTTAACATAAATTAACCTGGACATACACCGTAAATTTTACAGTATATATATATATATATCTGTTAAGCTTGCATAAAATTTTAGTCCATGACCCATAAGTTAAAAATTTACATTTTCAAACTACATACAACTACATTTTAAATTAAAGAAATGTTAAACTCGGAACAGATTGCTTCCAGAAAGTTTCTCTATTCTTTATTGATTAGTCAGGAAGTTTCCATAGGCAGCTATCATGACTATTTTTTGTAAAGTTACCCAAAATAAATGTACTACATGCATTTGTAGGGATGGAGGGCCCTATGAGTAGCGCAAAAGTGGAATTCATTAACAACATAAAACACTATTTTAAAAAATCAGTCCCATTTTCTCCTAAAAATGTTTCTCTACAGCTGTTTTAGCTGGTCACTGGAGTCAATTCAGAGAGCACTGCCAGCATAGGTACACCGTTACAACTCTGGGACTATCTTACAAACTGGCCCCAGAACCACTTTTGGTTCATCTAGGGCCTCCAGCTGATAATATGTGCTTTACTATGCATGGTTAAAACTAATAAGCACTCTGATAATTTTATGAAGTGTGACTCACTCAAAAATTAACAAGCACCCTGATTATGTTACAAAATCATGACTCATTCAAATCAGAGAAATGAAACTATTCTGATTAATTTTTCATGCTTCTATAATACAAGCTTACACTTTGGAGACAACCTGCAGTTGAGACTGCTGAAGAAAAGGAGATGGATACAGCTCAGTGATAGAGCACTTGTGTAGAATATGAATTTCTGGGTTCAATCCCCAAAAAGAAAAACAGAAAAGATTTATAGCTAGGTGTATTGACTTATATCTATACGCTATCAACACTCAGAAGGCTGAGGCAAAAGAATTTTAAGTTTAAGGCCTATACAGTGAGACCCTGTCTCAAATGAGAGAGAGGGAGAGGCAGAGAGAGAGAGAGAGAGAGAGAGAGAGAGAGAGAGAGAGAGAGAGATCGAGCAGGAGAGGGAAAGGGAAAGGGAAAGAGGAGAGAAAGTACAGGAGAAAGGAGAGGATTGAAAGAGAGAAGGAAGAGAGAAAGAAGGAGGAAGGGAAGAAGGGAGAGACATCAGAAACCTTAAGAAAATAAGTCCTTTTCTTTATCTTCTTGGATATAGTTTCATTTACTGTAAAAGATTATAAAAATACCCAAATTCTAGACCAAGTAAAACCTTAAGAACATATAAAAGTGTTAAAGTGTGTGATGGCTGATACGGTTACCAACTGATTCAGACAGAAGCACATAGCCTTTTAAGCAAGAGGCTCCTCCCCACACGTGACAAATGCCAGGTAAATGCAAGAAAGGAAAAGGTCTGCCCTGACATGTTCTTCTACCTTTCAGCCTTCAATATTGGCTACAAGAAAGGAATAATGAGAATTTTCTCCACGCTCCAATTTTTATGCTTTCCATTGTCAGAAAAGCAGTTGCCGTGAGTCTGCCAAACTCAATTCCTAACTGCACAGCTCCGTGCATTCGATAACACCAGCACCTACATCCCTGAAAACAGGTAGGAGCAGCATCTGAAAGCTTAATGACTTCAGTGTGCTTATTCATAGAAATTAAAGGATACAGAAGAATTCCTCAGACTCTACACAAGTATTGAACATTTACAGTTATTTCTTCATAATTTTATACTTTTCTTCTGCAAAGGTGTCTCAAAACTACTTCTGCCTTAGTTAGAAAAATATACATGGAAATATCTTAATACTAGGCTACCAGACATCAAGATACACCAAATACCTTGTCAATGAATTTAAAACCAAATCAAAAGACAAAGGCTCTCCATATGTCATTATATTTAAGAAACACTATGAAAATGTATGAAAGCATGTGAATTTGGACCAATTTATCCACTAAAAACTATTAAAATGTGGGCTGGGAATATGGCCTAGTGGTAGAGCGCTTGCCTTGCATACATGAAGCCCTGGGTTTGATTCCTCAGTACCACATATACAAAAAAAGCCAGAAGTGGTGCTGTGGCTCAAGTGGTAGAGTGCTAGCTTAGAAACCAGGGACAGTGCTCAGGCCCTGAGTATAAGCCCCAGGACTGGCAAAAAACAAACGAACAAACAAAAAAACCCAACCTATTAAAATAAGTTATATGTAACATAACCTCTAAACATATACATTTAAACATACTGTGAATACAGTCATAATACTAAAGGTATATATATGAAAATAGAACTAGGAAAATTAAAGGAATGGGTGAGGTCGGGGGAGATGGGAGAATTATTGATCAATATGCATTGTACTCACAAACTGACATGTTGAATTGATACCCTTCTGTACAACGACTTAAAGATAATAAAAAAAATTAAAAGCAATAAAAATTCTGTAATACATAGTTGTAATATGTGTTTTTCTATTAATGAGCAGTGGGTTTACCATTTGTTGCCGGGCAAACATTTGGTATATTTACCAAGTCTATAAAATCTAAGCACCAAAATAAAATAGAAGGTCCCAAAGACTGGAAGAGTATTTTGGGTGCCAGAAGTTTATACTTGGAAAGTCTACCTGTAGAGTTAGTTTCTGTAAATTTAGCGACATTCTTCTTTGACCTTAGTTCCTTAGGGAACTTGCATTGAAAAGGAATTTAAGCCCTCTAATTTTTGCAAATAAGCCTCCTTTGAGGCTTTGAACAAAGCATATCTAATGCTAAGAACTGCGAACTCTGAAAATGTTCAAAAATCTGCAAATATTATTGAGAAACACTGGCTGCCTATCGAGGGCTAGAACTTAGTATCAAAAAAATAGGGATGTTAAAAATATCTGTGTTGGGGGTGATATTGTCCAAAATAAATGCACTCATTGCCTGACTTATGAAAGTGTGTAATTCTAGCTACTCAAGAGACTGAGATCTGAAGATCAGATTATCACCTTAAAAGCATGCAGGTAATTCAAATGACTCAAAATGCCTAGAAGGTAAGTCTGATGTTGGTGGCTCGCACCTGTAACCTGAAGATCCTGGTTCAAAGCCAGCCCAGGCAGACAAATTCAAGAGACTCTTATCTCCAATTAACCAGCAAAAAATTGAACTAGAGAAGTATGGCTCAAGTGATTGAGTGAAAAAGCTAAGTAAGAGCCGGAGGCCTGGAGTTCAAGCCCTAGAACTAGCATGTGCACACACGCACATACAGGGTGAATTCTATAGACGAAAAACATCAAATCTAAATGATGAGCATTGGCTATGTCACAGGGAGATGGGAAGTGGGGAAGTACCCACTAGTTTTTGACTTGACAACTGATCAAAAGTTTGAGAAGCAGACAGTGTTGTTCCAGCAGCACAGCCCTGTTGGTTCAAGGACAGACTTAGCAGCTGAACTTCCAAGGGTTTAGAGTGCTTTCCTTCCAGCTTGAGAAGTATGAGCATTTCTAAACCACAAAGGTTAAGGACTGCCTGGATTAACTGTGTGAGGGGACCTCAGGAAATTACAAGACGTTAATGTTCTTATAAAAATCAGTTCTCATTGGGAAAAGAGTGTAAGAACAAAGTCATTTCTGAGAAATTTATCTTTGAAGACTATACTTGCTCAAAAATTACCTGTTAGGGAAAGGTCAAGCTTCTTCAAAATGGCTTTTAGCTTGGAATCTGAATTCTAAGACCACTTGAAGTCACTCAAAGTACATGGTGTTCTTACACAACCTTTCAAGGGGAAGTGGAAGTTGAGTAGTGTTCATCAAAAACTTTTATTTCCTAAGCGTTTGGGGGGATTCAGGTTCACTGCCAAAAGTGATTATCAAATTATCACTGCCTTGCTTTTATTCCTATCTCAGAAAAAAAGAGTAAGTTCTGTATCCTCATTCCAAACTTAGAAAAGGAAATTAATCAACTCAGGACAATGAAGTCTATTTATCTGTACTAACCTGATCTGACCATCTCTGACAGGGTTCTGAGCAGCCAAGTTTCCCAGTTACTGCTAGGCTGCATACTACCACATAAGCATGTATAAAATAGTCATGCATGTTCAACACAAGTTGCTATGGTTGTTGACTACAAACAGAAGGCATCCAGTAGAAATAACTTCCCTGTGAGTTGCAACACTTTGAGTCACCTTCCAGGCTGAATTCAAATTTTCTAATTTAAGAGCTAAGGTTGAAGCCCGGGGTTAAGAGTACTTGCTTAGCACACAAAAGGCCTGTGGTCCTATACCCAACACTGCAAAGGAAAAAAAAGATGAATTTATTCTTAATTTTTTAAAAGAGAATATCAAGACATAAGTAATCAAAGAAAGACATAATCTATACAATTTGTGATGAAGGGCAGGAAGTCAATGTCTAGTGGAGAGAGTAAATATTAATAAATCATATTCCTCCTACAGACTAAACTTGGGAATCTAGACAGATACAAGTAAATTGTGAAATTTAAATATTTCATTTACTAAACTAACCCTCTCTGCCTCATCTAATGGCCTTTTCATGTGAAATACAGAAGGAATTCAATTACTTTCTCATCACTCTTTCCAATGTCTACAACCATTAGCCAGCAATATACATTATCCAACTAAAATTACTAAACAACTCCTAAATAGCTTCTAAATGAATTATTATTTCATGGTTTCTGTGTTTCATTGACCTATACATTTATCTAAAACTTAAAAAGAATCTAACAGTCTACATGGGCTTTGTACAGCTGTAGCTGTTACTTCCTGCAGGGAAGGGAGAGAGCAGAAAATACAGTTCAGAAGAAAGCAAAATCAGTCTGTAGCTATAAGCTTCAGACCTTTCCAAAACCTCCAACCAAAACACCTCAAGTTTCCCTGCAGGGATAAAATATACAAAACCATCCTAATTCATATCATTTCCTCAAGAAACCACAAATGGCTCACTGATGGCCAAAGAACTCAGGTGAATAGCTTTACTGAAACCTGAACTAGCTGTATCTTGAGGTTTTATGCTTTCAATTTTAAAATGCCATTGTCATATGTCACACATACAGCCAATCCTCACATAAACAACGATACAGGAATATAACACCTATATATTTATATAATCTTCTCTACATTAAAGTTCTCTGATACAGTTTAGAGCTACAGTATGTCTTGAAAACCTGCTTGTAAAATAATAGTGTAACTAAAACATGTTAACTGGCTAATCTGGGAAAATGTCAAAGGGCAAGCTCAGGAATCCTAAGTTACCTGGTGCTGCTAGTTAAGAATTGTTTCCATAGTCTACAAAGAGCCTTTTAAAGTAAAATATATAAACACCGAGAAATCTCTAGTACAGGAGTCTTCATTTGGTAAGAGAAATTGTTCATATAATAAACGGTAACGTTTCCTTAAGATGTTGAAAAATTAAGGAATGGAATAATTACAGAGCAAGAAATATTTTGTGTCTATTACTGAAGGACTGTGCATAGTAAAGATGCAACCATCAGTGTGTTAACATGGTAAAATATCACTTGACAATAAAGACCCATATTAATATTAAACATTACCATTATATTAATAATCAATATTAATTGTATTAATTATATTAGTCACTGTATTTATTATCAATATTCAGTATTAAAGTGGATATCAGGACAATTAGAAACATCAAAATTTGAATTTTCAGCATTCAAGAGATCTATTTATGACTCAAGAAGACAAAATAAAGAGTCAAAGAACAGAATGAAGCCAAGAGTATGAACTATTTGGGAACTATGAAAACACAACCTGCCTCATTCTGGAATGGGTTGTGCTTTTCCCTGCAGGGCTGGAATGTGGGGACAGAATGCTGGGTGGTAGAGGCAGGAAGCAGAAAGATCAGATTCAATTCCCATCTGAGTTGTAGCTCTGATCCCTTTCCTTAGCGTAGAGGGATGGATGGAAAGTCCCTCGACTGAATATGGCCTTGGGGCTAAACATAGTGACTCATGAAGAAGAGGTTTCTTGATGGGGTGAGGGGGGGGGGGGGGCTGCAACAGTACTCTCTTCAAAGAAGTCCAAGGAAAGGAGGCTAGCAAATAAACGTGACATGTAGTATGCTTTGTGTACCTATGTGGATCTGACTCCCATGACTAGTAGGTCAAAATGGGTCAGCAATGTTTAACCAAATGAAATAGCCCCTCATCAAAGTATCACAGCCCAAAGGGCCATGCAAATCTCCTAGACAGCAGACACCAGGGGGTCTGTGTATATAGACAAGAATCCTTTCCTTTTGCTTTGCTTTCTTTTTTTTTTTTTTTACACCCAAGGCATCTTTGATAAGGGAATACATACCTCTTAGAAAAGAACTCTGAGATTACTTAAGGTGAGGAAGCCAAAAATGATTTCTCGCATTACATTTCCTAAAAGTTGTCTGGAATGTCTGTAGGGAGTCCATTTCCAGATTTAATTGCTATAGAATGGCAAGTGACAAACTTGTAATTTCATGAAAGCTGTCTTCAAATCATAATTAGGAAGGTTCAATGTATTCTATTCACCTCTTTGGGGGGCTGTTCACCCCTTTGAGCTGACCTCTTGCCCTCACATTCCTCAACCTGTTTATATCAAAACAAAGGAAGGCAGGCAGAACTGAATTGACAAGAAACATTTGGACCATAAAGATTCTGGAGAAACACACTGAAAAACCTGTTTATCTATGAATTCATTTTTACATCCTGCCATCTTCAATATTAGTGATAAAGCAGCATTTGGCCCTTTTAAATTTTTTTCAAGGAATTTTATTTTACTGAAATAGAGAAGTTGAGAAATATTTTTAATTTCGGCAGTATAGACACAAAAAGTACACTTATCCCGGCTAATTAACAATTAAAGTGATAGCACAGATTTGTTCTTCCTACAATCCTGTCTCAGTAGATATATTTCTACATTTTTTCACTTTTCAAATATGTATGTAGTATTTACTCAGTGCTGAGAATAGTTTCAAGTGCTCTACAAATTCTAACTCATTCAAAATGTGTTAAGGTCTTTGAGGTATGTACTATTCTAGGTTTTATTTAGGGATGAGGAAAAAGCAAGCATAGGACGTTGAAATACCTGACCTAGGTTAGACAGCCAAGAGATCAAACTGGAATTTAGTACCAAGAAATCTAGCCCCGAGTGCATGGTCCCCTCCATTATGCTGGCTCTCAAACCTTCACCACATCTAAGATAAGCTGTGTCTTGTGCAGACATCGTACAGATTTTATAACATGACCATTTCAATAATTAACTTGTTCCATTGAGCAGTTTCCTCAGATTACTGAAGAATAACAAGATGGAAAAGATAAATGCTATCCAATATTTTATTTAACCTCTTTGCATTCTATTGGAAAAAAAATGAAGCTATAAAAATACAGTATCCTATATGTTAGGAAAGCTACTACACAGAAAGTAAAACATTAGGAATCTCTTAGATGATTAAATTTCTATAACGCTCACTGTAACTACAAAAACTCTCCGTACTCACTGAAATTCAGAATTGCCAAGCGAGTAGATATTAGGAAGGAAACTCATTATATGGTATGGAAATATACACCAGCTCTGAGCTTCCTGGGGAATTCCACAGTTGATGAGCCACTCGTCTGAGGAGATTTCTCCTTGGAATTCTTTCAGCATACCTGGCAGACAGCCCCTGTGCCCCTAATCTCTGCCTTCAGGGGAAGATGTATTTGCCATGGCTACCAGGGCATTTTGCCTATGCACCATTATGCTGGGTGGGGCTAGGAGGCTTGTATGGACCTCAAAGCACTATTACATTAGATTTGAGAGTTGCCTGCAAATTACAGGAACAAAGAAGGAGGAAATTAACTCCCCTACAAAGAGATACCCTTGTTCTTTTTCACATGAGAAGGACAGGCCAAGAGAAGAATCCATTCTTCACTGCCTGGTTACTACAGCCTGGTGGTTCATCAAATGACATACCTGTTAGCCTCTAGCTATACAAAGAATTCTGACACTGTGATATAAATGGCAGAAGGCTAAATCCTACCAGGGATGCTTGTTTTTGACCATCTCTACTTAAAAATAATGTAGAGTAGACAAACCAGGGGGAGCACAACTAGTTCTTCCACTTACTGGAAATGAGAATGACCATCAACTCTTTAGCAGCAGGCCGCATTGCAACTAGTTAAAGGGTCCAGCTCTTAAGAGACACACACAAGGAACAAGAGTCGGCTTCACTTTTTCACCTTCCCATCCCCAACCATAGACAACAGTCTAGATGCCCCTCTCTCCACTTCACAAAGGGAAAGATAAATTCTCAAAAGTTAAACAGCTGAGGGGCTGGGGATATAGCCTAGTGGCAAGAGTGCCTGCCTCGGATACACGAGGCCCTAGGTTCGATTCCCCAGCACCACATATACAGAAAACGGCCAGAAGCGGCGCTGTGGCTCAAGTGGCAGAGTGCTAGCCTTGAGCAAAAAAGAAGCCAGGGACAGTGCTCAGGCCCTGAGTCCAAGGCCCAGGACTGGCCCAAAAAAAAAAAAAAAGTTAAACAGCTGAGGGGCTGGGAGAATATGGTCTAGTGGCAAGAGTGCTCATCTCGTATACATGAAGCCCTGGGTTCGATTCCTCAGCACCACATATATAGAAAATGGCCAGAAGTGGCTCTGTGGCTCAAGTGGCAGAGTGCTAACCTTGAGCAAAAAAGAAGCCAGGGACAGTGCTCAGGCCCTGAGTTCAAGGCCCAGGACTGGCTCAAAAAAAAAAAAAAGTTAAACAGCTGAGGAAACATCTAACTTTCTCGAATGTCAAACATTGCCCATCTATGTCTAAGGCAGGTTCCTTCATCACTAGCTCTCACCTTCTGAACTACCTTCTCTATTCCTAGATGCCGTTCCTTGTTCATAATAAAGCATGAACCCAACTCAGACCTCTCTCCTGGCCCCCATTTCACCAGAAGTATTCACGTAGCAATCTAAATATGCCTTGGAAATTCAATCATTTGGAGTCTTTAAAAAAAGGGGGGGGGGGCTGGGGATATAGCCTAGTGGCAAGAGTGCCTGCCTCGGATACACGAGGCCCTAGGTTCGATTCCCCAGCACCACATATACAGAAAACGGCCAGAAGCGGCGCTGTGGCTCAAGTGGCGGAGTGCTAGCCTTGAGCGGGAAGAAGCCAGGGACAGTGCTCAGGCCCGGAGTCCAAGGCCCAGGACTGGCCAAAAAAAAAAAAGGGGGGGGGGAGGTATGAATTTTGAGATTCAGGTCAGATTTGGGAACAAACTTCCTAATTTCTGAAATATTTATGATATGGCTATGAATTTTACCATTAACATACCCATCTTGATCAGAGAAAAAAAGCCAGGGCACTTAGTACATGATTTTGACTAATTACAAAGCTTGCAAATGATGCTTTTTTCAGAGATGTTTTTTCTCTAATTATCTTGTGTGGTTTACATAAAATAGTGAAAATATAATCCCTTTTTCATAAAAAATTCACACCAAAGTATCCTATGATACTTTACACAAGAGACAGAGTGAGGATTTTATAAGTTCTCCTATGTTGAAAATGAACTATACAACTTTCAGGTGGGGATGGGAGGGAAAAACTGGGAGGGGTAGGGAGACATTGTCCAAAAAGAAATGTACTCATTACCTGACTTATATAACTGTAACTCCTTTCTACATCACCTTTATAATGACAATTAAAAATGTTTTCAATAAGTTCTCAGCTTATTTAGTGTAAATATAGTCTAGACTCATTATCTCAACTCCATCTCACAGCCTGAAGTAAAGGAAGGAGTAAGCCTGACAACACAGGAGCTGGAGATAAGAGGAGAAGCGCTCCAATGAACAACAGCCCAGGTGATTCTTCATGTGTGACAAAGCTGACACCTTCATGCAGGTGGCTCAGGATGGGAAGGAGCAGAATAAGGGGTTGTGTGTATCTGTAGCCTCAGGTCCACTCTACCTAGCTGAGCTTCTGCTCAGTGGGCTGCGGATCATTGTACAAGTCCCACCTCCTGGAGAACGGAACTCCTGGGATACTCACGTTGACAATGTCCCCAGGACTGGCGAGCCCAGCCCCAGCAGCAGTCAATCCTCCCTCCATACCGACAAAGGCCAATGGAGGACACTATTTGCCGGGGCCACCTACCAAACAAAAAACCAAAATAAACAAAGGTGCTTGAGATAAAAAATACAGATTTCTCTTTGTTATGGGGGGGGGGAGAAAAATCACTCAACAACCTTCTACAAAATCTTTCATGCCTGCAGAAACGCAAGGATAAAACACCTTCGCATCATAGTTCTGCTCTGATCTAATTTCAAGTTGCAGACAATTAAACCGACACACCTCCAGTACACAGCGGGAAGGGTGTGGAGACTCTTTCATAACCACCAGTTGTGCCAAAGGTGCCATTCACAGGGTGATTTCTAAAGCTTGAAATGAAACAGATTCCTCAAAGACTCACACCTGTTACTGAAGGGTGGGGTGTCAATTTTAACTGCAAAGTATTTAAGACCAGTCAAACCAAAACCAATTTCTGCCTCATATAAAGGGCAAATGGGGGATAAGGCAAAAAGAGGTTTCTAAACAAGAAGAAAAAAATCAAATGAAACAGGGCCTTTCTGAGAGATGTAACAGGAAACAGGGGAGACAGAAACAGATAGGTATAGACAAAGATACAGACACAGACAGACAGAAACACACTAGCAAATCTAAATAAAACCAGACAAAGTGTTAAAGTGTAGCTAGTATCTCTAGTGTCCTCCTGGTTTAAAACTTGTCTGTATGAACAATTCATATTACTTTACTCTCAATGTAAGTACCGCCTAAAAAAATAACGCAATTGCAGAATGTAGATTTATCCACCACATTGACACATAATTTGCTAAACTGTTTCTTTGTGTAGATTCACACCTGAGAGGCTGTTTTCCTCCCAGATCATTTTGGTTGTTTTAGACATCTTTTGTAGGGTGTATTAAAACTGTCGTCCTATCATGTGATGCTTTTTGTTGTTGTTGTTGTTGTAAATGTGTGCGAAAAACTCACAATCTACCCAAATGTGGACCTTTTCATTAAAGTAAAACGAAAAGCCTAATTTTTGGCTACTGCCCACTTTTCCTTAAACTCTTTTCATCTATTTTTCTTTCTTTCTTTCTTTCTTTTTGCTTTCTCTGCCCTTCCTGCCCCCCCCCCCCCGCACACACACCGGGCCCAAAGTACAAAAAAAACCCTCATTCTATTTCCTCCTAGCAGGTGGTGAATTTCCAGCTGTGCTTCCCCCCCAGAGCGCCCCACGATTCCCCTCGGGGTTATAAGAAAGCCGCTCCATTAACCGCGGGGTTGATGGGTTACGAGGTTGCAGGTAGAGCAGGTGCGGCCGCGTGGGGCCACGCCGCCATCCACGGAGGGGTGGGGAGGAGACGGGCGGCGCGGGAGCGGGCGTCTGGGTGGCGGGGTAAGGGGGTTCATAGCCCCGCGGCAGCAGCGCGGGGTGCGCGCCCCGACCCCGCTCCCCCCACCCCCGAGCGGACCCCGCGGCGGCGGGGCGGGGCGGAGCCGCTGAGTGACAGGCGAGCCCGAGCCCGGAGGTGGGGACCTGTCAGAGCACGCCGCCCAGCAGGCTCGGCAGAGGTCTGGGGAGTCTTGGGGCGTGCACCCTCTTCCACACACTGGCGCCCCAACTCTCACGCCGCCCTCCCCTCTCAGCGCTTATTTCTCTTCTCATGAAAGCCGAGTGGCGGCGCAGATGCCAACAGGTTCCAGAGCTCGCGCCCTTTGGGGGTGATCCGCAACCCCCCCCAACCCCCCACCCCAGTCTCCAAACAAGGCTTTGGCCGCGACGCCCCGCACGGTTCCCCGGGGGCGCCGTCTGGGGACCGGGGCGCGGGGGGGGGGGGGGGGCCGGGGCCAGGCTGCAGCTCAGACCCAGCCTCAAGCCTCCCTCGTCGCCCGGCCCGGAGCTGGGATGGGCGTTCGCCCCGCTGCGCCCCACCTCGGGGAGCCGAGCCGGGGATCCCGCGGGGCGCCCCCGCTCCTGCCGACCCCCCCCCGCCTGCGCGCTGCCCCAACTTCTGTACCCGGGAGTCGTCACCCCGAGTGTGCACTCAGCGCGGGAAAGGAGACAGGGCGCCCCGGGGCCCCACCTCACCTCCCGTCGAACTCGGCGGCGGCGGGCAGGTAGAGCGAGCACAGGAGCGCGAGCGCCGCGAGGAAATCCATGCCGGCCGGGGAGGCCCGAGCGGCCGCGGGGCAGAGCCGCGCGCCAGGCACAGCTTGGGGTGCACGGTGCTGGGCACTGGGGGGATAGGGGGTGCTTCCTCCTCGGCTCCCCGAAGAGAACTGCAAACCCCGGGAACCCCCAGTCGCCTCCGCCGCGGCTGCCGCGGCCACTGTGCGGCGGGCTGCGCGGCGCAGGTCTGCAGCGCGGCTCGGCCGAGCCCCTCGGCCCCCTCCGGCGAGGGGCGGCGCTGCGGGGGGAGCCGCGCCGCCCGCGGGGAGGGGCGCGCGGGGAGGGGCGCGCGGGGCGGGGCGGGGCGGGGCGAGGGGCGCGAGTGGGGGGCGCGCGCGCCGGACTCGCCGCCCCGGCAGCCACTGGCGCCGGCTGGGGGCTCTCGGCCCTGCCCCAGGGGCGGTGTGGGGAGGGGGGTGGTGAGCAGCTCCTACCACTCCCGGGCGGGCCGAGCGCCCTAAGCTAGCACCAAAGTTGCCAGCCTTTCCTGGGAAAGGAAAAAACGGGGTGCTCAGCAAAAAGAGGGGATCGGGGAAGGAGAGGTTCCGCCCCAACAACAGGTGGTGGGCTGAAGGGGAGAACCACAGCTTGCACCCGAGGGCAGCGAAGGCCTGGGTGGGTGGGAGACGCGGGTTGTGGCTGGAGCTGAGGGGCGCGTGCATTAAGTGAAACCGCAGCAGGACTGGGACCCATGAGCCAAGGCACACGGGGAGCTTGTTTCTCCCGCAGAGTTGGCAAAGCCATAGGGGCGTGTGTGTGTGTGTGTGTGTGTGTGTGTGTGTGTGTATTATTTTGTAACCAACCGAAAGAAATGTTTTGCTTTCCAGTGGAATGTAGAGGAAGAAACGTGCACATAGTTTCTGCCTCGTCAACTCCAAGCACGTTTGGGTAGGACTGGCCCAGGGCAAGTGCCCGCCAGAGAGGAAGGGTTGTAACTTCTTACAAGTGTCTTGATGTCTGATGTTGAGGATATCATTTAGAAACCACGGCAAGTAACCATAGCTCGCTGTTGCAGAGTTAAAAAAAGAAAAAGAAAAAAGTACTACGTTTGCCAGACACCGGTGCAACTCAGGAATCCTTCGACCTAAGGGTCAAGGTTCGAAGCCAGTGACAGTCCTATCCCCAATTAGCCACCACAACGCTGGAAGTGGAGCTGAGATTCAAGTGGTAAAGGGAAAATTCTGACAGCCCGGACGCTGAGTTCAAGCCCCCATACTGGAAAACATAAAAATAAATAAATATTGCTTTTAAAGGACTGTATTAAGATGAAAATACACGACTGTCCTAAAATGCAGTCTTAAACCTACATTTCATCCCGTCATTCCTATTCTTAGTGGCTCTTCTGACCCACTTCCGCCCAGCCTCTAGCCTCCTTGACTTTCCAGGGGTGCATGTCTCTACCTAGTGGTCTTAGACAGTTCCCTCTCCAGACACGAGGATATCTGCATGGCCTACACCTCACTTCAGTCTTTGCTTAAATGCCACCTCCATGAGGACACCCACAGTGACCTTGCCCCCTCCTGATACCACCCTGCCCACCCTATTCTATTTTATGCACACTACTTGACTTCTATTTCTCTGTAGAAGTTGCTTATTTTTCCTTTGCCTGTCTTTTTTTTTTCCTGCTAGAATGTAAACTCTTCAAGGACAGGTATGTTTCATTCATAGTAGTGTGCATGACTACTTGTTAAATGAATTTACTATATTTTAAATACTTTCTCTTTCCTTTCCTTTTCTTCCTTCTTTCTATCTCTTTCCTCCCTCCATCCTTCCCTTCTTTTGGTTTCTTCAACTTGTTAATAGGAAGTCCTGTGGCGAGACTACCTTGCTAGCCTGATCTCCCAATGTGTATAAAAATAGGAAATTTCTGTAAGAAAAAAGAAAACAATAGTTTTCAACTTAAATGACTCTTTGATTTCCAAGTTATGTTCTGTTAGCAAAACATGTTTCTATTTTAATCTTAGGAAACATCGAGGCTAATTCAGGCTTGGGACATTATTTTAGGCAAACAGCTTGGTGTCATCCATTTCAGATCCTTCTAAATGAAGTCCAAAAATGTAGGAGTCAAAATATTTTCCTGCAGAAAATCAAATTTTTGCAAGTGTAATGTAGGCTTGGTTCCAGGCCCCACTGACGATTCCTTAGTTGTTTTATTTGTTGGTTGTTCTATTGGAGTTACAGATACACTCCATAAGAGCAGTGGGTGGTGGAGGAGGGGCTACAGGCTAAGAAACTGATGCTAGAGGAAGGGGGAAGAACTATGTGTGAGGGAAGGTTGAATATCTGAAGTACAAATGCAACGTCCAGTCGGCATGCCTCCTCCTTGACATATTTTCTTTGGCCTACAAACCCCTCTATTCATCCTTACTCGTATGAACAATCTCCATTTACACTTGACGGACCTTACCCGGCAAACCATTCTGGCTTTTTCCTTGGCTGACTCCTGTGGTATGTCATCTATAGTGCATACCCCAAGAGGAGCTCCTGGAACATTGATGCAATTGCCTCTTTACCATGCTGGGTCCCTCTAGACATTAGTCTAGCCAATAGGAAAACAGAGGCAGAGCTGATATTGTTACTGTATCTCATGAGCCTGGTCCACTGACTGGCACAGGCTTAACTGCAATGAATACTAGCAAATTGATTGAATCGAATTGAACTCTGCATGGTGAACTACAGTTTCTCCCTTGAGTAGGCAATAGCTGATCAAAGCAGGGTTGGTTTTCTTGTTTGGTTTTCTGAGACCAGGACTCAAGCTCTGTGGCTGACACTTTTGCTTATTGGCTGGCATTCTACCACCTGAACCATGCCCCAAGTCAGTCTTTGTTGAACCATGATATAAGGAGACTCTAAGACTTCTAAGATCTGTGTTTTGTGCTGCATCTGTGACCACTAGCCATCATTCCAAAAGAAGCAATGAAGTTCCCATAGGTTGGGTGAGGATCAGAATGAAATCCAAGGCCACACATGCTTAGGCAAGTGTCCTACCACTCCTATCTCAGTCTTAAAACAAACAAGCAAGAATGAGATCAAATGTCTTGCTTGTAGCAGAGTCTGTACTAAACTAGTGCGACAGGCTTGGGGTTCGGTTTCCTGCCACATGGTACTTTTCAAGTGATAATCCTAATTTTCCCACGCACAAATATTCCCCGGCCATTGGTTCACAAGGTGATACAGTAAAATAACAAAATAGAATCAAACAAACCTAATTTCAGACATTTGGAAATCAGAAGCTCTGACTTATTTGGTTTTTGCTAAATCAGGATCCTACCACGAACCAGCCCTTTTCCAGGTGCTAGAATTTCAGCTAGGAACAAGATAAAGTCCTTCCGTGAAAGAATATATATTTCAATGTTGAGCCAGTGTGGGTTGTTATTGTTTTGTTTTGCTTTTGTTTGTTTTAGTTTTTGGTTGTTCTGCTTTGTTTTGTTTTTGAGACAGAGCCCCACTGTGTAGCCTAAGCTGGCCTCCAAGTTGAGATCGTTATTACTTCAACCTCAACAGTGCTGGGATTACAGGAGTGCATCACTACACCGAGTAGTTGGGTTATTTCCAGAGCGGTGACATTTTATCAAAGACTGATGTGAGGGAAAGAGCCACATGGGGGTGAAGGTAGATGGGGTCCCGGCAAAAGGTTGGGCAGGAAACATTTTTCTCCTCAGGGTCTGAATGGCTTCTCGCAGTGCCAACAGTTAAACAAGCTATTGCTTTCCACACCACATGTAATGCAATAGCAGAGGCACCATGTCCTTTTTAAAAAATAAAATAACTAACTAACTAAATGAAGATAAGCTACTGTTAGGAGAAGGATAAGAATAGCTGCTTATTCAAATCAATCTTGACTTCCAACTGAGCAAGAATTATGAAGAGTGCTCTAGCCATGGAGGAAGGGCTTTGGTCAGATGATCAGCAGATAAGGATACTTCTAGAAGAACTACTTTGTCGAGAATCTTCCTTAGTCACATCAGAAATGACTGTTGGAGTATATTGCCTCTTTGGGAACTATACATCACTCACAATCTTTTCTTCTTCTATTGGCACTAATGTGAACACCCGAGTGTTGTTTAAGCAATGAACAGAGAGACATATTTCCAAGCCAGACTCATGGTTTCTGTGGCAGCTAGATGTCCTTAAAAATTTACTAAGCTTCTGATCTAATTGCTTCCAGTCAGTTCCTTGTGCAGATAACCACAAAACTTTTTTCTAGCCCTAGTTCTTAGCATTGGTTCTTCACTGCCTTATACCCATCCATACTTGACTCTCTCATACTAAGGAGGCCACTTGAGGCTTAGCTGCAATCATCAGCCTATTTCAGAAGACTTACTTTGATCTTTGCTTAGGAGACTTGGATCTCTTTATTTGTGTGGCTGGGACATCAAAGTGTCATTTTCAACTCTGAGAGGACCCAAATTTCTAGGTCTTCCTGGATGTTCCTATGTCTTTCTGTTGCTGCTTATACAACCACTAGTTCTTGCCTGAACGCAGTTCTTTCTCATGACACCTTACTAAAAGCAACAAGGAAGAGAGATGCTAATATTCTCAGGTTTTAGAATAATCATCTCTTGATCTGGGTATGTGTTACTACTAGCTTCCCAATGACTGTAGGTAATGCTGACTTTTGATACAACACAAGTGTCACCAGCTTTCCATCCTCATCTAGCAGTGGTAGACTTGTGTGCCGTATAAACTGATCATATTATCATTGCAATGACATCATACCACAAGCCAAATAAAAAGCAAACAGACAAACAATAAACAAATAACCTTCTAGCCTGTCCTCTGGCTTACCTAGATAACTGTATACTTGTCATACTTGCCTGGCCACTAGAAAAGGCAGGCCTTTAGTAACCGATATCTTGTGATGCTTGTAGCTTTGTCAGTTTAGGAAAAAGGTCAAGATGCTGTGAAATGAGACTTCCAAACATGTGATGACTTTTACAAGAGAGGAATTTATTTCTTCATCATGTAATGGTCTGAGATGAGTGTATCAGTTTGGAGGGCAGCTATCATTCAGATCCAAGGGTGACAATGACTCTTGCCACCATCACAGTCACTTGGAACCACAACCATTCGAGCCAGTGAGAAGGAGGGAAAGAGAGTGTGGATGAAGTTCATCTGTTCTGGTAAAGAGCAGAGCCAGGAAACACTACTTGTCCCAGGTCCTCAGCTTCATTGGAAAGAACTAAATCACATGGTCACATCCAGTTGCAAAGGAGGTTGGAAAACATAACAGCAGCCTTGTAGGCTTGTGCCCTTTTCTCTATGACTATGGAAAGAGGGAAAGCAAAATTTGGAAAGCAGTAAATAATCTCTACCACAACCAGTTAAGCATGAGATATCTGTAGATACTCAAATGGACAAGTTAGAACAGGCTCTAGGATTGGCAACTCTGGAACTCAGAGGAGAGTTTGGGCTTGTGACAGAAATTAAGTTGAGAGATGCCAATGGTATTTAAATCCTATGGACTGGAATAGAATGAATGAATGTTAGCCATGCAATGAAGAGAGTAAGGGAAGAAGTAAAAATTAAGGAGACTAAGAATTGAGCCCCGGGGTACTCCAAAATTTAAACTTGAGCAAGGAGGAGACAGACACAGGTATCGAGTCTGTAAAGGAGATAGAGGTGTAATAGCAAAGTCCTAGAAGCCATAGATAGAAAGGATTTTAAGAATCTGAGAGTGGCGAACTATATCAAGTGTTGGTGAGAGGTTAAGGAGGATCAGGACTGAGATATGATCGTTAGATATGACAAAGAAGGAGATCATTGGTAATATTGGTAACTAGTTTTAGAAGAATGATGAGGATGAGACCCTGGTTTTACTGTATTGAAAATAGGAAGAGGTGATTAAATAACAAAGGAAAAAAGTTAGACAATTATTAGAAGCAAAGAAACAACTTGGCAGTTGGAGTACAATGTTTTAGTGAGGCTTTTCTTTAAAGGAGAAAAATTTATAAGCATATTTATATAGAAAGAAGCTGTAAAAGCAGAATATGTTGGAAATTGAGAACAAGTTATAGCTTCAAACACAATTATTACTGCTGGTATTTCTTATCCATCTTCAAATAATTCTGCAAAAGAAAATGAAAAACTATTTGAGAGGCCTTTGATTCTATTTGAATATTCTCTGAAGAACTGAAATGGGCAAGGATGGCTGGGACCCCAAATTATAAAGAAATCTCAAGTGTTACAAAATTGAGTCACAGTCTTCCAATCTTTATTGTTTAAAAAAAATCATGTCGATGATTTCATACAAATGTGAAAGAAAATTTTGATTCATTATTTGCTTGTAAAAGTGGGAAGATTACTCTATATTGATAAGGAACTTTTATAAGGCAAGCACTTTTTTTTGCCAGTCCTGGGCCTTGGACTCAGGGCCTGAGCACTGTCCTTGGCTTCTTTTTGCTCAAGGCTAGCACTCTGCCACTTGAGGCACAGCACCATTTCTGGCCATTTTCTATATATGTAGTGCTGGGGAATTGAACCCAGGGCTTCATGTATATGAGGCAAGCACTTTTGCCAATAGGCTATATTCCCAGCCCAATAAGGAACTTTTAGTTTTCACTTGTAACATACCCCCTCAACATCGACAATGAAAACCCCTTTCACGGGTGTATAGCTTAATGCAAGGTTGATTCTTGCACAACCCCTGCCAGTCACTACTCAAGGATCTGTGATCCTTCCTTCCACTCTTGTCTCTTCCTGGGCTTCACATGTAACTGTGAGGATAAGGGAAAGAACCCAGGCAGTCACGTGTGGGGATGTAAGACATACTTTTGGCCACAACCCTGTGACAAGGTCCTAAATTAACTACAATGACACTGGAAAGCTTTCCAATGTACCAAGAAGGAAAACATTTGTTTTTAATGCATACCATTGTCTTTATTATGCTCAATAAACTAACGAGCTTATTATTTCATTATTATTGAAAAAAGTTGAACTCATCACGGAAAGAGGACTACAGACCGATTTCCCTGATGAACATAGACGCAAAAATTCTCAACAAAATTCAGGCCAATCGACTTTAACAGGTTATCAAAAAAATCATACACCACGATCAAACTGGATTCATTCCAGGGATGCAAAGTTGGTTTAATATATGCAAGTCAATTAATGTAATCCACCACATCAACAGGAGCAAGGTAAAGAACCACGTGGTTTTATCTCTGGATGCGGAAAAAGCGTTCGATAAAATCCAGCACCCATTTATGCTTAAAGCCCTGGAAAAACTGGGATTCCAGGGAACATTCCTGAATATAATCAAGGCAGTTTATGACAAACCAACAGCAAGCATAACTCTAAAAGGGGAAAAACTAAAGCCATTCCCTTTAAAATCAGGAACAAGGCAGGGATGTCTGCTCTCTCCCCTGCTCTTCAACATAGTACTAGAATTCCTAGCCAGAGCAATTAGGCAAGAAGAAAATATAAAGGGGATCCAAATAGGAAAAGATGAAGTTAAACTTTCTCTCTTCACAGATGACATGATCCTATACCTAAAGAATCCCATAGACTCTACCCCCAAGCTACTAGAGCTGATCCAAAACTTTGGCAAAGTTGCAGGATATAAAATAAACCTTCAAAAATCAACGGCCTTTCTCTATGCTAACAACCCGAAGACAGAGGCTGAAATCAGGAAAGCAACTCCTTTTGCAATAGCCCCCAAAAGCATAAAATACCTAGGAATAACCTTAACCAAAGAAGTGAAAGACCTCTATGATGAGAACTTTAAAAACCTGAAAAACGAAATTAAGTCAGAACTAAGGAAATGGAAAAACCTCCCATGCTCCTGGATTGGGAGGATTAATATAATCAAAATGGCAATATTGCCTAAGGCTATCTACAAATTCAATGCAATACCCATTAATATCCCAAGAACATTTTTTAATGAAATAGAGGAAGCAATCCAGAAATTCATATGGAACAATAAAAGACCTAGAATAGCAAAAACAATCCTAAGCAGAAAGAACAGTGCTGGAGGAATTACAATACCCAACTTAAAGCTGTATTATAAAGCTATAGTAATAAAAACAGCTTGGTATTGGCACCGGAACAGGCCTGAAGACCAATGGAACAGAATTGAAGACCCAGAAATGAACCCACAGAACTATGCCTACTTAATCTTTGATAAAGGAGCTAAAACAATAGTATGGAAGAAAGACAGCCTCTTTAACAAATGGTGCTGGCAAAACTGGCTCAACACATGCAACAAACTAAAACTAGATCCTTATATATCACCCTGCACCAAAATCAATTCCAAATGGATTAAAGACCTCAAAATCAAAACAGACACACTGAAAGCACTAAAGGAAGGAGTAGGAGAAACACTTGGGCTCCTTGGCACAGGACAGAACTTCCTTAACAAAGACCCAGAAAGGCTACAAATCAAAGAAAGGTTGGACAAATGGGACTGCATCAAACTGCAGAGCTTCTGCACGGCAAAGGACATAGCTCGCAAGATAAACAGAAAGCCCACAGACTGGAAGAAGATCTTTACCGGCCATTCAACGGACAAAGGCCTCATATCTAAAATATATGCAGAACTAAAAAAATTACCTTCCTCCAAAACAAAACCGCAAAGAACCAATAGCCCCCTCATCAAGTGGGCTAAAGACTTACAAAGAGACTTCTCTGATGAGGAAATGAGAATGGCCAGGATACATATGAAAAAATGCTCTACATCAGTGGCCATAAAAGAAATGCAAATCAAAACAACATTGAGATTCCATCTCACCCCAGTAAGAATGTCCTATATCAAGAAAACTAACAATAATAATTGTTGGAGGGGATGTGGCCAAAAGGAAACCCTACTTCATTGTTGGTGGGAATGTAAACTGGTTCAGCCACTCTGGCAAGCAGTATGGAGATTCCTCAGAAGGCTAAATATAGAACTCCCCTATGACCCAGCAGCCCCACTTTTGGGTATCTATCCAAAAGACCACAAACAAAATCACAGTAATGCCACCAGCACAACAATGTTCATCACAGCACAATTTGTCATAGCTAGAATCTGGAACCAACCCAGATGCCCCTCAGTAGACGAATGAATCAGGAAAATGTGGTACATATACACAATGGAATTTTATGCCTCTATCAGAAAGAATGACATTGTCCCATTTGTAAGGAAATGGAAGGACTTGGAAAAAATTATACTAAGTGAAGTGAGCCAGACCCAAAGAAACATGGACTCTATGGTCTCCCTTATTGGGAATAATTAGTACAGGTTTAGGCAAGTCATAGCAGCGCATCACAAGGCCCAATAGCTATACCTTATGAACACCTAAGATGATGCTAAGTGAAATGAACTCCATGTTATAGAGACAATTGTTATATCACAGTTGTAACTACTTTCAACATCCCATGTGTATCTATAGCTTCTATTATTGATGTTGTTCTTGTATCACCTTCCTGTGGTTGTACCTACACTATCTCTGTAATCTTATCTGAGTATATTGGAAACCGTGTATACTGGTATTGGAACTAGGAAATTGAAAGGAAATACCAAAATTTAGAGACACAGGGTAAAAAAAGACAAACAACTACAAAAGCAATACTTGCAAAACTGTTTGGTGTAAGTGAACTGAACACCTCAGGGGGGGAAAGGGTAAGGGGGAGGGGGGAGGGGGGTATGAGGGACAAGGTAACAAACAGTACAAGAAATGTATCCAATGCCTAACGTATGAAACTGTAACCTCTCTGTACATCAGTTTGATAATAAAAATTTGAAAAAAAAAGTTGAACATTATTTCTGACATCACATTATCTTTGAAAATCATTTTCCAGAATTTACTTAGTCAATAATTTCTCATCATGGAGAAAGATACATATTTATCAGAAATTTGAAACATAATACCCAATTAGATAAGGCAATTTGCATAATGTATGTAGCCCATCTCATAGCACCTAGAGTAAGTCTTAAACACGTCTATTGCCTCTGTGACTCAAGTGGAGATTTCACTACTAGGAATTAAACACTTTGATCCTCAGATTTTTCAGTGTAAGAGGCAGATAACTGCAAACACTTACTTTAAGGTTTTTCCCTACCTAAACCAATTCTTGGCAATGTTGACTCTCTAATCTCCATGGAGCTTTTATCAAAGGATTTGTAGAAATTTGTTTCCAAAAATACTCTTACATTCTACAGCCACATGGGGAAGTACTAGTTATGTTTTTCATCTTCCCTAATAAGTTGTCAGATGCTTCTTTTTGGTCTTTAAAATATCAATCTGTTCTCAAGCAATATGGAAGACCAGTTCTTCAGGCATAAAAATCCTTGTTAAAATAAATGATATTTATAGAAGCAGTCTAGGTAGGAGGTGCTATCTCTCAAATGCCTGGATTTCCCACATATACACCTTGGAGCAAGTTAATTGTGACTTAGAATGCAGACCCTGCAAAAATGCTTCTACTGCTGAGCAGAAGATGTCACAAGTTTGTTATGAGAAATAGTCAAATAAGATCTGCATCTGAACTTTCTGGAAAACTAACATAGGCGCTATTTGACATATCTTACCCCTACAAGGTAACTAGTAGCTTATAGAATTAGGGCCAAAGGAAAGTATTTCCCCTCCTGCGAAAACTGTATGCCTTCTAAAGTGCATTCCAAACATCTATGCAGACAGTAGAAAATGATTTATAGTTGTCAGAGTCAGAGAGATGAGTAAGTAGGCACAAAAGATTTTCGGGGCAGGGAAGATTTTTTTTTTTTTTTTTTTTGCCAGTCCTGGGGCTTGAACTCAGGGCCTAGGTGCTATCCCTGAGCCTCTTTGTCTTTGTGCTGAAGGCTGGCCCTCTACTACTTGAGCCACAGCTCCACTTCTAGCTTTTTTTTTTTTTTAAGAGTAGTTTATTAGAGATAAGAGTCTCAGACTTTTCTGCATGGGCTGGCTTTGAACCATGGTCCTCAGATCTCAGCCTCCTGAGTAGCTAGGATTACAGGTGTGAACCACCAGCACCTGGTGGGAAAGTGTTCTTTATGGTAGTACAATCATGGAAACATGTCATGTCATTATACCTTTACTAAACCCACTGAATGGGTTTGCACCAAGAGGCATCTCCATTGTGAACTACAGATTTCTGGTGATAATGGTATGTCAATAGAGGTTCATCAATTACAGTAAAGGTGCCATGTTGACAGTAAGGAGATTGCACACAAGAAACAAGAATTTGTGAAAATTTCTATATCTCAGATTTTCTATAATCTTAAAACTACTCTAAAAATAGCCTACTTTTTTTCTTTAAAATAGCTTCCAGGAAACTTGGGTTTAAACTCTATCACGTTATTTTTACTTGTTTATTCATTCATGTATTTATTGTGTCAGTACATGAGCTTGAACTTGGGGCCTGAGTGCTATCCCTTAGGTTTTTTTGCTCAAGGCTGGCTTTCTACCATTTGAATCACAGCTCCACTTCTGGCTTTTTGTGTTGAACTGGAGATAAGAATCTCACAGACTTTCCTGCCCAGGCTGGCTTCTAACTTCAATGCTCAGATCTCAGACTCTTGAATATCTAAGATTACAGGCATGGGCCATCAGTCCTGGTCTCTAATTGTGAGTTAATTTAACTATTAGGGTAGGTCAGCAAGACATAGCTATTAATCTCGATTTTTTTTAACCTTTTACCTTCATTTCATATCACCATTTCTTAAAGTTTTTTTTTTTTTCTCCAAGCGCATTTCAGAAGAAGCAGGACTAAAATAAGCTTGGCAAAATAAAATACAGACTCATGACTATTGACATTTGATTTGACCTCAGAGCTGCAGCTGAATTATTTATTGTTTTAATATTTTGTAATGTTTCTAATATTTCTGCTTGTAACATGGAGCTCTGTTCTCAAACAAGTCTTTAAATATCTGACAGCACTATCTTTCCTTTAAAACAGCTTTACCTTCTTCATAACAGTTTAAATTTGCCTCCTCCCCTGTTTAAGTGGTAAAATCTGTCTCCTACAAAACAGACTGTCTTTCCGTAAATGAAGACACAAAGTACAATTCTGGTACCTCACAACTCTTCATTGGAAAGTTTTTTGTGCATAATGTAAATTAGTTAACACTACTTTTATTTGTTTTGTCCCAAGTAGTAAAGGCTAAATGCCCTAGCTTAGGCTAAAAAATTTCAGTTCCCAGTACAAATACCTTGAAGTATAAAATTAATTGAAATTGAACAGGGAGGTTATTGATAATGTTTTAACTATAGTACTTTCAGTTCTGAGACATCTATATATTAATTACATATTAGCAATTATACAAAGTCAATTCTCTTTATAAGCATTATCTATTTTAAGTAAATATTTAAATATCTATTTAAGTAAATATTAAATATCAAATATCTAATATTTAAGTAAATATTAAATATCTATTAATAAAAATATCTATTTAATAGATATTTAAAACTTAAATATATATTTAAACATTATTTAAGTATTATCTCTGAAATAGTCCCTATTTTTAAGTATTAATTATTTTTGTAAATACAGTTCTAGAAACATAATTTTGAGAACTTAGGGGAAAATAAGTATGAATTACACCTGAAGTCTGGACGAATTTTTTATTTAAGCCTTCTTACAAATATTTATTTAACTTCTTAATCACTTCTCAGAACCTCAGTTTCCTTTTCTATTAGATAAGGAAAAGCAATTATAACACAGCCAGCCAGCATAACTCCACATGGATGATTTGGATCACAATTTGTGCTCTGGCGTATGTGAATACAAAGCTATGGAACACCTGTATTTGTTTTTGTTTTTTCATTTTCTACACTATCTGGGACACAGAGCACTCTGGACCATATCTCCATTTTAATTAATTAAATAATTTTGCTGCAGTGGTTTCCAGTCTCTCACTATGATATAAGCTGGAAGCAGAAGGTTCTGTCTTTTTTTGTTTTTCTTTTTTCTCTTTCCCCCCACCCTCAGTAATGAAGGATCAAACCCAGGGACCCACATATGCTAACCTAATGCTCTACCACTAAGCTATACCTAAGTCCCCAGCTCCTGTCTTTTCAACAACAGGTATGAATTGCTTCTAGAGAAGAAAAGACTCACCTAAAGTAGAGACACACCGTTTATTATTTTCAATGAAATAATGGAAGTCTACATACTAACTCTAAAGAAGAAGAAAGTCTTAGCTGGAGTTAACATCCAGGCTCAGTGTCTAGGAACAGTGTCAAGTGTTCTGAGCCAGGAAAGAAATTGCTTCCAGTTCCTCAGCTTCCATCATTCCTTGGTGCAATCAGCTCAAATGTCTCTATGGTCTAAAGGAAAGATTTATTTTTTCTCATAAATAATTGTGCAGGTATCCCTTGTGTAAAAATGTTCTGTATATTCATCTAATTTGGTTTAGTTTTTTTATAAGAACAGATTGTCACCATGCTTTTGTCTATTTTTATGGCACTAATAATTTTATTCATCAAATGTTATCATAATGGAGGGGAAGGAGGAACAGGAAGAAAAGAGATCCAAAGTTAAATTCAGGAATCAAGGCTTCTCAGAACTTGAGTAATGTGGGCTGGGAATATGGCCTAGTGGCAAGAGTGCTTGCCTCCTACACATGAAACTCACGGTTCGATTCCCCAGCACCACATATACAGAAAACGGCCAGAAGGGGCGCTATGGCTCAGGTGGCAGAGTGCTAGCCTTGAGCGGGAAGAAGCCAGGGATGGTGCTCAGGCCCTGAGTCCAAGGCCCAGGACTGGCCAAAAAAACAAAAACAAAAAAAAAAAAAAAAAAACTTGAGTAATGTCCTAGAGTGGAGGGGAAGGTTTGGAAGATTCAAGGTAGAGATGGTATGATTTATAACATCACACACAGGACTGTTAGCCCTGCCATCTGTGGTAATAATTTGGATCTCCTTAGTGATATTTTCAACTTTCCCCATTGACCTTTTCATGCCTTTAATACCCATTGTCCTCACTCGTTTGGCAGGCTGGTGAGAACTGTATGAGTCGTGGGAAATATACAAAACGCTCTAAAAGACATAGGGAACACATGAAAAGTCTAATGTATATGCAATTATAATTCTAGGAAGGAGACATCAGGAGAGAGAGAATGTGGTATTTGCTTATAATGACATTTTTCAGAAAATGCATGTAGGCACATGTATTTTATCTCCAAAGTGAATTACCATGTCACCTATTTACAATTATTTTTGCCATTCACTTTCATTTTCTGACTTTTTTGCAAGAGACTCTTTATGGTTTCCTCCCAAATACATTTCCCTTGTTTTTCATACTAAAAGATAAATGAACCAGTGACCAATATCAGAAATGATCAAAAATTAATAGAGACTTACCAAAAATGCTAACCTTAACAGAGGTAGTTTAGCAGTGTTTAGGAGAGAGAAGAAGAACCAGCATGAGGAGAAAAGGCAGTAAATGTTAATAGATGCAAGGAAGAAAAGAAAAGCTATTGAGCTCCTACCATTCTTCTTCATCAATGAAAATGGACCATCTTCATATCAAAAAGAGTAGGGCAAATGTAAAGTGAGCCATAAATTTTACAACTCACTCTGGGCAAAGAAATTGAACTACAAAATATGATGCTCTGACTTTCTCAGAGGCAGTATATATCTAATTCAATACTGTAATTAACATCAAGTTTAAATGTCGGTAGTCTCAGAAGAATGAACACAAATCTTGGGTAGAAGTATATTAAAGAAGATGTCATTACCAAATGTCCCTTTGCTATGAAGGGAATTAGACATGTATAATTTTTAATGGAAGGGAGTTTAATTCTGCCTTAGGCTTTATATGACTGAAGGAAACAAATCCATTTTGGCTACTTAAAATAAAGGAGAATTTCCCTTACAGCAGATCCCCCTGGAATACAAAAGACAAGTCCCATGAGGAATTACACTTGCAAACTGAAAAGTCTTCAGGAAGTAGTATCTTTTCTATGGTGGCCTCACACGTTTCTCTCATTTGCATTTTTCTGTGTCCTCTGCCTTGTGCGATGCTTTCTGCAGACTGGCTGGCTATGCGTATCCCTCCCTCTGGACATGGCGCCTAGGAGCTCTCCTACAGTCTCTCATTCTACATTCTTTGGAATTCTCTAATATGTCAACACCAGAATGGGAGTTCAAATTCTCAAGAGGAAAACCACCAGACTGGCCTGGTTCATGGATATCTAGCTTTTTCCTAATCAGAGGGTGGGTTTATTTGGTACAAATAAATTAGAGCGGATGCTTTAATTTTCCTATTTAGAGAAGGGAGAGTATTTGGGGGCTGTTGAGAGGAAAGGGGTTATTTTGGGATCCTGGCATTTGAACTCTTGGCTTTGACCTTGGGTAGGCAGGTGCTCTATCATTTAAGTCATATCTGTGGCTCATTTTGGTTTTGCTGTTTTTCCATAGGATATCACTTTGTACCTGGGCTGCCCTAGACTATGATTCTCTTATTTGCAATTCCAGAATAGTTTGGATGATATTAGGGCCCAACCTTTTGTTGGCTGAGATGGGGTCTCACAAACGTTTTTCCCTGACTGGCCTTGAACCACAATGGGAGAGAGTACTCTTAAAGAAGACAACTGGGAAGAAATAGCAAAATGTGCCTCTAGTCACTATACTCTGGCCTCAATGTTTTAGTGTTTCAAATTCTCACAAAATTTTAGGCATCTACAAGGCCAAGTTCACATGGAGGGACATGTTTGGGGAAAAGAAATATTAAAAAGGGGATATTTGCCTTTATTGGTGGTTTTTGCCTAGCTACCAGAGATAGGAGGATTGAGGCTTTAGGAAAGCAAGGCCACAAGTTAGTGAGATCTTCTTAATTAATAAGCTAGGCATAGTGGCACACACCTGTCATTCTGGTTACTTGGGAAGCATAGGAAGCATGGTTTGAGTCTGGCCCCAGGCAAAAACACGAGAAGCTACTGGAAAAAGAACTAAAGCAAAAAGAAGTTGAGCATGTGGTTCAAGTGGTAGAGTGTCTGCCTAACAAGTATAGGACCCTGAGTCAAACCCCAATACTGGGGGGGGGGGGGGAAGACTACTTTCATATGAAAAGAAAAAAAACCCAAGAAATAAATAAAATAGTATATTTTGTATAAACTGTTCTCTGCAGAGTGAGATTTAAGATCATAAATTTCTCTCCACTAAAGAAGTGAAATTCTAAAATTGAAATAAAGCAGTTTAGTGATATGGTGGGAAATTACATTTTTTTCGGACACATGAGTGAAGTTGTGTATCTAGAATCGGCGGAATGGGAACAGTAGACAGAAAACGTTCAGTTCAAGCCCATGTGATGAACAACTACTGACACTCAATGTTAAAATCTCTATTTATTGTAATATGGCTTGATGGAGACCATGTGAAAATTTTCAGAGGAATTCTCAGAGAAACATGTTTTTCCTTTGTCACCTTCACCTAGGTCAGTTGGAACACACTAGAAGGGAAGTATCTCAAGAAGTCCCTGAAAGCCAGGCTGTGGTATCAGCTACTTAGGAGGCAGCGGTAGGAAGATCACTTGAATCCAGATGTTGATGACCCACTCGAGCAATATAGCAAAAGACTCTGTATCCCCCCCCGCCCCAAAACAAAAAAGTACCTAGAAAGGTAGCTCCTGTGGCCACCATCTGCCTCAAACAGAATCAGTCTGGAGACCAGTCCTGGCCTAATGAGATGGGGGGGTGGGGGCGGGGGGAAGAGGGTACAGGCAGAAGGGTAGCAAGAATATGTGGCTTATTTTTTCAGGGCCATCTTTATAGGATCAGAATTTATCTCTAGCAGCAAAGCAGCCTAATTTAAAGAAATTCTCAAATTTTACTAAAATTTAAATTCATTCAATAGTTTTCAACTAAAATAGTGCGCAAAAATCTTTCAAATATCAAAACGTTAACACACACTTTAAATAAATAAATAGTTGTTCAACCTATTCAGTTAGAAAAAAATCCTGTCAAGAGTTTTAAAACGGGATTTTAAAAAAGTTTTCAGGTGAACAAATGCAGCAATGGTACTCATTGTCATTATGTTAAAAATGAACTATACAACTTGTGGCTGGGGATAGGAGGGAAAAACTGGGAGAGAGGGAGGGAGGGATGACATTGTCCAAAAAGAAATGTACTCTTTACTTGACTTAGGTAACAGTAACCCCTTTACACATCAACTTTATCATAGCAATAGAAAATTACATTAAAACAACAAAAACATATGATTGCATTTTTGGAAATCCAGTTCAATATCACAGTAGAAATGTCATAATATAAATGTGACTCCTTCACATCAAACTTCTGTGTGTAGTTTGATGGCTGCCATCTTTAGCCAACAGCTAACGAAAAGTAGGTATTTTTTATATTGTTCTCATAGTTAAGGGTATGTTATGATGTTAATTTCAACTATGGTTTCTAAAAGAGGAGCACATTTTTCTGACTGGGTAGTAGTAGTTAGCATATACTTTCCCCTTGACCTTTATTTTTAGACAGGAAAAAAGAAGTTGGATAATTAAACAGAATTTTTTTAGTTGCTTTTCTAGAAAAAACAGTGATTGTGGTAGTTCAGTATTATCCCTGGTTTTCAATGAGGAACTTGAGATCTGGAAAGGTTCAGTAACTCACCGAAGGCACCCTAGTCAGGAAGTGGCAGACTCTGGTTACTAGTTCAGGCCTGACTGCTCCAAAGTTCATGTCTGTCCACTGTACCCTGTGGCATGATTTTTCACAGACCATAGATTCAGGGAATATATTCTAGGGTAAAAGAAAATGTGTGCTTGAATTAGTCTTAACACAATTGGATTTAAAAGCTCCATTCTGAGTATACCTATATACATTCTGGAATGGAGGAGTGTTCTCATTCTGTCATTACAAAATTACATTCTCTGTAATATTATGACAACCTATTTTCCTCGAAAAAGGAAAGGAGATCAGCTGATAATATATTGGCTACAGAACCCTGTGCAGTAAACGCTCACTGGGCTGAGCTATTTTAGCTAAAGCACACTCACTGTAGTGTGATTACATGAACATAACAATGTAAAGACTATTACTTCTGAGTATTTTGAGGTTGACAGTATGGAAGATATGGTTTTTTTTGTTTTGTTTTTCCCAGTCCTGGGCCTTGAACTCAGGGCCTGAGCACTGTCCTTGGCTTCCTTTTGCTCAAGGCTAGCACTCTGCCACTTGAGCCATAGCGTCACAGCGCCACTTGTAGCCATTTTCTATATATGGGGTGCTGAGGAATCAAACCTAGGGCTTCATGTATATGAGTCAAGCACTCTTGGCACTAGGCCATATTCCCAGCCCCTAATATGGAAGATACGATAAAAGGATTCTGGAGATTTTCTTACTGGAAAAGACCTCACTGTTATTTATAGCCAACTAACTGAGAAAAAGTGAGAAGTAACAGGGATGCTACAGGATTGACAGTGCATTGAGTAATAGGGTCAGGGGTGGAATTAGTTAAAATGAAGACAGTGTTAGAACCTATTAACTAACATGTAGTGATCTGTAGTATTTGATGGCTAAAGTAGTTTATTCAGACGTGGAGCTGGGCTTTCTCAAGGCAGATCTATAAGCATTTGAGCTAGAGGTTCAATTTCTCCTTCCTGATCTTCCTAAGGGCTCCTGTCTAGGACTTGTGAGTTATGATCTTCCTCATAAGTGCATTTCCTTAGAGAGAGGGCATCAACACGCCTGCTTTCATTAGATGGCAAAAGGTGACTGAGAATGAGAAAATATACTGTCAGTATATGAGAAGTATTAAAATCATTTCCTTAAATACTAATGGAAATATTTCTGGGATTAACTAATCTATATATTTGTAATTTTAAGTAGTGAAGATATTTAAATCAATTAAGTATTGACTCAAGTATTCTGAATAATCTTGTGATTAGTTCATCTACATCCCTGAAGGTTCACATGCACAAATGGGACCCAAAACAAAGAACATCATGGGGAAAACGAGGATTCTATTATTTCTCATCAAACAGCTGGAGGTTCTGGGGTTGGAACTTAAAAATCTCACATCTGCTAGACAGGTGCTCTATGCAGTGTGTCATACCCTGGACTCATTTTTGCTTTGGTTTTCAGTTAGGTTCTCACATTGTTTTGTCTAGTTGGCCTTTAAATGCTATTCTTCTAGCTAAGCCTCTGGCATGGCTGGTAGCAAAAGCTCATACAATCATGTCTAGCTTATGGATTGAGATATAGCCTTGCTAACTTGTTTGGCTGGCTTTGAGCCCCCCCAGCCCAGCCCCCATCTCTGCATCCCAAGTAGTTACAGGTAGTAACTACCATTTCCTGCACAAATCATTGCCTTGTAAATCTCCTCTTTGTTTAAATATTTGTTTCCATTTCTCAGCAAAATTGTAGGTAGGGAAAGACTGTTAAAGATTAAGCCTTTAATAATGATAACTAAGACTGCCACCTGTAAATGAACTGGAAAAGTGAAGATCTGGATAGGAACATGTTAGTTACAAAATTGCACCACAAATGGGAGAACATGAGATTTTCAAAGCTGAGAAAAACTCAACAGGCCTTAGTGATGGAATTAGTGTAGGGAATGATGTTATAAGTGACATACATGTGATCCTCTTGACTGCAGGACTCTTGTTTGGAAAACTTTTCAGTGGTTGCAATATTTCGAATGGTCTTGATATATTTTATTGACTCCAATTCTTCACCTTGTATCATTAAATGTAACTATTACTGATGGGGACAGGCTGTTTTTGTGTGTGCGTGCACACAGGTGAGTGTGTGTGTCCTATGGCTTGAACTCAGGGCCTGGGCACTGTTCCTAAGCCTCTTTCTTAAGGCTCGTGCTCTGCCACTTGGGCCACAATACCACTTCGGGCTTTTCTGAGTACTTTATTGGAGATGAGAGTCTCACAGGCTTTCCTGCCCAGGCTGGCGTCAATCTGTGATTCTCAGATCTCAGCCTCCTGATCCAGGATTACAGGTCTGAGCCACCAGTACCCAGCTGGACAGGCTTCCATATTTAGGAGTTTTCCATTTCTTTTCCCCTGCAATGCTGACAGTTTGCCAGTTTTGTTCCACTCCTACACCTCCACGTAGAGACACTAAAAGTTGCCCCTGCAGACTTATGCTAGTGAAATTCATCTTATATTCACATTGTTTGAAACACAAATGTCTATTAATAGCTGGGGAAATCCTAATGTTAAAACTCAAAATTAGAAGCTGGGTGTGATGATTCCAGCTACAGTTGTAAGGCTGGAATGGTAGGATCACAAGCATGAGGCCAACTTGAACTACAGAGTAAGACCCTGTCACAAAACAAAACATTAGCTAACTTGCTGAAGTATTCCAAGTGATAGAATGTAGATTTCTTGGTCCAAAGAATACCTGGGTATAAACTGTAGACTAAGTATTTAGGAAGCTATTAGAACATTACTTCCCTGAGTTTCCCCAAATTAATATAATAGTTATTCAGAAATGCAACTAGTAAAAAAAAGGAAAGTATTTGCTTTGTATTTTTAAAAGTCCATATATGGTTAAAAACAACAACAACAAATGAAAGCAGCAGAAATTGAAAGTAAATGGTGTTCTCTCTTCTCGTATTCTGTCTAGCTCCTCAAAAGTAAATACATGGATTGTGAAAGCTTTTCCTGCCAGTGCCAAAGCCCCTACTGACAGTGGCTACTGTTAAGTTATATGAATAGGTTCCTGAGAATTAGAAACTTGGCCTCCATTCAAATATCCTGCCCACAATATCCTGCCTCATTGCCACAAAGTGGCTAACATAGCTTCAGCAGTACATTTTCAAATGCTCAGTTCCTAAGGAGGAAGGGAGGGTGTAGAGGTAAAACCAGCCTTTTCCTTATGCACATTTCTTGTTTTTGAGAGTATAAAAGTCCTTCCTAGAGGACTTCTTATCTTGCATTCCCCAGGCAAGAACTGAATAGTCAACTGTCTGTCCATAGACCCATCACTGCTAACAGAGAATGAGATTGCTATGACTGGCAATCACCATAATTCACCACTGTGACATTAGCAAGAGGGAAATAAATGGTCACCAGGTAGGTAAATAAGTGATTGCCACATATTAGTAGTACCTTAATATCTGACTAGAAATGTTCTCTGTTTAGGTGAATACATTATACTGTACAATATAGTATATCAACTATATGTAGTTAATTAGCATATCATGAATTTATATTGATACTTTGTGCTAATATGGGTGTTATACACACATATATGCATGTGTGTGTGTGTGTGTGTGTGTGTGTGTATTCTGCATGGGTTAGGCATAAATAGGATTATCATTTAATTCTTTTTATCTTTACTGCCAGTTTTGGGGTTTGAAATTATGACCTTGCATTAAGCTTGTTTAATCACAGCTGATGCTTAACCACTTGAGGCATGCCTCCACCGCAGCTTTTTGCTGGTTACTTTGGAGATGTATTCTTATAGACTTTTCTACTCCGAGGGGCTTTGAACCAAGATCCTACAGGTTTCAGCCTCCTGAGTGGCTAGGATTATGAGTACATGCTGCCATTGCTTGGAAACTCATGTGTAATGCTTAGCACATAGTGTTTTACCACTGCTAATTAATCTTACCATTTTGTTATTATTATGTATAGTTTCTGAGAAAGTAGGCACTCACTTTTTTAAAGAAATAAGATTTTTGAAAACATATACTAAATTCTGCTTTACCACTATTTAACAAAAGGAGACCAATACATTTATTTTGGGCCATCAGACTCTTGAAGATAACACCAGAGTTCCTTTGAAAAGATATAAGGATCATTGTGGTCTGCAAAAAATTCCATTGAAACATGGCGGAATGATTTGGAGAATAACAGCTAGGTGACTAAATGTTTACTTTCTGATGATTATCTAACCACAAATATTTTCTAATCATGCTAATATGCAGGCCAAAGTAAAAGGGTTGGGTATTAAACATTTTTGGTGTATTTGCACAAAATATCATGTTAGCAAGTGAATTTTAAATTGTTGACAGATTTCTAGAAGAAAAAATTAACTTCCCACCCCTCCCCCCTTTTGTCTGAATTATACTGCACAGAGATCAGAGTAATTTGAGAAATTCTTAGGGAAGAGAGGCTAATGTAGACAGGTCAGTAAAAGAAAACTACTTACCTTCTAGTATTGGACAGGATTAGATAAACAACAGTAGAAACAAAAGAAGTGAAGGAGGAAAACTTCCTAGTCTCTCTGCAATAGGATCCTGAGCAAGGGCCTATCTATAGTAGGCATGACCAGCAGTGAGTGCAACTCTGGATTGGCCTTTGTCTGCATGGACTTGCCCTCTGCATTGTCATTAGTGGTTAGTTCTAAAATGGCTCGCCTGTTTTGGTAAAAACTACACTTATTTAGTCTTGGTTTCTCATTGTTTGTTTTCATTTATAGAAAATATTTATTTCTAAGTATGAAAATATTATGATTGTATATGAGCTTATTTAATCATCTCAACTTCACATTCTTCAATTTCTAAACAAGAAAAAACTCAGATCTAAAGTGCTAAGTTCAAGAATTCAGTTTCTGAAGGTAGCGATACATCAGAAGTGTTTAGGGGAATGCCGCCTTTCTAAAAAGATGCTGTAAGCTGAAGATAGCAGCTCAAATGTCACTGCCTAAAGGATGACAATCAGTATTGGGCTAGGTACCACTCATGTGACTTTATAAAAGGTTACCGACTCAAGAAGCACAAATGTCACTGCCACGACCTTACATTCTTCAAGAGCAGTGATAAAGACCAAAGGCAATTTTATCCAGAATGATAGAGCATCTACCATATACATAGGTATCAGGAAAGTAGTGTTGCTTTCCCAAGAAAACACTTTTTCTCCCCTTTGAAACAGAGTATCTCACATTTCCTTGGCTGGGTTGGTCTCTTATCTATTTTAATTTGTGTTAGCTCATTGATTTCTGGCAGAACTGACATGATCTCTGGAAACACTATTCTCTGACTCGCAAGAGTAAATTTATATCTTTTTGTTGTTGTTGTGGAATGTCCAAGACTTGATTCTAAGTTTGCTGCAAATAGTTTTTGTTTTTTACACTCCTCTCTCTTTTACCTGGTCTGCTGGAATCTAAATAGAAACAACTTAAAAGAAGAAGCCCTCTTCTTTTGTAAAAGTCTGAGGCTGTTGCTAAGACAATGCTATCTATATATGAAGGACAAGGAGGAAAGACAAAGGAGTGACTTTAAGGAGGCCATAGGAAAGTGGACATTCTAACTCAGACTGGGCAATGTCTGTGAGTTCTTGAGGTCCAGAGCTGCTCCACTGCTCACTCTGTGGAATCTGATTTCACAAGGAAGAGCTGTGTGGCATACCTCATGGCAATGGATTTCATGCACTGAAGTGCCATCAATGGTTTAAGCTTTTTCTCAATTTAAAAATCGGACTAGGGCCAGCAAAAAAAAAAAAAAAGCATTAAACTAATTAAATGTCACAAACAACTTCTGACAGTCTGTTAGTATTTGGTTAGGAGGCTCTATACTGAACTCTTTTAAGAATAGACTCCCCCCCCCCATGTCTTTGCTATCACTGGCTACATTGTTATAAACTCTGCAAGCCTTAAATTACGCATTTGTAAAAGGAATATGAATACTCACTGGGTAAGGTTATGCCTGAGACTGTGAATAACATGTGGTAGTCAGTTAAAAAAATAAAAAGATGAATTAGAATAACTAAAGAGTCCCAGAAGACTCCCTACAGAACAGAGCATAAGAAACTCTTGAGTAAGCCATCCTCTAATTTTCTTGATTAATGACTTTCAATTTATCATTTAATGAAGTGGCCAAGGAAGCTTCTGACAAATGCAAAAATGTACATCACTTCATCTTTGGAGGTGACTGCTATTGAAGCCATTCAACTCTGTATTTGTGTACAAAAATAGCCACAGAAAAGAGCAGTCATAGAAAAACATAATAGCTGAGCATAATGGCACACATCTGCATGCCCAGCCCTCTGGAGGCAGGGGCAGTAAGATTATGAGTTCAAGGTCAGCCTGGGCTCAAAATGAGACTCTCAAAAATAAAAGTGAAGCTGAGAGCTTACGCCTCATGACTGTGATGCTAGCTACTCAGAAGGCTGAGATCTGAGGATCGGTTCAGTTCAAAGCTGACCAGGGTAGGAAAGTCCATGATTAATTAACTGTGGCTCAAAGTGGCAGAGTGCTAGCCTTGAGTGAAAAAACTCAAAGACAGTGTGCCTAGGCCCTGAATTCAAGTCCCACAACAGACAAAAAGTTAATAAATATTAAAAAATAAAAATGAACAAGGAAAACATAAACAGATGCGCATGGCTAGGTGCCAATTAAATTTTATTTGCAAAATAAAGTGGGCTGGCTTTGGCCCTTGGGCTGTACTATATAGTTTGGCCACATGATTTAATTTCTTTGTTTTAGAGCTTTCCAAAGTAATATTTTTTTATTGTCAAGATGATGTTCACAGGGATTACAGTTACTAAAGGTAGTGAATATATATACATTTCTTGTCATATGTTATTCGCGTCCTCATTTTTCTCCTGCCTTCCCTCTCCATAACCTTCATTTTTGCTTTCATCATTTTTTAGCCTTCCCAATGATGGACATCGTCATTCTCATCTACAGTGTGTATGAACTCTATGATTACTAACAATAAAACAATTCCTTCCAGGTCGGGTGATATGTACATTTCTTTCCTTTTGCTTAGTGTAATGTGTTCCTTCTTTTTCTCTCATTTCTTCCCTCCCCCTGCTGTCCTTGAGTTGCTTAGTTTGTTCTCAACATGATTTAATTTTTAAAGAGTAGTTATAAAGTAGGAATCTCTTCCCTTTTCTCACTTCCTTTTTCAAGACCAAACAGCTCCATTGTAAGAGAAGAGCAGCTGCTGGATGCCATGCCTTCCTTTAAAGTACCTAAGACAGGATAAGAACCCAATGAGGTGATCTTCCCCTCTCAACACATTTGATAAACACCTTTTCCCTGGCATTTGGTACCAACTGGCAGCCCTTCAATTTTGTCATATCATTAAAAATATCCATAGGTATTTATTACCAGCAACAGGAACTTATAGTACCTATTCATACATGATGGAATACCTAGATTATGTATTGCTGTGTGCCTGCATTCTACCATGTCCTAGGAACATCTCTCTTCCAGAAAGAGACATGTCTGTTCAAGTTTTCATTGTATTATGTATTGCCTATTACTGTTTCTAGAATTTGTTTTCTTGCTGGTATTCCTAGGGAAAGCCTTTCCAAGAACTACAGCTATATGATTATAAATTCTATATACTGAATGTCGGTATATTTAAAAATCATTGGAAGAAAAAGCTTCCAATCTTGCTGATAGCTGCCAGCAAGTCTTCATGAAGAATACACAGTCAGAATAACCTGAGTTGCTAAGATCAAAGCCCCGGGTAGGGATTATTCTAATTTGTCTTGGCTCCAGGTAGGTTAGGTGGTTCAGTTGTATGAAGCAATACATTTAGAAAAATATGGTCCAGACAGTACAACTCTTAGGTCAGAACACAAACTGCTGGAGGGTAAAAAAACAAAACAAAACACAACAAAACAAGGTATTTTTCAAAGTCATTCAACGGGCTATTAAAAAAAATAAAAATGAAAAGCATCAGGCAGCTGAAAGCATGGCTCAAGTCATAGAATGCCAGCCTTATAAGTATGAAGCCTCGAGTACACATACATCCACACAATTTGGAAAAGTGATTAAAGAAGAAATGGAAAACCTGAATATGCCACCAAGGAAATACAGTAAGTAGCTTGCAATGGACTCTGCCCCTCCCATCCCCCAACATACTATATAGTTTCATAGGCCGGTGAATAATGCACCTAAGAAACAGAATCTTTATCTTAGAAAACGACGTATTTTTTTCAAATCAGTTAATAGAATAACCTTAATCTTGATTTGCATGATAGTTCAGGATAACATCAGAAATAGTCATGAACAAAGATAAAATTAACAATATTAGTAACTTTTCTTATCTAACTTGCCTACATTTGAAACTGTAACCCCTCTCTACTTCACTTTGACAATAAAAAAGAAAAAATATTAGTAACTGAGAAAAACTTACCTTGAGCAATCCCTCCAACACTCAAGGTTAACTTAATATTAGAAACTGCTGTTAATAGACTTAACCTCATGAAAATGCTGGAGATAAAAGCAGATGTTAATCTCAAGGGATATAAGAAAAGACATTTGCAAAATTTAGGAATATATGTGTGATAAAACTGAATTGAATATAAACAATGTTTAGAGATAAGAAGGCTATATTAGGAAGTCACTTTTCCCCCACAAGTAATCTCTAAATTCAGTGCCACTCCAATAATATTCTCTATAAAGACTTTTCCATAGAACATGACAAGCAGGTCCTAATTTTAGATAGAGGAGCAAATAGACAAGAAAAGCCAAGACTATTCTTAGGAAGAATTAGGTCTCTTTCTGCTAGATAGCAAGCCTCACAAAGCAGTAGATAATTATAGGAGTAAACATTCATTATTGTTACTCTTGAGTAACAATGTGAGTTCAGTAATAACATCTAATATTGATGGCTAGGGAGAAGGTAGAAATTATCCTAGGAATAGAAAGGTGCCTTGGAAATACTGGAAAAGGAAACTAAGAACCTCAATGTAAAATCACGAGCATTCAATTTGACAATAATTCTCACAGTACTGTTCAAACAATAATAAAGGAAACCATTTTGTTTAAAGCAGTACTTTTTGGGGGGTGGGGGAGTGGTAATGGTGTTTGAACCTAGTACTTGTTGGAATCATAGGTGCATACCATTGCCATTTGACTTCTCTCCATTGAGATGATGGAGTCTTCAGGACTTACCTGTTCAGGCTGGCCTGGAACTACAATTCTCATGTTCTCAATCTCCTTTGTAGTTTGTCAGTCATGTGTCCCTCTACCCATCTACTTATTGGTAAAGGGTCTTGCAAACTTTTCTCCCAAGTCTGGCTATGAACTAAGATCTTCCCATTAGCTTCTCAAGTACCTATGAGTAGCTAACAATGCCTAGATAAAACTAATAAAGAAGTACTACTTAATTTAAAGGAAAGTTACTTCATAGCTGTTGCCCCTTTCCAACAGCATTAGTACCTGTGATGTATTTAAAATGTAGCATGAGGAATCTGGCTGAAATACACTTAAATAAAAATACACAAAAGAATTACTAGGAGAGAAGGTTAAGTGTCTTGTTATGGATGTCTTTAAAACATCAGGTTGACTTTAATATATCAGGGTATTTAAAAATTAGATTGACTTTAATATATCAGGATATTTTGGAAATGAATGTGTCATTTTGAAATTAGTAGTTACTTACCTAAGCAACTGGCTAATAGTAATTCATCAATGAACATATCTGCAAGTAGTCACTTGAAAGCCTACTCAAAGAATATCACTGTCATCACTCTAAATTGCAGCGGCACTGAACTCCAACAATTATAAAGAGCAGCTGCTATGTACCTACGAATGCATTTATGTATTTTTAGTGCCATGAAGCTCAAAATAAGTTGTGAGATGATTTGTGAAATATCCATTGTGAATAAGTAGGTTTGCATAGAAGATGATTGTCTATAAATTTTCAGTGAACTTCTGTATAAAATGTTATTACTATCCTATAAATTCCTCGTTGTTTGCACATATAAATCATAGTTTAGACCATCAGTCAACAATTTTACTCCTATGGTGAATTTCCTTGCATATCCATCAAGTTCTTTTTTTTTTTAAGTCATGGGGCTTAAAACTCTGGGCCTGGGTCACTGTCCCTGAGCTCTTCGGCTTAAGGTTAGCTGTCTACCACTTGAGCCAAGCGCCACTTTTGATTTGTGGTTTGAATCACAATCTTCAGATCTCAGCCTCCTGAGTAGTTAGGATAACAGGCATGAGCCACCAGTACCCTGCTGATACTTTACTTTGGCTGGGAAAAAAAAAGGCTTCTGGAAAGGGACAGAAAATGCCAGTGTCTGACTCATTCTGTGGAAACTCAAGGACTTTTTAGATGACTCATCCAATGAATATACTTGTTGCTGAATGTTTCTTTACTAGACTACCTATTGTTACTATTAAAATCAGAAAACTTGTCCTAAAAGCAAACAAAAACAAAAACAAATACAAATGACCTGGCCTTAAAAAAAATAATGCTATGAAAACAGTCCTACCAAAGCAAATGATGACTCTTTAATTACAAATACTGGAAAGTATCTTAATATCTGCCTTGAAAAAACAAACAAACTGGAGAACATTGCATTCTGTTACAATGTTGCTAAAGTTTAGGTCTGGAAGGCTCCTTAACATTCCACATGCTAAAGGTTCACCAGCTTGGCACTGGAGTGGCGAATCAGTAGACTGGTGTTATTGTGTGTCCTTGAAGGGGATCTGAGCCCCTCATCTCTTCTTTTCTGTACAGGTCATGAGGTGAATGATTGGACTCCGCCTCCTGACATGGCAGTGCTGCCAAAAGCCCAAAGCAGGAGAGGGGTGAGGGGAATGATCATCATAACCTAAAACTAGAAGCCAAAACAAACCTTTGTAGATTATCTCAGGCATTGGTTATAGTAACAGAAAGCTGACTAGCACAAATGTTTTGCTTACTTTAGATTAGTCATACTTGATGTTATTTTGGGTCATAGATCCTTTGGAAAAACCTAAATGACAGTCCCTCTTCCAGGAAAATGTAGAGATACAGAAAAGACTGGATATGGCTTCAGGGGGGGTTCACACATTTTCTGTATCTCAAGTCAACAATTTACATGATAACCAAACATAAAAAATCTTTCCAGTTGCCAAAACAATGCAAAATTTGTATTTTATATAACAATCTATAACTAGCATACTTAATTTAGCATGGTAATAAAATTACTATTGTTTAGTGTGTGTGGTTCTGGTACAGAGTAGGGAGGAGAATGCAGTTATAGATGCATATCCTATAAAATTATATAATTATATCCTATAAAATTGAGGAAATTGAGGGGAAGGTGGGGTTGAGAGGAATGAGAGAACAATGAAAGGGGTGACAATGATCAAGATGCACTGTATTCATAGACTGCTTTGTTGAATGGGAACTAAAACTTCTTGAAGTTAAAAAAAACAAAAAAGAAAACATAGGAGAAATCTTCACAGTCTTATGGCCTGGATATGAAATGTCCCTCTAAAGGTTCATGTGTTAAAAGCTTGGTTGATGGGTTTTTGAGAAGTGACTGGATCATGAGAGTTCTGATATAATTAACAGACCAATCCATTTCAATTTGATGGCTTTATGGGGAGGTGGTGGATCTCTTAGGAGGTGGAGCCTACTTAAAGTAAGAAGGCATTGGGAGTGTGTCTTGAAGAACTATCTTGTCCCCCTACCTTTCCTGTTTCTCTGACTCCTGGCTATGGAGAGCTGGGTTGTATTACTCTACTATGCCCTGTTATGAAGATGTACTTCCTCACTACAGGCCCCCAAAACAACACAAACAAACTCTGGACTGGAGCCATGAGCCAATCTAAGTCTTATCTCCTTTAAGTTGTGTTTCTCAGGTATTTTCTCACCATGATGGAAAATGACTAACACAGGCAAGTAAAGATTTATTAGAAAGAACATAGACAGTATCAACCATAAAAAAGGTAAATTAAGTTTCATAAAATTAAAACATTCATTATGAAACTGAGTTAAGTAATCCTTGGAAAAATATTATATCTGACAATATCTGATGGAAATATCAGATATTGATAGATGAAAATATTCATCAGATATCTGAATGGGTTTGTGTAGGTATCAACAATTACCAAAACATTTCAAATGGAACACTCAAAACCTTGTTATATATAAATTATATCTTCATCTAAGAAGGAAATTCCAGGACAAAAGAACATGTATGTATGGGCACTAATGACTAAACAATGGCTCAATTTTGTTTTCTTAAATTCTATCCCAGAAAATAAAATTACAAACCCCATCCCTCCTCATGAATATTGCCCTATAAAATTATTCTTTTAAACCACAATGAGTAATGAAATAAATTTAGTGGAATAATGTAGGATATGTAACGTTAAATCAGTAGCAGCACATGCAAAAGGATGTGCTAAGTGCATCTGAAAATGTTGGCTGATGGAAAAATGAGAACCTAAGCAGAGAGAACTGTTCAAATAAGCGTCCCTGGTCTGCAGTACTCACACCCACGATTTATGCTCAATGAGATTAAAAAAATACAAATAAGACCGTTCATTATGACAAAAAGCACATATCTAATCCATCAATCTTTCAGATGATTTCGTTCTGTAAATAAAGCACCATCTCTTGCAATTTTTCTTTGTATTTTCAGAAAAATCCAAGTCAGGGTCTTGAACATTTTAGATTCCAAATTATTATTTATATCCTTGAATTAAGTAATAGTTGTATTTACTATTTAGTTAGAATTTATGTCCAAAATGCATGGTCTTCTACGAAACTTTTTTGTAATCTCTTTACAGAAAATGTTTCAACCAGTGTTGATCTCATTTGACACTAAAGAAGTATACTAAATGGTATACAAGTTCAACTAACCCCAGCTTAAAAATAACCACAGTGTAATTATATTTCTAGACTTTAAAAAATACATAGAAAAGTACAAATGTAAAAAATACAATCCCTCATTGACTTTAGTTTCAATATCCAGATATGAATATCTAAAGGATAATAAAAAAAAAGACAGCAAATACATTGTTTGGAATTGGCTATCATACTGGCAAGATCAGAAAAGCCTGTGAACTAAGAAGGAAGTTGTTATTCCAGTGATAGACCCTTCATTGGTATTATTCTTTTGGCAGCTAAAACTTTAGAGGATTCACACTGTGAAAACTAATGATTCTTAATCATACATTCTAAGAGCATTTATGATGCTTTGAGGGCAGCCTTTCTTCTGAGATGTTCCTGTTACCTTCCTAATGAGCACAATAGGCTCAGGATGGCTAATGCTGTTTTCTACTTATACCAAGCACCTCCAAGGATGCTCCTGGACTTCTAGCACAAAGCTAACCGCAAAACACCAAAAATAAACATCTCCTTCTAAATGGGGACTCCCACAATCATGTTATTTTTGGGAGAGCAGCTCTCTGGCTCCATGGATATCACTTGAACAGAGTAGCCATGTTCTTCTGCAGCTCTTGCTCGGTCCAGATCCACCAGGCACATGCATTGTTTTCCTGAAAAACAGTCAAAGGGTATCATAAGACTCTTCTACTAGCAGTGCCATTTCAGTTTGTCTTTCTTTAGAACAAAATTTACAAATCTACACAGAATACTGCTTACCCTTAAGTCCTGTTGAGTGTCTTTCAATTTTTGATCAATGTGTAAAGTAAGACAGGAGACAACACTTTGAATGTTTATCTGCTAATAATTTAAAGAATGCTAATAGCTTCAAATGTATTTACCAATCAACGTAAAAACTACCGATTCAATTTTCTTCCTTGGCTGAAAACCCACTGAAAGATGTTTGCTCTGCATTCCTGTAAAATTACATTAGAAAGCCAGTGTGATGGTGCACATCTGTAATCCTAGCTACCAAGAAAGCTGAGATGGGAGGATCACGATTTGAAGCTGGCCTGGGCAGGAAAGTCTATGAGACTCTTATCTCCAGCAAAAACCTGGAAGTGGAGGTATGGCTCAAGTGATAGAGCACCAGCCATTAGTGAAAAAACTAAGGGACAGTGTGCAGGCCCTGAGTTCAAGGCCCAGTACTTGCATGTGCATGTATACTCACACACACACACACACACACACACACACACACACACATGAAATTAAAAGAAAACTATATTAGCTGTAAAGTAGGGGAAAAACTGTCTTTTGAATATCTAAAGTAACATGTCAATAAAAATCCATTTTAAAGAAATGTTACATTCTTTATGTGAAGTTTCTCAGGACTTTGAAGAAATAAAAAATAGAAAAATTTCACTAGTGTGCTGATTATTTCAAGTAATGCTGAGTATAAAATCTTAATGTTCAGAGCTCTCGGGTCCCTATAAAATAATTATATCATATTTCTTCTGTAATCTTTGTGAAACAAAGGAAGGAAGCTGACTGGCAAACATGGAGATAATTCATTTTCCCTTGGCAAATAAAATTTGAAGCTACAGAAAATGATTTGGGGCTTAATCTGTTCAAAGCCATTATTTACATTCAACAATTTCAACTGTAAACTTACATGTGAGCTTCTTCATCTCATTTTTTTTCTTCACTAGTTCTACTGCCTAATCATTATTTTAAACACCATAATTTAGACTGTTAAACTGCTTCAGAAATGAAGACAAGTCATGAAATAGAAAATGCCCCTGTGAGAAAGAATCCTCACCAATAAAGTATAAAGTGAATGAACTCAGTAGGTAAGATCCAACCCCCTTTTAAAAGGTGATGTTTTACACTTTTTAGAAGTTGTGACATAAGGGGTTGCGGATTGAGCTCAGTGGAAGAGCACTTGCCTGGCAAGTGCAAGGCCCTAAATTTGGTTCTCAGGTCAGGGAAAAAGAAAAGCTGTAAGACCAAAAAACAAAAACAAGGTTGGGAATGTGGCCTAGTGGCAAGAGTGTTTGCCTCCTACACATGAAGCCCTGGGTTTCCCCAGCACCACATATATAGAAAACGGCCAGAAGTGGCGCTGTGGCTCAAGTGGCAGAGTGCTAGCCTTGAGCAAAAAGAAGCCAGGGACAGTGCTCAGGCCCTGAGTTCAAGTGCCAGGGCTGGCAAACAAAAACAAAAACAAGGCAAGCAGACATTGTGATAAGGAAAAAAAAATAACAAAAGACCAAAAAATCCCCCAAACAAAAACCAAGGCAACTAGAATTTGGGACATAAAAAAACATACCTAGAATTCCAGGTATACGAAATTAACCAAGTTTCTCCACTGCTATTCTTTTTCTTTCCTTAAAATACTGTCTTTGCCTTAAGGCAGCTGTAAATCTTTTCTTCACCTACTTTTCAGTTTAAAATGAAGCATTCCTTATCACAATTGGGATACTCTATATTCTTCCAGTATCCACACTGTTTGCACTACAGCCCATTTATCCTTGCCTTTGATCCTAGGCAAGTTTTTTGTTTTTTTCTTTTTTTTCAGTAAGAAGAAGAATGCCATATTTTCACCTACTGAGTGTCATTGCAACTGGGATTAATTGGTTGTTCATAGTTCACCTTAGGGACCTGGTGGGCTTCCAAAGAATGTTTACAGGACACAGAGATAACCTGTATACAGCAAAGATAGAGATGGATTTGGATGAACCACATTCTACTCAATCCCTGCTCTAGTTAGCAATCTTGCCTAATGTTCTCCTTCTTTAATCTAGCAGCTTTTATATCAGTTACTGTCCTTGGGTTTAGCGCTTATAACTCACATCTGTTTACATACTAGTTTACTTCACTGAGCTGCGATGGATTAACTGTGTCCCCTAAAAAGCATGTTGGAAACTTAATCTTCAATGAAACTGTGTAGGGACAAGGAACCCAATGAGAGGTGATACATCCATTAGCAGAGTCAGTGGATCAATGCTGCTTTTTTAAGGAGATTATTATTACAGGTGGGCTCCTTTTAAGAGTAAGTTTGCTTGGCACTCATGGCTCACATCTTTAATACTAGCTTATCAGGAAGCTTAGACAAGAAAGATCTCAATTTGGAACCAGGTCTGACAGAAAAAAATACTTACAATTAACCAGCAAAATGGACTGGAAGCATGGCACAAACAAAAAAAGTCAAGTGAGAGTGCAAGGTTCTGAATTTAAGCCCCAGTACCAGAAAAAGGACGTTTGGTTCCTTCTCAGACAAGCATTTCCTTCCATCTGTCTCTAGCTCTCTCTTTTCCCATGTGATACCTGTTATGCTACAATGTTATGATACAGTGAATAAATCCTCACCAGACGTGAATCCCTGAATCTAAGATTTATCTTACAAAATTTTGAGTCAAATAAATTTCTCTTAATTATGTTATGCAGTCTGTGGTGTTCTGTTTTAGAAGCATAAAACAGACTAAGACATCAGTCTAGTGGAATTACATCAAATGCACATTTCACTAACTAAAAGTGCTGGGAATGGGAGAGAGCAGGAACAAGAAAAGAGAATGAGAGGTTTCAGACAGGAGAGAGCAAGATCCTTCCGTATGTTTATGTCTCAGAGTGTAAAAATGAGAGGGCATCCTCCTGGCTCCCTCAGTCTCTGTTTTTTTTTTTTTTTTATGTCTCTCCAGATGTGAGCACCAGCTATAATGACTTTGATTTTAAAATTCAAAAGTAAGTATTACTCAAACATCTTCTTCAAATGCAGGCTAATTACTTCATCTAGTACTCAGCCAGAAAAACAGCAATACAGCATACAGTGGAAGAAATTCAGAAAGTGTGATATTGTCCAATATGGAGCTTCTCTGAACTTTTTTTTGGCAATTCTGGGGCTTGAACTCAGGGCCTAGGCACTGTCCCTGAGCTTCTTTTGCTCAAGGCTAGCACTCTACTACTTGAGCCATAGCACCAATTCCAGCCCTTTCTGTTTTATATAGTACTGAGGAATCAAACCCTGGGCTTCATGTGTGCGAGGCAAGCACTCTACCACTAAACCACATTCTCAGCTCCTTCTCTGAATAACTTTTAAGATGAGTTTTTATTTTATTCATCTATCCAAAGCCCTGATTTGTTAACCTAAACTTCTAATGATTGGACTTCTGAGTGCTAGGAAGCAGTATTGCAAAAATGAACAAGAGTTCCACATCTTGAGTCCAACAATTTGGGCACATGATGTGGCTCCATCACCTACCAGATGAAGAGCCTTAGGTAAACTTTGTCTTGGTGGTCTTGTCATTAAAATGGACCTGTCCCTTAAGGACTTTTGTTAAGAATTTATTGAAAGAATAGGTAGGGCATTTGACTCAGTGTTTAAGTATATAATAACAGTTGCTACTATTTGTCTGAATTTGATCTTTTTTCTAAAGTAGTCTGATAAATCATAAACTTGAAATGCTTCAGTGTTCTTCCAACTTTACTGATGTTTAATATTATAAATATTGAATAAATGATTTTATGATGAATAATATACACATGTTTTTTCTGAGAAAGAAAATATTTTCACCCATTTTTATACTTTTATTGCATCAATTCTGGCAAGCACAGTTGATTTTTCCATCTTTAGTATTCTTCTGTGGCTTTTAATAGATTCTACAGTTTACAACAGCACAAAAAGATTTAACACAAGGCTCTACTCAGTACACCAACACTGAAGACGTATTTTAAAATATTCACATTAACAAAAATGGAATAAAATGTTGTTATAGTTACAAAAGCCCTTTCCAATATGGATTAAACTTCTTAGGAAGAACAAATTTTAGTTTCTTCTTGATAAATTGACCAGTTTTTCCCATACAGACTTGATCTACTCGTTCCTGGGTATACTGTGCACAATCTACTCAATAGCTGCTCTGTGAAAACACATACCTACGAGTCTTCGTTGGGGTGGAAGCTGGACAGCTGTCTGATCTGCAAATCTGCATAGAATCATGTGTTCCTGAAAGAAAATGCAAGAGAATGTTGGTTCATTTTAATTTTCTGGTTCAAAACTGTAAAAACAAACACAAATCTATGCCATTTGTTCTAGAGTTCAACAGTGCTTAGTTTCATAAAAGTGCTGTACTAAAGAACAGTTCTGAAAAAAGTATGAGCAAGTGGTATTCACTACTTCATTCCTTCAAGGATACTATTCTTCAGATATAATTATCAACAACACAGACACAGAAAATCCTCATGGGGGTTGGGAATACGGCCTAATGGCAAGAGTGTTTGCCTCGTATACATGAAGCCCTGGGTTTGATTCCCCAGCACCAAATATATAGAAAACGGCCAGAGGTGGCGCTGTGGCTCAAGTGGCAGAGTGCTAGTCTTGAGCAAAAAGAAGCCAGGGACAGTGCTCAGGCCTTAAGTCCAAGGCCCAGGATTGGCAAAAAGAAAAGAAAAGAAAAGAAAAGAAAATCCTCAGGGCCTCTGCCCAGTTGCTGTTATCTGGAATCTGACAACATGATTGTGTTTGAGATCACAATGTGTAAAATGAAAAAAAATAAAATTCAGGGGCTAGGAATATGGCCTAGTGGTAGAGTGCCTGCCTTGCATAGAAGTCGCCCTGGGTTCGATTCCTCAGCACCACATAAATAGAAAAAGCCAGAAGTGGCACTGTGGCTCAAGTGGTAGAGTGCTAGCCTTGAGCAAAAAGAAGCCAGGGACAGTGTTCAGGCCCTGAGTTCAAGCCCCAGGCCTGGCAAAAATAAAAAAAGAAAGAAATGTACTCATTACTTCACTTCTGAAATGGTAACCACTCTGTACAATACCATACTACTACCAATAAAATTATTAAAAAAAAACACTAAAATTCACTTGTTTTTGTTGTAGTATTTATTTGAAGCTCATGCACGTGGTTCTAGGAAGACACACTAGCTTCTCATCTACAAGAGAATAAGAAAGCCATACAGATAATTGATTATGGCTTCTGTAGTTTTATGAGTCTCCTAGAATAGGTCTGGTTACTCCTTAGCTCCTCCCAAGCTCTCCCCTTTACCTGGTCCCCTTAAGCATTTGGAAGTTTCTCACTCCAAAACAATGCAAAAGGTATATCCCTTTGTGTTTTAAGACAAACCATAAAAACCTCAGGAAATAGGAGGGGGACTCTTAATAATTTTAGCTAAGATTGCCTTAATGAAAAAACAAAAAGGAGGGCTGGGGATATAGCCTAGTGGCAAGAGTGCCTGCCTCGGATACACGAGGCCCTAGTTTCGATTCCCCAGCACCACATATACAGAAAACGGCCAGAAGCGGCGCTGTGGCTCAGGTGGCAGAGTGCTAGTCTTGAGCGGGAAGAAGCCAGGGACAGTGCTCAGGCCCTGAGTCCAAGGCCCAGGACTGGCCAAAAAAAAAAAAAAAAAAAAAAAAAAACCAAAAAGGAAGTCAGTGGATTTATACTCTGCTCTTTAATCTGCAAGCAACCAGAGGAATGGGATTAAGCAAAGGCAAAATGAATGCAAGCTCCTAGGTTAAATCTGACAGTGGCAGTATCCAATCGTGCAATAATTTCACCTGCTGGCTAGGCAAACAGGTCGAATTCATATTTAGCAGTTGTCCTCTTACTAATTTTTCTTTAAGAGAGGTCTCACTATTTAGCCCAGAGTAGTCATGAACTTTTGAGCCTTTTGCTTCAGTCACGTAAGTGCAAAGCCTTCATTTTTTGATCAGTAAGTAAAATCATTTGGCAATGTGTTTTGTTTGTAAAACGGGTATATTTGTCTCAACTTTTATGTGTTACAAAAACATTTTATACTCATAAAAATTAAAGGCAATGGGTAATAAATAAAATGGTTTGAACGAACAACTTTCATTAAGTTCTACTGCCTGTTATCATCCAAGGGACAAAAGAAGAGTTTAGTATTATATGATTTGAAGAGAAGACAAGAAATTGCATGGCCTATGTCTTCAGGGTGTTTGTAAACAAGTTTACTGTAAGTAAAGGTAATCACAACTCAGATAGGGTACAATTCTCTTCTATTGCTGAGTTTTACCAGAATGACTGGTGAGTTTTCTCTACTTGAAGTTAGGTTGTAAAAAGTCACAATCCTCCTAATTTCAGGCTCACACATAGCTAGGATTACAGGTGCACACTACCATGCTCAACTGTTGGCTGAAAGGGAGTCTCATCTACATGCCTGAGCTGGCCCCAAACTGTCAGCTTTCCAATTTTAGCCTCCCCCAAAGCAGGATTACAGGTAATGAGTCACTGGAATTCATTTAACTAATCAAGTATTAGTTTTATGGGTGTTTTGTAATTTTAATTTTTTGCCATTCCTGGGGCTTGGACTCAGGGCCTGAGCACTGTCCCTGGCTTCTTTTTTGCTCAAAGCTAGCACTCTACCTCTTGAGCCACAGTCCCACTTCTGGCTTTTTCTGTTTATGTGGTACTAAGGAATCAAACCCAGGGCTTCATGTGTACAAGGTGAGCACTCTACCACTAAGGCACATTCCCAGCCCCCAATCAAGGACTGTTTATATATTTCTCAAATATTATTTCTTAGGATATATATATATATATACATATACATATACATACACACACACACACACACACACATATATACACCTTGTTACTGAATGATCTTACTAGTGAGGTTCAGAAAGAACTATTTTGCTCAGGTTGATGACCCAAAACTATATAATATTCTAACTATTTTGGGAAGACAATTCTCTGAGGGTCTCTTGTGTTTTCACGTCCGGTAAGTAGATACCACTCCTAATCCACACCAGAGGCTAGTAAACAGGGACAGGCAGCCTATGAACTGTTTATGAATGCCTAACAAGTTAATACTTTCTGATATTTTGAGGGTTTATAACTTAGCAATAGTAATATCAATGACAAGAACTATGAAGAATATGTGGTGGATTTTTATGTGGCCAGCAATACCCTTGTCCATTTATAGAAAAATCCCCCTCTATTCCAGATTTTGTTTTCAAGCATATTTATATAGTGAGCAGCCTTGAAAATTATAGTCTTTCTCTGGAGCAAATGGCAGGATTTCTTCTGCTCATTTCTTCTGCCCATTTCTTCTGCTTCATCAAAACTAGGCTTTGGGGAGTCAGTGTGGAAAGAATGGCACCATGCTACTACTGTATTGTTGTGAGCAAAAAACTGTCTTTTGTTTCTGCCTTAGGACTCATATCTTCTGTTAGCATCTACTACGGCAAGCTAACTTCAGATCCTGCAGCTATCTTGTGAAAAGAGTTCACCTGGAGATACATACACATATCTGTCACCTGTGACATTTATGAGTGATTTAACGACAGCTACAGATCACTTAATCCATTAGAAATTTGAGGCAGAAAAACAAAGAGAACACAAATAGTATATTAGGAAGACACTTAAGTCTTTAAAAATTTACCTTGTATGATAAAGTTTTCTTAAACTGTTCACTGAAATAGAAAGGCAAAATGAATTAGTTATCATTCTAAATGTTAAGATTATTGAATAAACTAAATTATAAAAAAATCTATTGTGCATTTTCAGTTAAAATATTACCAATGTAAAAAAATGTCTTTTTAAAAAGATAAAAGCACAGCACATCATCAGTATGTTAACATTAAAGAATGTCTTTCACAGATTGTTTAGACAGAGCAGTGTGACTTTTCTCCTCATAGAAACACAGTGTTTCACTATGAGCCTTATTATTATTCAGGTGTTGTGGGGCCAACAGGTTAGGAGGTAACTGGCATTGAAGAGGCACTTTGTTCTTCACAGTTCCCCAAGAAGAGAGCATGACAGGCCATGCAGGGACACAAAGGGATGCACCATGTCTGTTAGGAGGCAAGAGACAAGGAAAGGGAATCAGGCTTAGGACTAAGGCTCTGGGTGTCTCCATTTGCTTGCTACCAAGTCCTGGGATGTTAAGGCAGGGGACAGTAGTCTGGACGTGTAAAAGTGGCAAGGGAGGCAATTGAGTAATAAGGACTATTGATTAGGTATTTTGCATATGAAAATCACAGACAGAACACCAGAAAATAAAGAAGTATGATAAATATGCCCCCCAAGGCCAAGACTGTCAGGAGCTTTATTAAGGGCAAACAAACATTCCATAAGATCTATTGTTTATTTTTGCTGTAGCCCTCACTCAATTATGTTTTTCAAAATGATGTACTTGTTCAGATGATGCTAATTTTATTAGCGTCAGTTACTTTTTAAAAATGAATATTTCCACATACTTAAAAAAATACTATGTTATTTATTTATGAATGTCAGACTCTGGCTTTGGTGACTGAGTTAAGGCTTATAGACCAAAGAATAAACCATCTAAGCACATCGGTTCCATGGAAGAGTGAGTGGGGAAATGTTACTACACTGAGATCTTAAAAATTTGTTAAACTATAAACTGAACAAGTCAAATTAGTATTTGTAAAAATCTTTAATCTGAATGCAATGGCTCAAGCCTATAATCCTATCTCTTGAGAGACAGAGACTATAGGACCATGGTTCAAAGCCAGCTGGAGCAAAAAGTTCATAAAACTTCATCTCAACTACTGGTTGTTCACGGTGGTATGCACGTATCATCTCTGCTACACTGAGAAGTGCAGATAGGAAAATTGTGGTCTAGGTTGGCTTGGGTATAAGTGAGATCCTATCTCAACAACAATAACAACAACAAAATGACCAGTGCAAGAGTGGCTTACGTGGTGGGATGCTTGCCTGGCAAGTATGAGGCCCTGAATTCAAACCCCCAGTACCACCAAAAGAGGGGGAAAAAAAAAAGGGTTTTCTCTGAACTAATTGTGAGTTATGACAAAACTATGAAAGAAAAAGATATGGCTCTTATTCATGTTCTATAAGTTATATAAAAACCTTTAAGTATAAATTCTAATGGAAATTTATGTTTCCAGTAAGTTATAATGCAACTGATAAAGAGAACAGAATTTCCAAAACAAGCTTATTTAGCTATTCCCTAATGAAAATAATCATCATGTTTCTAAATAGCTATGAACTGGAGAACAAAAATTCCATAAACATGAGAGGATGATCCACTGGATTGAAGTGGATTGAAGTGGAAAGAATTAACCATCTCCTCCTCCTCCTTAATGAGATTAGAAGGACTATAAAAATGGCTCTCAAATTTAATCATCAACACCAATGAGTACTGCTAAGAATACTACTTTTATTAGCAAGAGTTCACATTTATTGGGTACTTACTCTATGCCACTTCTAAGTACTATAGATATCGTTAAATTCTCACAAAAACTTGAGTTACTATTATGACCTCATTTTATATATGAGGAAACACAAACAAGTAAATAAAATAGTAAGGAGGCAGTATTTGCACCAATGTAGTATATTTCCAGGTTCTGAACACAAAGTCTTCTGCACTGCTTCTTAGAAATGTTGGCTCCAATTGTACTTAGAAGAACACAGACAAGTGCTGAAGCTGACACACTTTGTGGTTGGCTAAATCATAGGGTAGATGTGCTTCCAACTTTCAGCCAAGAGTGGGATCCAGGGGAAAAATAATACATAGACACAAGTTATAAACAATATCTGCCACTGTGCAAAGTCATGTATTCAAAATGAAATATTACAACTTTACATAAACAAGTCTGTACTGGTTTATCTCCACATTGGCACCTTAGGTAGAATACTGTCACCTTTTGGGAAAACTAAACTTGGAAGTGTTCTGAATAAAGCCGTAACAGCAAGGGCAAGTGATGAAGGAAGCCCGTGTTTTGATGCAGTGCTCAATCACCATGTCTGTTGCCACACCACAGGCATGTAATGCGACCTAAAAAGTAAAATCAGACCTTACCATTAGGTACATTCTGAACCAACAGAACCACCCTTGTACATTTAATAACAAAAACAAAACAACAGCAACAAAAAAAGCAGTGATTGAAATTGAAATCCTTAGGGAATTTCAATTTACCAGAATATCATTTTGTAATAGTTTAATTAGTTCTCAATTGGACATACCAGTAGTTTAGTTGTTTGTATTAAGAAAATTAAGGTTGAATGATTAAAAAAAAAAACCAACAGCTCTGCAAATAAAGCTTAAGATTCATTCAATGGGAAATGTAATACAAACATAAATGTTGAAAACTGAATATTTAAACTAGCACTTTTACTGATTATGTATTTACTTTAATTGTAGCACTGTGGCAAAAGCACTAGACTTGAAATGAGAATTTCTCTGAGAATTCCTAGACTAGAACTCTAGGTTGGTTGAGGTCCTGGGCCCCTTAAAGTTCTTTGAATATTTGTGTTCTCAACTATAAACTATACTTAACAATGCTGATACTGTTGCAGAAATTAAATAAAATGTATTTAAAAATACTTTTCTGGATGCTATATGGGTATAATCTGTCATATTTATGTAGCATCTTTCTACGTTTTCCTAATATAACAACTGTTAACACAGTGATAGATTGCATAGACTGCTTTTAGTGGACTTATTTTAAAAGGAAGGAATGAAATGATCAGAATAATGACTAGGGTCTCAATAGTTCATAAAAATAAAAATACTAAAAAGTTTTAAATTTACTTCAAAGTACATATCACAAAGCACTAAATATGTTTATGCTAATTATAATCTAGAGTAAACAACCATGATCATTATTAGGCTATATATGGCAAAATAGGACTTGATGAAGGAAAATCACATGTGGGCATCCTGAAAGATAAATTCTCCTAGAAAAATATTTACATCGTTATCCATATCTCTATCTAGAATACAAATTATATTGGATTATACTTCCTTTTGAGGGGTATATCTCATCAACTTCAGGGTAGGGAGAAGCTCTGACGATAAAGAGGAGAGGTTTCTGGAAAGTTTGGGATATAAAGTATTATAGCTAGATTTTCCTTTTGAACTGAAGTTAAAAATAAGATCTCATCTCTCAACCCCCCTAAATTTTCCCCTCCTCATAGATTTACATGCACATGGCTCATGCCTGTTATCTTACCTACTTAGGAATCTGAGATCTGAGGATAACGGTTTGAAGCCAGGCCAGGCAGGAAAGTCTCTGAGATTCTTATCTCCAATTAACCAAAAAAAGCTAATAATTAGACTGGCTCAACTGGTAGGGCACTAGTTGAACAAAAAAGTTCAGATATAGTACACAGGCTCTGAGTTTAAGCCCCAGGATCTCCTTTCCCCACATGTACAACCAACAGTCTTGATGGTGGCTGTCAATCTACCTTTCCTATTTCATGCTAAAAAAGAACCTAGAAAGGCTGCCATTAAAGGTGAACAGTAACAACTAGCAGGTGATGGAAGTAAAGAACTTTGATTCCTCATCTGACTCTTGTTTTTATCAACTTTGCTGTTTAAACATCAGGTTCTTATTTTCATGAATAGCTGGAGAAAATCTCATGGCAAGAGTTAAGGATGCATTTTCCCCTTTAGGTCACAGGGTGCCCTTTTATGTGCATAACTGTGCTGGGTAATGGCATGCTCACATCAGCCCCAAAAGAATGTATTATATCTCTTTATTAGAAGTGAGGAAGCCAAGGCTTGCAGAAATTAAGAACTTGTTTGCAACTAAACAGCTGGTGAGAAGCAGAACTTCAAAGCATGATCCCATGTATTAAGTACATCAGCACAGGGGCTTCTCCATAAGATAAAATAAACCCTTATTGAGGTTATGAACAAAGAAAAGTTGAGACAGTTCTATTTCAGTAAGTCTTTACTTGAATTCACATTTCTTCTGATACATGCAAAAGACTGAGTTTCTTTCCCTATTTAAACGAACTAAGCTACTTATAAAATGGATTTGAAGTCTCAGATTTAACTGTACCATAGAATCCTAACTTCCAGTCATCAAATGCATAGCAGATATAACAAATTATAATAGGATGCAGACCAATAGAACTACTTGAATATGGTAATTAGCATATCCAAACAGTGATATTTCATACTAGGAAAGTTTTTTAGTAAGTGATGTTAGTTTAACCTGATAGCTATGTGAAAAACAAAAATTATTTTCTTCTCACCACATACAGAAAATGTCAAATGAATTAGAGATTTAAAATGTAAACAATAAAACATGGGTAGTCTAGCAGAGTTATAAATAATTCCTAAAGATCCTAAAGTCATATCAACATTAAGAGATAAGGCTAATAAGTTGAAAAAAATAATAAAAGAAAATATATGCATGGCACAGTTTATAAACTCCCCAAGTAAAAAGATAATTGACAAAAATGATTTAAAATTAATAGCATATATGGAGAGTTAATAGCTCTAATGTGTAATATGCTTCTAAAAAGAAAGGAAAAGCTCAATAATCTAGCAGTAAAATAGGCAAGGGATCTGGAACAGTTTATAAACTAAAACATGTAAATAATCCTTAAAAGTTGGCCAAGATTACACAAAATTTTAAAAAATGCTAAACTATATTAAGATACTATTTATCACCTTGTAGTGTGGCAAAATTGTTTTGTTTTTTTAAAAAAATTACAGAATAAACCAAGGTAAGTCATCATTATTTGAATTCATTCACTGACTCAATAACTTTTGAAGTACTTTCTATATGCCCAACACTGTTTTCAACATTAGAGATTTTCTAGTAAAAGAATAAATTCTAACTTAGTGGAAGAACCTTATTCATGAAGTGTCATGAATGAAATAATAGTAATCAATTTGATACTCTATATGTAACTATAGAAAGTTATAGATTTTCTTGTTTAGGAAAGAATATAACACTATCTGCCTTGTTTATTCTAAGTTATCTATTTTTTCTTAAGTAGCTAATTAAGTAAATTTAAATAATTTGGTTACTTACCCCAATATTAAACACTCCTGTAAAATATTCCATATTTGCTTGAATGAACCAAATGTTGCTTAAACCTAGTTCATCACTTCTCTTCTTGGCACGAACTAATGATAATTCCTTGTTTTCTATTAATGTAACCTAGATTTTACCCAGTTGGAAATAGTAATAATTCAAGTGTTAGGACAAAACATATATATATCATAGACTTAATAATGCTGAACATATTACAGTGTTTTCTAGCCTGTATCAGGAAATATACCAGATTAACTGGTACAAAAAAACCAAGGCCTTGAACTGTTCTTCAAGCACATGGTACAGTGATGTAATTGAAAGAAGCAATAATACCAAAGTGTTTAAGTACTTAGTAGAAGACAGTTTGGGGGGAGGGAGCACCCAGACTTGATGACTAAGGAAGGTATTCATTAGGAAATGGATTTAACTGGGGCTTGCAAACTAAACCAAGTGGATAGGAAACCGAGGCATGTTCAGTAAGGGAAAATACATATAGAAGACCTGAGGTGAGGAAGAGTTTGGTGTATCTAAAGAACTAATTAAACTAGTACAGCTGAACAGAGTATGTGTGATGGTGGTGAGGGGGAGGTGAAGAATAAACTGTGTAAGAACAAGGTAGGAGAAGGTAGGAGTAAGATTATGCTTTTTTTTTTTTTTTTAAGCCGTATTGGTGTTTGAACTCAGGGAACTTCGCCTACCCCCCATACGCTGGTTCCATCAGTTGCAATGATTAGTGTGGATTGGGGTGGGTAAAGCACAACAAAATCCCTGAGCAGTAATGGTGGGCAGAATGAAAACATTCTCAACAGTATCATTCCTGCTTGTTATTTTATCCTCATGCTTGTGTTCATAGAAGAATTTTGTCATATACCAATCAAACCTGTTTATCTTATTATTCTCATTTATTTCAGAAACTATTTGTTGTAGTTAGTGCATACCATCTACACAATTCACATGCATTTATTTATAAAAAAAGAGAAAGAGATGGTTTTTCCCACCAAAGACTTTATGTTTAAAGATGATCACTGTGAGCAACTGATTTAAGATGGCAGAAAAATAAAAACAGCATAAACAGAAAATAGCAATGATTGAATAAACTATAGTATACTCACATTAAATGTGTAGTTACTAAAATATGATGTGTAAAACTACTAGCAATAGAAAAACATTTACCATATAGTATTGAATGATATCATGAAACTAAAATTTAATTTGCATTTTTAGAGTTTGGAACATCAATTGTCCATGTGGACAATGACTGGGATGGCAAAGAAAGAAAATCTTTTGATAGGTTAATATGCTAGAGTTGTTGTTTTTTTAATTTAAAAATTGTCTTATTATTCAAAATTTTATGTAGTAGATCAAAAGGATGCTAAAAGATCATGTCTACCAACTTTTAGAAGTTAGCATTTCTACTTAAAATTATCTTGAAAATTAGTTTAAAAGTATTTTATTTGGGGCTAGGAATATGGCCTAGTGGTAAAGTACTTGCTTTGCACACAAGAAGCCCTGCATTCGATTCCTCAGCACCACATTGTGCTCAGGCCCTGAGTTCAAGCCCCAGGACTGGCCAGAAATAAGAATATAAGGTCCTGAGTTCAAGCCCCTGTACCTGGTACAAAAACACAAACAAGCAAATAAACAAACAAAAGGCAAATTAAAAAGTGCTTCTGAGTTGGGTGCCTATGGCTCATGCCTGTAATACAAGTTACTCAGAGGCTGACATCTGAGGATTGCAGTTCAAAGCCAGCCTAGGCAAAAAAGTCCATGAGACTGTTATCTCTAATTAACCATCAGAAAACCAGAAGTGGAGCTGTGGCTTAAAGTAGTAGAGCACTAGCCTTGAACAAAAAGAGCTCAGGGACAGCCCCTGAGTTCAAGTCCTACAATGGGATAGTTATTTCTTCTAAAAATTAAACATATACATACATAATTTACATGTCATATACACAATTTATGTGACGTATATTTTGTATATTAAAATATGTATCTTTATATCTTTAAAAAATCGGCAATTGCATTGTGGTCCTATTTCACACCCTTCCCTACCGCCCCCCCCCCACCTCCCAAAATGATAAATCTGACAAGCTACTTGCAAGGAAAAAGAAAATGCCTGTGTCTCATTATTTGACTTGGGTGAGTAAAAGATTAGGAGCTCAAGGAGGAAGAGTAGGCTGAGTAGGGTAGCTGAGAGAGACCTGTTTAGCTAAAATATTTCCTTGTATCTACTATTCAGCTTTACCTGGCATGATGGCAGCATATGAGCAAGAACAATTCCAACATGGCCCTGAAATAGTAAAAGAATCCAATTTAGTTTAGGTCCCCATGGATTATGTCATTTCCTGGCAATAATCTTACCAAATAAAAACATGACCTTGAATGTAATATAGAAAAGTCATCTAGTTTTGGAAAGGCTAAAAAAGATAAAAGTAGATATATAATACCCCGCCACTGCAGAAATCCACAATTCTGTCACCAGGTTTAGCCTGATTCATCACCACATAAACAAGGTTGTTTAATTGTTGCTGCTTCCTCAAAGCTCGATCACTTGACATTTTGCCTGCAAAAGACAGAGATAAAGAGAACATTATATATTGTGAAACCCTAAGGAGACACAGGTAGAATAAATACATCACTAGGATAGAGGATAGGTGAATGTATGCTTAAGTGTACACACATGAAAGAATGAATTACAAGTTACATGCAATAGTCCAGGAGGAAAACTAGAAGACTGGAGCCCATAGAGTAATTCTATTTTTTCTAATCTTACTTTCATTGCTATTTTATTTTTCTTCAACAAATGTCTTCTAAAGAGTAGAAGCTATAACTAAAAACATGAAATTCATGAAGTATTTGAGAAATGTTAGCTGGCTGAAAAAAAATCACAGTAATCATCTGACCTCTTTATCCCTCTCAGAGATCTATTAAGAAGACTGCCTACAACTCACTTAAATATACTTACAGAAAGATCCATAATAAATAACATTTTTACTATTTATCTGGCCCATCCTTGAATCCTGCATTCTTCTATATGACATGCAGGAATGTTGGCATACAGGTGTCATACTATCTGAATTATACCAATGGTTATTTAGAGGATTTTCCTTTTGTCTGCTTTGAAACTTCCTTTCTGCATGAGTCAGACACAGAAATTTAAATGCAATTAGAGATTAAAGATAGGCTCTTTCCAAGTATGAAATGCCTTGGGCCCAATAGCATGAAAACATCTTAACTTCCCTTTCAAAAGCCACTAGCAGCACCCACAAAAATACCTTCAGAAGGATGAATGATACTATTTGTTTTTACACATCAAGTACATTCTTTATAGGAACAGTTTGCTAAAAAAAAAACATGTAAAGATATCAAGTTTTCCTTGCTTTATGCTAGTAGAAAAATAGCAAGTTATTTTTTCCTTCTGTTTTTTTTCTTTCTTACAATAGTAATTTAGTTAAGAATTTTTCCTTAGGCAAAATAGAAAAGTATAAGTTCCTAATTCAGAAGTAACATACATACACACATATACAAATATACATACATATAGATAAACGTATATATTTATAAGTTTAATTTCCAGGCCAGAATAAAAATGTTTGAAGAACCTTTTTAAAAAATTAGTGGATTTTTCTCCACAGTATGCCATCATTGATTTATACCACAATGTATTCAAACAATACATTATTGTAATGATGTAATCATCATCTTATAAGTGGATTTTTAATCAATTTCTTAAGCACAGTCTAACATGAATTTCAAGATGAAGAATTTGTAAGTCACTAATAGTCTAGTGACCTCATTTGTGAAGATAGATACAGCTTTTGAAAAAATAATTTTAGATGTAGTGGTACATGCCTGTAATTTCAGCACTCAGGAGGTAGAGGCAAGGAGGATTTCATGTTGCTTTTCTCTACTAATGTAATTTAATAAACTTAAAGAATAAGTGAAAGATCTTGTAATCTCATCCTTCATTGGATATTTACCTATGAGATTTTACTCACAATTTACAAACAGCATAATTTAAAATATTCTGCAGTAAATACTTATACACTTACCAATCATTTTTTGTAGCTGTAGCACGATAACTAAAGGGGGGTTACTGACAAACAAACAAGGTCTATTTATTGCACAGTTTTATAAGTTTAAACTCCAATCAGCATAGTGGTTGTTGTGAGGACTGATATATGCAGGAGACAGAAATCACATGGCAAGGCAGGAAGCTCAAGAGAGACTCTGGAATCAGGATCTGGCTTTTATAATACCTACTCCTCTTGAGAACTTACTCCAGGAGATCAGTATTCCCTTCCTAGGTGTTTCTGATGACCAAATGAGCTCCCACAGGGTCTTACTTCTTCAAGGCCCAATGCCACGGCCCAATTAGTAACTGTACCCTTGGAATGAAACCTCTACCACATGATCCTTTGGTGGTAGGGTGGGGTGTGTGTGTGAAACCTTTAGATCTTCCACCTAGATTGCCCTATTTACTCTATTTATCCCATATGCATTTTCACAGCAATCCAATTTTTATTTGGAGGAGGAAGAAGAGATAAGGCCAAAAGACAGAAAAGTAAAAATAAAACAACATAAAACCAAATTGCACTTAACTGTACTTTAAGGCTCTTAGGGAGGCAAAAATGTTATTAAATTGTGTTAAGATGAAGAATTCAATGAGTATGGACATTTCTGCCTTTGTCCTGATTGTGGATTTCTTAATAGTTCCTAGTCAAATAATTACTCTTGCAGCAGGATAGTTCATTAAATGAAATATATAACAGCAAATCCTATAAAATATTTCTAATAGAAATTTAGAACTATCTATATCTTTAGGTCTGTTTCAGAAACATATGTTTAGCAATAGTTTGCTGGGTTTTTTTGCTAAGACTTTCTTTGCACATAAAATGCACCCTGAAATGAAGACTGAAGGTAAAGAGGCACTTTTCAGACTTGTGTTTAAGTAAAGAATATTAAGTTGCGTACACTATTCAGGAAAACTGCGCTAAAAGTATAGCAGCCAGAAGCTCAGATGCTTTAAAGAAAAGTTGCCAGTAATAAGACATTCCCCCTTCCTATTCCTAATCATAAATATTATGAAGCTCCTGGAAACAAGAACAGGATTTCAAATACATGCAACAAGGTGAAACAATAGTATTTTGAAATATGGTATAAATCCTACCGTTTCTTTAATATTTTTATTATCTTTAAGTAATTGTACAAAGGAGTTGCCATTCAATGAAGCAGTTTATAGTGTGTCTTGACCAATATTATCCCTTTCAACATTATCACCCTACTTTCTATTTTGTTTGGTATCCTTGTATATGAAACATCATTTACAAGCATTAAATTACAATCCACTTTTAGCTTGTCTTAAAATGATGGTTCCTTAGGCAATGGGAAAAGAAATCTAACAGAAGAATGCTGAAATGCAAATGTCATTTTTCTGAATTGTAGTCTTCAAGTTGGGAGGTACACGATTATTTTGACAATGTTAATGTTGTTTGTTTAGCCACAAAAGAAAAGTACAGGAGAAAGCATCCAAATTTTAAGTTAAGGAGAAACCACAGTAAGACATCAGTGTTTTGGGTTGATTCAAAGCAACAAATATTGCAAAAGAACATGAATGGAAAATGTGCACATGTGCAGCAAAGACGGTCTAATACTGTACATCCAAAATTAGGCAGATTTTAGTTTTTTGTTTCTTAGCCTGAACCTACATACCAAGTACATTGCATGTGGTAACTTGTAAGGAAGAAAATGGTTGGAGATATATAACTTCTTTACTAAATATTTTCTTCCTGTTCTGTTTCTAAGGCATTTTTTTGAGTTGGAGCATAATATTGTTCTATGATTTGTTGAAAATTAGACGTGGAAACATAAAAAAGACTAAAACTAATGGTTTAGAGAGTTGCAAAACATTTTTTTTTGAAAATTTATAAAATCAAGAGATTTGCAAAAGCAAATTTCTCACAAAAATGCATAAACAAGGTAGTATTAGTTAGGACCTTTGATAGGTGAAAGAGAAGGTGACAACTATAAATTTTAATGTTTTCAAAAAAGGCCTGATTAATTGCAGCAAGAAAGGGAAGTTGATGAACAATCTTTTATTGAGTTGTAACAGGGTAATTAACAGTAACACCCAGATTCCACTCCCAGTATAGCTATGATTTTCTTGCTTAGTAAAGAGTAGGTGCTAAGGCCCCTCTCTATGCCAAGTTGCCCATTTCCTTCAAATGAAGAGAACAATGAAAATATATGTGTATTAACTCTGGGGGGAAAAAAAAGTACTCAGGTGGAGGATGAAGTATTAATTGCTTGACCTATTAGAGAAGAACTTCGGAAACTTGGGACTTTTCAGCTACTTCAAAATAACAGAAATTTGGGGCTGGGAATGTGGCCTAGTGGTAAAGTGCTTGCCTCATATACATGAAGCCCTGGGTTTGATTCCTCAGCACCACATATATAGAAAAAGCTGGAAGTGGCGCTGTGGCTCAAGTGGTGCAGTGCTAGTCTTGAGCAAAAAGAAGCTAGGGACAGTGCTCAGGCCCTGAGTTCAAGCCCCAGGACTGGCAAAAAACCAAAAATAACAGAAATTTATCAGACATAATAGGCTAGGGAAGGCATGCCAAGAACAATCTAGATTATTTAGGAGAAAACTACAACTAACCCATTTGTGATTAGAAAGGAAGATAATGGTGAAGTAGTAGAATTTTAAACAGATGTGCAAATATAAGCAGGTCCAGATTGGGAAAGGTTATGCTTATTATTTTGCTTCTTTCCATCCTAAAGAAATATAGCCTTGTTTTAATATTTAATGTCAAGAGCTCAGAGGTCTTTTGAGACTAGTTCTATCTAAATTGATAATATCATTAGATTATACATAGTAAAGATACTTTTATAACTGCTAGCCCCGTGGTGGCTCACGCCTGTAATCCTAGCTACTCAGGAGGCTCAAATCTGAGGATCGTGGTTTGAAGCCAGCCTAAGCAGATGAGTCACCATGAGACTCTTACCTCCAATTAACCACTCAAAAACTGGAAGTAGAGCTGTGGTTCAAAGTGATGGCGTGCTAGCCTTTAGCAAAAGAGCTCAGAGACAGCGCCCAAGCCCTGAGTTAAAGCTTCACAACCACTAAAAAAATTTTTTTTTAAATGCTAGCCTAAATTATTTTTTTTTCTACATAGTGTATGTCTTCACATAAACTTATTCTTAAAATTTTCTGGAGCACTCAACCTTAACTGATGGAGTCATTAAGTTATTCAATTAGGAAAAATAGAATTAAATTAACTAAGTCATTTTGAACATCATGAAATCTCTTAGACTTCTTGGAATTTCCATCTCCTTCTGTCCAGGATCCTTTTCCCTTGGTGTTCTCCAAAAGTGCTTTGGTCACAAGCACTGTCTTTATGCCATCTCTATTCACTGAGTATGCTTTAACTGACATATTACTTATGACTTTTTCAATGCTACCTACTGAAATACCTCTTGCTAGCTTAAACACCTTTAACTGCTTCTCCCTTTCTTATGAAGGAAAATCTTGACTTCTTGGCAAGAAAATAAAGTCTTTAGTGAGTGAAGCCCTGATTAATTCTGCCTGTTGGGTTACAGCCTCAAGGTTTCAGCCTCTCAAAATAAGTGACAGTTCCTCGGAAGCACATCACACTCTGAGTCAAGTCAATGTCTTCCCATAATCAGTTCTCTTTGCAGCTTATTTCCTTGCTTTTTGGAACTGCAGGAACCCCACCACTTTCCCTCCCTCCAGTCTGTACTTAAAACATGTATTACTCTTGTAATAATATTTTTAATGACAAAAGGAAAAAGTCTTTTTTCAAACTTTATCACTATGCAAGATGATTACTTTTTACTACAATGCCATACTGTGAAAGTAATTATTATAAAATGATACCTAGGATAATTTATTATAACTCCCCTACAAAAAGCATTAGCTGAAATTGCTTCTGTCTCCTTGAAAAACAGATAAATATGGTCTAGTCCTGAAACATTCAACAATTATAAACTGAAAATACAGATCTAAGTGGAAATTTATAATGTTAAAAGACATCTACTTACACTTCCTAATAATGACTTTGTAGATATCTCTGTCAGTCAACAAACAAATCAGCTGACCAATGTGGTCTGTTCTAGGAAACTCTAGGGACATAATGACATATAATGTTTGATCCCTACCCTTAATGAACTTTTACCATTGTTTACATACTACCAAACACTGTATTTGAGCATATGAAATTGGACACAATATGCAGTATGCAATAATTTTAACAACCATAATTTTAACAACTACAGAATTCCACATATCTTTGATTAAAGCTTCAAAAAATATTTATAATACTTTATACTTACATGATGTCTTACAATCTATTGGGCATTTACATATCTGATATATCTTACCACCTAACCTCAAAACATCATCAGGATGTCAATGTGGATTTTTTGTATTTTTCCAGTGAGGATAGTTAACACTGAAATGGCTGCTCCAGTTTAGCACTTGCTTAAAAACAAGCAGATGGAAAATGGTAAGGCTGGAATTCCAATGAATGATTTCTAACTCGGGTTCAGTCTTTTTTACAACATAATCTGTTATTTCTTTTCTTTGCCAGTCGTCGAACTTGAACTCAGAGCCTGAGCACTGTCCCTGGCTTCTTTTTGCTCAAGGCTAGCACTCTACCACTTGAACCACAGCACCACTTCCGGCTTTTTCTGTGTATGTGGTGCTAAGGAATCCAACCTAGGTCTTTATGCATGATGCATGCTAGGCAAGCACTCTACCACTAGGATACATTCCCAACCCACATGATCTGTTATTTCTTAACCATATGACTTTTGTAATGGCAAATCACAGTTCTAGTCACTCACCTAGGCAGAGTTCAGGGAAATGAGATACTTTCTAGTAGGGAAAGTAGTTTTTATTTACTCACAAAAATGCTCAAATGTTGGGCTGGGAATATGGCCTAGTGGCAAGAGTGCTTGCCTCCTACACATGAAGCTCTTGGTTCGATTCCCCAGCACCACATATATGGAAAACGGCCAGAAGGGGCGCTGTGGCTCAAGTGGCAGAGTGCTAGCCTTGAGCGGGAAGAAGCCAGGGACAGTGCTCAGGCCCTGAGTCCAAGGCCCAGGACTGGCCAAAAAAAAAAAAAAAATGCTCAAATGCTTAGGAGAACCGAGAAAAATGCTTTGTATTTAACATTTCTGGAAATTCAAAGAAAAATACAATGTAAACACATTATTCCCTAAAAATCTATCACATGACACTAGGAACAGAGACATGGAAATATATGAGTAGTTATGAATTAACACCCACACATCTGCAAACCCACAGAGCAGGCATAGGATTTCCTCAACCTTTAAAACTGGAAATCATGTCTTGGGGGCTTCTAAGTCTTGCTAAAATTAAAATTAGGGAAAATTTTTTTTAATGATTTCAGAATTGGTCATAAAAAGTATTTTACTTCTGCTTTCCTCCAAATAAAAGTTCAAAGAGAACAGGTGTACCAGCAAAAAGGATCAGTTTAAGTTTTATAATTCACTGTTTTGGAATAAAGTATTAGAGGTCTCATAGGTCACTGTTTAATGAGCTGACCTTGAGTGTCACACTTTCTAGGAAGAGACCACTTTTTCATCTTGGGGCTAGAGCAATCTTCCTTTATTTTCTAGAAAAGTAACATGGGGAGGTTTAGTAGTGAATTTGTTGCAGAATCAGATTATTCTAAAGGAAAGAAATAAAAATAGATTGGAATGATCTTTAAAGTTGCAATACTGAAGATGCTGATTGAAAATAACATGTACCTCTCACCCTTCCATATCCAACTCTACAGCATACTTTGCAAAGCTGATAGCTAAAAATGTTTAGGCAAGATGCTAGGTTGAGGGACAAAAGTTAAGGTACAATCTATATTATTTACCAAGTCAAAGTGTCTGCTTTGTATGTAAAAGAGTACATGGTGGAAATGTTAAGACCTTTATATTTCTGCTATTTTTTTTTCTGTAAGATGCATAAAGTATTTTTGACCTTAGAGTATCAGAACCAGAGTTAATTGAATACATATATTTTCATTTCATTCAAATATGACTTATACCACATAAAATAAACATAACTTTCCTCTGGTATTTTGGTTTAAAAAAATCTTCCAAGTTACCACAAGACCACACTGAAATGCTTTTACAACTACAAAGTTAACTCTAAAAAGTTTCTTTGTTCTCAGAGTTTTAAAGTAACGATTAGGAAGGTATTTTAATAGTTTTATTAACTTTGGGGCCACTCAAATAATTCTTGGTTACCTTCCATTTTGGTGTATTTCACAGTAAGTAGTTAAATGGTACTCTTACCCAAAAAGGAAAGTCTCAAATTTCTGAGTCAAGTGACTAAAAAATAAAATCCTCTTTTGTGCACAGGATTGTAATTTTCACTATGACCTTATCCATAGGTCTTCATCTTTCATTTTATTTCAAAAAACAAAAATTGAATGTCTCTAGTGACATGGCCTCATTTTGATAATATTAATGCTGTACTGATTATAATTTTCCCATTGACAGGTAGTATTTGTCTATTCTCCTGGATTCTAAGTTCCAAGACTGCTTGACCTACTTAAGAAAGAAACAACATCATGCCACTTTTCAGCTAACTCAACTTCCTAATCTTTTTTTAAGATGTCTGTTCTTCAAACACATTTTTTTTTTTGCCAGTCCTGGGCCTTGGACTCAGGGCCTGAGCACTGTCCCTGGCTTCTTCCCGCTCAAGGCTAGCACTCTGCCACTTGAGCCACAGCGCCGCTTCTGGCCGTTTTCTGTATATGTGGTGCTGGGGAATCGAACCTAGGGCCTCGTGTATCCGAGGCAGGCACTCTTGCCACTAGGCTATATCCCCAGCCCTTCAAACACATTTTAAGAAGTCAAATCTTCCACATGCTGATGATGTATAGTGAACAGGCAAGCTTTCCACCAGAATTGTGATTAAAAGGCACTACTAAGTTTGCAATACTTACAGAGTACTGTCCTAACATTGGCCTTGTAAAGATTATCACCATGAAGTAGTATTTATTGGGGTACCTATGTACACACAAAACAAAACTGATACTGTAATAATAGCTATCATGGTTACTGTGCCTAAGAATTAACACTCCAAGGCAGTATAAACTTCAACTTTACAGCTGGGTCCAACTGTAAAAAATGTTGGGCACCTTCTAGCGAGGGAAAGTAGACAAAAAAAAACTTCAAAAGCTACTCCAAGGTGTGTGGTGGGAGTACTAGAGTTGAAGCATATATCTACAAATAGTTTAGATTTAGTTTTATAAAAAGAGATTATTCAAGGTTCGCTTTGTGATTATTGCATATCAAGAGCAAGTACTTCTTCTGGCCACAACCAGAGTTGAAGAAAAAAACTACTCCTGTGCTCTTACTTTTAAACACAAAAGCAATGGCCAACTGAGTCAGCTGATTAAAAACTATTATAGAGTACAAATGCACAAACCAAATTAGCAACCAAAGAAACAAATAACTGAAGTAATCACGGTACTATTTCTATTTATTAGTTAAATGAATTCTTTCTACATTCTAAATGTCATCAAAAAGAATTTTAAGAAACTCAAAATAAAAGGATAAAAGGTAACCAAACTATTTTTCCTTGAAATTGTAAGCTATAAAAGCTACATTTAAAACTCAAACATAGCTCTCTTTAATGTTTAATTTTTCCTATATTAAAAAAGAAAATGTCATGTCATATTTAATGTGAACCTTTATTCTGAAAACAAAATCATAAGTAGTTTTTTATTAAAGTCAACATTGGTTTTTATTTACCCACAAAAATGCTCAAATGCTTATGAGAATTGAGACAAATGCTTTGTATTTAACATTTCTGGAAATTCAAAGAAAAATACAATATAAACACATTATTCCCTAAAAATCTATTATATGACACTAGGAACAGAGACATGGAAATATATAAGTAGTTATAAATAACACCCACACATCTGCAAACCCACAGAACAGGCATAGGATTTCCTCAACCTTTAAAACTGGGAATCATATCTTGGGGGCTTCTAAGCCCTGCTATAATCAGATTTAAGGTCCTCTTTATTTCTTCCCATTACTTAAATCCTACATATATGATACACAGAGAAACCAAATAAACAGAATATAAAACACCAGGAAGATGGTGGTTAGTCAAGATGTTTCTATCAGCTTTTATCAGTTTAATCTTATAAACATTCAATTTTATTTTACTTTCAAGTTATAAAAAACCTCAGAACTTTATCCCTTCACTAGTCAATATAAAATAAGGAGGTTTTCTAGAGGATTATGTAGGATAGTAAAATAAACACTATTATACTGATGGCCTTTAAAATTCATAAATAGATGATTTAGAAAAAGACCTTGTGCTTTTATTTATAGAAAAAGGAATAACAGTAGGTTAGCATAGTAGAATTCTGGTTGCCTTCTAAGGAATCATATCCAAATACTGAGCATAACATACTGGATTGGAAGAAAAAGAGAAATTATAAATAATGAACTGATTTATATAAGCCACAAAACAGCACTATTTCTTTAGTACATTACAGTATAAAAACTGTAAATAATGTTCAAGAAGAAAGAAGAACAGATACAGAAGTAAGGCTTTCATTGGAAATGGACGAAAACCTCATTTCTTTCCATCATTAATTAAAGAGAAAAAGGAATTCAACAACTAATTCAACCAAAATTTATTAAGCTGGGCATGTTGTAGTGTCTGCTGACACAGAGTATATATTCCAGTGGGAGTAGAGCAATGACAAAACAGATACACATATACTGTATCAAGAAGAAAAATTAAAGAGAGACCAAGAGGAAGGAAAAGATTTCTTTCAGACACGATGATCTGAAAGAGCCTGTGTGATAAGGTAACATTAGAGCTATAAGCACTAAAAAGTTGAACCATTATACTTTGTATCTGTAATGGTATAGATTATAAAATTTCCCCTCAAACTCATTGCAACAAATAACTTTTTCAAGTCATTGACTTCATTTTATATTTTAAAATTATGAAGTATCATCTGTCATTATATTCTTACTAAAATTGTGTGTAATGCTTTGGAAAAATGGGTCTTTTATAGGAAAAAAACTGGGATAACTGATTTCTATGGCTTTCAAAGCTAAAATATATAGTATACTAAACCAACTCTAATATTGCTTCTTGTGTTTTATGTCAGATTCAATTACAGCTTTTATGGATGATTAAATTTTAGTACATTTTCCAAAAAAAAAGTGAGGGAGAAAGTTACATGGATTACCTGTTTAAAGCTTTCCTGACAAAAGGAACAGCAAGAATGTTTATAGAGTAGAAGATCAGCAGAAGGGAAGACAACCAAGTATACGGGGGTCAGATTATGCAAAACTTTATAAACTGTGCAGAATTGTTCCATTTACTTTCTTTTTTTGGGGGGGGGGAGGAGTGGTGGTCTGGGGCTAGAGCCTGGGCATTGTCTGTGAGCTTTTTGTTTGCTCCAGGATAGCACTCAACCATTTAAACCACAGCTCCACTTACAGCCTTTTGGTGATTAAGTGGAGATCAGTCTCAGACTTTCCTGCCCCAGCTGGCTTCAAACCATGATCTTCAATCTTAGCCTCCTGAGTAGTTAGGATTACAGGCATAAGCTAGGAGTGTCCGGATGGATTTTACTTTAAATTAGATAGATTTGGGAGACATTATGTGATGTACAATTTAAAAAGATCTCTGTAGGGCTGGGATGTAGCTCAGTGGCAAAGTGCTTGCCTAGCAAGCGCAACGTCCAGGGTTTGATCTCTAGTACCAAAAAAAAAAAAAAAAAAAGATCTCTGTAGGCAAGCGAGAGCAGAAGCAGGAGTCTAAGATACGACAACCAACTCCAGATAGAATAGTTGCTTAGACTAAATATACCACAATGGAGGGAATATGGGATGATTTGATGAAACATGTATTTTGAAAATACAGCTGATAGAATTTGCTAATGGATTGGACATAGATAGTAGTAAACAAAGAGAAGATTTATGCTGATTCCAGTTTTGAACCTAAGCAAACTGCCATATTCTGAGTTGTAGTAGACTTAAAAATTAATCCCTAAGATTTTCAACTTTAAGAGATTTAAAGCTCAAGAAGAACTAGAAAAAGAAGACTGATAAGGAGCCACTCTATTGACTTCTCAGAGGCAAACTAAAATAATAATCAAGGAAGGTAATCACCAATTTTGTCTAATGCAATTGATACATCAAACAAAATAAGGTCCGAGACCTGTCTAGTAAAGCCGGTAGGAAGTCACTGATGACCTTGAATACTGAACATAAGCCTAATTCTAATGTGTTTAAGGAAAATAGGCCAGGGTGTCTGTGGCTCACCCACTGAAATCCTAGTTATTCAGAAGGCCGATATCCAGAGTACCACCATTCAACTTAAGCAGAAGAACCTTTAAAACTCTCCTAGTCAAATCTAGTTATTTTTATAGGCAATAAGATTGGAGATGTGAAAGTGTCTTAGATAGATAAGTTGAGAGTAAGAAAAATAGTGAACATGAGCATGTTTAACTGGCCAACTAGAAACTTTGTGTACACTTCCCATTGAATACATACTGTCCTCACAGTAGCACAGTTATTTCCATGTATGGGGAGGACATTACATTTGTACTGAAGTTGTCAAGCCAGTCTTATTTATATATATATATATATATTTTATTATCAAACTGAATTACAGAGAGGTTACAGTTTCATACATTAGGCACTGGATACATTTCTTGTACTGTTTGTTACCTCGTCCCTCATTCCCCCTCCCCCCCCTGCCCCTTTCCCTTCCCCCCTCCATGGGTTGTAGCCGGTCTTATTTTAAAGGGCTCTCAATAAGACTAAACTTTTGTTCTCATCCTGCTCTCTGCTGACTCTACCTTTTCTTGTCCCTCATAGATTTTCAAATGCATTTATTGACTTAAACACTTCAGTTAACGTGGAGACTAACAGGAAAGTTATTAAGGTCATAGGGCTGATGATCCCTAGACACTAAGGAAAAGGAGAGGTGAGTGAAGAAAGTACACAGGCAGGAAATGGTAAAGTGAAACTTAGGCAAAAACCAGCCTCTTTCTGCATTCAATATTAAACCTCATGGGCCAAACTGGACTCAATACACACTGATAATCAAAAAATTCTAATAGATGTGATAGGAAAATTTCTAAGAAGACAATGTTTCATACATCTGTGAACAATTGGGGCTTACATACCAGGAGGCAAGGAAGAGGAGGAATAAGGACAGATCTAAACGAACTAGGAATTCATGAATTCTCACATAACAGGGAAGAGCCTAAACAAAACTCACTACTTCACTTTAGAGCAATGCCAGCCATTTAATCCCTTCTTGACCCATTTTTATTCAGCACTGAAAAGGACACATTGTTTAATTTGAGTATTAACTTTTAAGTAGATTAGTTTCCAGGAAAAGTAAAGCATTTTGCACAAAAAGAGGACTCTGATTCAAGGTATCAGGTTATACTGTTAAAAACAAAAACAAAAAAGAACAAACTCCCACACCACCAAGCCCCAAACCAACCCAAATCCAACTGCAGAATCCAATTATGTATTCCCTTCCCAAACTACAGGTCATTAAAAATCAATGTAAGGAAAAACATTGCTTGAAAAAAAATGTTTCAAGATAGTTTGAAAAATGTGTCTTAGAGATTTGTTTGACCAATGGGGAGCTGGCAGAAATAACAAATATTTCTTCTTACTTATCAATGTCAATTTATAATTAGTCACTAATTATGTTGAAATAATGAAACTAAAATGTAAATATAGTGAAGAAATACATGAAACTTGCTAAATCTTTATAGGGTTTTCCTACAAAATTTCTGATTTGATCTCAACTTTGTAGAAAAACTTGTCCATTCTCTTGTGTATATAATTTGGGACATTTCCATTTTTTTCTATTATAAACAACCCAAAATGTCCTTTACATTTTGAAATTTTCTGTCATTTACATAATTCTTAGGTTTCTCAAGAAAACTGAATCTAATCAAATCTTTTCCTAGTAACTTCAAGCCCTATTTATAAGAATCAATTATGCAATTATTGCATACCCTCAGAGGTTACAGAGACATGTATTTTAATTTCTATTAGAATGAGCATATCTGTTTTGCTTTTTTAGTAGCTCTTCTTTGTTGTCACTCATTCTGGAGCTACAGGCAAGAAGAGTCTTATTGTTTTCAAATATATTCTAACATTCTCTATTTTAAATTTCCTCCATATAGACCAGGATGCCAGCCAGTGAAATTTGAGAATACTACCAAGAAAAAGAAAACACAGATTATGATTGAAAGAAGGAATGAAGATTTTTCTTACAGAAATGTGTGCTGCCAGTGGATGAAACGATATTAAGAAAGGAACATAGGCTTGATATTTCACATCTAGTTCTGACATTCGTTGGCCATCTGACCTACTCAATTTACTAAATTTTCTGAGTTATTTATTCTGTCATCAGTAAAATATAAATAGCAATGGTACCTGATATGACTATTATGAGAAATAAAGAACACTATCACATAGTCCCAGCCAAACCACTGATCCTCAGTAAATGAAGGTTATTTATCCTGCCTAGCTTGCTCACTCCCCTCTGGAGGAAGGTGGACTTTGCACAATTGCTTCAAGATACCAAAGACTTCAAAATATGAAGATGGTAGAGAAAAGGCCAAAATAAGTGAAAAGAAAACTAATGTTGTAAACTTCAGTAAGCTGTGGAGGATATGTTACATTAGAAAATAACTCACCTGCTATGGAAAAATTAATGAAAACTATTGCCTTGAATTACCACCCTTCTCACAGAGGTACTTAAGTAGACAGAGGTTCTGATTAGACATCAGTATTACGGCATCAAGGAAGGATACCAGGTTATCTACATACACAGAAAAGAAAAGTTTGGTCTCAGAATTACACAGCACAATAGAGAATATTGAAAGAGGTGACTGGTGAAGAATTTCTTAGGTAGCTGCATTTACATGTGAAGGCAATAGAATGACTTTTTTTTCCTGATGTTGATGATTAGAGTGAAAACACTCCCTTTGCTATTTGTCTATGAGTTCAAGATAAATGAATCAATAATATGTATTAAGTATCCTTGAAAAAAAAAAACAACAGAAAATTTGTTTGGATCAGCTGACTCAAATGTGACTGGAGGTTTCCGAGAACCTAATCCTACATGTGCTCTAGAAGCAAGAGTTCAGAATTTTTAATTTAGTGTCTGTGGAGATGTCATAGAACATGACTAATACGAATACTAAGAGCCAGCCATATTTATTTGTCAATTGCTATCTATCTATAGTAACTGGTCTCATTTTTATCATTTTGAGTATTCTTTTTTCCTCACTTTGCTTATGTCTGAAATAAGTTAAAATATTTTACTATTTCATGTCATTGAAAGATTCATTATTTCATTTTATGAAACTACAACTGATATTTCTCACTTTTTCTTCATGTTCACATGAGAAATAATTCAAACCCAAGATAATTTAGAATTCCTCAAGAAATGAATGATATTGGTAAATTTTTGTAGAAATACAAAAAAGGGATTTTTTTTTACCAGTTTTTGTGAGACATATTTCAATGATTGATCTGTTACTTCTAATCTGTAAGTCACACTGGCTAGGAACCAAATGGACAAGTCCTGTAGGTTACAACGATGACTATGATTCAGTCACTATTGTCAGGATAGAAGGTGGCAGTATAAAAGGACAGGTAGGGAAATGGCCCATTATAACTCACTGTGTGAAAACACATGGGGAATTAATGTCCTCTAGAATGTAGTAGGTGCCACTAAGGGAGGAAGGAAGAGGTAGGAAATCTGACCCAAGTATCCTGAGGGTATTGACAAGTGATGGCCACCAGAAAGTTAGAAAAGAGATGGAAATTTTAGGAAATATTTTGAAGGAAGAATGGTTAATGAATGAAGGAGAAAGAACTGAGAAGGACTCAGAGGTTTCTGACAAGGGAAGTGAGGAGATGTTAATGCTGGACTCTTAAAAAAAACAAACAACAAAACAGTTTTAAGAGGAAGAACAACATGGAAAAGAGTGCACTCAAAAAGGAAAGGATGGGTTCAGCTTTGTTACAATAAGACTTTCAACTAGAAAGACCAAAAGAGTCTTGGAAATGTAGGTGAGGAGCTTAGGAGAAAAATGAACTTGGCAGTGGTCATCACTTATGAGGTGACAGAGCTATGAAAGAAATATAGAATGACCCATAGAGAAGATGCAATTCAGAAAAGAAAAAAGCTAAGCATAGATCCTGGGAAATGTCAACATTTATAGACACAGAAAGAAACAGAGCATATTAAAAATAACTGTTGTATGTACAACCACTACTAGAGAGTGTAAATGAAAGAGCAAAGTGTATAACTAAATAACATTGCTCTATAGCAGTACAGTAAATTAATCTGCTCTGCACTCACACTTTAGAATTCATTTATTTCTAGCACACAGTGCCTAATACAACAGTATTTATTCCAATCATTTATACATTTCAAATGATGGGGAAAAGCTGGGTGCTGTAGGCTGAGATCTGAGGATTGTGGTTCAAAACCAGCTGGTAAAGTTCATGAGACTCTTAACATGCAATTAACCACCAGGATAAGTGCAAGTGGAGCTGTGGCTCAATGTTTGAGCACTAGCCTTGAGCAAAAGAGCTCAGGGACAGTGCCCAGGCCCTGAGTTCAAGCCCCACAACTGACACACAGAGAGAGAGAGAGAGAGAGAGAGAGAGAGAGAGAGAGAGAGAGAGAGAGAGGAACAAAGAGATGAAAGTTAAAAGTTACAGTAGCTAAGAATATATGAATGTTAAATTATTTAACAAAATAGGTCTGAGTATTAACCCCCTGAGCGATGTGCTGGGATCTGTGAACCTACACCCAAAAAGTAGATCTCTTCCTTTGCTCAACTCAACTCTCTCTCACTCTCTCTTCTCTCTCTCTCTCTCACACACACACATACATACACATACACACACAGTCTCTTTTGGTTGGCACATCCTCCTCAATCTTTCTCAATACCTAAGTCAATCTTTTCGAGGCACTAAAGCTTTTCCTGTCCAGGAAGGAAGGGAGTCAGTATAGTGGCTATAGGAACCTTTTGGAAGCCAATTCTCTATACACATAAAAATAGACCCTTTGGTCCAAAGCAAATATAGTCAACCAAACTGCTCCTGAGCCAGTTCCAAAAAGTATTTGTGTAGATCTATAGACTTTTAAAAGTTGGAAAATTAATTTTAAAAGATTTTTTTTTTTTTTTGGCCAGTCCTGGGGCTTGGACTATGGGCCTGAGCACTGTCCCTGGCTTCTTTTTTGCTCAAGGCTAGCACTCTGCCACTTGAGCCACAGCGCCACTTCTGGCCATTTTCTGTATATGTGGTGCTGGGGAATCGAACCCAGGGCCTCATGTATATGAGGCAGGCACTCTTGCCACTAGGCCATATCCCCAGCCCTTAAAAGATATTTTAGCCATGTGTGGCTCATCAATACATGTCTGTGATTATTTGACCCAGTTTATGACCTTTATACAGGAAATCGAAAGTAAGGAGTTAGGAGTAAGAAAATGGCAAAACTCATGAAGACAGAAAACTAAGTATGATAAGAAAGTATGAATAAGGGCTGGGGATATAGCCTAGTGGCAAGAGTGCCTGCCTCGGATACACGAGGCCCTAGGTTCGATTCCCCAGCACCACATATACAGAAAACGGCCAGAAGCGGCGCTGTGGCTCAAGTGGCAGAGTGCTAGCCTTGAGCGGGAAGAAGCCAGGGACGGTGCTCAGGCCCTGAGTTCAAGGCCCAGGACTGGCCAAAAAAAAAAAAAAAGAAAGTATGAATAATAATAATTTTTAAAGCAGCCTAAATGAGACCAACCATGATAAACACTATATGTGACTATGAAAAGATATGGATGCTTATGTTAATAATAATAATAAGCTAAGATAAAATAGGTAAAAAATAGAAGCAGAAAAGTGAGAAACTATATTCTAGGTAAAAAGACAGTAAAAAGAAATATGGTTAGATGATAACTTCACACAAAAGAATTTAAAGCTAAAATAGCACATAGCACATCCATGAAAGCAGATTCAACAGGAATGCAACAAGTGAATTTTATGCTCAGAAAAGAGTATTAAAATACATAAAACAAAAAATGTTAATTAAAAAACAAGGTAAGGATAAGCTATAAAACAAATATTACAAGTTTATCAACAAAATATAAGGGGACTGAGTGATTAACAAACTGTCCTAGGAGTATATTTGTGTGCGTGTGCATGCACACGTGTGTGTGTGTGTGCGTGTGTGGTTTGTGTTGTATATGTATATATAAGTAACTGACTAAAACCCCAAGTATAGACAAATACCTTAATAACCATAACCATTTACAAAGTTAATCATAAATTAGGATTACAGATTTTGATTACAGTATGGAAAGCATTCAAAATCTGGCATTAAGTTACTATAAAGATAAAACAACAAATACACATATCTGGAAGTTAAAAATACCCCATACACAAAGACTGGCTGCATATACTAATCAGAACTGAACTACATACTACTAAGAAATGAGCATCACTCCTATATGATGTATCTGGCTTCAAAAATCCAATTTAATGATTATGAAAAGACTTGCCTTTTACTATCAAATATTCGGGGAAATAGATTACTACTGACTGTACAAATGTCTTGTTCTTTCCTATAATTTCAGAAAAAAAGAAACAAGCAGCAATGAGAATGGAATATATTAAGAGACAGCCAAGGCAGTGCTCAGAAACCTTTAGAGCCTTTATATAGGTATAGGTACTTCAAAAGAGCACAGAATCACTCTGTGAGGATTGGCTTCATTCTATAGTCACATTTATGCAGAGAAAAAAATACCTAGAAATGCATTAATATCTCTGATTGGCTGGTGGAAAAGAACACACAACACATGGGGAAAAAAAAGAATTAAGTTTTAGATCCCAATTAGTTAAGTAAACAACTAGAATATCTAAGCAAGAAAATCACAACACAAGACAAAAAATAAAAACTGATGGGTAAGGAAGAGGAGGAAAGGGGAAGAGGAAAATGGATGGCCCAGTGACTATGATCAAGATGCACTGTATCCATAATCAGGTATGTTAAAATGAAAAAAAGAAAAAAAAAGGACTAATACTAGGCAGGCTATTTGTCTTCATTTAACTTACATGCTAGATAGATAATACACAGAAAAATAAAATATTTTATAAATATTTTAGAAGAATAGGAAAATAGGAAAAATTAAACTGTTTACAAAAAAGCTAAAAAAAAACCCAAACATGGCGGAAACAGAAAAATCTCATTAATTTTCGGAAATGTAATAGATACCCATTATTCTATTTCTTATGAGAATATACTTTGCTAATAAGGAAATGTTTAACCACAGAAGAAAGTTTCTAGGCCCTTCTCTATTGGCCCCTACAACACTCATTTTTGCCTTTCCTTTAATATCATATAGTTGTGTTTTTAATGTGATATATTAAGTACATTTGTATGAAAACAATACTATACATATTAAAGGATTAAAATACTTCATGTGCTGATGCTACTTTTCTCTATATTCCTTAAGAGCTAAGGAGTACAAACAAAAAAAGCTTTTCTTTAAGTACAGGGTCGAAACAACTCATCTCCTTTCATACTAAATTAACTCACAGAGTTTTATTAGAACATATGTCTTCAAATTCTTTCACAGTAGAGCTAATCCTATTAAAACTCAAAATGTCAGCACTATGTACTTCTAGGACTTAGATTTTACAACCTTGTAATTTAAAAGACACACCCTACTTACTTAGCCCTTAATCTAACTTCAAAAGAGTACAGCATAGTTCTGTTAGGGTGGGCTTCATGCTATACTCTTATCATTTATGTAGATAAAAAATATCTAGAAACCTACTAAATCCATTTGTTGGCTTGTAGAAAAGAGACTTAGATTTTGCCCCACATGGGAAGAAGAAAAAAGAAACACACTGATAATTGAGGTGGAAGCTATATACTGTAAAGGGCATTCCCTTATTTATCCATGTGAAAATAGAGGTAAGGAGATAGCAAGAGTAAATATAAAATAAAAGTGAAAGTCAGAATCAACTTTATTTGAAATTCAATTAAAACCATTGTTAGGACATTTGTTAGAATGAATTTTATTGTAATCTTAAAGAAAATCCCAAGCAATCATAATATTTCACTCCCAAATATTTCAGAATATATTTCTAATATGTAAGAGCTTTCCCTTTACTAAGATGATGATATTATATCCAACATGACTAACAATAACCTTACTATTTGCTTTAATATTTTGTTCAGAGATAGACTTTTGTACATAAACTAGCAGAATACAAGGAACACTTACAAAAAGACATATTACTAAGAGTACAAAAGTCTAGCGTTATTTGTTGTTTGTTATAAAGTGTTACAGGTTAGGGATGTTTTAATTCCAAATAAGTAGGGACTGATTAGAGGAGAGGTGCTGGAGCTAGTTAGCTAATATTTTGTCAAAAATTTCACATCTATATTCATAAGGTTATTACTCTAGTTATTTTTTATGTGATGACCTTGGAAGAGGGTTGTTTGGCAATCTTGGGTTTCTTCCAGTTGGATAATACAAAGATAGGGAAGGCCCACAAACCAGAGAGACCTAGAATACAAACTGATGTATATGTATTCTAGTCTGTCCACTAAGATGGTCTAGAAATATGGAGGTTTAATTACTTCAAATGTTGGGTTGGGAAAATGACAAGATGTCAAGATGACTTTGGAATATTTTGAGAGGCCAAAAAAGCTACTTTAAAACACACACACACACACACACACACATACACACACACACACACACATAGGGTATACTTAGGGGAGGTTTCTAAAGCTGTAACTCCTCTGAACAAATCATGTACTGTTTGTCAAAGTGTATACCAGGAAGTGGTATTTGAGGGAGGGTAAAGAGGGTACACAGAAATGGAGGAAGGATGGGTGAGCAAATGTAGTCATTATATTCAATGTATATTATGTAAAAAATGACTGATATAATTTGAGGATAGGGATGGGTGGGGGGAAAATGAGGGAAAACAAAGGAAGGGTGACACTGACCAAAAAGTACTGCCCCCATAACCTGACTTACAGAATTTTAACTCCTTTGTAAAACTACTTATAATAAATGCAACAAAAAAATAGAACTATCAGGAGGAAGATGGGAGAAAAATGAGGGATGAGGTAACAAGTTGGGTAAGAAATGCCTTACGGATGAAACTGTAACCCCTCTGTACATCATTTTGACAATAAATAAATTTTAAAAAGGATCAAAAAATAGAAATATTATAGTGAAAGGAACACAAAAACCTAAAAGGTCCTGTGTAGTAGACTGAATAAATAAATACAACAGAAAAGCTAACACTGTCTCCAACACATTCATTTCAGAAAATTGTTCTATAGGGTAAACAGAAAAAGTTCAATTTCCTAAAGATGTATAGTATTACCCATGTCAGATGCAATATACAATCTTTGCTAAATAAATCAGTCTAAACTTAAGACTTCTAGGAGGCCTCTGGGAGCAAGAGGTCAAAATTTGAACAAATGTCCATCTCAAACAGGGAGAGAATGTGTACTAGTATAAATAAAGTGACTGTATTCTAGTACAGCTGCTATTAACAAGATGGTTTTGACACTAAAGAAAAAAATTACTTGAGGTTAGGCTGACTTGGTATAGTTATTTTTCTATATATAATGTATACATGAAACACAATAATTCCTTTCATATACATGAAAATAAAAACCTGAAATATCTTTGTATACTTATTAAAAATAAAAAGTGAGAAGTGATTAAGAATTATGAAGCAAGGACCATTTGTCTCTCTGAACCTGCCTTACTTCACTTAGCATGATTTATTCTAAGTCCATTCATTTCCCTGAAAATGACATAATATGCTTTCTAATGGATGAGTACAATTCCACTCTGTTTATATATCACAATTTCTTTTTTTTTTCACTTGGAACTATGAATTGCTTTATTTAACTACAGAAGAAGAAAAAATGGTAATGAATAAAGACACCTTCTGATGAGAGGTGCATTTGTCCTACAAATTTATACATTGTGTTTGGGAATAGGCTAATGTCAAATATCACAACTGACTCCAAATAATAGAGAAGACTTACTAATGCCAAAATTCCATATCATATTTGCATTACCAATTCTCTAGTTTGAAATTTACTCACTGTTTTATTTTTTTAAAAAGGGGAGAAACATGTAATTTTATTTGAACAGATTAAGAAGTATATATCACAATTTCTTGATCCATTCATCCACAGTAGAGCATCTGGGCTGTTTCTATAACTGGCTATTTTGAATAGTGCAGCAGTGAATATGGATGTTGCAAGTGTCTTTACCATATTCTGACTTATAATGCTCTAGGATACATGTTTTCTCTCTAAAATACACTTGATCTAATCTAAAACACAACATATACAGCACTCTACACATTTACACACAAACAAACTGACTAAGGTAAGGTATACTTAGGAGAGGAATCCAAAGGTGTGTAACTCCTTTGAACAGCTAAGGCACTCTTTATTGAAATGAATGCCGAAGGGCAAAAGTGAATGGAGGGAAGGACAGTGAGTGAATATGGTCATTATATTTAATGTGCATTATGTAAAAAATGAACTATGTAATTGAGAATAGGGATGGGAGGTGGAAAATGGGGGAGAACAAAGGTAGGGGGGGTGACACTGGCCAAGAAGCATTATACTCATAATGTGGCTTATGGAATTGTAACCCCTTTGCACACCTATTTCATGATAATAAAAAAGAATTCTGAAGCAATAGTAATTCCTGTATATTATGAAGTCGTGAATGCCTTTTTTTCTTCTCCCCTCCAATGCTCCTTTTACTCTTTACTACTTTGCTAACCCAAAGCACTGCTTAGTTTTGCTAGTGGCCGTTGGGGATACAGAGGTTGCTGACCTGCACGCAGAGCATGCACAAGAAGTAGCACATTTTTTCTGACAGGGCATTTAAATGAAGCTAAACTCCTTCCAGAGTCACACTGAAAAACACCCCCTGCTGGGAAGAGTCCTAGGGTTTCAGGAGATAAACTACCTCCCTCTGAGCTGCTATGAAGAGTACTCACAGCACAGGCAACCCCTGACAGCTCAGGAAAAGGTTCCCTTTGATTTACAGCTGCTTTGTGATAACCCAAATCTGTGTTAGCCTTGTCAAAAGAAAAAAGGCATATAGATTAGGAAACTAAGAAGCAGGGAGATAAATAACCAAGAAAAAACAGACCTGAAAATTTGATTTCATTTTGAACAATCTTACAAAAAATAATTCAGGATTTAGTTCTTCCTTCCCCCTTAGCAACTGAAGTATTTTCACATTTCCCTGCTCTTTTAGCTTTGGCTCTGCTGCAGAATACTGTCAAAGAATGTTAATAGACCCATGAATCCATTTTTGTTTCAAAAGAAAAATATGATAAAGCAAACAGGCAATATTAACATCTATATTGCTGTGTTTATGGCTCAACAAAAATATCCAAGTATTGATGTAAAAGAAGATAATAAAGATAGACACTAAGTAAGCTACGTATTTAATTTAATGTGAGATAAGTATTATGGTTTTGTTTTTGAGATGCTAAGAAAGGTTAGGTAATTTCTCTAAGGTTGAACAGCTATGTCATGGCTTTAAATTCAGGCCCACTGGAAAACTAAGTTTCATGATGTCTCACTACTGGAACTTTTTTTTTTTAATAGTATACCAAGATAAAAATATCTTGACTTTTCAGATGAAGCAAGAGGAAAATAATGCCAAAAGTGGAACATTTTTAAATGAATTATAAAGACATACAATTTTCTGACTCCACTCAAGTAATCTAAATTTAATTTGACTAACCACACTTAATAGGTATAAATTATAAATTGTCACTGAAAATTAATATTCAGACTTGCATTAACTGTAGTAATCACCAATCCCTAGAAGAAATAAAAAGAAGTGACAGCAGTGTATTTACTACTTTGAAGTCTGTATCTTCCTTAGTGAATAGTATCGTCCCTCAAAACAATAAAATTTCCTAGAAGCTTTATCCTAGCAATCTGTTTGCCAGATACAGGAGCAGACATGTAAACTTAGCCAGGAAGAATGTTCCAGAGCACCATAAACACAAGCCGTAGGAGAAAGCAGTCAGTCAATGAAGAGGGCAGCTGAATATTATAACACAGGTCTGCCTTGCCTGGAATGCTCAGAACAAATTCCCTATAGGCCCCATCAATTTCATACTTCACCATTTGGAGCAGATTGCTGTTAATAAGCCACTGACAACCAATGTGGTAAGGACAGTCCCTGAAGCACCACTGTGTCTTTCTACCCTGGGATAAGGTAGGAACACATTCTTTGCTATTCTAGTTAAGCAAGGTTGATTATTTATTACTATTAACATGTATTTGTTGGCAAGGAACAATATGGAACATATAATTAGATTCAAAATCTGCACAGCAGGTTTTTATAATCAGGAAACACATTCATTCTTCCTAGAGGGGAAAATAACTAAAAGAAACCAGGTATACAGGCTATTATGCATTTATTTATGTAAAGGGCATTGCTGATTTAAAATTAGTTCTGACCCTAACAGAAAATATTTTCTCTCAAATGTCTCAAAAACTAACCAAAATGAATTGGACTTTAATGGGAGACGCTTAAATCTTTTCCCTGCCAGTGGACATGGAAAAACTAGTGAAAGTCAATCAGTTACTCAAATCTCTGAAAACAATTCACTATTTACAGGGAACTCTGGCTCCCCTGAAGGCCATCCTCAGCAATGTAGCACTCTTCTTGCTGTGGGTTAAAAATACGGCCTCAGGGGTGATGTTACAGAGTGGTGCTGTGGACCAGTAAAAGGTGAAAACTCTAGGTCTTTAGGAGAATGTTCTCAAGGGCGTCTGTAAGACCCTGGTTTCTTCACTGCCTGCAACATATTCACTTGCTCAGTATTGAAAGTAATAGAATAGGATTTGCAAAACCTAGTAGATCATCCATAATTACTAATAAGAATTATTTGGACTACATTGGGTCCTCACTCCAAATCCATATGCTGAAAGCTGCAATGTAACTCTATCTTTGAAGGCAGGCCTTTGGACAGGTATTTAAGGACAAAGGCAGAGCTCTAGTCCAACAGGACTGGTATTCGTATAAAAGGAGGATGGGACACTAAAAGTATATGTGCACTGAAGAAAGGCCATGTGAAGACACAGCAAAATAGCAGCCATTTGCAAACCAGGGAGAGAAGCCTCACAGCAAGCTACCAGCTATCACCTTGAATTTGGACTTTTAGCTTCCAGAATGATGAGAAAGTACATTTTGCTGTTAAAACCATGAGGTTTGGTATTTAGGTACAGCAGTGCAATCAGACTAAGATGCTAATATCCCACATTTTTTTCTAAACTTGTTACAGGTACTCACAAGTGAATCAGTTACAGTCTGAAACAAAAATCCTCACATGGAGAGATATTAAAAGTGTAAACTAGCAGTTATATGAGTATATTCTGCATATTTTACTTGAACATATAGCAGTAACAAAATATGAAGATATTATAACATTTAATTTTGATGCATTTTTAATTTTTCTACAATTGGACTTTCACTTGCTAATACTATATATTACTATTAGTTGATCTAACTATGGAACTTAGAAATACTTTGATAAATGTTTGATGTAAGTTCTACCTGGTTTCATTTTTATCATTATATAACTCAGTCTCCTTTTAATTTTCATTTATCACTTGGAGCGAGAAGTTTTTTTTTTTACAGTCATAGGGCTTGAACTTGGGACCTGGGTGCTGAACTCTACCACTTTGAGGCACTGTGCCACTTCCAGTTTTCTGGTTAATTGGAGTTCCCCAGACTAGCTTTGAACCATGATCTTTAGATCTCAGCTTCCTGAGTAGCTAGAATCACATACGGGAGCCATCAGCACCTGGCCTCAGACTTTTTTTAGAGTGATAAAATGTTAAAGAATACATACAAGAAAGAATACAGGGTTGGGAATGTGGCTTAGTGGTAAAGTACTTGCTTTACATGCACGAAGCCTTGGGTTTGATTCCACAGCACCACATTAAAAAAAAGAAAGAGAGAGAGAGAGACAGAGAGAAAGAGAGAGAGAGAAAAGAAAATAAAGAAAGAAAAATAAAAACAAAACTCCTCCAACACCATACATATATCAAGGATTTTTCTTTGGTCAACAATAATTCTAAGATGACTATATCAGTGATCTCCAGAAGTGATGTGACACAAACAGATCTGGGGGGGAAAAAGTCAAACTACTGTTAGATATTTATTTCTGAATCAATGAGAATTAAAACAATATAAACACCTTTAATGGTTTGAAACTAGAGAGCCAATCTCAAAAAATTCAACCGATCAACTTTAATGCAATATATAACTGAACACCTCAGATGTGTAGTTCACATTTCTAAGAATACCAAAATTAATGCCTTGTGTCAATAACTACTTTGGTGCTAAAATAAATTAGTACATGATAAAGCAGAACACTGAAAATCGATGTGCATAAACAGAAGCAGCATAATATAAGTGGTTAAGAGTTGAGAAGTGCTGGCTCCAGAGAAAATACTTTTCTTTCTTTCTTTTTTTCTCATGGTACTGGGGATTAAACCCATGGCCTCAAGCTTGCTAAAGTACACTACCACTTACAATATACTCCTAATATGTTTTTACATCTGTCTACCTTAAAATCTCAGGTCAGCACTTTGGTAGAGCAAACAATCTAATTTCTTATCTCAGGTCTCCATCTCCAACACAAGGATGATTACAGTCTATATACCATTGTGTTTTCATGAGTATTTTGTGGAAAATATTAAGACTTTTCTATATACTACTTTGAGAAAAATGTAAAGATTTATAAAATATTAGCTAAGAGGAAAAAATTCTCAACTATAAAATTCTTGTGCATGGTTTCTTTTTGCTTTTCTCTTACTTCTGTTTGGTAGATTATCAATGAAGGGCTTCGAAGATTAGTTGAAGTACATTCTGGTCTGCTTTGTGACATTTCCAGGTTTGTGAAAAATTGTTACTGGTTTCATATGATAACAAAATATTTTCATGTTAATTCATTATCTGTGTATTACATAAACAAGGACAGAATGGTAGGTACTCAATAGACATATAGTCTTTAGAATATATCATTAAATGAGATAGACCATGATTGTCTGAGATAAGTGTGCTTTTAACTAAAGCGGTTGGATTGATCTTTCAAAGTCTAATATATATTCATATTAGATATTATACAAATTATATATGTGTATCATATATATATACTTGTACCCAAGTTAGAGATATATTGAATATATATAATTAGTTATATTAATTGTGTGTTTACATACACATATGTATATGTTTTGTTGTAGTGTTGGGGATCAAACCCAGTAAAATACTTTTACTTAGAAACATGATAATAGTGAAATGAACATTATTTCTCAAAAGGTATTATATCCACAAAAAATAAAAACTATTTATGGGATTTCAAACTACTTTATCTGAAATTTTTTAAAAAATGAATCAATTTCAAACCAAGAATAAATTTTTAAAGGTTTATGTGTCTGGAGGTAAAAGAAGGAAAAAGTTCATCAGTTGAAATCAGTCACTGTAAATGGCAACCAGAAGCTCTGAAATGTCAATTTTACACTGTACTGATCACATTCATGAAACGTGACCAAGCTGCTGTTTGGGAAAATATGAACTCCTGCTGCTACATCCCTTCAAGCAATAGGTCAGACATATTAGCCACGTCAGGTATAACACTCTATCCGCCTGGACATACCCTCCCAAGAATCACTTTGGCATCTGTTTCAGTGTTCATCACTTTTAAACTAGATGTGTAAATGGACTTAGAACAAAGAGCTGATTCCAAATAAACTATAATTTGACTTTGTGTTTAAAAAAATGCTAATGTACATCAAAAATTTTGGGGATATTTTAAGTGAGTTAGAACATATTCATTTAGGTCTAGATTTCAATGTGATGGCTGAAATATGTAATCTATTGATGCAATCTGCATTCATGTGCCCTCCAGTCATGTGCCCACTACAGTACTGATAGTCTGAATAAGAGTCATTTTATTCATTTATTTATTCATTTATTTATTAGGTGATAAAATTTATCTTGTAAGAAAACTTTCTTTGGGAAAACACTTGAAATTTGGCTTCATGGATGGTAGACATTTCCAACCTGATGCAAAGAACTGTATTGCTGTATTGCTCAAAGCGTCTAGAGAATGTTCTCCCTTGGGAAGAAGGGATAGGGAGATTCTCCACTTCCTGAAATTTGGGTCTAGATTACATGACTACTGTCAATGCCTAAAAAAGGACCAGTTCTAGGAACAGAATTTCAAGCTGATGCAGATTTAATTGAAGGTGAAAAATCACAAACATTAAAAATGGTAAAAAAGCTAATGAGCACTCAAACACAGTACAACATCCCTACATTGCTACACTCAAGCAGCTGGCAAAAGGAAGACAGCAGTCTACTGTGGAAATGCCAGGTTTTTGTTATCTATCATAAACCAAATGGCAATCAAGAGGAGTCAGTAAAAAATGCTATAGTGACTCCCCCTCTTCCTTCTCCTCTCTCCCCTCCCTCTCCATTCTCTGGTACTGAGGTTTGAACTCAGGCCTTTACACTTGCTAAACAGGTACTTTATCACCAAAGGCATACCTCCCAACTTTTTTTGCTGTGATTTCTTTGAGGCGGGGTCTTGCTTTTCCTGTTCAGGCCAGCCTGATTAACAATCTTTCTATTTACATTTCGTGCCATAGCTAGAATGAGAAGCCCAAGCCACCACATCCAGCTTTCTCTATTTAGATGAAGTGTCCAGGGTTGGCTTAGAACCATAAACATCCCAACTCTGCCTCCTGAATAGCTTGGATTACACGTGTGAGCCACCAGCAGACCAAAAATGCTATGTAGTCTTTACACAAAATAGAACAGTCAAGTAAATGCAGGAACAAAAATGCTAGAAATATGCTTTATATTCAGTAAATATTCTACTTTTAGAATCTTTTCTCAAGTACAAATGTTCAATTCAGCTATTTAAATAAAAAGCTGCGGCCTCTGACAGTCATATCCTAGAATGTCACACTAACGTCCATAGGCCAGAAAATTACAAGATCATGACAATACTGATGTTTCTGCTCTGTTCAGGAAGTTTTTCAGGAGCTATGAATGAATAAGGGAGTATGTATAATTGTTAGTTGTTCTCTGTCCCAGGGTTCTAAACCCATGGAAAATCCTTTTGAAATCAAGTGAGAAAATAATGCCCCCCTCCACTGCTCCATCAACAACAAAAATCAAACCAAAATACCTCTAAAAGTTGGCTTTACTTATGGGGTGGAAAAAAGTATAGGCTCTAGATGAACTACTCCCACCGTTTCCAATCCACCCATGGGCTGGTATTAATTCATAAAAGCAGCTTTCTGACCGTCACTTCAAGTTCCCTTCCCATGTTTGTTCTCCCCGGTCCACTTCTGTTCATGTTTTCCCTCACTCAAATGCTTTCAGGATTCTTTACTTGAATCCAGGGATTACTTTGTCCATGGCCAAAGTCAAGACCTACTTGACCTACCTGGAACCTTTCCCAACCAAAAAACCAATCCCCTTCCTTGCTGGTCTTTTAGCTTCTGCTTTTCCAGTTTGGTAATCCCTAAACAAACCTGGAAATTATGTGTGCTTAAAATGTGATGCAGCTGGAAAAAGATGGTAAGAGTAAAGTCTCATAGAAAAGGAAGGATATATATGTGGAGATGTAACAATGAAATCCCATTCCCTGTGTAACTGATAAAAGCCAATAAATTTTTTTAATTTCAAAAATAAGTATTAGACTGACACCTTATTGTTTAAGTTTGCTCTTCATGTTTACATTTTTTTCCTATGGTTAAGGGCAATTTTTTCCCTTCTGCTGGGAATTCAACCTCAGACAACTGTATTGTTTCAATGCTGTGAGCTATTATTATTGCGGAGCTATGAGGAACATTTCCTTGCTTCAGGTGTCTCTGCAAGGTAAGTTGGGCTAATTAAATAAAAATAATGAATGAGTTTGGGAATGGGAAGCAGCTGGTTTCAAAGCACAGAATTTAATAAGTAGTCCATTGTGTAGTTGAATTGATTCTTATCATAATTATCTGGAATAACACAGAGCATGCCAATTTAAACTAAAATCACTAGTACTAATTAGTTTCCATTTGCAGGAAAATAATGATCCTCATTATTAGTTTTCCTGTTATTAAAAATTTTTGTTTAAGGGGCTGGGGATATAGCCTAGTGGCAGGAGTGCCTGCCTCGGATACACGAGGCCCTAGGTTCGATTCCCCAGCACCACATATGCAGAAAACGGCCAGAAGGGGCGCTGTGGCTCAAGTGGCAGAGTGCTAGCCTTGAGCGGGAAGAAGCCAGGGACAGTGCTCAGGCCCTGAGTCCAAGGCCCAGGACTGACCAAAAAAAAAAAAAAAAAAATTTTTGTTTAAAAAATAATTCTTGCAAGTTTAGCAGTATCAAGCGCTTTAGTTTATAAACTAAATTACTGTGAAATATTCAATGGGAGTACAGGAAAGCCACCTGTAAGATAAATTACGTGGGGAAATACCCCCTTTGTAAAAGTGTAGAATAGAATTTGTAGAGAGCTAGTTTTGCATTAATTATAAACAGAATCTTTTAGGGCAGTTATGTACAGTTTATACATATCTCTGCCAATGTTTCCTGTAGCTCATTCCTTTCTCTTCATTAAAAATGATGTTGATGGGAAGAAATGAATGCTTTCTTACAGAAGCCTTTTTTTCAAACAAAAGATAGTTCCTGTTCTTCATGATGTCCAACAAATGTATTCCACTTAAATTGAGTTCTTCCTGAAAATTCACCCACCAACAATTTATGCCAAGTATTATAATTTTTTATTTTAAAGTTGACTCATTTAAAAAAATACCAAAGCCTATTATCAAAGTACTCATTATCTGAGATCATAAGAAAAACTCAAAGAATAAAGATGGAAAGAAATTCTAAGGAAAAGTCTTTTTCATTTTCCTGGAAGTACTGGAATTTGAACTCAAGGCTCAGAGCCTGCTAGGCAGGTATTATACCACCAAGCTACATTGCTAGCCCTTTTTTGCTTTAGTCATTTTTCTTCTTCTTTTTTTGAAATTTACTTTTGTGTTACTATAAAGTGAAGTACAGAGGGATTACAATTGCATGAGTTAGGTAACAAGTACATTTTTTTCTCTGTACAGTGTTTTCTGTTCGTCGTCACATTCTCATTCTCTCACTGACTATAATTTTTTTCAGATAGGGTTTCACACCTTTGCTGGAAGATGGTGGTCTCTGATCAAAACCCTTCTATCTGTGTCTCTCATGTAGCTCCTCACCACCTGGCTTATGACTTGAGATGAACTATCACTTTTTGTCCAGGCAGACTTTTAAAAATCATCCTCTTGGTCTGTCTCCCAAGTAGTTGGGATTACAGGGCATGAGCCATCAAATACAGACAATGGAAAATTCTTTTCTTCAAGTGGTACTCATCTCCAGCTCTAAGTTAATGCTGGTGCTATTGGAAACATAGCAGAACAGGAACAATGCTCCAGACTCATTTATGAATAGTCTTGCTGAATTACCATCACCCCAACTGTAATTTCAACACTAAGTGAAGTATTAGAACCCATGGATAGTACTGTTTTTTGGAAACAGTATTTGCTTACTCATGTAAGTCCCATTTTAACCTTTTAAAGCAATGTAGTTTCTGAAAATTATTAATGGTAAACAATATTCACCACCGAATCAATAACCTGAAGCTCCTTATCACTGATTCCTAACACTCTTAAACCATGATAATTCTTAAACTTGTCCAATGCTTTAATAAATGACTTAGTGGGGGCAGGTACGAATTCAAATCTCCTTGATTGTCCAATAATATTCAATTAGTTCATTTGTTTATGAACAAAAAATTCCAAGTAACTTTAATTTTTGTGGGACTGAGACTTGAACTCAAGACCTTGTGTTTGCTAGGCAGATACTCTACCATTTGAGCCATGACCTCAGAACTTTGTATTTTTATTTTTTTCTTGGATACAGTCTGGCTTTTTGCCTGGAGCTGGCTTACGAACACAGTTTTCTCACCTAGGTAGAAAATTGCATTATCGAATTACATTACTACTACCTGGATTTTTAAAAATTGAAATGTTGATCTTGCTAACATTTTGCCAGGGCTGATGAGTAGCTGACATTATAGGGATGAATATAGACAACCGTGAATCAATCAATCAATCTTTCTTTCTTTCTTTTTTTTGTAAGGCTAGCACTCTTCCACTTGAGTCACTGTTCAACTTCCACCTGCAGTTCTACTTTGGTGGCTACTTGGGCTTTCCAATCCAATCTGGCTACAAACTGCAATTCTCAGATTTCAGCCTCTTGGGAAGTTAGATGGCATGAGCCATTGGCACCAGGGGCTGAAATAATTTTTAAACTGTACATTTGGCCAAATTAGACTAAGTTTCAAATAAATTGAGATAATCACATAGATATTTCCTCATCTCAAATATTTTTACTTTGTTTTAAAAACCAATACTCTTAGAAGATTCTATGTAAGCCACCCTAGATAATGGCTCTTAAAACTCTTCTGGATAATCAGTCATCATAGTCTCTGTCTATAAAGTTTTGACGAGTATTATCTATAAACTGAGTTCTCAGGAAGTCTAGCCTAAAGAATGAAATAAAGCATAACAAACACTGGGTACAATTACAATGGACTTACCTCCAAAAGAGAGAGAAAAAGACTTCTAATTTTTTCTTTAAGCATATGCCACAGTTAATACACAGGGTTTTTTTTTTCCCCTAAAAGTCATATTATTTTTCTAAGAAGAAACTCTGGTTTCATAGCTTAAACAACAACAAAAAAAGGAAGTCACATATTGGTGTGGATTTAAGGTACTGACGCTGTTAGCTTTTATTTATTTATTTTACCAGTGTTTCCTAGTTAAAGAATTTCTGCCTTCATGAAAGACTCTGGCTCTGTACTTCTTTCTTTTGAGGACTTTGAAGTAATAAAACTTTCATTTAATGGTGCTACTCTTTCATGTTTTGCTTACAGAAAAGTGATTTAAGAGGATTGAGCTAGTGGTGTAATGGTATATAACTGTGCTATAGTCACATAAGCAGAATTTAAAGTTCAAAACAAACCCATTCACTCGATCACTCTGACAGTTGAAATAAAACCCTCAGTCTTAGGTGTCAGTCCTTTCAAATGCGAATGTATAATCAATATTGGACATTACTAAGCTTTCAGGATGAAATATCTTTTCTTGCTTCTCATGATAACATATGTTATACCAAAACACATCAAGGGACCTTAAAATTTTCAGGAGCTTGGTGTAAACTACCAGTTACGCTTGATATGTAAGTTATTCCTAGATATATTAATCACTATCCTGAAGTAACATTTTTTTCTATTCCATTTTTGTTTTTTTTCTGGAATATAATGTTATCATTATTACCATTTCATAAGTAAGGTAATGAGAACATTTTTTTGTTGGACAATGTCACCTCTTCCTTCATCTTACCCCAAACCACCCCGCTCCAGTCCCTGCCCACAAGTTACATAGGTCATTTTCCACATAGTGTATACTAAATAGCATGATTGTATTTGTTCACTCTTCCTCTCTTCCTTTTAGCACATGCTTTTGGCTCCCCCAAGAGAGAGAAAGAAAAAAAGCAAACAAATACCACCTACAACCACCACTACAACTAACAACAAAAACCTCATGTTTCCATTTCCTGAAGTCACACTGACTTTAAAAACTCAAATTATGCTATGCCATTTTGATGTTCTCCATTTCTTGGGGAGCTTAGCAGTAGAAAGATGTGAAATAAATTATCATTTTTGACATAAATGCTTATCTATGTTCATTATTAGCATTACACCGGAAACATATTACAATGAAAACTACCAAAGGAAACATATTATGATGTCTTTGTAGTTCTTGCCCTGAATACAACTATCAATCAATTTAGGATCATCTCTAGAATATTTTAATAAAGGTCAATAGGTAAGCTGAGATATTGCAATATTCTTTATTTGATTTTCCCCCGTATTTCTGCTTATTTTTATATCTACTCTCAAATAACTACAGAATCACAGGAAGCTGCAAAAATAAAACATAAAGCTAGTATTTCAGAAAAATATTTTCAAGAAGCAATTATTTTTATTTTTATTTCTACTTCCATTTAAACTTGCTACTCTAGCCTACAGGAAAAATTTTCACTGTAAAAAAAATGGCTGAGAGAGCTAGGTGCTGGTAATCCTGTAATCCTGGCTACTCAGGAGGCTGAAATTTTGAGGATTATGGTTTGAAGCCAGCTGGAGATGGAAGTCCATAAGACTCTTATCTCTAATTAACCACCTAAAAACCAGAAGTGGAGCTGTAGCTTCGAAGGCTAGCCTTTAGCAAAAGAACTCAAGGACAGGGTCCAGACTCTGAGTTTAAGCCCTATGACTGACAAAAAAGAAGTTAAAAAAAGAGGGTTACAATTTGGAAGAGGGGCTGAAAATTGGTATAATAATCTTTAACTGAAACCATCACTACTGATATGCCCGAATAATTGGAAATCTAGACTTGAATCTACTATTATTACATAAAGCAAAAGCCTTGAAAAGCTAAAAGTCCGCTGAGAAGATATACTAAAAAGGACTATTATATAACCAAGGAAGATGATAAAAAGCATATTTATCTGTTTGAATCTCGGCTACAGATAGAAAGCTAGAAATCACAAACTAAAAAACTAGTGCTTACGTTCTAATATATTAAGATGCCTGGCAAAAGCTAATATAAATACTTTCTGTGGGATTTACCATTAACCCCAACCCTACAAGATGCCCAAGAACAAAGGTAACCTAAAATTGAATTTATAATCTAAAACCATAAGGTACACAGGGAAGCAAAACACCAAGAGAATTAGACCTCGATGAACATCACCCTTTAGAAATAATAAATGCAGCATGTAAAATTTATGAAAAAGAGAAAATGAAATAAGGAAAAGCTTAAAACAAACCAAACCAATGTAATTTTAAGAATAGAATCCTAACTACTCAGTAGGCTGAGATCTAAAGATTGTGGTTCGAAGCTAGCCATTAGTCTCCAAATAATAATAAAACAGCTGGAAGTGAAGGTGTGGCTCAAGTGGCAGAGTGCTAGCCTTGAGCATAAAAAGCCCCAGGAGAGTGCCCAGGCCCAGAGTTCAAGCCCTAGGTCCAGCTTAAAACAGACACAGACAGAGAGACACATACACAGACACAACACACACAGAGAAAGCAATCACTTAATTAAATAAATCTAAAAGTGCTATTTTTTCAAGCAATATTTAAGCAACTGGGGGAAGTAGACTGGACTTTAGATGACATTTTTGTTAATTTTCATTTGGTGTGACAATAAGGTGATTATGTTTTTTTCAATCCATGTAAAAATGTGACTTATTACATAGGATTTATTAAAATATATCAGCAAAGAAAAAAATTACAGCAAATATAGGAATATATTAAATTGGAGAGAGGTATGTACATAAAAACATAAAATTTTTCATAATAAAAATTCAATGGATACTATCATGAAAATATTAGAGACAAAGATATAACTAGAGACTTACAGAATGACTATGAAGAGAATATTATAACTAAAACTAAAAAGAAAAAGGAAACTCACCTTCCTTTGGGCTTACTGCTGCAGGAAGACTATCCCAATCAAGGGCCCACATAGGGGAAGGATGAGGCGCAAGCAGCACTTCAATGCCATTTTCCTAGAGAAGGAAATACATTTTCAAATACTAAAATCAAGAGACACAGGGTAAAAAAGACAAACGACTACAAAAGCAATACTTGCAAAACTGTTTGGTGTAAATGAACTGAACAACTCTTGGGGGGAAAAGGCAAAGGGGGAGGCGGGAGGGGGGAATGAGGGAGGAGGTAACAAACAGTAAAAGAAATGTATCCAATGCCTAACGTATGAAACTGTAACCTCTCTGTACATCAGTTTGAAAATAAAAAAACAAAACAAAATACTGTAATGAAACCAATTGGTAGATAAACTACAATTATTACTATTAAAAACAAATAATGCTTCAAAGAGAGAAAAACAACTCATATATATTCTTATAATATACATACAACAAACACGTTGAAATCATAAAATAAAACTTTTAAGATTCAAACAATTCCAAAATCAAAAATTTAGGTAAAAGTTTAGTACGGTATCTTTGTAACTTCTTTAATTTCAAACCATCAAGTCAGATTTACAGTTGAGTCTGAACCCTTGCAACAGAAAAGTATGTGCTTGATCAGGTATGACAGGCCCAATGTTCTGCATCTTGAAACCACACACACACACATAAGTTTACAAAAAAAATAATTTTTCAAAGTATATATTGTGATTTACTTTGCTCCAAACATACACAATATTAAGAATTTAAAAAGAAAATCACACAATTCAAAAGACTAACCAAAATGTTTGTTTAAAAGTAGTATGAGTTATAAATAAAATAACAAAAATTATGTCAACAAATGACTACCCAATAGGGCAAAATCCTGGTCAACATTACTACATGTAACTTGTCAAAAAAATTTCCATAGAACAATTTAAGTACCATTAACTTAGTCAGAGTTGGTCTTGGTCCTCCTGTAAATGAAGGGTCATTTCGCTCCTCTGAACCTGGGGCCTCGCTTAAGTTCTGATGCTGTTCATGTGATGTGTCTGACAACTTGGGCAAGCAGAGGAATTGGATCCCACACATGGAAGCTGCTCGTTTTACTTTCGGCACTTCCTGAATCCTCTGGTACCAAGAAGCTAGGAGGGGAAATTCTATCAGTTTCTCAGAAAATTTCTTGCAGATAATTACCTAGGTAGGAAAAGGTAGAACACGTTATATGTTTTTGATTGCTTTCTATAACAGTTGTATTGACGTAACTTTAGATAGCATTGCATTTACATATTGTAAAGTAAGATTTAAACAATGAGTTTAGTAAATTTAAAGGAATATGGAACCATCACCACAGTCCAGTTCTAGGTTAGTGTATTACCCCCAAAAAGTCCTTTGTGTCCATTTGCTGTCAACCTCTGTTCTAGTGATCTGCTGTCCATATTCTGGAGTTTTCTAGAATTTCATGTAAGCAATAATAAAATGTTTTTTTTCTCACTGGTTATTGAGGTTTGTCCATATAAAATTATTCTTTTCTGTTTTTTATTATCAGTTATAATGTTCTGGCAGGCATACTATATTTTGCTTTACTACATAATAGATAATGGACATTTGTATGTTGCCAGTTTGAGGTTATTTTAGTAAAAATGTTTTATTTTAACACACTAGTGTTTGTGCAAAAATTTCTTTTCTTAAGAGTAGATATTTTAGGAGGCCAAGTTGCTAGATTATATGGAAGCTATAAGTTTAACTTCTAGAGAAAGAGTTAAATTATTTTTCATGCTGATCCTACCATGCTTTTATTCACACTGGCAAGACATAGGAGACTCTAATTTTTCCTTATTTTGTCAACATTTGGTATTGTCAATTTTAAGCACTCTTATGTATGGATAGCAATATTCCCCCATTTCCTTATGAATAGTGATCTTGAGGATCTTTTCATATTTATTTGGAATTCAGATAACTTCTTTGGTGGTGTCTTAAGTTTCTATCATTCATCTCAGAGACGAAATTTGGAACAAATGTAATGATGTAACAACTTAATTAAAAAATAAGTAAAGGATGTGAATAAATTACCAAAACATATATAGAGATGGCTACAAAGAACATAAAAACATGAATACCATATATCACCAGAGAGCTGGAAGATATGGTTGTATACCTATTAGAATACAAGTACTGATTGACAATACCAATAAGTGTAAGGGAGTAGAGCAACATAAATCCTTCTTCCTGATGAATGCAAAACAGTACAGACACTTTGAAAGACAGTTTAGTATATCTGTACAAAATTAAACTTACTATACAATCCAGCAACCATGTTCCAAAGACTTAAAAACTTACCCATAATATATCCATAGCTGCCATACCCAAGATGCCATTCAGTAAGTGAATAAAGTGTAGCACATCTACATAATTCTAAAACTCAAACTCAAAGCCAGGTGCAATGGCCTACAACTATAATACCAGTTACTTGGAAGCATGAGAATAGTGGATCAAGTTTGAGGCCAACACAGGCAAAACGTCTGCAAGACCCCGCCTCAACCAATGGCTGGGCAAGATAGTATATGCCTGTCTTTTCAGCTATGTGGAAAGCAGCTGAGATCAGGAAGACTGCAGTTCCAGACAAGCCTGGATAAAAAGTTTTGTAAGATCCTAGCTCAACGGGAAAAATCAAGCCTGGTGGCATGTGCCAGACATCTCAAGGTCACAGTATAAATAGGAGAACTGTGGCCTAGACTAACCAGAACAAAAAGATCCTATCTGAAAAAAAAAGAAAGAAAGAAAGAAAAAAACTGGACAAAGGGCTGGAGGTAGGCCTCAACCAACAACTCTTGCCTAGCAAGCATGAAACCCTGAGTTCAAAAAATAAGACAAAAGAAAAGGAAAAAATAAGACAAAAGAAAAAAATTTTAAAGAAAAACATACTCACAAAAAATAAGACAATTCCAAGAAGAATTAACATAAATAGCAGTGACAAAATTTGTTTATAAATGCTATATTAAAAAGCATTTGGGGGGGCTGGGGATATGGCCTAGTGGCAAGAGTGCCTGCCTCGGATTCACGAGGCCCTGGGTTCGATTCCCCAGCACCACATATACAGAAAACGGCCAGAAGCGGCGCTGTGGCTCAAGTGGCAGAGTGCTAGCCTTGAGCGGGAAGAAGCCAGGGACAGTGCTCAGGCCCTGAGTCCAAGGCCCAGGACTGGCCAAAAAAAAAAAAAGCATTTGGGGAAAACTACATCTTATCTTCACCTGTCATCTTTCACTAGTAGTCTCTTCTTAATCATCTATATACTACCTTAGGCAGGTTACTTTATGTTGCTTTAATCTGCTTAGAAAACTATAACAATGTTCAGGTATTCCCCCTAGTCCTTCTATTTGGTAAACCAAACCTAGACTTAGCCAAATTGATTCTGTTTTTTTCATGTCTTTGACCTTATTCCTGTGGCTACATCCACTGACCCTGGGTTCCATTTCATACTTCACACCCAAATCTAGCATCTTCATCATTAATTGTAAAACTTAATCCTGATTCTGATTTGTTGGTGTGTCACTCCATATGCTTCTCTAGGTTAATGCAAGCACAAAAGCTTGGCAACATAGCCACAATATGAACAAACTGATGGCAACATTATTCAAAATGACTTGAAGAAAGTGCTACAAAAGCAAAATCAGGCTTTGGCAAAGAAAAATGAATTCCTTAAAAGAAAATGAGCAGATCCTAGAAAAATACAAAGGAATAAAGGAAGATGGTATAAGCATTTACATATTAAATGTTAGGCAGAATCTAATCATACTTATAATGGAAAATGCTAAGTACGAAAGCTTTCTTGTATTTTAAATTGAGACAAATCAAAGCTCCTTCCGACTATGAGGAACATGACTCAGGAGTAGTCAGATGTCCTACCTGATTCAAAGGAAGAAGGGGGGGGGGGAGGTGTCCAGGGGAATCTTGTCAATTAGGAATACTTCAGCTCTGATTAAACCTAACTAGATAAATGGTATTTACATTTGACTAAAATAAAATTCAGATTAGTTGAAATAGGGCCAAATGGTTGGAACTAAAATCAGCTTCCTACAGGTGAATCAAAATTACACTGTATGTTTTGCTGAGTTTAAAGTAAAAAAAAAAAAAATCAGCTTGCTTCTATCACATTTTGTCTGTACCACTTGGCATGATTTCCTGTGACTATTATTTGTTTGTTTTCCTGTTCATTGCTACTCTCTGCTAGAATATTAACTCCACCAGGTTAGGTATGTTACCTGTTTTGTTCATCCACTGATTGCTAGTGCTTACAACAGGCTTTCAATAAATATCTCCAAACAACAAGCAGATGCCACTTTGATTCCCTTTATAAAATTACAAAGTTATTAACATCACAAATGTCCAATACTTCAGAGTAAATCAGATGGCCGCTCTAAAGACTAAATTGGTAAAAGATGAGAGGAATCAAAGATAAGGTAATCTAGAAAAAAACTGACTAGACAAAAAAATAAAATCATGATATTTGACATTTATAATACTGACTGACATCTAAAGAGTTCCTGAACCTTTTCATATGTAATTCATCATTTTGGTTGCTATTTTGCTTTGTTTTGATTTGGAAGACAATGATAATTGATCCATACTGCCTAACGTATTAGTGAAGCAACAGCCTCTAAATCTACAGATATTCATTAGAAATATTTTCTGTCAGTAGAGACATCTTCAATGGTGGTGACTGAGAATGAAATCTGATACCTCAATCCTTATTAGAGGAAAGGGTAAAATGTTCTAAAGCAAGAAAAATACAGCTTTTAAGGACAAACTATAAGGCGATATAGCAAGCCAGCTTTCTATGTTTACTCTGGTCTTATTTTCATCTTGTTCTTTTCCTCCACAGAGTGTGTGTGTGTGTGTGTGCGTGTGCGTGTAACTTTCTACCTTTATTTCCACAACATACAATAAATAGCAAAAACTATGTAACACTATCATCTTTATGGTTTGACACCACTCAACATAATGAAATTAGAATTTTAGTTGGCTAAGTTTGGTATACAACTGACAAAATGTATTTAGTTTTTAATCATTTTCTTATACAGGACCGTCTAGTGACAGAAGATAATTATAAGAGCAATTGACAATCATAACAATTGCTAACATTTTTAATAACTCAGAGTTAAGGTCATAATGAGCTAACTGAAAAAAATGTTTTAAAGGTCTTAATGATTGATTACATTAGAGTGTATCAGTCTGCTTTCCATCACTATGACAAAATACCTGAGATAATCAATTTAATGAAGGGAAAGGGTTCTTTTGGCTCTGAGTTGCAGATTTCAGTCCATGAAGGCTTGACTTTGGGTCTGTGGTGGCACAGAATGTTATTGCAAAGTGCATAATTGAGGAGACCTACTTACTTCAGGGCACTTGAAAAGCAAAGAGACAAGAAAGGGCCATGGTTTCAACATCCCTTCAAGGGCACATACACCTAGCTTCCTTATACTTTTCTGACCTGCTAAAGGTTTTACACCTTCCAGTAGTGCTTCAGCCAAAGGCCAAGTTTTCAGCACATGGGCCCTTGGTAATATCAAGATTCAATAACAAAGCTGGTTCATGTTTGTAGGTCCTAGCAACATGGAAGGAGATGGAAAGATTGCTGTTCAAGGCCAGTCTAGGTTTAAAAAGTATTAAGTCTACAAAGATTTTATCTCAGAGTACTAGCTGAGTGTGGTGGCACACACTCATAATCCCAGCTCTGTGTGAGGAGTGCAGTTCAGAACCAGCCCAGGCAAAAAGTATGAGAATCTATTGGATAAATAACCTAAGCAAAATGGCTGAGAAAACTTGCTTAGCAAGTGCAAGGTCCTAAACTAAAACCCCAAAGCTGCTAGGTGGGGGAAAGGAAGATCCCAACAAAGTCAGAGAGGTACTATTTCCATTTAACACATAAAAAATGAGATATTAATAATTTGGCTCAGGTGCATGACAGTTAAGAAGTGGAACCTGAATGCAAACTAAGCAATTTCAGATTGAAATTCATGGCAGTATGCTCACACCAGATAAAACCTTACCAGAAAATGATGGATACAGGGCAAAAGCACAATGTCTGCCAAAGTGAAGTAAAGTCCCTCTGCAAACACATGCTCCAGAGGAGGAAGGTCAGAGGCCTTTGCTTTCCTGATGTGAGAAGGCTCCCGGTTGGTAGGAGCTGATTCTTCTTCCACCATGAGCTTTGAGAAGGCCACTTTCATTTCTAGACTCTTAGATGGACAGTCCAGGTCCTTGGGTGTTTCCTGGGTATGGACCTTGGTCTTGGCTGTTCTTTTCTTTTCAGCAACCTTCTGTTGCTTCAGCTTCTGCCTGCGGAGTTTGTCATCATTGTGTACTCTAACAGGCTCACTAAGCTTTTTCTCTAGCTGGAATATTTCTGCAGGGATAGCAGGGGGCTGCTCAACAGACTCTCTAAGGAAATTCTCAATCGCCAAAGGGATGGTGAGTTCACATAGCCTGGTCCACTGACTAACCTATAAAACAAAACAAGAAATGAAAGGATTCTCTTTTCAACACAGACTGAATATAAATGTCACACTGGGAAATTAAGTTAGTGAAGAGAATTTAAGTCTTGGGCTGAACTATCCCTGGGCTAGGCTTTAATGTTCTATCAAAAGACTTATTTAGGTGCTTCAAAAGTGAAAACATTAAAGGATGGAGCTTTTTGGTTCCAGTAGCCTCTTACTGAATAAACATAACTTCACCAAAAAAGAAAAAAAAAAAGCAGGGCTTACAAAGCATTGCTACTTGAGCTCCTGTTTATATGTAAATGCTTCCTTTGAAGATTCTCAATATAACTAAAGGACAAAAAGAAGTTAATCTCTAAAAATGTCTCCCAACTATGGAAGTGACTTATAAATTCTTATCTTTTAGTTAAACACTGAATGAACATAGGATTATTTTATATAGTTTTTCTTCTTTTTTTTTTTTTTAGTGCCATACTGGGGCTTGAACTTAGAACCTTGGTGCTGTCCCTGAGCTTTTTCACCCAAGGCTAGTGTTCTGCAACTTCAGCCACAGCTCCACTTCCAGTGCTTTGGTGGTTACTTGGAGTTTAAGAGTCTCATGGGCTTTGCTACCCTGGCTGGCTTCAAATTGTAATCCTCAGATCTCATCCTTCTGAGTAGCTAGGATTATAGAATGAGACACCAGCCCCCGACTTCAGACACTTCATTGGTTACTGTTTTGTTTTTGTTTTCTATTTTGGGTTTTTGGTACTGGGGCTTGAAATCAGGGCCTGCACACTGTCCCTTAGCTCTTTGAGGCTAGCACTCTACCATATGAACCACAGATCCACTTCCAGCTTTTTGCTGGTTGACTGGAGATAAAAGTCTAATGTGCTTTACTGCCTGCACCAGCTTCAAACTCATGACCCCCAGATCTCAGCTTCTCAAGTAGCTAAGATTATAGACATGAGCCACTGGCATTTGGCTATTGTTTTGTTTTGGGCTTTTTTCCCCAAATAAATGAAATTTTATTCCCAGTAGGAAGATATATGGAGCCTTTAATCATTGAAGAGAGACCTGACCTTATACTTACTTCAGCACAGGCTTTCAAGCAAGTCTTTTTAAAACCCAGAAGTTCCAAAATGTCCTTCTTTGAGGGATCAGCTTCATAGGATTTCTGGATTATGTGTCTTAGTACAACAGCAAGTCCAGCTCTACAAAAGTTGTTGGGCTGTTCTACTACTGCAGGCAGACAGCAAGTCTGGACTATGGGTGGAAGCTCTTGCCTAGAAATAACCTGCATTTCAAGATCCTGAGATAGCACATTTCTTAGAAGTGAACCATCAGAACTTTCGTTGGGGAGGACTAAATAAACTTTAAGGATTTTGCAGTCACAGTATGACAACAAAAATAAAGTCACAGATGTATGAAGAGGGAAGATGCACCCTTCTGCTTGGTGAGAAAAGTCCAGGTATAAGTATTCTTCTGCAAGACTTCTCTTAATACCTTTCATGTTCTTCTTTCACTGAGTCACCTAAACCACAAATTGAAACAGTTACATGCTTTAGAATATAACAATCTGGAAGCTAATATTAAAGATAAATGCTTATCCTAGAAACCAGTAAGAATTGTGATATTAGCCCTTAAGACCTTCAAATGAAATTTTTCCTGTACTTTGTGCAACAAATTAGTCAGTCAGGTATGGTTCCTTTAAGATGAGCACAATTTACTGCTATGTAATAGAAAGTATTTTTAACTGCTTTCTTGCTCATCCCCATACAAATCTATTAATTTTTTTGGTTATATCTTCAATATGTATTCAGAATCTGATTGTTACAAGATTTCTATTGTTTTTTAGTTACCCACATCCTCTTGTGTATTGTATTAATTGCCTCCAAAGTCTACTTCCCAACTGGTCTATTATCAAAATAGCAAAGTGATTCTGTTCAACCTGAACAGAAAAGTTCACCATTCATGTAATGCCACTCAGTTTAAACCTTCCAGTATCTTCCAATTATATTCACAGAAAAACCAGATTCTACAACGGCCTACTAAGATCTCCTTGATCTAATTTTTGTATGTCTTCTACTTTCCTCCTTGCTCATTATTCCACCCAAAGTGGAGCTTTTTCCTAAAAAAATCTAAGCATTTCCTATTTTAGGATCTTCATACATGGTGTTTCAAGAATTAAGAACATTCCTTCTAGCTTCTCCTGCTGCTGTTGCTTCTTTCCTTCTCTGTGCTAATATCAGGGCTTGAACTCAGGGTCTCATATTCTTGCCTCGCTTTCACTCATGCATGGTGCTCTACCACTATTTTAAAGATTCCAACAGGCTATCATGAAGTCAAATTATTCCTTTAAGATTTTTGCCAATTAAGATGACTTTTTTTTTTTTAACCTTTGAGTCATACATTCCTTGGATCCAGAATTGTTGAGCTCTAGTAAATCAATTTCAGAGCTGACACTAGATGGCACTGTTTAAATGCATTCATCATAGAAACTTGCAATGAGAAGAGGGCATTTTAACTTTTTTTAAAAAAGCCTTTTATAAAAATATACTTGCAGTTTTGTCTCTGAGGAGCCTTTGAAATGTTAGTAACGTCAAAGTACTAAATTTCCCTTAGTATTGTAAAATTTTTGTGTTTTATTGATTTTTAATGAAAAGTAAGTCTTCACTCTTCTCAACCATTTTATTTTATTATACTAGAGGTTATAATCCTTTGTAATAATAGAATACAATTAGTAAAGTAACTATTTGGGAAAAACTTCTTGCTAAAACTTATTAATTTTCTGGGTTTTGTTTGACATCAGAAGTTGATATTCAAATTACTAAAATGTAAATATTAAAGTTAGCAGGCAAAAATAACTAGCATGCTTTATACAAACTGGTCTCTTGGAGTTTTCCCATAGAAATCTACATCAATTTATCAGTCTTTGTGACTAATTCTCCCAGCAGTCCAGATTTCAAAGCAAACATCACTGATTTCCTCAATTGCCTATTACTCTACTGGCCTATTGGGAGACTAGTAACTGGGGCTGGGAATGTGGCTTAGTGGTAGAGTCCTTGTCTAATAGGCACGAAGCCCTGAATTCCATTCCTCAGCAACATAGCCCCAGACTGGCAAAACAAAAATGGAAGTGGGGTTGGGAATATGGCCTAGTGGTAGGGTGCTTGCCACATATACATGAAACCCTGGGTTCGATTCCTCAGCACCACATATATAGAAAAAGCCAGCAGTGGGCTGGGGATATAGCCTAGTGGCAAGAGTGCCTGCCTCGGATACATGAGGCCCTAGGTTCGATTCCCCAGCACCACATATACAGAAAACGGCCAGAAGCGGCGCTGTGGCTCAAGTGGCAGAGTGCTAGCCTTGAGCGGGAAGAAGCCAGGGACAGAGCTCAGGCCCTGAGTCCAAGGCCCAGGACTGGCCAAAAAAAAAAAAAAAAAGAAAAAGCCAGCAGTGGTGCCGTGGCTCAAGTGGTAGAGTGCTAGCCTTGAGTAAAAAGAAGTCCGGGGCAGTGCTCAGGCCCTGAGTTCAAGCCCCAGGGCTGGCAAAAAACAAAAATTGAAGTCATGCTTATTTTACAGCTTTTAAGATATAGAGATGAGGAGAGAGACATGTACACTTGCCACTTTCCAATGTATACAAGAGCCACAAAATGAAAGCAAAGGGATGATACTGTCCAAAAAGAATTGTCCTCATAACCTGACTCATGGAACTGTAATCCCTCTGTACAACTTAATATTTTTAAAAGAACCATAAACCATGCTTTGATGCATATTTTACCATCTCCTCACTGTGAGCACTTGGTACATGTTCGATGTCAGCAAAACAGAACAGCAAATAACTGTTCTTTGTGAAAACTAAAAATAAATGAAATACTCAAGAGAAAATGGAGGGCTGGGAATACAGCCGAGTGGCAAGAGTGCTTGCCTCAAATACATGAAGCCCTGGGTTCAATTCCTCGACACTACATAAATAGAAAACGGCCAAAAGTGGCGCTGTGGCTCAAGTGGCAGAGTGCTAACCTTGAGCAAAAAGAAGCCAGGGACAGTGCTCAGGCCCTGAGTTCAAGGCCCAGAACTGGCCAAAAAAAAGAGAGAAAATGAAAAGTACTCTTGATTCTTAACATGTTTTCCGATATAGATATGGTTTTCCCTAGATTATCAATGTTACATGATGAGATTGTAACTGAAAAAAAATTCACTCCCTCCTGGGCAGTAATTTTTAAAGTAAATATCAAATATTTAGTGAATCTATGTGAATTTGGTACCACTTTTTGCTTAAATTGAATTCTTTTACATTTTTAACTTCTTAAGGGTGCAGAATCTGTTTCTGCACATTGTGCATAAAGACTATAGACAAAATTCCTCTTACTTTTTCTTCTTTCTGATCTTGATGATTCTTTGGCTCATTAGTTTTTATATCATGAGTTTAAAGAAGATAGCTACTAAGAGAATCAACTTCTGGGTCTCTAGGGATTCTCAGCACAGCTTTTGTTATTCCATAGCACATTCTTACCAAGCACAGAAATGGTGTATCGTTTGTTCTTTCTCACCTTTGACAAATGCCATACTGCAAATGCTCCTGAGGGACAGTGAGAACGCAGCAGACAAAGCCATCAGCTTTAGGAGCTGAACAAACGCAGTGTAAATCCCTGGGCATATCCAAGGGACTAGCGGTAAAAAGAAAATCTTCAGATCAAATGGTTGCATTAATCACAGGTTTAAAATTAAGGCATGTAGACATTTTTTACACTGTCATTCTAGTTAATGTATCTCAGCCTTTAAAACTTAAAATCTAAAATCTTTTTTTTACTACTTTACTCCACAAATGTCTGTACCAATGTATTTGTGTGTGAGACAGAGAAAGTAAAAAATGTTGAAAAGAAATACACTTTGCTACAAGCTGCAAAAAGTTGTCGTTTGAAAAGTTGTGGGTTCAGCCAGGTGCTGGTGGCTCAGGACTGTAATCTTAGCTACTCAGGATCTGAGTAGCTGAGATCTGAGGATTGGGGTTGGAAGCCAGTCAGGACAGAAAAGCCCCCATGTGACTTTTATCTTCAATTAACCATTCAAAAGCTGGAAGTGGAGCTGTGGATCCAAGTGGTAGATCACTAGCCTTGAGCAGAAGAGCTCAGGAACAGAGACCAGGCCCTGAGTTCAAGCCCCTCAACTGCAAAAAAATAAAAAATAAATAAAAATAAAAGAAAAAAATTAAAAAATATTTCAGGGCTCCAAATTCAAGTCAATATCTTTGGTGACTGAATACTACAAAGGAAATTATATTTTATATAATATGGATGCAAAGATATGTTGTACAGTAAAATATTAGACAGTAATTTATTTTTATATTATTTTATTTTTTTCTAACATTCAAGAATTTAGAACTCATGTTACTGTTAAGATTCCATGGTTTCCCTCATTGGTAATAATTAGTATACATCTAGGATAGTCCTAGCAGAGGATCGCAATAGCTCAATAGCTATGTACATATGATCTTGTAAGATAAAGCTAAGTGAAATGAACTGCAAGATACAGAAACAAGAGATTTTCCATTGTTATTTTTAATGTACTATGTGAAACTCTTTCTTTTTTCGCTCGTTTTTCTCTCCTATGGTTTATCTCCTGTTGTCATTCGGTTTGGGGGCCCTGCGTATTGTATATATGTTTATCTGAATTAGGAAAAGGAAGAACATCAAAACGTTGAGACAAAGGATAAAGAGCGAACTGATGCAAGAGCAACACTCACAAAACAATATGTTGGAAATTAACTGTACAACTAGTGTGAGGACTGGGGAAGAAGAAGGAATGTGGGAGACAGACCAGGGAGGGGTAACAAGTATAACAAATGTACACTACTTTACCTATGTAACTGTAACCTCTCTCTACATCACCTTGAAACCAAAATTAAATTTAAAGATATAAAAAATAAGATTTTTTATAAAAATGAACTTATGTTACTGAATAGGTACAGGATTCTGGTATTAAAAGTAAATGTCACTTCATTCCAGAACCAAGTGGGGGTGGAATGCAAAACACGTATTACGTAAATATTTATGATGACAAAGTAATTTTCATGTATGTGTTAAACTCATATTTCCTATGGCATTTAATAACCGAAGGGAAATACTGTTTTGTGTAACAAGCAAATATCCCCTCATGAACCATCCGTTACTTTGCAGGCAATGAAAAACTTAGGTATCAAAAAAAAAGTTTAAACCATAATCCAAGAGATTTCCTAATTATACTTAACATCCAACTAACCCACAAATTCCTATGACTGAAAACTGCTCTGAACCCTCTATTAGGAGAGGATAGGCTCCGGGAAAACCAAGAAACCAGGAAAAGGGGAAGGGCCGGGAAGCGCCGTCCACACCTGCACCCTGAGGTGTCTCCAAAAATATCTGGGACGAACTCCGGGCTGAAGACGCATGACAAGGAAAGGCTTCCAGCCTTCGCCTTTCCCGCTCTTCCCCAGCCTCCTCAGCCCTTTCGCCACACCCGGGGCAGAGCCTGGTCCTCCCGAGCTCGCGGGGCCGAGGAGGCTGCGGAGGCCCGAGCGCCCTCCTCACCTGGTCGCTGAGGCGCGGCCAGGCTCCACCGTGACGGGCGACGCCGGCCAAGCGCGCCTTCCAGCCCGGCCGGAGCCGAGATTCCGAGGCTACTTCAGGGAACGGCTGCTAAAGAAAACAAAAGCAAAAGGAAACCAAAAGGTATTAACAGTCTGGAACATAAAAACCCCACACCGGGAACCCATCATTCATAATGCGGCGGGCCGGAAGAGGACGTGTGGCGACACTTCCGGCTGCTTCACTGATAAACGTTCCTGTCCGCGCTTGCTCCCCGGAACCTTTGTGCTGTGCCCCTGGCAGGACGTAGGGGGACGCATTCGGAAGAAGAGCCTGGGAACGGACTGCGCGGCGGGGCGGAGCGGTGAGTGGTGCCGGCGAGTCCCGGCGCCGGGATGCTTCTCGGGGGTCTCGAGACCCCCGCGAGGGCCGAGAGGGACTGTAGTTCTGTGGAGTCTCAGTTTCCACCCTCTCCTCGAGGATGAACCTCATAGTTTGCAGGCGGCTGCGTGCCCCAGCGTGAGTTCCCGCCCCCCCCTCGCGGAGTGCTTTGCCTCCGAGGGTGCTGCGGACTGAGTCCTGAGTTCCGAGTCCCGAGTCCCGGGGACCTGGACCTTGGAACCGGGTCTAGAAGCTCGGGGTGGTTACCGCACCCTACCGGTATTGCTCCCTAATTTAGCCTTATATTTTGGCTCCCGTATCTAGTACTTGTGCTCCGTGACCAGGCCTTGGGTTTGTTTGCTTATTTGTGCCGACCCTGGGGCTTGAACTCAGGGACTGGGTTCTGCCTCTAAGCATTTTTGCTCAAAGCTGGCGCTCCACCACTTGAGCCGCAGCTCAAATTCCAGCTTCTTGGTAGCCCATGGGAGATGAGAATCTCAGGAACTTTATTGCTCACGCTGGCTTTAAACCCTGATCCTCAGATCTCAGCCTCCCCAGGAACTAGGATTACAGGCATAGCTAGGATTACAGGTGAGCCACTGGGGCCTGGCCCTTCGAAATGTTTTGCTGTGATGGTGAGATTCACGATCCTTTTTTCAAGCTTTTCCTCTTTCATTTCAGCTTCTCCACCGTTTGGTTAGTTTTAGATTGGAGAAGGGGTTAAGTATCCCGTGGATGATTGAAAAAGGAAAAGCTTGCAGATACATGAACGGTAAAGTTTCAGGATGGAAATAAAGACAGCAACCCTGCTATTGCACACTGCACGATTTTTTTTTCTGTTTGTTGTTATTGCACGTGCAGATCAGCTTTAAAGACTGGCAGATAGGAAAGTGAGATTTAGAGGAAAGCATAAATTTATGCTTACATAGGAATACTCGACTTAATTTGAGGATGACAAAAGCTCTAGAAATTAACATTTAAGCAAGAACCTAGCTCATTCATTCACTAAGTATAAACACCTGTTAAATTAGAAGAATTAGGGAATTAACAGTGCACAAAACAAACAACAACAGCCTGTTCTCCCTGACCTTACAGCTCTAATGGAATTAATGAGTTGATACCAAAATTGAAAGATTAGGAAGAAAGAGCATTGCAAATAGAAGCATTATACAAATTCCCAGTGTATGAAAGGTGCTTGTGTTTTTGCTGCTTTAGGTTTGGTTTTAGTGGACAGGGGAAAAGTTGAGTTTCTTTTGTGACATTTGGTTCAGTGACCTGAGAAATGATTAAAACTGTGTAGGAGGACAAGACCATAGTATTTTGACCATTTAATCCACTTTGGTCACTTATTTTGGCATGCTGCAAAGTAGTATGAAAAAAAGATACTGTGTTAGATTCAACAGGAATGTTTCTGATTAGAGATATAAAGAGTAGGAAAAGAGCCCTGTGCCCTGATAACCAGAGAATGCTATGATTTATTGAAAAAAATGGTGCAAGACTGACTGACTTGGGGCTGGGAATATGGCCTAATGGCAAGAGTGCTTGCCTCGCATACATGAAGTCCTGGGTTCAATTCCCCAGCACCATATAGATAGAAAATGGCCAGAAGTGCCACTGTGGCTCAAGTGGCAGAGTGCTAGCCTAAGCAAAAAGAAGCCAGGGACAGTGCTCAGGCCGAGTTTAAGGCCCAGGACTGGCAAAAATAAAAATTAAAGAGTAGAATAACCATAACCTCAACTTTAGTAGTTCATAATTGAATTTGAGATGTCATTAGGTCCACCTAGTAATCTGGGTATACAGGATTTGAGCTTAGAAGTGTGCATATTTGAGTGTCATGTGAAACTTAAAAGAGGGAAGGAAAGGGGGAAGGAATAAATAATCCATTTTCAACTTGCACTTTCATATTCCAGATTTCCGGCCACAGTAAGTTTTAATGACATAAACGCTGAAAATGGGAATTACCGTGTTGATAGATCCTTAACTGTAGCAATGTATGTGTTGCAGTTTTACAATATTAACTTCAGGGACTGAAGAAGATTGTTAGCTCTAGCATTTTGATCAAAGGGAATGCATTTTTTATTTCAATAATTGTTTACTTGGAGAAGTATTAGAAAAAGTGGCAAGTAGAAATAGAACCACTTGATAACTTTGCTTAATCATAGAAAATATAACTTTCTAATGTTTTAGAATTTCACAAATCATCGATGTATAGCTTCAATTGTCTTGGCTATTTCTGAAAAGCTCCTTAGAAGACAAAACATTACAAGCCTTGTAAAACACCCGCACATACGCACACACATTCAGAGCCATACTTCAGAGACGTTACCTTGTCAAAAAATAGGCTAATGCATGAGATATCACCACCTAGATGTGGCATAATAAGTTTATCTTTAATATTTAAGAGTGGGACAGAGGAATACATATATAGATATGTATATGTAAATTGCGATAAAAGGTGCCACAATGACCTCTGCAGCCATCACTTACATCTTTAACCATTGCCCTCTATGATTCTACATCCACTTGCTACCCCACACACGTACACCGAATCTGTGGTTTTGTTCTGTTCTCAAAATAAGGTGTAAAAGAAGTTTTTTTGGGCTGGGAATATGGCCTGTGGCAAGAGTGCTTGCCTCCTATACATGAAGCTCTCGGTTCGATTCCCCAGCACCACATATATGGAAAATGGCCAGAAGGGGCGCTGTGGCTCAGGTGGCAGAGTGCTAGCCTTGAGTGGGAAGAAGCCAGGGATGGTGCTCAGGCCCTGAGTCCAAGGCCCAGGACTGGCCAAAGAAGAAGAAGAAGTGACCTAAACACAACCAAATTCCTATGCACTGAAACTATACAGATGGTGCTTAAAATAGCTAGGAAGGAGTTCTGTGCCAGGGTAGATATGATCTGCCTTTAAAAGTTTACCATTGCTGGAAATGTTGCTGTTCACCTTGTAATCCCCACCAATTAAAGTCAGGACCAACCTGGTGCACATCTGTATTCTCCACAAATTAAGTTCAAGGCCATCTTGGTCTACCTAGAGAGACCCAGCCCAGGATAGCTAGTGAAACTGACTCTTTCTCAAACCTGGCAATGCTGTCGTTATTCTAGTCAGAGCTAGAAAAGACATTTCAGTTTTTCTGTAATAACCTCTGAGTCATTTAAAATTTGTACAGTATTATTAGAAATAAAGTGAAAAAATCCTTGGATATTGGTGATGGTATTTTGTCTCTAAATTACTTCCTGCCCTTTTTTTAAAAAAAATTCTTTCAGGTGTTTCACAATGGCTGCGACTGTGAACTTGGAACTTGATCCCATTTTTTTAAAAGCTCTAGGTTTCTTACATTCAAAGAGTAAAGATTCTGCTGAAAAGCTAAAGGCATTGCTTGATGAATCGTTGGCTCGAGGTATTGACTCAGGTTACCGCCCAACTCAAAAGGTATCTATATATGAATTTAAAATTTGTATAGAGTTTTGTAATGCCTGTAGTAGTACAGTAATTGCATTTAGGCCTTCTCAAAACAGAAGAAATTAAATTCTTTAGTTTCCTTAATTCCCTTAAGCTTTCAGAGAACTCATATACCACACAGAAAAGTTCTTTTACTTCAGGTATATAGAATTCCACTTCCAATTATTTATTGTCAGTTTTTTTAAGTTGTTGAATGTAACCACAATGTAGTAGTATTCTGTAATGTTTTAAGGACAAGCATATAAATGAAATAAAATGAAATGATCATTTTTCAAGCAGAGTAAGATGGCTAGAATATTATTTAAGGGAAAAGAGGTATAGGCGTAGCTCCAGTTTTGATAATAACAAAGTAGTCAGTGGCAGTTTTATATAATATTTTGAAAGTAAAAAAGCCTTTTTAAAGTCCTGGTTTACCTCTTGTAGTTGTATGATGATAATTGTGTATCATGAATGTTTACTGCGTCCCAGACACTTTTCTGAGTGGTTTATGTGTAATTTCAATTATGATAATAGTCTTTAGAGATCGGTATTGCTTGTTTTCCTCATTTTACAATAAGAAAATTTTACAATAAGAAAACTGAGTTGTATGGTAACTTCATTTCACCCAGCTGCTGTTTATTGGCAAATGGGAATAAAAAGGATTACTTTGCAGAGTTATGAAAATTACAACAGGTAAAATATATGAGTCAATTAGTGTAATGTCTGCCTGGAACATAAAAAGAAAGACTATTAGTGAGTGACAATGCTTATTATATTCTTTTATATCTTTTCAAATTCTTCTTTCTGTCCCTGAAACTCACCCAGGTCTGAGTTCTTGGTACTAAACTGAGAAGGAAAGACAGAGCACTATATAATTAGCTCAAGTCTAATCACAGTCTGAAGCTCAAGACATAGTCAAGCCCCAGGCTCAGTACTTTTTTTCTTAGGATATATACCTACAAGATACTGATTACAAAGGACTACAAGGAAATTTGGAAGTATGATGGGTATGCTTATTATATTGAAGGCATTGCTAGTGTCAAACTTTAGAAAACTTCATACTTAAATAGTTACAGTTTATATGTCAGCTTTTCTCAGTAAAGCTGTTTAAGAAAAGGATGTTACGTTGGCCATAACATCTCAGTTTTTTTACTGGAAATTGCTTAGGTTTATTATCTGTTGCTTATGAATATTGAGTAGTGTGAATATTGAACTGATATCTTTTCATTTTACACTTTAGGATGTAGAGCCACCAAAAATTTCAAGCACAAAATCTATTTCTATTAAACAAGAGCCTAAAACATCATCCACTCTTCCTTCTGGTAATAATAATGGCAAAGTCCTCACGTCTGAAAAAGTAAAGAAGGAAGCTGAAAAGAGACCTGCTGATAAAGTAAGATTATATTTTAATTTTGTTTATCGGAAAGTAAATTATTTTCCATAAGCAGAAGCTGTTTTATGTCTACTTTTTATATGGCTATACATATATAATAATCACTCAGTAAATATATGTAGATAAATGCTAACTTTTAAAAATAAGTAAAATTTAGAAACCTTTTCTTTAACCATTTACTGTTTTTAACAAATATGTTAGCCTTTAGAGATACAGTAAATTTCAAATGTAAACTGCCCTAATTCAGAGATTATATCTAAAATGGTTTCTGAGAAATAAAAGTAGAAAGGAAGAAGAATATGACGAAATATAAACTTTGTTACACTAGGAAAGCTTGTTAATAGGTCCATAGACATGCTTGGATTGTATATTTTGGGTAAATTGTGCAAATAATTAAAAACTTAGCAGTTAATGAAAATAAACTAAGATTTTCCTCAGTAACTCTTTCCCTTAAGGTAGGCCATATTATTCCATAGATGTTTCCAATTTTGCTAAATGCTAGCTCCTCATAAGCTATATATTACTTTTTTTTGCTTTTAAATTTCCACAGTGATAATCATCCTTTGTGTGTATGTCATTTGGTAACTTTTTTCCACTCAACAGTGAAATTTGTGTTATGCGTATAGAACTAGATAAATTTTAACCACTATATAGTATTTTCTGAATAAACCAGTTTATCCATTTACCTTCTGATGAGGAAGTAGGATGTATCTGTCTACTATGCTGACTTCTTGTGAACATGATTTGCATAGGATTTATACCTATAAGTGGAAAATAGGATCTGTAATGTGTAAGTGTTGCCAAATTGCTATCTAAAGTGGCAGTACTAAAATTTATTCTAACCAACAAAGATAAGATCTTCAAATTCTCTTTGTCTTACAAAATTTCAGTTTTTAATCCAACAGGTTAATCTAAAGGAGCCAGAATTAGCTTTCAAGCACATAGGGCCCTGTGTTATTTCTGGATAACGGTATTTTTTCTTTTTATTTACTTTTTTTCAGTAGAGTTTAAGTTTCCGTAGTTTAAAACACCTAAGATAAGCGTAGCCTTTTTAATGCTGATTTCAAGTCCAAGCAGCTTGATTAAAACACACACACACACACGACAGAAAGTACAAGTAAATCCACTGAACTTCTAGAACTCTTTAATGGGTAGAAGAATACAAAGAGAATATGAGTATATGCCAAACTATTCTGATTTATTTATTTCTGCCTTGCTTTATTATTTTTTTTGCAGGTCCCGGGACTTGAACTCGGGGCCTGGATGCTATCCCTGAGCCTCTTTGTGCTCAAGGCTAACTCCTTACCATTTAAGCCATAGTGCCATTTCTGGCTTTTGAGTCCCAAGACTTTCCTGCCTGAGCTGGCTTTGAACTGCAATCCTCAGATTTCAACCTCTTTAGTAGCTAGGATTACAGAAGTGAGCCATTGGTTGTACAAACTTGCTATTTTTTAAAAAGTAGTGAGCACAAGTTAGTTATAATTCTTTCACAGATCTTTAATGTGCCCATTTGTCTGTAACTATGTGAAAATATCTGTAAACTAGTTTTATTGTATACTTCCCATCTTATTTCTCAAGGATTTAAAGTTTATTTAATGTTTGCTATTATTATTATGATTGGGTTCTTTTAATAGATGAAATCAGAAATTGCTGAAGGAGGTGACATTCCAAAGAAACCTAGATTGGAGAAACCAGATACTCGAACCTCCCCCATTACTGTCCAAACCAGCAAAGATTTGGCTATGGCTGACCTTTCTAGTTTTGAGGAGACTAGTGCTGATGATTTCGCCATGGAAATGGGCTTGGCCTGTGTGGTTTGTAGGTAAGTTATACATTGGATTCTTTGGAAGAACAAACAAACCCCTCTTGTTGGGCATTTGCTATTTCATTTTTGTCATTTGAAAGTGAAGAGGAAATAAGTAGATGGTGTCTTTTTTTTTTTTTCCCAGTCCTGGGCTTGAACTCAGGGCCTGAGCACTATCCCTGGCTTCTTTTTGCTCAAGGCTAGCATTCTACCACTTGAGCTACAGTGCCACTTCTGGCTTTTTCTATATATGTGGTGCTGAGGAATCGAACCCAGGGTTTCATGTATATGAGGCAAGCACTCTACCACTAGGCCATATTCCCAGCCCTAGATGGTGTCTTATCAACTGCCCATAAAGCAACTTAATATCTTAAAATTTGTTAAAGTTTTAATACTGGGGTTCTAGAGGGTAAGTGATGTTTACATTCATGAGTGAGGAAGAATATGTTAAGCAGAAAGTTATTTGCCTTCTTTTCCTTTGAAATGTTGATAGCACTTATCTGCAGACTAGTCAAAATCTGCTGTCTTCCAGAAATAGGAAAAAATACACAATGAGAAATGACTAGGAAAATATAGCCAAATTTATGGTATATTATATATTACCTTCAAAGTAAATGAAGTACTTGTACAGTTTGGATGTTGGGATTTGTTTATTTTTACTTTTATTGAGAATTTCTTTTATCCTTTTACTGTATCCAATGTAACAGGAACCACTCTGAAATGAATTTCAGTTGGCTATATTCAAGAAAGTATAATGTATAATTGTGTGGTTTTTTTTTTTATTTAGACAAATGACAGTGGCATCTGGTAATCAATTAGTAGAATGTCAGGAGTGCCATAATCTCTACCACCAAGATTGCCATAAACCCCAGGTAACAGACAAAGAAGTGAACGACCCTCGCCTGGTGTGGTACTGTGCTCGATGTACCAGACAAATGAAAAGAATGGTAGGAATTATTTCATGTCTGTTTTAACCCGCCTTTTAATTGTTCCGTGCTTTCAGAGTAAAAAAATTGAACACCTAACATATTTAAAAAGTTTAAAGATGATTTTTAAATGTTTGTGTATATTTGGTATATGCATTTTATGTTTCTTTACCTGAAGACCGGATCCATATTATATGCGTTTTTCTCTATTTGGCTTTTAGCTTCTTCTAATTCATAAATAAGCAGCATTAAAGACCCACAACATGTGAATATTCCATACTAGTATGTCAATGTATTTATAAACACTTTATGTAGTACTAAGGAATCACTGTGGAAAGAGATGCTGTACGAAACCTGTCTTTGTTGAGTCTCGTAGGAAACAGAAATTGTCCATTCCTGATTGAATTGAAACCCTCAGCTCTACAAGTGTACAGCAGCAGTATTTGTATGAGTGCCCTGTCTTTCTGTGTTTCCCTCATTGTGTTAGAGTGGCCATTTAGCTCATCCTCCCAATGTACTATCTCATTTTGCTGTTCATTAGCATAACTTATTATATTGCATACTTTTCTAATTTTAGTTAATGTAAAAAGTAGATGAGTTAGAAACCAAGAAGTTGCTATCTACTCCAGTGATGCATCTCTACCCTCTACCCTGAGTTTTCTTGTTCCTTAGATGAAGACCTCTTTTTGTTTGAATTTATGGCCTCACATTTGTTGGGAGGTGAAGCTTGAGTCAAGGCCTCAGCACGTATTTGCTTTAGTTACAGTTTTGGGTACAGCCTCAATTTTGCCCTAAGCTAGCTTTGGATCATGATTCTCACATTGATCATCCCGTTTATAGCTTCCTTGTATCATTACTATTTAGAAACTTATAGGGCTGGGGATATGGCCTAGTGCCAAGAGTGCCTGCCTCGTATACATGAGGCCCTGGGTTCGATTCCCCAGCACCACATATACAGAAAATGGCCAGAAGTGGCGCTGTGGCTCAAGTGGCAGAGTGCTAGCCTTGAGCAAAAGGAAGCCAGGGACAGTGCTCAGGCCCTGAGTCCAAGCCCCAGGACTGGCCAAAAACAAACAAACAAAAACACAACAGAAACTTATAAAGTCTATAAAACTAATATGATGCTAAAATATTTGCCTTGCAGTCTGTATTTTCAGTGTTGTCACAATATTAGAAGTTTACCTGTTCTTTTACTATATCTTTTGTTTTTGTATTTCATTTAATCCACTGACTTTTTTTTTAATATAGGCTCAAAAATCTCAGAAACCACCGCAGAAACCAGCCCCCACAGTTGTTTCTGTTGCTCCAGCCGTCAAAGATCCATTGGTTAAGAAGCCAGAAACTAAACTCAAGCAAGAGACAACCTTCCTAGCCTTCAAGAGAACAGAAGTAAAGGTATGGTTCACTTTTATCTCTAGTTATATCTTAGTCTAGAGTAAAGAATGTATGCATAATTTTTAAATCTAATGGAATACTATATATTGAATTACTATGTTGGAAATGAAAACTGCATTTTATTAACTAGTTAGAAAGGGAACTTTTAATCATTGAATATGTTACCCTACTGTTTGTCTTTATCAGAAAGAACAATAGTCTAGGATTATTTCAATAAGTAGATGGGCTATTGAAGAAATTTTTTTATTTAGTCTCATGGATTTTTTTTCTTTATTATTATGAGCTTTCATAGTACTTACTTTTTTTTTGTTTTTACTTTTTGTTTTGCCAGTCCTGGGCCTTGGATTCAGGGCCTGAGCACTGTCCCTGGCTTCTTTTTGCTCAAGGCTAGCAACTGCTACTTGAGCCACAGCGCCACTTCTGGCCATTTTCTGTATATGTGGTGCTGGGGAATTGAACCCAGGGCTTCATGTATAGGAGGCAAGCACTCTTGCTACTAGGTCATATTCCCAGCAGTACTTACTTTTTATACAAAGAAACCCTACAGTGTAGTAGGAAAACCACTGCTTTCATTTTCTGAGTTGTCACACTCAATTTTTAGCCCTCATATAATGATGATATCACAGAATAAACTATTTTCCTAATATAATTTTATAAGAAAAATAATTTTTTTCCTGAATTATATATTCCACGTATGAGCATAGTAGTAATTTTAGAAGAAAAATCTCAGTAGTTGTATAGCAAGCTCAACAGCTTTTGTTTGATGTAAAATATATGCATGTAAAATACTCTAAAAATGAAATACTGGTAATTTTACTTGAAGAAGTTTTTACTTTATTTACTGAAATAGAGTTGATATCCAAAGGATATCCATTATTGTTTTATTATAAAGGAATGTAATTAATTAGAATATAACAAGAAGTACTTTATTTATTAAAACTACAGTGGATATGTTCTATATTTAATTATTTTGGTAAATTTTTATGTTAACCTGTTATTATTAAAATTTACCTTTTTGCCGGGTACTGGTGGCTCACGCCTGTAAACCTAGCTACTCGTCAAGCTGAGACCTGAGGATTGGTTGGAAACCAGCCTAGGCAGAAAAGTCTGTGAGATTCCTATCTCCAATAACCTATTCAGAAAAAGCCAGAGTGGCACTGTGGCTCAAGTGGTAGAGTGGTAGCCTTGAGCATAAGAAGCTCAGGAATAGCACCTAGGCTCTGAGTTCAGGCAAAAAAAAAAAAAAAAGTTTACTTTTAGCAAATCATTCATGATATCATTTTATGGCAAATATATTCAGACCTTGCCTCTCTTTTTTGTCTGATAGATTTTAGTGTTTTGTGATTAGAACAAAAAAAAAATTTTTTTTTTTGGCCAGTCTAGCACTCTACCACTTGAGCCACAGCACCACTTCTGGCTTTTTCTATATGGTGGTACTGAGGAATCGAACCCAGGGCTTCATGCTTGCTAGGCAAACACTCTACCACTAGGCCATATTCCCAGTCCTAGAACAAAATTTTACTGTGAAAAAAAGTTTGTTGCTGTTCACATGTAACAAGCAAATGGTTTCTTAACTACAGGAATGGCAAAAAGGTGTTTTTACTTAAAAACATTTGAGTAGGGCACCAGTGGCTCACACCTATAATCCTAGCTACTCAAGAAGCTGAGATCTTGAGGATCAAGGTTCGAAGCCAGCTGGGGCAGACTTTATCTCCCAACTAGTCACTAAAAAGCTGAAAGTGGCGCTGTGGCTCAAGTGGTTGAATGCTAGTCTTGAATACAAAAGCTCAGTTACAGAGCCCAAGCCCTGAGGTCAAGCCCCAGGACTGGCACCAGAAAAAAAAAATAGTTTGAGAAATTTTATTTTCCACAATGAAATGTAAGAAATTACTTTTCCTCCATGTTTGTGATCTTTAATTTCCTTTGTCCTGATTTTATTACAAACTATATGTTGTCCCATTGAAAAGCAGGACCCTGCAATGGCAAAACACTGAAATAAAGTGTCAAATACATAGAACTTGTTTCTTGTTTATATTTCATAAGTCTTTTAAAATTGTTACATGTAAGTTTTCCTTGATTAGGAATGTTGGAAAGCTACTTAGCTATATAGCAGGCAGTTTTGTGTGGAGTTGTTTTTTGTTTGTTTGCTTGCTTGCTTGTTTTTTAAGATTCTGCTTGCTAGGCAGGTGCTGTACCCCTTGAGCCACATACCAGTTGCTTTCACAATAGGATCTTACTATTTTTTTGTGGTAGAGGAAGCATGTTGCCCAAGCCAGTGTGGGCTCTGATCCACCAATTTCTGCTTCATTCTTCTCCACGTAGCTGAGATAACAGGAACAATGCCACCAAACTATAGGTTGAGATCAGAGAGGGATCTCATTAACATTTCACCCAAGTGAGCCTCAAACCACAATACTCGTGATCTATACCTCCTGAGTAGCTAGGATTACGGTCTTCTGGATTTTTTTTTCTTATTTTACAAGTACTATACACTTCCAAACAATTGCTTTTGTGTATACACAGATAGTTCATAGTGCTAGAATTATTACTTCGTAATGAATGGTAATTTTTACAACTTTACAGTTTGTATACAACTGTTGTCTTTTTCTCAATAAATACTGATCTGATCTTAATCTCGGGCATCTCCTGAATATCCTGGGTATAAACATTTTTGTCTGTTAAGAATGGATTCAACTTTGGAATGATACTCAGTCATTTTGAGCATAATCTAAAGAATTAGATGTTTGTCTGAGTTAGGTAATACCTTTTTTTTGGAGTAAAAAATTAGCTAAAATGCTTTCAGATTTTGTATTATAGCTTTCTACTGAATCCTAAAGCAATTGCCAAAGGGCATTTCATACAGTTTCTTTTGGAATCATTTCAACAAGAATGTGTCATCAGGTGCTGCTAAGTTATGCTTGTAAACCTATGTAGCTGCTCAGGAAGTTGAGATCTGATTGTGGATTGACAAATGCTCTTGACTTATCTTCAATTAACCAGCAAAATGTGAGACTGGAGAAGTGGCTCACGTGGTAGAGATCCAACCATGAATGAAAAAGCCAAGCCAGGGGGCAAAGCCCTGAGTTCAAACCTCAGTACTGGTTGGGAAGGGGAGGGCGTTGCAAATAGTAGCAAACCCACTAGCTATGTATATTTTATTTCAGATCAGCTTAATAGAAACCTAACTTTGTGATAAAATTTAAACTTTGTAAGTTATTACTTTTGTATAAAAACCTAACAAGCCTGTTATAGGCAAGGATATAAGTATTTTTTATACTTGGCTCTAATGTAAGATTTATTTTTGTGTGTTTGTTTTGTTTTAGCCATCCACAGTTATTTCAGGAAACTCTTCTAGTAACAATGTTTCCTCTTCGGTAACTAGTGGCCTAACTGGATGGGCGGCTTTTGCAGCCAAAACTTCCTCAGCGGGTCCCTCAACAGCAAAATTGAGTTCAACAACACAAAACAATAGTGGGAAACCTACCACTTCTTCAGCTAACCAGAAGCCTGTGGGCTTGACTGGTCTGGCAACAACTTCTAAAAGTGGAATAGGTTCCAAAATAGGTTCTGGTAATAACACCACACCCACTGTACCATTGAAACCACTTCCACCGCTAACCTTAGGCAAAACTGGCCTGAGCCGCTCAGTTAGTTGTGACAATGTCAGCAAAGTAGGTCTTCCTAGTCCTAGTAGTTTAGTTCCAGGAAGCAGCAGCCAACTAAGTGGAAATGGAAATGGTGGTACTTCAGGCTCCAGTGGAAGTACCACTAGCAAAACCACTTCAGACTCAAGCAGCACTCCATCAGCGTCCCTTAAAGGCCCAACTTCACAAGAATCACAGCTCAACGCTATGAAGCGATTGCAGATGGTCAAGAAGAAAGCTGCCCAAAAGAAACTCAAGAAGTAGCATAGCCAAGTAGGTTTGTATATCAATCATCTACTTTAATGGTAAAAAACAAAAAACAATTATTGTTAGCACATGAACACAATTTAATAAAAAATCTTGAGAATCAAAGTTCTATTGTTTCTTTACAATGCTAAATATTATTTAGTCAAACTTGGAACCTTTCTTATTATAAAGCTAACATTTTTTTGTTAAAATGACTGATTCTTGATGAGACCTGCAGAAGATTGATAATATATGCAAATTTAAAAGACACTGTTCACCTAAAAAGAGTTGATCCTGCTGAATGAGGTGCCTTACAGGGATGATCCAACATAAGGACTTTTTAGTGCTTTCCTTCCAATATGCTGAGTGTTCTGTTCCAATCATCACCCTCTCGGGAATTGATTCTGTGTTTTCAATTACTGTGTCTTTTTTCAAAATTTTTTGTGATTGATTTCTCATTCCCTGTATGTATATTAAACTCTAAATCACTTTGTGTAAGAATTGATCTCCTCCAACAGATTGTACATTCTCATACTCCTTTAATACACCCCTTTTCTCAAAGTGACCACATTTCCTGACATTACCAATGTAATATATACTTGTATATATTCAATAAAAGGAGAATTTTGATTCATCCTTAGTGTGCACATTTCTGAGAATTATTGAGAAAATGATCTATTTTCATAAATCTCTGTAGATGGGAAATGACTTGTTTACACACAACTTCTTCCTGTACCATGAAGGAAAGAAAAGGCTGTTTATACTGCTTAAAATGTTAGCATTTTACCTCATTTTAGTTAACTTTGTATACAAGATGCTCCTGTGTAATGATTACTTCTAGAGATTGTTTTGCACATTAAGTCTGTGTATGATTTGAATGTGGATTGATTCCCAAAGTTCATGTGTTAAGAGTTCACTGCCCAGGGTAGCAATGGTAAGAGGTGGTAAGCCGATTAAGAGGTGACGCCCAGTGGAAATTCCTAAGGGTCACCCTTGGAAAGAACTAAAGTGCTTTTCCTGTGTTCTGTGAGTTCTCATAAGAACAAGGAGTTATAAAAGATTAAGCCTGGAGCTGGGAATGTGGCTTAGTGGTAGAGTGCTTGCTTTTTAGGCATGAACCCTCAGTTCAATTCCTCAGTACCATATACACACAAAAAAGCTGGAAGTGGTGCGGTGGCTCTAGTAGTAGAGTGCTAGCCTTGAACAAGAAGCTCAGGAACAGTGCCCAGGTCCTGAATTCAAGCACCAGGACTGGCAAAAAGTTTTTAAAAAGGTTATTAATCCTGGCCCCTGACTTGCTCTTTGCCTTCAGATGACAAGGTTCATTAAATGAGTTTTCAACTATTTTTAGTGTGCTTATCAGACAAAAACTCCCTAATTGAGGCCCTTCTGCATTTCAAGTTTATATGATTCTGTTTCCTAACGAAGATGTGGTAGTATTGTTTATTCGTATCAGATTATACATATATTGCATAGAAATTAATCTTACCAAAATAGAACATAATGTTTAAAATTATATAAGAAATTAGAGAAAGCCATGAGTACATTTATAACCATACTGATTTTTAAGTAATTGATGAAGAATATATTCCTTAGATTATTTAATAACATCTCATTCCAGTATTTTCTAAAGTATGGGTTATTTTTCTGAAAAAAAAAGAACAAAAAAAAAAAAAAACAGGCAAACTGTATCTAGCTAAAGTATGTTGTGAGAGCTATAGCTGGCCTGCAGAGACTCAGTCCTGCAGAGGCTCAGTTTGAATCTAGTAGCCCTGAAATAAAGGTATGTTATATTGGAATAGTTTAAAAGTCACAGTGAATTAGTGATGGACTTAGAGACCGTAGAAAGGACTAACTAAAAAGCTTATAAAACCATAACTTTTTTAAACTAGTGATCTCTCTCTGAAAATATAAAAATGTCCAATATCTGCTAGTCAGTGAAATTTAATTACCAACTATAGTGTAATGTGCTAATTTATCTTGAGTACTATGGGGTCTACATGTTTTCAATATTAGTGCATTGAGTATAGTATGAGGCCATAATTACTACAAATGGGATGTGTGATATTTGGCTTTTGCTGTCTTGAGAGAACTGTTTCTTTCATTGACAGCTTTGTAAGGTTTTGAAATTGACAGAAATCCAAAGAGCTCGAGAAGATTTTGCATTTCAGTTTTATTAATCACCTAAACTACATTCATCCCAAATAGTGACAGGCACTTAATACCAATCTCTAAAAATCTAATGTATTTGATTATATGGAATATTTCAGTAGTTTAAAGTTTGACATACATTGCACTGCTCTGATTAAAAATGTGCATTGTACCTCTTCTACATTGTTCAACCTTCATTCTTGGGATACTTTCTTGAAGTATTTTTACACTGTTGGATTAATTTACATTCTCTAAACTTGAATATGTGTACTTTAAGTTGAAGGTCTCTATGTTAAAATAAATGTTACACATCCACTTGTTATAAAAAGAGAATTAGCTACAAAATTTCCCCTTCATTCTTGGTTAAGAAAGCTACTTGTGAGAATCCTATTCTGTACAATCTTAATTTTTTTAAAGCCTAAAATAGACATTGGTGGCTCATGCCTGCAATCCTAGTTCTTCAGGAGGCTAAGACCTGAGGGTCACAGCCAGCTGGAGCAGGAAATTCCATTAGACTCATCTCCTATTAGCTACAAAAATTAAAAATAATTTTTTAAAAAGCTAAAGTAGACCTTCTCTCCCTTCTCTCTGGCCATGGATCATCTTGGCCACAGGCCAACAGTTTGAATTCTAAAGAGAGGGAAGATGGCGCCGCCACAGTAGGGAGGCACCCCAACTCGCTCCAACTGAATAGCAAGCTAGGAACTCCAGCACCCAACACCCCATCAAGAACCCAGCAAAACCAACAACCAGAAGCAACAGAGAAACACAGGAAACAAACAAAAAAACAAAAAGAAGAGCCTATAACCTACACGGAGCCAGAAAATCTCCGGGGTACCCTCCCCCATCCGCCGACCCTAGCCCGAACAGGGTCAGGCTGGAAAAGGGGACCCAGCGCCGGCAAGTGGGGCCATAGACCTTCAGCCACCAGAGAAGCAACAGCCGAAAAGTCACACCAGGAGTTCCACGGACCCCAGACGGAGCGCAAAACAACTGAGACAGACGGCGGCGCGGGACCAAGTGGCCTGGCAGCGGCCTGGGACCGAACAGCTGGGAACCAGGCGGCGCAGACAGGGAGAGCTGGGACCACCACCACCAAACGACCGAGCGCCGCACCCCAGCACCACAGCCCCGAAAAGCCCACAGCAACACGGGACACACACACAATCCAGGACCAGTAAGTTCCCCATTACCCCCGCCCCCCAAATGGGAGACCAGCTCTAACAGAGACCCAAACCCTACAAAGAAGCTAGAGCTCCCTCCCTACCCCGAGGGAACAAAGGAGCCACGCCAAGGCATTCCCCCAACCCCCAGCAGAGGAGCCAGAACCTGGCCGCACTGCCCCCCCAACCCCCCAGCAGGGGCCTGGGGTCTGGTAGGCATTGGAAGCCCCACCTGAGGCACCTGGTCCTCGCTGTCTTTTTGAACAACAACCACAGACTCGCAGGTGTACAATACCAGCCCAGCAGGGACATCTGGGTCCAAAAACACGCCCTCCTCACAGCGGAGGCGCAGAGTCTGTGGGCACCAACCCGAGCCCGGACACTTGATCCTACCGGGGCCCACCCATACCTCCCCCCACAGCAAACTCGCAAGAGGGCACAAGCACTCTCCAAAAACTCGGGCCAACACGCCCCCAAAGGAAACACTAGAGTGCACACGCACGTGCCCCCCGGAGGGCCAGCGTGGGCCAGCGTGCTAGTCCTCCAGCAGGAGGATCATCTGCCCAACCCCCTGCGGGAGCACACAAGCGGGCAAGCTGCAACACCCACCACACAGGTGGGCAGAGCCCCTCAATGGCAGCGCCTGCTCTGATAGGCGCGCGCCACACAGGCGGGCAGGGTCCCCCAGCGGCAGTGCCCGCGGTAGGCGCACCCCGCACAGGGGGGCAAGCTGCCTCTCAGCGGCAATTCTCAATCTGAGAGGTGAGCTCTGACCAAGCTACCAAGTGGAAAAAAGATCCGAAGAAGAGAAAAGCCTCCATGCCACGCTGAATCAGCAACCAGCAAACCCCCACCAGGGGCACGCTAGGGTCAGCACAACACAGCGGCAGGACACTGTCCCACAGAGAAAGACACAGAACCTACCCACCCCCAAGTGCAGTGAGGGTGACCACCTCGGCAACAACTGAGATGGGCACACTCACCCACTGGGCAGTAAGGTTCAACAGCCAAACTCAGACCCAGAGCCAGGACACAAACAAGTCTCCCACTGACAGACCAGTGGGAACCAGCACAAAGCCAAACCAGGGAAGCCACCCTCAGATCTCCAGATACGCAAATCACAAAGAAATATAACAAATTTCACCAAAGGGCAAGCCAACTCGCCAGCTTCATAAAGCAGCACGACTGAAGAGGAGATGGAGAATAAAAAAACAACTGAGGCTATGCTATCAGAAATGATGGAAAGCCTCAGAAATGAAATCAGAAAACAATCCCAGGAGTTCAGAGTGGAAGTCTCCAAGGACATCCAGGAAGCCAAGAAAGAAATGGAAGCAAAAAGGGATACAGTGCAAACCTCCGTCAAAGAAGACCTTAACATCCTGAGAAGTGAAATGCATGAAGAAATAGATTTAAAATACAACTCTTTAAAGGAAGAAATTTCCACGATGAGAGCTGATCTGGCAACCATAAATAGCTCTCTGACATCCATAAACTCCGCACTTGAATCCACAGCACAAAGAATTGACCATATGGAAGCCAGAATTTCTCTCTTGGACGATGATGAAGCCGATAAGAACCAGAAAATTACCACACACCAAGAAACGGTAAAGCTTCAGGGCAGACTAATCCAGGAGCTAGTGGACAAAGACAAGAGATATAATCTGCGCATAATTGGAATAGAAGAAGGAGCCAAATACCAGAGCAGAGGGCTTCAAAATATTCATAATAAAGTGATTGCGGAAAACTTCCCCAATCTCACAAGGGACCCCATCCAGGTAACCGAAGCCTATAGGACACCTGGCAGACCAGATCCTATAAAAGCCACGCCAAGGCACATAATATTCAAGACTTCAGATCTCAAGAATAAAGAGCAAATTTTGAATGCAGCCAAAGTGAAGAAAGAAATTTATTACAATGGGAAGAGGATCCGAATAACAGCAGACCTCTCCACACAAACCTACCACATAGGAAGAGAATGGAAAAACACCATCCAGGTCCTACAAGCCAACAATTGCCAACCTAAAATAAAATATCCAGTGAAGCTGGAGTTCATATTCGAGGGGAAAACCAGATCTTTCCATAGCAAAGAGGATCTAAAGGAGTATGTGAATAAAAAACCAGCCCTACAGCAAATTCTAAGAGGGAACTCCCACCCAACAGAAATCGTACAGGTCACATAGACAGAAACAGAAAGAAACTACAATAGCCAGAGCCCAACAGAAAGAGTAGCTCACTAAAGACAAGAAAAAAAAAGTGAACTGAACACCTGGGGGGGGGGGGAAGGGAAAGGGGGAGAGGGAGGGGGGTATGAGGGACAAGGTAACAAAGAGTACAAGAAATGTATTCAAAGCCTAATGTATGAAACTGTAACCTCTCTGTACATCAGTTTGATAATAAAAATTTGAAGAAAAAAAAAAAAAAGAGGAAAAACAGCCCAACAAGAAAATGGAAGGAGAAAAAACACTCTTATCCTTGATCTCTTTGAATATAAACGGTATAAACTCTCCAATAAAGAGGAGCAGACTGGCAGAATGGATCCGCAAACAAAAAGTTGCCATCTGTTGCCTACAAGAGACCCGTACCTTACAGCAAGGGATAAAAACAGGCTCCAAATGAAAGGATGGAGCAAGATCTTCCAAGCACATGCACCTACCAAAACGGCAGGAGTAGCCATCCTGATCTCAGACAAGCTGGACTTCTCATTAAAATCAACTCAAAAAGACAAAGAAGGTCACTACATTTTAATACAAGGAAAAATCCAGAATCAAGACATCACAGTGATAAATGTATACTCACCGAACAAAAGAGGCCCTACATAAGTCAAGCAAATTCTCACAGAACTACAGAACAAGATAGACCCAAACACAATCATAGAGGGTGATTTTAATACCCCACTCTCTCCAGATCCAACACCCAGAGGATTAGCAGGGGAGCTGAGGACCTAAGTAACACCATATCCCAAGTGGATCTGACAGATCTATACAGAATCTTCTACCCTACAAAGACCCAATACGCCTTCTTCTCAGCAGCCCATGGATCATACTACAAAATAGACCATGTCATAGCCCACACAAAGAACCTCAGCAAATACAAAAGTATTGACGTCGTCCCATGTATTATATCTGACCACAGTGGATTAAAGGTAACCCTCAATAACAACGGTTACGACAGAAGCTATACACATTCTTGGAGGCTAAACCCCACACTGTTATCCAACACTTGGGCCACAGACCAAATTAAAGATGAAAACAACGAATTCATAAGCCACAATGACAATGAAAATACATCACAAAGAAACCTATGGGATACAGCTAAGGCAGTACTGAGGGGCAAGTTCATCGCCCTCAGCATTCACTTTAAAAGAATGGAAACAGAGCAGGTGAATAACCTCACGATGAAACTAAAACAACTGGAGAAACAAGAAATGATTGAATCTAAAATGACTAGGAGGAGAGGTCACTACTGAACAAAATTGCTTCCTCCTGTTTGATCTTTAAATGGCTACTCAAATTATTTATTTCTCATTAAATAAATTAGATTTTCTAATGTCAGTCTCCTAGGTAAAGCTATAAACATTCCATCTAGTAACCATACTCCAGTTTTTTCTAGGAATGGGGGTAAGAAAGGTTGCACAGATCCCAGGCTGTGGTGAGCTGCTTGCAGGTAGCGGCAGCCACGGTCCTGACTCCAGCACACCAGAGGCAGGGTGTGGGGTCGGAGTGGTCAGCAGGCTACGGGCGGTGGAGGTCCCTAGTATCAGGATCAATATGAATGCCGAAGGAAGAATAGAGAAGTCATCGGAGGTCTGTAGCCATTCTTCTGACCTCAACACAGTAGTAAAGAAAACCAAGCAAGCTTGAGTGTAAAGGGAACAGAATAATTTCTTTGGCATGGTCATTTGTCTGTATTTGCTCTTGATCACGATCCTCTGCTAGTTACTATCCCTGAAGTTCCTATCAGAAAATGATGTAATTACCATGGCTTTTACATAAAGATTGAAAAAAAGGCTTTTTTTTTTTTTTTTCCTACATGTGAATACAAGTAACAGACTGAAGTTGATGAGCATGGAATCTGTCTTGCCAAACTTACTGAATGTGTAATTCAGGTATGCTTGTCTCTGAATTACACAATATTTCCAACTTCCTCAGTGTATTTCTGTTTTTTGTCCTTTGTGTGTGTCACATGTGCACGCGCGCAGTTTGTGACCACTAAGCTTCTGCCATATTACCAAGCTGTTACTTAAACTTTACAGAAAAAGTTTAAAATGCAAAGAGAATGGGCCTTGTGTAATAGAAGACTCTTTTCATGCTTCTTACTGTGATGCCAGAAAACAACCAATCCCAAGTGCTTTTGCTGTTTCTTGACATTTTATGCTTGCATTTAAACTTGAAATGTCTTGAGTAGAATGAGACAATCAGTTCAAATCAGAAATGAGAAGTATTATAATTTAATTGCCTTGTTTTGCTGTAGCAATAAAATGACCAAGTGCAATGACTTAATAAAATCATCTTTTAAAAGTTGCTGCTATGAATATTTTTAGCTGTAAAATTTTACCGTTTTGTTCCGACTTGCGTTCAATGACTATTATGTAATGCAGGTGATGTTTTGATCATCTTAACATTCCAGAAAAACCAAAATATATGTATGAGGAATCTCAAAATAATATACTCACTTTTTACAGGTGCTCTTGAAAAAAATCATGCTTCTCCATCAAAAGGAAACATTTATAATAAAAAAGAATTGTTGCCAATAAATAAATAAATAAATATATAAATAAATAAAATGACTAGGAGGAGAGAGATCACAAAGATTAAAGAAGAGATAAGTCTGATTGAAAATAGAAAGACCATTCAACAAATAAATAAGACTAAAAGCTGGTTCTTTGAGAAAGTAAATAAAATTGACAGACCCCTCGCAAGACTTACAAAAAAAAGAAGAGACTCATATACGTAAAATCAGGGACTCCACCAGAAAAATTACAACAAATATACACGATATTCAAACAATCATAAGGATCTATTTCCAGAACCTCTACTCAGTAAAAAACAATAATTTTACAGAAATGGATCAATTCTTAGAGAAGTATAAACTGCCCAAACTGAACCAAGAAGAAATAAATCAACTAAATAAACCAATAACTTACAGTGAGATAAAGGGGGTAATCAAGAACCTCCCAACAAAGAAAAGCCCAGGCCCAGATGGATTCACCAACGAATTCTATAAAACCCTTAGTGAGGAGCTAATACCAATACTCCTCAAACTCTTCCGAGAAATAGAAACAGAGGGAGAAATCCCAAACTCATTCTATGAAGCTAATATCATACTCATTCCCAAACCAGGCAAAGACACAACAAAAAGGAGAACTACAGACCAATATCACTAATGAACACAGATGCAAAGATCCTCAATAAAATATTAGCTAACAGGATCCAGAAACGGATCAAGAAAATTATACATCATGACCAAGTAGGCTTCATCCCACAGTCACAAGGATGGTTCAACATCCGTAAATCAATCAAAGTAATTCACCACATAAACAGAACTAAAATCAAGAATCGCATTGTTATCTCAGTTGATGCCCAAAAAGCCTTTGACAAAATACAACATCCATACTTATTAAAAGCTCTGGAGAGAACAGGAATAGATGGAACATTCCTCAAAACAATAAAAGCCATATACAACAGACCAACTGCTAACATATTAAATGGAGAGAAACTTAAATCATTCCCCCTAAACTCAGGAACAAGACAAGGATGCCCACTCTCCCCACTTCTTTTCAACATAGTGCTGGAATCCCTAGCCATAGCAATAAGGCAAGAGGAGGACATCAAAGGGATCCACATCGGCAAGGAAGAAATCAAGTTATCCCTATTCGCAGACAACATGATCTTATATCTGAAGGACCCAAAAAACTCAGTCCCCAAACTCCTACACCTAATAAACCATTTTGGCAAAGTAGTAGGATACAAAATCAATCCACAAAAGTCAGCATCTCTTCTGTACACCAGCAATGTACAAGCAGAGAAGGTAATTATGGAAACAATTCCATTTACAGTAGCCAAAAAATCAAAAAAAAAGTACCTAGGGATCAACGTGACGGACCTATTTAATGAGAACTATAAAAATCTAATAAGGGAAATCAAAGAAGACACAAGGAGATGGAAAGACCTCCCATGCTCATGGGTAGGCAGAATCAATATAGTGAAAATGGCCATATTGCCCAAATTGTTATACAAATTCAATGCACTCCCCATCAAGATCCCAGCAACATTCTTCACTGAAATAGAGAAAGCAACCCATAAATTCATATGGAACAGCAAAAGACCTAGAATAGCCAAAGCAATTCTAGGCAAAAAAAAAGCAGTGCAGGAGGTATCACAATACCAGACTTCAAGCTCTACTATAGAGCCATCAAAATAAAAACAGCCTGGTGTTGGTATAAAAACAGACCTGAGGACCAATGGAATAGAATTGAAGATCCAGAAATAAAACCGCACTCTTACAGTCAGCTGATATTCGACAAAGGAGCTAAAGACATACAATGGAATAAACATAGCCTCTTCAACTACTGGTGCTGGGAGAACTGGGCAGCCATATGCAGAAAACTCAAAGTAGACCCAAGCCTATCACCATGCACCCAGATCAACTCAAAATGGATCAAGGACCTCAATATTAGACCTGATTCCTTGAAACTACTGAAGGACAGAGTAGGAAAGATGCTAGAACTTATAGGCACAGGAGGGAACTTCCTGAATAGAGTCCCAGGGGCACAACAAATAGGGGAGAGACTCGACAAATGGGACTACTAAAAAATAAAAAGTTTCTGCACAGCTAAGGACATAGCCACCAAAATAGAAAGACAGCCAACCATATGGGAAAGGATCTTTACCAGCACAGCAACAGACAAAGGCCTAGTATCTGTCATCTACAGAGAACTCAAAAAACTAAGCCCCTCCAAGCCCAATAAACCTATTAGGAAATGGGCAAAGGAGCTAAAGAGAGACTTCACAAGAGAAGAGATAAAAATGGCAAAGAAACATATGAAGAAATGTTCAACATCCCTGGTAGGAAAGGAAATGCAAATAAAAACAACCCTGAGATACCACCTCACTCCAGTTAGAATGGCCTATACTCTGAACTCAGGCAACAACAAATGCTGGAGGGGGTGCAGGGAAAGAGGAACCCTGCTCCATTGTTGGTGGGAGTGCAAATTAGTACAACCACTTTGGAGAACAGTATGGAGGTTTCTAAAAAAGCTCAATATAGTCCTACCCTATGACCCAGCCATTCCATTCTAGGCATCTATCCTGAACAGCAGGTCCCAAGATATCAAAAAGACATTTGCACTTCTATGTTTATTGCTGCACAATTCACAATAGCCAACATATGGAAACAACCCAGATGCCCCTCCACAGATGAATGGATCCAAAAAATATGGTACCTATACACAATGGAATACTACATAGCGATTAGGAATGGTGAAATATTGTTATTCGCAGGGAAATGGTCAGAACTTGAACAAATAATGTTGAGCGAGACAAGCCTAGAACACAGAAAACAAAGGGGCATGATCTCCCTGATATATGACTGTTAAGATGGGGTGACGGGGAGACAGTAGTGACCAGGTCTGTGAAACCAAAAACCTCTTGTCAAATGGTATTTCCCACAGGTTTGGGTCAGTGACCCTACAATATGTAACTAAAACCAAACAACTACTCAACATATAAAGGTCAAAATTTGACCTCTCAGTGGATCACAATAGCTCAAAAGCTATGTATGTACGTTCATATAAGACTATTGTCAACATACTGTCTATTGTAGATATTACATTTAAAGACCTACGTGAATTTTCTTTGGCGTAGGCCACGTGGCTACTGTATATGTTCTTGGTACATTGTGTATTGTATATATGTCTACCTGACCTAGGAAAGGGAAAGAAAAACAGGGTGTAAGATAACACAAGAAATGTACATACTGCCCTCCTATGTAACTGTACCCCTTTTGCACAACACCTTGTGAAAAAAAATTTGTTAAATAAACTTTGATTCTGAAACAAACAAACAAACAAAAAGCTAAAGTAGAGCTAGAGCTCAAGTGGTAGAGCGCAAACTAGCCATGAGAGATAAATTCAGGAACGGCATCCAGGCCCTGATTTCAAGCCCCAGAACTGGTACACCAAAAAAGGAATATAACAATTCCATTAAAATGCCTAGACTTAATTCAGATGCCACCAATGAAATTATCTTTGAAGAATTTCCTGAAGACATATATTTCATAGCTCTCTTGGAGGTTTATTTCCATGGTGCCTAATAAAATAATATCTCAGGATTACAATATTCAGTGTTAAGCAAAAGACTTAAAATAAGGGTATTGTATAATTTTTCAAGTCTATTCATAGTAATTTGTGTTTAACAAGAGACGGCAGTAAGTGCCTTCATCATAACTCATGTTCAGTAGCCACTTGTGGCTCTGATTTTTAGTGGTGCAGATTTTTCAAAGGTCAGATAGGAAGCATCATCAGTCCTAGCATAAAAACTGCTTATACATGTCTTCATTCTTGGGCTGGGAATATGGCCTAGTGGCAAGAGTGCTTGCTTTGCATACATGAAGCCCTGGGTTCAATTCCCCAGCACCACATATGCAGAAAACAGCCAGAAGTGGCACTGTGGCTCAAGTGGCAGAGTGCTAGCCTTGAGCAAAAGGAAGCCAGGGACAGTGCTCAGGCCCTGAGTTCAAGGCCCACGACTGGCAAAAATAAATAAATAAATAAACATGTCTTCATTCTTCAGGGAGTCTTAAGCATATATATATTTATACCAATGTATATATCTACATAGATGCATGTAGATATGCATAACTGTGTATAGATATATACATCTTCCTCTTAATTTGGTCTTTAGGCATGTTCATGGCTCCCATGAGTAGCAAGATATACTAGCTTTTAGCTTTACCCTGAGCAAATAAGTTCACTTGCATTTTAAAATTGATTACAATTAATAATTAAAAGTTAATCCCTGCATATCTTTTTAAGGAGTCTTAGTGCTGTACTTGAAACAAAATTTTATGCAAAACAACTCATCTGTAAAGCCATTTTCAGATGAACTTTTTAAAATGATTCATTTAAGTATCTTAAGAATTTCTGGGGCTGGGAATATGGCTTAGTGGGAGAGTGCTCGCCTTGCATGCATGAAGCCCTGGGTTCGATTTCTCAGCACCATGTGAACAGTAAAAGCCAGAAGTGGAGCTGTGGCTCACGTGGTAGAGTGCTAGCCTTGAGCAAAATGAAGCTAGGGACAGTGCTCAGGCCCTGAGTCCACACCCCAGGACTGGCAAAAAAACAAACACACAAGAGTTTCTCTGACTAACCATGGTGTGTGTGTGTGTGTGTGTGTGTGTGTGTGTGTGTATGTGTGTGTGTGTGTGTGTGTGTGTGTGTGTGTGTGTCCATCATCTGTCTTCTGAGCAGCAGCTCTCTTTATTTTGTTACCTGCATTCTTCAGTAATATTAATATACATAATACAGGTCAAATAAGCATTTCAAAGTGAAAATCAAATCTTAAGTTTTAGTGTCATATTGGCACATTTTATATAGGCAATGAAACCATTTGATTTTTAAAAGAAACCACAAAAGTCAAATTTAATCTTTTTCAAAGAAGCATCTTTAGTTTGACAAAGTGTTTTGACCAAATATTCCCAAAAATTTGGAGAACAATTCTTTAAAGAATACCCAAATTAAAGTTCACTGTGGCAGAACACTATGTTATAGAAAATATTATTCTCCTTATCTAAGTACAAATCAGCAACTAAACATGCACATCTTGGCTCAGAATACACATTCCCCATTTACATCCTGATGATTAAATTGTCCAAAAAAATGTCTCCATTCAAATATCATTTCCACCCTGTAAGATCATTTTAAACAAGTACCCTTTCAAAATGATTAAGCAAAACAATAAAAATAGAAGTCATTATCCTAGATTCTTACATGGTCTAGGCATTATGCAAGTATTTATAGCCCTTGATTTTTAAAAACTTCAAAATACTTAAATGTGGACATGAGAAGAATGTTCCTTGTTATTACCATCACTGCAGGTAGTGAAGCTGGAAGAGCCCAGCTTAGTGGTTAGGAGTAGGTTCCATGGACCAGATTACTAGTTCGAGTCTCAGCTCTATCATCTACTGGCAGTGTTCACTGGGCCAAATCCCATTGCTTCGTTGGTCTGTGGGTTCCTGTTAATGTATTAAGTTACTACGTACAAAGCATCTAAAATAATGTCATTTAATGTTCAGTGAATGTTGTATATCACTAATATATTCATTAATATATTAATATATTCAATTATTTCATTTGGTACAAAACTTTTATTAAAGGCTTCATGTTAAAGATGTCTAGTTGGCTGTTAATTCTTATTTTATGACTATGGTTTTAGTTATGCTTGGGTTTACACATCTATGTGTATGATCTATGTTATACACATATAAACTGCATAGTAAATATGTATATATAAATGTACACAGAGGTGGGAAACATGAAAATAAAACAAGCAAAAGATATAACATATAAAATATATAACAAATATTACAGTGAAGAACCTTGTCCTTAGAACTAGCCTTTCATGATGCTAAAGGGAAATGTGCTATTTCAAAAGATCTGTACCTTGTAGTTTATGGTATGAGCCTGAGCTGTTTGCTTTGCTCTTTCTGTTAGTTTAGTATTCCCTGCAACATGTATACATTTAGGAAACAATGCTATTAGCAAGTATAGTCTTCCTTAAGACTTGCCACCTTATTTGTTAATGCAGCTTGGAAGTTTCTTGCTTTCTGGTTGAGAATGTCAGTTTTATGAGGTAGTCAATCAGCACCTTGCCAGGAAATGAAGGTCAGAGGCTTATTTTCTTAAGCATAAGTCATCTTTCCAAGGTAGTTAGCTGGCACATAGCCTTTCTGGCCTTGAGCTTCAGCTAACCACCACTCTTTATTTCCACTTAGATCACAAAATCTAAGTATATGGACTCTTTGGTACTCCTGAAGACTGAGTTCATGGTCACTCCGAGCTTGAAAAGCATGAACTGCATAGAAAATCTAGGCAAAGAAACAAATGATATTATTGGAACTAGAACTTAAAATTATAGAGAACCATAATACAATTTCTGAGCTTTTAGAAGTGATGCTTAAATTCTATCTTGTAAGTCACATTGCATAGCTTTTTCTGGTAGATTTAGTTAGCTATTTACTAGCTATTCCAATAGAAGGGGCTTAAATTGCTCATGCTTCAATGCAATTTGGCAGTTTTTAAATTCACATTTGAAATGGCAAGCCAAGTGCAGGTGCCTCCCACCTGTAATCTCTAGAAGATGATTGCTGAGGATCTTGGTTTGAAGCTAACTGGGCAGGAAAGTACATAACATTATTATCTCGGATTACCCACCGAAAATCTAGAAGTAGAGCTGTGGCTTAAGTGGTAAAGTGCCAGCATTGAGTTAAAAAGTCAAGGGACAGTTCCCAGGCCCTGAGTTCAAGACCCAGTACTGATATACACTCACACGCAAATATATTTAATGTTAATTCCTCTTGAAACAATATCATCTTTAAGAATCTTCTTTGCAAAATAAATACTTTTAGATACTTTTGCACAGCAATATTACTGTAATACCTGTATGTGTGGTAAAAAAGGGGAGTGATGTAGGAATACACTTAAAGGCTTAGCAAGAGAAATAAATTGTAAGACACTCAAACTAAGGAAATTTATAGTCATTAAAATGGAGATTTCTAATATTTATCACATAGAAGGGGCTTATAGTTAAATAGTAAACAAAAAAGTATAAAATCAGGTGAGCAATAGAGGCCCAAAATTCCTAAGTAATTTCTTTGGATTGGGGGATGATAGGTAATTTTTATTGTTACTTCTTTCTTCCTTTATTTTTCAAACTCTAATAATCATGTTATACTAAATTTATAACTTTAAAAATGAATTAAGTGATCTAGAAGAAAATAACAAAACATTTTGTACATGATTGAAAGATGTATTCTTACAAGAACAATTCATAATTGTTTGATGCATTAGAGGCCCTAAAACAAGTATTTATTTCATCTTCCAGAAAAATCATTATATTCATAATAAAAGCAGTCTAAAACTAAGCAATTGTCTAACATTGATATATTTGTTTGTTTAATCAAAGTATAAAGAATCCACTAAATGCTAGATATTATTTCATCACAATCTTAAAGTTTAGCTAATAAGAAATGTCAACAAGAGGAGTAGTATGTCATTCGCCAGTTCACAAAGACAAAACAAATGTAATAAAAAGCATACAAATTCACTTCCACAATTGAGGGCTAATACATAAAGGAGTCTGTGGTGAATTAGGTAATATCTTTGAACAGGAAAAGAGACTGGACAGTGTAGAGAAAGGACGATGTTGTAGCTTGGATTGTTAACTCTTGAACTGAGATTTAAATTTCTGAAAAACCACAATTCCATTGATTGTTTTTGAAATTAGCATCAGGTGCTCCTCAAGGAACGGAACCTAATTCCTCAGGTGATGGTGGGACCTTTGAGCTGAGACTTGGAGAAGAAATATAATTTTAATAATAGGTTTAGTTAATATGGGTAGAAGAGCTCTAACTACAAATCCTGTACTTGACCCATTTCTAATAATGCTTCAGGAACCAAATTCTGGCTCCAGCAAGGATATGTACAGTGTGTTCTTATAGAAGGAGTCTGGAGATTTTAATATATTGCTACTGTTTTTCATTTTGTTTTGTGTTTTTAGTTTGGTAAGTGAGAACTGAACAGATACATAAGAGTGAGGTAGAAGGTCTGGTTTATAAAAGCATCCAAGGGCTGGGGATATAGCCTAGTGGCAAGAGTGCCTGCCTCGGATACACGAGGCCCTAGGTTCGATTCCCCAGCACCACATATACAGAAAACGGCCAGAAGCGGCGCTGTGGCTCAAGTGGCAGAGTGCTAGCCTTGAGCGGGAAGAAGCCAGGGACAGTGCTCAGGCCCTGAGTCCAAGGCCCAGGACTGGCCAAAAAAAAACAAAAAAAAGCATCCAAAATGATCAAGATACACATACTCATAAGTTGACGCGTTGACTTGAAATCCCTTTGTATGTTTTTAATTAAAACATAAAAACATTCAAAAGTGTGTAATCTGATAGATCCTATATTAGTAGTTACTAAGCATATTTTGCAATTCATAAAAATAAAAAATGCATATGCTTTACCAATGCAGCTATAGGCTTCATAGCAGCATGAATTAGCTACCAATATCCCATGCCTAAGTATCTGTGGTAGTTTTTCATTTTGACACAAATTCTATCAAATGGACTATAAGATCTTCAACTTAGATCTATTTGCTAAAAATTTTAGTATTTATATATTTTAAACATTAATTATGGATTCTCAAGAAAAATAAAATTAGAATAAAAATTACAGTATATAATTTCAGTACTTTAGATAATCATGGTCCAAAATTTATAGTGTTAGAACTTTTTCCAGTTTTATATAGCTTACATTAAGTGGAGGCATATATTATATACTCAAAATGGAAACAAGTCTACACAAATGCAGATTTGAGATCTTAGTCTTTTGAATCATTTTTATTTTTACTAATCTTTAGATGTTTCCAACCTGTCATGTATTTAAGAGCTGAAATATTTCTCATTAATTTCAATATTTTAATTGTCTTAGGGTGGGTGTTTCAAACTTTAAATGTTGTTTGGTTCAAATTCATTAATTGAAACATTAACTAATACCACAATCATATAACCCTTTCCCCTTGTCACTTAATACACTATGTTTTATTCGTAGCTTCTTTGTACTTAGTAAACCTCTGGCTTATTTTTAAAATTAGTATGAATATAATGTATCTCCTCTCAGCATTTCCTTTTATAAAAGATGACACTGTGTTATTGATTCATGCCCAATTTATGACTCATTGTATTGAAACAACTGTATCTGCAGTACTTTTGCCAGGCCTGCATTCTGTATTCTATCATTATACATTTGATTTTCTTCCTATGGTGAGACACATTAATGTCTTCAGTACATCTCATTCTGATTTTATTCTAACTGTCAATTTAGCAACAAAATTCATTGTATACTTCAATCTTTCTAAAACTAAAATGCAACAAAATTAACATTTATAGTATTATATCATAGCTCCAAAGTCAAATGATTCTATTTCATGAAAAATATCAAGCTTCCATATTCTTCATATTTTGGGAGCAATAGGGAAAAGAAGGGGAAAATGTATTTTGTTAGACAAGAAGTTTTCATCAAGAAATAATTTTAAGTAAAAGTAAGAAAAAGGAAAAAAATATCAGAAGACACTACCTAAATGCTATATTCTATTTTCTTCCTCCCTCCCTTCCTTCCTTCCCACCAACCTGAAGTTATAATAAAAATGGAGTTATAGCATATATAAATCTTCTCCAGAATATTATACTTCAGAATATTTTAAAAATTCTTTCATAACAACAAATAGTTTTATAAAGCTTCATTTTAAAGATTTACATAAATACATCTATGACACACCCTGTCAAATTTTTTAAATGCCTTGTAAATGATGCCATACTAGACATGTAGTGTCATAACAATAGTACTTGAATAACATAAAGGACTAGACCATGAACTTAGCAAAGAGTAGCAGAGCAACTAATTTGTTGCAAATATTCTGCTTTTAATATTAGAAACAGAAAGAGTACTGGTTTTCAGATATTGAACTGCCTTGTAAACCTGGGTTTTAGCCATGGTTTAGCCTCGTCTTTTGCAAAGTGCCAAGGATAGCATTCTACTTGACAATCATGACTGTCAGATACGGTGAAATTTTTTGCATTTTATGACAGGATTGAACCAGTAGTGTTTGCATTGGTGCAATGAGGAAGAAAAGGGAACACTGAGAGTTTCAGCATATTGGATGTGGTGTCATACAAGAGGTTAAAAGTAGCAAATCACTAGGTAGTCTAAGAATATGCTGCTTTCAGAAAGCAGAGACAATTTCCTACCTACTACTGGTGACCACAATTTTTTCAGTATTGAACTGCTTTTCTGCAAGAGTGGAATGTAGAAAGACTATGTTAAGTTTTTAAGTACATGAGACAGGGTAGTAACAATGTAGCTACTATTGTGTGCCAGGTATTTTGCATACATGTCTATCTTTAATTCACACATCAACTCCACAATGTAAGAATGATTGAGTTCTGTTTTATATGAGGAAACAGGTACAAAGATTTAAATGTTTTTGTGAAAGAGTCCACAGAGCGTACACACTAATAGAGATGGGTCTCTGAGATGTCAAAGTTGGCATTTTCTTACATTACAACGTGTGGTTAGAGATTTGTCTTTTGATCAGCCAAGCATTTTTACATCAAGGTTCTGATTCTTACCTGTTCATCAACCTCTTGGAAACTGTCACCATCAATGCCATTTGTCTCTAACTTTCCACCAGTGCCACTCAGGGATGAGCTGCTGTCACTTGCGCTGCCCTCTGGTGTGCCCGTGACGCTGTCAGTAGCTGGCCGTGAAGACACAAAGAGGCTGATGTTGTCAAAATCCTCATCACAGAACCTATTCTCAGCATCCACCTTCTGCACTTTAGCTGGATTGTAGGGTTTTAGGAAGGAGGAATACACATATCCTTTGACAACTGGGGAAGAAATAAAAAAAAGTAACAAGATTCAAGGTCATGTGTGCACTTTCTCAAAACAGAGTTTTATAAAAGCATGCAGAGACCTGGGGCGGGGGCGAGGGGGTGGAAATCTCAGTTCCATGAGGGAGAAAAGTAAATGCTTACGTCCTGTGTCAACAAGCCACCTGCTGGTACTCCCCAGAGGGTCTTTCTGTTCCAGCACTGCCACCAACTCTCCTTCCAGAAGATTGATGTCAAATTCCTGTGTGGCATTGCACTTGCGCTTGGCTTGGTAGAGATCCTCCGTGCCGTATGTAGACTGAAGTTTGCAGCGGTGAATGTCAGTTTGGCGTGGCACTTCTGGCTGGGGAGAGTGTTGGAGTTTTGTTTAGATGGATGCATAATCGAGTCATCATTAAATTGGTAAATATTTCTTCTCTGAAGATCTCTTTTAATTTCGAACTTGCATGCTGATTGACTTTAGGGTTAAGATTTAGATGGGGCTAAGACTGTTTTTAAAAAGTAAAGAGAAACCTTAGCAGAGTCATTCAGTGAAAAATTCCCTGGTAAGCACATGAGGGCAGTGTTGTCGAAAAGAAAGAAAATTGAACTGAGAATAAGAAGAAGTTCTAATCTCTCTTGAATGGTAAGCAACATTTTAATTCTTTGCTATTTTTAGATAATCCCATACATACTAAGCATTTGAAAAGTATTTAATTCAGTAAATAGATTTATGTAAATTTAGCACATATACATGTCTTCTTTTAGGAAATATTACATAATTAGGCTGTAACCAAGAAGTATAGACCCTTTGTAAGCTCTAGCATCAAGTAACTTTTAAACATAGCATTGCCTCTGGAATCCAGGATACTTTACCCTATGTATGAAAGGGTATGAATTATCTCTTGAATAAAATTTCCAGCCAACAAATTATTGAGTCCTACCTTGTCTCAAGCATCATTTTTGGAATGTTAGGAATGCCTCACGTACAAAACAGAGACCAAAGCGTGGTGCCAAGTGCCAGTGGCTCATGTCTGTAATCCTAGCTACCCAGGAGATTGAGATCTGAGGTTTGGAGCCAGGCCCAGGAGACAAATGCAAGAGATCCCTCTCTGCAATCAACCAATAGAAAGTGAGAAGTGGCAAAGCACCAGCCCCACGTCAAAATACCACTTGGTATCGCTCAAGTGGTAGAGCACCAACCTTGTGTGAAAAGAACCTAGTGAGAGCACAAGTCCCTTAGTTCAAGCCCCAGTACTACTGAAAATATTTTTAAATACATAAGCAAACGATAGGATAGTAGAATGAAATAAGTGATATGAAAAATAATATAGTGTGATGATTTAGACTAGGTAGAGCAAAGTGATGGTTACCATTGTCACAAATGCTGCTAAACTCACCAGAATCTGCATAGGCTTTTTCTTTTCAAAACTAAGTTTCCTCTCAATAAAGGTGGCACTGTTGTCCTTCACAAAATTCAGAGTGTGAACTTCTTCCAGTACTCGATTTTGGATCTCAGAGATGCTTGAGACCAAGAGTGGCACCTGGAATACAAATGATAGGCATTGCTTCTAGACAACTAGATAATGATATTCTGTATTAATTTAATAAAACTACTAAGATCACCTGAGAGAATGTCCAATAGTGCCAAGATAAAAAAAAAAAAACTAGGGCATCTAAAATCTCAATATAAAGAAATATTTTTTGTCTCTAGGATCCCTACAAGAAGGACACAGATATTTTTTAATTTTTCAACATAAATAAAAGAATACCAAGATTGGAAAAATAGCAATAAAGTCTTGGAGAAAAGACAGAAGAATTGATGGCAATGAGTACCTTCGGCCTTTACTTCTCAAACCATAGATTCTTTAACATACTTCTCATCAAGAGGGGAGTCTAGGTTCCTTACTTTCAAAACTAGATAGACTTTATGGTTCTTTCATTTGAAGGGCTAAGGCATTGGGAATCCAATCTAGGACATCACACATTTAATACATGCACTCTACCACTAAGCCCTCTTCAGTTCAAGGTAAGCCTTCATGCTGGCCTCGATGAATAAATAGAAAGTAGAAGTACAGAAAATCATGGTGAGGTTGTGTCTGACTTTTCAAATGAGGCTACAAAAGACCACAGTTACAGCTAGCTAGACCACATAGTTACTAGCTCGCTCTGGAGGCCTTTAGTCATGGTAGAAAGCAGTCCAGCAGCACTGTGGCACCATGAAAGAAGACCATATTAAAAGATCCCAAAAGGAGATTTTCAAAGCCCTTCTGCTTAACTGTTCCATGGTCATCTCACCACCAATTTCACATGCACCTGTGAAATCTAGAGATTGTTCTACTCCCAATGCTTATCTGACTATAGCCTCACAAGAAACCTGGAGAATGTCTTGAGCTCAGTGAATCTGTGGAGCTATGAAAGATAAGAACACTGATAACTATACTACTATGTTTAGTGTAATTTAGTTAGATCCCCAGATTCTTAATCCATTTCAGTTGAGGTTGGATGATTGTCTCTTTCCTACATTGGCATAAAATGGACTTTCCTTCTCTATAAATGATAAAACAGAATCCCTAGAATAAGAGACCATAGGTACAAATCTGGGTAGGGAACCCATATTGGGAAGAGAATAATTAAAGACATGGATATACATTGACTCTAAAACTCCCACTGACAACTGTAGTGGTCAGATTATTGCCCTTCAGACAGAAAACTTGAAGAATTGTCTTTGGATGTCTTAACAAGGTAAATAGAAAAGACCTAAAGATGCAATTATCAGATTGTACCCAAACAAAATGCCAGATTAGTCAACCAAGTACTCGGACTTATAACTTATAATTCTTATCTATATGCTCAATTCAATTCTTTCAATTGTTCCCTAATGCTTCTTCAGTGGTGAACAAAACAAAACAAAACAAAACAAAACTAGTCTTACTAGGCATGCCTTTAGCATGAGGGAATCTGATTTTTTTTAAGAAGCAACTTGTATCAATTTAAAAAAAAAGCAGAGGTCTTGAATATTGGAACTATAACTGTAACAAATCACAAATGGGTTCGATGTTAAAGTAGGAAATTTCATAAGAAATAGGGCAAAATGATAATGAAGTTGAAAGTAAGTAGGAAAGGTTAACAAAATTAGCATTACAATACAGGAAGTACAGAAATATAATAAAGACAGTAGAGCCATTAATGAAATATTGCTTAAAAGTACATAGAAGCAGAGGGCATAAAATTTCAAGTTAAAATGATCCCACCAAGCATCAAACACAACAATATACCCAATATTCAAATTTTAGACTAGTGAAGGCAAAAAGAAAATTGCATGAGCATCCAGAGATACATTTAGAAAAGTAAAAGCAAGAACCAAGAATCAGATGGGCTTCAGAGTTCTCAAGAGGAACAGTGAAAGTTCGAATACAATGGAAAAGTCTCTCAAATTCAGAGATCAACTTCTACATCCAGCCAAACTATTAAGTCAGTGTAGTAATAGCATAATAATATTTTCTGATACTCAAGAAATATAGATCTTCCATTATTCTTTCTCAAGGAGCTGCTCACAAATATGTCTTCACCAAAATTAAAAGGAAACAAATAATGTACTATTATTATGCTCACTTTAATCATATGAGAAAATGGAGATACAGAAAGATAAATGATATTTTCCCAATGCAATATGGTGGTGTTCTCCAATCAATATTCAATTCTGCCTTTAAGAACTAGAGACAGGAGCCGGGTACCAGTGGCTCATGCCTGTAATACTAGCTACCCAGGAGGCTGATGATTGGAGTTCAAAGCCAGCCCAGACAGGAAGTTCTATGCAACTCTTATCTCAAAGAAACTATTTAGAAAAAGGCAGAAGTGGTGCTGTGGCTCAAAGAGTAGAGCACCAGCCTTGAGCACAAAGAGGCTCAGGGACAAAGTCCAGGCCCACAGTTTAAGCCCCAGGACCAGCAAACAACAACAACAAACCTACAAAGAGTTACATGAGATGCGACTTTTAGGAAAACTGTGTGAAGGGTATACAAGACCTCCAGATTACTTTTTACAACTTCTTGTGAATCTATAATTACCTTTAAAAAAAAGTTTTAAAGGTTAACCTTTAAGGCTCAAAAACAAAAAGTATATAAACTATATAATGGAATCATTTTAATAATAAAGTTCTTCAAACTGTTTTTAAACCTTAGTATATTAGTGATTTCTCAGAAACAATCTCTTTGCTCTTCTTCTACTATGAACTATAATGAAAAAGTTTTAGATCATCTAAATCAGAAAACACACTTAAAAAATTCGAAGTAGTGATCAAGTAGTTGAAGACCCTTTGTCTGGCTTTATTAACCTACATATGCACAAAGCCACACATGTACACAGCTTCTTTCACATGAACCTTGGGAGGCCTCAGCGTGGTGCTGTGCTTACCTGCACATCTGTGGAGTACGCTCTCTGTGCCCTGAGCATCAGGTCCCTGAGGAGGGTGATGAAACTACACAGGCAATTCAGCAGAATCTGCCGAGCAGCCTGGTTGAATGGCTGGAGCTCTTCTACAAGCTGGGCGTTGAGGGCCTCGTACTCCTTTTTGGCCAAATCTGACTCATCTCCCGCTGCCCGCTGCAGGAAGCTATTGTAGTCTAGCAGCTTGTCGTAGCGTTTCTGGATGAGCTTCTGAGGCCCTGGGAATAAGGACAGCAGGGCTGTCAGGGGCATGAGGACGTGCCTGTGCAAGAGAGCTGCCTACCAAAAGAAAGAACAATCCTATTACAGACAGCAGAACACTCATTCCCTGACCAGCTTAGTAGGCTAAGCTCTTCTCTGCAGAACCCAGAAGAAACAGGAAAACACCCAACTTAGAGAGGATCTGGTCCTTTGAGGGCCTAGCTAAGCCTATTCAAGGACTCTAGACAGACTCCAACACTAAAACTGATGAGCAGGAAGAGCAATGTGTAAGTTACAGTCTCCTCACTCAAACCATAACTTTGCCTTTCTTTTCATAGCCAATGTTTTTGTCATTGGGGCCATCTCTTTCAACACTTGTCCCTTTCCCTTCTTTCTAATTCCACAGCCCAAACTGAGCTCTTCTACTATGTAGAGGTGGAGGGTAATCTCCAGCCTTTGATTTTTCAAGACTAAATAGACTCATCACGGGACTACTACTGTTTGTTGACAGCAACAAATAGTTGGCTGAATTTTCTTGCTCTCACTTCAGTCCCAAATCCTTGATTACTCCAGGGTTTATGTGGGAAGGGAAAGTATCCCTATTCATATTATAATCCCTTGATATATGCATTCTCTGTGTACATTGAAGGATTCAGTTGATGCTGATGCTGTATCTTGAAGTGTTACATTCTTACATCTAAATTATTGGAAATAAATTTAGTGTTAACACCTAACTCAATGTCAGTAGTTGACCAGCCTATGTTAAATTTCATCTCCTTGTCTTTCCCCCTATATTCTGAAATGAACTAATATATTTGTCTATTGCCTGGCTTTACCCTTTATCATATATGCTTGAGTTACATGATTAGAGTAATTTGGAAGTAGTTTCTCTTTTTGATAGAACTCAGAGATAACTCAGGAAATCAACATCTGAGCAGCAGCCTGTATTAATTAACTTAAATGGCATCTGGTAACTTGGTCTCAACTCATCCAGAAGAGAAGGAAATCAATCTCTTATTGGCACTAGCAATAGCCAACACAGATTAGATTTGATGTCTAGTTTATGAAATAATCAATATACAGCTGCACACTGCTTAATGAGAACTTTAAGCAAAAAAAAAAACCTGTTTACTGTGTCTGGGACAAACTATTGTGCTTGTGACTTGACTGGATTCTACAGGCAATGCAATCACAATATTATGTATAACTACTATATATAACATGTTATGATGTACTGTATATATCATTATATATTAGTATATCTATACACACACTCATCCAGTGACTCACAGAAACTGATTTGCTAATACATACATATCATGTTGAGAAGAAATGAGCAGATTTTATTTAAAAATAAATAGAATGTTATTCATAGACAAAAATTCATAACCTACCTCATAAGCAAATTTGTAGATTTTATTCATAGATTTAAAAAACAACTGCTCTGCCTTTAAATCAATTTTCCATTTTTAAAGAAAGTTCAATATCTGTTATCAATAAAATGTTAGTTTTATATTGAACTTTTTGATACCATAATTTAGCCTAATTAGTCATGTTATGATTTTGTCAACGTTTGAAGCTTTCTTTCTAAGACAGAAGCTATATAGCATGTGCTCAGAAGGTGCTCAACAAATAATTATTGACTTAATGAATTTGAATTAACCTACAGAGCAAAAGCTAAGGACTTTTCTCAAATGTAATTAGACTAAAAATACATTGAATGCATTTTCCATTAGACCTATGGCTTAAAAATGTTTGTTCTTTTATCCGTTCATCTAACCATCTATCTATGAATGACCTAGTCCTCTTGCAACCTGACTTCCCATTTCACAATGTAAGAAAAGCAAGAGGTTTCGGAGTGCTTTTTCTAGTATGCTGGGACTGAGTCGTTTGCTAAGGTGTGTAATATGTGGAGCTGTTCATTGATTGTCTCAATAACTTGAAATGGGGACACCTTACTGAGGTTTTGAGCCTGATAGTCTAGCACTGCTAAACACCTGCCAATACAAGGGCCATCCATGAAGACGTAACTGACCCTAAATGCCAATTCATGCAGACACAAAACTGCCATTTACATCTTGATGGAGGAGTCTCCTAACATTCCATATAACACATGAAATGCTACTATTAAATGACAATACCTATAGTAAAATAAGACTCTAAATGAAAGTTAATGTTAAATAGGTTAGCTTACTACCCAAATATTTTGACTTGAGAATGTTTTTTATGGCTTCCAACTTATATTTAACAGAAGTCATGGATAACAAACATTTTATCATGGAACAGAGGTATTTGTCACATAAAAGTCCTTTCTCAATAGGAAGCCTTTGCTAGACAACAAGCACTTGCTAACAAGAGTTCTATGCTCAGAAACAACCTGTGCTCTTTAAGTAAGGACTCATGATATACCAGAGACTCCTTTAAGACAATCATACTTTCCAACTTAGTAAATCCCCAATGTATTACACACAGACTTAATCTCAGGATTGTTCCTAAAAGTTGTCAGGCTCCAACTACTGGGAACACAGTCTATGGTTGTCTTAAATTTCAAAGATGATAAGTCTTCACTAGCTCATTTTTAAAATACTTTAAATCTTATTTAAAATTTTAAGAATTCCCCTTTTAAACACTAATGAGGAGAATGATGGAAGGATGATATTGATCATGATACACTGTACTCATAATCTGACTTGTTGAATTGAAACCCTTTGTGATACTATTTAAAGTCTCCTCATCTTGACATTAGTGTTTGCTTTAGGCTATACTCCAGGAAAACAACGAAAAGCAGCTTTCATAAAATCCCATGACTTAATCTGTAAGCATCTGTAAATAACTTACAAAGTCCTGACAAGGATTTAGGGCATTCTTTGGGGTCTCTGAGGAGTTCCTCTCCTCCTCCTCATCTTTGTTGTATGAAATCTCTTGGAGCTGTGTCACACTCTGAAGAGCAAAGGGCACAGCATCCTGCAACCAAACAACAAAGTTAGAAAACGGGCACGTTTTGAAGATAGTATTAATTAATTAAACATATCCTGAAGGCAAATTTCATCATCTAACCCTCCATTTCACTGAAAGACAAAAAGGGGAAAAAAGAGCTACAAAAATGTTTGCGTACAATCAGGCTATTTGGAAGAATCTAATTCTTTCTTGCCCCAAATTACTTTCTCAAAATCTTCATGAAACTTGCTTTGGTTAAGAGTTTCAACATACGGTGTGAAATTACACTTTTTTCTTTTGTTTTTCTTCCCAATGGCTTTACCCCTGTTGGCACTGTATTTGGTTTTGATACCCTGGGTAATATATATATATATATATATATATATATATATATATATATACACATATACATATATACACATATTTATGTGAACTAAGGAAGAGAAGGCAAACATCAAAATGCTGAGACAAAGGGTAAAAGACGAAGCAATGTAACAGCAATACTTACAAGACAATATACTGTAAATCAATTGTATAACTTGGGTGGGAGAGAGAATAGGGAAGAGGGAAGTTGGGAGAAAAATGAGAGAGGAGGTAACAGGTTTAGCAAGAAATGTACTCACTGCCTTACCCATGTAATTGTAATCCCTCTGTACATCACCTTGATAATTAAAATTTTTTTTTAATTAAAAAAGAGAAAGCTCTGTCCAATCCTCTCATTGTCCATTCTTTAGCATTCAGTTCCTCTTCCTTATTTGAGAAATCACTCATTTTGATTTAATTACCAGTTTTCCGTAGTGAGTGTAAGATTCTCTTTAACAGAAAATGCTTACATTTTTTTTTCTGTGGACTCAATCAGTGAAAATAAAAGACCTTCCAGGAAATGTTCCTAAGAGGTAATTTCTCCTTGAAAGGTACATTAAGGACACGTTCCCACTGCCAGCTGCATGCTATAACTATGTTTGGGATTTTTTTTTTTAATGGAAGCAGAGCTTTAGGAAAAGATTAGAAAACTTGATTCTAAAAATCAGGCTTTGTGTCAGATCATAAAATGACCAGAAATGCAGCCAAATGGTTGCCTGTCCTCACAGAAAATGAAATCTTGTCTCCAAATCAATGTGCTGTCGTCTTAATCCACTGTTGGTATGACATTTTTCCTAAGTGTGCAAGCATCTAGTCCTGAAATCAGATATCCAAGAGAAAAAAACTCTGAAACAGGAGCTCATAGATTACCCAATTTACATGGAGCTTTGTTACTATTTCATGTCTCATAATCATGGCCTTTGTGAAGATGTCATTAAGAACAATGTGTCCTCAGGAAGGCCCATAAAAACAAACAAACAAAAGAACCTCCTGACATTTTTGTGTGGTTCCCCCCCCCCAGGTATTTTATTTTTATTTATTTGTTTATTTTTGTTAAATTTTTATTGTCAAACTGAGGTAGAGAGAGGTTACACTTTCATACATTAGGCATTGGATCCATTTCTTGTACTGTTTGTTACCTCCTCCCTCATTCCCCCCCCTCCCCTCTTCCCTTTCCCCCCATGAGTTGTTCAGTTCATTTTTTATTTTTTTTACTGAAAACAATTGTATTGGGCTCCAATTGATTTGCTGAAATTGGTGATAAAGAGGGTTATAACAACCTCCAAAGAGAGTGGAAACTTACAGGTGTTTTTGTCTTGTAACATGATTGTGTGAGAGAATTTATTGTGGTTTTGTATTTGTATTGTGATTTTGTCTTGCGATTTTCCTTTATGTTGATTTTCTACTGATTTTAGTTACTAGAAAGATATATTAGTAAAACTAGACAAATAAATATAATTTCTGCCTCACATGCAACTTTGTGAATGAATTCACCCTTATTATATAAAAAAACAGGCTAGTGGTTCATATGACAATCATCTGAGAAAAAGTCCTACTGTATGGTGATTTGGATTGTGGGTAGAGTAGAAAAGGTAGGGTAGGGGTGCGGGGAAAGAGCAAAACCCACTTACACTGGCTTCCTTCACCTGCGTTCTTCAGAATTTCAAATTTGATATAGTAAGTTTCATCATATAAATGAATGAAAGATCACATTTTATAATGATTATGGAAACCAACGCATTCTTGTAGAAACATTGAAAATAGTGTGTCTCACCTACCTGTATGTGCTGAAGACAAAACGAAATGTTCTTCATACAGTGCCTCACTGTCTTCTCTAAAGCTCTAAATAGCTTTTCTTCTCTGTTAAAGGTACTATCTTTTACCTACAATATACACATTACATGTATTCATGATTCAAATGAATTTGGTCTTTAAAAAATAGTACAGAATATACTGGCCCAGCACACTGCAAAAACTACACCTGGTTGATATGAAAATCTCCACATAACACAGTATTTTCTAAAGACATGACAAACTTCCATTCAATTACTATTGCAAAGCTGTTTTATGTCATGCAACTTAATTTGCTGTTGCTCATTTTCACAGTGGCACCTAAGTCACAGTAGCTGTAGGATCATAAAACTTTTCTCTACACTTTTAATTTTATTATTATTTATTATTATTATTATTATTATTATTTTGTCAGTCATGGGGCTTGAACTCTGGACCTGGGCACTATTGAGCTCTTCAGCTCAAGGCTAGCAATCTACCACTTGAGCCACAGAGCCACTTCTGGTTTTCTGATGGTTAGTTGGAGATGAGTCACATGGACTTTCCTGCCTGGGCTGGCTTTGAACCTTTATCTTCACATCTCAGCCTCCTGAGTAACTAGGATTGTAAGCATGAGCCACCAGCGCCTGGCACCATATTTTTTAAAAATAGCATATATCATGTATGTACTTAATTTATATTAACTTGCAGATTTTTAAAATAGCAAAACTTAATCAACTAAGTAGAACATATTGTTTTTTCTCATATGAATCATTCCAATATATTTTCTTAAGTCCATAGTTAAAGAAATATAACTATTCAATTTGATATGGCTATATGAAGTTTGAATAATGATATGTAGTCTTAGTTCTTCCATTGGGAACAATCATCAGAGTTGGGATAGGGGTCACATAGGATTAGTCACATTTTTTGCCATTTTACATGTGATACTCGCATTCAGATAAATGTGGCTTTTATATGTTTGGGGCATTTTTTTTTTAGAAGAAAGGCATACTGAAGTTGAAGTTAAACATTTCTTCTTAGCAACCAAAATGGTCATAAGACAAGCTCACCAGCCTGGTGCTGGACATGCCTGTGTGGACATGTAAACGAATACTCATGGAATAGTTTAGTTTGACACTGATGATATTTGTAGTTGATTTAGGCTCTAAATTTCACACAGTGAACCTTAGAACCTAAGGGATCATAATAATAACATTTTATTTAATTTTAAACCTCCTTCGAATTGTTTATCTAGAAAACTCATGATGAAACAAGCTGCAAAGTTCTTTGTAATCCACAAAACATTCAGTCTTAGGATCTCCATGCTCCAACTCAATCTGATATGGAAAACAGCGTTCTGGGACTGATTATTGTCACTGAAGTTTCCAGGGAGCCCTCCTCAGATATCTTACTTCGTATGTATTGTCAAGGAGCCAAGTGAATCTAATGTGGGACGTGCAAAGATTGCACTGTGAGAAACAGTGCCCAAGGATACCTCCCAATAACCAAGTCTTCCTCATGTGGCTCTGCTGAAATAATCCATTGTCCTTTTTCTACCTCATAAGATTTTGTTTATTTTTAAGAAGTAGCATCAATGTCATCTCTTCTGTGAATTCCCCCCCCACCCCCACTGCTATTCCTTCTACAGAAGAAAATTAATTTCTCCCTCCTATGTGCACTTATAACCCTAATTCATTATTTAAGCAATTCTCTCTACTGGATCAATTCCAAGTATTGAAGATTAGATATTTTTGTTTTAATAATAGTATCTAACATTTATTAAACACTAATTATGTTTCAGATACTGTGCCAAAACCTTTCTTTCACTTGCTCATTTTAATTTTCATATAACCATGGGGTATGTATGATTCATTTCTCTTTACAGATAAAGAAACAGAAGCTTTGGAAGGGCACAGGTTTTGTTAATATTCCACTGTTTTTTGTTGTTATTGGTGTGTGTGTGTGTGGGTGTGTGTGTGTGTTGCCAGTCCTGGGGCTTGAACTGAGGGCCTGAGCACTATCCCTGGCTTCTTTTTGCTCAAACCTAGCATTCTACCTCTTGAGCTACTTCGTTTTTTTCTGTTTATGTGGAGCTGAGGAATCGAACCCAGGGCTTTATGCACGGTAGGCAAGCACTCTACCGCTAATCCACATTCCCAGCCCGTGTGTGTGTGTGTGTGTGTGTGTGTGTGTGTGTGTTTTACACTAATAAACCTTGCACCTCTGGGTTAAGTTGAACACATGATGCCCTTCTAGAAATCACATTTCCCAGACTCCTTGCAGCTAGACCTGTCCTTGGAACTGGGTTGGGGTAGACAGGAGGTGAGGAAAGTGTAATTTCTAAGTCTTGGCCTGTAACAATTTCTTTGAGATTTGAATGAAGATACGGCAATGCTCAAGCATCAACCAGGCAGATGAAAACACTGTGTTTGAGAAAAGCATTGCAAAAAGGGGAACTGTGTTTCTGAAGGCTCTTAGGAAGCAGAGCCCATCTGCTCCCATCTTAAAGGTTATTAGAGAGAAAAATAAATGGCATCCCAATTTAAACTATTATGCTTTGGCATCTCTTTGTGATAGATGCATGGTCTTTGCCCTAATGGGTCAGGGGTCTTTAAAGAAATACCTGCATTAATAGAAAGAATCAGGATTCAAACCAAGCAGCTGGAATTCAGAACTTAGCATGCTCAGTTTTGAATTTCTAATCTCTCACTCTGCTCTGTACCTGAGAGTTCAATACATGTATGATGAATTGAACAGAATCTTCCTCTTAGGTAATAGCTTTATACCCTAACTCTACCAATATTTCACCTGAGCTGCTGACAAGTGCAAAATTGATTGATTTGAGATTTATCTCTTCTCCAGTCCAGCCTATGCAGCTGATTTTCTGATTAACTGTGAAATGCTTCATTGCTGACAGGACATCCTCTAAAAAGATTAAGGGGAAAATCTAATTAATATCCCTTCAGGCTCCTTTAACTACAATTCACTTTTTGTTCACAATTGAAAAGTATAAGAAGTTGATAAATGTGATAAAAATATATAACGGCTTACACAAGAGCACGTCCCAAATTAGAAGCTGCTTATTTTATTCAACAGCATTATCTTGAGTCAGAAGCAAAGATTTTGGAAGAGAATTATTTGAACTCTCTGTATATTAGCCAACAGGAAATACAATCTCTTTTAAAATTAATTCTCGATTTTATTTTATTACTGTAGCCTTTAGTAGAAATATCCTGATTTTCCATTCTCTGACCTACATCATACAAGATAAATGTCCCTAAGTTTTCACATTATATTTCTATGCTAAATCTCTTCTATTCTATGGATCTAGTGAACCCTAGAAAGTTATAAGGAAATGAACACAAGAATGATATCTACTATAGGTCCCAAGAATGTCCATGCTAACATTTGTATGGAAAATAATGCCACCACAAGAAAAAATGAGATCAAGGCTTGGAAAGAAATGTACCATATTTAGGAGACTGAGAATATGGCTGAGTGGTAGAGTACTTGCGTAGCATGCATGAAACCCTAGGCTCAATTCCTCAGCACTACATACACAGAAACAGCTGGAAGTGGTGCTATGGATCAAGTGGTAGAGTGCTATCCTTGAGCAAAAGAAATAATACCATACTTATATGTCTATGTTATTGGGTCAGTACAAGTTGCACAAGGCCACAGGAACTACATGTTTTGGTCATGTGGCAGAAAACAGAATGAAGAGAAAGTGTAGGCTAATGACTTTATTGAGGTTTCCTAGAGATAGTCAATGAATGAAAGAGAAAGTAGTTTAGGATTTACTTTGACTCTTCCAGGGGCTCTGGACTACAAAGCTGATCTCTAGTTGCCTGGATACCTAACTCTGGGATGGTTAGGGTAGAAAAAATATTGGCTTACTCAGTGTTAGAGGAGGAGGAGACTCAAGCTCAGGATTGGTTGGTTTGAATATAAAAGTTTTGTTCCTAGCTCTTTGCTTCCTCTAAAATTTTGTTAGTGCTGTGTGGGGCAGTCAGTCCTCTACCAGCAAGACACTGAGCATGAAGGAGATTTCATCCTCATGCAAAGCAAGAAGTCATACTTGCGAAGGTAAATGATACAATGACATAACATAATGGTAATAGCAACCAATATATATTGAGTGTTTACACACTGGGTTCAGTACATTTTTATAGATACACTATTTCTGTTTAATCCTCAGAACTATCCCAGTGTCAGGCACTAATAAAATCCCTAGTTTACAGATGTTACATTGAACTTAAGCTGTGCCCCAAGACAAATACTTAAGTGGTATAGATGGTGTCAAAGTGAAGTTTAAATAGCTTCAAAGATCTTGCTTTGTGCTGATTCCTGAAAATATGAACAGTTGCCGAAGTTGCCATAGAAAGAGAAAGTCGAACTGTCATCCAAGGAAGAAAGAGACTATTTCTGCTTACATAGTCAGAAAATTGCAAATACTTAATGGAAGAAGAAGGAGGAGGAAAGACCATAACAACTAAGAATGAGGTAAATAAAAGAAGTAGTTTAAAACAAGTGCTGACAAACATATAAGTAACTATACTGGGTGATATGCAAATGTATATAAATGTATTAACTGAAATATGCTAAATTCAAGGGTGATTCCCCAATATTGTAATTCTTAGAAGAGGTGAAATCAAACTTTAGCAAAATAAAATACCAGGAAGTGGGTACTTGAAAGGAATGAGGTGAGATCAAGGGGAAATGGGTCAATGAATGAAGAGAAGAGCGGGGAAATGAGTCAGAAATCTAATGTACAATCTACAAAATTAAGAAGAGTGAGGGAAGGGTGGGTAGGGGAAGGATGGGTGAGAATGTTGAAAAGGGTGACAATGGGGGCTGGGGATATGGCCTAGTGGCAAGAGTGCTTGCCTCATATACATGAAGCTCTTGGTTCAATTCCCCAGCACCACATATATAGAAAATGGCCAGAAGTGGCGCTGTGGCTCAAGTGGCAGAGTGCTAGCCTTGAGCAAAAACAAGCCAGGGACAGTGCTCAGGCCCTGATTTCAAGCCCCTGGACTGGCAAAAAAAAAAAAAAGAAAAAAAGGTGACAATGATCAAGATATATTGCATTCCTAAACTGCGTTGTTAAATGGCAACTCCTGTGTATAACTAAAGATAATAATAAACGTATTCTAAAAATAAATAAATAGAATATATTTTATCTAATACAAAAAAAACTAACAGTGTTGAATCAACACACAGTTGCCACTAATTCAAACTAAAAATATTAGTGATGTTAACATAAAAAATGATGGAAATAGGCAAATGAGAAGGAAAAATAAAAAGACAGTGTAGAAGGTTGAGAACTGTTCTTCCTAATTAGTGGCCCATCTCAGGGCCACTATCCTCAGGGCCAAGAGCGTTCTACCAGGTGATTCTCAAAGTGCGTTCCATTGATCACTCACTGCAAGATCATTACTTCAAAACATTTGGAAAGTTTGTAAAACGACACACTTTCTGGCCATACCCTTGAACCAGGTTGAAGCTTAGAATCTGCCTTTCAGCAAACTCCTCAGGTAATTCTCCTTAAGCACATTAAAGTTTAAGAGCTTTGCTAATCCATCCATTATTTATTAAGGGTTGAGATGAAAGTGGTTCAAGCCAAGCTAAACAGCTGACAAAGAACAGTTACCCACTAATATAATGTGTGTCTGGGGAGCATGTGGAAAGGAGAGGAGAAGTGCAAAAAACATTCCAATAAGTTATGCATTTTAACACTTCTTTCTTTATAGATGAAACAAAGGTAAAATGAAAATCAAGGGAGCCATAAAGGAAAGGTTTTCTTTCTTTCTTTCTTCTTCTTCTTCTTCTTTTTTTTATCATGGGGTTTGAACACAGGGCTTGGGCTCTATCCATGAGCTTTTTTACTCAAGTCTAGCACTTTGAGCCACAGCTTCACTTCTGGGTGTTTCAGTGGTTAACTGAAGATAAGAGTCTCACGGCAATATTTCTGCCCAAGCTGGCTTTGAACCATGATCCTCAGTTCTCAGCCGTCTGAGTAGCTAGAATTACAGAGGTGAGCTACCAGAGCCTGGCACCAGATATATATATATATATATATATATATATATATATACATATATATATATATGTATATATATATATGTATGTATGTATATATGAATGAAAGCAAAAGTAGAACCCAAATGCAGGACACTGTTATCGTGGAGATCATGTGGTGGATGTTGGTGGGTTTTTGGATTCCTGGAACATTCTTATCTCATGTCCTTATGTCCTGTGCTTTCCTTTGTCTTCTTCCTTAGTGGAAACATTAGAGCTGAGATCAAAACCATCCACCCCAATCTTCAACTTTTCCCAAAGAAAGAGGGAAAACAAAGAGCATAAGAAAATTACTGTACTTGGATTCTCAATGTTCTAGGTATAACCTTGGAAACAAGACAAAAATCTCACAAAAATATCAGCATTAATATTCCTTGGGAAAATACAGGTGGCTGAAGAAGAAAAATTACCTGTGATTCTCCTCTTGTCAGAATCTTTAGATGATTTGTCACTCTTTTTGATTTCTTGCTAATTGAATGAATATTTAGTTTGGACAATTTGTCTTTAAGTGATTCATCCTCATCGTTCTTCTTGTATTTCAGAACTGAAAAGGAAGAGTGCATTTACATGTCAGAGCAAGTACAGTAGGACACATGCACTTCACTAAAAGTTTTCAAGGTCAGTATTTATATCAAGATAAACATTTCTATGGTTTCTGACCCTCTTCTGAAAATGTCATATGTTGAAGGTCCATTTCTCAATCTGCCAGAGACACCCCTACCCCAGTAACCTTCAGAAACTCAACCGCTTGAGAATTTGACTCCTCAAAGCCTAAAATTAATTTCTCTTCCATATTAAAGAAATCTCTGAGCTGAGGAAATAGTAAATATTCTACCACAGAACACTTTCTTGCTTAACATGTCATTTGAAACAGAAAGAAATTCTTAATACTAGGGAAAAAAAATCTCTCCCTTTCAGCTCAGATAAGGCATCTATTATCTGGGGCTTCTAATATGTCATAACCCAAGTATCAAAAAGATAACTGTACCCATTTTCTGGCAACCTCAGATCCTAAAATTGGTCTTTACCAGCTTAGCAATTGAGGACAAATTGAGTAACAACTCTGAGTTTTACTTATGTATCCTGAAAGCCATTTTATGACTCTCATAGAGTTCAGAATGTTAATACTCAGACACTTAGTGTTGGTAAGGGTGTAAGAAGGTAGACAATCATGTGAAATGTTCATGTGGACTAAGCCAACACAGATTTGAAGAGAAAAACATGGCAGAATCTAACAAAAATGAAAACCTTCCTAGTCTATGAATACTAGGAAGCTCATTAAGTGGGATCTACTTTCCATAATTATGCATACGATAATTTGTTTTGTCTATTATATTTTTACTTCTATTTGTGTGGTATAATAATGTAAATTTTTTCTCATATAGTCTAATAAATGATAATATATAGATAGATGATAGATAAATAGATAGAATACTATGGAATCAGAAAAGGAAGGTAATATTACCTTAAAAAATGGTCATGATATGTGATTGTTCCCTTAAACAAATAGCATGCTGGAGGTGGGTTCAGTGACAGACCATTTGCTTTGCATGAGCAAAGCCCTTGGTTTAGTTCCAAGAACCACAGAAAAAGAATGATTTAAAAAACAAAAAAATCAGGTTGTAATACCACATTGGTTCAAGCAGGGAAGAAAGAAAGGGGGAGGGAGAGAGAGAGAGAGAGAGAGAGAGAGAGAGAGAGAGAGAGAGAGAGAGACAAAGAAAATGAAACATAGAAGGTCTAAAGAAAGCAATAAAAAGTGAGCTATGTAAACCGAAGTCACATTAGTGGAAAAAATTTTAAACCTTGAAATAGTTTTAATAATAACAAAATATTACAAAGCATACTATAAGAGCCATAATCTACTTTTGATATTGTCAAATCTTAATATTTTACCTGCCCCATTTTTTAAATTAAAAAGTATTATCTGGACGTGGTGGTACATACCTATAATCCCAGCATTTGGGGAAATGGCTAAAGCAAGAAGATACCGATTTTAAGACCAGACTGTGCCAAATAGTAAGGCTCTGTGTCATTACAAAAAAAAAAAAAAAAAAAAAGCAAACTAAACAAAGCAATTGAAGCCTCATTCTCATTTTTGGTACCCAAAAGAATTATTATCCCAAATACCAGAGTTCATATATCTGTCTATTTTTATTCTGTTACTGTATATGGATGGATGGAATTAAATAATACATAATATTAGGGGGTTTCAAACTTCATACAAATGGTACCATATTAAACATATTCACTTGATAATTTCCCTTTTCAAAAAAATCAGGATTGTATGAAATTAATCCAATAGACACATGCATTTTATTTCATTGATTTAAAAAATCTTTTCATAGTATCATAATTTGCAATGCATGATTAGTTTAATAGCAGGTGATTATGCAAACCTTTAAAAATTGTGAGGGCAAGGCAGGGGAAAAATGAGGGAGGAAGTAACAAGTTGAACAAGAAATGTACTCACTGCCTTACTTATGAAACTGTAACCCCTCTGTACTTCACTTTGACAATAAAGGAAAAAAATTTAAAAATTGTGAACAGTGTTAATTACTAATACTTATTTTTTTAACCACATCAGCAAGATTTTTTCTAATACAAATACCCAGAAGTTGAATGACTGGGTCTTTGGTGCACACATCATCAACTTTAGTAAACATTGTCAAATTATTCTCTAGGGCTGGGGATATGGCCTAGTGGCAAGAGTGCCTGCCTCGGATACACGAGGCCCTAGGTTCGATTCCCCAGCACCACATATACAGAAAACCGCCAGAAGCGGTGCTGTGGCTCAAGCGGCAGAGTGCTAGCCTTGAGCGGGAAGAAGCCAGGGACAGTGCTCAGGCCCTGAGTCCAAGGCCCAGGACTGGCAAAAAAAAAAAAAAAAAAAATTATTCTCTAAAGTGGGGGGTTCCCCTTGAGATTGCCACTTTTAGAATGAGATGTAGAACTTAACATTAGCCATTAATTTTTTTTTTTATCAATGGGGCTGGGAATGTGGTTTGACTAGCATGCACAAAACCCTGGGTTCAATTCCATAGCACCACATAAACAGAAAAAAAACCGGACTTGGCACTGTGGCTCAACTGGTAGAGTGCTAGCTTTGAGCAAAAAGAAGCCAAGGACAGTGCTTAGGCCCTGAGTTCAAGCCCCAGGACTGATTTAAAAAAATTATCAAACAGTTGGACTGGGAATGAAAGGCCACTGTGATTTTTCATTTCCCTGATTGTTAGTGAGGCTTAGCAATTAAATACTTGTTTATGTTTCTGCAACATTTTTATTAGAATGTTCTTATTAATTTAATATTGATAATTGCATATTCTAGATAGTAATACTTCAAGTGCACTTTTCCTTTTATTTATTGTATCTTTTACTTTACACTTTAACCTTTATTCTAAACCTTTCTTTATAAGTTTAGCTTGTTAACAGAACCATATTACTTTGTGAATAAATATTAGAAACTGAAACCAACAAAAACAAAGGAAGTCCTATCATTGCTTTAATATTGAATTGAGACTTTTTACATTAGAAGTACAAAACCAGTGAAGAACTCTTTGGACATTAATCACACTGAGAGAAGTGTCCTACCTCTGGGATATACAGGATCCAATTAATTATCTTTCTGTTTTGAAATGAAAAATTTCCATTTATCTATCTATCTGTCTATCTATCTATCTATCTATCTATCTATCTATCTATCTATCTATCTATCTGTCTGTCTGTCTGTCTGTCTGTCTATCTGTCTGTCTGTCTATCTATCTATGTATTGCCAGTTCTGGGGCTTGAACTCAGGGCCTAAGCACTGTCCCTGGCTCCTTTTTTCTCAAGGCTAGAACTCTACCACTTGAGCCACAGCGCCATTTCTGGCTTTTTCTATATATGTGGTGCTGAGGAATCAAATCCAGGGCTTAATGTATGCAAGGCAAGCACTCTACCACTAAGTCATATTCCCAGCCCTGAAAATTTTCCATTTAGACATTAGTTTTATATCTCATCTTAAAAATAGCTAAGGGTCATTTGTTTATTTTAGAAAGAAATATAAATATACTCCCATCAGAAGAACAATCACTACCCCCAGAATCTCTATTCCAGATGAATCTAATCTACTACCAACAAGCCCTACCATGCCTGTCTCTGCCCCTCTACACTAACTTTCTAACTGCTACAGATACCTGTCTATGTCTCCCTACCACACAGCCCTTCGGTGACAAGATGAATATATGCTATGAGATTCTATTGCTCACAATTTGCCACAAAAAATGCAGTGAACAAATGAGGTTGAGAATATCAGTAAGGCTGTTTCTTTGTTTTTGTTTTTGTTTTTTTTTTGGCCAGTCCTGGGCCTTGGACTCAGGGCCTGAGCACTGTCCCTGGCTTCCTTTTGCTCAAGGCTAGCACTCTGCCACTTGAGCCACAGCGCCACTTCTGGCCGTTTTCTGTATATGTGGTGCTGGGGAATCGAACCCAGGGCCTCATGTATACGAGGCAAGCTCTCTTGCCACTAGGCCATATCCCCAGCCCCAGTAAGGCTGTTTTGTTGTTTTTGTTTTGTTTTTTGGTCAGTTCTTCCTACTTGCTGATGTTCTCATAAACTCAGCTGTCAGAGCAAAACCATAGTCCATTCTCCAACTTCTAATTCAAGATTTCAAGTGCTTTTGGCCACTGAGTAGTACTCAAGATGTCATTTTCAGAAACATCAACAGTACACCTCAGTCATGGAGAACACCCAGCCCATCACATTTCTTCCTACCTAAGTCTTTCCTTCTTTTGAGTTCATTAATGTTCACGTTAATGTCCTTCACAGCAGCAAAAGCATCCTCTAGTGCCCTGTAATCAGGGTGTGAGGAAGGGGTAGAATTCCGAAGCTCACATAGCAGTAGTGGGTATTTCATCACACGCTGGATTGGTTTGATCATCAAAGAGCCCATATCCAATAGGTTTGGTTTGCCTCTGTAACAGAGAGAAATAATGTCACATGTGCATACACCACCTGTGCGTACAATTGTGCTGTTAACTTGTTTTATTTTTGTGATTTTTAATGATTTCTCTTAAGACTGTTCTCTTCTTTTTGGCTGCATAATATGTTCAAGTGAAAGCAAGAACAAAAAAAGTGATAAAGGCTGAAAGATCATATTACTAAGCAAATGCTTACAAGAGAACAATCAAAGCCTTATGCATACTAGTGGCTCATGCCTGTCACCCTAGCTGCTCAGGAGGCTGATATCTGTGGATCACGGTTCAAAGCCAGCCTGGACAGGAAAGTCTGTATGTCTCTGATCTCCAATGAACCACCTAAAAACCAGAATTGGAGCTGTGGCTCAAAGTGGTAGAGCACTAGCCTTGAGCTGAAAAGCTCAGGGATAGCAACCATGCCCTGAGCTCAAGCCCCACTACTAGCCAAAAAACCCAAACCAAAACCAAAAAACCAACAAGGGAACAGAAAGCATGATTTTCCATCCATGTTCCACATATAGTTATAATTAAATATATATTTATGTGTTTATGTACATATACACATACATATAGGCTTTTTAATGTGGGAAAGAATTTCACAATGTGATTTCCATGACTAACAAGAAAAATATACTGTTTCCATTGTGGTTTAGTGATTTATGAGGAAATGCACTATTTAAAAAGCTAAACAGATGGTTGTGCCTGGTGGTATACAACTACAGGAGCACTCAGGAGACTGAGGCAGGATGAGTAATAGATCCATGCCAGCTTGAGCTACATCGCGAGATCATGTGATGCTGTCAAAACAAGAACAAAACAAAAACAAAAGAGAAAATCATAAACAGATGACTTGCAAAGTCTGACTAAAAGGAAATTTTGTGCTCTCTCTCTCTTTCCCAAATTGAAAAGCTACTTTTACAATATTTCTGAGGTCCCAGACCATCTCCAGAAAAGACTGACAATAAGTTCAGTAGTTCTTAATTGCCTCCACTACCATAAGCATTCCTAACACCACTATCATACAATAGCTTCCCTGTGAAATTCGTAAGCTCTGCAGTGACTACACAAAGATGAGCATTCACACCAGACTCTTCCATTAGGCCCTTCCAAACTAAGAATATGAGCTGTTACATTGGCCAGACACTTCCCCAAAGGAAAGAAGCTAAATGTTCAATCAGGCCACAGTTCAAGCCACTGTCATTAACAGTTCAGCGAAAAGGCAATAATTTCTAAAAGGCTCTGTATATACACAGAAAAATGAAAATCCCAACAAGTGGATTTTTTTATACTTGTATTTTTGAACTGTATTTTTGGGGGTCTTTTCTTTTTTGGTTCTGGGGACCAAACCCAGGACATTGAACTTGATGGGCAAGCACTTTGCCAGTGAGGCACATCCCAACCCCATCTGGTATTTTTTAATATTAATAGAGATAGACAATAGATATATAATTTGATAAATTAGAAAATTTGCATTATTAGAAATGGTCTCAGAGTATCTAAACAGATCATCATTCAACCCCACTAAATAAGAAAATAAGGAACTTTATTATGTGACCTTGCACATATAAATGCAGACATATATAAGTGCATAAGTATACACATGCACATATATATCATTATTACCTCTCCCCATTTTATTTTCACCATGCCATGTCACTTAGTACAATCTGGAACCTTTTTGTTTCGTTCCTTGCCAGCTGATGATCAGTTTCCTCATCGGGACTCCATTATGACCTATAGCATCCTCTCAATGCATAATTGTAGATTGAGAAATGATAGAGTACTCGGTGTTGTATAATGAATTCCATTTTATATTGAAAAATTGCACAAGGCTTGAGTTCATGAGGATTTTTATTCACAGCAAATTATAATGGAGAAACTGGAGGGGTGGCTCAGGTGGCCCAGCCAATGAGCAAAAGCATCAGATAACGAATTGGAGTCCTAGTCTTGATTTTAAAAACTTAGAATAAGAGAAACAAAGATTAAGCAAACTAAATGCAACATTGTAAATGATTATCAGAATAAATACTACAAGTTTGCAAGAATGTGATAAGTTGCTTTAATATGCCTGATCTTTTATTTCTTATTCCACTTGCACCAAAGGTGCTTAGAAAGGGAGGTACAGAAGTCAGCAAAGTACCTGAGAGAAAGAGAGAAGAACAAATGATGAAAGAAGAATCAGAAGTGGGAGGAGAGAGTATTTGATTATTGGTTTCCAAGAGAACTGAGTGAAGTAAATGAAAACTGTTATACTGAAAAACAACTAAAAACATATTATAGTGAAAAACATAACAGTAGCAGAATTCTAAAATATGAAAGATAGTATTTTCTTTTATATCTGAAGAAGAGAATAAGAGATGTTTTAACAATTTGCACACTTATCTAGAAATAATTCCTTTAAAAAACAAGTCAGAAATGTCAAAAATAATAGAGCAAATTATATTATCCGTATTATTAGAGTTAGACTTTCTTTTAAGTTTTTCACTGAATTATCACTAACTTATTGTTAACTATAGGAAATGCTTTCAAAATACATAGTCAATATTTCAAAGAAAATTTAATTTTAGTGGTTATTTATAAGAATTCTCTATAAATATATGTACACATATACTTTTGTTTAAAAGACATTAAATAAAAAGTAGCTCAGATGTATTAAGGGCATAGTTGTAATTTTGAACTGCCCTCCTTTCTTTCATGTGTATACCTGTCACAAAACAAACCTAGACTTTAAGTTGTGTTCAAATAATACAATTATTTTTCTTTCATCATAGCTGGGCATCAAAATTCTGTTTCTTCCCTTTCATGTTTCGAATGACAACACTCAAACGACTATTGTTTCTTTTAAAAACATCATAAAGCAAGCCTTAAAAACGTCTTTCTGAAAAATGAGAAATTTACAATACATTTTGGCCTTCAGACATATACTTTGGACAGTTGTCCAAGTGATGGAGAATGGTGTTCTGATATCTGCATCAGACAGACGAGCAATATGGTAGAAAAGATAGAGGATGTGTTATAAGATAATGACACTCCAGGCCTTTGGTGTCAAAAGTTCACCTCATCTAATCCCACCCAGTAAGATTAAATTCAGATAACTGTGGGAGGCAGATGGATCCTTCCCCCGTGTCTGCCAGGAAGCTGGCTATTACCTGCCTGCCCTTTGGTAAGGAGCAAATGCGTAACAATTTCCGATAAACAACTGGCTGAAATGTAAGGCAGTTATCTGTCTGTAATTCTATTTCAACTTCCTCTGCCTTATCATAAACACGTTGATGTTAGTGCCATCCTTAGCTACACCAAATTTCATTACAAATTATTACTGGAACTTTATGAAATTAAGTAAACACAGCTGGCTTTGTTTTAGCAACATCTAATTTTGCTGCAAAGAACTTTATATCAAATAGAGGAAAAAAATTTACACAATCAAAATGTAATAGCATTTTTAAGCAATACAAAACTTTTGGTGGAAAACAAAAAAATTCAATGATCATAAGGTATATCTATATTTTTATATAGAAAAGAGAAAGAAAAATAAGATCATAACTGTTGACCATAATGCTTAGTTTCCTCTATTTCATTTCCAGAAATATCCTCTATTTCATATTTATTTTACAGGAGCCACAAACATTTATACTATTACTGATTCTTTTTAAAAATGTACTGTCCTTATAAAACAACTTAAGCCAATTTTAAAGGATGGTACATAGTGTTACACAATAATAAAGAGCATTTGTTGTAATAAGTTGTAATTATGAAGAACTATTAGTAGATTTTAGAAGAGTAAAGGAGGTGAACGATAACTGATGTAGCTGACCAGACAGAACCAGGAATTTTTAAGAGGTACTACTTGACCACTTCCCAAAGTTGATCAAGTACAGTTATTGGACACCTGTAGAAGTGGGGAGAATGTGTCTGGGGATTCGAAAAAGGATGAATTACAAAAAAAAAAAAATCAGAAACTGCTTATTTCTTAATATGCTACAAAAATAAAAAAGATCAAGCTGGCCACTGGTGGCTCATACCTACAATCCTAGCTTCTCAGGAGGCTGAGATCTGAGGATCATGGTTCAAAGCCAGCCTGGGCAGCAAAGTCCATGAGATTCTTATCTCCAATTAACTACCTGTAAAATGGAAGTGGCACTGTGGCTTAAGTGGTAGAGTGCTAGCCTTGAGTTGAAGGGCTCAGGGACAGTGCCCAGGTCCAGAGTTCAAGCCCCATGATCAACCAGAACAAAAAAAATATAAGAAAAATCATTTTAAGAACTAAAAATGAACTCCTGGAAATTATAAGCTACAGTTTCCAGGAAGATCAAATATTCAATTGCTAAATATAAAACAAAGGAAGAGTAGGGTTGGGAAAGATGGAAGAGAACATGCACAGAGTAACCTTGACTAAGATGCATTGCACTTACAAACTAACTTGTTGACTTGAATCCTCTTTGATCAACTACTTAAAGATAATAATGAAAAGAAAAACCAAAATAAAGCCATAGCTTCTGGGGCTGGGAATGTGGCTCAGTGCTAGAGTGCTTGCCTAGTATGCAGGAAGCCATGGGTTCGATTCCTCAGCGCCACATAAACAGAAAAAGCCAGATGTGTCTCTGTGGCTCAAGTGGTAGAGTGCTAGCCTTGAGCAAAAGAAGCTCAGGCACAGTTCCCAGGCCCTGAGTTCAAGGCCTAGAACTGGCAAAAAAAAAAAAAAAACAGAGAGAGAGAGAGAGAGAGAGAGAGAGAGGAAGGAAGGAAGGAAGGAGAAAGAAAGAAAAAAATAAATAGCTTCTGGGGGCATAATTCAGTGACAGAGTATATGATTAACTTGCATGAGGCCTTGGATTTGATCCCCAGCACCAAATAAAAAAGAAAGAAAGGAAACGGTGCAAGAACTTGAATACATAAAACCACACTTTAAGAATGGATCTTGGAGTTAACAAGCAAGAAATAAGATCTGAAATCCACAATAAAAAAGTTATACCTCTGTTTAAAAATTTAGTTCTGCAGACCTCTGTAGATAAAAATAAAACCAGAAGCAGCTACAAACTATTTTAAGTCAAATAATGAGCTAGAAAATTACTTTCCACATATAAGGCTAAAAAAGAATTAATAAATTTGCTAACTAAAAAATACACAAATCTATTAGGAAAAGATGAATATCTTAATAAAAATCAAACAGTTATTTTAAAAGTTCCTGTGTGCTGGGTGCCAGTGGCTCATGCCTATAATCCTAGCTACTCAGGAGATTGAGGATTGGTGGCTAGCCTGGGCAGAAAAGTCCCGATGAGACTGTTATCTCCAATTAACCACTCAAAAACCAGAAGTGGTGCTGTGGTTCCAAATGGCAGAGTGCTAGCCTTGAGCAAAAGAGCTCAGGAACAGTGCCCAGGCCCTGAGTTCAAGTCTCACGACCAACAAAAAAAAAGTTCATGTATTAGCATTGAAATACAATGGTTAAGTCTAGATTAAAATGCTCAAGATTATTAGTAGTGCATATTAAAACAACAGAATATCATTTGAGACCTATTACATTATTAAAGAATAAAGTTAAAATATTAATAGTATCTAGGGCTAACAAATATAGTCAATAAATAGACAACTCATATATGGATAGTGAGTATATAAATTAGCTCAACTTTTATGAAATTTTCTTACAAGTCATCAAAAGCTCTTTAATGGAACAATTCCACTTTCGGAAATTCATCCTAAGTCAATCATAAGATTATTGCATAAATATCATCTATAACAATGAGCATATAACATTGACATTTATAAGATAGACATGATTCAACTGTTAGTAAGGATTTGCTAAACAAAACTATCATAAATCTCTATAAATTATGATATATCATTTATCTATCTATGAACGATATATCATATAAACTGTGATATATAAACTATAGATGATATAGTTATGTATATATGAAGAATATTATACAATTAAGAGATGTGAATTTATATTAACTGACATGAAAAGAGGTCCATGATGAACTGATGGATGAATGAATTGCAAGCTGGCAGAAAATAATACATGGTCTATTTTGGGGTGTGTGTGTGTGTGTGTGTGTGTGTGTGTGTGTGTTGGAAAATACCTGCAATGGCATGGGAGTTATTGCAATGTCACAGCTTTTAACTCTGGGACATGACTACTAATTACTGCTCTCCTCATTTTTATTTGACTTTGCTGTCTGTGTTACAAAGAAAACAACCAATCTTCTGTGTCATTTTGAGATTAGGATTGTGAATGAGTTCTGAAGGTAGAAATAACTAGCCAGACAGGGTACATATGTGGAAAAGATAGGTCTTTATGCTTTTACACGAATAACAAAGAAAAGCATTTCTAGATAGAGTTAAATTTAGAATAAACATTTTCTTTTCTGTTTTTAGAATGTGAGGTCAGAAGCTTTCTTGGTAACTCTATGATTCCTTTGCTCACTCTGGTACTGTCTTTCATGTTTGTATAAAATTATAATTCAAAGTAAACATTTTACAATTCAAAATATCTGACATTTTAAAAAATGTACATTGTGGAAAAATAGGCAGTTTTCACTTGTAAATGTTTTTCATTGCATTTGCAAGCTCACTTACTTCAATGCACTCTTGGCTTCAATAAGCCTGGCCTTACTACTGAATAGCCACAATTACACAGCATTTGTCATTGCCTTTTACCCTTTTCTGTGGCAGCATGTGGCCTCCCTGACCTCAGCAAGAGGAACAGGAGGAAAACAAGTCCTGCCTAGATGGTTTTGATGTCCACCCAGACACATGCAGTGATTGCCCTTCCTCTCTTTTAGTTCTTGATGTAATGAATAGGTTCGAGGGAGCATTACCGTCCTTGCTATAAGCGAGGGCAGTTTTCTAGGCAAGTGTTTCAATGTAAAGCATGGTGTAAGTATTCTGAATGGATGAATCTGTGCACGCTAACTGTACCCAACATATTTCCTTTCTTGCTCTGAATCTCTGCTTCTCTCTATTTTATCACTTGACTGTAAAGATGTAAACTTCGGCACGTGGAACCCAAGTCGAACTTGTGACACATGGCTCTCACAACCATCTATGAAGCTCTGGGACTTGACACAATGCAAGGAACCCTGGGTTTTATAATGAGGTAACCACTCTCCTCTTTCCTGGTGCCACAGCTCCACTCCAGAGAAGCTAGGTGTCTTGTACGTAAAAGCTCCTCACACACACAAAAAAAAAGACAAAAAGCCTCCTCACACCTGCAATTCAGAGGATTTGAGAATTGGGAACCTGATTCAAATCTATGCATAGCTAATCATCCTAAGGGATATGTATCCTTTCTGAAATAAAAGACCTGTGAAGTGGGTATGTAACTGATGTCATCAAAATGAACCTCTCAGTTTGGCTGAGTCTTGATCATCAGGCCTCCAGTATGGTGCCGAGTACTCTAGTTCATTTCTGAAATTTTGCCCTTCCTCATGATAACTCTGCAGCCACACATTAATGACAGATATTTATGGCTTAAACTGATTTAATTTCTATTTTGAAAATTTTAAAGGAGAGAATGAAGAGAACAGAAGACACTGTACAAAAGGAAATGTACTCATTACCTGACTCATGTAATTGTAAACCCTCTGTAATATGACCTCTATAATAACAATACAGTAAATTAAGAATAATAAAAAATACCAGATTGTATCCACAAACATGCACAATTAAAAAAGTCAATTCAAAAAAATACTTACTCTTGCATATATATTTTCCTGTAAGAGAGAGAAAAAGGTAAATTGTGTAAATATCTGAAGTAATATGTAACATTACAAAACAGTTATTTTGTTATGTAAAATAGTTTTATGACCACCCAATGGAGTTAGGTTAGTCTCATTGCTTTATAATCATGTTACTAAATTTTCATTTTCAGTATTTACCATTTTTGTTTTATACTTTATATAAAACTGAAAACTTGTGATTCATATTATAGTTAGAAAGTTTTATTCACTTAAAAGTAGACTAAATTTTCTTTAAATTATCAAAAAATATAACAATGTGTGTAACCGAGATTGCAGAAAACTATTGTTAAATGCTCTATAATATCTCTGTATCATTTTAAGACAGGGTATAAACTATTTACCTACCAATAATTCTCAAAAAAGCCTTAACTAAGGTACTACTAGCATCTGTGGCTACCATTTTGCTCTTACAAAACTGAAGCCATTCCATGGAAACGTAGTATAGGATCTTTTTCTCTTCCACCTTCTCTTTATCCCATTTCCTGACATTCACCCTCCACCCCATAGGGTTATAGTCATGGCAACCACACAAATTCCTTGCCAGGCATCCTCTGGCCTGAGGCCTTTCCATTGTCGTCCTCTGCCCAGATTTTTCAAAGTAACAGCTGCTATAGTTTTAGAAAAATATGTATGGCTTTTTAAAGAACTCCTCTACTACCCTGGATTGTTCTAGAAATCGCCCACTACTAACCATTTCCTGCCAACACTTCCCTCCCTTCATTTTTCTGTTCACACTCTTTGCCCAACTTCTGTCTTCTTGTTGTGAGGAATTTGTCTAGAATTCTTTTTAGATAACAGATCAGAAAATTTGGAAACGATGAATAAAAATAAAAATTTCCAAGCAAACAAACAATGTGATTGTTTAGAAAGCAAAGTACTTTGAAGTTAAAAAGAAAGATTAATACTTTTTATAATTCCTGAAGACATACAATCTCTTCCTCTCTCCTCCTTCTTTCTGTGCCCCTTTCTCAGTACTTGTGTTTGCTTTGCTTGCACTCTATCACTTAAACCATGCCTTAATCCCTGTTTTTTTGCTGGTTATTTCAGAGATGAAATCTGCCCTAGCTGGTTTCAAACCAGGTTCCTCCAGACCTCTGCTATCTGAGGAGGTAGGATTTTAGATGTGAGCCACTGACAGCTTCTCTTTTTATTCCAACCAAAGTACCTAAACGTTGTAATACAAAGTAAGCACTGTGTTTAATCAGTATCACATTTCATAAAAAGGATCCTGAGAAATTTTCTAATGGAGAAACCCACAATCTATCCATTAGGGAGGGGGCACTACATTATAACTTTTATCACTTAAATCTCTTTTGGGCTAACACGTTCCAGAAGCTAATCCTAGCCAAGGAGGAAGTTACATTTTGTCCATTTGTTCTTCTATAAAGCAATATGATCTATCCACTACCACATCTCCCCTATAGACTCATTGTAATTTGACTCATAAAAGTTTTTTTTATAAGCCTATTCTTTAAAGATTATCATCTGTGTTCCAACCCAAGGACATATAACAAGGAACTGAAGGAATTTCCAAAAGTGATTTTATTTGTTACATGGAGTATTCCATTTACAGGTATACATGTACCGTGTGGGGAGTATATTGAAACTGATTCCTCTAGATGGCACACGGCATGAGCTTTTGAATTCTTGAATGAGGCAAGGCTGGGGGGAGCTACAAGAGTGATATGAACAGCCTATCAAGATGATTTGAAATGAGGTGTTTTTCTCCTGAGTATGGTAGCATTGGTGAGGAAAAGGATACAGTTTAATTTAATTAAGCAATGAGGCATGAAGCTAGAAAAGTGTCTCCCATCTACCCCAAAATAAAGTCCTTCATTCTTTTTCTATTTCAAAATAAACACATCTGTGGGGCCTCTGACACGTAACCAAGTCTTTAGTGATATTTATAACCAGAGAAAAAATAGAAATGGCAGCAGATATGCTATTCTAATTACAGCTATGCTTTCATGTATAGCCATTCTAGCTTCACTTTCCTCATACAGATCAGAAACCTTAAATAGCTCCAAAGCAGCTAAGTAATCAGGTCCTCAGTGAACAACTTATATAGCTTTAGAGACTTCATTAGTACAGTATTGCACACATCTCAGGAGTCAACAATGCCCTCTGTGAACATTCCTTGTTGATTATATAAAAATTTGAAGATCTCAGATTTCTAGGGAACAGATGCAAATGTAATTGTGCATTGGGATAGCTTTACTCTATTCATCTTTAAGGTCTCCACACTCTGAAATTACTGCTTAGGTTGTATCTATACTGATAGGAAAAGCCCATGGACTTGGGAGAAAGCAGTGAGGGAGCACTGGATGCGTGATTCCTCTCCAGTTCTTATCTTTCTTTCTTTCTTTTTTTCTTCCAGTCCTGGGCCTTGGACTCAGGGCCTGAGCACTGTCCCTGGCTTCTTTTTGCTCAAGGCTAGCACTCTGCCACTTGAGCCACAGCACCACTTCTGGCCATTTTCTATAGATGTGGTGCCATGGAATCGAACCCAGGGCTTCATGTATACGAGTCACTCTTGCCACTAGGCCATGTTCCCAGCCCCCTCTTGTCTTTCTTTAATCTGCATTCCTGAGGTTCTGGCACAGGTAAATGCTCATACCTGGAAGCACCACCCTCACTTTCAAAAGGATCCAAAATTGTTTTCTAGATACAAAGTTTGTTTTATCCTCTGAATGATAATGGGCTTTGAAGAATAGCCAAGGGTTATATGCTTAAATCTGTTAGAGCCAGGAAATATATCTGTTATCCCTTCAAAATTAGTCTTGAACGGAGACAGGGTCTGTGGTTTGCTTAAATGACCCCTTGTGTGTTTATCAAACTTTCCAGGTAGGTTTCTATCTCCCCAGGTATAGTTTGTATTTTTTGGGAGGCAAGGACTACTTTTAAATATTTTTCAAATATATTTTCAACATTATCTAGTACTCCTAATAAATATTTATTAGACCCTCAATAAACATTTTAATTCTGGCAAACTGCAACCTAAATTGCTTGAAAAATCCGCTTTAGCTTCTGAAGCCTGAAGCCACTACTTTTATGGATATTGCTTCACGCCAGGTTGTTCAGTAGCCCTTTGCATGAGAGAAAATGGAGGCTGCCCCTAATTTTCATTAGAATTGGCAACTGCACTTTGGGGCTCCTTTATTTAGCCACTAGGAAAAGTCAGAGTGACAGTAATAGCTTTGACTGATTACTTGGCTAGGGAAACCAAGCCCTCAGGGTGCTCTAGACTCTCCATGGCCTATAAACCTGTTTGAAAACCTGTTTCTTAGAATTTAAAGCTTAGCTCAATCGAGGTCAGTATTATAGTAATGTCAATAATTTTACTTCTCTCAGCCTTCAGGCATACCAGTACAATTCATCATCAACTTTACTTTCATGGAAAGGCAACTTTTGGGAAAATAGCCCTACCTTAAAACTACTTTATTTTGATTTCCTTTCCCTTAAGAAGTTGTCCTGCCAATATTAATTCCTTTGAATTTTGTGCTTTCTAAACCTTAGCACCTCCTAGAGGCTGAAATTCTTTCCCCAAATCAGGAGGGTTCTGAATATGCGAGACCAAATAAACCATTAGATCTGAAAGTAGTTTTGAGCAATTAGTACTTGATGAAGTTTCAAAATTACCTCTGCTTCTCACTGCTTTGTAGGTGTATGATACTAAGCTATATTGCATAAAGGATATTCTGGAAGTATCTATGTCTTTCTCTTAGGAGTCACAGGCTTGATAAACAATTATTACATGTTCCTCTCAATCTGAATAGAAAGCTTTATTCCTGGTGAGCAGTCAGAAGCACAACCCAGTGCAGGTTAACGCCATCAACTCTCCTGGTAAGGACCAAGTGAAACCAACTCCCCTCCTTCACCCCAGGCCCCTGCCCCAGTTGGATCTGTGATAATGATCCAAGGAATTAGCTTCTCGCTTGCTGTAATATTTCTCTTTTCTATTTCTAGAAACTGAAAAAAGGAAATGACTGAAGATGGACACCTGTTGGATCGAATCTTTCCGCTTGTTTAAAGTAATGGAAAATGTTCATTCATATTCAGGACATCATTACCTGTCTAGAAGATGCGCTAGCTCCACATTTAGAGGTCTTTGTTCCTAACATGGCTTTTTTAAGATGAATATAACTCCAAACTTTAATTTTTCTCCAAACTGATAAGCTAGCACTGGATTGAAGTGAAATCAGTCAGAAACAATGAACTAGAACTTCTCATCACACATTTTTTTCAGATCATATTGAACTATTTATAGGTAGGATGTAAAATAAAGTCTTATTTATTTTTGTTTTTTTTTTCAGTAGCTTGCTACATTATGAGCACTAAATAAGTGCTCACAATTTAGTGACTTGAATATATTCTTTTCTATGATATAAAGAAACAGAAGATGAGCTGCAGTTACATTTTGGACAGTAGAGGGCAATGAAGTTGAACTTTCTATGTTCATTTTGAGGTGGTGAGGACTGAACTCAAGGCCTTGCACTTGCTAGGTGCTTTTCCACCAAGCTAAATCCCTAACTCCTATGTATTTATTTACATTCAAATTTCCTGGGTCCTTCTTAAACCCACTGGGTCCAATTGTAACTTGGAAAAGATTCCTTCAGAGTAGATTCATGATTTCACTCAATGCCAGGACAAACTTCTTGAAACACAAAGATCCTTCACGTTCCCATCCCACAAAATAGGGTACATGCGGAGATAAGCTAAGGTGTCAGACTGGTGTACATTGATTTGCAAACCACTGCTGCCCTGGTTGTCTCATCTCCAACTCATCAAGGTCATTTGGTGGTGGATAACACCTTAAAAGTGAAAGGCCATAAGCAAACTCTGGGTAAGATAAGGAATAGGATAATAATTTCAGCTTTAAGTTTCCTAGGAAACTGCATATACAATTAGATCCCATTTTATATGCCCAAACCCAGGCCTGTGTCATGAATATAAAAAAGAATGGGAGAAAATGCAAATTCTGGGTATCAATATCTATAAACTCATGAAGTAACAATTTTTTAAAAAAAATCTTACTCACACGATGTTTTTTAGCTTTTATAGTGAGAATATTTCTTTGCCAAGAAAGTATTTATTTATTTATTTATTTATAGGATCCACCCCAGTATTTAGGCATTAAAAAGGTAGGCATGACTAATTATCTTGAAATTAATTTTAGTAAGGCCTGACTAGTCTTCATAATCTCCCCCTCTTCCGATACAATGAAGGTGAGGAATAAGACCATTCAGGCACTCACTAACCCTATTAACTCACGTGCGCCATACATCATTTGGCAGGCCCATACTGTCCATATTCCTTAAACTGAGTGGGCACAAGTTGTAGCAGTTATAAGAAAGGGCTTTCCACCCATATTTTAGTTTTTAGTTAGTTAGTTTTTTTTTTTTTTTTTTGGCCAGTCCTAGGCCGTGAACTCAGGGCCTGAGCACTGTCCCTGGCTTCTTTTTTGCTCAAGGCTAGCACTCTACCACTTGAGCCACTTCTGGCCATTTTCTGTATATGTGGTGCTGAGGAATCGAACCCAGGGCCTCATGTATAGGAGGCAAGCACTCTTGCCACTAGGCCATATTCCCAGCCATATTTTAGTTTTTGACATTGCATTTTTCTATCTTTTCAGACCCCTGAATCTTCTCCCATGTTATTTTTAGTCAACCTTTCAGAGAGGAAAAAAAAGTCAACCCAGGCTTCCGACATGGCAGTTTTTCATAAAGTAACACAAAGCAGAGCTCCAACAAGCTGCATAAAACATAGGCTTTTTGTGCAAGCTTTCATCTAGATCCATTTAGAATGCCCCCTGCAAGGCAACTGAGAGATGGGAATCACCATTTGAAAAGACCTTACTTTAAGGACTGGATACACTGGCTCAAATGTTGCTTCAGCTCTTCCTCCTTTTCATAGGACTCCAGTACACTATGTGCTTCGTCGTGGTGATAGCAGTAGATTTTATAAATATCTTCCAGCGGTGCTTTAATCTGCAAGAATACCTCTCCTGATAAATGCAGAAGAAAGGCAAAATGATGTCATATTAGACCAAAATAGCATTTCATATGTCCATTTTTTAACTGTCTTGGCAGGTTATTTTAGAGGGCCTTAATATATTTTCCTTTCCTTCCCTCCTTTGTTCCTTCGTTCTCCTCACCTTCCTTTCTCTTATTAGTCAAAGGACAAAGAATTTAACAGGTTTCTGTGCAGGATTATGGCTAAGAGAACATGGATCTGTGTATGGGTTTGACTCACACTGTGCTACAAACTGGCTTTGTTACTTGAGCAACATACTTTCACTTTCTACATCTGTTTCATCATGTATGATATAATATCCACAGTATAGGCCATGCATTAAAAAGTGTTCAAAATTGAGCAGTGTTTGTGAATAAATCAGAAGTATAGAAGGTGAAGTTTCAGGTACTTGGTAAGTAAATTTTCAATATTTATTTCACTAACATTTCCTGAGATTCTCTGAAAAGAAAGCAGAGAGATTAGAGAATTATTATTATTATTATTTTATTATATTATTATTATTTTTTTTGCCAGTCCTGGGGCTTGGACTCAGGGCCTGAGCACTGTCCCTGGCTTCTTTTTGCTCAAGGCTAGCACTCTACCACTTGAACCACAGCGCTGCTTCTGGCTTTCTTTATATATGTGGTGCTGAGGAACTGAACCTTCATGTATACAAGGCAAGCACTCTACCACTAGGCCATATTCCCAGCCCTTAAAATTTTTCTTAATATTGATTATAAAAAAAGAACAGGTCATTGATCCTTATAAAATTAATTGGATAATACTATGAGTCAAGCTTATGAGTATATCTTCATGAAAAACTTGGAGTAATTGTGACTATGTAATTACTGAATATTTGTTAATATTATCATAAAGTCAGGACTGTACAGGTGGTCCATGCAGTTATTGGACAATAGTTTGATTTAATCACCCAGTCTATCCTTAAAACTGATGGAGTAAGAGTCTACTTGGCACTGTATTAGATAATGTGGGAGATAAAGAAAAAATGTGGCAGTATCTTCTCTAAAAAATATTGCCATTTTGAGATTGAGGATGATTGGGAGACTCAGTTGATTTTGATGACTGCCTTGATTAACAATGATGTGAACATTTGTCTGGCCCTATTACAGTAACTGGAAAAAAATTTCCTACAGAAATAAAGGTCCTTAGCACTTCAAGCAGCGTGACTGCTTCATTTTCTCTATGCAGAAATAGATAAGAGCTTATTTATCCACATTTAATTAAAGACGAACAAATCAGAATTTGCAACCAAATCAACCATTTCCCCAAAGTCCTGTCTGGGAGTGAGAAAGTTAGGATCTGAAGCCTGCTGTTTTCATTATATCCTTGCGTTTCAGGTCCATACACAAAAAGCACTTCCCTGGATTCTAGGTGGAGCGGTACAGTTGGAAGAGAACTAAACCCAGAATCAGAAGTCAGCTAGGATGTGGCGACTTTAGGAATAACTTTGTGAAAATCCTTTGGTCCTATGTTCCCTCATATTACTTGTAAACTGGAAATAATAGAAGCTATGGTATTATTGAGATTAATTTGAGAATTAAAGGGGATGACAAATGGAACATTTCTTGCCACCAACTAATTGCTCAAAAAAATTGTCACTTGTCTCTTAAGCTGTCTTTACTATCTCTAGAATTAAAACACTATTATTTTGAAGGTATCATATTCCATTCAAATTTATATCCAGCCAGTGAAAGACTCCCATTTCCTCTTCATGTATGGATATAGGATTTTCCTGTTCATATAGACTTAGAGGTGAAATTGTGTGTGTGTGTGTGCGAGCACGCGCGTGCATGTGTGTGCATGTGTGTGCATACACATGTGTGTGTGTGTTTTAAGATTTTGTGTGTTGGGTCTGGGAATATGGCCTAGTGGCAAGAGTGCTTGCCTTGTATACATGAAGCTCTGGGTTCGATTCCCCAGCACCATATATATAGAAAATGGCCAGAAGTGGCACTGTGGTTCACGTGGCAGAGTGCTAGCCTTGAGCAAAAAGAAGCCAGGGACAGTGCTCAGGCCCAGAGTCCAAGCCCCAGGACTGGCAAAAAAAAATTAAATAAATAATAATAATAATAATAATTCTCTAATTTCTTTGCTTTCTTTTCAGAGAATCTCAGGAAATGTTAGTAAAATAAATATTGAAAATTTATTTACCAAGTACCTGAAATTTCACCTCCAATACTTCTGATTTATTCAAAAAAACTGCTCAATTTTGAACACTTATTATGCATGGTCTATACTATGGATACTATATCATAAATGATGAAACAGATGTAGAGAGGGAAAGCCTTGAGCAAAAAGAAGCCAGGGAGGGCTGGGAATATGGCCTAGTGGCAAGAGTGCTTGCCTTGTATACATGAAGCTCTGGGTTCGATTCCCAAGCACCACATATATAGAAAACAGCCAGAAGTGGCACTGTGGCTCAAGTGGCAGAGTGCTAGCCTTGAGCAAAAAGAAGCCAGGGACAGTGCTCAGGCCCAGAGTCCAAGCTCCAGGACTGGCCAAAAAAAAAAAAAAAAAATTAAAAAGAATCCAGGGACAGTGCTCAGGACCTGAGTCCAAGGCCCAGGACTGGCAATAAATAAATAAATAAATAAATAAATAAATAAATAAATAAATAAATAAATAAAATTTTTGTGTGCCTATTTGTTTAAATAGTGGAGTTTTTTTGGAGTCTGTAAATAAACTCAATTGTTGTGAGTGCTTTGGAGCTGAAAGGATGAGGGATTCTTGAGTTGTTTCTGGGATTTTACTAAGTTGATTTGTCTAATCATATAGGTTATGATTATGAATTTGCTCTTTAAGACAGTAATAAGAAATAATTAACACAAAGTAAAAGTAAATGGGGAACTAAGTGAATGTAAGCCTGGGCACAGAGAGACGCCTACAAGAGAGACTCTCAGTAAAGGTCTGGGTAATAGACACACTGGAACTTTGGGCTGGGGCAGAAAATTAGGCCCAAAAGTGGGTGCTAGGTGCAGGCTTGAATACAATCAAGTTGAGAAACACACTTTTCAGAATAAGACAACATTGTAAACATATATACTCACTATCAAGAAGATTATAGACCAAAAAAGAAAAAAAAGGAAAGAGGCCCATAAATTCATATTATGGTCAAAGCACAGAGTTGAGTCACACAAAAAACCTATTTTATATGCAGTTAAGCCATTAATTGCCAATATCCTTGTATCATTTTTGACAGAAATATTCCAGTTTGGGAGGATATATATCTCTGCTCTTATCAGCAAAATTATACTATTTACTCTTCTCCAAGTAAAATGTTGATGGCACTGTAATAATAAATATCTAAGTTAAAAGATGTTTAAGTGCTTTAATTGAAAAGCACCTGAAGGTCAAGTAGAATACCGACAACAGAATATTTGATTCCCTTCCCAGCCCGACCAATGTGTTCTGCTTCACAATAGTGCTGATGAGGCAAGGTATCTTGCAGCACAAAGTGATTCTGTTTCCACGGTAACGTAAGTCTGGGCTGCGTTCCTTTCGTGGTGAAGGACAACTGCTCTGTCTAATGTATGTGAAGAGATGATTAGGAGATTGAACCACAACTAGGGAAGGTAATTTCCTTCTAGTTTCCTGTCACATAGAAGTCAGAATCCTGCAAAATAAAACTACCACAGTCTCCTTTAAAAAAAAAATCTGCAAACTAAGAATTTCTGTATTGGCATTCCAAATAACAATTGCCATGCAAAGGAGAGGGGAAAATGCAATCATTTAAATATCCTTAGTTACTTCCCTTAAAAATGACTGAAAAGGGCTGGGAATATGGCCTAGTGGCAAGAGTGCTTGACTCATATACATGAAGCGCTGGGTTCGATTCCCCAGCACCACATATACAGGAAACGGCCAGAAGTGGTGCTGTGGCTCAAGTGGTAGAGTGCTAGCCTTGAGCAAAAAGAAGCCAGGGACAGTGCTCAGGCCCTGAGTCCAAGGCCCAGGACTGGCCCCCCAAAAAAAATTACTGAAAAAATATTGAACATATTCTGTATCTTGGTGGTTACTCCTATGTTGAATATATTGCTCTCTGTCTCTCTGTCGCTCTCTTTCTCTTCATCAGTTGTGGGGCTTGAATTCAGGGCGTGGGTGCTGTGATTCTTAGATGTCATCCTCCTGAGTGGTTAGGATTACAGGTATGAGCCACCAGCACCCATCCTAGTGCTCTCTTTACTGATGTAACTGTGTTCATGTTCTTTCTGATTCACCTTTTTTCTCTTTAGCCCCAAGATGGGCAATACCAAACCATGTGTCTTCTGTATTCTAACTCCATTCCCGAATGAACTTCCCCTGTGAATGAGGAAACCATACCAATGACACTTCAGAAATCTCCTAGGCTTTCATTAGGTAAGGATACTAAATTGAATGGTTATAGTCTTTAGCTGACTATTACTTGATAGCCAAGCCAAACACAGTCATGTAGTGTGTAAAATTTCTGTCAGTGGCAGAATGCAGATGAGTAAGTGGTTCTAAAGATTTTTTTGCATTGTACTTATTATGCAATCCATAGTATATATTGTTCCATATATACATATATACATGTTGTACAATATATACTGTGAATATGTATATATATGTTGATGTGTTTAGTGTGTATGTGTATATGTGTGTGTATGTGTGTATGGTAGCCTTTAATAAATTCACTGGTGTTTTCACAATTAGGAAGTTACCTAAAACACATTTCTCAAACTGTATCCCTATTGTTAGGGGCACATGACTGTATAACATAGATAAATGATGGCACACATGCATATAGTTTTGTTTTGGTGGACTACACTTTGAACTCAAGGTCTTGAAATTACTAGGCAGGCATTCTACCACAAAGCCACACCTCCAGCTCTTTTTTGCTGTTGTTCTGGTTATTTTTTAGAATAGGGTCTTGATTCCTGCCTGGGTGCATGCATGCCTGGACCATGATCAGCTTATTTTAGGCTTTCAGCAGTAGCGAAGGTAACAGGCAATCTCAGCCTCCCAAGTAGGTAGGATTACAGGTGTAAGCCACCAGTGCGTGGCTGAAATAGAATCTTTGATTGCTCGTGATAAAAACTATCTCCCAGACTCCTTGGCAATTTATCTGGCCAAGTAATTAAAGTCTACCAGTGTGTGTACAAGTGAAATATCTTGTTGCAAAAGCCAGGAATTTCCTTTAAGATGTAGCCAGTTCCAATTTTATTCCTTTTTCATCCTTGCCTGTGACTGCCACCTGAAACACTGACACTACCTTGTCCTTGACTTTGAGGGCCATGCCTTTGAAGCAGCACTAAGAGCTGGAAGGCCCTTGCATCTCTGCTGAGCACCTGTTTGAGCAGTGCAGAACATACAATCTCCCATTTCCCACAACAGAGAAATAAGCATGGCTTATAAAGCTAGTCATATCTCATTCTTGGTCTCTGTTTCTCCCAGGTGAACTTAACTGTAATCAACATGTTGAACACTCTTATTCCTCTTCCTCTGCCTCCTTCTCTTCCTTCTCCTCCTCCATTTCCTCTCCTCCTCCTTCTCCTTCTTCCTCTTCCTCTTCTTTGATAGAAAACATTATGATAGCAATCCTGACTAGTCAAGAGCTTCCTCATCACTACCTATAACATTTTATTAAGAAATTGTGTGCCAGGGTAAAAAAAGACAAACAACTACAAAAGCAATACTTGCAAAACTGTTTGGTGTAAATGAACTGAACAACTCATGGGGGGAGAAAGGGAAAGGGGGAGGGGGGGAATGAGGGATGAGGTAACAAACAGTACAAGAAATGTATCCAATGCCCAACGTATGATACTGTAACCTCTCTGTACGTCAGTTTGATAATAAAAATTTGAGGAAAAAAATAAAATAAAATATTTAGATGGAAAGTAAAAAAAAAAAAAAGAAAAGAAATGTATCCAATGCCTAACGTATGAAACTGTAACCTCTCTGTAATTCAGTTTGATAATAAAAACTTTAAAAAAAACCCAAAGCTAAAAAAAAAGAAATTGTGTGAAAATATGACAAAATTTTGAAGTTTATTATTTAACTTTTAAATAAATTCATTTCTAAAAAAGATCTTGGAATAATTGTAAGAAATAACTGTAGTTAAAAAGAAATATCTGGGGCTGGGGATATAGCCTAGTGGCAAGAGTGCCTGCCTCGGATACACGAGGCCCTAGGTTCGATTCCCCAGCACCACATATACAGAAAACGGCCAGAAGCGGCGCTGTGGCTCAAGTGGCAGAGTGCTAGCCTTGAGCGGGAAGAAGCCAGGGACAGTGCTCAGGCCCTGAGTCCAAGGCCCAGGACTGGCCAAAAAAAAAAAAAAAAAATATCTGAAGGGAAAGTTGTCTGTAGTTCCAAATAAAACTTGTTTACCAAAATAGAATATTCAGAATACAAACAAGGGGTGTCATGGTTGTGAGGACAGAGAATAGAGATTGTAGCCCACTGTCTGGGAAGTAGGTTGGAAGTCTGGGTGCATTACTATTAAATACAGGCCTCTAGGTATTGTTTTCCTAAGTGACACACACAACTGAGTAAAAGAGATGGGGTTGCTGTCCCAGATAAAAGTTTTTCTGGTAGCTTGCAACCCAGGTGTTCCAAGTTCTGCTTATCCTCCTTGGCTGGGGGCCCAGCTACTGGGACTAAACAAGGCAGAGGTTTTACCCCGATTGCCTGGAGAAAGTATGTTTGAAAGGACAGGAGCCATCTTGGCCACACTTACGAAGACCCATGCTGGGGATTTTGAAGGAGATCATCACAAAAAACCTTTTACCAAGGCACTTACATTTCAGAAGTAAACTGACACCTGGCAAGGTTTCAAAACTTGTATTACTTTAAAATACAAAGCCCATATGTCTGATTTCTCCATCTTTAGATGGCATGATGAAGTGTTTGTGATTCACAGCTCTAGTGCCAAAGGGGAGATTTTCCTAATACCTAGATAAATGAGAAGTTTACTTCACAATCATTGGGACTTGGATGGGATTCAGGTTCATACACCCCTCCTGGCCAAACCTCTATCTGATTTGGAACAAAACAAATACATTTTCTGAGGGGTTGGCTACAAAAATAACCTGATGTCAATATGAGACACTTTGGTTGGCTTATAAAGAGAGCCTTGAAAGTACCAGGCATTTCTAAAAATGGACTGGTGAGCAGCAACAAAAGTTTTTGTCATATTTCAGAATTCAGATTTGAGGATATAACTGATCATGAAATTTTTGTTCAAATTTTATGTGTGTAAAATTATGTGAAAATTTAGAGTAGTTGTTGTGTAAATTAGTAAAATATCACAACCTCATTGTATATGCAATTTAATTAATTTCAAGAATATTTCTGCTCAGAGTTTTTTATGTACTGTGTAAAGTTATTTCTGTATTCTTTCCATTTTTCTTCCCTTTGGTTGTCATTGACCTGTTGTCATTGTTTTTTATTTTGGCACCCTGTGTCTTGCATGTATGTTTATCTGATTTGAGGATGAAAAGGGAAATAAAAAAATGGTGAGACAAAAAAAAAGAATATTTCTGCTCCATTGATTTCAATTTTAGTGAAAAGACTTGGTTATAATAATGTGTTCCACCAATATTTGTATTCTTATTAACTACCATTTGTATTCACAATTTTTATTTTTCAAATGACAACAGTATCTTTTCTTTCCCTCCTGCTAAAGATGGAAGCCAGGCCCATTTTGCATGCTAGGTAGGTATTGTACCACTGAAGTGCATTTCCAGAAAAAAAATTACTTTTCATACCATATGCTCCTCAAAACTCTTCTCTGGTTCTGTAAGTTGGACTAAGAAAAATTGACCCATTATTAGAATTAAGTGATTTTCTATTTGCTTATCAGCTATTCTGTTATAAAACTACCATCATTTAACTGTTTGCCAACCACTTCTGCTACAGATGTCAACTGCTTAGAAGAGACTGCTTTACATTTTTTGTTGGTAGGTCCATGAAAACGTGGAAATAAAAATGTGTGAAATTAATTGAAGACAACTGACATTTGACCTCAATGAAAAGCCTCGCTGCATGGAGCCATATGTAAATATGTCTTACTCCAGCTATGCGTGTGTTTGCCTATTTTGAGCAAACTTTGAAAAGTAATGACTAGTTTTTGACCTAGATATTGGTGCTTCGACAGCAGGGCTCTGTCTCCTGGTTGTCTTTTAGTGACAGCAGTAGACTTTGTGATGGATGTGGATGTTCACTGTTAACTTTCTTGAGAAACAGAAAACCAGTATTTAATTAATATAAAAACTGAATACTCTAGACTTTTGTTTCTAAATTGGTTTACTGAAACCTCTCTGTACATCAGGTTGACAATAAAAATTAAAAAAAAATTGGTTTATTGAAAAAGAAAAGAATCAGTTCTCTTCATCATTAGCTACTCTATTTTACTTTCTTCACAAAACTTCTTTGAGACTTCCCAGAAATAGAACAAAAATTTGGCTCAATGCTTTTGATGTAATAATCTCTGTGGTCATTTAAAAATATTACTAGAATAAGAAAATATATATATGTATAAGTAAATATATGCATATATGCATACATATTCATGCACATATATATAAATATACCTATTATTCTTTGAGAGTAAAATGCAAAAGAACTGAAAAAACAGGAGTTGTGTAAGTTCTTTATAGATCATATAAACTCATAAAAAATTCACAACTCAAAAAGCAATCAATTTGTAGGCATAGTAAAATTGGAAAAATATTGTGAAGTCAGTAAAGCTCTAAAATAAAATACTTAAATGTTTAATTCTTTAAGGATCACGTAAATGTTAGTCATAAAGCAAAATGAAAGAACATCTGAAAGACACAGACGTTGAAAGATGAGAAATTAAAGAGCAAATGTTGTGCTTAGTACTACTTAGGGATTTGAGCAAATGGATGCAAACCCATTTGAAAATAAATACAGAGTTTGTGTAATTACAATGAGCCTGAAGATGGATTTAGCATTTATATACCTCCTGGGAAGCTTTGTGAATCTGAAGCATAAAAGCAAAGCACTGGGAGGTCATTAAAATATTATTTCCTCTTCTATGGTGGAACTGGAGAAGAGAATAAACATACCTATTACTTGCATAGCCGGTTCCACGTTGGTTGTGGCCTCTTCCAACAAGGATAGCAGCTTGGCTGATATATCATGCACAGATTCAATGTTGCTAAACAAACTCTCCACATCCAGCCTATCGATCTGAAGAAACACAAACATTGAGTACCATAGTACAGTGTTTTCTTCTGCTAAGCAGTAAGTGTTTTATGTGCTACCCCATGCAGCCTCAACAACCATTTCTGTAAACATTTTCATTAGGATGACATTGAGATGCCTCTGTTTTTTTCTTTAATATTTATTGAATTAGCAGTGTAGTGATACATCCTAATACAAACCAGAATGAGAGAAACTGTTAGGCCTAACTGGTATTTCTATTAATTTCTCTCTACAAAGGTAGGTACTACTGTGGTTTTAGACTATTTTTACTGCCTTCACAGCTGATGTTGGATCTTACATTGTTGAGTAACTATTACCCTTGTTGAGTTACTTCTTACTCTCTACTTTTTTTATTTTTGTTGGTCATGGGGCTTAAACTCAGAGCCTGGGCACTGTCCCTGAGCTTTTGTGCTCTACCACTTTGAGCCACAGCTCCACTGCTGGTTAATTGGAGATAAGAGTTTCATGGTCCTTCCTGCCTGTGCTGGCTTTGAATTGCAATCCTCAGATGTCAGCCTCCTGAATAGCTAGGATTACAGCCATGAACCACTGGTAACCGGTGTCTTTTTTACTTTTAAATAAGTAGAAATGGAACTATTAATCAAACTTATACCAAGGATTTAGCATATTTTATAACTCCACACATAGGTTCAAAAACATTCTTTAGGCCAGTATAAATGTATACAAGGCTCATAATCTTTTATCTGTTGTGAATCCATCCTTTCTTCAAAAAGTTCCTGAGCATCGTCTATGTTCCAGGAATTACAATAGAAGAGGAATACTGCCATAGGTAGTGTGTAGTTAGCAGAGGGACTGGCCAACTGCTCTCAGCTCTCTAAATGTGATCAGACATATATTTTGCTTTTGTTGATTCTTATTCAAAGTGTGTCCGTGAGTGTAAGTCCAATCTTCTTCCATAATAAAATTATGATTATTCAGGGCACCTTGGTGCAGGGTCTGTTGGGCTATGGCAGGGAACACAGATCGTTACTGTTTATCTGTGATGTGTGTGTGTGTGTGTGTGTGTGTGTGTGTGTATGAGGTTATAAGTGAATAAGCAAGTCATTGACAATCACCTCATGGAGAAACATCAAAGATGAGTAGAGTTAGTGGGACAAAACTGGATTCACAAAATTGAAGATAACAGGGATGCAGGGAGTCCAGTTAAGAAATACAGCTATAAAACTTCAGGGGGATTATTACAAGGGATGTAAGATAAGAGATAGGGTAGAGATAGTAGAATTCTAGAGATAAAGGCACACAACTGCTGCTCCTTTCCCATGCATTTACATCACTTTTTTCTAGGTGTACCAGGAGTATTTAAGGGGGAGGAAGGAAATACCTGCCTATCTCTTTACCCTATTCATTTTTAACATTGGCCCATCTGCTCTCTATCCTTGGCACAGATCTTTTTTTAAAAAGTTTTTATTACAAAACTGATGTACAGAGAGGTTACAGTTTCATACGTTAGGCATTGGATACATTTCTTGTACTGTTTGTTACCTTGTCCCTCATACCCCCCTCTCCCCTCCCCCTTTCCCCCCCTAAGGTGTTCAGTTCACTTACACCAAACAGTTTTGCAACTATTGCTTTTGTTGTTGTTTCTCTTATTTTACCCTTTGTCTCTCAATTTTGGTATTCCCTTTGAATTTCCTAATTCTAATACCAGTGCACACTGTTTCCCATATACTCAGATAAGATTACAGAGATAGTGTAGATACAATCACAAGAAGGTGATACATGAACATCATCAATAGTAGAAACTACAGATACACATGGGATGTTGAAAGTAGTTACAACTGTGATATAACAATCATTTCCATAAAATGGAGTTCATTTCACTTAGCATCATCTTATGTGATCATAGGGTATAGCTATTGGGCTCTTGTGATCCTCTGCTGTGACTTGCCTAGACCTGTGCTAATTATTCCCAATAAGGGAGACCATAGAGTCCATGTTTCTTTGGGTCTGGCTCACTTCACTTAGTATAATTTTTTCCAAGTCCTTCCATTTCCTTACAAATGGGGCAATGTCATTCTTTCTGATAGAGGCATAAAATTCCATTGTGTATATGTACCACATTTTCCTGATCCATTCGTCTACGGAGGGGCATCTGGGTTGGTTCCAGATTCTAGCTATGACAAATTGCGCTGCAATGAACATTGTTGTGCTGGTGGCTTTACTGTGATTTTGTTTGTGGTTTTTTGGATAAATACCCAAAAGTGGGGTTGCTGGGTCATAGGGGAGTTCTACATTTAGCCTTCTGAGGAATCTCCATACTGCTTGCCAGAGTGGCTGAACCAGTTTACATTCCCACCAACAATGAAGTAGGGTTCCCTTTTGGCCACATCCCCTCCAACAACTGTTATTGTTAGTTTTCTTGATATAGGACATTCTTACTGGGGTGAGATGGAATCTCAATGTTGTTTTGATTTGCATTTCCTTTATGGCCAGTGATGTAGAGCACTTTTTCATATGTCTCTTGGCCATTCTCATTTCCTCATCAGAGAAGTCTCTTTGTAGGTCTTTAGCCCACTTGATGAGCGGGCTATTAGTTCTTTGCGGTTTTGTTTTGGAGGAAGGTAATTTTTTTAGTTCTGCATATATTTTAGAGAGAGGCCTTTGTCCGTTGAATGGCCGGTAAAGATCTTCTCCCAGTCTGTGGGCTTTCTGTTTATCTTGCAAGCTATGTCCTTTGCCGTGCAGAAGCTCTGCAGTTTGATGCAGTCCCATTTGTCCAACCTTTCTTTGATTTGTAGCCTTTCTGGGTCTTTGTTCAGGAAGTTCCGTCCTGCGCCAAGGAGCCCAAGTGTTTCTCCTACTTCTTCCTTTAGTGTTTTCAGGGTGTCTGTTTTTATTTGAGGTCTTTAATCCATTTGGAATTGATTTTGGTGCAGGGTGATATATAAGGATCTAGTTTTAGTTTGTTGCATGTGTTGAGCCAGTTTTTCCAGCACAATTTGTTAAAGAGGCTATCTTTCTTCCACACTATTGTTTTAGCCCCTTTATCAAAGATTAAGTAGGCATAGTTCTGTGGGTTCATTCCCGGGTCTTCAATTCTGTTCCATTGGTCTTCAGGCCTGTTCCAGTGGCACAGATCTTATTCTTATTTTGGTAAGTATATTCTATCATTGAAGTTGGAAGAATGATTTTACATTGCACCGTTGTACGCCTGATGACGTGTCAGTCATGTCTTGTGCAATATAGCCATACTATCCACATCTCTTTGAGTAGCTTTGGAAAGCTCCTCATGTCCTATCATTAGATCTGTTGTCAAGTTGTCTTAACTTCTCATCTCATTTATATAACCAAATCTATATGATATATGCTGTGGTTTAGTCTAACATTGGTTTAGATAACTTTCTTTTGTTGACTATTCTGAAATGGTTAGGATTAGAGATGGAACTTAGTGATAGAACATTTGTCTAGTGTACATGAAGCCCTAGATTCTGTCCCAAGCACTAAAAAATGCATTTTAAATTACACTTGTCTCTTACGGTTTTTAACCTAGTGTTGTCTGAAATAGTCCTTCATTAAGCATTCACTCTAAGAGAAGAGGGAATGCTAGGCCTTTATATCTGAAATGTGCTCTTATGTCTGGGATGTGCTCAGAACTTCCAAATTCTATATTACAAAGTTATTTTATATTATACAAAACATAAAATGTATATAATGGCTCTATGCCTCTTTTGGTATAACTTAGAAAATTATAATTTCATGATGAAATCATATCTATTATTTTCATATATCATCCCATCTCCTCTATAAAGCATAAACTAGTTAGCAGATAGGGAAAGTAAAGCAGGGTGAAGAGAGAATCCTTGTTTACGAAAGGAGTTGAAGGTGGGGCTAAAACCAGGCCTTGTAGTCCTATACCAGATGTTATTGCCAGCAATTGCTGATGGGGTTCTTCACCATCTCTGTTTGAACATTTTTTGTTTATTCCTGACTTTTTCAGCAAGTTGTCACTTCTGCCATTTATTCCCAAGGTCACTCTCCTGCATATCTAATTTAGATTATGAATCGGGTTAGCATGAATCTATTCTACTTTCTATCTATAATCTTGGTGCAACAAATGCTAAATAACAAAAACTTAGCTCATAATGTCATTACTTCCTGAAGGACAGAAAGGATTAAAACATCAGTTGGCCTGGTTTCAATCATATTATCATGGCCCACGAGGATTCTGTGAATCATTAAATGAATTCACATCCAGTCACTGCTCTGCCAAGGAACTAACAAGTACCTGGTCCAGATCGGCTTTTAAAAATGATAGATGATTTTATGATTACTGATGTAAATTCATGGAGAGATCCATATATATTTATTCATCATTTACTAGGCACAGACAATGTTATAAGAGCTTAAAAATGAATTACATTTTGAATGGATTAAAATCAATTTTAAAAAAACAGTTGAAGTAAATACTTTCCTAAGTCAAATGAATATGTTGTAATTCAAACTTACAAAACGTAAAAGTTAAAGGTTAGTGTTTATATTCACAACTTGGTTTGTTGCTTTACTAAAGTCTCCATTATGGAATATACTTCAAACAGCAAGTTTTCCTTGCATTTAAGTAATTACTAGGTTTTTAAATCAGATATTGTAGTACCTTCATCTTTTCCCTCTTTGCCCAAGATGACATTTTTTTTAATTCTCCCATGTGAATTTTAGGATTGTCTTTTCTATTTCTGCTAAAATATTCTTCAGAATTTTGATAGGAATCTCTAAATCACTTTGATAGTATAGATATTTCATCAATTCTTTCCAGTCTATGAACATTTGATATCTTCCCATTTATCTGTATTTCCTTTATCATTGTCCAAAGGGTTTTAAGTGCTTTCAAACTCTACTATAAGGGCTGGGAATGTGGCTTGGAGGTAGAGTGCTTGCCTAGCATGCATGAAGCCCTGGGTTCAATTCCTCAGCACCACATAAACAGAAAAATCCAGAAGTAGCACTGTGGTTCAAGAGGTAGAGTGGTAGCCTTAAGCAAAAAGTAGCCAGGGACAGTGCTCAGGCCCTGAGTTCAAGCCCCAGGACTGGCAAACAAACAAACAAACAAACAAACAAAAAAACACCAAAAAAACACAAAACAAAAATCTACTATAAAACTATCCTAATGAAATCAGTAAAGTACTGACATAAAACGAGACACATATACAATAGAGCAAAATAGAGAGCCCAGAAGTAAACCTACACATTTTGGTCAGTTGATTTTCAACAAAGATGCTAAGAACTCACTATTCGTAAGGAAATTGAAGGACGTGGAAAAAATTATACTAAGTGAAGTGAGCCAGACCCAAAGAAACATGGACTCTATGGTCTCCCTTATAGGGAATAATTAGCACAGGTTTAGGCTAGTCATAGCAGAGGATCACAAGAGCCTAATAGCTATGCTCTTATGAATGCATAAGATGATGCTAAGTGAAATGAACTTCATGTTATGGAAACGACTGTTATATCACTGTTGTAATTACTTTCAACATGCCATGTGAAACTGTAGCTTCTATTGTTGATGATCCTCTTGTATCCCCTTTCTGTGGTTGTACCCACACTATCACTGTATCTCATCTGAGTACACTGGATACTGTATATACTGGTATTAGAACTAGGGAAGTAAAAGGGAATATCAAAATCGAGAGACAAAGGATAAAAAGACAAATGTCTCCAAAAGCAATACTTGCAAAACTATTTGGTATAAACCAACTGAACAACTCAGGCAGGGAGAGAGAAAAGGGGAGGGGATAGGGGGAATGAGGGAGAAGGTAACAAACAGTACAAGAAATGTACCCAAGGGGGCTGGGGATATGGCCTAGTGGCAAGAGTGCCTGCCTCGTATACATGAGGCTCTGGGTTCAATTCCCCAGCACCACATATACAGAAAATGGCCAGAAGTGGCGCTTTAGCTCAAGTGGCAGAGTGCTAGCCTTGAGCAAAAAGAAGCCAGGGACAGTGCTCAGGCCCTGAGTCCAAGGCCCAGGACTGGCAAAAAAAAAAAAAAAAGAAGAAGAAGAAGCCAGGGACAGGGCTCAGGCCCTGAGTCCAAGGCCCAGGACTGGCCAAAAAAAATAATAATAATAAAATAAAATAAAATAAATTTAAAAAAAAGAAATATACCCAAGGCCTAACGTATGAAACTGTAACCTCTCTATACATCACTTTGACAATAAATAAGAAAAAAAATAAAAAGGAGGCCTTTTGAACCATTGGTGGGTACAGTGATTATGGAAAATTATATGGAAGTACATAAAAATTAACATTAAAACTACCATATTACCTAGAAACCCATGACTGGATCCATATCTAAAGGATTAGAAATCAGAATGTCAAATATTTTCACTCTTACTTTCTATGTAGCATTATTCACAATATTCCAAGACACAGTCGACACCAGTGCCTGTCCAATGCATCGGTGGATGAATATGGTGTCTGCACAGTGGGATACTATTCAGCCTTCACAAAGAATGAAATCATGTCATTTGTTATTACATGGATGAACCTGGACATAACATTAATGAAAGGAAATCAGGCACAGAAAGCAAATACTGCATGGTTTCACTTATATGTGGAGTATAAAGAAATCAAGTTGTAGAGAGAGAGTGATGCTATGATTACCAGAGGCCGGGGAATGGAAAGCCTTGGGGAGATGTTGGTCAAGGATGTAACATTTTTCTACTGTTCATCATGACTGCAGATAATTGAAATATGTTTTGTACTTGAAAATTACTGAAAGTAGATTTTAAGTGTTCTCACCACTCAGGCAGAAAGGTAAGTATGTGAGATAATGCATGTATTCAATTGCTTGATTTAGCCATTTCAAAAAGTATGCAAATACTAAAAACACTGTGCTTCTACCATTAACATATACAGCTTTTACTTGTCAATTGTAAAAGTCATTTTTAAAGTAGTGAATTTATGGTAAACATATGCAAAACTTCCAAAGTATAAAAGTCTAAGTAAAAGTAATTGTACTTATAAAACCACATTAATGCAGAGACTACAATCATTGATACAGAAGCACCTCACAAAGCATTCCTTGAATTTTGCTACCTTTTTATCCTAGTCCAGATTCCAAATGGGTTCAATCTGAAGCTACATTTTGTCTTGTGACTCACTGTAGCAGAACTGAGGTCCCATCTATGCTTCTGTAGGTGACACCTGGATGTATTTCCCAAACTGGATCATCCCATTATCAATGCCCAATTGATCAAAGCCCAATAATATTATGAATGGAAAAAGTAATGTGGGAATGGAAGAAAGTTGTGAATGCATAGCATACATACTTAAAAATAGAGGAAAATGGAAGTATTGGGTCCGACTTTAATTTTTAATGGTGAATCTGAGAGGTTGAATTCTGGGAGACAGAAATTACATCGAGTAGAAAAAAGGAAGTTGGCAGAAAACTCTGGCAGCCACTGGGCTTGGCTAATTATCTAATTACTGTGGCATTTGCTCAGATAGTTGACTTCTAGATTACAAAGATTTTCAGGGTAAACTAGCCATTATTTCATCAGGGTTTGCCAAACTGCTGATTTGTAAGTGTGAAATTTCCTGCTGTGAAACACACTTCTAAACTGGCTAATTGAGTCACACTACAAGTTGAATCAAGAGCACAGCTAGACATGCAAGTCTTCTAACGAATCATGTAGCAAAGTAGCCAAATCATCAGAATGCTGCCCAAAAATATTCAGCTAGAAGAGATTAATGTGGGAAGACCCACAAAGATGTAGCCTCCTTTGCAGAAAGAAGGTTGGGGCTCTGGGATAAGCCTCAACATGTGTAGAAAGAAGCGCAGAGCCAACAGAGGCAAAGAAAGGCTAGAAGAGAACCTGAGCTCAAACTTGAGAAGTCCATGAATTAAGAGGTTCATGGTGGTGTGTTTTGATTAATAATAGAAAGGTAAAGTGTTTGTGTCTAATATCTTGGATGAAAAGTAGGAAGTTGGACCAAGGGCTCACTATCTTTGTCTCTTTTGCCTGCCTTTGGTAAGGGGACAGGTATAAAAGTTTGTACCCTTCAAGTTTGCAGCCTTTCATACCTGGAATTTATGTGAGAGGCTCAGAGGACAAACTACCTCCATCCTGTGGAGCCTGGGCCAATACATTCTGTGATACCTTAAGACATTCTTTTTAAAAGTATCAAATAACCTTTGAGTCCTAGTGTTGAAATACAAGACAAAGTAATTTGGATGCTAGGTAGGACAACCAGTGAAGTGTTGAACTGATGTTTTCTTCTTTGTATACACATACTCCAATTTAGAGCATGTAATAGCATTCCTAAGTTTTTAACAGAGTAACTGTGTCCTTCAAGTCTAACATCTGAGAGAAACTACTGATAGATAATAGGAATGAATTGGCTCAATACCTAACCATTTCTTCCATTTAGCAAGATAACTACAGAGTTTTCATTATTAATAATACAAACAAAGCCTGGGAACTTCTTGTGTACACTAAGATATTTATTTTTTTTGTAACAGTAGAAAAAAAATCTTTTGCAAAAAAAATCCTTGAGAAAGTTAGTTAAGGAAGAGGACAGGAATGAGCTTGGTTTAAAAAGATAGGATGGACAGAGTGCTGGCAACCTAGTGAAAGGTAGAAACTGAGGACAAAGCTAACATCATGGATCAGAACTATCTGTGTGGGAAGTATCTGTGCTGTAAATTGGAATTTCAGTGTTTAAGTCACTTGTCTACCTGCATTTTCACTTTCTCCCACCAAGAACTTCATTTATTTTACTCCTCTGATAACTTCACCTAAAATAATTGTGGCTGCTCAGTCATTCCAGTAGTTTTGTGTGCTCTCAAAAGGGGATTCTGATTCCTGTTCTGAATATATACAGGGTCAGGAATTAAGTCATTTAATATCTCAAGGAAATTGAAGGATCAGTATTCCCCACACAGTCTCCAAGGACACCCACTGAGTTGTGAGACCAAATTGGGTGCATTAATGTGCCATTAATGAGTGGACACACTCATTAATGTGCCTTACATTGTCATCTTTCTCTGTTTCGTTTCCCCGTTCTTTTATGGATTCTCCAAGGGATCATATTTCAAATAAATGACTTCCTTTGTGATTCTTTTATCTGCATCTGTTTCCATAGGCGCCCAGTCTAAGACAGATTGAGACAAACAAGTCATGAAGTTATACTGAGAAAGATCATTCAAGGCAACAAAAACAGCAAGAGCAAAGGGCTTCGTGTGCAAGGAACAGTGGGAAGAACAGAATGCAGAAATAGATGTGTATTTTCCCAACAGGTGCTTCTTTTCTGACCTGCTGGGTATTTTTTTGTTTGTTTTCTTTTTAGAGGCACTGGGCTTTGAACTCACATATTTTCTGTTGCTAGGCATCTACTCTTACCACTAACTACCACTTACTACTCTTACCATGCTTCCAGATCTACTATTTTTGGTTATATTATATTTTCAAATAAGGTCTTGTTTCCTATCTGGGCTTGTGCGTGGGCTTGATCTACCAATGCTGGGCTTTGGGTCTAGCAAGAGTTCAATTGCCAAGGACAATTGAATATTTGTAATATTCAAGATCCATACAAAATTATCAACTTAAACATTAACCTGCACTATTTTGTCACACATTTAATTAGCTCACCACTAATCTGATGCCTATAACTGCTTCTCTTTGGTAAAGGATACGATGATAGCTGGTATCAATGCTGCTGCTACTCACAAATCCTCCCATCTGGAGCACAAGGGATTCTTAGGTAAGTTTGAATAGAACTTAGAGTACTAAGCAGTTCCTAACACAGATGCATATCTCAATGCATGTCTTGTCAGAGTGGGCAATTCATCACTGCTTACGTCACTGGCAATTATGTGTGACACTACAGGAGGTGAAGACTTGTTTGTGAGACTTGTTTTATAAATGAAAGTCTTATGCTAACTTTTGAAAAGTTGCGCAGCCTTACTACAGATGCAGTTCTCACCATGGTTGGCTCACAAAAAGGGTGGATTGCATTTGCCAAGAAAAAAATGGAGCTGGGAATGTGGCGTAATGGTAGAGTGCTAGCATGCATGAAGCCCTGGGTTTGATTCCTCAGTACCACATACACAGAAAAAACATTGATTCATCTCAGTCTTGATCATTTAATTACATGCCACCACAACAAGAAAAACCTCAGTGCATGGTCATTGCAGCTCAACCATGCAGTGTCAAAAGGCATGTCAAGCAGGTGGTCTTGTTTATCATTGTGAAGTCTGGTGGCTGAGTCACAAGGCAATGCTCCCAGGTTTCATGAATTGTGGCATGGAGTCAAGCAGTTGGTGGAGATGAAGAGAAAACCTGTCTGGGAACTCAATGGTAGCAAGTGGTTGTGTGATCTAGCATTCATGGTGAACACCAGTAAGTACTTCTTAGAGCTGAACACCAACTTGCAGAGTCCCCAGCCAGCTTCTCTGCTCTCTGCTTTCAAACACAACATGATTTGAAACCAAACTGAGATTGTAGAAAATACAACTCACAGGAATGATATGGTTTATTTCTCTACTCTGGATGGACCAAAGCCTTCTGTGGCACTTGAATATGCATGTGAATGTGTAGAACGAATGGAAGCATTTAATAAAAGATTTTAGGATATAGGAAATCAATAAATGGAACTAAGTATCATTGCAGTATCATCCAGTGTGACACAAGCAGATGTGTCTGATAACCTACAACAAGAAATCATTCAGTGACAAAACGATGACAAACTGGAAGCTAGGAGTTCTCTAAATACTGAACTCATTCCTTGAATGAAAATGACTAGTTGGGCAGTATCTGTTACATGTGATGTTTGTTGCACCACAAGTCAGAAACAATAACTGATAATCTGCAAAATTCTTTAGTGTTTTTTTTTTTTGTTGTTGTTCAGTATCTTCTGCTATGCCAGTGATTTGGTCTGAGACATTTCTCCTCAACAAGTGAACATTCTGAAAAAAATTTTCTTGGTCTGATGCTAACAACTTTGCTGCATTGCCTCACTAACACCACCTCTACACAAGGCATAGGCTTCTTTATTCTCTACAACACTTGTATGAATAACATTCACTCTGTTTCAAGGCCTTAGGGAAAGCAGATTGTGATTCTCTAGTCCACTTAAGAACACTGATTTCTGTTGTTCTCCTGATGGTCATATGAAGAACATTTGGCTTCTAAATTCATTAGGTTTCCTTTGTTTTGTGCTGTAATGATACTTCAAACTGGCATTTATTTTTGTTGTTACTGCTACCATATCACCACGAACTAGGCATACAGTTTTGTGCTTGATTTCAACAACCAAATTGCCCACATCTCTTTAGAGACTGGCACTCTGCATTAACTGTTCTTTGTAGTTGTATGATTTGTAGGCTGTCACATCATTTACATTTTAGTCACTATACAGTGCGAGCATGTCAGCTGCAATGTGATTATTTTGCTTTGATGACTATTCTAATCCTGCATATTGAATTTGGGCCATATCCATTGTTCATATCATCAACTCTTCAGATCTTTTCTGTGTTCTGTAATTTCCTTAATCTTCATCTGAGATTCAGTTTTTGCAAAGACGGTTGATGATACAGATACAATTTGTATTGGAGTTATCACTGGTGTCAACAAAGAGATCGACAACATCATCATTCATCATTGGAGGCAAGGACATCAGTGCCCAGAGGAATCATCTCATCTCTATATCACTGGAGTTTCACCACAGTGTGTTAACACTTTCACAACACGTACACTCCCAGCCTGCCTGACACCATCTACCTTCTGAGTCACCATCTAGGCAGATGGTCTTTGGGAAGCTGATGAGAAATATGTGTCTTTCCTATCATATTTTTGTATGTGTTTTGTCTTAGATGTGCCTAGCTTGTCCCTCACATTTTATATTATGATTCCATCTCTAAAATGTGTAGCAACAAGCAGGGATGGTGGTGTGGTTCAGGTGGCAGAGCAAAAAAGCCAAGTCTGGAGTTCAAGCCCTAATATGGACAATTTTTCCCCACATACTAGAACATTGCTGTATCCCTTTTATACTCAGTTAACTTTAAACCCAATATGACACCAAACTGTATATCTTCCAGGAAGACAAAACTAAAATGTTCTCCCTGGGGGGAAATGGAAACGTAAGCAAAGCCTAGTGGAACAATTTGAGAGAGGCCATTTATATGAGTATTAACCAGTGCTACATTGTATTCTTGTGTGGTTACCATTTTTAAATTTAACATTTTACCACTACTATTTTCTTCAACTTCCTTTATTAGCAATTTTTACAAAGCAAGGAAAACCTTACTGAGGTTTATTCTTCTTTGCTTCACTTTTTAAACATGACTTCAAGTGTCTGACCTTATCATGGTCTCAATTACATAGTAAATGCTGGAAATCCACTCCGTTTTGTTGTTGTGATAGATAAGGCAAAGCTTTCTGCTTCCTCCTTAAGAAACTTTCAGGAAGTTTCCACACATCCTTTCATGACAAAACTAAAAATGCTGGAATTCCACAAAGAAAGGAAAATTATTTGATGTTTGACAAAAAGCATGGAGTTCCAACCTAGCCATGGAGCTCATAGAATTGTTCATTGTGCTATGATGTTATGATTAATAAATATCGATATCAATATTTAAAGTAGACTGACAGCAAGAGTATAAAACTTTAAAGTCACTGTACATGCTCAGAAAAACTAGTATAAAACAGATTCTGAAATTAAGGTGTATGTCAAGTCATTGCTCCAGTGTCTTGATTATAGTTAGTTGTAGTTGCTTTGCTTTTACTCAGGCTTCTATCTAATATAGTAGTGCTCTAATTTCTGGGATCTTCATGTTAATCATTCTGGCTTAGAACTCCATGTTCACAGATGCCTCAAGATCTTGGGGCTGAGAGTTTGACCTCAAGGGCTGAGGTAGTCCTCAGTGGGAAAGACTTGATGAAGAAGATGTTAGAAGTGAGAAGAAGGGTTTAGCTGCCTTTGCTTTCAGTTTGTTTTATAGTGTGGAGGGATTTCTGATATTTTGATCATATTATAAAAGAGAGGCTAGATACATAGGAGATTATTATGCATCATAAATTTTCTCCCAAACAACCTAATATACACTCTGATGCCAAAAATGTCACTGTTACATCTCTGAATTAAAAATACTCTGAATTAAAAAATACCACTGTTACATTTGCTCGGCATTTCTCCCTCCATTTCTGTTCCCCTCGCCCATCTGAATTAAAAAAACAAAAAGAGCATCAGAAAGTCTGAGTGAAAAAGACAAGGAGTAAGAAAATTTCATGCTTTCATATGAAATTGTATATGTGTAGTTAGAAAGTTAATTTAGTTTAAAAAATGGAAGAAAGTGGGAAAATAAGGGCATTGTCTTTTAGAGTTTTTCATTCTGAAATAATTGTTGATTCACATGCAGTTGTAAAAGAATTACATAAAGAGAACTTTCATGCCATTTCTGTATTTCCTCCAATAGTAGCATCTTGCAAAACAATAGTACTTGTTCACTGGATGTTGGGGTAAAATATGTTATAAAGAAAACATGGTCATTGTACAAATGAGATACACTTACAAGAAATCAGCTTAGTACTTGCATTTCCTTTAAAGCACTCTCTTAGTTTAAACCTGGTAAATGAAAGAGACTACATTTTAGAAAGTAGTTGACTTTAAGAAAGCTGTAGTTGCTGGGCTCAGGTGGCCTTTGCCTGTAATCCTAGCTACTCAGGAGGCTGAGAACTGAGGGTCATGGTTCAAAGCTAGCCTAGGCAGGAAAGTCTGTGAGACTCTTATTTCCAATTAATCACAGAAAAATCCCAAAGTGGCACTGTGGCACAAGTGGTAGAATGCTGGCCTTGAGCAAAAGAGCTCCGGGACAGCACCCAGGCCCAGAGTTCAAGCTCCAGGATGGGAAAAAATAAATTATTTGAAAGTAAAACAAAATTATGAAGCATCTCTTTCTTTTATATTCTCAGGATCTGCCTCACTCACTCTCTTTGAGAGAGAGAGAGAGAGAGAAAATACAATGTCAATAAGTTTGATATATGTCACATAGAATAATTGTTCAGCTTGGTGTCTGCCATCAAGACACTGAAACAACCTGCTACTAGCCTAGATATTTGTGGTAGCACTAAGCACCATGGTAAATTGGGTATCTGAAATTTAGAGAAAGCATCAACATTAATCTCCTCATATTTAATGATTCCTTAAATAGATGAAAGAAAATATTTTCCATGTCAGTTAATGTGTGGTATTTGTAGTTGAAAATAAAGCATATAAATGCATTATTGGCAAAGAAGAGTTCAAAATTGTATCTATAATAATTCTATTCTCAGAAAATATTTCAGTATTCATGTATGTCTTGATAAGCCCAAATATTCATAGCTCTTATTTCAGAGTAGCAGGACTATAGGTGCTTTGTTTCTTTTATTAATTTTCCAGTTAAAACTATTTACAAAATTGTCACTATATGGTATTCCCAAATTTTAACTAAAAATGCTAAGTTTTGTTGACATGAAATTATAGGGTCCTTTAAATCTGTTTTCCAGAACATCAATTATTTTAAGCATAATGCACAGAGTTAGACTAGAGATCCAAAATAAGCACTCAGGGGCTGGGGATATAGCCTAGCGGCAAGAATGCCTGCCTCGGATACACGAGGCCCTAGGTTCGATTCCCCAGCACCACATATACAGAAAACGGCCAGAAGCGGCGCTGTGGCTCAAGTGGCAGAGTGCTAGCCTTGAGCAGGAAGAAGCCAGGGACAGTGCTCAGGCCCTAAGTCCAAGGCCCAGGACTGGCCAAAAAAAAAAAAAAGCACTCAGAACTTTCTTGTTATGTAAATAAAAATCTAAGTACACATTCTAACATACATGCTTATAAACAGGCTATTCCTGGAAAGATATAAAAAAAAAAAACCCAAAAACCTGATAATGCAGCTTGTCTCCATGGGCAGAAACTGAGTGGCTGAAGGACTCTATAGCCCCCTTGAGATCTTTGATACTTTCCTTCTCTATGAGTTCTAGGAGTTGAAAGAAAAAAAAAATGTACTAAATTCCTCTAACTCTGATTTTCTTTCCCCTTTTTTTGTCCTTTCCTTATACATGAAACCTAATCCGTTGTTGGATTTGCATGCTCTGGTTGGATTTATTTTGACTCATTGCCAAAAATAGTCTCTCTTATTTGGATACTAAATGACAACTTATTTCTCCATCTTTGCAATACTCAGATGACTGCAATGAGGACTAATGTTTGTGACCATAATGATCACAACACAGTTATTACTCAAGGGCTGGATTTAGTCATTCATGTGTATACTGTGCACTCAAAGGAGTTAATTAGCTCTTTCCTCAGCTTTCAACTTCCACCTTCTAGTCTTCACCTACATAAAAAGGTCTTGTTTTTATAGGGAGTGGTTTAGATTTCACTGTATATAAAGAAAAGATCAGATGACTTCTGAATATCTCCTCCCAGCCTAACATATACATGTGAAATATTTACTTACGTTGCTTCAGGTTTAATCTAAGTGTGGCTTAACTCAGGTTCAATTAAGATAGTTCCCATGGTGACCCGAAAACTATATGTGTTAATTTATATATTTGGAAACTAACTGATAACAGGTGGGTAGTGTGCACAGCCTGACAGAAGGCAGTTAGCGAGGTGAAGAAATGATCAGTTAGTGAACTGGTGGCACTTACACAAGTATTTGTAAGTCATATAAGTTCCCAATTACTTATTTACTCAATCAAAATTCAGACCTTTAAGAAGGATTAAGTGAGAATATGGAGGAAGCTCTTGGAGTAGAATTTGACAATAATAAGTAATCAATAAAACATCATTAGTGTCTATGAAGTCTTCTGTGAGGACCACTCTGCCTGCTTTGCTGCTCTTTGTACACTGTCTTCAAACTCAAATACCAACTACTTTAATACTGGGATACCATCAGCTACACTGGTATCTCCTAACTTATATGACAGATTGATGTTCTAACATTTCAAAAAGAGTTATATATTGAGAAATACAAATACTTCTTCTGAATGCTGTACATACTGAAGGAGAGAATTTTATTTTTACCAGTCTTAGGGCTTGAACTCAGGGCCTGGACACTGTCCCTGAGCTTTTGTGGCTCAATACGGGCACTCTACCACTTGAGTCATAGTACCACTTCTGGCTTTTTCTGTGTATGTGGTACTGAGGAATTGAAGCCAAGGCTTCATGCATGTTAGGCAAGTACTCTACCACTAAGTCACATTCCTAGTCCCAGGAGAGAATTTTAATAACTGGTAGTAAACTATAACTCTAGTGCTGAGAATTGGTGCCAATCATGTATCAAGTATTTCATAAAAATAAGTGAGGAATGGATGCTTGAAATAACTGTATGTTCACACTTCCTTCTAAGGTAAACACCTTATAAAAATTCCCCCCCAAAAGGCCTGAATGAGGGGAGAGTGATGACGTTATAAAGCTCCAGGTTTTGTTGGATGCCAGTGGCTCACAACTATAATCCTAGCTACTCAGGAGGCTGAGATCTTAGGATCGTGGTTTAAAGCCAGGCAAAAAAGTCCCCATGAGACTCTTATCTCCAATTAACCACTCAAAACCTGGAAGTGGCACTGTGGCTCAAGTGGTAGAGTGCTAACCTTGAGCCCAAAGAGACTTAAGGGCAGAGCTTAGGCCCTGAGATCAAGCCCCACAACTGACAAAAAGAAAATAAAAACCTTCAGGTTTTGTCTAGCCATCTCTACCAAAAAGTACAATTTTCCTAATATTCAGGACATTTCTGTGTTGAATTTTACTTAGAAAAATAGTCACAGTTTAATTGAGCTTTGAAGGTGGGAGGAAAAAAAAACATCTTCCATAGTGTTCTCTTTTGAATTCATGATTATCATTGAAATAAATTAAGTATCTTGTTCCTGGCCTGCTAGCAACTTGTTCCAACTGTGTTATCAGTTTCATGAAAATACAAGGAAGAACACAAAACTTTCAAAGTAGGAAAAAAATATACAAATGAAAGGAAATTCAGTTTTTCCACCACATTTTAAATAAAGTTGTTTTTTCTGCTAAATGGAGGGAGAACAGCATCTGCTTGAAACCAGAAGGATAAATCTGATGACAGGAGAAAGGCATGTCACCCCACTTGGTAAAGCACTTGTGTGCGTTCCATAGTGCTAGCTATCTTATTTAGGACATGGAAGAAAAAAAAGCTTGAAAAACAAAAACAAGTTCAAATTTGAATTACCTGTTTGTTCCTCAGAGGCAGAACCACCTCCCTAAGGCACAGCTCCAAATCGGTGACATAGTCCCTTTCTGTCTGGATCAGCTCCTTGATGATTTTTGCCCTTTTCACCATCATCTTTCTCATCTGATGCTCTTCCTCTGGGGTTGAGAGCTCAGCCGCAGAACACTCAGCTTGTGGGGTCATCTTTTCTGTTAAATGAAAACATTTCAATTAAATGAAAACCCGTGCTAAGGTTTCTTTTCCCTTCAATACAAATAATGTGAATAGTTGGTAGCAAGAAGAAAGCTTCAGAAAAGAACACACTGTTCTAACAAGATCAGTAACTATCACGGCTTCTTTAAAACATACCATTTCTACATTCCTAGTCTTTAAAGTAGGTCTTCAGCCAGGCCCTGGTGGCTCATGCCTGTAATCCTAGCTACTCAGGAGATTGAGATCTGAGGATCGTGATTCAAAGCCAGTCCAAGCAAGAAAGCTGGTGAGACTCTTATCTCCAAAGAAAATGAACCACCAGAAAACTGAAAGTGGTGCTGTGGCTCAAGCAGTAGAAAGCTAGCCTTGAGCTGAAGAGCTAAGGAACAGTGCCCACACCCAGATGTCATGCCCCATGACTGACAAAAACAAACAAACAAACAAACAAACAAATAAATGAATTAGATAAAGTAGGTCTTTAGGCTATATAAAAATACAAGTCAGAATTTCTAGACATGTTTGCTTTTGAATTAAAGGAAGATTTTTAATTAAGGGAACTCCTTTCCAATTTTGTTTGTCCCCTGTTAGTAAAATTAATTACCCCACACTATCAATGGGTGTTAACAATGAAATGAAAAACAATTGTGCATGATTCGGAGTTTTCTTTTAATTCAGGCAGTGGTGGATTAAAATTTTTTCAGCTATGAATTTTTCATGGCTCATCTCCAATATTATGTGTACCTTATTATTTCAAAATTGTTGAACTATGAGCCCAATAGTTTTAGTTAAAAATTATAGTATTAAGGAGATTTTTGTCACTTTATATGAAGTATTAAGATAAGAAAACTATGTAGCTTCAAGAACAAGTTCCTAAAGCAATGTAAAAATATGAAAGCTACCAAATAATATATTATCAATGAAGAATATAGATCAAGAAATCAGAGCAGTCATAGGTACTAGGGCAGTGTGTGCATATGTGCATGTCTGTGTATGTGTGTGTAGATAAACTTGCTTCAAGCTTGAAGCTTACTTTTCATATTAGTCTCCTCAGTTTCATAAATAATTTGGTTTCATTTAAAATTAATTCAAGTCTCATAGCTGATAGGTAGGACATGTTCAGTGTTGACATTTATGAGAATGTAGAATCCTACAAAAGAATCTACAGGATTCATGGTGTGTGTGTGGGGGCTATGTACAGGTCACAGTGTGTACAAGAGCAAGTAATGGGAGGTGTACTTTTGGCTGAAAGTTAATAGAAGAAATATTTACCAGGGGAGTTAATGATTCAGTGTAAAGAGGCTGACCCAAGAATGTGAACAGAGCCTTCAAGAAGTAATAAGCTTATCTCTTCCTTCCCCACTCATTTTGGGAGTTCAAGCACAATTTTAGCAATCAAATATCTGTGGAGAATGCAACACTGAGTTACACTAAACTGAACTTTGGACAACCAAGACTTTCAGAGAAAAAAATCTAGCTGTAATGTCATCTAGTTCCTTGTGTACAGGCTGCTGCTGCTGTTTGTAGGCTAAGTATGGAGTGAGTACAAGGCCAGTTGACCACCTTGAGGTTGTTTTTACTTTAGAAGCATCCTTTGTGTACTGGGGTCATTGCTGCCCACAGGAGCAATGTAGACTGTTGACCATGTAGATTCCCACTTGCTCCATAGGTTCTTCAGCAGCCTTTCAGATACAGTGTTTTCAGACCCCACTGGTGGTAAACACCCCTTTCAGAAGGGTCTTGGCAAAGCACATGGTTTATGGAAGCTGGGCGCAGAGTTCTCACATCTGCCCCCACATAGCTGTGAGGAAGAGGCCGAATGCTGTGCCAGCCATGGGCTCAGAGTGGTGTCTCTAAGGTGAACATCTGGCCATGGGATGCATGCCTTTACCCACAGGAGGGGCCGCAGACCACTGTTTGTACCACTGCCCAAGCTCTCTGTTGCTTGAATTTCTCACTTGGTCCATATCAGATCCTACCCTATTTGTGGCCATTTTCACCAACTTTGGTGTGGCTTCCACAGGCTTAATGAGCCATGAATGTTCCTTGTTTTCATGTCCTCAGAATATCCAAGTCTCAAACACTAAGCTCTCTCTTAAGATGACACCTGACTAAAGCACTCAGAGTTGTGGGGAATCCCCAAATGTCTCTATTCTCCAATGCTAATCTGCTGTGCAGAAATAATAATTATAACACCGAATCTGTAATGCATGTGAGAAATGTGGGCCCATCTCACAGCTAGGTCTGCATAGGCTGTCACCGGGACCAACTGGTCTACCTTCCTATTGTGCCTTTTATTTCTTCTCCCAGGAGAGCCAGGGTAGGAGATATATAGACTATTTCATTCCTACTTTTCCTCTGTCTTGTCCCTGTCTTGTGATTCCTTATGTTCTTTCACTCTTACTCTCTTTCCAATATAGGTTTCTGCCACCCTCCACTTCTTATTCACAGAGTCAAATGGAGGAAACTTTTAATCTGCCATCTTGCTCCACCTCTCTTCCTGGATTTTTAAAAATTAAAATCTTACTTACACATTCCAGTTCTTCCCAGAAACTTTTCTAAAACCATATCTTGAAATAAAGTATCAATCAGCCAAGATACTCAACTTCAGAAACTACTCCTTTCAAAGCATAAACACCTTCTGAAACAATTCAGAATTGAGCAACACTATGGGATATATTTGTTTGCTCTTTTGACTCAAGTTTATTGCAGGAACAAAGACTTGTCTTGCATCATTTTATGATCAGATCTCTAAACACTTCATATGTTTGCATTTCTTAAACCAACAAACTCTATGCAATATATTATACCAAGTTTCATTTTTATAATATCCTTCTGTCTTTAAATCCTTTTACCTTTTAGTTAAACTATATTTTCACATATAAAATATTTGTAGAATAATATTGCCAATTCATATCACTCAGGTCAGCAGTCACCAACAACAGACTTTTATTTTTGGATAAAGAAAAAAAACTAATTATAAGGGGGAGAAAAAAGAAAAATTCAACTTTAGAAATGAATATCTTCCAATAGTTTCCAATCATTGGAAGAGATCACATTAAAAAATGAAACTGAGATCAAAAACAGGATATTTAAAATGTTATAACCAAAATATACCACTGTATATGAAAACACTACTACCATGCAGTTTCTTCCCCTCTTCTCATCCTCTATTTCTTTCACCTCCAACTTTATTTTCTAGAAGTGATGATCAATTTTCACTACTTTACCAAATGTTGTTGGTAAAATATATGGTGATTCCTAACCAACCAAGTATACATTGAAGAAGGTTCCTGTGGCTTGGGAAAAGGTTATCATTGTTATTGTTTGGTTTTTGTTTGTCCATTTGTTTTTGAAGTGATGGAATTCTTATGGGAGCATGCTTACTCAACTTACTTGCTTAACTGGCAACTCTACTACTTGAACCTTGACTCCAACCCCGTTTTTTGCCAGTGTTTTATGGAGATGAAATCTTGTGGTTTTTCCTCCTGACTTGGCTAAAAATTGGCTTAAATGAGATCCTCATGATTGGCTAGGATTAAAGAATGAGCCACCGGTGCCTGGCAAGGATAATCAGACTTAAGATTGGCTCAGATCTGCCACTCAGTACTCAGTGTGGTAAACAAATCATCCCACAGCATTTTATTTCCTTCATCTGTAAGCAATGAATGAATATCATCAGTTTCATCATGAAGACTGAGTTAAATGTATATCAGTATGTGGAAGCAATTGAGATCTTTAAAATAATACATTTTTTGAGTATTTCTGTAGGCAAGGGACTCTTTTTCTATAAAGACAATCTCCAACTTCATAGTTCAACTTATTGACTATTACATGAGCGCATGCCGTTACCTGTTTTTCACTCTCAGTAGAGTACTTCAAAAATTAGCTAATATATTCACACTATAAAATTGGTTTCTGGTTAGATTAATTTTCCTAATTGTAGATATGTGAGAAGTACTCTGCTCTTTACAGAAATGAAAAAGCACCTACAGACAAAGGATTACTAGGCTTTGTCTACAATTAGTTATCTCATATTAAAAAAAAGACAACTCTGGTGCTGCTGTAACTTATTTTTAATTTGGGAGTGGACCTAAGAAGAGATGATTGCTTTATTTTTCTCAATTGTAAAATAATATAAATTTGTGATACAACTATTACAGGAGATGAGTGAACAGATTGTAAGGGTTCAAAGTCTGTCTCTACCATATATTACATCTATTACCGTGAGCAATTTATTTAACCCTGTGGATTTCCTCATCTGAAATTAAGTTCAATGTTATTAAAACTTTGTGGTGTTGTTTGAAGATCAAGTGACTTAATTTTTAAAGACATTTTGAAGAATGCTGCATTATAGCATATATGATGCTATTACTAGTAAATAACATCCCTATTTATTATAATAGTATTTTCATTTCATGATTGATTGTTTTCTAGTTCAGTGTATAGTCTTCCCAAAATATTTCCATATACATACAAACAAATAATTATAGCTATTTTTATTTCCCTGATTAAAATATTATATACACATGTATGAAGGGCCACAATTAAACACTCTGAAATGATTAGCATACACTAAAAACAATAAATGATAGAACTATAAAACAAGTCCTGTCCAAAGTTTGGGTACTAGTTGGGAGTGGTAGAGGGTGAAGAGAGAGGGTGAAAGAGGGGAAATGTGGACAAAATATTTCATCTATACGCATGACACTGAACACTGAAGCTTGTTGAAATTAGTTTGAGAAGCAAGGATTGGAGAGAAAGGATGGAGGGGTGAATGATGGAAGGAGTGTGTCTAATCAGGGTACATTGTGTGCACATACAGACATTTCAAACGGAGATACCCTTGTACAACTAAATGATGTTAATAACCATGTAAAAATCACCTCATTTATTTATTCTGCATCTTGACCTTCCCTTTCAATAGTATATAACTGGGAATCTTTTGTGTTTATTCATATATATATATATATATATTACTGCTTATCATAGTGGTATTAGCTGTGTGAGATATTGATATTTCTTGTCAAAGATACATTCTCCCATTTGTGTTTCATGAACTAAACCTTGAATAGACCAAAAAAAAAAAAACACCTTCTAGGATTCTTCTTAAAGAACACTTGGTAAAAGTATCAGGGAAAGAAATGTACTCAATTTTAAAAAATGCTTCAAAAGGAGAGATACCAATAAGAATAATCTATCTCAATGTTAGCACTAGGTCATGAGAGGAGAAAAGATTCTTAGTTATTTGGCTCTCCTATGAGTTATGGATTGGAATTAATTGAATATTTAACAGGTAATTATGAAAGGCCTAACTAGAACCTGAAACTATTCTAAAACCTGAGGATGCAGGAAATTAAGAATATCAACAAACAAATCACTTTTCTTATGGAATTTAACTTCTAGTGGGAGGAGAGTAGACAAAATTGAAGTATGCTTTGTAGAATGCTAAAAGCGCATGAGTGGTATAGGGGAAACATTCAGCTTGTGAGGGCTACTAAAAATTTCCTGGAGGGCTGGGGATATAGCCTAGTGGCAAGAGTGCCTGCCTCGGATACACGAGGCCCTAGGTCCGATTCCCCAGCACCACATATACAGAAAACGGCCAGAAGCGGCGCTGTGGCTCAAGTGGCAGAGTGCTAGCCTTGAGAGGGAAGAAGCCAGGGACAGTGCTCAGGCCCTGAGTCCAAGGCCCAGGACTGGCCAAAAAAAAAAAAAAAAAAAAATTTCTTGGAAAGTATGCATTTTAAATTACAGTGAAGAGAAGTTCTAAAGTTGAGGAAAGACTTGAAGGGTGAAGGAGTCACAGTGAGAGGTTTCCAGAAGACAAGTAGGTAAGTGGAAAGCATGAGACAGGACTGGGTATGCCCTACTGAGAGTCAGGAGGGTCCCCCATTACTGAAGTGGAGTGCCCAGGCAGGAAAGGATATAAGAGAACAGCCTGAAAAGAGATTGTGGGGCCTAGGTCATATTGTAAACATTTAAACATCTTTGTGGTATTGCATAAACTGTAAAGGCATTCATGTTGCATATTTTCACATTAAGGTTGCATGTTAAAATTTCAAGGCTAATGCCAGGAGCTTTTGTTTCATGCCTGTAATCCTAGCTCCTCAGGAGGCTGAGATTTGAGGATCAGGCTTCCAAACCAACTAGGCAGAAAAGGTCATTCATTGAGACCCTTATCTCCAATTAATCAACCAAAAGCCAAAAGTAGAGCCTTGGCTCAAGTGGAAGAGCTCCAACTTTGTGTGAAAAAGTTAAGCAAATAATAAATGGCTCTAAGTTCAACTTCCAATGCTGATACACTGATTTTTAAAAATCAATGGGAGAATAAAATGGTACGTTATTTAAAAACAAAACAAAACACCGAAGAGATAGTGGATCATGCCAATGAAATATTTGGAATGCAAAAGAGAAGAGTGAAGTTGGAAAAGCCAGCCTTTTTTGCTTCAGTGATCCTCCTACCTATCCCTTCCCTGTAGCTGGAATTACAGACACAAACCATCATATACAGCTTGTTTGTTGAGATGAGGGTTTTGCTAATTTTGTACCAGAGCTGCTCACAAACCACAGTCTTCTTAATCTCTGCCTCTCAAGTACCTGGGATTACAAAGGCAATATATAGTGCTTAGCCTTGTTTTTCACTTTTATAAGATGAAAATATGGGCTTCAGCATTATGAATGTATTTCATATTGTGAAACTGTGCACTTGAAATGGTTACACTGGTACATTTTCTGTATATTTTATCCTCTGAAGTGGTGGTGAGGTTGCAGGGATCATGTAGTGAGACCTTGAAGCAGAAGCAAATAGAATAGACACGCACAGAGCCTTCTGGGAGTATTCATTCCTTCCCTAAATTTAACATTGATTATAGTCATTGAAAAGAGAGAGAAAAACATTTCAATGTCAGAAGAACTATGTTTTACAGTTAAAAATGTTTTGAGTTGGGTTTGGAGTATAGGCAATTTAAACAAAATAGTCCTCGTCTGGGAAAAAAAAAAACTTATGGGAATTATAAAACTCACATAGAAAGGAAGGCTTAACAATGAAGAGTTGAAGTCTGGATAGAGTAAGCAGAATAATGAAATTCATCTTTGTTTTACCCTCGGTCCTGGAACGACCTTCATAGCTGACATCATCCTTTTCTCCCAGGCCGTTGGGCGATGCATCATAGACTCCACACATGATGAATATACTTGGCCTGAATCCTTTCTATCACATTCTGTGTATGCTGCCTCACATATACTGGCAAAAATGTTATTCCAAGGTAATGTGTACAATAAAAATGTGCTTCTAGTGTCAGAACAATATTACTTCTCCTGTGACAGTATCGTTACAGTGGCATCTACATTGATGAATGCTCAGGTGCCAATTCAAATAGAGACATCAGTTGCAGGCAGGAACATTCGTGAGCCCCTTCTCATTCTTACAAAGGGTGAAGGCTAGAGTGACCTCCTGGTGGAATTCAACATAAAACGTCAAAAACATCGCTGAAAAAAAAAGCGCTGATCCTAAGACTGGCTATCATTTAGACAATGTTAACATTCTCTTTATTTCTTTCTATATAAAGTTAAAGTCCTTTCTCTCTTTTTTTCTATTACATATATATATATATATATATATATCTCATACATTTCACCATGTTAACTGTTTCTAAAGGTGCAGTTCTGCAGCATTAAACACACCCCATGATTGGGTAATCAATAATGGGATATTAGCTAATGTGTCTCCAAAACTTTCCCCCTTCACAAACAGAAACTCTACCCCATAAACAACAATTCCCATCCCCTCTTCTCCTCCATTCTTGTCATCTACCTCTACTCTGTATGCATCTGACTACTTGGGGCATATCATTTCAGTGCATATTAAAACACTTCTCTTTCTGTGCCTGGTTTATTTCAATTAGCATAATATACTTTGTTGTTGTTGATGGTGGTTGTGGGGCTTGAACTCAGGGCCTGAGTTTCCTTCCTGAGCTTTTTTGCTCAAGGTTAGTATTCTACCACTTTGAGCCACAGCTTCACTTGTGGTTTTCTGGTGGATAATTGGAGATAAGAGTTTCATGGACTTTCCTGCCCTGACTGGTTTTGAACCTCAATCCTCAGATTTCAGCCTCCTGAGTGGTTAGGATTACAGGCGTGAGCCACCAGTGACTGGCAGCATGCCATGTTCAGTGTTTATCTGTGTTACCACATGTGTCAGAGTCTCTTTATTTTCACCAGGCATGGTGGTATATACACTTGTAGTCCTAGCTATGCAAGAGCAGAGGTAGGACAATCGTGGTTTATAACTAGCTCCAGGAAAAAGCAAATCCCTTACTGAAAAATAAAACTAAAAGTCAGGCACTAGTGGCTCACAGCTTCTCAGGAGGCTAATGTGAGGATCACGGTTCAGAGCCAGCTGGGACTGGCAAGTCCATGAGACTCTTATCTCCAATTAATCACAGAAAAAGCCAGAAATGGTGCTGTAGCTCAAGTGGTAGAGCACTAGCCTTGAGCAAAAGGAGCCTAGAAATAGCACCTGGGCCGAGTTCTAGGCCCAGGCTCATCAATCAATAAATAAATAAAATTAAAACTAAAGCAAAAAGAGCTGGAGGCCCTGGATGCAAATCCCAGTACTGTCACACAAGTAACTGAGTAAGATTCCAGTGCATGTGTGTACAACATTTTGTTTTTAGAAGCATACACTAAAATTTATTTGAAAAATAATTGGGTATACGTTTTTTGCTACAATTACATTAAATGTAATTTTTATAAAAGCCTAATAAGAGCAACATTTCAAGTATTTATTTCACATCAAACTTTAAATGTACATAATCTTCCTCATAACCCCACTTATGCTAATTTTAGAGGTGAAAAATAGTATATCTCATCCTGTGATTCCCAGATTGTGCAGAATTGCTGGGATTCAAAGGAGAAGAGAGTAAGAATCCTAAACTGTACATTGCCATCACTGGTAGTATATCATGTGATGGGTGATAGAATTTTGCTGGACAGAGAGACACAGAATTCAATTCCAGAAATGCTAGCCACTGACTGTGTGACCTTAGCCAAGCCATTTTGTGTCCCTAACTTGTTTCATCTATGAAAGAAAACGGAAATCGTAATAGCAATGGTAGTAACAGCTAATGGTTTGAGTGTTCACTGCATACCAAATACTGAGCTTGTGCTGGACTTCCCCGCCAAGCACTATAAGACAGATGTGTCCTTACTCCATCCTTTTATGAATGAAAATAGCTGGTGCACCTAGGGCTGAAGTGCCTAAGGCTCACCATGCTGGGGCCAGATTCAAACCTGAACTTGTCAAGTTCTCCACCTACATTTTAACCTTGCTTCTAGAAGGTTGTAAGAATTGAGATAAAGTACAAAAATCACTTTACTTGGTGTCTGACACATAGAAACCTCTCAAAAATGATGCCATCCGTTGCTTTTATGACTGTGATTTACTTGCCATTGTTCTGTATCTGGTTCTGAAAGGCTGCACCTGATTCTCTCTCTACCTTTTTTCCCTCCTTGGAAATATCCCAAGGGCAAGGGGGAAAATTGAGTGTCCATCAGGAAATTACCCTTCTTGGCTGGAATAAAAAATAGAGCAAGGACTGCTACAAAGCCAGTTCAGTGTACCACCTGACAGGCTCTGCTATTACTAGACTGAACTCAAGTGAGATGGGGTTATTGCTTTTGCATGTTGTCTGTCATAGTATAATAATGCTTATTTTTAAAAAATGGAATTCTCTTCCATTTATCCCAAAGTTAAATCATTGATGCAAATAAGTTTCAGAGAACCCACTGAAAATGTACTTCTCAAGAAATTGACCTAAATAGTCTGATCAAGTATACAGTTATCATTACTTTTTAAAATCCTAGGCCCTTGCTAATTAAGATGAAGATCCTTAGCTGATATGATTTCTCAATGATGCATTTGGTAGCAAGAGATACCAAATCTATTTTGGTATTTCCAGTTAGTTATATTGAAATATTACTTATCCATTAATAAAGAAGTGTTGAAGCTTAAAATTTCTTATACCAAGTTTGTTTTGTTTAATGCTCACTTAGTAGACCCTTCCTCACCTTCACTTCTATTCTCCCAACACAAGACTAGGCAGTTCCACATGCCCTGTTCAATATCCCCTTATCAAACAACTTGTACAGCCATGGGACAGCTATGGGACTGGAGAACAGTGTAATATAACAGAAGCCAGGGTGAAGGAGAAGGGCCCTAATTTGTTCATAATTTTATCACCACCACAAATGTGTCCATCATTAAGTAAGAATCAATAAATATAAGAATTTGCTATGAATAATATTTCCAATTCCCTAGTTTTTGAAGTTAAATTGTGTCTAATTTCATACCATCTTAAATTTACCTATTAAAACAGATACTGTGTTGTCTCTCCATGTCATAGCAAATACAACTGTCAGAAGGGTACAATCTAGATGTCATGATACATTATTAAAATCATAGTAAACCACATGCACCTTCCTCTCTCTCAAACATCCATGAATGTGTATACACTTTTCTACTCCACAATTAAACTGTACATTTTGCACAAATTACACATTAGTTATGTTCAATAGCAAAATATCAATTGGACTCTGTATTGTAATTATGCTAATTGAACTAAGCTTACCTAAGGAAATAAAAGTAAAAGAATGTGCATGCATTTCTATGAACATTGCTTTAATGTTTTAAAATAATTCAATAAAGTTGAATTGCTAAAATGGCAGCTCCTGCATTAGGAGTCAAATGAAACAATTATAAGTGAGTGAGTAGATAATTATTCTAGAAAGATTCTATAAACCAACCACTTTGCAATTTAAGCTATCCATCAATATTTTAAAACCTGTATGCAGATATAAGTAAAATACACTGTAACCTGCTCTAAGAAACATAGTACAGCCTCATGGTCAGGCCCACTAGAGTTATGAGAGAAGTAACATCTGGAGGAGCCATCAGGAGGTGAAGAGAGAAGGGACTTATCAGCAACAGAGTAGCACATTAGAGGGAGTAACATATTATAGTTCAAGTCTTGGCTACAAAATAGATATGAAAAACAACCTTGGTGTGAGGGACATCTAAGAATTAGAGGACTAGAGAAGATGCTGAGTGGAGGGAAACTTTCAAGGTACAGATCTCAAAGCCTCAATAAGAAATCTGAGCTTTTGAAGGACAATGGGTGTATTGGTAAGAATTTTTTTTTATATCACTGTGACAAAATACCTGAGGAAAACAACTTAAAGGAAGAAAGGGTTTTTGGAGGTTTTAGTCTATGGTCCACTGAGTCCATTGTTTCTGAGCCTCTGGTGAGGGTGAGCATTATAGTGGAAGACAGCGATGGGGCTGAGCTACAATGCAGAGAAAGACAGAAAGGAGCCAGGGACAAGAGGCCTCTCAAAGGCCTTAATGAATTACCCCCATCCACTTTCCACTATTTCTTTAAAATGTTATCAATATTTTAGCCATGGTGGCTGGGGATATGGCCTAGTGGCAAGAGAGCTTGCCTTGTATACATGAGGCCCTGGGTTCGATTCCCCAGCACCACATATACAGAAAACGGCCAGAAGTGGCACTGTGGCTTAAGTGGCAGAGTTCTAGCCTTGAGCAAAAGGAAGCCAGGGACAGTGCTCAGGCCCTGAGTCCAAGGCCCAGGACTGGTCAAAAAAATAATAATAATAATAATTTAAAAAATATTTTAGCCATGGTAAATTGTGCTGTGATGAACATAGTTGTGCTGGTAACTTTAGTGCGGTCTTGCTTGTAATCCTTTGGGTAAATGTCCAGAAGGGGGGCTGCTGGGTCATAAGGGAGCTCTCTATTCAGTCTTTTGAGGAACCTCCACACTGCTTTCCAGAGAGGTTGAACAAGCTTACACTCCCACCAACAATGTAGTAGGGTTCCCTTTTGGCCACATCCCTGCCAGCATCTGTTGGTATTAGTTTTCTTGATAATGGACATTATTACTGGGGTGAGGTAGAATCTCAATGTTTTGATTTGCATTTCTTTTATGGCTACTGATGTTGAGCGCTTCTTCGTGTGCCTTTTGGCCATTCCCATTTCCTCTTCAGAGAAGTCTTTCTTTAGGTCTTTAGCTCATTTATTAAGGGGGCAGTTTTATCTTTGAGGATTTGTTTTAGATGCCCCTCAGTAGATGAATGAATCAAGAAAATATGGTACATATACCAATGGAATTCTATGCTTTTATCAAAAGAATGACATTGCCCCATTCGTAAGGAAATGGAAAGACTTAGAACAAAATCATACTAAGTGAAGTGAGCCAGACCCAGAGAAACATAGACTCTATGGTTTCCCTCATTGGTAATAATTAGCACATGTCTAGGATACTCCTAGCAGAAGACCACAATAGCTCAATAGCTATATACATATGAGCACATAAGATGAAGCTAAGCAAAATGAACTCCAAGTTATGGGAATGAGTGGTTGTTATTTTCAAAGTACCAGGTGAAATTATGCCTTTTTCTTTTGTCTTTCTTCCCCATGGTTTTACCCCTGATGTCACTGTAACTGACTTTGGTACCCTGTGTATCATATATACATTTATTGGACCTAGGGAAGGGAAGGGGAACATCAAAATGGGGAGTCAAGGGGTAAAAGGAAAACCAATGCAACAGCAATGCTTACAAGACAATATGTTATAAACCAAGTGTACAACTCCGGGTGGTGGGGAGGGAACTGGGAAGGAGGGAATGTGGAAGAAAAATGAGGGAGGAGGGAACATGTTGGATAAGAAATGTGCTCACTGCCATATGTATGAAACTATAACCCCTTTGTACATCACTTTGACAATAAATTAATTAATAAAACAAAATCAATAGAGGAAATCGATTGAACTAAAATGATATGAAATTATTAGGTATCAAATTATTAAATCAAATTATCAAATTATCAATGGATTAATCCATTGGTGAAGTCAGAGCCCTCATCATTCAATCACCTGCTAATGATTGGATCTACCGGAGGGGATGAAGTCTTCAACACCAGAGCTTTGGGGAGAATATTCCATATTCAACTCATAATGCTGATAAATACATGACACATTTTCTTTATATATATATAAACAACATGACCAGATTCTCTTATCACTTTGGTATCTGTAGGACCATATTCAGGATGCAAAGGGCAAAGATGCAGGCAGGAGTAACCATTTACTTGGACAGCTGTTAGGGAGAGAAAGAGCTGTCTAAGCTAATAGACTAAGAAAGCTTAGGCGATTCCTAACATGGCAAAATTAAGAGGCATTCTGGAAGTAAAATGAGCATGAATGCATAATCCACAGAAGAGTAAATGAGAAGGGAAGTCAAAGTGATTCTCAGATTGCTGAGTCGGTTAGCTGGGTCATGATGTCATTCAAACTAGTGGATACCAGTGGGAAAGACTGGGTAGATGAGATAAGTGATGAGACTTAGCCAGTGCTATCTTTTATATAGAATAAAAGAAAAAGAATAATAGAGAGAGTTAAGTCTCTTTAAGTGGCAGCCCAAAATTGAGTGTAGATCTGCCTTTCACCCTACCTGCCTCAGTCAAGCCCCACTTCCATGCATGCAGGGCAAACGCTCACTCACAATTCAATCTAGAGGTTGATTCCAGTCAGACGGTTACCCACAACCCCTATATATTATAAATGTTCTCTCATTTCATGCTATATTTCATATCTACCCCTCCTCAAAATCCCCCCCAAAAAACCTTGGCTTAGCATTGCATTGAACCCTACTGGCATAAGTTTCACACAGTAAAATCGTTGGGTTTTTTTTTTCCTTTTGTATCAATTTCAATGGAAATGTGACCCACAGAAAGATGAATGGAGCAGGCCTTCTGTGAAATAGGTTGAAAATAATTACATGTCAGGCAGGTTTTGGAGAAAAGCCAGTGAGGTATTAAGTGGAGGAGCAGACTTGCCATCGCTCCGAATTTGAAAGGCTCTAACATTGGGAAAAGGGAATGTTTTATCCTCATTTGAAAGGTATGTGATTTATTTCCTCTGACTGTTAATTGCTGCCGAAAGTAGAGAAGTGGATTTCAAAAAAGGAATTCAACAAAGCTTACCTGGCTTGAAAAATACTTAAGTGGAATTTGGTTTGAATTTACAGGCTCCTACCAGTGATCAGCAGAGCACAGGAAGAACAATTAGGTGTTAACTTAATGGCTATTTTCTGGAAATGTCTTCATTCACAGTCCTTAGCTGGAGAAGATGAGTGAAAAAAAGGACAGATTCTAAGCCCTGAATAGAATGGGACATTCACATGGAAAACCGTCCCAGTATTTGATTTTATTTTTGTCGTTAATTGTCCCATTGCTGAGAATGCAAAACTTTGGCTAGATGAGACATACTCATTATACACCTTTGCTCATTATACAATGGTCTTCATTGTGGCAATCAGTTGTTTTTTTTTGTTTTATTGTTGTTTTTTTTTTGGCCAGTCCTGGGGCTTGGACTCAGGGCCTGAGCACCTTCCCTGGCTTCCTTTTGCTCAAGGCTAGCACTCTGCCACTTGAGCCACAGCGCCACTTCTGGCCATTTTCTGTATATGTGGTGCTGGGGAATTGAACCCAGGGCCTCATGTATATGAGGCAAGCACTCTTGCCACTAGGCCATATTCCCCAGCCCAGTTGTGCTTAACCCCATAGTTTTACCTCTCTTTTCCCCATAGTTTTACCTCTCTTTTCAGGCAATATTTGGAAATGTTTAGAGTCATTCTTTTCTTTGTGTGTGCTATCCTGGGAGTTCTTCCTGGGCGTGTTTTGCTCAAAGCTAACCACAGCTCCACTTTTGGCTTTTTAGTAGTTATTTGGAGATAAGAGTCTCACAGATTTTCCTGCCCAAGCTGGCTTTGAACTGTGATCCTCAGATCTCAGCCTCATGAGTAGCTAGGATTTCAGGCATGAGCTTGCACCATGCTTAGAATCATTCTTGATGATTATTATCATTAGGTGGTGGGAGGAGGGATTACAAGCAACTGGTAGGGCTGGGGATATGGCCTAGTGGCAAGAGTGCTTTGCCTTGTATACATGAGGCCCTGGGTTCGATTCCCCAGCACCACATATACAGAAAATGGCCAGAAGTGGCGCTGTGGCTCAAGTGGCAGAGTTCTAGCCTTGAGCAAGAAGAAGCCAGGGACAGTGCTCAGGCCCTGAGTCCAAGCCCCAGGACTGGCCAAAAAAAAAACAACAACAAACAAGCAACTGGTAGGTAGAGAGAGGACAGGTATGCTGCTAGTTGCCTACAAGATACAGGATGACAGAGAAGTATCTAGCCCCAAATCTAAGCCATGCTCATGTTGAGAAATGCTGTTCTGGTGTTAGCAATAGAACAATGAAATAAAGAGAGAAGGACTTCAACCCTTCTGAAATGTCTTTTAGTGATAAAAGAGATTCAATAATATAATGAATGAAAAAAATGACACAATCAATAATGCTAAGGCATTGTGACATAAATGAAGCAGGGGAGGGTACTCACCGAATAGGAAGTGGTTAGAGGTCTCACTAAGAAGGTGGATTTTGAGCAGGGAAGGAAGTCTTGGTTCTGGGCATAATCATAGGGGCTAATGTCAACTTCTTTCACTTTTTCAGTCATGAAAAGAGAAGGTGGCTATTAAACTCATTCTAATTACCAACAGGATGAAGACAATAGACAAATTAAGAGAAATTTGGAAATGAAGTAAGCATGAACTCATAATCAAAGTAGGGATAAAACAGAAGCTCAGTCAAAGCTGATTCTTTCATTCAAAGATAAATTGGAGCCAGGCATTAGTAGCTAACACCTGTAATCTTAGGTCAGGAAGCTGAGAGCTGAGGATTGCAGATTGAAGCCAGCCTGGACAGGAAACTCTCTGAAAGTCTTATCTTCAATTAGCTACCAAAAAAACCCCAAAAAACTGGAAGCTGTGGCTCCTTTGAGCCATAGCTCAGCAAAAAGCTGAAGGGCAAGGCAGCATCTAGGCCCTGAGTTCAAGCCCCAGGATTTGCACACACGCACACACACACACACACACACAATTTAGAAGAACCTTTCAAGCATTGAAAAGAACCAATACAATGTTCAAGAAATGGGTAAAAATTTAACTCTAAACTCTTGACTGTTAAATATAGTAAATTATTTATTTTTATCTAGGAAGGAAATATGTTCTAATTCCTAAGGAGAATCAGAGAGTTTCCTTGGATAAAATCTATCTGGCATAGAGAAAGATACACAATATCTTCATCAACCATTTCTCAACAAACACAGAATCAGAAATCTGTGATTACTTTTTATAGTGACATTGGAGAATTATCATCACGAAGCATTCAGGAAAAACAATTTCTGTGAAGAGCTACAGTGGCTCAAACTTGGACCTGTAGCTAAATGGCATGACTATCTGTTTTCTTCCTTAGGTCACAGCTGGATATGGGCTTGATAATTTTTCATTCTTTATCAAGATGCCTCAGTGCAAGTAAGCATCCTGGAGTATCCATTTCTTCTCTGATTTACGAAATTACTCAGAATACCTTTGAACAAAGTTTTTTTTTAAATCATAACATTGTATTTCCCTGACACATTTAAGTTACAACTCACAATTACAGCAGACTTCATAGAATTCTATTGAAATATTGCCCACATAAAGAGCTTCTTGTTTTCAGTATATAAGTCCATTCTTTCCATTGGTAACTGTAGTATGCCTTCTCATGTTTGCAGAAGAATAGGTTTTCAATTTATATACATATACATTTGTATGTATATATAAATAATTGTATGGAGATACAAATAGATGACACAGTTATAAAAGTAAAGAAGAGCATCAAGCTACTCAGTGAAATGGAAATAAAAACCACTAAGCTATTACTATAAGTCAAATAAATTAATTGTGCAATTCTGTAACCTAAGAAACAACCAAAAAAGATTTATTGTTCTACAACACAGTCATAATAATTTGAAAGACTGCATATTTCAAAGTGAAAACCTCTTCCACAATAGTGGAGTGTCATCATACAGCAAAACATGCATAGCTATCACCAAACTGATCGTAGCAAACCATACTTATAAAATACCCTCTGAAACACAATCAGATGCATTCTGTTTTACAAAGGTTTAAAATCTGAGTCCAAATCCAAGCTCTACCACCTGGTTTTCCAGCCATCAAACCAAAACTGAAAAGGTGTTGAAATTAAGTAGCTGCCACGAAAGTTCCTGGCTAGTTCAGTCCCTGAAATGACAGACAACATTAATTCTCTCTCCCTTCCCTTTTCTTTTGGCTTTTTTTTTTTAGGTTTGAGACTGGGACTTGAACTTTGTACCTGATACTTTATTGCTCAATGACTGGCACTCTACCAACTGAGCCATGCCAGCAATCCCCAAAAGAGTCATTTTTTCCCCACTTTTCCCTTTTATTCTCCTGGATTTAGTAGGAGGGGCTGAATATCAATAACAACCCCAAACTAAACATTGCTGCCTTTTAGAGGACCTGAGCAAGTCTACAAGTGCTTACGTGTTTAAACTGCTAAATAAAATGTGATATACCATTACATTTTGACTCATCTACATTCTTAACAATCTGGAAGCTAAAGTCTAGTTTAGAAGTCTCAGCTCCCTGAAAATTTCATGACAAAGCTCAGCGAGGGCCATGGTGTACACATGGTGCCTCTGTCCAGTCTTGAGGGAGCTTTGTAGGCATGGTGAACACCTAGCATGACCAAGCTTCAGGAACACTCTGTAACCAATTGCCCCTTAGGCCTAAAAGAACACACAACTGTAGCTACTGTAGGAACAGTTTGGGAACAGTTCCAGCAGGCCTTGGGCCAGTTTTGAGATCTGTGGAACAGAAAATTCCAGGTACCTGGTATAATCTAGAAATAAGGCTAGGAGGCCCAAGCAGGTAGTAACATTGATCCCAGGGACTCCTTCACTTCTTGGGAGAAGGCTCCAGAGAAGCAATCCTAAGGCCACTCAATGTGATATTACCTAGTTAAGTGATTCGTGTGGTAATTCCACTCACACTAGAAAATCAAAATGCATAAAAGTACAAAAGCCAATATGGTTATGACAATCAAGGAAAAATAGGTCCATAACGGAAGGTATGTTTATTTCCTGTATCAACAGAAACAAAGAAGAATGCCACTTGAGTACTTTTCTCTTTCCTGTCTTTTCCTCAACATTATTACTATTTTAAAAGATATTTCTAAACATGCCTGCTCTCTCTTTTTCTTATCTTTCTCTCCTTTTCTTTCATCTTGACCTCCATCTTGAATTCCCATTTTATGTTGTGATAGGCCTATGATTTTTGTGGATTTTTAAGCAAAGTACAATTTGAATTCAAGTCTGCTAACTTTTAAGAAAGTCACATCGAAATTCACATCCAACACAGGAGGCATAATTTTATCTATTACAATGTGGTCACAGTAGAATAGCTAAAAACAGCTTGATTTCTGTGACTCACATTTTGACACAAATGATTCTCTTGAAGACCCAAGATACCTCTATTACTTAAAAAGAAGGAAATTAGCACATCATGCTTTTCTTTGGTTTTTATGCATGAATGAGACAGAACCTACTTAAAGTGCTTTGACTTTCATAAAGGTTTGCCCTTCAAATCATGACACACATCTATTTGTACTGGTGTCACATTACTGCTTCAGGTAATTCACATTTACTAAATAGTGTTTGGAGGCAGGAAAACAGAAAGGACTACTCAATACTCAAATAACAGGCAACTATGACAAGGGCTTGTCAGTGCACAGGGAGCTGAACAATTGGTTTTATCCTGCCCTTCATTAGCGTTTAAGAAGAAAAAAACACATCAAATCTTCCAGTATTGTTAATGCACATTAGATTGCCCATATTCTTTTATTTATTTTTTAAACATTATAAATGACATGGTCTCTTATGGTTCTCATCTAACTTGTTAGTGGAATGATTTGCCCTCATATTGCACAATATATGATTCTGTGTAAAGTTCATACCTTCAGGGAATTTCTTCACAACAATGTAAAAAAAAAAACTTTAGGATTTCACAAGATAACCAAACAATTCTTCCTCAAAAAAGGGAACAAAGATCTTTGTAAAAGGAAAATAATAGGCACTACATAGATGATATTGCTTGAAGACCATTATTTTGTGTGTTTTGTTTTGTCATAGTAGAGTATGAACTCAGCGCCTCATACTTGCTTGGCTTGGTTGCTGGTCTACCACTTGAGCTATACCTAGATTCCTGCAGTTTGCTTTTATTTGGGTTTTGTTGTTTGTTTGTTTTTGTTTTTGCTGGCCCTAGGGTTTGAACTCTGGGTCTGGGCTGTCCCTGAGCTCCTTTCTTGCTCAAGGCTAGCACTCTACCACTTGAGCCACAGTGCCACTTCTGAATTTTTCTGTGATTAATTGGAGATAAGAGTCTCATCTATGTTCCTGCTGGGGCTGTCTTTGAGCTACAGTCCTCAGATCTCAGCCTTCTGAGTAGCTAGAATTACAGCATCAGCAGTTAGATTTTAGATGGTATTTTTTAACTTGTTTTATTAACCTTTTACCCATTCACTCTTGTTTTTGCTCTTGATACTTGATTAGCATATATATGTATATTTTAAAATGAGTGAAAATGGGATGCCCATAAAGGATGAAAATAATGGACCTATTGCTTTTGCCAAGGATGTTACCATAAAAAATATATCATAGTCTCTGTGCCTTAACCCACAAACAATCCTGGGAAACCAGCATGAAGGTTTTTGTTTTTTTTTTCAGATTTAGTTCCTGGTTTGCAGATGTACACGCATAGAACTGATAGCAGATAAGCTCCTTTGTGTAATTTCTTTAAAAGGCACCAATTCTATTCATGAGGGCTTTTCTCTCATGACCTCATTACTTCCCAAAGGTTGTACTTCTGAACATCATCACATGGAAAATTAAGTTTTAACCTGAAAATTTTGTTGGGAAAGACAAACATTCAGGTTATAGTGCTCAGAGGCAGAGCTAACCTGTCATATTATTAATTTCTACCTATGGTTTTTAGAAAAGACTGCTGAATGGTTTAAATTTTTATGAAAATATAATTATGGAAAATATGCATACATATAAACACATCCAAACATTTATATTCTATAGACAGGTGTCTACATCTGTGTACACTTTTATACAAGCTGTGCCATTTCAATTGAATTTATAAGCCTAATCACACACAAAATCATTTCTCAGTTTCTACAATTTACCTACTTAGCTAATCTCTGGCCCCAATAGAAATGTCATGCGGGCTGGGGATATGGCCTAGTGGCAAGAGTGCTTGCCTCGTATACTTGAGGCCCTGGATTCAATTCCCCAGCACCATGTATACAAAAAATGGCCAGAAAGGGTGCTGTGGCTCAAGTGGCAGAGTGCTAGCCTTGAGCAAAAAGAAGCCAGGGACAGTGCTCAGGCCCTGAGTACAAGCCCCAGGACTGGCCAAAAAAGAAATGTCATGAAACACTGAGCTAGCTTGGAAGCTAGAATGATCTAGCCCTTGCAGTGAATGGAAGAAAAGGGGTGGATTGAGGAACAGCCATCGTGTGTTCTGGAATACCATCTGTGATGAAAGAGACTTGTCAAATTCAGTTATTATATTGGTAACACTGCACAGTTCCATCACTGCTATGTTTAAGCTTTTAGTAAAGAATTGCGTGGATTAGTAGAGATCTGTGTCTTCTTATATAAATGCATATATATATACAAAGATCTTATTTCAGGTCTTGGTGCTTTTCCTCAACCATTGCCCCACCAAAGCCTCATTCTAGTCATTCCTTCTATTTCACAGTTACCAAGTCAGAGACCAGTAGTGGCTCATGCCTGTAATCCTAACTACTCAGGAAGCTGAGATGTGGAGGATCATTGTTCAAGGCCAGCCTGGGTATAAAATTCTATGAGACATCATCTCCAGTTAACCATCAAAAAGCCTGACTAGAAGCATGGTTCAAAGGGTGACAAACATGAGCAAGCAAGCCAAGTGAGAGTATGAGGCCTTGAGTTCATGCCCTAATACCTGCGTGCGCATGCGCGAGCGCACATACACACACACACACACACACACACACACACACACACACAAAGTTACTGAGACTTACTAAGCATTAGGCGTCACTCTAGATGCACAAATGGAGAAGTTATCAAGATGAACCTCTTCCACAAAGTATACAAAGAGTAAGAGAGATGCAGTAGAGTGAAGAAGTTAACATACCCTTCTCTGCCTATCTGTACCTTCTACCTATACACAAAGACATAACTGCCTCCTCCACCCAACCCTCCTATAGAACTGCTGATACGGTCTCTCCTTCTATCATGCCATTTGATTACATTTCTTTGTTTTTAAGATGACATAGGTCCTGACATGATAGTGGTCCTTGTGCAGGCCAGATAGCAAACCCAGAGAACTGACTGTTTTGAACTTTCATCAGAAAGTTCCTTTATGGTTGCTAAAGCATCGGTAGTAGAGTCAGTCTCTATTAGGCATTACATCTCACACGTAGATTTCACTGAGTTACAACTATAAACACATTACTTATTAGGAGACCAGCTGAATTTACAGCTTCTACACTCTCTGGCCATTTCTTCTTAGCACTAATGTTTCTAGGAACAATGGGTGAATTCCTGAGTTTCCTTCTACCCTCAATGGCAGTACCCAGCAGAAGATAGGAAACCCATAAGTCAAATGGAAATATATACTTTTGCAAAGTAACCTACACATATCTTCTATATTGTAGCCATAGCCAAAAAATTTTAAGGTAAATGTAGGAAGTGAAACAAAACTTACTGAGTTGTAAAAATTATTTCATATGTTTGGTTTATAATGGAAACAGAACAAAAAAGATATAGAATAAGCAAAACAAACATGTTATTAGGATAAAGCAGTGGCATTCTGTTGAATTTCTGTATGTAGTTTATCAAAACAGAACAAAAAATGTTGAAAAAGATGTATGAGTATGTTAAGATAAGTTATCCAAGAAACACATTGTTCTCTTATGATGGTATGCCTTATTTCTAACACTGAAAATAGCTACTATTTATTGAATGTGTAACATGTGTCAGCCAATGTAGTAGATGTTTCAGGTATTTATCTACTCTTATTCTTCCAGCAACATTATATGGCATCAGCAGTTTTACATTCATAGATAGGGCTACTGCAGCTCAAGAAGTTTAAGTAATTTGCTCAAGGTCTTGAGTTGGTAATAGGCTAAAGAGCCAGAATTGCAAAGCCAGTGTGTGTGTGCTTTAAAATTTCACACTCTTTCCAATATTTCCTTGACAGAAATTAAATTCAGAAATCAAACATCATCCCTCCCTCATTAAAAATAAATTATTTTAGTGTAAGATTGACTGCAATTTAATGCTGATTAACAGAAGACCTTTTTTAAAGTCTTTACTACTATTTATAATTTTAGAGGTTTAACTTACCTCTCAATTAATTTGCACAGCCAAGTTGAAACTTATTTTTACGTAAAGTGATCTATTGAGTACCAGCATGTCCCACACTGGTTTTTCTAATGCCATTAGTTTTTAAATACAGGAAGAAAGCTCATCGCACAAAGAGGGGAGTTCAACACCCACTGTGTTTAAGACAGGAGAGGCTGAATCCATATGAGTTTTACTAGAGCAAATGACCTTTAGGAGAAAGGGTCAGTGGAAAAAGAGAAATCCAGAGTCTGAGACAGAGGACATGTTTTAGTAGCTGTGCTGAATTATCTTACAGCCATCACTAAATAAGTTGAAGTTATCTCCTCAAAATCCTTTACATGCTAAACAACTCTTCCCATATTTGGGTGTTTATTCAATTCACTCTAAGAATCTAATCACCTATGTGGTTTCCAGCAAATTCTCTTATACCATCTTACTCACGATGCCATTATTTACTTGTCACAGACATGAATATAGTTTTGCATCCCCATTTACGATAACCACAATCACAACTCAGTACAATTACCTAGACAGATCTCATGGTATGACACCTTGCATCTGCCTATGGAGATAAACTATATATGTCAATTTCTAAATCATTTGCTATCTAGTGCTTCCCACGTTTTAAGTTTAGTGAGGAAAGGAGAGGAAAGAGGTTGAAGAAAAAAGATATTTGCCTCAGTAGAGAAAAGCTAACATTACAAAGAATACTTCAGAATTGCCTCTAAGTATTGATTCACATAGTACATTTTTCCTTGTTCCTTATGAGTCATATTTAACTTTGTTTTCTTATTCTGTGGGAAGGGGCAGTCATATTTAATTTTTCTCCTCTGCCTTAAGTGGTTTTTTTTTTTTGCATTTAGGGCAGACTAAAATTGAAGCTGGGAGTGCAGCCACTGGGTCCAATTGATTTCTCTTTGATTACCTTGTAATTTCTGGTTGTATTCGGTCCTGTCAGACTGGCTTCTCCTCAAAGTACCAGCGTGGTCCCCAGAGACACTGCTCTCCACCACAGTGTCAGTCTTCCTTCTCTCCAGCATATACAGTCTGGATCTCAAGAAGGTCAGGTTCTTCTTCTTAATGCCCACATAGTCTTTCCCAGTGGCTTCTTTGGACTCCATTGGAGGCAATGGCAAGCCTCAGAGGTGTGCTGGCAATGCTGATGGCTAAGGTGCCTCCAGGTGAGAGTTAAAGCCACTGGAGTGAGGACTTGAAGTGCCCCCCTTCTAACTAAACAGCTTTACTGCAGGCTCACCTGGCTGCCACTGCCACCTCTGTGGTGTCTCAGAGCTCCACCCCTATGAGGTCATGATTTTTTTCTACCTAGAATCCAACAGGGGAAGCTGCCACCTGTTACCTGAGAGACTTGCAGCCGGAGTTAGGCAAAGCAGGGAGCGTGGTGTCACATGCTACTGAAGCAAACAAGAGTCTCATTGTGTGGGGCTGGGGCGGGGGGGGGGGGGGGGCGGTGAGCAACGAGGAAGAAGGACACATAGTCTAACCTGCAGCTCATAGGTTGAATGCGTGCCTAAGGGTGTGTACAGGTGCGCTCTCTGGGGACACTCTGTTGTGGTTTGTTGCCTGGAGGCAGAAAAGGTGCATGTGTGTGGCTTCTGGCTGGTCATTCACCTGTGACCCATGGAGTCAGCGTGGGATTATGAGAATTTGTGTTAGCACCACAATAATGAGTTTAGACTTATTCAAAAGTTTCTACTGTGAGCAGTCCATGTAATGCTTTGGCCTTTCAACCCTGAGCATTTGGTTTATTTACTAGAATTAATATATGGGCCACACCCTGGTTAGCATTCCTGAGAAAATAAATACTGATATTTAAGAGTGATCTGGGAACAGGTGCAAAAAGCACAGGGTAATGCCCAAAGAGTTTTAAAATCTTTTCAATATTTTAATCCACACATGCCCTTGTTGAAATCACTCCTTTCGTGGTTCCAACCGTGAGCTTCCATGTCTAGATGTTTCTAGGGCCTCAGGAAAAGAACTCAGAGGCTGAGTCAGTGTCTGACTTCTCTGAGATATTTCCCCTGTGCCTTTCAAAAAAGAGGGGGACTCACTTTGGGAAAGGGGAGGAAAAGTGGTTGAAATGGAGGATGCACACAGAAGGCAAGTGAGGAGTTGGGGGTGAAAGGACTGAAGGGGGAAAGGCAAATAGTGGGTGTTTCCTTAGGTTTTTTTGAACTTGTTTTTCCTTGTCTTCACTGGGATTCTCCAGAGAGAAATTTTCAGCAGCTCTGGGAATGTGCAGTGTTTTTTTAAACCCTTGTTAAGGAAGAGAGAGACTCTAAGGAGGAAAATAGATTCTCTTCTGTTGTAAAGGGACCAATCCAAATTCACCGTTGTACTGTCCATTTTGAATCTAGCTTACCTCTAGTTAGAGTATGACTTACAAATGAAGAAATAAGAGACAAAACACCATTTTCCTAACTCAAGAAGTGTAGGCAAAATGATATTTGCATAATTATCTAAAAAGATTAATGATAAATAGCTACTCAATATAAAGACACCTATATAGCTAGGCAAATTGAATGACAATTAATATAATTGCTAGCCTTTTCAAACAAGCCCTCCCAGATTTAATTTAATAACTTTAATAAATACTTTTTAATAAATACATTTTAATAAATACATTTAATAAACACTTTTTTTGCCAGTCCTGTGGCTTGAACTCTGGGCCCGGACACTGTGACTGGACTCCTTTTTCTCAAGGCTAGCATTCTACCACTTGAGCCACAATGCCACTTCTGGCTTTTCCTATGATCAATTAGAAATAAGAATCTCATGGACTTTCCTGCCTGGGCTGGCTTTAAATCATGCTCCTCAAATCTCATCCTCTTAAGAAGCTAGGATTATAGGCATGAGCCACTGGTACCCAGCCATTTAATAAATACTTTTAAAGCCATATTTGTCTCTAAGATACAAAATAAGATGGTTTGATTTATGCTAAAAATGTCTAATTGTTTTTTTGTTTGTTTTCTTTTGTCAGCTGTGGGGCTTGAACTCTGGGCCTGGGCACTGGCTCTGAGTTCTTCAGGCCAAGGATAGTGCTCTACCACTTGAGCCACAGAACCACTTCTGGTTTTCAGGTGGTTAATTAGAGTTAAGAGTCTCTCGGACGGGGCTGGGAATATGGCCTAGTGGCAAGAGTGCTTGCCTTGTATACATGAAGCCCTGGGTTCAATTCCCCAGCACCACATATATAGAAAACAGCCAGAAGTGGCACTGTGGCTCAAGGGGCAGAGTGCTAGCCTTGAGCAAAAAGAAGCCAGGGACAGTGCTCAGGCCCTGAGTCCAAGGCCCAGGACTGGCCAAAAAAAAAAAAAAAAAAAAAAGAGTCTCACGGAGTTTCCTGCCTGGGCTGGCTTTGAACCAAGATCCTCAGATCTCAGCCTCCTTGAGTAGCTAGGATTATAGATGTGAGCCACTGACTGGTACTTGGCAGTGGCTAATTGCTTTTTAATATCACACACACACACACACACACACACACACACACACACATTCGCTTGTTAACTAGCAGAATTATACCATTTAATAGAAGACCACTACAAAATTGCTCAACTGAAACTTAAAGGTTTATGGGAAATAAGAAGTTTGGAGATACACACTTAGAAAGTTTGTCAGTGGCCCATGAAACCCAGATAGAAACCTAATAAAACCAGGTAGAAACTATTTGTTATCGTTTACACATGCAAACTGTTTAAGAAATACAGAGCTTCTATAATAAATAGATTTTTTTTAAATTTTGAAAAAGACCTGGAATTTGGAAGGGAAGAACATCTCCCAAAGGTTGTGATGTATGAGTCACTGAGAAATGGTATAAGAAACATTTGAAATCAAAGAGGAATCTATAAGACCAGATAGGGGTGAGTAAGGCTCCTAACACAAGGAGTGAGCTGAGGTTGCTCACCTCACCGGAGGAAGGGTGAATGAGGTGAGTGACAGAGTGTATGCGTGAGTTTTCTGTATTCCCGTGTGATCAAATCATCTAGATACATGTTTCTATATTCTAGTTACATGTTTACAGTGAACAAATTCACCCACAAGCAAATGGGAAATTGTGGTATGTTCTTACACTTCCTTAATATATTGATCTCAGTGGAATACATTTGTACTTTTAAAATAAGCAGGGGAGAACTTATTCTATTGTTCTAATGGCTTTATTATTTTTTATTAATCCCACCAATTGTGGAGATATATAGGATCCTATGAAACATTTGATATATATGGATGTATTTGTATGTATTTGTTCTTAATAGTTCCTATATAAATGTAAAAATAATACCGGAAGTCTTTCAGAACAACTGCTGTGGTTTGAATCTGAGATGTCCCTGAAGGCTCAGGTATTGGGTGTTTGACAGGCAATGTGCGGTGGGGAAGTGTTTGGGTCCTGAGGGTTCTAACCTAATCAATGGATTAGTCCTTTAATGGATCCATGATACAATGGCATTATTGGGAAGTCATGGGAAGGAGGTATGGCATAGTTGGAGTAAGTAGGTCACTGGAAATGTCCTGGAAAGATGTGTCTTGTCTTCAACTCCTATTCTCTTTTCTGCTTCCCTGCTGCTATGCGGTGTACTCTGCTCCACTCTTCCCTCTCACCTAATGTTGTATTTCTACCATAGGTTCCAAAACAGAGAAGACCACAAAATAAGTTGTTTTCTTAGGTAATTTGTCCCAGAAACAAAAATCTGACTAACACAATGATCTATAATTCAGTCAATGAATGAGGCAGACTTTGTTGGTTATTCACTTGTTTTTTTAACCTATGATTTTACCCCCAGGCCATACTTGAACAGCAGAATACTTATTTCCTTCCAGAAAGCCTTGACTTGGCAAATCAATGCTAATTATTCCCTCTTTTCCTAGCTGTCTTGCAACAAAGTGTGACTACCTAACCTCACTCCTGGCAGGTGGGACCTCAATGGTAATCTGCCAAAGTGAAGGGCAATGTATTGATTCTGGAAGGCTCTTGCTACTCCAATTAAAGGGGCAGGCAGAGGGACCTCAATCTTCCCTTTTCTTCCAGATTTGATTATAAGTGGGGCCTTTACATCCCTGTTCTACTAAATCAACACCAGTAATCATCCACCTTTACACTCCTCATTGTTAGGGCAAAGATTTACCTTTTCTAAGCCATGGATAGAAAGCTTGTAATCATATTTCTAACAGATTTGACAGACAGGACGTGGTATGCATGTGGAGCCCCAGTTCATTTTGCTCATCTCCATGACATTTCTTAAGCCAGTGTGCTTAGTATTTCTGGCATAAAATATGATTTAGCTATGCTGGAAATAAAAATATCTGGTTCAGAGAAATTTTGAATGGATACCTTAATAGTACAATCTGCAAAGTAAAAGGCACCCTAATCTATATATAGTTTATATTTTTTGGAGGCGGTACAAAAGTACTTCAAAGAAGTTTATATAAGTTGAAAAGTTATTAGTATTGAGGGGCTGGGGATATGGCCTAGTGGCAAGAGAGCTTGCCTCGAATACATGAGGCCCTGGATTCGATTCCCTAGCACCACATATACAGAAAACGGCCAGAAGTGGCGCTGTGGCTCAAGTGGCAGAGTGCTAGCCTTGAGCATAAAGAAGCCAGGGACAGTGCTCAGGCCCTGAGTCCAAGCCCCAGAGCTGGCCAAAAAAAAATTAAGAAAAGTTATTAGTATTGAGACATTTACATTCATTTTATTGGAAACAGGGAATAAGCAAGCCAGGGTTGAAAAGGCACTGGACACTAAATCTAAATTTTGCTCTTGGCTAAGACAAAACTCCATTTCATGACAATATGGATGACATAATCTAAGTCCCAATTTCTTCATCAGTAAACTGTAAGGGAAGGTTGGTCATTATTCCTATTCACAAAGTATTTTTAGCTTCCCATTTATGCCCATGGGAATATTTTACTACCATGTACCCTTTCAATGTATCCCTGCCTATGTAACTTGTTTTGGTCAATGAGATAGATCAAAAGTAGTGTATGACACTTGTGGGTAACATGTTAAGGTTTTCTATTGCTTTGCTTCTTTTGTCCATGGGGACCAGTAAGATTTCAGACAGTGGCTGCTCCATCAGAATTACTGAACATGGATTTCTAGAGCAAAGCCCCCAGCTATCCTATAATGTGATTAGAAAACAAAATGATTCTTCATTGCTTGAAACTACAAGCATTTTCAGTTTGTTTTTTTTTTTAGTATTTCAATATTATTTAGACTACACTTACAAATTCAGAAGGCAAGCCATATAGTATATACATCTTTTTTTTTTTTTTTTTTTTTTTTTTTGGCCAGTCCTGGGCCTTGGACTCAGGGCCTGAGCACTGTCCCTGGCTTCCTTTTGCTCAAGGCTAGCACTCTGCCACTTGAGCCACAGCGCCACTTCTGGCCGTTTTCTGTATATGTGGTGCTGGGGAATCGAACCCAGGGCCTCATGTATACGAGGCAAGCTCTCTTGCCACTAGGCCATATCCCCAGCCCCTATATACATCTTTTTAAGGTCCAGCATTATGTAATTTCAGAATTATAAGTCTCAGCATATTATTAGATTGAAAAACTCTTAATTCCAAAATAGAAATAACATCCTTTTTTTTTTTTTGCCAGTCCTGGGGCTTGGACTCAGGGCCTGAGCACTGTCCCTGGCTTCTTTTTTGCTCAAGGCTAGCACTCTGCCACTTGAGCCACAGCGCCGCTTCGGGCCATTTTCTGTATATGTGGTGCTGGGGAATTGAACCCAGGGCCTCATGTATAGGAGGCAAGCACTCTTGCCACTAGGCCATATCCCCAGCCCAACATCTCTTTTTAACATTTATTTTTATTAAATTTTATTGACAAGATGATTTACAGAGGGGGTACAGTTACATAATAAGGTAGTGAGTACATTTCTTGTCATATTTGTTACACCTTCCCTCATCTTTCTTTCCCTTCCCTAGTTCAAGTAAGCATACATACAATATCTAGTATACCAAAATCATATACAGTAACAACATGGGGTATGCCAAAGGAAGTTTACCTAGTACATTAAACATAATGAAAACAATAAAATCCTCCTGTTTCCTTCTCTTGGAGTTCATTTTGCTTAGCCTCATCTTATATAATCATATGTACATAGCTGTTGAGCTATTGTGACCCTCTGATAGGTCTATCCTAGACCTATTTATGTTTGTTTAGTAATTGTTTGGTTTTAGATACACAATGTAAAGTCACTGACCCAAACATGTGGAAATATTATTTGAAAGGAAATTTGTTATTTAACAGACCTGATCTCTACTGTTCTCCCCCTCCTCCCTAACAATCATATATCAAGAAGACCAAGCGCCTTTGTTGTCTGTGTTCTAGGCTTGTCTCGCTCAACATTATTTGTTCAAGATCTGACCATTTCCCTGTGAATGCCATTTTTTTTATCATTTCTAATCACTATGTAGCATTCCATTGTGTACAGGTACCACATTTTTTTATTCATTCATCTGTAGTGGGGCATCTGTGTTGTTGCCATATTTTGGCTATTGTGAATTGTGCAGCAATAAACATGGATGTGCAGATGTCTTTATGGTATCCTGGGACCTGCTGTGCAGGATAGATGCCTAGGAGTGGTATGGTTGGGACATAGGGTATATCTATGCTGAGTTTTTTTTAGGAACCTTCATACTGTTCTCCAGAGTGGTTGTACTAGTTTGCACTCCCACCAACAGTGGAGAAGGGTTCCTCTTTCCTCACACACCCCCCCCCCCCCCCCAGCATGTGTTGTTGCCTGAGTTCAGAGTATAGGCCATTCTAACTGGGGTGAGGTGGTATCTCAGGGTTGTTTTTATTTGCATTTCTTTTACTCCCAGGGATGTTGAACATTTCCTCATATGTTTGTCTGCCATTTTTACCAAAATAGAAATAACATCTCTTGAATAATGTGAATAAGTTGGGTTGAAGGGAATAAGAATATAATCTAGGCAGGAAAAATCTTAGACTAGAGTAGTGGTGGTAGGGATAAAGCGAGGTTGATGAACTCAAACTATGTTACACAAGTTGAAGGCACAGTGGTTGCAGCTGGTTTGATGGATGTAAGTGAACAAAAAGGGAAATGAATGATAGATTCCAAGTTTTAGTGACAAGATGTAGTGACAAGAGGAAATATGGATTGTTAAGAATTTTGTTCAAGATACAAAAATGATTAAGATGCTTGTAAGATACCCAGGGGAATTATGAAGCTTTGGATTTATCCATTTAGAGCCATTATTTAGACTTAAAAATTAGGAGTCATTATACTATGCAGAGTATATAAAGTGATAGATTGAGGGTATCCTTAAGGAAAACAATATACCCAGAAGAGAAGAAACAAGTAAGCTCGGAAGATCTCTTAGTTTAGAAATGGCTTAAAGGAAAATCCAGAAAACAAACAACTACTTTTGGGATAGAAGAAAAGCAGTAGAATTTTATTTCAATAAACTCTGGAAGCAAGCCTTTTTCAAACCAAAGGGTTCTTCAAATAAAATGGAAATTAAAATACAGGGTATTTTTGTTATTGTTTTGTTTTTCATTTTCAACATACTGGAGTTTGATTTCAGGACTTTTCACATGCTGGTCACATGCTACACTGCTTACGTCATGTCTCCATCCCTTTTTTGCTTTTGCTATTTTTCAAGTAGGTCTTGGTTTTTTTCCTCAGGCTGGCCTAGAACTATGATTCTCTTACTTAGACGTCACACATAGTTGGAATCACACAGGCATGTTTATTAATTGAAATAAGGTGCTGCTACCTTTTTGCTAGGCTAGCCTCAAACTGTACTCTTCCACTCCCCCTCCTAAGTAGCTAGAATTACAAACATGGGTGCCACCAAGCCCAGACTGAAATACAGTGCTTTTAATGTGGCCCAACACGGATCATCTGTAAAGTTTTCAAAATGAGTTGAAGAAAGAGATAGAGGTGGAAGCTACAGTGGATGAGATTTCGTTCAAGAAGGAAAGGAAGTTGAAACCTGTGCAAATGACACTTTTAAAAAATTACAATAATGTATTATTATTGAGAAGTTATTACATATACAGGACAGTAGGGAAGAAGGTGGAATAATATCTTTATTTTTCCTATATGGAAATAGGTTTGGAGAAATTAATAGTGTTCCCTACTTTGCACAGCTAGTAAACAATGGAGTAAGGTCTTAAGCCCATCTTGCAGGAAAGCCTGTGATGTTTGTCATGCAAAGTGCCCAGCAAACTGCCTGATTATTCCAATATTCAGCAAATGCTCCTTCCTTTTCTTCTTTCAAGGCATCTAGGAACAACTCTCCACCACCTTTCTTCGTTCTAATTTATCCAAGGAATCTGAGATTTTTGCCAGTCATTTCAAGTGTTTTTCTGCACACTTCAACTCTAGGAATTCCTTTGAGTATTCACCTTGACTCTGGTATCTCTACTTCATTTCATCTTGTCTAATATTCCTTTGGGTTCCCCAAAATCAGGTCAAGTCATTCTTCCGATGTATAAGGACACCTAAATATTCCTTAGGCCTCAATGAGACTGTCTAATTTCCAAATATTTACTATTCTAGTCTTTGGTTGCTGAATGACAGATCTCTGCCCCCAAAACTTAGTTGCTTGAAACAATGATTACCATTGGATTAACACTCATAGTTTTTGTGAGACAGCAGTTTTGGAACATCTTAGTCACCTAAGAGGTTATAATTCAGGGCTGTCACATAGTTGTGTGCAAATATTGATTGGATCTGGTACAGCAAGTAGCTGGACCAACCATGGGTTGACCAGGGAGTTTCCTTTCCTCATTGACTCAGTGCCCCTAGCTTTGATGTCCTCATGGGACCCAGTTCAGGCTTCCTTTGCAGCCCAGAAGCTTAAGGGAAGTCAAACATTTTGTGTGTTTCATGAGAACCAGACAGAAACTGGACCATGTTTAACGACTTCCTTTGTGGCAAATATCATTTCCAGGAAGATCAGAAAACACCCACAGAATCTAGAGGAGGCTATGTAGACTCTACCTCCTCACCAGGGTGAGTACCCAAATCATTCTAAAGAAGTTCTTACAAAGGGAAAGAAATTGTAGTGGCTACCATTGTCAAATGTAATCTGATTCATGTTCCCATTATACACTCGACATTCTATTTTTAGGATTGATTTTGTTCAAGCAGCTTCTTAGAAATGAAATTGCCTTGCCCATCCCAGTGCAATCCTATATACATCCTTCTAGTCCTAGTTTAAATGCCACTTCTTCCATGACATGTCTCTTCTTTCTCCTGAGAACAGCCACTTCCTCCTGCCTCTGAAATCACCTCTCAACATACTTCTTTCATATGAAGGAAGTTCCTCATATTCTGTGACCTTAGATTATGAGCTCCTAAAGCTATTTGCCTTGGAAGCCCTCATGACTAACAAAACATTTGTCATTATTTGTGAATCAGGTATGGGTATAAGCTTATATAGTCAGCCTCCCCAATTTATGCAGAAGGATGTGGGTGAGAGCAGAAGAATCTTTTTCTTATTATATTAGTACTTTTTGCAAAAAGAGAGTATAGACATGGAAACAAAAGGAAGAATCAGAGGATATTATTTCCTCAAAGATGAAGTCATTAATGCATGTGTGAGATGGTCATAAAGCCAGCTTTGAGTGCTCCCTATTCAACTATAAATTGCTCATAGTGGCCCCGCTATCTTGTAGCTGTATTTTTATATCCACTGATGTGCTTCCTGAAAGCAACCATTTCTGTTAATGCACTGGACCAAGCAACAGCATAATAACCCTGTCAGCAAACAATGGATGGGAGCTGAGGCCTGGAAGGAGGTAAACCTCCTAATGTTTTTATCCTCTTGACTGAAGTAATGTTAGCAATGACATATGATTGGAGTTGGGCTTTTGTCTCAGCTATAATGAATCATCCATTACGAGATTTTCAAGGTTGTCGGGAGGAAATTTATCTTAGGAAAGGGGAACATTTTTGCTAGTGCATGAGATGGCCTGGCTATGAGCAAAACCAGTCACATAAGCAAGAAAAAGTGCCATTGGAATATTTGAAAACTATTTAATAATGCCAGGATCTATGTTGGATCATTGGGTTCAATTTCCAATTGTATATGATCTTTCAGAATTCATTTAACAATTACTCAGCAGAACAGCAACTTGGGCCAAAACAGCTGAAAGACAAAATGAACTATGCTCATTTTCAAGAGAGAATTTAGATGATTTCTGTTGTTTGCCCTCTCTCCAATTTCTCCTAGCTTTATGTCTTCAAATGAGTACTAAACTGATACTATTTAGTTTCTAAATATTAGATGAAACTGCAGGTCTTATTTTGGTACTGAGCAACCACCAAATTTATTATAAGTATTCGTAATTGACAGCCCTTTTTGAAGAAGAAAAATTAATGTTATGGTTGAAGACTTAAATGTATATGTCATAATGTCATCTTTTATATGCATGATTGTATATTGCAGGCTCCTAAAATATGGTCATCAAATCATCCTGGAGACTCAAATTAAAACAAATGACCCTGTGTTCCTCCATTCTCTAGATATTTTGTTTGTCATTTCACTTGGTTTCCTTTCGTGAAGAAAACCTGTTTTTTGGTGGAGCTTAGTACATTGATGCCAAGTAGCTGTTCATGCTTTTTTAGCTTGTAGATGAGAGACTGGTTATATATGGCTGAGAGAAAAAGTTTTAATAAGTGTAGTAAGAACCCCATGTAAATCACTTATAGCGAGAAGCATTTCTTCCAGCTTGACTTAGTTTGCAAAACATGTTGGCTTCTGAACCAATCATAGCCCTTAACTTCACTAATCCTGAGAATTCCCTTTTAATGTCAAATAAACTACTTAGTCCCTCCTGACTCAGTTTCTTCACCTTTCAAGGCTGAGGTTCAGATTGATCTCAGCATTTCATAGAGTTGTATTGCTGCTCCTCTAGAGAATACTATTAAATTCAAAATTACGGTATCCATGGCAACTATAACTAGGTCAGTCTGCACTTAGAGGAACAGTCTGAACTTAGAGGAGCATCTGGATCCTTTCCCAACCATTCTCTGTGCCTGCAATATCCACTGAAAGTAGCTTTGCAAGAAAAGGGCCGAATACTACCTAGAAAAAAATTTTGTTACTTATTTGTGATCTTTGCACTCATAAAAACTTCATACAGATTGTACAATACATGTGTGGATTTGTTTTTGCCTGTCCTAGGGCTTAAATTCAGGGCTGAGGAGCTGTCCCTGAGCTCTGTTATTCTAGGCGAGTACTCTATCACTTGATCCACAGCCCCATATATAGCTATTTGGTGGTTAATTGGAGATAAGAGTTTCATAGACTTCCCTTCCCAGGCTTGCTGTGAACTGCTATTCTCTGATCTCAGTATCTTGAGTAGCTTGTATTATAGTATGGGCTACTGGCTTCCAGCAACAACCAAAGAATTCTATAAAAATAACTGGACTGGCTTGAAGATATCTGTTGGTTATAGTCAATCTTGCCTACAGCCACTGTTTTCTAATTGAATCAAGAAATATTCATAGTTCTCTTCCACTTACCACTCAAATATATTTACTTTATAGTATATGTTACATGATCTTTTCATAAAAATCAATTGGATGCATGCAGCTATAGTTTTACATGTGCACAAAATTGGACAAATAATATACTGCACAGTGGAACTTAGCAGTTACTGAGTTCTAGAGCGCTATTTTCCTTCAAGTTACCAACAATAATTATAACAATAGCATTAAGGGTTCCATTTATTGAGCATCTATCTAGTGTTGAGCCACTTAAATATTCTTCACACTGCATGAACAAGTCTGAGGCATATATTATTATTCTTGTTTAACAAGATTGAGACTGAAATAATAACTTCACTCTAGGTTATCTGATAGAGAACAGAAATAAGGAGTATAGTCATATATGTCTAGCCCAAAATCTGTTTTTCAGATTTTCCTCATAAAAAAGGATCACAACGTACCTTTCTATTATCTTTGTGTGGTAGATTCCAGAAGAAAATAATGCCTGATTGCCAGAAAAACTGACTTATTGATCTGGGATTTTCAGCTTTAACCTGTATGCTTGGCATATTAGGAAACTGTCAAGTTTACTTTAAATTATAAATGTCTTCAAAAAGTCTAAGTGGTTGCAAAACATCATCCAGTGGGTTGGTTACCAGCCTAGAACTGTAAAAGGAGACTTTGAATATGTAAAATATTATTTCCCACTTGCTACATACATCACATTGACAATCTAGAATCATTTCATTCATTCTCACAAGTAATGGCATAATTTGGCTAGACTTGGAGGCAAAGAGCTCCCATGGAGTGCAATCTTTACATGACTACTCTCTTTCTCCTGGGGGTGGGGGAGGACGTGTAGAATAAGAATAATCTGGAACAGAGATAAACAAAAGCGAGTATGCCTCTGGTTTTGGATGTGCTAAATTTTATTTGACTATTACTTTGACATAAACAAGATGTGCACAGTGTTAAAAGTAAATGTATGAGATTCTCAGAATTGAGATTTGTAAAAGTTTGTTGTTACAGACGAGTAGGCAGATAAAACAGAAAGATGTTGAAACAGGAAATAACAAGAGAAGTTATGTGAGACTCTAAAATGCAAAAGATGAGATCACACCTCAGATACTCTGTACTGAGACGATGTCCACCTCAAAATAGAAGAGTATGCAGAGAAATTCTATCAGCTGACTGCTAACAGGATGCTGTTTGATCGAGTCTCAAACATAAAATGGGATAATAGCTTTAATCCATTGCTAAGGAGAGAAGCTGGGCTTAAACCTGAAGAATCTTGACTCTTCAGTGGCTAAGGTTATGAAGGAAATATTTAGTATATAATTATTATGAGATCTATCAATGAGTCTCTGGGAGCAGGAGGGAGGTAGGGGTGCTCAAGAGTAGACAGAAAAATGGGTGTGCAAATGAATATCATAATTTAAAGTGTCACCAAAAAGCCATATGTAGTGAGATAGCCTGTGACAAGGTGAATTGTCCAACATGTATTTCTACAGATGCATTTTGATTTTAGTTTAGTTTTTTTTTTTTTTTTTTTTTTGCCAGTCCTGGGCTTTGGACTCAGGTTCTGAGCACTGTCCCTGGCTTGTTTTTGCTCAAGGCTAGCATTCTGCCACTTGAGCCACAGCGCCCCTTCTGGCCATTTTCTGTATATGTGGTGCTGGGGAATTGAACCTAGGACCTCCTGTATATGAGGCGAGCACTCTTGCCACTAGGCCATATCCCCAGCCCTTGATTTTAGTTTTAACCAGTCATTATGTCCTTTAAATCATTCATTCTTAGGTAAATCAAAGTGAAACAAGAAGATGCCCAAGTCAGTTAAAATTCTTGTCCAGTGCCTGCTGTTTTCCATACACAATAGTACTTGCTCCCAACAAGAATAGACAATTGCTTCTCAGAATTCTGACCTCACTGGTGATTGCCAAAATGACTTGAGCTAGTGAAGACATACAGAATAATCTGTGTTGATGCTGACCTTGCTGACATTTGTTCATTGCTATGACAGATTCTACATCTGTCAAAAGCAAATTGGATCGAGACCTTTACAAGGCTTTGGCTTTTCATCGTTTTTTAAAATTTCATAAATTAAGCCTCTAACAATGCTTGCAAAACATCACACTGTACTGGAAAATGTGCATTGGAAACATGCAATTTATTCATGTTATACCTAATCCAGTCTCTTACCTCATCGGTCCCTACTGTCCTTCATGCATCAGAAAGCAAGACAACTGGCATCTCTTTGAAGTAGATTGATTCAGTGTTTCCTCCGCCGATAAGCATCAATTCCCATAAAAATGTAACTCAGTGCTAACAAAGAAGGGAAAGGTAATCTCGTTCCTATTATTCAAGCATTCCCCAGACTTATGCAGGTACAGTCCAAGGTGATTTGCACTACCCCTGCTAATTTTTCTTTTTATAAGCTCCACTAGCCTACCACCATAAAAAAAAATCCGAAGGTTTCCATAAAATGCCTTTCTCTTTGTAATGTTTTCTATAAATGACTTGAAGAAGAATATATTATGATTATAATACTGTTTTTACTAAAATACATCTTGTTTGGAATTTTAGTGCTTTATCCATTTATTAAGGATTGCCTGGGGTAAGTTTACTTCAACAACTGATTTTACCCATTACATACAGAATTCTGTTTCATTTTAGACAAAATATAAGGTCATTTTATATGACTGTAACAAAATACCTGAGGTGGTTGTCTTATGAAGAGAAAAGGTTTATTTTGACTCATTTTTTTTTGTTTGTTTTTCACAGATTTCAGTCTCTGATTAGTGAACCCTTTGCTTTTAGTCCTCTGATGAAGGTGTTAAGTGGTGCTTCTAGGGAGTTCATGGTGGAGCAAACTGCTCACCTCATGGACATGAAGCAAAAGTTGGAAAAAGGGCAATCCTATCATTCTTTTCAAGGACAGATCTCCAATGACCAAAAGGCCTCACAATAGGCCTCAGTTCTGGGAGGTTTCACCACTTTCCAATAATGCTACTGTAGGGGTCAAGCCTGTATCACATGGATCTCTTGGGTACAGTCAATATCCAAACCATAGCAGACAATAACAAATCCCTGTGTTTTAAAGGGACTTTGCATATTCTCCCATATACTGAAATAAAGGTAGGATTTAAGCACAGATCTTGAATGTTAGAAAAGTTGCATCTATTCACAATGAGGATAACAAAAGCAAGTTGTGGGTAGATGCATCTGTTAGCTCAAGAAATGCTTTTGATTTGACTATGTGTAAAAACTCTTCCTTGACAAAAAAGGAGAAATCTATTTTGTAAAGTCTTTTCCTTGCTCTGTTTTCCTTTGTCTAAGATTTTCCATGTGAGGAATAAGTCATATTTGTATATCTAGATTTCACTGTGCAGTGAAGACATATCTCAGGCACTCTAAAGGCACTGCCAACAGCCTGGACCTGGATATCATCCTTTCTGGCCTAGAATATTGCTTTGACCTACTAATTATTGTTCTATCTTCTACTATGGACCTTCACAGCTTTTTCTTCTCATAGTTGGTGGAGTGACCTGCCATAAAAATGAGAATCAAATACTATTTACCCTCTGCTTGAAACCTGCAGTTTTTTCATCTGGGCCCCTCCTGCAATTTCAATTGAATTTCAGGCCATTCTTCTCCCACATTCATTTCAATATGGTGCACCTTAGTTGAAATTTACCTTTATGTATCCTTTGCAGAATATGTGACCTCTAAATACGCAGATCCATGCTTTCCAGCAATTCTGCAAGCATTTTCTCTCTGAATATTGCATTTCCTTCACATCCTCTCCATTTTTTATCTATCTGTCTATCTATCTATCTATCTATCTATCTATCTATCTATCTATCTATCTATCTATCTATCTGTCTGTCTGTCTGTCTGTCTGTCTGTCTGTCTATCTATCTATCTATCTATCTATCTATCTATCTATCTTGAAAATATATGTAGTCCTTATCTTAAATTCTGCTTGTGTGGCTAATTTCTATCACATTTGCTTTCAGTTCATAAATTCTTCAGACCCATCTAAGTTGCTCTTTATTTATTTATTTATTTATTTATTTATTTATTTATTTATGTATTTATTTTGGGGCCAATCCTGGGCCTTGGACTCAGGGCCTGAGCACTATCCCTGGCTTCCTTTTGCTCAAGGCTAACACTCTGCCACTTGAGCCACAGCGCCACTTCTGGCCGTTTTCTGTATATATGGTGCTGGGGAATCGAACCCAGGGCCTCATGTATACAAGGCAAGCTCTCTTGCCACTAGGCCATATCCCCATCCCCTAAGTTGCTCTTAATCATACTCATTGAGTTCTCAGAGATGATTCTTGCTTCTAAAAAAGAATTTTGACCCTTTTCCATTCTGCCAGTCTTTCCATTTCACATTCTTTTCTTGTGTTTTGGGTCAGCTGTGATAATTTTATTCTTACATTTGACTTCTGTTTCACCTTCTTATACTACCTGAGTTCATAAGTCCTCATCTTGTCTGCTGACTGTCATGGTAGTGCCTTACTTCCCTGCCCTCTTTAAATGACACCTGTACTTTGGACTCTAAGCTCATTTTTAGTGAAGTAATTTTCTGCAGGAAATCTTGGGTTAAGTGTATCTTTCTTGGCCTCCTACTACATCACAATTTTTGGGTACTTATTGCTTTATTTTCTCAGCTTAGACATCAGATTCCGTGTATTAGCTGTCTTAATTTTAAGCCAACACATTCATGTGCGATGAGCCAGTGGTTATAGATCCATAGAGGAAATTAGTTTTTCTCTTTATTCAGAGCTTCCGCCAATGCATTCATTCATACAATGAATATTCAATATCTATTACCTGTCAGCATTGTGCTAAGAACTATAAATAAAACAATGAGTTGAAGAGGCAAAGCCCCTACTCTCATGAAAATTCTAGTTTGGAGGAATTTCCTTGAACTGGTGGGAAAATGCTCTAGTCCCTGGCAAAGAGTTTCAATTCCTTGACTCCACTGGGTTGGTGGCTTCATTTCTTGACCTTTTATGGTTATTGAAATCTACAAAGTGATTATCAAAACCAGTCATGTTACTCCCTGCATCATTTCTAAAAAGACAGAATTTATTCCCTGGCCTCTTGGCTTCTTTTTGCTTAGAAGAAGTTCAGGGACTCACCCTTAGCTCAGTCTAGCTAGTATGATGTAGTAGAATCGGACTCATCATCCTACTATTTCAGTGTCCTCCTGTAGGGATTACAGGTGTGTGCCACTAAGTCTGGTTTGAAAATGTAATGAAAAACATTCATTCATCTAAAAATTACTAAGTTTTTTTCTAGTAGCGATCTCTACTTGTCAATAACTAGATACAAACCTAGTTTATAATGAAAGCAAGTCTATGCGTTTTTTTTGTTTTGTTTTTTGTGGGTTTTTTTTTTTTTGATGATAAAAGGATGGATTTATTGGGGAAGTAAAAAGTGAACTGACTGGCAGCCTAGACTCGGGAGCTGAAACTGCTACCATGAGCGGCCTTCCAGGCCTGATTATAAAGGCAAAGTCTACGTTTTTAACCTTTTATAGAAAGCAGGCCAAAATAAATCCCTCTTAGGTTTAGAGGAAAATCCAGTGGAGGGAGGAGGGGGACAGAGAAAGAGAAAGACAGGGGAGGGAAAGAGGGGAGGGGAGAGAAAGAATTTTTTTTTGCCCATCCTGGGGCTTGAATTCTGGGTCTAGGCACTGTCCCTGAGCTCCTTTTTGCTCAAGGCTAGCACTAAACACTTAAGCCACAGCTCCACTTCTGGATTTTTCTGTGAATCTGGGGAATCTGGACTCAGGACCACCATCCTCATATCTCAGCTCTCAGCCTCCTAAGTAGCTAGGTACCTGGCTGAGAGAATCACTACAGATACAACACACATGTCAGCAACATAGCACAAATCATCCTCCTAGCAAATATATGGAAAGTTTTGAAATAGGTAACAAGATGCTTATCTTGGTCCTTTGGACAAATTTGGATTAGCTATTTTGCCTTTCACAAAGGGAACAAACACTAGTAAACACTAGCACTCTTAATCTACCCTATCTCTGTGTGGTTTTATGTTTCTGCCAAGCTGCAGTGTGTCTCTCTGGATTGGAGAAAACACTTTATATGGGATTATAGACACTGGCATTACATAGCACATTCATGGAAGCAGATGTTTGGTGGGCTTGTGCTTATAAAGGAAATGAATTACTAAAACTTTGCTAATATGGCTTCTTTAAGATGACCTTATTCTGTTCATGTTTTGTAGATGATCTCACTCACCACTATGTCTGAAGTAGAGTCAATTTATATTGTTTCTTCAGTCACTAAAATAATTCATTTCACTTGTGATAAAAACTCTGGAAAAATATGAGTTAAGGTCAGTAATATTTCCTTAAAGAATACTGGGCACAGGGTGCATTAGGGAAACAGCAAACCCACCTTCTCTTCTTACACCATCTCATTCTGGAGAGGTGAAAATCTCTATTGCGACAGAGACAGACATATACACAACCTAAACAGTGTCATGAATAAATTGAGAATGCATGAAAAAGGAGGGTGGTTTAATGCTGAATGGTTTATTAAATTTATATTACATTTAGTTTTAGTCAATACATAACAACAAAAAGAACCCAAAGTAAGGAAGACCATGGGCTGTCTTAATACATGTGTATACTGTATAATGTTCAATGCAAGTTAAAGAGTGTCATCTCTTTTAGCATCTCTTTACAGTTGAAAAAAAAGCTTTGTGACTAATAATGTTCATTATTGTGGTCTAAAGCTACCCTCCTGTGTAATAGGAACCAGAACTTTTTGCTCATATCATGTATATCCAACTGTAACTTAGCATCCACTGACCAGCCTTTCTCTACTTTTCCCTGCGCCATGCACTCCTCAATCCAGGAAGTCACAATTCTACTCCCCATTTCTATGAGGTTAACGCTTTCCATTTTGCATGAGTGAAATGAGCTTCTTGTCAAAATGATTTTTTTCAGTACCAGGTTATTGTACTACAATCTATATAAATGTCTCTATTATTTGAGTTTATTCCAAGCAGTACATATAAAAAGCACACAATCAAAAACTTACCTAAAGCTATAAAGTAAAAAAATCATGAGATAAATAATAAGCTGATAAAAAATTATCCCATGGAGTGAAAATAATTAATATTTTTATTAATGTCCTATTAAAATGAGTTCAAAGAAACTGATAAGGGCTACCAACACCCCAGTAATAAAATATGGGCAAAGGTTATGAACAGATGCCTCACAGAAGAGGAAATGCAATTTTTTTTTTTTTTGTCAGTCCTGGGGCTTGGACTCAGGGTCTGCGCACTATCCCTCTTTCTGCTCAAGGCTAGCACTCTGCCACTTGAGCCACAGTGCCACTTCTGGCCGTTTTCTGCATATGTGTTGCTGGGGAATTGGACCCAGGGCTTCATGTATTTGAGGCAAGCACTCTTGCCACTAGGCCATATTCCTAGCCCCCCAAATGGTCTTCTTGCATCACTGTTTTTTAAATGTAGAATCATATTTACTTCTCTGATTTAAAAAAAGACTTACTTTTTCCTGTAATTCTTCAGAGGTAGTGAAGGAAGAAGTTGCTATTGAATGCTAATAAAACACATTAAAAAACAGTCTAAGAACCCCCACTGGATTGGGTGCAATTGGTGAACCTTCAAAGTTATTTTCAGAAGAAGGAATGCCGTAAGGCCAATTTCCCAGGATTAAAGAGACAATTGTATGAAATAAATGAAAGATAGAGCCAACGCCATTAATCCAAGAAGCTAGTCAATGAAAGTGAGTGAAACATAGTATTATCTAGAAGGGGAAAATGGTTATTAATTCATCCATGTGTCTAATACACACTGGCTATTGATCCTGTTTTGATTTCTTGGCCTTTCTATATGCCATTTTGCTTTTGTGGAGGAATCATCAATGTAACGTACACTGAAGGATTCTGTTATTTTGAAATATTTAATTGACTCTTAAAAATCACACGTATTAGTGGTATGCCATGTCATACATGCATTGTCTAATATTGATTTCAGGGTGAGCATGCCCATGTCTTCAAATATTGGTCATTTGATTGCGGTGAAAACATTCAAAGAAAAAGTCCTTTCTTCTAGCTTTTTCTTTCAAGAGAATGGTTCAACTTCTAAATTTGAGATCATTGAAAACGTGAACACTTTAGGATGATAAGAAATTGCTGGTAAATTTTTCTTTTTACAGATTTATGATTGTGATCATCTTTAATATAGCATCTCTTTGATTTATGCTGTTTCCTTTGAGCACTATTCTCTTTCATGTGTCACTTTGTTTTTATACCAGATTAAATGTTTTAATTTTATAGATTTCAGAATTTTTTAGCTGGTTGACAGTGGCTCAGACTTATAATTCTGACTGTTCAGGAGGCTGAGATCTGAGGATCAAAGTTCGAAGCCAGGCAGTGCAGAAAAAGTCCGCGAGATTCTTATATCCAGTAAACCACCAAAAAGTTGGAAGTAGAGATATGGCTCAAGTAGTAGAGCTTTGGTCTTCACTGGAAAAAGGCATACAGAGTACAATGAGAATATTGAAAAGGGTGACACTGATCAAGATATATTGTCTTCATAACCTGCTTCATTATTTAACAACTCCTTTGTACACCTACTTAAAGATAATAAAAAGAAACGGAGGAGGTAACAAGTTTGATAAGAAATGTACTCCCTACCGTACGTATGAAACTGTAATCCCTCTGTACATTACTTTGGTGATAAATAAATAAATTAAAAAAGATAATAAAAGAAGTGTAATCAGATACAAAAAAAAAAGAAATTGCTGGTAATTTTTGTTATTCTCCCTTATGTTATTGCAGTTAGAGTCAAACATGGTCCTTATGGTTTAGGAGAACATACTGGTATATTTGTACTTGATGTGGATTTTTCAACATTGTCTTTGAGAAATTGCCATCACATTTGCCCTCACACAGATTTGGGGACAGATTTTTTACTCCTAAACTAAGAAATTAACATGGATGCTAAAACACTTGAATCAAAGTGAGAGGACACAAGACTTGACAAATGTAAAGAACAAATACTTTCAGTTTTTTAAAACATGTTAACAAAGACTGGTTACAAGTACAGTTCTTCCTGCCTATACTTCTAATGCCATACAGAACAGTACTGTTTAAAAATCTTGATCTGCCTACCTAGTAAACAATAATGATAGTTGTGGAATTCAAATTGGAGTTTTCCATTGGATGTGTATTGTAAATATTGGTTCATTCTCAGTGATACATGCATGGATTGGTATGCTTTTCTATATCTTTATTATAAAAAAGGTTAATGGAAGCAAATAATGCACAATCAATAAAATTTATTATCAAATGATGTATCTATGAAGGCGTAGTTTCTTTATATACATTTAGCAAACTCCTAGGCATCCAGATTTTGTTGAGATTGTACCTGGTAGAGACAGATAAGTGTACAAGAAGGATGAGAATGTCACTTAAAATAGGACGAAAAAAAAGTTGACTGATAAACACAAAACCATGAAAGAAGTACCAGCTTAAAGTACACTATACTTAACATGATTGCCCAAGACCACTGAATAGGTTAGGGTGCCCTTGGGTGGAAGCAATAGAAATCAGCATAAACAATACAGAGATTTATTGGTTCAAATGACCATGTATCTAAATATAGATTTGATTCTGAAGCAACAACAAAAATCAAACAAGCTTTCCCTTTCTCTCTTCCTCCTTCCCTCTTTCTCTTTCTCTTTCTCTCTCTCTCTCCTTTTCTCTCTTGCTCTCTTTCTGTCTTTTTCTCTTCTTCCTTCCCCTCTGTCTTCCCACACCTCCGTCTTGTGCGTGGGACCAGCAGTTTGCTCTTCCCCCAATAAACTCCTTTGTGCCTGAACCATGTGGCAGGTTTCCTTTCCTTTCCAGTGAACCTTACAGTAATGATGTTCTTTCACAGCCCATGTTTTGCTGTCTTACATTCAAGGTTAAATTAATAATAATAAAAAAAAATCAAAAGAGCAAACTTCTTTCCCTTCCTCAATTCTGGGCACCCTGGGGAGTCAGCTCAGTTTCCTTTTTCTGCTGGCTCCCCCTTGTGGTGTCAAATGTTTTTATTGTATGGGGAACTCTGGGAAGAAATGTCCTTAGAGGCCCTCAACTCAGCAGTCATTGTTCCCAGGGCCTTTGTACCACTACATTCCTAAGCAACAGAAACAGTGGAGGCCTGAAATTCCTTACTCAAGATGTACTAAATTGATCTACCTCTCCATTGATAATTAACTTGTAAAATACTCCACAGAATATGAGAAACTCAATGTTTGTAAAGAACAAAAAAAGCTTTGCCTTCATAAATATTAGCAAAAATATAATAACATAACTTGAATCCAGTGCCTTTTCCTCTGCCTCTTAATTGGCTTGCTTGCTCCCGGCTATCAGTCTTGAGCCACACCTTCAGTTTGGCTTTTTGCTAGTTAATTGGAGATGGGGGTTCCTTAGCAGATTTTTCTGCCAAAATTGGCTGTTTCATTCAAGGTTGGAACACTACCACTTGAGCCACAGCTCCACTTCCAGCTTTTTTTGGTGGTTAATTGGAGATAAAAGTCTAACAGACATTCCTGCCTGGGCTGGTTTGAAACAGCAATCCTCAGATCTCAGTCTTCTGAGTAGGTAGGATTGCAGGCATGTAATCCTACATCCTACCCAGCAAAAGATTACTTTTAAACAAAGAAAATTCCTCAGCTGCCAATTTTTCAACCCTTCTCATCACGAAAATCAACTCAAATTATGGTTTATTACTTTACATTATTATGGGAGGAAGTGCCCTGAAATTATTTTTTGGTGTGGTCATAAAGTCTGACATAAATTAATTCTCTCTAATTTTCTTGCAATGGATTACATACAATTTACTTCAATGAACTGCCTTTGGAACCTAGAGTTCTCTTGAATCCAGTTTGAAACCTATGATTCCATGTAATCAGAATAAGAATCTAAGAGAAAAAGGATAGAAATTCTATAGCCAAATCACTGCTTGAGGCCTAAAGAGAAAAGACTAAAAAACAGGCAGAGGAAATAGGTTGTCTCATTAGATTTTGTGCAGGACCTATTATTACCAATTTGGTAGCTCAACACTTGAATTGGATTAAAGTATTACCATGGCTATAATATTTATGATATTATAGGCATTTATAATGTCACCTGAAGCTAAATTTTCTTAATATTATTTTAACTTAGAAGCAGCAATAATACTTAATCAAGCAAAACTTTCTGTTATTCTCATACCACTAAGCAATATATGATTCTTGTATGAGAGATAAATTATGCTCAATTTAGTAAATAGCCAGAAAGACTGAAATCTTAATCCCAGATACATTCTGCAAATCACTGGCACAGGGTTAAAACCAACATGCTCTTTTCTTTTATTGTGTCCTAGGACATGTGCTTATTTTCACTAAGATCAGTCTTAAGATAATTTCTATATGATAACAACTCCCCAAACCCCACTCTTTCCCCCTCAGAGGATTAACCTAATTTCTCATCTCTCAATCCCCAGCGGTGTTTCTATTGGCTGTGTAAGTCTGTTTCTTGGGCCATTTGTTTCCATGCAGGTTGGAAAACAAATCTCTCTTAATATAAGGAAAAAAAAGTTTCTGAAAGATTAAGGATAGGTCTTGCACTTGCTCTTTTTGCTTTCTTTCTGTCAGTTGTGGGGCTTGAACTGAGGGCCTGGGCACTGTCTCTGAGCCTCTTTGTGCTCAAGGCTAGTGCTCTACCAGTTGAGCTACAGCACTACTTCCCATTTTTGAATGATTAATTGAAAATAAGAGTCTCATGGGGACTTTTCTGTACCTAGCATCAAACTGTGATCCTCAGATTTCAGCCTCCTGAGTAGCTAGGATTACAGGCATGAGATGGACAGCTTGCATTTGCTTTTTAATGATGTCTTAAAGAGGATTCCAACGCACCAATATAGTTGCTTCTTATTTTTTTTATTTGTTTTGTCTTTCATTGTTTTCTTAACCATATCTTCTTCTTCTTTTTTTTTTTTTGCCAGTCCTGGGGCTTGGACTGGGCCTGAGCACTGTCCCTGACTTCTTTTTGCTCAAGGCTAGCACTCTGCCGCTTGAGCCACAGTGCCACTTTCTGGCCGTTTTCTGTATATGTGGTGCTGGGGAATTGAACCCAGGGCTTCATATATACAAGGCAAGCACTCTTGCCACTAGGCCATATTCCCAGCCCAAACCATATCTTCTTAACCACCCCCACACAAGTACTTCTAAGGGAAAAGGAGAAGAGATATATGCCTCTATCAACTACCAGGCTTGATTGCAATTCTTAGGTAGAATATAGGGGATTGGCAAACTTGGATTTTAAAAGATCTCAGCTTTCTTTTCATTAACTTCTAGCTCAAATGTAGCATTTATGAAAGGAGGCTACAAGTTCTCTCATGGTTTCAGTAGTGCCTGTGATATTTGTCTGTAATAGGATTGGCATGTAATTATTCTGTTACTGACCAGACAGTGTATGGTTTTCTTTGTTTAGTTTTTTGCCACTCCTGGGCCTTGGACTCAGGGCCTGAGCACTGTCCCTGGCTTCTTTTTGCTCAAGGCTAGCACTTTGCCACTTGGGCCACAGCGCCATTTCTGGCTTTTTCTACATATGGGGTGCTAAGGACTCCAACCTAGGGCTTCATGTAGACGAGGCGAACACTTTACCACTAGGGCATATTCCCAGCCCCAGTGTATGTATGGTTTTCTAACTATATTTTATACTCATTATTATTACAAAACCACAGAAGAGCTATTGCTAGTTATAGTTACTTAGTACCTAAGTGAAAATCAAAATGTATTATTAGATCACAAAATTATTTTCTAGATTTCTAAATATATTTCAGTATGACTAGTTTCTTTTTTAATTGTGTATTTTAATTTCTGTTTTTATAAACATTAGTTTTTCCTTTGGTGGTCCAGAGTTTGAACTCAGGGTTATGGTTTCTAGATAGGTGCCCTACCACTTGAGCAAAGCTTCTAGCCAATTTACAAACATTCATTCTAAGAAGGATTGCATAGCTTAATAAGGTTAACAATGGGGGTACATGGAATAAAAATGGCCAATAAACTCTAGTTCACATAACCTTACAACTATTTTAGAGCATGCAATTTAGCAATACAATATTGATTGTATAACCATGATAGTGTATAACCACCACTTCCCTTTGGTTTCAAATAACTTCCATTATCCCCTAACCTGGAAGTAATCATTCCCCATTTCTTCTTACCCCTTGACAGCAGCTCCTCTGCTGTTTATCTGTGTGGATTTGCCAACCTGGATGGTTCATATAAATGGAATCATGAATTAATTAAGCCAGACCCTTTGTATCTGGCTTCTTTCACTTAGTCTAATGCTTTTGATGTTCTTCCAAGTTGTAAATTGTGTTATACCTGCATTCTTTTTTATGGTCAGATTATATGGGTAAGTAATATTGTGTGCATACATCACAATTTCTGTTGCTCAAGGATTAAGGTAACAACCCTGGATTCTTCACTGGGGGTCTAAGGCAAAGGCCATGTATTACTATATACAGTAAAGCGTCCTGAAAAAAAAAATCCATGGTAACTTCTTATTCTCTTCACTAAGTGCCTTTCACTTCCCAAATAGCTGTCATTCACATTTTATGATCAAGCTGGCTACAGGAAATCATGAAGTCATATGGCAAACTTTTCTTGTCCTCTAGCTCTTCAAAGAATTATCTTCACATTTATCTTTTGGTTACTTTGTGGTTAAGGAATAGGGTAAACTAAGGCATTTAGACAGCTCGGATTCTGTGTTTACATCTTCAAGGCTTTAGGAAGAGATTTTTGTCCAGATCTGTTCAAGTGGTAGCTTGTTCTGACTGATCAAGCAGCCAGTGTGAACACAAGCCACCATGTCTTTTTCTGAATAGCTGGTTACAAATTGCTTTCAAACAAATCAATGTTCAGAATTGATCTAAGGTCAGGAAAGAACTTTAAAATAATGTCTTTTTAGACACATGGCAGACTTTGTATTTTGCTACTGGATATCTTAAAAGCTAAGCCATCCAAATGGATTTAGAGACTTATCATTTTGTCTGTCAGAGGTTTCAGACAAATTGGAATTTTCATTTTCACTTGGACCACATATATATTTTCTTTAAAACACAGTACCCAGGGCTTTGTTCTAATGTTTAAATTGAATTATCTTTTCAAACATAAAACAAAAAAACAAAACCCTGCTGAATTACCACATAGGAATGGAATTGGTAGATCTATGTAATCTATGAAATACAAAGATAAAGTGATTATCAGTGAAAACACTGACTCATTCAGAAACTCATCCTATTTATATTAAAAAAAAACCCGAGATAGAGAGCTAAAATTGCTGCTATTGAATAGCTGTATAGATCTTTAAAATTTTTTTTTTTTTTTTTGCCAGTCCTGGGGCTTGAACTCAGGGCTCTGTTTTCTTTTTGCTTAAGGATAGCACTCTACCACTTGAGCCACAGCACCACTTCCAGCCTTTTCTGTTTATGTGGTACTGAAGAATCGAACCCAGTGCTTCATGTATACCAGGCAAGCACTCTACCACTAAGCTACACTTCCAGCCCCTTGATATTTTATATTAGGTATTTAGAAACCTTTCAAAAAATGAGCTGTGAGAATTTAGGCTTTGTTCATTGAGATAGTGGGAGGTGTGGACAGCCAAAAGGTGACTAAACTTTCAACAAGACGGAAAATTAAAGGGACATTGGGTTCAAAATAAACCCAGACCAACTTGTCCCAGTACTATGAAATATAGTATGGTCGGCCAGTTTCTCTCAGAGGTCACTTCCATGGGCTAGCCAAGGGAAACCAGATCAACTCAAATAGGAAGTTTAATGCTTTGGGTTCCAGGTGCAAATCCATATTCTATGGGTTTCTTCAAATCAGAATGAAGATAATGTATCCATTAGTAGTCAAATTAGTTTAGCGCTGTCAGAGCTGAGGAAAGCCATTACCTCTATTGGTCTTGATACTATATACTAGCCTCTCCCCTGAATCAGTATGTGAATTAGGGTATAGACAATGTTCATTTGAGGAATAGTGCTTTGAGAAAATTTGCCTTTTCACTGTGTTTCTATATAAAACCATTGTTTCTCATGTCCTGAGGCCATATGTCTAAAAATCAGATGCAGAGAAAGTTTGATTTTGTTAAAAACAATAGACCATTTGCTATGAACTCACAACTTCATCTCAGTAGGAATTTGTCTTGTTCAAACATGTGTTCTTCAAAGATCTTTTTAACTTAATTAATAAATTATATATATATACCACTGTGATGTATGCACAAAAGCAATGTTTCCTCATTTTATGGGAGCATATGCCTTACAGTTTAGCCTATTCAACTTGACACATCATAAAGCCACCCACGTTGACAAACATATTTTACGTCAGACATCAGTTCATGCTTGTAATTCTAGCGACTTAAGAGGCTGATATCCAAAAGATTGTGGTTCGAAACCAATCTAGGCTGATAAGTCCATAAGACTCCATCTCTAAATTAACCAACCAAAAACAGGGCTGGGGGATGGGGTGGCTCCATTGATAAAGTCATCCAGGAAAGTACAAGGCCCTGAGTTCAAATCCTAGTACTGGTAACAATAACTATTACTATGATTACTTATTGTTAATAGTTGATGATGATGATGATGATGATGATTATTATTATTATTGGATCTACAATTGAAGTAGAGAGTCTGGGTGGTTAGTGACACCTTCAAGAGATATTGTGTGGAACCTGGTTGGACCAGGCTTCTAATGTTAACTGTCACTACCTACATGAAGTTACTCAAAGACTACGTGCCCAACCGAGGCCAGCCAGTGGGCTCTGTTCAGCTTTGGAGTAGAAACTTCTAGAGTTTGCAAAGGTCTCTGCAATATTCTAGCAGTTCCTTGATGAAGCTGATTTACAGGAAGAGAAAATGTCATTTGTGGCACACTGCCCCGTGCTGCCTAACACCATTCTTCTCTCTGTAGTAGTGTGGCTTCTGGCTCCATTTGTCAGACTGCCCCGTAACCACCCAGGATAATGGATGCTCATTGTGGCCACTCCCCTAAGCACTGTCCAGTGAGGTATAAGAAAATTAGTTCATGAAGTTTTGGGGGAATCACCTTTACCGTTGGTTAAATATTAGGAGGAAGTGGCTGTGAAAGAGTGTTGCCTTATAAGGCCAGGTCAAGGTCAAATTTTCACAAGTAGGCCCCACTTACAGTGTCTTATATTGATGTTTTTGCACAGTTTTCTCCTGGGTTGGACATGGTTTAGTCGATGGTAGTCCCTGGCATACAGTGATCACTATTACATTACCGACTGTAATAAAAAATATCTTGTGATAGTAAACATTGGTGGGGTAAATGAAAGAACAAACAAATGACAGAGTTCTTCAGGGATGGTGGGCTTGCCTTGTTCATAGTTGTTTTGTATCTGTTTTGAGGTACTGGGGTTGGAGCTGATAGAGCCACATTTGCTAGCCAGGTGCACTATAACTTGGAGCCATACAGCCATAAACGATGGGTGCGTATGCGTGTGCTTGCGTGTGCGTGTGTGTGTGCGCCGCTACAGGGGATTGATCTCAGGGCTTGGCACTGTCTCTTACCTTTTTGCTCACTGCACCACTTCTGGGCTTTCTAATGGTTAAAGATCATCTCATGGACTTTTCTCCTGCATGGTTGGCTTTAAACTTTGATCCACGAAACTGAGCCTCCCGAGTAGCTAGGATAGCAAGTGTGACCCATGGGTGCCTGGCCTTTTTTTTTTCCTTCCTTTACTGGGAGTATTGGGGTTTGAACTCCGGGCCCCGCGCGCGTGCTAGGCAGCCACACCACACTGAAGCCTCGCCCCCAGGGAGAGGGAACTAGGTTCCCCCAGGCAGGCGCCAGGGACCAGGATCCGCGGGGGCTGCAGTAACGACTCCGGAAGGCAGGGGGCGCCCGCGCGCGACCCGCCCGGCCTGCCCCCCGCCCCCGCGCCGCGGCGCGCCGCTCCGGGCCGCAGTCGACGCCATGCGCGCGCTGCTGCCGCTGCTGCGCACGGGCCGGGGGTGGCGCGCCGGGGCCGCGGCCGCCTGCTCGCCGCGGGGAGCGAGCTCGGGCGGCGGGGCGCGCCGCGCCATGGCCGGGTTCGTCACGGAGGAGCGCGGCCGGCCCCACTCGCTGGACTTCCGCCTCTTCTTCAGTAAGTGGCTGGCGGGGTCCGCCGTGGGAAGCGGGCCGGGCCGGGGACTCGGAAAGGGGCCCGGCGGCCGGTGTCGTCCGCGCGCGGCCGGTGCCCTCCACGGGCCCACCGCGCGGCCCGGGCCGCCTTCCCGCACGCGGGTCCGCGCCCAGCCTCGGGACCCGCAAACGGGGACGTAGGGGCGGACCAGAGTCCTCCCCCCCCCCCCACCGCCCCAGGCGGAGGACCGGGGGCCCGGGACGAAGCCAACCGCCTTCGGGGAGCGGCGGGCGGGACGCGCGAGGCCTCCTGCCCACACCCGGCGGGGCCCGAGGTCACACCGATCTCCCCACTGCCCCCTCATCCCACTAAGCCTGGGGTCACACCGAGCCCCCCACAGCCCCCTACATCCGGCCCGGGGTCACACTGAGCCCCTCAAAGCACCCCACACCCGGCCCTGGGTCACATCGAACCCCCCCCTCCCATAACCCCTCCACCTGGCCCCAGTCATACCGAGCCCCCTACAGCCCCTTCCACCCGGCCTGGGGTCACACCGAACCCGCCATAATCTCCTCCACTCGGCCCGGGAGTTACACCAAGTCCCCCATAATCCCCTCCACTTAGCCCGGGGTCACACTGAGCCCCCCACAGCCTCCCCCAGACCCGGGGTCACACCGAGCCCCTCATAGCCCCCTCATCCCACAAAGCCCGGGGTCACTGAGCCCCCCCCAAACCTCCACACCTCACCTTGCTTGGGGCCTGTGGTCACACTGAGTCCTCCACCCCCACTCGGCCTGCAGCCTGGAGGTCAAACTGAGTCCTACATCCCCCCTCCCCAGCCTCCCACACCCCCAGCATGCAGCTTGGGGTCACATTAAGGCCTACGCTTACAGTCCCCCCTCCCCACATCGGCCCACAGCCTGGAGGTCACACTGAAGCCTACATCTCCCCCCACTACAGCCTCCCACCCCCTACCCGTGCCTACAGCCTGGGGGTCACACAGAGGCTGACCTCCGCCCACCTTCCCTCCTCTCCCCACCCCCACAGCCAGGAGAGACTCCACTTAGTGGGGAAAAGATGGTGGGAAAAGCCCACGGTGCCAGCCACGGGCCAGAACTCTGCTGATGGAAGTTTGCCCTCTGGAGGTCCTTCGAGCTGAGGATATGGCCTCACGAATTTGAAGCTGCCCACTGGTAGAGTGAGTTAGCTGTTAGGTCTGCTACCTAATTTGTTTTCAGGTTTTAGCAAGGATTTATTATAAAAGGGTTAAAGTATCAAGAAATGGACAAAAATGTTTCCAGCTCTTCATGCAGGAAATGGGAGTTAAAAGACTCCAAGAATTGATATAATGGGGCACTCAAAGCGTGCCCGAACTCTGTGGTTATAATGCAACTAGACCTACAATTTCTGTTTTCTTCCAAGTGGGTTATATTTTTTATTCCTACTGTAAATCATGCTAATTGCACCCGCACCCTCATTCTTGTTTGGTCAAGACTGATCAAAGAAATGAAGTACTCCTTAACTCCTGGTGCCGTGGTTCAGGCCTATAATCCCAGAATTTGCAAGTCAGAGGCAAAAGGAAGACAAGTTCAAGGCCATCCTTGGCTATACATCGAAATAATTTATCTCAAAAAAGGGGTTAGGGAAGGATGATGAAGACAAGAAATTTTACCAATAAATCTCAAATTTCTGAATGGATTGTGTTCCCAAAGTTAGAATATAGTGATTACCGGGAGCCATTTTCCTTAGAAACAAGGCAGTGGCTGAGACAGACAAAAGCCTAACTTCAAGCGTAGTATGGTAAAAGTGTCCTGGACTTGCATTCGCTATAGTAATTAGTTATAAACAACAAAAGCAGTTGGTAAATATGAAATATACTTGACACTGATAGGCATGGTTATGGAGATTTAGTTCTGGACCCTGTCCTCAAGAAATTCCTGTCATTAAGACTAATTGAGAATGTAAAGGTGTTGTAAAGTATTATATGGTGGAAAAAGTGTTGAACCTGGAGCCTGGTACAGTGCTTGGAATGAATGCTTAGGTGTTAATACTGGTTTTAATTAATTAATTTTTTATTTTATTTATTTATTTATTTTTGCCAGTCCTGGGGCTTGAGCTCAGGGCCTGGGCACTGTCCCTGAGCCTCTCTGTACTCAAGTCTAGCACTCCACCACTTGAGCCACAGCACCACTTTGGAGATTGTTCTGTTTATGTGGTACTGAGCAATCAAACCCAGGGCTTCATGCATGGTAGACAAGCACTCTACCACTAAGCCTCATTCCCCACCAATACTGGTTTTAATGAACTCTTGCACTGTGTGCTGTTGTGGCAAGTGATTATGGGACAGCTTCGTCAGCCATAATAAGTAGATGATCTGGCAGTGATCTTCAAGGTCTTTCTTATTAACATTGTTTTCCTTTTCCTTTATTTTTTATTTTTGCTGGTTCTGGGGCTTGAACTCAGTGCCTGGGCACTGTTCCTGAGCTTCTTTCACCCAAGGCTAATGCTCTACCACTTAGCCACAATGCCACATCCAGCTTTTTTTTTTTTTTTTTTTTGAGTAGTTTATTGGAGATAAGGGATTCTTGGACTTTTCCAGCCCAGGCTGCCTTCGAACTGAGAGCCTCAGATCTCAGCTTCCTGAGTAGCTAGGATTGCAGGTGTGAGCCACTGGCACCCAGCTGCATTGGTATTTCTTAAAGCCATTGTATGAATAATAAAGACTTATTGTTTCTAGAGGGACAAGGCTTGTTTGGGGGCATTGCAAATGTACTTCATACTTGAGATTTTGCTGTAACTGATAGCATTTCGCCTTAATGTTATCAGTAAAATGTTATAAGTTGTATTAGTATTGTTGGGTTGGTAAGTAGGGCATAAAAGAAGAATGAGGTTTACTGAGATCCATACAAGAATTAACAGAAAGGGGAGTGTGGTTTGGGGAGGGACCAAATGAGAGCCTGATTGGAAGGTGTGTTGGGTCAAGTAATTCCTGAACTAGCCACCAGATGGCATTGTTGATTCAGGGCTGTTCCTACCACCTGCTAGAAGTGCTAGGAAGCCATTTGAAGATGAGTAGGGTAATGGGAAAACAATGCAGAAATCACTTCTTATAATGATACCTACGGTAACTAGAGAATAAAAGTTTGAAAGTCCTCACAAGAAAATAGGGTAATATTTGAGGAGATGGAAATGCTCCCTATCCTCATTTGATCATTAGCATACTGTGAACATGTTAACACATGCTGACCCTTGAAGTCTAAATTTCGTATATTAACTAAAGATAGCCATAAGTATATGCAGTACTAGGTATCTAGGAATGAGTTTGTACTTCGGTTTCACTGCATTACTTGTCTGAAAATTGTTATTCAGCATTAATTTATTATTTCTGTTATTAAAGCAGAAACAATTGCTCTGTTCCCAGACTTACCCCAAGTACATGAAGAAGTACAGTGGGAGACAAGACATTTTTTACTTTACATTGTCACTACAAAGGATAAAAATAATTGATTGAGTACAGTTTTAATTGGTGTTGGACTTGGTCCCCACCATATTGCTAGAATGCAGGATGATTCTGGGAAAGAGCAACCTGCATCCTCAGGCTGCCCGAGTGCCAGCCCTGCCCTGTTAGTAACTGCTTGCATGGACTTGTCACTTGGTGATATGAAACCATCGAATAAGGAGCCAGTTATCTTCTAAACTTTGCTTCATTGAACGCAAGTGTCTGTGGGGGTTATTGTTAGATTTCCTTTTAACCAAAAGATTTCGTGATTTTTAGCAGACCAGAACACTTGAGATTTTGTTGTTGTCTCAGAGAATAATAATGCAGATATTAAAGTTATGCTGTAAAATAACTTGCTTCAAACTTCTTTACCACCAAGCCCTTATTTCTCATAACACATTTAACACCTTAGTAACCCCAGTGTTTCCTGGGACTTAGTTTGGGAGGCACCAAACTAAGGGGAAATTCTGCAGCTTCCAGAAGTAACTGTGTTGTGATAACAGTGCTAAATGAACAGTGAAAAACACTTAAGGTTAGAGTCCTGGCTTCAGTAACTTACACAGTCACGTGGCTGGCCTAACCACTGTATGGCATCTCCTATTTATAGACATCCTTCAGCTCAGTTTCTTTTTCTGTGAAGTGGGCCTGTCATTCTGTAAAATGAGACTGTGTAGAAATGACCTGTCTCACATGTGGCAGAACTGAAATATTTCTTTCCTCTTTATTTTAAGATATTTGACTTTTTGTTTTTATGAATGCACTTATTTGATGGCCATGTATTTATTATCTCTCTCTCTCTAAGTGGTGTTTATGGGATGCATATTCCTGGTTTTGCAATGTTTAATCCTGTACATTTCAGGTCCTTAAGCCATCAAACAAAGTCTTAGAACAGTGTCATTGGCATGAAATAATTTTCAAACAGTTGGGAAGAGAAGGATTTTAGAAGATGGATGAGTTCACTTTGAGGGATTTTTTATTTGAGGTGGCTTTTGGAACAGACTGGCAGACTCTTTGAGTATGAGGTATGGGGGTCAAGCTTTGGAAGTCTTTGCTTTATACACTAGTTAGAACTATGGGACAGGATAAGATCATTTGGAGAGCATTTGCCTAGAGAGCCACCAGTGTGTGATCTGGAGGAAGCCATGGAAGGAACCACAGAAAGGAAACAGAAGGGACCTGGAGGAGGAGTACATAAAAGCTCCCAGGCAGCCAGGTCTGAGAGGGAAGGCCAAGCTGGAGTGGATGGCAAGCAGCCACAGTGCCGTGGGCTGCAGGCCTTGTGCAGGGAGGCGGCTGGAACCCGGGCGCAAACGGCCCACATGCTGTGGTCACCAGGCGGCAGTTTTTACCACAGCTTCCTAAGCCTAAGGAACATAGTAAGCAGTGGAAGTGTGGAGGTTGTGCAGAACTTATTCAAGAAATAAGAATGAGCAGGAAAGAAAAAAGAGTCGAGAAAATAGGATTTGCTAGTTATGAAACTAGTCTGTCAGCATCAAAGCTTTTTGTGTTTTGTTTTACAATTGTCAGTATGTTTCAATGTTTTTATATTTGTATATACTTCAAGAATATACTTCAAGAATTTGTATATCCTTCAAGAATGTATTCATGCCCTGTTGGTCATCTGTTTTGCCTTCCCATGGTACAGTCCCATAACACTCCTCTTTTCATCCATGTCTTTATTTTTGTTTTTTGGTTGTTGTTTTTTTTAAAAAAAAATTAGGTCTAGATTGAGAGAAAATATGTGATATTTATTAGAGTCTGGCTTCTCTTAACATTATGACCTGCATCCCCAACTATTTTCTTTCTTTTATTTTTTTTTACATTTAAAATATTTATTGTAAACATGATATACAGAGGAATTACAGTTACATAAACCAGGTAATTAGTACATGTCCTTTTGAACAGTATCACTCCCCTCCCTTATTGTCTCCCAACTTTCCCCTTCCATCTCACATCTCCCCCCCAACTTGTATAGTTCATTTCCAACAGAGTGTCTAGTGAGTATCACTGCTGAATTGGTTCACCCTTAGTCCCACTGTTTCTGTGTGTCCCCTTTCCCTCCCCAAATCAGATAAACTTATATACATCGTAGACAAAAGGTAAAGAAAACAAAAACAGCCACAAAAGGTGATAACCCCACCCAAAGGAAAGAACTACCAACATGACAACAACAATAATAATAAATTTTTTGTTTCCATTTCTTGGAGTTCCCTTGAGGGGAAAACCAAAACCTTCAGGGAGAATGCCCAGGCCCTGAGTTCAAGCCCCATGACAGACAAAAATAAGAAAAAAAAAGTGAATTTTGACTCTAATAATTACTATTCACAATTTCCTAATGGTATATGATATTGAACTACTTTTTATATGCTTGTTTTCCATCCCTTTTCTTTTTTCTTTCTTTTTTTTTTGCCAGTCCTGGGCCTTGGACTCAGGGCCTGAGCACTGTCCCTGGCTTCTTCCCGGCTCAGGGCTAGCACTCTGCCACCTGAGCCACAGCACCCCTCTGGCCGTTTTCCATATATGTGGTGCTGGGGAATCGAACTGAGAGCTTCATGTGTAGGAGGCAAGCACTCTTGCCACTAGGCCATATTCCCAGCCCCTCCATCCCTTTTCTTTCTGCAGATACATTCTTTTTTCCCCCATTGTGGGGCTTGAACTCAGGGCCTGGGTCCTGTCCCTGAGCTCTTTTGCTCAAGAGCTTACTTTGCCACTTGAGCCACAGTGCTACTTCCACTTATAACTTTTTCTGAGGAGTTTACTGGAGATAAGAAATGGAAGGACTTGGAAAAAATTATACTAAGTGAAGTGAGCCAGACCCAAAGAAACATGGACTCTATGGTCTCCCTTATTGGGAATAATTAGCACAGGTTTAGGCAAGTCACAGCAGAGGACCACAAGAGCCCAATAGCTATACCCTTATGAACACATAAGATGATGCTAAGTGAAATGAACTCCATGTTATGGAAATAATTGTTATATCACAGTTGCAACTACTTTCAATGTCCCATGTGTATCTGTAGCTTCTATTATTGATGATGTTCTTGTATCCCCTTCCTGTGGTTGTACCTACACTATCTCTGTAATCTTATTTGAGTATATTGGAAACCATGTATACTGGTATTAGAACTAGGAAATTGAAAGGGAATACCAAAATTGAGAGACACAGGGTAAAAAAAGAAAAACAACTACAAAAGCAATTCGTGCAAAACTGTTTGGTTTAAGTGAACTGAACACCTCATGGGGGAAAGGGAAAGGGGGAGGAGAAAGGGGGGGTATGAGGGACGAGGTAACAAACAGTACAAGTAATGTATCCAATGCCTAACGTATGAAACTGTAACCTCTGTACATCAGTCTGATAATAAAAATTTGAAGGAAAAAAAAAAAAAAGAGTCTCACTGACTTTTCTGCCCAGATTGGCTTCAAACCACAATCCTCTATTTCAGGCTCCAGAGTAGCTAGGATTATAGGCCTGAGCCACTGGTGCCTGGCTTCTTTCAGATTATTTTGCTCACTCTTAAAAATGACTCTTTTTTTCTTCTTATTTATTGTCAAAGTGATGTACAGAGAGGTTACAGTTTCATACATTAGGCCTTGGGTACATTTCTTGTACTGTTTGTTACCTCCTCCCTCATTCCCCCTCCCCTTTCTTCCTCTCCCTCTTCCCCCATGAGTTGTTCAGTTGGTTTACACCAAATGGTTTTGCAACTATTTTCTTTCAAGTGCCATAATTTTGTTTTTGTTATGGCTGAGTAATGCTCAATTGTATCTATATCCCAGTCTTAGAACCCATCCATCAAATGTTGGGCACATTAGTGAGTCTCTGCATTGCTCTTTAAGTCTTCATTTTATTGATTTCTGCCTTTGATTTCATTAGCTATTTCCATGTACTGCTTTTGTGTTTGACTTGTTCGTGTTTTTCTAAGAGGTAGGGATGCATCATTATATTATTTATTTGCATCTGTTCTGATTTTTTTTTTTAATGTAAGCACTCAAAACTGTTAACTCTCCTCTTGGTACCACCTTTGCAGGGTTTCAAAGATTCTGGTAAATTGTGTTTGCTTTTCCATTGGATCGTAGGAATTTTCTTCTTTCCCTCTTTTTCAATGACTACTCTTTTTCAAGGAGCATTCAGAAGTGTATTGTGTAGTTTCCATGTATATATGTATTTCTTGCAGTTTCTTATATGTTTGATTACTAGTTTTATTCCATTATGGTTTAAACATAAGATGTTATTTCAGTTTTCTTGTATTTGTTAAGACTTTCCATATGTCCTAAAATAGAATATATAGAAGAAACATCTTGAGCTGCTGAGTTGGATGTGTGTTCAGTGACTGTTTTGGAGTATTCTGCATATGTTAAGTTCATGTCATCTACTGTGTCATTTATTTCTAATGCTTTTTTGTTGTTGTTGTTGTCTGTTATCTATGTATTGGTGTTACTGTGTTGGAGTATATCTGTGTTTTGATGCCCATCAATGTTTGTTTTATGAAATGGGGTGCTCTGATGTTCAGCCTCTATGTTTTCCCTATTTATAATTATTATATCTTCTTATTGTTGTTGTTGTTGTCAGTTGTGGGATTTGAACTCAAGCCCTGTGAACTGCCCCTGAGCTTTATTGTGCAAAGCTAGTGTGCCACCGCTTTGAGCCACTGTTCCACTTCTGATTTTCTGGTGGCTAATTGGTATAGCCTAGTGGCAACAGCACTCGCCTCGTATATATGAAGCCCTGGGTTCAATTCCTTAGCACCACATGTATAGAAAACAGCCAGAAGTGGCGCAGTGGCTCAAGTAGCAGAGTACTAGCTAGCCTTGAGCAAAAAGAAGCCAGGGACAGAGCTCAGGCCCTGAGTTCAAGGCCCAGGACTGGCCAAAATAAAACACAACGGAGTCACTGTCCGGACTTTCCTGCCTGGACTGTCTTTGAAGCACAATCCTCAGATCTCAGTTAGGATTACAGGCATTTGTCACCAATGCTTAGCTCTGGAATATCTTCTTGATGGACTAAATTATTCCCTTTGTCAACATGATGTCACCTTTTTTCTCCTAATTTGGTTTGAAAGCTGCATGGTCAGATCTAAGTACAGGTAGTCTTCTTTGCTTTTAGGTTCCATTTGATTAGAATATCATTGAATATCATTTTCCACTTTTAAGCCTATCTTTGTCCATAATGTGTTTCCTATAGGCAACAAATGGTTCTGTGTGTGTGTGGGGGTGTGTGTGTGTGTCCCCCTGAGCTGCTTTAGCTCAAGGCTAGCACTCTACTACTTAAACCACAGCACTACCTCTGCCTTTTTCTATTTTTTTATTGGAGATAAGAGTCTCAAGGACCTTCCTGCCCAGGCTGGCTTCGAACTGCCATCCTCAGATCTCAGCCTCCTGAGTAGGATTGCATCAGTGCCCAGCTGTGTCTTGTTTTTCAATTGAACCTACCTGTCTCTGTCTTTGATTAGAGAATTGAGAGCATTAGCATTTTGGGGGTTTTGTAGAAGGTACATAATTTCTGACATTTTTGGAGTGTTTAATTTTCTCTTAATTATTACTCATTTAGCTACTTGTCTAGTGAAATTTCTTTCCCATTGTTTTCATGGCCATGTTTGTCCTCCTTTCAGTGTCTTTTGCAGAGTTTCTCTAGTTTTTGTATGCCATGAAAAATTTTTGCCTTTCAATTATGAATGATAGCTTTGCTAGGTAGAATGATCTATATTTTCTTCATATGGGTTGAGGATATTTGAAATAATAGTGTATAAGAATTATATTAATTATTGTAGAAAAAGATAGTTATCAAGGAATGAAAAAGAATGGAAAAACTAATATTAACAACAAACAGGAAGTAAAATAAAATAAAAATAGAAAAAAGTTAGATAAAATAAATGTCAGTATTTCCTTCTCATAGAGCAGGAGCACACACACATATCAGCTGTAGCAGGGGCCTCTCCTCCAGTCCTTGGCCCTCAGCATTCTGTCTGTGCTTGTCCTCTTGTGTTCACTCACCATTCCCCTTGGGGACTGGGGTTGTCTCTGGTTGCTGTGAAACTGTCTATGATGGTAGGTAGTTGCTTAGGGCTCTGACCAGGATCTCAGCTTGAGCAGGGCAGGGGAGGGGAGGGCTAGTTGTATTGAGCAGCAGAGTTCTGTGGACAGAGCTCTTCCAGGGTAGCAGCAATTCTGGAAGGGCTTGGGCTGTTGTAGTCAGGTGTGGCAGCAGCTAGTGAGGGGTCCATGCATGAGTCATAGTGCAGAGCTCCTGGGTCATGGTCTCTATCCTCCAAGGACAACTGCTTCTGTGGCCTAGGCCTTGACCTATGTGCAAGATTCAGTGTCAGCTCTGGCTGGTCTGCAGCAGGTTTGCCCTCTTCCTCCTAGCCTGCAGGGCAGCTTTGTTTGCACAGTGTGTGAGACTAGCTACGTGCGAAATTTAGTGTCAGTTCTGGCTGATGCACAGCAGGTTTGCCCTGTTCCTCCTAGCCTTCAGGAGGGTTTTATTTGCACAGTGTGTGTGGCTCACTCTTGCCACACAAATACTCTAGGCAAACCAGAAAACACATTACAAACACACTAGGTAAACCTGCAAATACACTAGGTCTAGGGATGAAGCAGGTTTAGGTGTGCTCTATTGAGTTTTCTGTCACTCCTTCCCTTTGCCCACATTGGGGTGCTCAGGCTGTGATTATCTCCCCCCTTTACCACAATGAGGTTTGCCTTCTTCTACCTAGCCTGCCAGGTGGTTACTTATTTGCAGAGTGGCAGGTGGTTAACTCTTGCCCACAGTACACTGCATTTGGGTCTTCAGATGAAGTTGGTTAGGGTTTGCTCCATGCAGTTTGCCTGTATCTACACCCATCCCATGTCATGTGCCCAATGACTTCTGACTGATCACAGCAAGGTTTGCTGGCCAGGCTGGTGTTTGTGGAAGGGCACATGGCTAGCTCTTGACACCCATGTGTGATGTGTTTAGGGATGGAGTCATCCTGTCCTGCTGAGCAGTTTGCCCACTCCTGAGGGCTGCTCTGAGCTCTGTGGAATAAAAGATTTCTTTGCTTCTTTTGTATATAGAATGCTCGGTATTAAAAAAAAAATTCCCTGGTCATTGCACTCACTGGTGCCCTCCCATGCCGTTCTAAATTGCCTGCCTTTCCCGGTAGCCAAGTAACTAAGGTTTTATTGGAGATTCATGGAGACACATGTATGTAGTGGATGCCTGTAATCTGCAATCTTGAAACTTGTCTGAGACAAATTCTTACTGTAATATCTGTGGAGAGTACAAAAAAGAGACATAAAACCGAATATTTACATGTCTCAGTTTATTAGTTTCTGTGTCTAAGAATTTCAATGGGGGGCTGGGGATATAGCCTAGCGGCAAGAGTGCCTGCCTCGGATACACGAGGCCCTAGGTTCGATTCCCCAGCACCACATATACAGAAAACGGCCAGAAGCGGCGCTGTGGCTCAAGTGGCAGAGTGCTAGCGCCTTGAGCGGGAAGAAGCCAGGGACAGTGCTCAGGCCCTGAGTCCAAGGCCCAGGACTGGCAAAAAAAAAAAAAAAAAAAAAGAATTTCAATGGATACTGCCCTGTAGTCTTTTGAGTTAACTAAGATAATGCAGTTGTTTACATGGGGCCAAAGATCTAGCCTTGCTTATTTTTGTTCTTTGATATCTTGTTGTTTTGTTGTGTTAATAACTGGAAAATTCTTTTTTCAGATTTAAATTTTTTCTTAGTAGACCAGGAAAAGCTATGCTTTTCATAATTTGGATTTTTGCTACTAAGGAATAAGTAGACAGCTAGTTTCCTTAGATAAATAATGTGAATGATTTAGGCTCCTCTCATTTAGCCTGAGAATTAATCCTGCCTTTTTTTAAAATCAGTTTGCTTTAGCACATAAGCATGGGCTTAGTTTGTATTGACTGTATATTTTCTTTAAGTACATATTTTAGTAGTATGTGGTATGCACCATATTGTAAACATATTAGGCACATATCTGTAACCCAACTACTGTGAAGGCAGATATAGGAGGATTCTGGTTTGAGGCCAAGCCTGGTCAAGGTAGCCCAAGATCCTGTCTTAAAAACAAATCAAAGCAAAAGACTTGAGTCTTGGCTTAGGTGTTAAGAGTTCTTATCTAGCCAGCATGGTATCTTGAGTTCAATCCTTAGTACCACAAAAAAAAAAAAAAAAGATCTCTATAAGTGGTTTTGGTAATGGTGTGTAACAGTATGTTGGTATTTGGCATAAATGTAGGTGTTCAGTATGTAAATAGTATCAAACATAGATTTCACATTCATATAATATTCTCTCTTGTAAAAATAATAAATATCCAAGGAGATCAGAAACTAAATCCCCACAGAATTAATAACCTAATTAATAAATGGGCAAAGGAGCCAAATAGATAATTCTCAGAAGAATGGCCAATAAACACATGAGGGGATGTTCAGCATCCCTGGCCATACAGGAGTGCAAATCAAAACAACGTTGAGATTCCATCGCCCTCTAGTAAGAAATTTTAAAAATACAGTTTAAAGACCTTTTAGTATACAACTGTTAAGGTAGTTTGTTACTGAAAGTTGCTTTTGTCTTAAGCATACCTTAATACAGACTTCTTTGCAGTGTGAGTGAATACAAATGATTTGTTTCTTTTTATAAAAGGGGACCTTTGTGCCTTTCTGTGGATGATGTGGAGAAACTGGAGGTTTTAGTAAGATTCTTTCTCCTAGGGAAGTTGGTACCAGTCACTTTTCAATGAGATTTTCATTTTTGTCTATTCTAGACATGTTCTTCATTGAATGTGTTAGCAAATGATTTTCAGCAACATAGTATAGTTTAGATGGTATTATTTTTCTTTGGTGGTCAAAGAGGAACGAGTTTTAAAGGTTGAATTGAGTTTACCATTGGGGTTTAAGTTCACTTTGGAGAAAGTAGGTACAGGTCAAAATGGATCAAGTTATTATTGCTATAAAGAGCTGGCATCATTGCTTAATTATGGTTTTTGTTTTTCTTTTGCAGAGAATGTGGCAGGTCACTACATTTCCCCCTTTCATGATATTCCTCTGAAGGTGGATATTAAAGAGGTATGATTTCTACTTTTTTCAGAAATGAAGATAGTGTTTCTGTCATTTCCATAAAATGCTTCTATAAGAACATCCTGAAAGACAGAATGTGATTGGAGGTCAGGAAGAGAAGCAGGCCCAGTAACAGGACTGTAAGCCTCAATCATGAATGAAAATTAGGATAAGGATAGGATTTGGAAGGAAGGGAATGGTGCATAAAGCTTAGAATTCAGTAGGAAGTGAAGATTAAAGGGTAATAATTTAGGAAAACAATGGGTTTATTTTTAGCAGTTGTTTTTCTGTTCACTTTATTAGTAGTCATTTTGGTGTATAAATGTTATATGTACTGGGTGTACATTTGTACATGGCATAATTTTTCTTCCCAACCCACCACATAGTCTGGTTTAATTTAAAATGCTTCGTAGAGGCATAATAATCACACCTGGGTAGAATTCACAGGCAGGAGGTGCAGCCGCTACTTTCATGGCTTGTTAGTCATGCTCCCTGGAGTTTCATTTCAATAATGAAATGACTGTTTTAAGTGTAATCACTGGAAACTGCCAGTCTTTCCTTAAAGACTATACAGAGCCTTTGCTTATTTCATAAAAACCTGAAAAAATTATTGAAAGTGATTTAGCCTTTCTAATAATTTATTTTATAAAACATTTTGGTAATTAGTTCACTGGGCATTACTGGTGGGTGGTGGAAATTTCTGAGTAGCCTCTGTAATAGGACATGTAGACAGCGGATGTATTTTCATCGCTTTGCAGTGCATCTGTATTTTCTGTGAAATATTACACTTCAGTGCTGTCTTTTCTTTTGTAGGAAAATGGCATTCCCACAAAGAAAGCACGAAATGATGAATATGAGGTATATTTATAAGTTTCTACTTGTGAATCTCTTTTGTACTGTTTCTTTGGGACCTTGGTGAAAGTTTGCATTTGTAAACTTGTGAGTTTTCCCATGTAAGACTTATGTGCAGTCCAGGGTTTTTCTTCTAGTATCTCTTTAAGAAAGATAGGATGGATATCACCTCCTAATCTCTTATTGTGGTAAAATATTCATAACATAAAATTTACCATTTTAAACTGTGTAGAATGTCCACTGTTGTGGCATTAACTACTACCAGTTTACAGAATTTTCTGTCACCCTCAAATGGAAACTCTGCACTCAGCATATAAATAACAGTCCTTTTTGGCCCCCCTCCCCCATATCCACTGTTCTGCTTTGTCTTTCCATTTCACTACTTTAGAGACTTATTTACTGTTTCATTTTTCAAGTGAAAGACCTAAGTGAATCAATGCAAAACTAGATTTCAGTTACAAACTATGTATCATGGTAGATTAGCTTAAAGTAAATGTACTTCATGAGACTGCATCAGATTATCTTCCTTTATTTGTTAAATTATAACAGAAAGTAGTTGGAGTATCTATTCCAGTAAGAAAGAAAATGTTATACCAACTATATGCTTGATAGAATAAATGTATTCCATATATTTCAATTCTAAATTAACTAAATGACTATCCAGACCTTTTAGAATTTCTCACTTAACTCATGTGTTTGATATTTTCTGCACCTTTTGCTCCAGGTTCCCATTATTCCTGCTGGTGCCAGGCAGCTTTCCCTGCTGCCTTACCTTTCAAGCCTTATTGCATCTCTGCTCTCCTCTCACTGAGACTTTGTCCCTAGTCTGTGATCCCTCCTCCAGACATAGGCACGGGGGCTGTTTAATCCCTCCAGCCTTTGCCTGCTTTTTGTTTTCTCAAGTTAGTATTTGTCAAATAATCCTCGAATTATCCACACTGGAACCACTTACAGAGTTTGTTGAAGTTGAGGTCTAGACCCTCTTGTTTCTTATCTGCTCAGTGAGAATCTCTGGTGGGTGGGGCCTGGTTCTCTCCTGCATGCTTACCATGTATTCCAGGTTTATCCCAGACATAAAGTTTGACAACCAGTGTCCTAGTGGTTAGGCACTTCATGTTGGACTAGCAAACATGAAGGAAATCAAAATTTTCCAGCCCCAAAGAACTGTGTTTATTAGCCTGAAACAGTACGTTCTGAATCCAGACAACCAAATTAAAATTCAGTTCTTGTAATCCAGTTCACATATTAGAGACTATCTGATTTGTGTTCATTTGAAGAGTTAAGAGGAAAGAAAAGACATTATTCCTGGGTCCCCCCACCCCTGTGTATATAAAACTTAGTGACTGTTTTCTTAATGTTTTAAATTTTTTGTGTTTTATTTCTTTATATTTGCCAAGGAAGAAATGGAGAGAAAAGGACTGAAGCAGAGGTTAAATGTCCCTGCCACATATGTAATTGTCTGATTTGATATGCACCTCCTTTTATCCTTATGATTTTCTAATATCTCCTGGCAGACCATTGTTGACTTATAATTAATACCAGTCTTCGGAAACTCAGACTGGCATGAGCACTGAAAAATTACAGGCCAGATGCACTGTAGCGGGAGAGAAGAAAAGCAGGTTAGAAACCGGCCCTTAGTGATCAGGAGCAAATGATGAGCAGGGTGTCTGACTTCACCCATTGTTTCTGGGCCTAATTCAGGTCTGTGTGAGTGGTTTTGGTAGGTGTCATTGTGCACAGCAGTCATCCTGGGCCCGGTCTTCTCTGTCATCTTGAATATTCATCCATGTGCACTTGTTCTGCAGCAAGGCTTTCAGGGAATGAATACATTAGGTGAACATCTGCCACTTACTTGGGTTTTTCTTTTAGTGGCTTCTTAAGACATTTTTAAACAGGTGCGGGGCACCTCATGAAAGAGCATAGAGAATGAAACAGAACATCAGGGCTGTGCCAGGGTTGCTGAGCTAGGTAGGAGATGTACTTCTAAGGAGTAGTTGCTGGGAACTCATTCTAGGCTTTGTTTACCTCATTATGGGTTTGCCTCTTGCCATTTGAAAGACTTAGTCTCACCTAGAAAAATATAAATATCATCATCAAATGTATATTTACATTTAATTGTGCAAATGGCATTGTTTGAATTAACAACATTTGCTATTCACTAAAACCTGCAAGCTGTTGTTTTTTAAACCAACTTTGTGTATTAAAATGGCTTAGAGAGCTTTTAAAAACAAGCACTCTCCTGGCTCCATCCCAACCAACTGAACCCACATTGGTCAGTGGTGGGGCCCTGGGCACTTTAGTTCGTATTTAAAGCTCACCCGGTGAATTTGATGACTGCACAATTGAGAATAAGTATATTTAATGATTCTCAATAATCTGTGGTTTCTGGTGTTTGTCTGTTGCGAACTGATAGTTTAGAAATAGGATCAAAATGAATGATGAGAAGTATTAGTTCACATTCCAGTGTTTGATGATTAGATTCACAGACTGCATAGGTTTCTAAATGCCAGTAACAACCAGTTGGCAGATTGGCCTGGTCCAGGGCCACACCTGTGGTAGTACTGTCTCAAACCATTGCTTCTTCCTGATTAAAATGTCAGATGAGGCTCCTGTAACTGGAACATTCTCCCATGAGTGCAACATGAGTGCAATGGCTTCCACTCACTACTGACCTCTTCTAGCTTAAGCAGTCTATAACGTATAGAAGAAAAGCCATCGGAGGGGAGGTGAAATGGCTGGCTGTGGTTTAAAAGATTCCTTGCAGAATCTATAACTGCCTATGCTGATATTTTTCATTTTACATTGTGGTTGTATCTTAGGTATAAATATTCTTGTATAATTTTGAAAATATCTGACTTCATGTCTTTCTGTGTATTTTCCTTTAAGTTATAAGTCATTAATCTTCCTAATTACTTTATGGTAAGTAGGACAGAGATGGTCTCACTGCTTTCCCTAAACAGAAGAGTAAGATGAAGTCTGATGTGAAGGACTGGGCCTTTCTCCTATCTTAGCTAGAAAATGTCGATCACCACCTCTCCTGATTCCATTCTACTTCTGTCATTGCACTGTAAAAGTACATCTAAAGGTAGCAGCCTTTAACAGGAGGAGCCCAATAATGTGATGAGTTCAATTCTGCTGTGTTTCAAACAACTTCTATAATTATTACAAGTAAGGCAAGAAATATGTAGATGTAAAATGTAGACACTGAACATTTTTTTTTGTGGGACAAAACCTATAGCATTCTTTCAAAGGCCCAGGACTGGCAAAAAAAAAAAAAATGGTAAAATATTTTATGTTCTCTTTTCTTTCTTTTTTTTTCTAACTACAGAATTTGTTTAATATGGTTGTGGAAATACCTCGGTGGACAAATGCTAAAATGGAGGTATGGATGTATTTATCAATATAGAATAAAATGTTAATGTGTTTTTTTATGTAGATCTTATATCTTTTCTCTGTTATAGGGCTAGGATCTGTAAGGTCTACATAAGCAGTTTTTCTTCATTCAAGCATTGCTTTGGGTATTTTGTTGTTGTTTTATAATGTAGACCTAGCATAGACTTTTTTCTTTGAGTGAAATAGGATTTTTTTTTCAGTACCTGTATTTGAACTCCAGTCTTTGTACTTGCTAGACAGGCAAGACTCTTATCACTGAGCCAGGCTTGCAGCCCTGGTTTTTGTTCATTGTTTTGAGATAGGTTCTTCATTTTTCCCATGCCCTGCACCTGGGCTCAGTCCACCTGTGTGAAGTTCCTTATAGGTAGCATTAGGTATATACCACAATGCCATCCTTTTCACTGAGAAAGGGTCTTGTGAACTTTTTTCTTCCTGGAATGGCCTTTTCTACCTGGAATCTCAGCCTCCCAAAGCAACCAGGCTTTCAGATGTAGGCTACCTGTGTATTTGTAGAATATGAAATAATATTTTCTGTGGTAAGGGCATGGAATTTTCTGTCTAGTCAGTATTCAAATGTATGATCCAGTATTAACTATATTTGCTGCTCTGTGTAATAGTTCTCAAAGCAAAGACAAAGGAATACCTTATTCTTCCTGCCTGAGATTTTGTACACAATGACCATCCTTACTATATCACCTCCAAAACCTCACTTCTATTACTGTGATTCTCTTCTGAACTATTTTCTCTCTCTCTCTCTCTCTGTAAGTGTGTTTACATTTGACCGCTAGGATAGCCTTTTCCATTTCCACTTAAAAAACAACTTTGAAATTTTGGATTGGATTACATTGTATTGAATCCAGTTTATGTTACTTTGAATACTGTAGATAGATATTTAAACATAATTTTTTTCCAATTCATGAACATAGAATTTTTTCCAGTTATTTGTGTCTTCTTTAATCACTTTCACCAACGTTTTTTAGTTTTTACTGTACAGGTCTTTCTCTTTGTTATATTTATTCATAAGTATTTTTAGGCCTTTCAGGGTATTGTTATTATGAATACGATTATTCTGTTTCTATTTTGGATGGAAATGCTATTTGCTTTGTGTATTGATTTTTATCTTGCAACTTCACTGTATTTAGTATTATAATAAGGTTTTTAGTGAAACCATACTATAGAATTTTCGCAGTATATGATTATATCATCTATAAATGGCAAGTTCCACTTCTTACTTTGTATTTGGATGTCTTTTTATTTCTCTTGTCTACTTGCTCTCTGGCAAGGACTTCCAAATATATGGTGAATAAAGATGGCAAGAGTGAATGTCCTTTATTTCATACCTTTCACAAAGGATTTTCGATCTTAAACACAGTGAAACATCTTTGACTTAATTTTATTATCACAAGATTGTTGGTAACAGAAGGCCCAAGAATAGTGACAAGAAATAACTTGATTAGTCTTTTTTTTTTTTTTTGGCAGTCCTGGGCCTTGGACTCAGGGCCTGAGCACTGCCCCTGGCTTCTTTTTGCTCAAGGCTAGCACTCTGTCACTTGAGCCACAGCACCACTTCTCACCATTTTCAATATATGTAGTGCTGGGGAATCAAACTCAGGGCTTCATGTATTTGAGGCAAGCACTCTTGCCACTAGGCCATATTCCCTAACTTGATTAGTCTTTATCCTCTTGCCCTTCTATTCATATTATTCCTTGTGTTAGGAACAACACTATAATGCTGCAGTGCCTCCATATATAATTAGGTGTTTCCTTTCCATCCTGAATATGGTATTCTAAAATAGTAATAGGAGCTGACTTAATTTATTTTAAAGCACTTTTGACCAATGAGTTAGAAGATGCATATTTTCTCTGAATATGGCAGATTTAAAAAGTACTTAGCTATAGGATGCCTCATTTTACATCCAGTGCTTACTCCCTCTTGTCCCCCTTTGGTCTGCTCAGATTGCCACCAAGGAGCCATTGAATCCCATTAAACAAGATGCGAAGCAAGGCAAGCTGCGTTTTGTGGCAAACATCTTTCCTCACAAGGGTTATATATGGAACTATGGGGCCCTCCCTCAGGTAACGTTTTGTCGTAATGGTAAAATTTGTCTGTCTTCAGAAAAAATTGCCTTGTAAATCCTGTGAACTGCTTGAATTTAAATTGGTTCTGAGGACATGTCAGTTGGAGAGATTGGTAAATTTAAAATTCTTTAATGTGCAGTTTTATTGCATCGATAAATTTGGTTTCAAAGCATATATGTGTCTGTGCTGAAGTTCTTGGGGTCTGGCACCGTGTGTTCACTTGACATTTTGAGCACCTTTTTTCTGGACTCAGCTATGAAATTGATTTTTTTGGTGTGTGTGAGTGCCAGTCCTATGGCTTGAACTCAGGACCTGGGTGCTGTCCCTGAGCTTTTTCACTCTACCATTTGGGCCACAGCTCCAATTCTGACTATTTGGTGGTTAACTAGAGATAAGAGTCTCATGGAGTTAGCTGCTTGGGCTGACTTTGAACCATGATCCTCAGATCTCAGCCCCCTAGGTAGCTAGGATTACAGGCGTGAACCACCAGAGCCTGGCTAATTTTCTTATCTGTAGTCATTCCTATAATTTTGTTATACCCATCTATATACAGTGAATTTTATTTTTTTAGTTAACTTTTTCAGAACACATAAACTGAGTTATTATCTACTTACTCACTGTTAGGAGTTCACAATTTCTAAGTAGAAAGCAGGGAAGATGAGAAGCAAGTGGTAACATAATCACAAGACAATGTTCTCGAAGTTTAATTTCTTATTTGTTTCCATCTTTTCTTGTTCTTTTAACTTTCCTCTTGTATTTCAGTTTACTTAGTTACCTAATGGAAGCTTCAGTATGTTCGCTTGCTCTAAAGTCTAGGTTTGGGAGACAGAGAAAGCAGCATTTGTTTCTATGTGTATTAACCTTATTAGAACATCTGCCTGGAGGTTTAATTTTTGTATTTTTATGTATTAATGTTGGTATCTTACATGAAACTCGAAGGCAGTGCTTAAGAAATTTCTAGGAAAAGGGGGGAGAGGTCCTGGCTTTATTCCAACCCAGCAAACAGCTGCCCATTTTGAATAAACATTCACAGAAAAAGGAAAATTGTTCTCTGAAGAAGCCAGGCTGCCTTTCTTGCTGTTGGACCACCCACGTGGATGCATTCTTGGTTAACTGGCACTCCAAAAATGGATGTGCTCAGGATGGAAATGTCTGCTGAGATGGAAAGCAGCCTTTCTGATTCCCTAAGTGCCTAAATAGACATTCTGCTTGGCTCAACAGGGACAGGTTAAAGAAATTCTTTGGTGCATAGGGTATGGTGAGAGGCGAGGGTGTGTAGAAGAGCGTCAGGCTGAAGAAGCCACAGAATTAGAGGCATTTGAGGAAGATCAAGAAGGAATAGAGGGGCTGGGGGTATGGCCTAGTGGCAAGAGAGCTTGCCTCGTATACATGAGGCCCTGGGTTCAATTCCCCAGCACCACATATACAGAAAACGGCCAGAAGTGGCGCTGTGGCTCAAGTAGCAGAGTGCTAGCCTTGAGCAAAAGGAAGCCAGGGACAGTGCCCAGGTCTTGAGTCCAAGGCCCAGGACTGGCAAAAAAAAAAGGAATAGAGTTGAAGTTGGTTCATTTCTTTAGACATTATATTAATATGTGTTCTGGGATAGTAAACTAGGGGCTGGGCTTAGAAGTCAAAGGAGACAATATGATCTTGGGCAAGATACATCTTTACCTGTATGGCTGTGGTAGGAGGAAAATGAATTTATTTCATTAGTAGAATGTGTAGTGGATAGTAATAATTGTGATTACTACTTTTAATATTTTTTTTAAGTTTTTATTATAAAACTGATGTACAGAGAGGTTACACTTTCATACGTTAGGCATTGGATACATTTCTTGTACTGTTTGTTACCTTGTCCCTCATACCCCCCTTCCCCTCCCCCTTTCCCCCCCTGAGGTGTTCAGTTCACTTACACCAAACAGTTTTGCAAGTATTTGCTTTTGTTGTTGTTTCTTGTATTTTACCCTTTGTCTCTCAATTTTGGTATTCCCTTTGAATTTCCTAATTCTAATACCAGTACACACTGTTTCCCATACACTCAGATAAGATTACAGAGATAGTGTAGGTACAATCACAAGAAGGTGATACATGAACATCATCAATAGTAGAAACTACAGATACAAATGGGATGATGAAAGTAGTTACAACTGTGATATAAGAATCATTTTCATAAAATGGAGTTCATTTCACTTAGCATCATCTTATGTGATCATAAGGGTATAGCTATTGGGCTCTTGTGATCCTCTGTTGTGACTTGCCTAAACCTGTGCTAATTATTCCCAATAAGGGAGACCATAGAGTCCATGTTTCTTTGGGTCTGGCTCACTTCACTTAGTATAATTTTTTCCAAGTCCTTCCATTTCCTTACAAATAGGGCAATGTCATTCTTTCTGGTAGAGGCATAAAATTCCATTGTGTATATGTACCACATTTACTTTTAATATTTTCTGTCAGTAAAGTTACTTACATCCTGATTGGTGTGATTGACATCTTAGCCTAACATTTTCACTAATTCTGTTATTTTATTGGGGACAATATAAAGCAGGCCTACTGACGAGAAGTGAAGGCGATGAGATGAAGGTAAAACAAAAGAAATTTACATAGATTTCTCTTTGGAGCCAGCTAAAATTTTGTGTTTCCCTTGGGTGAAGTGTTTTAATTTCAAGGTACTCTTATGCAGTAGTGTTGTTCTTTCCCCCCACCCCCGCCCCTCCATCTTTCTCTTGCTAGTACTGAAGTTTGAACTCAGGTCCTCAATCTTACTCAACCCTGCTACCTGAGCCACACCTCTAGCCTGGCATTTGGAGGTTATTTGGAGATGGAGTTTCAGGGACTTTTCTCTATGAGTTGACTTTGAGCTACAATCTTCAGGATCTGACTGTGGAGTAACTAAGATTACAGGTGTGAGCTATTGGTGCCTGGCGATAGTTCTCTTAAGTCAACCAAATTCAGTTGCTTCCGTGTCTTCATTCACTCTTTACCCTGTGTTCTCCATTACCTACCTAAATCATATTCCATCCAACATCTACTGTGAGAGTAAAAATCCATGAATGCTTTTTCTGTGCCAGAACTTTTCAGAGCCAAGTATGGTGGTACATGTCTGTAATCCCAACTACTTCGGAGACAGAGATAGGAGGAGCACAGATCAAGACCAGCCTGGGCAAAGATATATGGAGAGACCCAATTTGAAAAACAAACTAAAAGGACTGAGATGCATCTCAAGTGGTAAAGTGCTAGCAAAACCTGAGTTCGGTTCCAATATTGGAAAACAAAACCAATCAAGAACCCCTCAGTTTCTTGTCCTTAGAAGTATAAAATATAAAACTTATTTAAAAGTTCCTCCCTGACCCTGCATGATCCAGCTTCTGCTTTTACTTCCCCATCCTCACACAACTTGTGCAGTGTTTCTAATTTCCAAGCTTACAGAACTGTTCTTCCATTTACTTCCTATTTATTGAGTGCTTAATAGTTTCCTGGCAGTGTTTTTATTCTAAGTACTGTAGGAAAGGAGTAATAAAAGTGACCAAAAACTCTTTGGGAACTTTCATTCTAGTCAGACAGATAAACAATAAACCAAGTATGTCAGCAACTATTAAGTGCACTGGAGGAGAAGAAAGAAAAGCAGGGAGGCTAGGTGTGATGGCCCATTAAGTGCCTCCTTGTCTCTTCTGTAATCTCAACTACTTGGGAAGCATCAGTGGTTCAAGGCTAGGCTAGTACTGAGACCCCATGCAAATCAATTTGTAATTCAGGAGTGATAATATGCATCTGTGATCTCAGTTGCACAGGAGAAGCGGTAGGAAGATGATGATCTTAGGCCAACCCTGTACAAAAATATAAAGCCCAAACTGAAAAATAACTGAAAAACAAGGCTGGGGGGCATGGATTATATGGTACAATTCCTGCCTCGCAAGCAGGAGGCCTTGAATTCAGAAGGGAGGGAACTCTGGGGTGTGTTATAATTCTTGACATTTAGATATGGCGAAGACCTCAGTGAAAAGCATTTTATTTTAGTAAAGATCTGGAAGTGATGGACCATGTATGGCCGATATTTAGGAAAAGAATAGTCCCAACAGGAAACAGCAAGGAGAAAGGCTTGAGGTAGAAGTAATCCGAGTATATTTGAGTAACACAGAGTAGGTCAGTGTAACTGAATGGAAGTGAAGGAGAGGAAATATACTTGCTATTCTTAAGCAGAAATCTTTTATATATGTTTAAATCCTAGCCAGTCTATGAGTATACAAATGTGTATGTAAGTTTACAGATTGTCTATCCTAGTTATCTACCAAATAAAACTAACTAAATTCTGTGTTTTTTTCAAAAAAATGCTTAGACTTTGAGCCCAAGACAAGAGACTAAACCTTGTTGGTCCATATGTATGGTTCTACCACCTGCCCTGACAAATTGGTTGTTAGTGACAAATGAGGTGATCTAGCAGAATGTTCAATTCTGTAGTGAGTCCTTAGTAATATCTCAGTGATGATGCCAGTGACGGGACCTCTAAGAGACACTCGCTATAATTGAAAGCTGGGAATCCAGGTTGTCACTGAGTAGCTGTTACTTCCCTTAGCTTGGTGATAGGGATCCTGGTTAGTCAGGAATGAATTCTCAAGAGTCTTCTACATGTGAAGCTCTGGACCAGAGCATGGTGGTTACGAGCATATTGGTTGATATTTATAAATTACAGGGCTGAAACACTACAAAAGTTTTAATTTAGGCTACACATTTTGATTTATTCCTTTTTCATAGTTTTACAGTCATCCTTTATATAACATTATTCTGTTAATAGTTTTATTTTAAAGCTTTTTTAGATGATTTTCTTTGGCCCATGTTATTTTTTGGCCCATGTTATTTTTTTTTCTGTATACTTAGGTATGTACTCCTACGTATATACTTTGTGAGTCAAATTGTGAATTGTATACCTATTTTAATAAGTACCCCCAAATTGTTTACAACTATACTCGTGTGTGTGCGTGTGGGTGTGCACGTGTGTGCACGTGTGTGTGCATGTACCTCCTGAGGATTTGTATTTAGGGCCTAGGTGCTGGCATTGAGCTTTGTTTTTTGCTCAAGCCTAGTGCTCTACTTCTTGAGCCACAGCTCTGCTCCCAGTTTTTTGGTAGTGAATTGAAGATGTGAGTCTCTTTAATTTTCCTTCCCTGGCTGGCTTTGAACTTTTATCCTCAGAACTCAACCTCCCAAGTAGCTAGAATTACAGGTGTGAGCCACTAGTGCCCAGCAGCAACTTAGACTCTTATAAATACCTTGACTAGTATAACACTATCAGATTAAAATTTTTTTTCGTGTAGTGTTGTGGTTTTTGTTTGTGTTTGTATTTCTCTGCTCAATTTTTTTTTTTTTTTTTGCCAGCCCTAGGGCTTGAACTCAAGGCCTGAGCTCTGTCCCTGACTTCCTTTTGCTCAAGGCTAGCATTCTACCACTTGAGCCACAACACCACTTCTGGCCTTTTCTGTTTATGTGGTGGTGAGGAATCGAAGCCAGGGCTTCATGTATGCTAGGCAAGCACTCTACTGCTAAGCCACATTCCCAGCCCCTAGTCAGTCTTTCTGTAAATTTATAAGCTATTCCTGCTTCTGTTTCCTCAAATTGCCTGTTTATGTCTATAGCCCATTTTAGTTGTGTTATCCTTTTTCTTATTTATAGCAATTATTTTTAAATTCTGGATTCTAATCCTTTTCAGTAAGATTTGACCTTTATTCTTTTTTTTTTTTTTCCTGGGCTTTTCTAGTAGTTTTTGTGCCTTGTTATACATGTAAAACTCCACAAGAGGGCATGTTCAAAGTTCTAAGTCGGTCAAGATTTCCTCATTGTCATTATACTAAAGGACCTCAAGTTAAAATTGAGGTCACTTAGGATGTGTTTCTACTTAACCTAAAACCACAGCCCTGAATATTTAACTCATTAAAGGAAGATGTGGAAATAAAATCAATCTGGTATTTTATCTGTTACAGAAAGTCATGAAGAAATGGCCTTAAAATTAATATCATTGTATAGTTTAAGCATTCTTTTCCTTGTACTTATTTCCCTAGTATAGAAACAAAGTCAGTGGGTAATCCTGAAAATGTAGTTCTGGAAGAATGCAAGTCAGTAGACAGAAATACTCAACAGAACCAAGTTTTGTACAAGTCACAGAAGTACAATTTTGTCTCAAAATAAGGATTTTCTTATTTAACACTAACCAAAGTAAGCTTCATATTCATTGGTATTATTTCTGAAGATTATGAGTTTCAGAGTAAAAATATATCTTAAAATTATCTCAGTTGAGCCATTCTTTTTCTAGCTGAAGAAACAGGTCTTGATTTTGTAGTCATAGTAGTTTTATAGTAGTATGTAATCATAGTGGGATGGAATCTTGCTGCCTTCCCTAATTAAGGCAGTGTCTCCAGCTTATCACATTTGTTTTCTCACTGACTGTGGGAGCAGGGTTAGGAGGAGGAGGATTCAAGAGAGAATCCTGCATTTGGAAAGATATCTTTATTTGATTTTGGCTTTATTCTGGTCTCACATTGTTTTCCTCAGTAATGATGCTACAGTATTTGTCATAAATGCTAATACTATGACACTCTTCAAGGTATTGGCTTTTTCCTATTCATTTCTATTCCTGGCCTAGATAGTTCTCAGTAAATACTGTACTCATTGTTCTGGTGAATATGGATGTTTGGTGACAGTAAGAAAAACGTAGAGTGATGAGAAAACCAAGGAAGAATGGAACTTTGGAAGAATGGGAAATTTGCTTAGGAGATTCTGAGAAAAATATCTAAAAGAAGGTAACTACAAAATAGAATTTACTATTACTATCAAAACTTGGATAGTATGCATTGGTGGCACATGCTTATAATCCTTTCTACTCAAGAGGCTGAGATCTAAGGACCACGGTTTGAAGCTACTCTAGGCAAGAAAGTCCAGGAGTCTCTTTTATCTCCACTAAACTACCAAAAAAGCCAGAAGTGGAGTTATTGTGACTCAGTGGCAGAGTGTTAGCCTTGAGCAAAAAGCTCAGGGATAGCATCTAACCTCTGAGTTTGACCTCAGGACTGGCACGAAAAAAAAAACAAAACAAAAGAAAGGACATTGTAAACACTTTAAAACTCTCAACTTGGATAAGTTAAACATTTTATTGCAGTTTATCTGTCTGTACAATGGGGATAATGTTATATTCCCCACAGTTTGTGAGTGTGACTTAGAAAATATCTATTACCTATAAGCAGTGTGTAAGGTGAACAATTACAGTATTTTTATATTATATTAGTAGTATTAATACTTGGGTAGTATAATCTTGTCTGACATGGTTTGCTTTTTAAAATAGGGTCAAGACCGTTTATTTCTGGGAGTAGTATAATTAGCGTGAGAAAGAAAACATTTTTCTGGGGTTGGCTATTAATAAGCATGCATTTTGAGTTATAAACATAAAATTAGAGACACTAAATGTGGATAATCTGAAATCCAAGATAGCGATAAATTGAATCTTGAGGTGGCACAATGTCTACAGCCTTTATAGTGTAAATTCCAGGAGCTTTGAGAAACTTGCAGAGTTCCATTTAGAAAAGCAGTTAGGAAGCTCTGGGGAAGTGGTAGGTCCTAGTGGGTATTTAAACTTGATATCAAATACCTGTTATGGTGTCCATTTATAAAAGCATCAAATAGGGGCTGGGGATATGGCCTAGTGGCAAGAGAGCTTGCCTCGTATGTGTGAGGCCCTGGGTTCGATTCCCCAGCACCACATATACAGAAAATGGCCAGAAGTGGCACTGTGGCTCAAGTGGCAGAGTGCTAGCCTTGAGCAAAAAGGAAGCCAGGGACAGTGCTCAGGCCCTGAGTCCAAGGCCCAGGACTGGCCAAAAAATAAAAAAAATAAAAGCATCAAATAATTTAGTAGCCAACAGTATAATATTTTTGTAAACAGGGTGAGTTTCTTTTCATGGTTTTCTGTAGGTTTTTTTGCTCAAGTCTGAGAATCTATCATTTGGGTCATGTCTCCACTTTTTTTTTTTTTTTTTTGGCTTTTTGCTGTTTAACTGGAGATAAGGAGTCTTTAAGATTTGTCTGCCTAGGCTCACTTGGAATCTAGATAGGCAGGTGTCAGCCTCCTATGTAGGTAGAATAACAGGCATGAGTCATTGGTATTGGCTCTTTGCATGCTTTTTCAGTATCTTGACATTTAATATAAAGATACAGAGGTGTTTTTCTTTTAATTACTTTTACTATCTTTAAGTAGTTGTACAAAGACATTACCATTCAACAAATCGGTTTATAAGTACAATGCTTCTTGATTGATACCACCCTTTTCATCATTCTCCCCCATCCCTCCCAAGGGTTTTTCTTTTCTGTAGTATATAATGTCCTGTTCTTTTGTTTACGAAGGGAAAACTGTTTCTACGAGTAGAAGGCATTTAAAGACTAGGAAGTTTATTTTCAAAAACCAAAAGCTGGATCTCTCCAATGTCACCATGTCAGGCAGCACTGAGTGACAGAAGCCATTGTTGAGGCCACCCGTGGAAACATAGAAGCAAGGGCACAGACAGTAGACACACACAAACTGAAACTCTTAAGATTTGTGAACATGAATTGAGTCACTGACTAAATTCAGAGGACCACCCACTTTCAGACGAGATTATACAGACAAATGAGATGGAGGGAGGAAATACTATAAATCTGTTTTAATTATTGTGATGCGTAGGGATGTACTGGAGTCTTGCCCTTGAGCCTGTGTAATTTCTGAGAATTTCCCCTTTGAATTATAGCTATCTATAAAACTTGATGATCATGTAGAAAGATTAAGATATTATAGTGAACACTAACCTACATTTCCGCCTCTCTTTCAGACTTGGGAAGATCCTAATCAGAAAGATAAGAACACAGACTGCTGTGGAGATAATGACCCTATTGATGTTTGTGAAATAGGCTCCAAGGTTGGTTTTATAGACTATGTTTGTTACAACATATGCTTTGATTTATTCACGCTATAAAGTTTCATTTTTGCCTCTAGTCCTTCAACTCTTCAAAGTGCAAGCTATTGATTTCTCTGATATCTGGTCTCTTATATATTTACTTCCTTCTCTTAACTCAGGGGTTAGTACATTACAGCAAGGAAAACACAGCCACCCCTTCATATGTAAAATGTAGCTATGCCCTTTTGTACCACGTGGTAGAGTTGAGGAATTGTACAAGAGATCGTGGGGTCCACAAATCCTGAAATATTTACTGTCTGACCCTTTACAGGACGTTTGCCAAGCCCTGTCTGTCCTCAGCTTCCCTGTCATTATCCAGACACAAACTTTAATCCTGATGAAAGCCAGCTGCTTCAAGCCTCTCTCCTTTTTCATTTGTTTTACTTCTTTTCCTATTCATCTTTCTTTTCTTTCTTTTGCTTCTTGTTTTTTTTTTTCTCTTCCACTGTCTCTCTTCCTCTACTTTCTTTTCTTTTTTCCCCTCCTTTCTTTTTCCCCTCCCTCTTGCTCTTTTCTTGCAGGTGAAACAGCCTTATTCCATTTGTATTTCTAGGGTTTTTTATTTGTTTGTTTGCCAGTCCTGGGCTTGATCTCAGGGCTGAGGTACTATCCCTGAGCCTCTTTTTGCTTGAGGCCAATGCTCTACCACTTGAGCCACAGCACCACTTCTGGATTTTTCTGAGTTTTCTTGGAGATAAGAATCTCATGGCTTTTCTTCCCAGGCTGGCTTTGAATCGTTATCCTAAGATTTCAACCTTCTTAGTATCTCTAGTTTCCTACACAGATTAGTTACAATACATATTTGTGTATTGTAATACATGTTTGTGACTGTAATTCTTGTGTATCTCCAGCAGAAATAAGAACAAATTACAAGTCTTGTTTTTAAATTTTAAGCTATCGTTGTGAGAATTTACTTTTTGAACTTTTTCTCCCAGAGTTGGTAGCAAAGTATGCATAAAATGAGAGATTAGAAAGAATGAGTATGATATTAAGCTGTTTTTCACTCACATTCATGTATCTTGATAGAGTCTTATTATGAAATAGTAACTTTCTTTTTTTTTATGTTTTTTTGTTTGTTTGTTTTTGCCAGACCTGGGGCTTGGACTCAGGGCCTGAGCACTGTCCCTGGCTTCTTTTTGCTCAAGGCTAGCACTCTGCCACTTGAGCCACAGCGCCACTTCTGGCTGTTTTTTATATATGTGGTGCTGGGGAATCGAACCCAGAGCTTCCCGTATACGAATCAAGCGCTCTTGCCACTAGGCCATATTCCCAGCCCAAAATAGTAACTTTCTAATCTTAAGGTCACTAAATTAAATAATATTACTTTGATGGAAAGATCATATAAAATTTTGTATTCTCTGGGTACAATACCTGTCCTATCCTGTTCATGTTTAGTATAAATTATTAAATTGGTTGAAACATTATGCAGGTGTTAAATGTGAGTAAAAATATTAAATTATAAAGTGTCTATTTTCACCCATGCACAGATGTGTCAGTGAATATGTAATTAATGAGACGGTTAACTGGAAGGAATCCTATGAAAATATTTGTATGTGCTAAATTGATTTGACTTAGTGACACTAATTTGTTACTGACAGAACAGATTAATAACTCAGAAAAATCAATATGGGTTCTTAAATGTGTTAGTCACTGAATATGCAGAATACAATGAAAGATTTTTTAACGGTGATTTTTAAGTACAGTATTATTATCTTTAATGCTTAATAGATAGCCAGTGTGTACGAATTCTTGAAGAATATATTGACTAATCCTTGTAATGTTTTGTGTAGATAAGATATTAATTGTAAATTATTAAATGGAAGTACTTCTACTTGAATATTGATTAGAATATTGTAAGGTATGTAGGAGAAATGCTCATGGTGTAAGAATTAACAAGAGTTGCTGGAAAGATACTCTAAAATGATGAAATTATTAGAAGAATGTGGAAGAAAAAAGTGTATTCCTAAACACCATGGTTTACCAGTAAGCAAAATATTGCTATTTTATACTGAACTTACCGTTTTGTAAGCCTAGTTATTGTTTGAATTCAGTGATCCCAAAAATACTAGTTTTTCTTCTCTAGGAACAGATTCCTTAATTTTTATGTGCTTTTATCTTTATCTTTTGCCCTTTTTTTTTCCAGAATATTTAAGGTTCACCGTCAGTGTTATTTATTATAGACAATTCTGGTTTTATTCATGGGCAAGAAATTAGGACAAATCTTTCCTCAAAATCCTGCTATTCCAATAAATAATATTGTTTTTATTTTTCCATGTTTTCTTCTCAGATAAATATGCATACATTTGAGTTTTGAGTATTTTTTTCCTTTTTTTTTTTTTTTTGTTATAGAACTTCTCCTTTTTAATTTCTTTTGGGATAGCTAGATTTTCCAGAATGGTACTTGAAAGATGTCTGCCATGATTTCCATATCTGTGGACATGGTAAGACATTTCACTCTAGATTGTGTTATTTTATCTCCTAGCTTGCTGTAAAATAGGAACAGTTCAGGCCTCAGGCATTCTGCTATACCAGACTCTTGAGGATAAGGTGTGGGTAGGTGTATGAGAGCTCAATGTAATGTTATGAGCCCTTAAAAACAAAGCATTTGCTTTGGCTAGAAGGGACATGAGAGGTCATGTGAGAATGTCATGCAAGAAGTGCAGATACCTCATTGCTGGTTTGGAGATGAGGAAGGAATGGCTCTTGAGAAGGATAGAGGCCAACTTTAGTTGCAGAGAGCAGCCCGTTTGACATCCAGCAAGAAGACAGAGGCCTCTGTTATACAACTACAAGAAACCAACAGGAGAGTCCTTTCTTGTTTCTAGCTTTGAGAGGCCCTACGCAGAGAATGCAGACTATAGGCCAAGACACCTGAGCTGTAGAAAGAAACAGATGATAAATTTATACTATTTTAAGCCTCTCAGTTTTAATAATTTATTACGCAATATTGGAAAACCTGATTCATGCTATCTTTTAAGTAGTATTTCATTATTTTCCTGTATTGACTGAACCTCGTTGAAGTTTACCCCCATTTAAATTCTGAGTCACCATAGGATGTAGGTTAGAGTTTCCTAAGTTCTGAATCTGCATAGAAGGTACAGTGGAGGTCTGAGATGTGCTGCTCATTCCAGACTCTGGAGGATCAGCAGTGGGTAGGTGTGTGCTAAGTCCATGTAGAGCTCAGAGGGGGAAACACTGGTATCTATAGAGACAATCTTGTATGATTTTTCGTTCATAGTCTGCTCTCCCTGGGCTCTTCTCATAGTGGATCAGTGAGGTTGTCTTTATTTGACTATTGAGAAACATGTAAAATATTACATGAAGCCGTTTTCTTCAGGTTGCCTCTTCTAACAGTGGTGGAAGAATCCGATCACGTTGTTAATAATTAAAAATCCTATCATTTGAAATTTTTTGCAATGGCTACCAAAATTGATAACCTGACTTTGACTTCACTTAAAACTTTTGAGGCATACAGAATCCCACCTTACTTTCAAGCATGATGAACTCCATTAGTCCTGCAGAATTGATTTAAAAAAAAATCTTCCATATAAAATAATTTTCTTGGGAGGGTAGACTTATAGTTGAACTGGGAAAGAACATATCTCCTCATAGCCAGAGCAGTTTATTGCTTTTGTCAATATGACCTGTCATAATATTTACTAAAGAAGTAGATATGCAGTCACCATCTAAAGACGACTTTGTAAGGGGTGTGCTATGCCTGGCTTCTATGTTTGGCTATGAGAAGAATACTTTAATCAGATATACAGAACACTGTGATAGAAAGTTTCCTTTAATGCATATTGTTAATGGACGGAAGAAATCAAGCAGAATCCTGCAAATTGATAATAGGATTTTGACATTGATAACCGAAATTTTAACATTGTAAGTTAACATTGAAACATTGTAAGTTTCTTATTCCTTAGTCATCTAAGATTAAACATTATACAGCTGGTATAAATTTGTTGAATTGATACCAATTGAAGTTACCATTTTTTTTCCTAAGCATCTTTTGTTTGATTTTTTTCTTCATACTTTGTAAAGATGTTAAAGCAATAGTTTGCTTGAAATAAAATGATCTTATGCTCTTATGCAATCAGAGGACATCTATTTTTTATGAAACTTTATCATCCATTAGGTATGCTTCCTGCTTGCCTATAAACCCATATGAATTTTTAAATAAATTTCTGAATATAAAATAAAATAATTTAGCTTTTTTTTTTTTTTTTTTTTTTGCCAGTCCTGGGGCTTGAACTCAAGGCCTGGGCCACTGTCCCTGAGCCTCTCTGTGCTCAAGGCTAGTGCTGTACCACTTGAACCACAGCACTACTCTGGCCTTTCTGAGTAGTTTATTATAGTCTTGTAGACAGACTTTTCCTGCCTGGGCTGGCTTTGAACCACGAGCCTCAGATCTCAGCCTCCTGAGTACTAGGATTAAAGGCATGAGCCACAAGTGCCTGGCTCTAGAAGGAGCTTTTAAGCTTTATGTGAGTCCCAAGAACTTTCAAAACACCCTTTGTACCCAACTTGTGTAACATTAGTGTTATCATTTGTATGGGCTTTTATGTTACTTGGGTAAACTCTCCAGAGCCTTGCAAATGGTGACTCTCTTCTTCTATTTAAAGGTTCTTTCTCGAGGAGAAGTGGTTCAGGTGAAGATCCTTGGAGTTTTGGCTCTTATTGATGAGGGAGAAACAGACTGGAAATTAATTGCTATCAACGTAAATGATCCTGAAGCTGAAAAGTTTCATGGTAAGTCTGGAACTTCCCAAGTAAATTACTGTGTCATTAGAATTCTTAAAACTTAAAACATGGTCATGTAAAATATAATTGATAAATGGGAAGTTAAATATTCAAATTTCATTTTTAATTTTCTTCCCATAGATTGTAAAAGGGATCTAATTCTTTGTCTATGGAGTAGGAGAAAGGAGCTCGTGTCAACCAATAGTAGTTCCAATTAAGAAAGTGTGTGCTGAGATCTCCCATCCATTCTCTCCCCATTCCCTCTTCCGTTTACTTCCATCCCTTCCTCTCTTCCTTCCTTCCACCCCCCTCCTGTCCTGTTCCTGTCTTTTTGCTCTTGTCTTTAGTTCTTTTGAGTAACTGGCCCATTCTGTAAATAATGTGCTTATAGCTTATTTCTTAATTTTTATTTTTTCTTTATGGACATAAGTTGTTACTCTAAGATAGGGAATTCATCTCTAAACATTTCTTGATTATGTTTCATTTCCTTCAGTTATTCCAGTAACTCCTAAGTAATGTTAAACCAGGATCCTCAGATCTCAGCTTCCTGTGTAGCTAGGATTACAGGCAGGAACTACCAGAGCCCAGCTTCTGATATGGTTTTGATATACCAGTGTGCCCATTTGTTCCTGATTTAGTTTGATAATTCACAAGTGGTAACTTTTTTTTTGTTTAAATACGTGATCAGTCATGCTTCATGCTTTGTCCTAGCCAGGTGGTGGCTGGTTACTTTCACAAGCAAGAGTCAGGGTTATACCGCCTCAGCACCTTTTCTCCAAAGCCAGCACACTGCTGCTTATGAAATGGAGTTCCCCAAGGCCAACACAGCCTGCAGAGCTCCCATTCTGTACAGCAGGGAGTAACTTCAGGGTGTGGCCTGAGCTCCATGATATCTTTATCTATATATACACTTTTTTTTTTTTACCATATTGCTAGGGACATATTTAAGCTGTGATGTTTCCAAAGAAATTTTGGAGTTTTTTTGTGATGAAATGGATTCTCTGGTCCGAATAGACTTATGTGCAGACGTAGATGAAGTATAGTGTGGTGTCTTACACTTTAGTTTTTAACTTTGACATGAGTGAACTAAAACTTGCCCTTGCATCAGAGAGCAAGTTCCAATGACCTTATGTCTGTCATTTTAACATTACTAACTTAAATCTTCAAGTTTTACCTACTAGGACTGGGATATGCCCTAAAATCTCACAAAAGTCTAAATAACACTTGAAACTAAAACACCTTGTTTTCCCAAACAAAACTGATCACTGTGGCAGACTCATTAACACTTGGAGGCCATTTTTGCACTGCAGTTAGGTTCCAGGCCCTAGTGATTGTAATGGTACCTTAATTGCCTGAAAGAGTAATAAGACTCTCAGGGCATGTAAATTGTTACATAGAGTGACTGGGCCATTAGAGATAATAGTACTTGCTTATAAAATAACCAAATTCAGAGCTTTTCACAAGATGGAAGTGCTGCGGCTTCTGTCACTTCTCTCTCGGTTAAATTAACCACATACCTAATGTAGAGCTTTGGAAATTCACCAAGCACCAAACAGGTGTTTGACCCTCTGCAGAACTTCCACAATACCTTGGGACCTTTACTAGGGGAGGGATGTCAAGAACAAGTTAACTGGGCTGGGGATATAGCCTAGTGGCAAGAGTGCCTGCCTCGGATACACGAGGCCCTAGGTTCGATTCCCCAGCACCACATATACAGAAAACGGCCAGAAGCGGCGCTGTGGCTCAAGTGGCAGAGTGCTAGCCTTGAGCGGCAAGAAGCCAGGGACAGTGCTCAGGCCCTGAGTCCAAGGCCCAGGACTGGCCAAAAAAAAAAAAAAAAAAGAACAAGTTAACTGAGGCCTAGCAGCTATTTCTATGTGCTGAGCAAGGAAAATTTCTGCTGCTTTTTTCTCTTTATAAGTGAACACTTGCCTATTGTCTAGCAAGAAGTGTTGCCTTTGCAGTGACATTACAGTTTTAAAATATGATAGATTAAAAACATACTGAAATCAGGTCAATCTGTTATGAGAGTTTTATGTTTCAGATGTGTAGAATTTCAATATTTAGGAAGATGTGCAAGTCAAAGCTGTATCATTTTATTGTCTCTCAGGAGAGGAATAAATGTAGAAACTGCATGGCTTAATCCTTCATTTAGTAAGTAAACACTTCTAGTGACCCTGCAATAATTATTTTTTTAAAACAAGCAAATTATGATAGTGTTTAATTTTCTTCTTTCTGGAATAAAATCTAATCCTATCATTTGGGAAAGACAGAAAAAGAAGAGGGAATAACTGGTAATCTTGAGGGAGAGCATTCGAGTTAATCTGTGTAATGGGAAAGAAGAGTTCAGTCTGCTTCCCTGCTTTGTTAGTAAGCAGTGGATGCACTTGGGCTGGGAAGTGTCACTGTTTTCATGCTAGCTGCAGCAGCATTATGCCTACTAACTACTCCAAAAGCAATTTTCTCATAACTCCAATCAAGATGCCTGCTGTTCCTATTCATTCAGATAAGGAAACTGAGGTGGGGAGTGGTTACTAACCCCTCTGAAATAACCCCTCCACAGCCATTTTGAGCCCCATTTGGTTCCAAGAGCCCATGATCAAGGCTGCATCACACTACTCTTCTGAAAACTACTGGGTTAGTTGGCTAAATGTGTTATCTTCTGGGATTTAAGATCATTTTCTGTTAAATAATGAGGACATCAGTAAGATATAATTAGAGGTCTGGTAAGAAGGTAGCTCTTTTCATCTTTTTCCCTTTGATTCCATTAATGAATATATCTTAGAGATGTGGGTGAGTAGGCTAGGGTGTGGAGGAGGCAGTTAAAGAACAGGGACAAATTGAGTTAAATGCACTATAATTACAAGTTAAATTACTGGGAGTTTGCTGATCTTTTTTGAACCTTGACATATTATAGTTTTTTAGGTTTCAGTCATAATTCTATCATGTGAAATATGGGGAGGGCTGTAGAGTCTAAAATACTCCCTTTGCTTGTTTGTTATTTGGCCTTAGAAGACTCATATAACTCCCAAAGCCTGAGTTCCTTCCTGTCTACAATTGCAGGGATGATTGTCTGTTTGTCTTCTAGGAAATGCTTTTAACCCATTTTCTTCTGTCTATCTTCCTTTCTAAGTTGAAAGATCCAAATATCATCCAAGTTCCTACTTAAAGAGATAGTTTGTTTTTATTGTCATCATTATTATTAGCATAATAATTGTACATAGTAATAGAATTCACTGCGATATTTCCACACATCATAGAACCGCTGCTTGCATCATTCTTGAGATAGATTTCCTAGGGCCTCTGGACCATTTTTAAGTATTCCAGGGGAACTCCTACTAGATGAAGCTGGAAGTTCAGTGTGTGTGACCCAGAGCTGTGCTTTCATCCACTTTCAATTTCTTCTTGGACATGTGAGAGTTCTTATGAACTTGTAATTAACCTATTTTTGGAAAAGTCTACCAGTTCTTCTAGGACTGAGTATGTAGGTATATATGTAGAATTTGTCTTTTTAAACCCCTTTGGACAAAATGTTAGCATTTGGCTATTCCCTGGTTTGCTGGTTGGTTGATTGGTTTTTCTTTCTTTATAATAAAGACAAAGAAGTATGGTATTAAATTTATATTTCAGATTTTTTTCTAATTAAAAGAAAAAGCTGAGCACCAGTGGCTCATGCCTGTAATCCTAGCTACTACTCAGGAGGCTGAGATCTGAGGATATGGTTCAAAGCCAGCCTGGGCAGAAAAAGCCCAATGAGACTCATCTCCAGTTAACCACTCACAAACCAGAAGTGGCAGTGTGGCTCAAGTGGTAGAGCATTAGCCTTGAGCATACTCTAGGATAGTGCCTAGGTCCTGAGTTCAAGCCCCACAATTGACAATAAATAAATAAATAAATATTAAAATAAAAATCCTGGGCTGGGAATATGGCCTAGTGGCAAGAGTGCTTGCCTTGTATACTTGAAGCCCTGGGTTCGATTCCCCAGCACCACATATATAGAAAATGGCCAGAAGTGGCACTGTGGCTCAAGTGGTAGAGTGCTCTAGCCTTGAACAAAAAGAAGCTAGGGACAGTGCTCTGCCCCTGAGTTCAAGGCCCAGGACTGGCAAAACAAAAAACAAAAACAAAAAAACTTGTCAAGATTCATTATATTCACAAACTGGCATGTTGAATTGAAACTGCTTTGTACAACTACTTAAGACTAATAAATAAATAGAAAAAGAAATTTAAAAAATAAAAATCCTCAGTTGTGTTCTGATTTGGTGGAAATAATCCAGGTAAACACAGCATTATAATATCTTTTGTTCTGATCTTGAGTCACTTGACTTGAGTACAAGTGACTTTCAGTTGTGGAAATGGATGGTAACATTACAAATCTGAATTACATTGTTTAAAAACATTCCTTGGTGATTTTGTACAGTGCCCAACATGGGCACTAATTTCAAGGACAGTTAGTAAATATGTAAATGCACTTGTATGTATTAGAACAAAAATGAACGTTTTCAGTAAAGTTTGAAAATACCTTCCAACTAGATACATTTTCAGGACTTTCAAAGCAAGAAACCACTTGTTTACATTGGAAACTTTGGTATTTTTAATTTTAGAATTTTTACAGTCATGTGTACTTACATCATTTTTATATTGGTGACATTCTGGATTTTGTCATCTGTCATGAGTGATATTTGTAAGTGACCAACAATCTGACACATCATACAATCTGTCATCAAGTTATTTCTGACCTCAGAAATACCTTTCAGACCTTGTGTCTTTTTTTCTTTTACCTTATACTAGCACATCTTGCTTTTGCATTAAAACAGTGTTACCAAGCTTACCTGGTTCTTAATCTTACTTTAAAAGAAAGTTTAAAGTTTTCTGACTTCTCATTCTTTACAGGAAAATTTGAATTCTCTTAAGTTGCTAAATGTTTTTAGTAATCTACCAGTTTTTCTAGACATTCACACAGTTATAACAGCATTCACAGCACTTTAGCTTCTCTCCCTAGAAATTTAGGCTTGCCTCACTAGCTTTACAAATACACGTCCATCCCTGAAGTATCATTGTCTACCTGAAAACACCTGCTTTTCTTTTGAGAATCAGTCCAAATGTCACTTTCCAGTGAAGTGCTTGACTATAAGACAAACATGATTGGTTACCAAAACCCCTTTTCTTTTTGCCCACATTATTTTGTTTGATTCTGTGAAGTATGTTTGATTTCACATATGTTTAGTTTGCTTGTTTCCATCTACTAAGTTAGGAACTCTTTTTAGAGCTGGGGACTAACTCTCATGATTTTTGTCTTTTTGAATTTCTGTCTTCATGTTACTTAGAGCTAACCTGAGTGAGTATGCTGAATAATTCAAGTCTCATTTTAAAACAATATTTTTATCCACTTTTAAATAATTTTTACATAAATGTAGTCCTTTCCCACCTTGGGAATCTAATTTAAAAACACTGGGAAATAAATAAATTTTAAGAACTAAATTATAATAATTTTAGTGCTAAAAATAAATATCATTAAATAAGAAATTAATTACAAATTAATTTGTAGAGCATTTGTCTAACATGTACAGGGACGCCCTGAGTTCAGTCTCCATAATTATAATAAAAATTGTCAATTCATTTGGAGTCTAATCTTTAGTATCAACCACAGTGGAGCTGTGGCGGATGTTGCCAAATGGTCAGATTTGGGACACTTTAGAAAAAGAACTGAGAAGAATTACTATTAGACGGGGCAAAGCAGTAAAAAAAATTATATAAGATCCATAGTGTCAAGGAGCTGAGAGGAACAAGTCTGTAATACTAAGAACTCTAAATCATAGAAAACCTAAAAGAATAAAAAAAAAAAAAAAGAAAACCTAAAAGAAGGTCTGGAGATGTGGCTTAAGTGGTAAAATATCTCCCTAGCAAGTTAGGGGCACGGAGTTCAAATCTCAATACTGCCCAAACAAACAAAAACCCCAAATTTACATGCTAAAATCCAAAGCAGTGATCAAATATATAGAGAGATAGAAGATAGGTAGGTAGAACACACACCCTATTCCAGCTTTTTTTTGGCCAGTCCTGGGGCTTGGACTCAGGGCCCAAGCACTATCCCTGACTTCTTTTTGCTCAAGGCTAGCACTCTACCACTTGAGCCACAGCGCCACTTCTGGCCATTTTCTGTATGTGGTGCTGGGGAATTGAACCCAGGGTTTCATGTATATGCGGCAAGCACTCTTGCCACTAGGCCATATCCCCAGCCCCCATTCCAGCTTTTTTTTAAGGGCTTCATTAGTGTTATAAACTGGATCTCTTGCTTCATTTTCCCTTGACTACAGAATAATCCTTTCTCTACAAGGTAAATGGAGAAAGTACCCTAAAACACAGATTTCTCTGCCCAGACCATGTCATATTTAAAGCCAAAGGTGCCTGGTGTGGACCCAGGACTCCCATGTGATCAGTGCCCATGTGACGGCTGTGTGGCTGTTTCTCTGCACTCTTCTCACAGGCCCTCTTTATTCACCCTGCTCTAGCCTCAGGACTTGTACTCATCAAAAGCATAGTCTTGGTTCAGAATATTTGCCCTGTCTTCCTCCCTGGAGTATACTTTTTAAAAAAGTCTCACACTTCATCCAAGAGCCTACTAAAACTCATTTTATCAGATGCCATCTGTGACCTCTTAGGCTAAATCCCTCTATCTATGTTGTAGAACACTGCTACTTCTCTGTTTACCTACCCAGGCTTAATTTGACAGCAAATGCTTTTAGCCCCCAGTTTAACCGAGTTACTTTAAAGCATTCAAAATTAATTTCATAGAAACCAGACTCTCTTTTTTTGTTGGGCGGGGGGCAGGTGTTTGAGCCTTGTACTTGCTATGTAAGTTCTCTACCACTGAGTCACCTCCCCACCTCATCCCCAGTCTCAGAACTCTTGTGTTGATAATGCAATTGGTTTATATAATATTAGTGGTATCTCATAATTAAAACAAAAATACAAACATGAATGCCTTGATAATAAACACATGCTGGGTGAAGCTAACAGAGGTGTGGGCTTTGAGCTAGGTAGAGCACTCTAACTTGAAACAGAGACTGACACTTAGAACCTAATAAATACCTGGATACAAATGCATTCACAGGCTGGGAATATGGCCTCGTGGCAAGAGTGCTTGCCTCATATACAGGAAGCCCTAGGTTTGATTCCTTAGCACCACATACACAGGATAAAAAAAAGCCAGAAGTGGTGCTGTGGCTCTAGTTGGCAGAGTGCTAACCTTGAGCAAAAAGAAGTCAGGAATAGTGCTCAGGCCCTGAGTTCAAGCCCCAGAACTGGCACAAAAAAAAAAAAAATGCATTCACACCCAGCTTTAGTGTGTTCTCATCTGAGTACGCCCCATCTGTGGTTAACTTTCAAGATCATATTTTTAAAACACAGGTCCTGATATTGTTGCTTTTTACTGATTTAACCCCTCCAGTGCCTATAAAATGTATGTGTTTCTCGGTAATCTGGCCCTTCCTGGTGTCTCTACTTTCTCGTAACTGCCAGGTCCTTGCCATGCAAAGTCATCTGTGTTGCTGTACATCCTTGCTTTGATGTGATATTCTTTCTACCTTTCCCCTTGTCTGATTGGCCCTTGTGCCTTCCAGTTTTCATGGTGTTTTCTTTCTTTTTCCTTGTATGACACCCATGGAGTGTATGTTTTAATGTATTTATTTGTTGTCAAAGTGATGTACAGCGAGGTTACAGTTTCATATGTAAGGCAGTGAGTACATATCTTATCAAACTTGTTACCTTCTCCCTCATTTTTCTCCCACCTTCCCCCCTCCCCAGTTCCCTAACCACCCCCACACACCCTCAGTTATACAGTTGGTTTACAGCATATTGTCTTTTAAGTATTGCTGTTGCATTGGCTCACCTTTTACCATTTTTCTCTCCATTTTGCTGTTCCCTTCCCTTCCCTAGTTCCAATAAACATATATAATACTCAGGGTACCAAAGAAAGACAAAAGAAAAAGGCAAAATTTCACATGGTATGTTGAAAATAACAATGATAAACCACTTATTTCTGTAACTTGGAGTTCATTTCACTTAGCACTGTCTTATGTATTCATATGTACATAGCTATTGAGCTATTGTGATCTTCTGCTAGGAGTATACATTTAAACCTCATTGTACTTCATTGCAGTTTGTTCTTTTGTTTGCTTCCCAATCAATAGGCCTCTGAACATCTGGACAAAGGGAAATATATTTATTGTATCTTACCACTAACTCCTTATACCCTAACACTACCATGTTGTCTGAAGGTGCTCAGTAAATATAGAATGAAGAAATAGTATTTCACAAATGGAAAAGAGAAGTGTAGATCCATCTCTCCATCAGATGCAGCCTTTACACAACTGATCGGGCTGCCTACTGGAGGAGGACTGTTTCCTTGCTCTTGTAGTCTGATACCCTACCACTAAATGAAATGAGGTTTGTTTTTAACAAAATGTCTTTGTTTCTTCCTTTACAGATATTGATGATGTAGAGAAGTTCAAACCAGGTTACTTAGATGCTACTCTGAATTGGCTCAGATTTTATAAGGTACCAGAGGGAAAAGCAGAAAACAAGTTTGCCTTTAATGGAGAATTCAAAAACAAGGTAAACATAAGAATTATTATTTTAAAATGCACCTTCTGCTGTCTATACAAGTACTTCTTTCACTTGGGGTTTTTTTTTTTTATATGTGAATGTATAAGCATATTGACAAAAGTGCTTTTGTTACTGATTTGCATATTTAAGGACATTGTTCAAATGATCTAAGTAAATCCAAAAGGCTGAGAAATAGCTAATAAATTACTTCATGTAAAATTGCTCACTTTCTTTTTTTTTTAATTTTTATTATCAAACTGATGTACAGAGAGGTTACAGTTTCATACGTTAGGCATTGGATACATTTCTTGTACTGTTTGTTACCTTGTCCTTCATTCCCCCCTTCCTCCTCCCCCTTTCCCTTCCCCCCCCTGAGGTGTTCAGTTCACTTACACCAAACAGTTTTGCAAATATTGCTTTTGTAGTTGTTTGTCTTTTTTTACCCTGTGTCTCTCAATTTTGGTATTCCCTTTCAATTTCCTAGTTCCAATACACGGTATACACGGTTTCCAATATACTCAAATAAGATTACAGAGATAGTGTAGGTACAACCACGGAAAGTGATACAAGAACATCATCAATAATAGAAGCTACAGATACAGATGGGACGTTGAAAGTAGTTACAACTGTGATATAACAATCGTTTCCATAACATGAAGTTCATTTCACTTATCATCTTATGTGTTCATAAGGGTACAGCTGTTGGGCTCTTGTGATGCTCTGCTATGACTTGCCTAAACCTGTACTAATTATTCCCAATAAGGGAGACCATAGAGTCCATGTTTCTTTGGGTCTGGCTCACTTCACTTAGTATAATTTTTTCCAAGTCCTTCCATTTCCTTCCAAATGGGGCAATGTCATTCTTTCTGATAGAGGCATAAAATTCCATTGTGTATATGTACCACATTTTCCTGATCCATTCGTCTACTGAGGGGCATCTGGGTTGGTTCCAGATTCTAGCTATGACAAATTGTGCTGCGATGAACATTGTTGTGCTGGTGGCATTACTGTGATTTTGTTTGTGGTCTTTTGGATAGATACCCAAAAGTGGGGCTGCTGGGTCATAGGGGAGTTCTATATTTAGCCTTCTGAGGACTCTCCATACTGCTTGCCAGAGTGGCTGAACCAGTTTACATTCCCACCAACAATGAAGTAGGGTTCCCTTTTGGCCACATCCCCTCCAACAATTGTTATTGTTAGTTTTCTTGATATATGACATTCTTACTGGGGTGAGATGGATTCTCAATGTTGTTTTGATTTGCATTTCTTTTATGGCCAGTGATGTAGAGCACTTTTTCATATGTCTCTTGGCCATTCTCATTTCCTCATCAGAGAAGTCTCTTTGTAAGTCTTTAGCCCACTTGATGAGGGGGCTATTGGTTCTTTGTGGTTTTGTTTTGGAAGAAGGTAATTTTTTTAGTTCTGCATACATTTTAGAGATGAGGCCTTTGTCCGTTGAATGGCCGGTAAAGATCTTCTCCCAGTCTGTGGGCTTTCTGTTTATCTTGCGATAACTTGCTCACTTTCTTAGAAAGTGAAGGAATTCCATGATCAGTTTGACTTTGCAAATTGTCTATGAAAAAAAACCCTTTACTCTTTTGAGGAGAAAGATACTTGTCCTTAATGCAATTCCACAGAGGCTTCCTTCCTGACTGTTCATGCTGACCTGACTAAGATAAGCTACTCAGTAATTAAGAAGCCTGAGTCTCCTTACTGTCAGGATTTTTCTATTAGAATGCCACAGTTACCATAAATTGTCTGTAATGTGCTACCAGCAGAGAAAATAGACCATGAAGTCAGAAAGTTTTTCAGAGTGTTACAATAAGTTGCAATTACCTACATACTTCTAAACTGGTAAATTCAGTATATTTTACAAGTGAAATAAGACACAGCAGTGAAAACTTAAAATTTAGGTAAGAATGATATAAGAATGTATATGTTGGTAGCTGGACTCTGTAGTTGGGTTTATTTTTGGTGTGTGTGTGTGTTTTATATATATAATTTTTATTGTCAAACTGATATACAGAGTGATTACAGTTTCATACTTTAGGCATTGGATACATTTCTTATACTGTTGGTTACCTCCTCCCTCATTCCCCCCTCCCCCTTCCCCTTTCCCCCCATGAGTTGTTGAGTAGATTTACACTAAACAGTTTTGCAAGTATTGCTTTTGTAATTGTTTGTCTTTTTTACCCTGTGTCTCTCGATTTTGGTATTCCCTTTCAGTTTCCTAGTTCTAATACCTGTATACAGTTTCCAGTGTACTCAGATAAGATACAGAGATAATGCAGGTACAACCACAGGGAGGGGATACAAGAACATCATCAATAATAGAAACTACCATTTCACATCGCATGTTGAAAATAATTACAACCGTGATATAACAGTTGTTTCCATAACATGGAGTTCATTTCACTTAGCATCATCTTATGTGTTCATAAGGGTATAGCTATTGGGCTCTTGTGATCCTCTGCTGTGACTAGCCTAAACCTGTGCTAATTATTCCCTATGAGAGAGACCATAGAGTCCATGTTTCTTTGGGTCTGGCTCACTTCACTTAGTATAATTTTTTCCAAGTCCTTCCATTTCCTTACAAATGGGGCAATGTCATTCTTTCTGATAGAGGCATAAAATTCCATTGTGTATATGTACCACAGACCCTGTAGTTTTTGAAAGGCACCTTAAAAGAACCCTTAATGTCAACTTCTTTAATGTCACTCAGATTATTAAATACACACATAAAAAGTTTTTATTTCTTTTTAGAATTAAATACTGGAAATTTTCATAATCAATTATTTTTATCTATTTCCTCTAAATAGATATTTTCATGTCCCTTTATTGCCTGTGGGTAGTTCTGTCATGTCATGAGTTTAGGAAGAGTGAGGTGTCAATTCTTCTTTGAAGAGTGGGTCATTTTTATAACTCTTTCAGAATACAGTCATTCTGTGCATTACTCTTTAGTGTAAAGTTTAAAGCATGGAGCCTACTACGCGCTGATGGCCAATGCCTGTAAATCTAGGTAGTCAGGAAGCTGAGATCTAAGGATCATGGTTTGAAGCTAGCTCATGCAAAAAAAATCTGAGTGTCATCTCCAGTTAACCAGCAAAAAAGCTGGGAGCAGAGCTGTGGCTCAAGTGGTAGAATACTAGTCTTGAGCAAAGAAAAAAAAAGGTCAGGAACAATTCCCAGACCCTGAGTTCAAGGCCCAGGACCACCACAAAAACAAAAACAAGGAGTCAAACTTAAAAACAATTTTTTTAATTGCGCTTCTTTAGTATGATTGAAAAGATGTCTTCCATTTTTTCTGTTCTCGGATTCCTCTGCTAGGTCCTTAATCAAGTTCTAGAATGCTTTCCAAGTACTCAACGATTAACTGAATGTTTTTGGCTAAAAGTTTTTTCTTGAATGATCCAGACAATAAATTATTTTTATTGTCTTACATCTTAAGATTTCCTAGTACTGCCTCATTGAAAATTAAACCATTCTCTATTATCTTAGCCAACAGTAGTCCTGACAGAACTTTTCTTTTTAAGGTTAAATTTCAGAATTCAAGAGTCTTGGAACTAATCTAAGCATTTCACATACAGCATCTTTATTCTTTGATCAGTTATATGGCTTAGGTCAGGGACTGGCATACTATTTCCATATAGGATCATATAGAAACAATTCTGGGCTTCCTAAACTGTATAGTTTAGCCACAACTACTGAATTCTCTGTCATTGTAGTATTTATTAAAGCAGCCACAGGCCAACAACTGGAAGGGCTGATATGATCCACAGGTACTAGTTTGCCAGTTCCTGAGACAAATTTATCTTCATTGTACTCATTTAGTTACAAGGGAATTGAGGCTTAATGAGGTTAAGAATACCCTTAGAGTTGTCACACTTTGGTAAATAAGGAAGCCCAGGTTTAAGTTATCCTGGCTTCGGAGTTCCTGATCATGTACAGTGTTATAGTGTTATACTGAGATTAGTTCTGGGTTAACATAATAATGTGATTGCTGTGTCTCTTCCTGGTTGAACCTAGGCTTTTGCTCTTGAAGTTATTAAATCTGCTCATGAATGTTGGAAAGCATTGCTAATGAAGAAGTGTGATGGAGGAGCTATAAAATGGTAAGAATTTGTCTTTTTGTTTTGTTTGTGCCAGTACTAGGGCTTGAACTCTGGTCCTGGGAGCTGTCCTTTAGCGTTTTCACTTAAGGCTAGTGCTCTGCCACTTGGGCCAGAGCTCTTCTTCCAGCTTTTTGGTTAGAAATAAAACTCTCATGGACTGCTTAGGCTGGATTTGAACCAGGATCCTCAGATCTCAGCCTCTTGCGGAACTAGGATTACGGTTTTTGTTTGTTTTGGCACTACTGGGATTTTTGAACTAAGGGCCTTCATTTATCAGGCAGGTGTTCTACCACTTGAGTCATGCACACTCCCCAAATTGTCTTTCTATGTGAGTAATGCTATTTCATTATTCAGATCATAGAGTTTTTAAGAAGGGATTCCAATTATTTTTCATTTAAAAAGTATAAAGCATCTATGCAATGGGTGTTTGATTGCTGTTCTGTGAAACTACAAATTGACATGGTCCCCTTCTTCAAGGGATCTAGGTTTTTATTAAGAGACACTAACAAGCAAGCAAGCATTTGATTATAATACACTGATGTGCAAAGATACAGTAAAAATAGCAACTTCTCAACATTCAATTATTAGTGTTTTTAATTTAACAAAATTACCACATTATTTTAAAATTATTTTTAAGTAATTGTGCAGGGGAGTTACCTCATTCTCCCCATCCTTCCCAACATGTTCACCACATCATTTCTTAGTAGGTCTTGTCCAACACAATCAGGATTATTAGCTGATTAAGAGGAGTCAGATGATAGTAACATGTAGCATACATAACTTAAACATGTAATACATTCATTTACTAGTCTTTGGATAGAGGGCTCAGATCTTTTCTATATAGCTCCCATGTAGATTTTTCTCTACATACACTAACATAAACAGAATAGAAAATAAAGTGGGGTTTTTTTTGTTGTTGTTTGTTTTCTGCCAGTCCTGGGGCTTGGACTCAGGGCCTGAGCACTACCCCTGGCTTCTTTTTGCTCAAGGCTAGTATACTACCACTTGAGCCACAGCTCCACTTCTGGATTTTTCTGTGTGTGTGGTGATGAGGAATCAAACCCAGGGCTTCATGCATGCTAGGCAAACACTCTACTGCGAAACCACTTTCCCAGCCTCGAAAATAAAGATTTTTATAATCCTTAAATACCTTACAACTTAAAAACCGTTGCAGGATGGAAACCGTGGCTCATAACTGTAATCCCAGGTACTGGAGAGGTAGCCTGAGGATGAACCAGGTTTCAGGGTAGCCCAGGCAGAAATTTAGTGAGACCCCATGACCAAATCCAGTAAACTTAGCATTGTGGTGCATAGTTGTCATCTCCGTTACATGAGGGATAGGAATAGGAAGATCGTGATTCAGGTCAGCTGGGCAAAACAAATCCATATTTGAATAACTAAAGTAAACCAAGAGATGGGAGATTGGCTCAAGTGGTAGAGCATTTGGCCAGCAAGCAAAAGGTCTTGAGTTTCAAATCCCAGTACCAGTAACAAGAAAGAAAGTTGCATATTTTGGTATTCTTTTTTCTCACCTCTGATTTGGCACCTAGCAGTTTACCTCTGGTGATGCTTTATAGAGCTTTGGTATTGTTTACGCACTCCCTAGTTGTGAGCCAGTGAGGTTTACATAGGAGCACTTTTCTTACCACACTCCTTTAACCAGTGAGGGTGATTACTACTTATTGTAAAATTACAGTGATAACTACAACTGACATAAATGATTCCTGGTGAGTGTCATTGTGAATCTGGCGAGTAGAGGCCCCAACATCTTGACCCCTCTGGATCAGGAGAAATGGAAGGAATTCATCAGCACACGGCTATACTTCCTAAAGAGTTGTTAGTATCCCCCATGCAACTCAGTGTTTCCTCATTATCCACAGTCTGCTGTCATTCCTTCTGTGCTGAGTCTAGTTTTCTTTCTCTGGAGGGAACTTTATTTCTAAGGTATGGTGTCTTTTTGCAGTAGTCCATCTAGAGAATGACAGAGATTGCATTACAATAAAAATGACATTTTTAAAGCGTTATAGTGTTCCAGAATTTGAGTGTCTTATATGTGTTTTTCCATTAATTTCAAGAACCCTATAAAATACATTATACTCTCCACTTATACAGGAGGAAATTGAAACTACATGAAATTTAAGTAATTTTTATAGTCACACAGTAAAACCAAAATTCCAAACCTACCATCTTAGCAATTGTCTTAGTCTGTGTTGCTATAACAAAATATCTGAAGCTGGGTTGTATGTCAGAAAAAGGTTTTTGGCTTACAGTTTGGAGGGCATAGCATCTGCTTTTCCTGTGGGGAAGGCTTAATGGCAGATGGTGTCACACAGTAGAAGCACATGAAGAGGTGACTCAGGACCTGACTTGGAAGGGAATGGCCTCCATCTTTTGTAACAATCCCTTGCAGTTGGTATTAATCCACTCCAATGAGACCAACATTAATCTCTAGGAGGGCAGTCATTACCCAACCACCCCCCTACCAGGCCCTATCCTGAATGCTTCCAACATCTCATTACCACCACACTGGAGACCAGACTTGCTGCACGCAAGCTGGGGCAGGGGATATTCAGATCCAAATGTAATCACACCTACATTCTGTTGTATTCTCCACATATCTCACAACAACAACAACAAAATGTTTTTTTAAGTCTGGCTCGGGGACTCAAACTTGGTACCCAATGCTTTTGCTCATTGGCTAATGCTCTACCAACTGAACCATGCCTCCAACCCCCAACAAAAAATTTTAACTTAAGAATTTTGAGGCAATAAGCCAGATGCTGGTGTCTCACACCTGTAATACCAGCTACTCAGTTGGCTGAGATCTGAAGATTGCGGTTTGAAGTCAGCCTTGACAGGAATATCCACAGGACTCTTGTCTCCTATTATTGAAAAGCTAGAATTGGAGATGTGGCTTAGTGGTAGAGTGCCAACCTTCATCAAAAAAGCCAAACGAGAGCATGAGGCCCTGAGTTCAAGTCTCTAGTCCAGCACATATACAAAAATGGATTTTTATATAAATTGTAAGCACTTAAAAGTATAAAGCATTGGAATTTTAATCTATTTAATCAATCCTTTTTATTAGGACTTAATTTGCAAAGTATTTCAGAGTTCCTTCTTTTGCCTTTATATAATGAACAGCCTCCCTCTCACAGTGTACTGTTGCTGAAAGAGCAAGCCTCCTTTCTTTCCTGGTCCCCTCCTAATCCGTTTTCATTGTGCAGTTTAGGTTAGATCCATGCTCTTCATTACAGCCGTTCTCTCAGTCCTTGTACACAGATCACTACAGAATGAGCTAGGGAATTGTTGGAAAGTTCAGATGCAGTGTTCCCTCCTCTGAATGTATATATTAGGATCTCTGGGGAAGTAGGATCTAAGCAGATATGTTTTTAACACTCCCTACAAAAGTCTCTCTGCTTGAGAACTAAGAAATCCAAACTTCTCGTGAGAGATCAAACAAGACTTTCCAAGATTCCATCCATCCCGTTACCTATCTAACCTCATTTTCTATCACTTCTTGCCTCTACTTTGTGCTTCAGCAAGGATTTCTACAAATTCTATCCTTCATGCTCTAGACCTGTGTTCTTTTGTCTTCTTGGCTTCAGTTATGGTCTTATTTTTTGAACAAGCTCATCATTTAAGACTTCATCTAGATCCTTGTTTAGAAAATATTCCTAAAGGTCATGGACTCACCAATAAACATCTGTTGGAGTTAACTGTTGAATAATAGTTTAAAGCCAACAAATAGTTGTTACTTTTTTTAATCCAGGGTGAGACCTTTGTTTCTGAGACCACTGCATTTGTTAAATTTTTCATTGATACTTTGAGTAATTCTCTGAAAGTAACTTTTTACAAGTAGCTATATCTTTTCTACTCTTTAATGTGTACTCTGAAAATTGTATATTCTTGTAACAGAAGATTCTTGTAAGGAATTTCATTACTTCTATTCTCACCTGAGAAAACTTTGTTTTCTGTTATAAGAGAAATAAATATATATTCTATCATAGGAGAAATAAAATTTTATGATATAAGGGTTTCCTGTTTATCCCTTCTCACCTTTTCTTCAAATACAGTTTTCTGATTTTAAGATATCATAAATGTACTCTGGCTTCTCACATTATTTATTTTGATCCTTCTGTCTTTTAAATTTTTCAAGTTTTTAATATCATTCTACATACAAAGCTGCTCAAATACAGTAACTCATAATTTCTTTAGTCACAATATTTTATTAATACCCATTCCCTTATTTAATGAATCTGTACACTAAATCCAGAATTATTTTTAGGCCTAATGTAACTCCTTTAATTCAAGGTTAAATTAATTTTGTAAACAATGCACAAGACTTGTACTCTGTCTACTGTCCCTCTCAGTTTCCCTCATGAACTTCTGCTCTTTAGGAAGTCCAAACATCACCTCTGCACACTTCACATTGCTTCACATACGCTCCTCTGCATATTTTCATGCTCGATGTTAGGTTTGTATCTTAGCACATTGTATGTAAATAGGACTTGATGTGGAAGATAATGTTCATGTGCTAGTTGAATAGGAACATATTCAATTCAAATTATTTAGATGTTGAAATTATTTCATTTTTTTGCTCTCTGGAAGGAAGGTGCACATAGTTTGTGGAAAGTACTTTAATGTACTGGGGATTGCAGTTCTACTTTAGCTTTCTGAACATTCGCCCATGCTACTTCCTTCTGTAAACTCTAGAGTTTATCCAAAATCATTGTCAGTCTTAGCTCTTTGTATTTTTTTCTCTCCCTTGTTCTTGACTGTTTGCTCTAGAATGGGAAACCATGGTAAATCTGTAAATCTATATCCTGGACATTGTCTTTGGGAATCTCATGAATGGGGCCTTTGACTGGAGACTGACTTGAATAAATAATTTTCCATTCACTCAAGTTCCATGTTACTGGCTCTATAAATTTCATCCTTTTTATCTGTTTGTTGTTTTCAGGTAATCGTCTCTTTCTATTTCTTTGTAATCAGTCAGTTACTTTGCAAATTAATATATCTTTTAATTACTTTTAAATGCTATTTGGGCTTGTTGTACACAGCATTTTTTATATTGCTAATTCTTTGCTCTAATGTCATGTTTGCTTAGTTTGGTCAGTAAAGTTGTTCATATGCCTTGTCATGTTTATAAACTGTTCAGTTTTTTCAGTCCTGGGCATTTAAGATTTTAGGATTAAAGATTGAGTGTCTTACTATGCCAAAGAAAACACATTCTTTTTAATTGGTTTAATCTCATTTGTAGTAGGAACCAACATCTTTCTCCTTCTCTTCCTCCTTCCCCTCTGATTCTACTGCTCCTCCTACTGAAGGCCATGGGCGTAGTTTGAGAGCTAAAGACTACTAGTGATTATGAGTTCCATGGGTCAGTATCGTATCCTAGCACCCAGAAAAGTGTGTTCCTTTCAATACTTGGGACATAATTAGACTTTAAAAAGTTTATCTGGCTGGCACCAGTGGCTAACACCTGTAATCCTAGCTACTCAGGAGGCTGAGATCTGAAGATCACAGTTGAAGCCAAATCAGGCAGAAAAGTCCCCATGAGACTCTTATCTCCTATTAACTACTCAAAAATTGGAGGTGGTGCTATGGCTCAAGTGGTAGAGTGCTAGCTTTGAGCACAAAGAACCTCAGCAACAGCACCCAGACCCTGAGTTCAAGCCCCACAACTGACCCCCCCCCAAAAAAAAAGTTTACCTGGAAATTCAAATTTAATTGGGTATTCTACTATTTTTTTTTTTTTCTGGCAGTTCTTTTTGGAGAAAGACACCTCTACTCCCCCTGTTCTTTCTGGCTGCCATTGTCAAAGAATTAACACAGAAGGCATTTGGTTAAGTTATAATATTAAAAGCATATTTAGTATATACACCATGCTTTCTTTGAGAGCTAGCATTAAGACTTTGCAATGTCTATGTGGGCCTGGGTCTATATATTGTTATCATTTCCTGGGTAACATCTGAGTTACAAGGTGATACCTTTTTCAATTTTCAAAATGCTTAGAAATGAGCTGTGGAAAATAGAACATAAAAATTATACTTTAAAGATGATAACTGCCAATTGGATCAAGTTTTATTCTTGCTGAACCAAGTATGATGATGCATGCCAATAGTGATAGCACATAGGAGGCTAAGGCAAGAAGGTCTCAAATTCAAGGCCATCCTACAGCTATATAGTGAAATTCTAATTTTATTCATGCTGAGAATGAAAATAAGTTTCCCATTATGAGTCTGGATAGAATCCTAAATTAACACTGTAGTCACTATTGTCAATTATAGACAGATAGTTTACAAAAATAAATAAATAGGTATGTCTCCTTATCACAGACCCTGGCATATTTCACAAGGAAATTGTGAAGATAAATTTGATAATGAATGTCCTCTAGGTCCAACTAAGGAGAAATATGAGTTTGCGTTTCACCTATTTATCTCCTTTAGTAGACAATCACTGGTAATCACTTTGGCCTTAACTGCTCTCAGTGCTATTTTTTCCTATATCCATTTTAATCTGCCAATTTCTTTAATGAAATTTTGAAAGTTCACTCTTAGTAACTGGGAAAATGGTCTCACTTCGTCAATCTAGAAGCAGGCCTTGTGTGGTGGTAGCCAGCTTGAGGCAAAATAGGAAAGCCCTGGACTTTACCCACCCTGGCTGAAGCATTTTTCTGCTTTCCCAAACTGCTGTGTAGTTGTCTGGCAGTTTTTATCTTCATACAGTTTCCTGTTATCTTTCATCTTACCTGTCTGTCTGACAGAGAATCTACTTCCATTGCTAGCTAAAATATTTATCATATAGAGGAAAATTTCTCCTGTGCTGAGTCAACTTTTACTTTTCTGTAATGTAAGTGAATTGGAGTTATATAGATTTATATACACACCAGGAAATTATGAGGATTTATATATTATCTGAAATCTTTTTTATTTTGGACAGTGCAGAACTTTAGTTGTCTTGATTTATATCCACTAAGCTCCTGTTCATTGGCTGAAATTGTACAATCAAGTGGGGCTGGACTTGCTTTTATTTCTTGGTAATTGCTCCTTTTGCTTGTGTTTAACAATGTTCTCTTTTGTTGTGCAGCACAAATGTGCAGGTGTGTGCTAGCCCTTTCCATTGCACTCCAGAGGAAGCAAGATCATTAGTTGAGTCGGTAAGGACCAAGTATCTATGGCACCCTGTAATTGAATAAATGTCCTGGGAAGTCTCATGGAAATATTGAAATATATAAGCAATGAATTCGAGCTCTTTTGGAAAGCATAATGTTAAGGAACAAAAGTTCTCTTCTTTAATTCAGGGAATAATTTTGTGGAGTTTGTTTTATTCTTTTGGTTTTATTTGTGTTTGGTATTGGTTTTTTTCTTTTTTGTGGTACTGGGATTTGAGCTCACAGCCTCATGCTTGCTAGGTAGGGGCTTTCCCTCTGAGTCATGCCTCTAGCCTTAGTTTAGGGAACTTAAAACAAAAACTTTAAGAACTTTTTATTGAGTTACTAAGTAGCATTTTCAAATGTTTCTAGGTGTCAGGTGTTCATTATTGTTTATATGTCCCGTGAGTCATCTGTCATGTAGTTTCTGTGTGGGGACTAGCTCTTGGTGCTGATGATGCATGTTGGCCAAAGGAAAATGAAGGAAATAAAATAGATAGGAATTCCCTTTTCTTTCTTTCTTTTTTTTTTTTTTTTTTTTTTTTTTTGGCCAGTCCTGGGCCTTGGACTCAGGGCCTGAGCACTGTCCCTGGCTTCTTCCTGCTCAAGGCTAGCACTCTGCCACTTGAGCCACAGCGCCGCTTCTGGCCGTTTTCTGTATATGTGGTGCTGGGGAATCGAACCTAGGGCCTCGTGTATCCGAGGCAGGCACTCTTGCCACTAGGCTATATCCCCAGCCCCACCTTTTCTTTCTTTTTTAAAAATTGTTTTTTAATATTACAAGGGTGATATCCAGATGGGTTACAGTTATGTGAGTAAGGTAAAGCATATATTTCTTTTTAGACAGTGCTGTCCCTTTTTTCTCCCTCTCCTAGTTTTTTCCTATCACCGTATCCTTTTCATTTCCGTGAAGTTCACCTGTCTCACAGTATTCCTTCTCCAAGCCAAGAAGTCATCCATGCAGTTTTAAGTGTCCCAGTGACAATGCTGTGTAACCGCAACTGAACTCATTAGTAAATTAATGCTTAATTTGGAGAATACTAAATTAAAAAATTACTATTCAGATAATTAAGTAGTGTAGGTGTCTAAGGAAGCATTCAGCAGGGATCTTAGAATTGAAACCCCTATTTATAAATTAAGGGCTTTTAAAAACTAATTATGAGCTAGAAACTAATGAATTTAGGTCTTTACTTTAGGATCAACTAAAATGTTCCTAAATGTTATTTGCTCATTATGGCTGCTTTTAATTTGTTGAGGTTTTTATTTTCCACTAATTCATCAGCTATTTAATTAGGGCCTGCTCTGTGGTAAATAGAAAGTTCCTTGCTGAGGATGCAGTGTTAAAGATGCAAGAAACCCCTCTGCTTTGTGAAGATCAGATTTTATTTGTGGAAATGGAGATCAGATTTTAGTTGCATACTTACATAACAAATATGCAAGTAAAGGACATAGTATACCAGTACACCATAAATACTGTTATAAAAAGGAAGCAGGGAGAGAGGCCAAAATTCCTGGAGAACAATGGGAGTTGTAGTTATTTAGAAGGTAGTCACAGACAGCCTGTGAGAAGAGAGCTTCTATTTGAGCTCAGAAGTAGAAGGTAAAGAATGAGCCAAGTAGCCATCTGAAGGAAGAGCACTGCAGACTTGGGCCGTGAGGCAGGAAGATGCCTTATACTCAGTTCAGTAAGTATTCATGAAGAGAGCACTAACTCCTGGAAGAAAATGTGGGGAGAAAGGAAATGAGACAGGACATGTTTGGATCTGAGGATAGAAGTAGAGGAAAATTAGGAAAGACACTGTAAAGCTGGTTTTTTGTTTTTTGTTTTTTTCTGAATGAAGTGGAAAACCACTGGATTGTTGAGCAAAGGGGAAGAAATGACCTGAGTTCAATTTAATTTCATTAGTAGTTTTATTTGCTTTTTGCTGTTGTACTGCTGTTGTCTTGGCATTTCTCAGAATTAATTTGTTGTTAAACAACAGATAACTGTGCTTATAAAAAGGTTTATTGTCAGAGACTGGCTCCTGGGATTATAGATGCTGTCCCAAACCTGCAGTTGATGCAGTTCTGGTTTGAAGGTAGCAACACAGGATTGCCATTTGTACCAAGTGTGTAAACATCCTACTGGAGAAAGAGAGTTCAGTTTTTTTTGTTCTATTCAGGCTTCCACTGATAGGATGAGGTCTACCTACATCATCCACCTACTATGGAAAACACTCTGCTTTCCTCAGAGTTTGCTGGCTTAAATATTAATCTTATATTAAGAATGCACTCCAATTTTTGACTCACAAATTTGTAGGAAAAATACTTTAATTTTGAAGAACTTTTAATTTTCTTTTTGGTTTCTTACCCAAAGCAAGGAGGGTCCTGCCTCAGGTCTGCTTTTTCAGAGGATCCTGCTCTGAAAAGTTACATCCCTTTTTCATAGAGCAAGAAGACTATAAAGAGCCAAGTTAGGGACTTGCCAGGAGTCCTCATTCTAACTGTGTTCTGACTACCCACGACTGTGGAATTCTTTGTCCAGACAGCTTTAGTCCTGTTTCAGGGCCTCATGGAAGCCAGGCCCTGCATATCTCTCTAATCAAACATCTTCCCAGATCCACGCTCTTGACTGTGTGGACTGTGTGCCCCTCATTTCTTCTGCAGAGGCCAGTGAGTAGTGATTTGGAGGTAGGACAGGCACAGGTGTGCCACCTGGAATTTCTGCCCATGTTTGAGGGAGGCAGAACCAGGGCCTTGTGCTTCTTTGCTTATTCTACCAGGTCAAGTCACATGCCTCTGAGGAGTCTGGAATTGTAAATGGAGCTCTCGAGTCATTAAAAGAGGTCATGTCGGAGCTGGGGATATGGCCTAGTGGCAAGAGTGCTTGCCTTGTATACATGAAGCCCTGGGTTCGATTCCCCATGCACCGTATATACAGAAAACGGCCAGAAGTGGCGCTGTGGCTCAAGTGGTAGAGTGCTGGCCTTGAGCAAAAAAAAAAAAAAAGAAGCCAGGGACAGTGCTCAGGCCCTGAGTCTTAAGCCCCAGGACTGGCCAAAAAAGAAAAAAAAAGGGGGGGGGGGTCTTCTAAAAGAGGTCATGCCAAGACCATTGGGCAGGATCTAGTTTATATCCTATTGTTTACTTTGCTAGCCTGGGCCATATCAACTGTTAAATGTTTATGTGGATGGTGTGTAGTCTTCCATTTGTGTCTGCTCTCAACTTCAAATGTCAGAGGCAGATCTTTCTTTGTAAGGATGGATACATTCAGGGAATTAGAAACAGTAATTATTAAATTTGAATCTGAAAAATATTATTTTAAGGGGCTGGGGATATAGCCTAGTGGCAAGAGTGCCTGCCTCAGATACACGAGGCCCTAGGTTCGATTCCCCAGCACCACATATACAGAAAACGGCCAGAAGCGGCGCTGTGGCTCAAGTGGCGGAGTGCTAGCCTTGAGCAGGAAGAAGCCAGGGACAGTGCTCAGGCCCGGAGTCCAAGGCCCAGGACTGGCCAAAAAAAAATATATATATATATATATATATTATTTTAAGAAGAAAGCGGTTGGGCTGGGAATATGGCTTAGTGGTAGAGTGCTCGCCTTACATGCATGAAGCCCTGGGTTCGAGTCCTCTGCACCACATAAACAGAAAAAGCCAGAAGTGGCACTGTAGCTCAAGAGGCAGAGTGCTAGCCTTGAGCAAAAAGAAGCCAGGGACAGTGCTCAGGCCCTGAGTTCAAACCCCAAGAATGGCAAAAAATAAATTTAAAAAAAAGAAGAAGAAGAAGAAAGCAGTTAAAGTGGGGTGTGGCTGGCATGTCCCTCCTCTTCACATGGATTTGTTAATATGTAATCAACCGAAAAGTTATATAATCTTTCTAATGACTTATTAAAGACATAACAGGCTTTTTGCTGTCTCTGTGAATATTGGATTCCCCCACTAAAATGTTAAAATAAAAATAAAGTATTGTTATTTATTTATTTATTTATTTTTGCCAGTCCTGGGCCTTGGACTCAGGGCCTGAGCACTGTCCCTGGCTTCTTTTTGCTCAAGGCTAGCACTCTGCTACTTGAGCCACAGTGTCACCTCTGGCCATTTTCTACATATGTGGTGCTGGGGAATCGAACCCAGGGCTTCACGTATATGAGGCAAGCACTCTTGCCACTAGGCCATGGTCCCAGCCCTATTGTTAATTTTAAAAGTCTTTTATCTCAGAAAAAATTTTCAGATGTGTGTACTGTAGGTTATATTTTCTCTATTCTAAGAACCTTGACCTTTGGCCTAACCACCAAAGTAAGGCAAGTTCACATCTCCGGAATACAGCTAAGTTACATATGTAGCACACACATGCACATGTGTTTGCATGTGCATATGTATGATTCTTCATTCCTAAGACTTCAGCCCTGGAAACAACGAAAAGGAACTTCCTGTTGTCACTGCTCAAGCCCTCAGTGGTTTCCAGGAGTTTTCCTTAGGAAATGCTTGCCAGTGTGCCCTCTTCATGAGCAATGATACTAAAGAGCAAAGAGGGTATTTCTTTCAGATTAGAAATTTGGGATGTCAACTTTGTTTTATAATTTCATGAAGAAATTATTTTGGGGTTCACTTTTCACATTCAACTATAATTTAAGACAGATTTTTTTTTCCTGTTCTTTTCAGGTAGCAACATCTTCAGTGAATAAAGACAGTAATGTTGAAGGTATCGTATATTTTAGATTTTGAGGAGCAAGATAGCTTAAGTTTATTTATTTGTTTTATGGTAATGGGAACTGAAAAGCATATAATTAACTAAAAATTATACAAATTAAGTGAAGTACATTTTAAATATTAAAAACTTCTGCTGAAATTCAACCAAATTTCCTAATTTTAGAAAATGAAGAGAAATGCATTTATTACTTTTAGACTAGAAAAATATTTCTGTGACATTTTGTGTGTAATGAAGAAAGTAATGGGAAGTTACAGTTCTGATAAACTTGAAAAAGACTGCCAGCTGTCTGTTGTAGTATACACCTGTGATTCTAGCTACTTCAAGACAGAGGTAGGAGGACCTGAGTTCAAGGCCATCCCAGGCAAAGTTAGGAAGAACCTGTCTCAAAAACAAAATACAAACAAAAAGGGCTGGGGTTGGGGCTGTAGTGGTAAAGCACTTACCCAGCTTCAGTGAGTCCCTGGGTTCAATCCCAAGTCTATAAGAGGAATGAGTTTTAACTAAAGACCTTAAAATTAAAGTGTATAGTAGGATTGAAAATTATTTCCATTTTATTAATTAGCATTATTTGAAGCTGTTTGGAAAGTCAAGTAATAATGTTCTGTGTAAAATTTTCAGAGTGAATGCATATATAGGTATCATTTGTCATTGGAGATACTGCAAGGATTTTTAGTGTAAAATGCTACAAGAATACTCATTCACCTTTCAAATGTAGAGGGAAAATGGTAACTGTTTACTTTGAATGCATTTGTAGATGTTTAGAATGGAGCAAATCCCTGGACATAATTTCATGGCAAAGCAATGCTGTATTCATGATAGGACAATAGTGTCTCATTTCAAATAATTTATGGGCAGTGAAATTTTATAGCAAGGGATTTCCCTAGAACTTTCCACATGATAGGAAGGACAGTAACTTCTGTATTGTTTACTGGGGACTAAACTCATGGTTTGGAAAATAAGATGGGAAAGTTCTAGAATTTTTAACGTAGTTTTACATAAGGTTTAAGCCAAATGAGACAACTTAGACAAAAATTTAGAAGGAAGTAGTGTTGAAAGCAGAAATATGATATACTAAGATTAATGTTCTTTATCAGCCTAAATGCTTCCTAATGGTCTTGAATTAAATTTGTTCTTACCTCTCTGTCTTTCTCTTGTATTCCACCCCTCACCTCCCATCTTTCTTCCCTCATTTTAAGCAGAGCAAGTTTGGCACTTCCTTGGCAAGTGAATGAAGCTTTTGAAGTTCTGCCATCAAGATTTCAGCCTGTAAGGAACTCTCTCTTAAATGCAAGAGATAAGCAGGTCTATATGCATTTGCTAACTTTCTGTTGAAACTTCATTGACATTTTTGAGATATGCAATATGTAAATAAATAATTTTTTGATTGACCTCCTCTGAACATTTATTGGTACATAAAAAGAAAAGATATGGCCTAATTTTATAGCAGAAATTTGGGGACATTGTTTTGAAGAGTTGTAATTTTTATAACTGAAGAAACATTTTAATAGCTTGTATATCTATAGATTAAAAATAAAAATCAACTTAGTACATTAATAAAATGTTTACAGATGCTGTTGTTCTTTTTTTCATGCATGTTATTTCTCTGCTGGAAAAGCCTTTATTTAGCCAACTTCTGTCCTTTCTTCCCAGTAGCTTCTGTGTAGCTTCATTATAGTTACTGAGCTTTTCCCTGCACTTTGGAGATCCTAACATCTTTTTTATTGTTTCTGACCTCTCATTTCAGTTCTCTTCTCCACGGTATGGCTTCATGTCTTTGGAAGGAGCCCAGGTCTTACTCCTATGTTTTGCTATCAATGTCTTTTTAAACACCTTTGACACCTCTTGTCCTCAAACTTGACTGTTGCTTCTCTTTCTCTGTCTTTCTTTTTTGTTGTTTGAGGTGCTGGTACTAGGGCTTGAACTCAAGGCCTTGTCCTTTCAGTTGGCTTTTTCATTCATGGCTGATGCTCTTCTAGTTGAGGCAAGCCTCTTGTCTTGCTTTTTGCTGGCTAATTGATGGACTCTTATAGACTTTCCGAACCACTCTCCTCAGGTCTCAGACTGTTAAGTAGCTAAGACTACAGGTGTGAGCCATCAGTGCTCGCCCTTCCCCTGTCCTAGTTAGAATTAACATTTTCAAGGAATTTTGCTCTGCTGGATTTTTTTTTCTTTCTTTTAGTGGACTCTCATGACAGTTTCCTGCCTCTTCTCCATGACCCTTCTGCTTCAACCCCATTGCCCTAGTCTATAAGTCAAATGGTTGTCTTGTCTCTAGTTTCTCTCCATCCTCTTCTCCACATTTCCAGTGATTTTCCTAAAGCACCAAGATCTCACTTTGTAGCTCGGTACAGTGGGGGCACTCCTGAAGTACCAGCTTCGCAGGAGGCTGAGGTATAGAGGGCAGTGATCCAAGGCCAGCCTCTGGGAAACACATAAGACTGAAAAATAGCTAAAGCAAAAAGGGCTGAGGGCATCCCTCAAGTGGAGGCCCTACATTCAAATCCCAGTATTTAAAAAAAAGTAGATCTTCCCTAATATTTCTTTCAGAATACTTTCAATGTCATCACATGTTCTTAAGAATAAAATAAGACTCCTTTTTTTCCCCAGAAAACCCATTTTTCCAGCCACACCATGCTTCTCACTCCTCTGTGACCATGTCATGTGCTTTCATACTGCCTGGGCTGTGCAGCTGTCTTGCTATTTATACTCTTCATTATTTCTTCTCTCTTTTCTTTTCTCATATCAGCACTGCAGTTAATACATTTTGTGATCACCAAACACTTTCTGCTTTCTGGGCACTGGATATACCATATAAGATAGGTGTTGCCCACTTCCTTTTGGAGGCCCCCAGAAAGTTCTGTAATATGCCTCAAATCACACAATTAATACACTTCAAAGCCAGAATTAGAAACCATGATTGTCTGGCTACACACCTTACATCGTTTGCAAGCTGCATGCTCTCTGTCACCTGTGATGAAGATAAAGCTCCTAGTAGCCCTGTTTTATAGAGGATATACTCACAGCAAGTTTAGAGAAGAAGCCAAGAGTAATAACAGTGTTGTCTTGATTTGTTTTGGGAACGCTTGAATCTCTGAGAAACAACATAGAATGCAAGGGAAAGGTAAATTGTTTAAGCTTTCATTAATATACTGATTTCTTCCATTGTGAAAATAAAACTTACAGAAAGAGAACATGAGGAGGAGGAGCTGAGCTTGTCCAGGCGGGCTTTCTTGGGAAGAAAAGCCATGCAAAGGGTGGAAAAGTGGGCAGAGTACTCGTGCAGCACACACCAAGAACAAAAGTCCTCAGACAGCCAGAAGAGGAAGAAGTGGAGCCGAGCTACAGCAGTTCAACCCCAGGGTGGCAGGGAGACAAGTGGGTCTGCAGCCATCAAAAAGATAGGCCCTCTACCTTGATAAATGAACTGACCACTACAACCACTGCATTGAAAATTCCTTGTGCTGAGGCCAAGGATGAGTGGAAACAAAAATAATTCACAGGATTTCTGTAGTAATACAATAAACTTGTACAGAGTTTTCCCTTTAAGATCATTTTCTTAGTGTAATTTCCGAAAGGGGGTGGGGTTAGGGGTGGGGGGAATCTCTCCCCAAATAGAATTTCAGAAGAGTTACTCTGAATTTTATTGCTATCTCCAATATGTTAATTCTTGTTTCTAGTTTCCCGAGGACAGGGTATTTCTCACAACAAATTTAACTTTTCCCTATATACTAAACTAGCTATATACTCAACTAGTATGTGATTTGTGTGTATTTTCTTTACCTGGTTAATTAATCTGATCTTGATGTGTTTATCAATTTCTGTCACATTCTGGGTTTCAGGTCTTAAATAGTAGATCCAAGTCCAAAGTCAGAAATCTAAATCTGGACCCTGAAAATATTTATACTGCACTGGGTAAGCTGAGGTAGAATATGCTAATTTCCTCATTTGATGGGGGACAAGCCATGAGATATCCTCATTATGTTACTGCTTCTTATTAAGCTTAAAATTCAAATAAGATCATTTCTAAAGCTTTCGATAACACTCTACATTATAAATAGGTATGTAAGATAGTGAAGCATGAGGCAGGACAAACCCACCTCCAGCTGCTGACTCCAAGCCTTTGCCTCCGCATTACCTTAATACTTGATCTGCTTCTGGTTCTCAGTGCTCAGCCTCCAGTGCTGCCTCTTCTGTGCACCCGTTCCCAGACCTTCTAATCTGTGACTGGCAGGTGATACTGTGTGCTTGTTACTCTTGGGTGGCATCTGGGTGATTCTGGCTTATCTTAGAAATGCCCATATTGTCTCTGCTACTGAGTTAGAAATTCGCTGAGGGCAGAGATTGTATTATGGCACTTTCTGCATTATTGTATATATTAGCAGTTCATGCTTGTTGAATTTAATTGACACAGCACCTATCAGAAACAGATATTTCATCCATTTTCCAATGTAGAGAAGAGGCTGAGAATGTGGCTTAGCAGTAGAGTGCTTGCCTAGCATGCATGAAGCCCTGGGTTTGATTCATCAGCACCACATAGACAGAAAAAGCCGCAAGTGGTGCTGTGGCTCAAGTGGTAGAGTGCTAACTTTGAGCAAAAGAAGCTCAGACAGTGCCCAGGCCCTGAGTCCAAGCCCCAGGACTGGCAAAAAAGAAAAATGTAGAGAAGAGAAGTGGATTTCTGGAAATCACAGGCCTGCATCTTGAACGTCTTCTCTTACTGCAGGTGGAAGCAGTTAGAGGGGTTTCTCTGTACTGTTCCAAAATCCATGTAAAAGCTGTGGAGCATAAGATTCTATTATGGGTGCTGGTGACTCAGTTTTGTAAGCATACCTGCTTGGGACTCTGAAATTGATAGGATTGTGGTTTGAGGCCAGCCCGGCAGAAAAGTTCAAAAAAATGCCCTAGAGACATGCAGGGTGTTGCACGGCTGGTAGGCATTCTAGCTGTGACAAGAAGCCTAAAGAGCTAATTGTACCCAGGTACACAGTATACACCTAGGCATGAGTCAAGGCCAAAAAATAACCAGTAAGAAGGCAGGCTGGAGGTATGGCTTAGTGGGAAGAGCATTTGCCTCGCAAGTGCAAGGCCTTGGGTTTTAACTCCTCTACCATTGAGGGAATGGAGAGAATCCATTCATGCTAAAGATCACCAAAGAAAAATGTAAGTTAAACTATCTAGATACTAACATCAATTTAGCATTGTACCTGTGTGTGACACACACACGTGTGTGTATGTCAGTAGTGGGGCTTGAGCTCAGCCTGGGTTCTTATAAATTATCTTTTTTTTTCGTGGTTACCCCAATAAATATAGCAACCATCTGCCTATTGTCGACAAAAACCCAGTCCCTCATTACATTCTGTATACCTTTCTGAGGCATCCAGAATACCTTGTGTTTTCTGAAAGATTGATTAGTATTATCCACTTTGGGTTTTCTTTTGCCCCAAGTGAATAAATGTTACCCAGAAAAGTAAGATTCTCTGGGAAAGATCTTAGGATTAATTGTAGAGCATTTGGAGAATTCTTGTACAAGATTCTTCTAATGCCCCCGGGAACAAAGCTTAGTTTATGAAGGCTGATGACCACATGTTTACTGTTGCTCTTTTGTAGCGTATGAGACAAAAATAAACATGAAATACTTGACAACAAAAATAGTCTCAGGGTTCAAAGGCCAAAATTCTTGTTCTACCATGGCATCTTCATGGGTTTTGGCATAATTATCAATAATTGCTTCTGTGTTTGAAACTTGACCTCCTGAACCTGAAATTAGAAGGAACATCTTTTGATTGGCAGATCAGAAATACTCTGTGCAGCACAGCATTAGAAGACCTGCATGTAATAGTAATGTGTGGTGGAAATGAGAAAAAATGGAATCCATGTGGATCTAATCTAAATAGCTCAACTGAGAAAACCTCATGAAAATAGTTTGAAGGGCATCTATTCCATTTAGAATCATTCCAGACTACTTTTTCACAGAGTATTTTTCTCACAGAAAAAATTTAGTTTTCCTTTTCTTCCCATAATATCAAGTGACATTCCTCTGATACCTTTTTTCCTAGACTAATTTAAAATTTTTACTTAGGAAGATTTTAGGACTCTTGGTAATATTTCAAAGTCATAATTTGATTTTTTTCCAATACACAGCCAGCTTCTTCCTTCTTATTAAAATAGTCCTATGTGTTAGTATTGTCTCTAGAATAAACTTAACCTCTTTAATTGATTTCACATAATTTAGCAATCTGCAGAATGTACAGGAGCTGGAGATTATGCTGTTTTTAAATCAGAAAGAGGATTTGGAAGACAGAACTTTTTTAAAAGTAAATTCTGCTTATGAAACATGTAGAATCCATGTGGGTAATTAGATAAAACCACACAGCTAGAAAGCAGCAGCAACTGGCTTGAAACCAAATCTGAACCTGAACTTGATTTGACTTTGCTTTGGTGCCTTAACTTCCTGTATGATTTAAGTTAGGAGGGAATTTACAGCACCTTTGTGCTGTTCACATTTAGGTATTATGCTAACCAGGTGCTATAATGCAGCCTGTGTTCCACGCTACTCAGAAGGCTGAGACAGAAGAACTTCTTGATCCCTGGAGTTAGAGATGGGCCGGGATAGTAGGGAGGCCTTTCAAAAGCAAACACAAGGGCTGGGGATATAGCCTAGTGGCAAGAGTGCCTGCCTCGGATACACGAGGCCCTAGGTTCGATTCCCCAGCACCACATAGACAGAAAACGGCCAGAAGCGGCGCTGTGGCTCAAGTGGCAGAGTGCTAGCCTTGAGCGGGAAGAAGCCAGGGACAGTGCTCAGGCCCTGAGTCCAAGGCCCAGGACTGGCCAAAAAAACAAACAAACAAAAGCAAACACAAAAAGAGAAACTCTGTTACCTTTACTAAAGAAATGAAGGTATACATACATCATTTACTGTTTTTGGCCATAAGTTAAAATGTTAATGATTTTGTTACAAAATACTTTTCGTGTGGAACACTGTGGTAGGCTTTCAACCCTATTAATCTGGTAAATCCTATAAATGTGACATTGTAGTAAAGGTGAAATGTACCACCAGGTTTATTATGTGTGGCACGCACCCATGTTTGTGTGTGTGTGCGCACGCGCGTGCATGTGCTGGTACTGGAGCGTGCACTGTTACTTAGCTTTTTCACTCAAGACTGACACTCTAGGGCTGGGATTGTAGCTTAGTGGTAGAGTGCTTGCCTAGCATACAGGAAGTCCTGAGTTCGATTCCTCAGCACCACATACACAGAAAAAGCCAGAAGTGGCACTGTGGCTCAAGTGGCAGAGTGCTAGCCTTGAGCAAAAGAAGCTCAGGGACAGTGCACAGGCCTGGAGTTCAAGCCCCAGCACTGGCAAAAAACAAAAACACAAAAGCAAAACAAATAATCTTCATCCTAACATCTGTTTTTGTGGATATTTCCCACATGGTAGACAAGAAAAATCGCAGCAAGCTAGAATTGCCACTCCAAAGTATTTTCCCTAATGCATATTGAATGCAACATTTAAAACAGACAATTGCAGAGAAAGCAGGGGCCATGGGAGCTGAAATTGCTGTTGACCAAATACTCTGTGGCACAGATTCATTTGCTGAAGTCATTGTCCCTCCTGGAAGAGTTTTTTTTGTTTTGTTTTGTTTTTTTCCAGCCTATTACTCGGAACACATGTTAGGAGTGTTCCGAGTTGCTTTCAGTCAGATACTTAGTGTGACCTTGATCAACAGTTACTTACTGATGCCTACATGCAGACAGAGTCCCTGATTTTAAAATGCATTTCAAGTTAGATTCTTGCTCTTTTCTTGGAGAAAGGAGGTGTGCAATTAATATGTTGATTGCATTTAACTTCATCTTTTTCTTTCCCTTAAGAAGGATATAATTCACATTTTAATAGTGTTTTATGTCTATGCACCATGTGTATGGCTTAAGGTTGTGCTTTTGGAGGAAAAAGAAGAGCAATGAATTTATTTTTTCCCACACAGAAATTTGATTGTTGCTTTGTATAGAATGGACACTTTTGATATCAACATCAGCATAAAAATTCTGGCCTCAAGGAAACTCACAAAACAATCACCTTCCTAGAATTTCTGGAGATAGGGGTATAATATTTCCTATGTAGGGAAGGAAATGATCAACGAATCAGTGCCCATTTGCTCTTCATTATCACAGAGTAAATGGCTGGACAGCTTTGTAGTAAGAGTTGATAAACTGCACACTGATCTCATACTTGTAATCCTAGCTACACAAGAGGATTGAGGTTCAAAACCAGCCTAGGCAGGAAAGTATATGAGACTCTTATCTCTGATTAACCCCTAACAAGCTGGAAGTGGAGGTGTGGCTCAAGTGGAAGAGCACCAGCCTTACGTGACAAACCTAAGGGACAGCACTCAGGCCCTGAGTTCAAGCCCCAGTACCAACACAAAAAGAGAATGTGAGAGAGATCTGCAGGTCCTGAGCATCCATCTGAGAACTGAAGATGTCCACTAACAGTGTCAGAAAGGCTGAAGTCCCTTTGAGGCTCAGCTGTGGTCAGAAGGGAGAAAATGCCATTGTAAAGTGTGTCTCAGGGACATTTGGGACCTCATGGGGAAGAAGATAGCTGCTCCCTCCTTTGACTGCGCAGAGAAACACTGGCTTTGATCCACACTGCACGTGTCCTGTTGATCTGTATCACTCCCTGAACAAAAAGTGTCACCGCAAGCCAGATGCCTATGGCTCACGCCTGTAATCCTAACTACTCAGGAGGCTGAGATCTGAGGATTGTGAATCAAAGCCAACCGAGGCAGGAAAGGTCATGAGACTTATCTCCAATTAAGTACCAGGAACCAGAAGTGGCACTGTGGCTCAAGTTGAAGAGCACTAGCCTTGAACTGAAGAGCTCAGGGACAGCACCCAGGCCCAAAATTCAAGCCCTACAACTGACAAAAGAAAAAAAAAATGTCACTGCAGTCATTTCGCAGCTATTTTTTCTGCTGCTCTGGGCTCAGGTAAAAAGAATCTTTCACCTAGATTACTCTCAAGACAGAGATGGGTATGTATTGATCTCTTACCAGGCAACAACATAAATAACAAAGCAGTAATATTCTGGGATCAGCAACAATGCTGCCAGTTTGACTTTTGTTTGCCTGTGGCCTATGCTTGTCAACAAGCGTGGTGAGGGGGATTAGGGTGAGTTCATCACCTAAAAGACCTGGTAACCATTGTGATTTAACATTGTTTAAAGAAGTAAGTGGAAACAAATATTTCTGATATAGTAGATATGACCAATCAAATGATGAAAGAGCAGTACAGAAAAATGTGTTCTTATAACTTAAAGCCAGATACAAAGTAGCATCTACTAGTAGTAAATGTAAAAAAAAAAAAAGTGTACAAGTGTATAAACAACACAAGAAAATAAAAACTAAAGAAGGCAGTTTGCTAGCATGGAGGACATCAAGATGATTCTTTTAAGTTTTTTGTTGATGTTACATTGTTATTACACATTTACTAGAATCAATGGATTGATAGCAAGTGGTGGTTTTTTGCTTGAACTACAATAAAGGCATCTTTCCTTAAGCTATGCACATAATCACTGAATTAAAGAGTGGCCCAAATCCAGATTCTAAGCAATACAGAGTAAAAGAACTGTGAGGTCTCCCCTCCCAGGACAAGAGCCAAGTGAGCTCAGAAATGGTAATCGGATCACTTAAGTGAGGCTTGCTTCCTCCATAAAGGGGAGCTAAGAGCTAAACTCTAAAGCTGAGCTGTTGGGAAATTATATGAGTAATGCAGGGTTCATGGCTAATTTGGAAGAGAAAAAAATATATGTCAATTACTTCTGGGAAACAGTTCATGAAGATAAACAATCAAGATGGTCTAGTGATGATAAATTGTGCATAGAAAATTGATCCAAAAAATGAAATTTTTCCTTAAGAGGAGATGAGGACAACTGGAGATAGATGTGTTCTGCAAAAGCAATTTAGAATGGAGTCCTTGAAGGAAGGCCAGCTCAGCAAGAGGGCAGAACTTTGGCTTCCCCAAACTCTACGATGAAGATGAATACATAGGGTGCTCAATGCCTATGTCCAATAAGCAATTGTTTTGAATCTCAAACTCCTAACAAGGTACAGAAATAGCTGCTGAAAATCATGAAGGCTTCTATATTAGGTTGGGATGGCTTTAGCAGACAAGATATGGACGTTTTTACATTTAAGTTAATGTAGGGAACAGCATGAGCTTTAGTCATTGAGTTGGGATGAGTGTTGTTTTTGGTCTTGTCATCTTTACATTATTCTTTCCCAAAGCTTGAAAATGGATCCAACATGACCCCACCATTAGAATATTTGCCAGTTCTAATAATTTATCCAAAGCCAAGTGAAAATTAATACAACGATGAACTTACTTGAATCAGGTCAACTTGGAAAAATGGTGGATCAAGGTCTTATAAAACTTTATCCTTTCCTGAAGTAATGATAAAGATGTGGGGTGAGAGGAGAAATAAATAGGGGAAAAAAGAAGAGAAAAGGGAAAATGATAGGGGTCTCCATAACTAAAACAACTTGCTTGGAGCAATATGAAGATCGTCTGAGAAAATGTTCATGAATTGTTTTGAATCATGCGTGCACGATGTATGTGGAGTATCTAGAATATGGCCTGCATGGCTCAAAACTAAAAGTCACAGCACGATGGACACAGGTCATAAATTCTCATCGATTTCATCTTTACACCATATGTTGCTGCCCCTGTCATCCTAGAAGGAAGCTCGCAGAAATATCAGTCCTGTGATATCTCTGAAAAGTTCCCTTCTTGACTGCAGTGGCTACCATGAGGAAGGGCTGCCCTGGCTGAGGCCCTTGTCCTTGCACGCTGGCTTCGTAGTCTCATCTGTGCCCAGGTGGCAATTTGAAAAGAACACCTAACAGAATGACTGAACCATTTCAGTCTTTTCCTTGAATTTCTGTAAAAGACACATGGTGATGGGGCTGGGAATATGGCCTAATGGTAAAGTTCTCACCTCGTATACATGAAGCCCTGGGTTCGGCTCCTCAACACCACATATGTAGAAAAAAGCCAGAAGTGGCTCAAAAGGTCGAATGCTAGCCTTGAGCAAAAAGAAGCCAGGGACAGTGCTCAGGCCCCGAGTCTAAGCCTCAGGACTGGCAACAAAAACAAAACAAACAAAAAGACACATGGTGAATTACCAGACTTTTATTTTGTTTTTTGTTGTTGTTGTTGTTTTTAGCAAGATTATTGAGTCTGGAAACAAGTCAGGACACATAGAGGCTCCTCATTTTAACATTAAAACCATACATTTGGGTGACATGGTTCAAAAAGAAATGTACTCTCTGCCTCACGGTGCAACCCCTCTGTATATCACCTTTACAATAGCAATAAAAAAAATAAATAAAAAGTCATAAGTTATATTTACTCTTTGGTGGCACTAAGTTTCAAACTCAGGGCCCCAAGCTTGCTAGGCTGGCATAATACCACTGAGCCAGACCTCCAGCGGTGCTTTCTTGTTGTTTTGCCAGTCCTGGGGTTTGAACTCAGGGTCTGAGCACTGTCCCTAGCCTTTTTGCTCAAGGCTAGCACTCTACCACTTGAGCCACAGCGCCACTTCTGGCTTTTTCTGCTTATGTGGTGCTGAGGAATCGAACCCAGGGCTTCATGAATGCTAGGCAAGCACTCTACCACATTCCCAGGCCCTTGTTGTTAGTTTTAAGATAATGTTTCATTTCCCACCTGGGCATATGACTGAGACATTCATTTACTTTTTTAAGTTTCCTGTTATTATAGGGATCACGGGATCATATCACTGTGTCCAGCTAAGGATGGAGAATGAGTCTCAGGAGCTTTTCTGCTAGAGCTGGTCTTGAACCAGGATTGTCACATTCAGTTTCCCAAGTAGCTAAGTTTACAGGTACAAATCACTGGCACTTAGCCATATTTACTTTTAAGCATCGTACATAAAGACATCAGGTCCCTATATGACTAAGCTCAGCTAAAACCTGAGCCATTGCTCAGGATGTGCTGTTTCTTTCCTGCTTAAACTGGGCTGTTTATTTTTAGAATTTAATAGTTTGTTAAAGAGACATTATAAAATGGGTGTCCATGAAGTTTTTCTCTCCTTCTGCTGCAGTGGCGTGTCCAGAGGGTGGTACTATCAACAACAAAAAATTATATCAGTAAACCTACATTCTCAAATTGATATTGTATACTTGGTAACTTTTCAAGTAAAATTTACATATACACACTAGTTGCTCAGTGTTTGAGTTTATTAAGTAATCAAAAATTTTGAACTATTTGCTTGTTAGAAAAATTTGAAACCAAATATATCAATGAAGGCAAAAAGAAAAAAGTGACTTCCTCCCTAAAACATACTTTAATGACTTCATCCTTGTGGACACATTACCTAAAGTATTTTCTTTCCTCCCTTGGATTTTCCCCAGAGTTTCCAGACTTTTGACACAACCTCTCCTTTAGTCTAAGGTCAAAGTCGATTTCAGCAGGGAGAGTACCAATGCAGTTGTTGGGAAGGGTCTCAGAAAGCTGTGGGGCCCCAGCTGTGAGGAGAAATGTACCTTGTTGCACGTGGCAGCGAATCCATGCTCTGTGTCCCTAGGCTGGAGGGCTTGCCAGGAGTCCAGCCTTCACAGCTTAGAATTATGTCACACATCTGTATTTGTCCTGCCGGGAGCAGACTTCCTGAAATTGCCCTAGACGGACTGGACTTTAAGTGTCCTGCTGAATCCATCATTTGTCACCAAGACACACGTCTCAGGATTGAGAGGATATGGTGGCCATGGACATTCCAATACCCATATTTTGAATGAGCAGGGCTGGGTGACTTAGGGAAAAGGTAACAACCTTACTATGATTGCTGGAGGTACCTGCTCTGAGTGTTATATGCTTCACTGTCTTACCTGCTTCTCTCCTGTGCTCCACCAGTGTATCCAGCTGTCCTGTAGACCACACCATAGAGAAAATCCATAGGTATCAGCATGTGCAAATATGGGCCTTGAATGGGCTCCATCCAGCCTCTGCCTCCTGCTCTGCCACAAACCCACACCTTCCTCTCCCATTTACCCTCACATCCACTTGAACTGGCCTGTGAGTAGCTCTTCGACGTTGGGATCTGTATTATTATTGATAGACTGCCTTTCCAAGTCCATCTCCTTAGGTATTTTCCTCTCTCAAGCTCAAAGATGGTTAGTTTCCTAAAAGTTTGCATTCAAGAATGCAAACAAATGTTAGAAAAACAGAATGATTAGAAATATACATTTCAGCCAAGCACTGGTGGCTGAGATCATAAGAACTGTGCTTCAAAGCCAGTCTAGGCAGGAAAGTCCATGAGACTCTTATCTCCAATTAAGTACCCCAAAAAGCCAGAAAAGGAGCTCTGGCCCAAGTGGTAGAGTGGTAGCCTTGAGCAAGAAAGCTCAGGGACAGCTTCTAGGCCCTGAGTTCAAACTCCAGGAATAGCACAAGGCAAACAACAATAAGAACAACAAAAAAAAATCAGAGCTATTAAAAGTAAACATTCCAGCAACTAATATAAAATAGCAATGTAGTAGTGACCATTTATAGAATAACGGAGACGGGATTTTGTTTTCTTTTAACAAACTACAGAGTTAATGGCAGTGCCCAAACAAGCTGCTGCCTTCTGCACAATGTTCCTCAGTCCTCCAGTGCCCCTCCAAGTCCCCTAAAGATCTTCTTAGTGTGAAGATTCTGCTTTCCTTGGACTGGGGTAGGACCTCCAACAGGCTGAGAAGACGCTGCTGCAACTGCCCAAGCAAGACCTTATGGCCTTATAACCCTCCGTGATGCAATTTTCACCCCAAGGAACCATAGCCCCTAAACCATCTGGAGAAAGCTTCAAGCCTGGTCCTTAAAAACAAACAAACATATTGGCAGTTACGTTGATCCTGCCCGGTGGGGTTGCAACCCTTCAGAGAGAGATGACCCACTTTCATTTTTTTATCACAGGGGATAACCTTCACTTTTATGTCAGAGGTTATCTCTCAATTTGCCCGAGTCCTAGAGACATTAAATGACATTTTACACATTTGTAAATACCTGAAATGTTAAAAAAAAATGAAATATAACAGTGCTCTGGAAATCCACGTTTTCAGAGTATGAACTGAAAAACATCCTAGCAACTGAGAAATCACTTTGCCTCCTACTTAGCCACTACAGTGTAAGAGATTTTATTACCAGCAAAAGACTGTAAAACTGTGAGGCAACATAAACCTGAAAATAATGCACAACCTAAAACAACTGCGAAATTTCCTATCATTTTATGCTAAAAGTACAAAGCCATATTCTAAGCTTCATAATATGTGCTTCCAGAGACAAAGTTATTTATAAATAAAATAATCATATCTGTGCATCACCTTCTTGCTCTTTTACTCCTTCACCAACTGATGTCTGTACTTCTGTTACTATTAAATTAATAAAACAAATACCAGCAGCATTTTGAATTGTATTGCTAACATTCTTTATGTGTCCTGTAGAACAGATCCAGTACAGATTGCTTATAAGAATTATTCCATTAATCCAGCAGCAAAATTCAGTGTAGGGGTGACGTAGGAGTGATGTACAGGGGTGAGACCTGGCTCTTCCTATGAGAAAAGTCCATCCTGCCTCTGTGCAAAGGAACTTTGATTGCCATCACAAGTGCAGTGACAAAAACCTTTATTTCCTATGAAATATGATTCAATAAAGGACTTACATATGCTACCTATGGCTAATGACAGGTGAGAGGAAAGAGGAAACAGGCTAAGAAGACCATTTGGACACATAATCCTATCTGGTGGTGTTCACCAACTTCGGCCTTGTAAAATGACCTTGGTAGCCATCAGTCTGAGAGCAAAAACTGTTTCAGTCATATATCATTCACATCAAAAGTGCCTGGCCCTAGTGTCTCAGAGATGCAATCCCAGCTTGTCAGGAGGCTGAGAACATAAGATTATTTTTTGAAGCCAGCCCAGGTAGGAAGTCTATGAGACTCTTACTGACTGCCCCAAAGTCAGCTGTGGAAACGATGGCTCAAGAGGTAGAGTGCTCGTCTTGAGCAAAGAAGCTCAGGCCCGGGCTGGGAATATGGCCTAGTGGCAAGAGTGCTTGCCTCATATACATGAAGCCCTGGGTTCAATTCCCCAGCACCACATATACAGAAAATGGCCAGAAGTGTCGCTGTGGCTCAAGTGGCAGAGTGCTAGCCTTGAGCAAAAAGAAGCCAGGGACAGTGTTCAGGTCCTGAGTCCAAGACCAGGACTGGCCAAAAAAAAAAAAAAAAGAAGCTCAGGCCCAACACACAGACCCTGAGCTCAAGCCCAAGGAATCAACAGAAGAAAAGAAACAAAATGAGAAGCTCCTTGATGAAAGAGTTTACCGATTTTATGTAAGTAGTCACTAGTGTAATATTTTCAATAATGTGGAAAAAGTGTGCTTTTCAATATACCTTCTCAAATTACCTATATTCAGGGTACTGATGAGCATATCTTTACATGTAACTGAAGGTGCTTAGAAAGTATATTAAATAGCATTATAGTTTGCTGTAAGATGCACGTATATTTTTAAAATTAGAAATAAATGGGGTTGGGGATATAGCCTAGTGGCAAGAGTGCCTGCCTCGGATACACGAGGCCCTAGGTTCAATTCCCCAGCACCACATATACAGAAAACGGCCAGAAGCGGCGCTGTGGCTCAAGTGGCAGAGTGCTAGCCTTGAGCAAAAAGAAGCCAGAGACAGTGCTCAGGCCCTGAGTCCAAGGCCCAGGACTGGCCAAAAAAGAAATAAATGACCAAATGTCAAAATACCGAGCATTTTCAAACACATTTCACAGGTGCCTGCGTATCTAGTGTGTTTTTAATTTGCTTAATAGGATATATTCATGTTTTTGTGTTTTGATAATGTAATATTCCCAGTAGACTCCTGCTTTTAAAACATTGTCCCCAGGGGCTGGGAATAGGGCCTAGTGGCAAGAGTGCTTGCCTCCTACACATGAAGCTCTGGGTTTGATTCCCCAGCACCACATATATGGAAAACGGCCAGAAGGGGCGCTGCGGCTCAGGTGGCAGAGTGCTAGCCTTGAGCGGGAAGAAGCCAGGGATGGTGCTCAGGCCCTGAGTCCAAGGCCCAGGATTGGCCAAAAAAAATAAATAAATAAGTAAATAAAAATAAAAATAAAATAAAACATTGTCCCCAGTGGACTAGGCTGTTGTGGAACACTTGTAGACTTCTGGGTGGAGGAAACAGGTCATTTTGGGTATGTCCTTGAAGGCTCTACCAGGAATCTCTTCTGCTCTCCTTCCTCCTCTCTCCCCTCCTCCTCCCTCTCCCTCCCCTCCCCTCTCTCCCTTCTCTCTGTCATTTTCAGTGTCTCCCTCAGCCTCCTTCCTGGCTGCTAGGAGGTGTGGTAATTCTCTGCTCCATTTTCCCACTGTGGTCATGTTGTGTCCAGTGCATGGGTCTCAGGAATGGAGAACAGAATCCTTTGAAGTAATAAATCAAAATAAATCCTTTGTCCCCTAAAAAAAAACCAAAAAAAACAAAAAACAAAAAACAGTTTCAGTGAAAGAGAAAGCTGAAGGGGTCTGGGAATATGGCCTAGTGGTAAAATGCTCATCTCGTATACATGAAGCCCTGGGTTCAATTCCTCAGCACCACATATATAGAAAAAGCCAGATGTGGCACTGTGGCTCAAGTGGTAGAGTGCTAGCCTTGAGCAAAAAGAAGCCAGGGACAGTGCTCAGGCCCTGAGTTCAAGCCCCAGGACTGGCAAAAAAAAAAAAAAAGCTGAAAGTCATGTAACCTATGGGGCCAAGTGAGGTGCAGGAGCTGGGGGACTCCTTGAATTGGGGCTATACACAGCCGCTGTTCCTGACCTCAAGGAAATGGACCCACCCATGAAGTCAACACTTCTGGTACTAGAACCAATGTCTCCTGCTCCCAACTGGAGACCTGGGGCCACCACAACATGCTGTGCCACATGTGAAGTCCCAGGCACAGGACTGGAGTTCTGAGTGGCCCGGAACAGTAAAAGGGAAGATGTTGCATTTACAGGTGAAATCTCAGGGGTGGTTGTGTATTACATGTGAAGGTGCACAAAGATGGCGCCATGTGGGAAACAAGAGTCCAACTGCTCTGATTGTTTCTGTCCTTTCACTTTTGCCTTCCCAGTCTCCAACATAGGGGAAACAAATTTCTATTATTTATCCATAACTGAGTTTGTGATACATGGCAATAAAAGCATTAACATACCAAGAAGGAAAAAAAAAGGAGAGAATTCTCCTAGATTTCCTGGTTTCCTCAACTACCTTGCAGGTACTGCTGAGTCTGGACTCTAGAGCACAGTTGTAAGCTCCTGTGGGGTTTAAGTCATAGTAGTCCGGGTCTCTTCCTTCTCCTCATCTTTGCCTCTGTGGGTCACTTGTGGTAGGCAGGTGCTCTGACAGACTGGCTGTCACAGGCTCTGACAACATACCTGCTGACTACGGGAATAAGCCTGAAGCAGGAGCTCTTGCTGTTCCTCGTGCTGGATGGAATCCCGGGATGAGGCTGGTGCACAGAGGCTGGGGGAAGGGGAGAGCCTGGAAGAAGAGGGGAGACCTGTGCCCAGGGCCCACACCCCAGTTTTCACCAAACTTCCTGTATGATGTGTCTCACGTGTGGCTGAGGCTGAGAAGCCCTAGATTTAATGAGCTCATACAATGCCTGGAGCAACCGGGGCTTGGGAGTGAGGCGAGGGGGAACCTCCACATTGCACTAAGCTAAAAGCGACACCTGAGACCTGGAGAGTTCACCTCAAAGAACCCTGGTTTAACATGGTCCCCCCCCCTTTCCCCCATCTCATGCGCAACTGGCTTCTGATAAGGACTCAGGACTCATTCTCCAGAAAGTTAACTATCTCCTAAATTACTTTGATTAACTCTTAACTCTGAGAGTCTCAACTCACTGTCGGTGACTGTCACATTCGCCATGCTTTAGTGTAAATGTGTGTGTGTGTGTGTGTGTGTGTGAGATAAACCAGGTCTAATGATCACATGTTGAGGATATCTCTCCTCTTCTCTCTCCTCTCTCTCTTTCCTCTCTCTCTCCTCTCCTCTCTCTCTCCTCTCCTCTCTCTCTCCTCTCTCTCCTCTCCTCTCTCTCTCCTCTCTCTCTCCTCTCCTCTCTCTCTTCTCTCTCTTCTCTCTCCTCTCTCTGTCTCTCCCTTCCTCCCTCCTCCCCCCTAATCAGTGCTTCTGCTTAAGATTCACACAAGGAATAGGAACTGGTTAACAAGAAAGGCCCTTTGTACTGTTTTCAATCAATCTCCTCAAGTGACAAGTTTAACAGCGAGGGATATTTTGTAAATGTATTGAGAGGCGCCCACACCTGTCATGTCTGTAAATACTTTGTACTGTCTAGCTAACTCTTTGAAGAAATTTTCTTTAAATCCCCGTGAAATAGAGCATTATGATTAACTCAGTTAAATGCCAGTTAGGCAGGATAAAAGGATTTGTTGAAAAATAGTTTAGGCAGGAAATAAATTTTCTTTGGCCCACCTTACAAACTGTTCATATGTGCAATATGGCTACTTAGGAAGAAACCAACTCCCAACACTGGATTTCTTTTGCTTTTCATGCATCTGTTCTTCAGCCCCAATCTCATTTTATTTGAGAAAAATCTGAAGTAATGAGAAACAAAAGAGCAAATCCAGACAGGAGATAATGTGTTAGACATGACCCTGCTTGCTCCTCAAGCCCACCCAGGAGACAAGGAGAGAAAAATCACATAGATTTCCTCATGAGTTCTTTTGGCTTGTTTTCACTTGCTTTTTTTCTTTGGAGACAAAAATCCCACTATATAACTAAAGCTGCCTTTGATTCCCGAGCCTCCTGTCTCAGCCTTCCAAATGCTGAGATTACAGGAGTCAACCCACCAACACGTGGTTTCTTTGATTTGTTCATTACAAAATTTCCTCTGTAATTTCTCTTGAAGCAAGCACTCTTGCCACTAGGCCATATCCCCAGCCCATCCTCCGTAATTTCTCTTAAACTCTTTTTTGTCCTGAGGTGTAGTTGGAAAGGGGGAGGGTGGGAAACAAAAATTTCATTGGTGCCAATTAAAAATTCAAATGAGATTCACCAGTAAATAAAACTAAAATCAATAGTAGGGCTGGGAATGTGGCTTAGTGGTAGAGTGCTTGCTTATCATGCTACCCTGGGTTTGATTCCTTAGCACCACATAAACAAAAAAAAGCTGGAAGTGGCGCCGTGGCTCAAGAGCACTAGCCTTGTGCAAAATAAAGAAGCTCAGGGACAATGCCCAGGCCCTGAGTTCAAGCCCCAGGAGTAAAACAAAACAACATATATAAATTACAATATATGACTACATTAGTTATATCAACTACTACTACTGAGCTTCCTTTACTCAAGGTTAGTACTAGCACTTAAGCCACAACTTCACTTCTGGCCTTTTTGATGGTTTTAGTGGAGATAGAGTCTTACGAACTTTCCCGCCTAGGCTGTCTTCCTCAAGTCTCAGCCTCCTAAGTAGCGAGGATTGCAGGCATGCACCACCAATGCCTGGCTCCCAAATATTTTTTTTTCAAGAGAGTTTCTAAAGAAATTTACTTTAAAATTGAGAAGTACATTTTCTTGGCTTTGAGTTCTGAACTCAAAACTTAGGTTTTAAGCCTTCAGTCTAGCCCAGGGGTTGTGACTTAAGTTTGCATGAATGAGAATCAGCTGAATGACATGTTAAACCAACACTGGAGGGTTCTGCCCCCAAAGTTCCAAGTTTCATAAATCTGGGATGGGTCAGAGAATTGGAGTTTCTGAAAGTGCCCAGGTGTGACCTGCAGCCCGCAATCAGATGCTGTCAGAGGCTCTGGTGGTGCCAGGCTGCAGCAGGTGGAATTACTGTCACTAGTGGACAGGATGATTTGCCTGGTTGCCTGCGTGGGCCCACTGTGCTTGCAAGAGCCCTGAAAGCAGAAGGCGTGAGGCCAAGGACCATTGGGTGCATGACAATTGCGCTGCTCTTGCTGGCTCTGAGCATGGAGAAAAGGGCTGCAGACCAAGGAATGTGGCCTCCCCGCATGGAGAATGTCCCCCCATAGCTCCAGGCGGACTGAACTCTGCCCACCTGGAGGAGATGGGGGAACTTGTAAGTCTCCAGTGCACCTTTAGGGGACTGCTGTGTCCTTCCAACCTTTCTGAGCAGAGACCCACACTGGGCCCAGACTTCTGATCTTCAGAAACCGCAAAGTAAGTGCGTGTTATTTGGAAGCCATTCTTACAGCCTGAAAAGCAAAGATACCCCATAATACTGATGTGTGACTCTGGTCTCATTGAGACTCTCGGCTTATCTTTTCTAAGTTCTCTACTAGTACCAATTTACGTGTGAAAAAATGGAATAATTACTTTCTCTTTCTTTTGGCGGTACTGGGGTTTGAACTCAGGGTTTCATACTCACTAAGCAAGCAATCTTAGCATTGGAACCACACTCTGGTCTTTTTGCTTTAGGTGTTTTTCAGATGGATCTTGTGTTTTGGCCTGGAACTAGCCTGGCTCATGGTTCTCTTCATTTATTATATTACACACACAGCTCAGGTGAAAGGTCTGCGTCGCCACGCTCAGCTCATTATCTGAGATGGAAGTTTTATGGCTGTTTTCTCTTGGCTTGGCTTCAAGCCATGATTCTTTCATTGTCTGCCTCCTGCCTAGCAAGGGTGACAGGCGAGAGCCACTGTGCCTGGCTCACGAAATATTCGTTGCCAAGCATGGTGCTCATTATTTACTATGAACTTTCCCATGGAATCCTCAAATCCCTGTGAGGTAGACACCATCATTTCTATTTTATGCATGCACAAGTTGAGACTCACAAATTGAAACTTGTCAAGAATAGGAAGTTGGGAAAAATGGTGGTGACACGTCAGCCTAAAGAATACAGCTCTTGGGGCTGGAGATATGGCCTAGTGGCGTATACATGAGGCCCTGGGTTCGATTCCCCAGCACCACATATACAGAAAATGGCCAGAAGTGGCGCTGTGGCTCAAGTGGCAGAGTGCTAGCCTTGAGCAAAAAGAAGCCAGAGACAGTGCTCAGGCCCTGAGTCCAAGGCCCATGACTGGCAGAAAAAGAAAAAGAAAAGAAAAGAAAAGAATACAGCTCTAGAACTTAAGCTTGGTGTTTGTTTAGATATCATTTTGATATGTTATTCAAGCTGATCTCCAAATTCTAGGCTCAAGTAAGCCTCCTGATTCAGCCTCCCTAAAAGCTTGGATAATAGATACACAGCCATGCCAAGTCCAGCCTAAGTTTTGGTATTAACTCCTGAGCTTCTCTAAGTTTTCTACTAGTACCAATTTACAGACTTCTGAAAAAGTTGAATAATTTTTTCTTTGTCTTCTTGCCTTTCTCTTTCTTTTGGCAGTGCTGAGGTTTGAACTCAGGGTTTCATACTCACTAAGCAAGCAGTCTTAGCATTAGAAACACCCTCTTGAACCACATTCTTGTCCAACGTGGTTAAAACTTTTATTTTGTGCTTGCTAAGCAGGCATTCTTACCACTTAAGCCTTTTAAAATACGTGTGTGTGTGCGTGTGTGTGTGTGTGTGTGTGTGTGTGTTTGCCAATCCTAGGGCTTGAAATTGGGGCCTGGGTGCTGTCCTTGAGGTTCTGTGTTCAAGCTAGCATGCTACCACTTGAACCACAGTTCCACTTCTGGCTCTGTAGGGTGTGTGTGTGTGTGTGTGTGTGTGTGTGTGTGTGTGTGTGTGTGTGTGTGTGTGTGGTTAATTGGAAATAAGTCTCACAAACTTTGATGCTGGGCTGGCATTGAACCCCGATCCTCAGATCTCAACTTCCTGAGTAGCTAGGATGACAGGAGTAAGCCACCAGTGCCCAGCTACCCTTGGCTATTTTTTAAATACAGTCTCACATTGTTACCCTGGCCTACCTGAATGGTGGCCCTGTTACTTATATTTCCTATGTAGCTGGAATAATAGAGGTGTCCAGCCTTTTCCTTTTGTTGGGGCTTGTTTCTATTTGGGGGGGAGGGCTGGACTAGCCTCAAACCCTGATCACCACCTTCTAAGTAGCTGATATCACAGGGACAAACCACTGTGCCTGACACTGTTTTTGCCTCTTGACCTAAATAGCCCTCATTGTTTTGAAAAATAGTAAAATATAAGCAATATAATTTTGTTTTTAAGATTTTCTAACCAAATGGTCATTTAGTCAGACTGTAATCTATGGAATACATCCATCCATATGCTTTGTACTGGGCTAGGATTTTCGAATGTATGAGTGATATCTAGCCATTAAACTTATAACTAAAATCAACAGCCACTAAATCTACTTAACAATATAATATGTAGAGTCAGTCCTAGAGTTGGAATTCTACCTGATGACGAATAAATGATGAGGGGCTGGGGATATGGACTAGTGGTAAGAGTGCTTGCCTTGTATACATGAAGCCCTGGGTTCGATTCCCCAGCACCACATATATAGAAAAGGCCAGAAGTGGCGCTGTGGCTCAAGTGGCATGGTGCTAGCCTTGAGCAAAAAGAAGCCAGGGACAGTGCTCAGGCCCTGAGTTTAAGGCCCAGGACTGGCAAAATAAGTAAACTAAGCTTCCTATTAAAAAAAATGATGAGAAATCTAGTTGCATTTCAGATAAACAATGAATATATTCTGAGTTTTAGTTTGTCTGAAATGTTGCTTTGAAAATAGTCATGCTAAAAACATATTTGTTTAGCTGAACCAATGATTCTTCATTTTACCTGGCTCTCTGAAATGTAGCAAAAAAGAAAAACTAAACAGATATGACTATTATTTGCAACTAACTGGAAAATGACTTGTATCAATACAATGCAAATATAACCAAATGCCTTTTGCTTCTACTAACTAAAACTAGCTAGAAAACATAATAAACTAGCAATCAAAAATACAAGTTAGGCTGGGAATGTGGCTTAGTGGTAGAGTACTTGCCTACTATGCATGAAGCCTTGAGTTCAATTCCTCAGTACCACATAAACAGAAAAGGCTGACAGTGGAGCTGTGGCTCAAGTGGTAGAGCGCTAGCCTTGAGCAAAAGAAACTCAGGGACAGTGCCTAGGCCCTGAGTTCAAACCCTAAGACTGGCAAAAAAAAAAAAAAAGTTAACCATACACCTGTGGCTCATGTCTATGATTGTAGCTATTCAGATGGCTGAGACCTGAGAGATCATGGTTTGAAACCAGTCTGGTCAGAAATGTCCATGAGACTTTTAACCAGACTAGAGACTCATGGACAGAAAAATTCATGAAAAGAGGCATGCTGCAAGTGATAGAGCAACAGCTCTGAGTGGAAAAGCCCAGTGAGAGCTTGAGGCCCCGAATTCAAGCCCCAGTGCGACATGAAATAAATAAAAGGATGCATAAGAAATGGGTAGGATAATAACAAAAATATGAAATGTGAGAGACAAAAGGATTCTTTAAAAATGTACAGTAGCAAACATGCCAGCTAGCTTTCAAGTCTCTTTAAATATTTTTAAGGAAATCACAATAAAATCTTAGCATTATTGAAGGTGAAGAATGGCATAGAGAATGTTGCAAAAATGAATCAAGTTTTCTGGACAAATAGAAAAGTAGCTTAAAATGGTAAGGGTGTGGCCAGATTGAGTTTGGATCAAAAGAGCATGTCTTGGTAAGCAATTCCTTAAGTGGAAAAGGGCACACGGTGATTCTTTGCCTGGAACTATTGTTGCTGTTGTTGGGATGGAAGGCAAAGCCTTACACATGCCAGTAAGCATAATGCCACTGAGCTACACTCCCTGCCCCCTTAGCCTGCATAGATTATTGGAAAAGAAAGCAAATATGTATGTACATAGACATAAATGTGTTTTAATGCAGTATTTAAATTTAGAGTAACAAAATGAGATATAACATCAATTTATGCTTGTTTAAATGATGGTACGTATGTGAAAGCTAATAAGAGTTAGCTTTTTCTCTCATAGAGTTCCATGTCCCTGAATTGAACTACACACAAATAGAATATTTGAAGGAAAAATATATATCTGAGCTAGGTACCAATGGCCCATGTCTGTAATTCTAGCTACTCAGGAGACTGAGATCTGAGGATTGAGGTTCAAAGTAAAAAAAAAATCCCAGAGATTCTTATCTACAGTAAACCAGCAAAAAGCCAAAATTGGAGGTGTGGCTCAACTGGTAGAGCACCAGCCTTGAGTGAAATAGCTAAGCAAGAACCTGAGGTGGTATCACTAGACACTGTGTTGAAAATGAACTGTCAAATTTGGTGGGGAGGGGGTTTATCAGAGGGAGAAAATGAGGGAAGAGGTGACACTGTTCAAAAAGAAATGTACTCATTACCTGACATATGTAATGGTAAGCCATCTATATGTCACCTTCAAAAGAAAAAATAAACACATGTGTGTTGTCTGGAAAGCTAGACATATGGGGCAACCAAGCAGATAGGAGAAGGGAAGACATTGCTTGCTAATGGAGAGAGAACAATCCTAGATTCCGTTAATGGATGTCTCAATTCAAATGAATGGCAGCTGGGTCAGTGGAGGTGAGACTCGGGCATTGGGATGGGACGGTCATTACCAGAGCACTGTATTTAATGACATGGCTGGTGATAGGTTTGCATGAAGTCAATAAATCACTTGTAAGTAGTGATGTTTGGCCTGTGGAGGAGGGAAAGGAGTTTGCCTACATTTCTGTACTAGCTCCCGTTTGATTGACAGTGAGTTTCTAAGGGAGGAAGCTAGCTTCTATCTATTTTTTCCCCCTGCTGGTCCTGGGGATTGAACTCACAGCCTGAGTGCTGTCCTTGAGCTTTTTTTTTTTTTTTTTTTTTGCTCAAGGCTAGTGCTCTACACTTGAGCCACAGCTTCACTTCTGGATTTTAATTATTTTCTTTATTTTTGGTGGTGGTTAATTGGAAATAAGAGCCTCAGAGCCTGCCTGGGCTGGCTTTGAGCTGCGATCCTCAGATCTCAGCCTCTTGGGTAGCCAACATGACAGGCGTGAACTGCCAATGTCTGATGGTGATTGGTTAGTTTAAAAGGCATTTGAAGCATTTTAATGGAGAGAAGGATAAGCATTTCAAAACAAATCACTCTGGCTTCCAGGGGAACTAACAAATTGGCAAACACAAATTGGAAACCCAAACTACTAGTACTACTACTACTCTATCCATTTTTCTGCATCTATCTTTGATTTTTTTTTTTAAAATAAAGACTGCCTCTTGTAAGGCTTCTTTCTGTAATATCTGAGGGGTTTGTCAATGTAGAGAGTCTTCCCTTGACCTGTGATTGACTCTCAAAGCCCCTTGCTTCCCAGGACAGCACGTTGCAAGCCCGCTGCCTGACAGGACAGCCCAGCAGCTGCCTGTGTGTCCTGTCCTTCAGGGCATTCCCTAGCTTCTCGTTTTGCTTTTATGGTGATTCATTGGACATAGGTCTCATGAACTTTCTTAGACTGGCTTTGAACCAGACAGGCGTAAGACACAGGTCCCTGGCAGGAAATAAATCCTGAGTGGTCTTGCTGTAGAGTATAAAGAGAAAAATCTCAGATTGGAGGCATGGCTCAAGCGGTAGAGTATCAGCCATGTGTAAGAAAGCTATGAGGACGTGCAAAGCCCTGAGTTCAAGCCCCAATACTAGCTCAAACAACAACAACTTAACACTTCCTCTAGAGTTTTTGCCATCTATGACATGGTATGTGTCTGCAATATATTTAGTTTTATTCTTTGATATTCACAATAAACCATTTCAGTAGCCATGAGTTAAAATCAAAAGCACAGGTACTGAACTATTGAGACAACTGATACTTACTGACAACTTTGATCACTTCAATTCCAAGTTGTTTAGGTATGTACCAGAATGGACCTGAGAATAGTCAATACATTGCCTCCATTAGCAGAAGAGAAATCCCCAGCCAGTTAAGTGGGGCTTATGTATATTTGTTTTCTCAGATTCTTCAAGTAGTAGTCAATGTGAATAAGAGTCATGTAAAGATAATCTAACTCATAAAAGCTAAGTAAACCTTTGTTTTTGAAGTTCATTTGGTTGGCATTATTGTGGATAGTACTGGAAACATAATTTAAGAAGAAGATTAAGTTTGAAAAATAAATCATTTTGTGGTAATATAGATCTGGATTTTGATGGAGAACAAGTCTGTAAATCAAAAGAATACATATTAAAATATATTTTGTATATCAAACTATGATAGAGTTTATGCTTATGACAATATTGAATACATAAAGCTAGTTTGTCCTGGAACTTATTATGGCATTTATTTTTCTTTTGCTATGTAATAACAATTGGATTTTAGAAATCACTGAACTTTGGATAATTAAATTGTTACCTTCCCTGTAGTGGTCCTGCCATTTTTTTACAAAAAGACAGTCCTTTAATATTGAATTGCATTTTGTTTAAAATCAGTTGGGGGTTTTAGCATTTAGCAAACAAAATGCCAACCCCAATCCCTGCAAAGTGGTAAGAGGCATATTCAAGGTCCCAGGAAATTTCTCACTGTGCTCTCAGACATCCCTCTGAAATTACAAGTTCAGGGCTGGGAATGTGGTTCAGTGGTAGAGTGCTTAAGCCCTGGATTTGATTTCTCAGCACCACACAAACAGAAAAAGCTGGAAGTGACACTGTGGTTCAAGAGATAGAGTGCTAGCCTTGAGCAAAAAGAAAGCGAGGGACAGTGCTCAAGGCCTGAGTTCAAGCCCCAGTACTGGCAACAACAACAAAAAACAAAACAAAACAAAACAAAAACAACAACAACAACAACAAAAAACCCCAAGTTCAAAGTGAAGCCATCCAGCATTTCAAGAGGGTAGTATAATACCACATTTAAGTCCTCTGAGCATGCATTGGTATGATTTACACTGGTTGTAGAACCATAAAGCCAGCTCCACAAAGAACCACTGTAGAGGCAGGCTTTGGTTTAATGGCTCTGGGCTTTCTATGCCCTTGAATCCATGTTCCATCTGTGTTCACCCTCTTTCCCTTTATGTCTTTTTACTTTTTCTTGTATGGAAACTACACAATGTTGAAACTACACAAACACACAATAATGTGAATGTATTGAGTCTAAATATTTTCACTGATTTTTGGTGGGGTAAAATGTCAGCAAGGAAAGGTTTAATAGCGACAACTTTCCAAAATAAGAGTTACAGTGCATTGTGCTTCTAGTACATCATGTCTGGTTCCAACATGGCATTGCTGCCTAATCCAGTTAGGTTTCTCTCACACGAGATTGTTTGAGAAAGTTCTTTCACATCTAGGATCAACTTCAGGAAACTCGTAGGTAAATGGAAAGTTGTCCCTTTTTCATCACCATGCTTCTGAGAAGAACTGGGGGTCAACTTTTGAGGAGCCTACTTTCCTTTCTTTCTTCTACCATGACTGAAGTTTTCACCAGCCTCTTGTGAGACCCCATTTCCAGGTCAGGCCCAGGTCTCTTGCAGCCTTCCTTTTGTTCCAGATGCTCACATGAGCAGTGACTCAGAAAAGCGGACAGCCTCTGTCTCTGAAAGATCTCACGGTTAGATTCAACGATCAATTTTTGTGTGTGACATTCTGTACAGTTGTGGGGTTTCCCCTTTTCGGAGTTCTAGTTATGAATGGTACTATGAGAGCAAGCAGTTCTCCACTCCAATACACAGGGAGGTAACGGTAAGGAGGCTCAGTTGGTGCTTACTTAGAATGAGACACATGCTCACTTACACCCACATGGCAAAAGATCTCGGGAAATTGCTTAGCATCATGGTATAATGATGTTTTCCACAATGGTTTTCAGAGTCAAATAAGCAGATGATCTGGTGGGCGAAGGAGTTATAATATGTGTGTGATATGTTCTCATTGTCCTAAGCAGATGTCTGAAACTAAGGCTATTATTTTGTCTTTTCCTTCCAGCTATACTTTTGTAACCCAGAATTAACTAATTTCCAGGAAACAGAAAAGTAGCCAGTGGATCTTTGTAGTCCATTAAGGCTGCTGGGACATAAGGATGCAAGATTCTGTTACTAGGCCTAGATAGACACATGGCACTTCGAAGTACAATTAAAAACTGGAAACCTGGCCATGTTCTAACAGCTCATGCTTGTAATCCTTGCTAGTCAGGAGGCTGAGCTCTGAGGATCATGGTTCAAAGCCACCCCAAGCATAAAAGTTCATGAGACCCTTATCTCCAGTAATCAGCTTCATGTCCTATGTGGAGAGTTTCAGTTCTCCTAAAATATGTTAGAATGTTGCTATTTAGGCCTTCTGTCTTTCACAAGAAGGAACTGGAATCTGTAGACTTTTCCAGACCAACTATGAGCCTTAACAGGAAGGTGGTAGGACCAGGATGAATTTTAAATGACCTAAAATTTCCTACCACTTTGGAATTTCTTCCTTTTTTTTCTCTCTTGTGTCAGTCAGTACTGGGGTTTGAACTCCGGGGCTGGGCACTAACTATCCCTTAGCTTTTTTTGCTCAGGTCTGGCACTCTACCACTTGAGCCACAGCTCTACTCCCTCTTTGGATGTAAATTACTTCCATTTTGGATGTGAATTTTCTTTTTTGGGCATTTGCTTAGTTGTTGTGAGCCGTTCACTGTTTCTCCAGAGCTGCTATAGTTGGCTGAAAGGGCCTGTCTCTTTTCTTCCCTTTGGCTGGTTGGTTTTTGTTTGTTTTCAGTGTTCCAGCAGAAGTACAGAGTTGGAGCTTCCTAGTAGGCCCTTTTGTTGCCATCTCTCATCACATTAGATTTTATAACTCTTGGGAAGTACTTTCGGGGTTATGGATGGAAATGGATGTTCGAATACCCTGTCTATTGAAATTGTGCTTAGATACCATCCTAGATTTGTCAGTTTAGAAACTCTGAAAACAATGAGGAACTCCCAGAAAACAGAGGAGATGAGTGAGAGAGCTGTATTTGGAACTGGGAAAAGTCTTTGTAATGTCTCTTAGGAGGAAATTGTTGAGGACATTACTCAAAAGATCAATGTATGTTTTTTTTATGAGAGAGATCCTAGGGGATACATTTTTCTCTTTTCCCAATTGGGTTTAGAAACCATAAATATTCTGTGACAAGAAGGGAGGACATTTGTCAAGTCCATATTTCATGAGAAAAATCAAAACTTAATGTACAGAACTTTCAGCTGCCCTCTCTCCATATGGAAGATTCCTTTAGTAGCGAAGGCAGGATTACTGACTTGTTTGAGGCCATAACCCATGAATCTTGAATCATGCATAACACATCATAGGTATCTATTCATCTTTGTAGGGTGATTTAAGGGGAAAAGACTGTTCTCATATGAGAGGAAAAATGATGATTTTGCTATCTTTTCAAAGCTTTCTTCAGTCAGGCACCACCTAAAAAACTTATAGCTGCCTGCAATCTGAGCTACTCGGGTGGCTGAGATTTGAGGATCAAGGTTCGAAAGCAGTCTGGGCAAGAAAGTCTGTGAGACTCTTACCTCCAAGTAACCAGCAAAAAGCTGGAAGTGGAGCTGTGGCTCAAGTGGAAGAGCACCAGCCCTGAGCACAAGAAAAGCTAAGGGAGAATACCCAGGTCTTTTTTCTTTTTTTTTTTTTTTGGCCAGTCCTGGGCCTTGGACTCAGGGCCTGAGCACTGTCCCTGGCTTCTTCCCGCTCAAGGCTAGCACTCTGCCACTTGAGCCACAGCGCCGCTTCTGGCCGTTTTCTGTATATGTGGTGCTGGGGAATCGAACCTAGGGCCTCGTGTATCCGAGGCAGGCACTCTTGCCACTAGGCTATATCCCCAGCCCCAGAGAATACCCAGGTCTTGAGTTTAAACCCCAGCACTTGCTCCCTTCCCCCCCAAACAAGAGTGAATTTTATGATGAATCAGGATATCTATCATAATTACATAGGGCTGTGAGTTTTCATCTTAGGAGCAGGCCTGTGCAGTCAGCTTCTTCACACAGAAGCAGAGCATCAATAGCTCTTTGGTCGCATATTTCTCCCTACCTCTGGCCCTCGCCAGTTCCGCACACTACTTCACCTCCCAAATCCATGAACTTCTTTAGCCTGTTTTCAGTTTTCCTATAGATTAAATAATACAGCATGTAGCCTGCTTCTATACTTGTCTTTGTGCTATTTTGAGATTCATCCATGAGTGAAGACAAGAAACTTTATTTTTAATAAAACATTATAATCTGGGCTGGGAATGTGGCTTAGTGGTAGAGTTCTTGCCTAGCATGCATGAAGCCCTGGGTTCGATTCCTCAGCACCATATAAACAGAAAAAGCTGGAAGTGGTGCTGTGGCTCAAGTGTTAGAGTGCTAGCCTTGAGCAAAAGAAGCTTAGGGACAGTGCCCAGGTCTTGAGTTCAAGCCCCAGGACTGGATAAATAAATAAATAAATAAAACAAATCATTATGTTTCAGAGTTAATGAGTCCCACATTTATAGAGAAATAATTTCCAGTAACTCTCATTAGTTGAGCTTGGTGACAGACTGAGAACATACACAGATAGTAGGCTTAGCCTACATGGATATGTTTCTCATGATGCCCATCTTATTGATCATTTTAAAGACGTATACAAGCTGAATGAATTAGTCCAGCCCTGAGTTATACCCAGATACCTTGAACAACCAAGCTCATACTTCCTTACCCACAGTCATAGGAGTGTGTGTGTGTGTGTGTGTGTGTGTGTGTGTGTGTATACAATACTGGAACTTGAACCCAGGGGCTTGCACTTTTAAACTGTATTTTTTTTTTGTCTTTTCTTTTTTTGGTACTAGGGATCAAACCTGGGATGTTGCACTTGCTAGGCAAGTACTTTGCCACTGAGCTACATCCCAGCCTGCGCTTGTACTTTTTAGAAAACAACATTTTTATTGTTATTATAAAGGTGATATACAGAGAGATTACAGTTACATAAGTCAGGTAAAGGGTACATTTCTTCTTTGGACACTGTCACGCCCTCTTCTCTTGCTCAGTTTTTCCCTCCTATCCCCCACCCCCAGGTTGTATAGTTCATTTTCAACATAATATCTAGTAAGTACTACTGCTGCCTTTGTTCACCATTTATCCCTCCATTTCTGTGCCTCTCCTTAGGGGGCTTGCACTTTTGCTTGGCTTTTTTTTTTTTACTCATGATTGGTGCTCTGCTACTTCAGCCACAACTTTAGTTCTGGCTTTTTCCTGATAGGAGATGAGGTTTTTTTAAAATTTATCTGCCAAGGCTGACTTCAAATGGGGATGCTTAGATATCAGCCTCCTAAATAACTAGGGTGATAGTCACGAGCTACTGGTACCCAGCTCCTCAAAGGATGCCTTTAAAATGTTTTAAATGGGGCTGGGGATATGGCCTAGTGGCAAGAGTGCCTGCCTCATATACATGAGGCCCTGGGTTCGATTCCCCAGCACCACATATACAGAAAATGGCCAGAAGTGGCGCTGTGGCTCAAGTGGCAGAGTGCTAGCCTTGAGCAAAAAGAAGCCAGGGGCAGTGCTCAGGCCCTGAGTCCAAGCCCCAGGACTGGCCAAAAAAAAAAAAAAAAATGTTTTAAATGAATAGGCATTTAGATTAAATAGGTGAAAGAGTGAAGCTGGTGCTAACTAAGAGATGGAGGTCTAATGACTGCATGTACCAATGATAAGAGGTTTGCAAGGCTTCTGTGCCATTGTGAACTGTGTACATTGTAACTCCTTTGAGTTCCTTTACCAAAGGCCAATTTGAGGCTCCAGAGCCCAGAAGCAGACCTGGTGAGCCGTCTGCATTACAGATGTGGGCCTCAGGAAGAACTGTCTCTGGCTGTGTTCTGTTTTACTGTGGGCCCTGGCAGTCTCAGGTCCAGGCCCAGCTGGAGGTCAGCTTCCTGCCAGATGTTCTCCATTTCTTTCTATGAGGTGATGACCCTGGTTTGGCCCTAGTGAAGAAGAATATTCCTCCGTCACTGGGAGACACATCTGCATGACATTTCTCCAGAGACAAATCTCACAGCTCCAGCCTTACAGTGTTTGGTTCCCAGCTGTTTTAACACACCATTTAGAAAGATGAGATTCTGTCCCCCCCCCCACCCCCTTATTAGTCTTTCCTTGGAACAACATTTAGCCTTTCCTATTTCTGTAAGCTTTATACACTGCAGACTCACATTAACTCGGATTTTTACATCCATTTTTGGAAGATATAAGTGAGCAAGGATAGAGACAGCCATCTGTGCCAACGAAGGCTGCAATTTCATTGTATTATCTTACCAAACATGGCTGGTTTCCTTTTCTCTTTAGAAGTGTTCTTTTCTCTGGCTCTCCTTTTTTTTTGTTTGACTCCTCTTGTCTCAGGAAATGATTTGGGGTTGGGGAGTACAAATTCAACCTCTCTGATGATCTGCAAAGCCAGGCTTCTTTCACCCCAGGCACTGGGCTGAGCACATTCCCATGCTTGGCTGAGCCAGTGCGATCCAGCCTGGGGAAAGATGAGTGGCTCCTCCTATCTAGTAGACAGGAAGAAATTGTGCCAAAAATTGATTGAACTTCCCAGAGGACTGAGCTAGAATGTATTTAAATTAGTCAAAACTTAACTCTGTTCTCCATTGCCTCTATGTTTCTTTTCCCTTTTACTTATAAAAGAAGATTGTCCAAGTGCAAGTGTCTAATATTTCTAATCCTAGCTACTCAGGGGGCTGAGATCTGAGGACTGTAGTTCAAAGCCAGCCCTAGCAAGAAAGTCCATGAGACTCTTATCTTCCGTTAACCACCAGAAAAGCCAGAAATGGAGCTGTGGTTCCAATGGTGAGTGCCAGTTTTAAGCCAAAAAGCTGACAGACAGTGCCCAGACCCTGAGTTCAAGCCCTAGTACTGGTATAAAAAAGAGCCTCTAGGCCTGGGAATGTGACCTAGTGGTAAAGTGCTCACCTCGCATACATGAAGCCCTGGGTTCCATTCCCCAGCACCACATACATAGAAAAAGCCAGAAGTGGCGCTGAGGCTCAAGTGGTAGAGTGCTAGCCTTGAGCGAAAAGCAGCCAAGGATAGTGCTCAGGCCCTGAGTTCAAGCCCCAGGACTACCCCCCCCCCAAAAAAAAAAAATTAAGCCTCTATGTGAAGGGTGGCAAATAGGACTCCGGGAGTAGAAGGGTAGAAGAATATGTGCTCTGAGCCCAAAACATGGCCCCTCACAAAGTGTACCACAGGCCCAGACAAGGAGGTTGAACTTGGACCTGAAGGCAGTGAGGAGCCCCTTGGCTGGCAGTCAATGGATGAGTTTATTTCTAGGTTCTCTATAGTGCTCCCCTGAACCTCCCTAAGGAGACTTAGCAGGCATCAGATATCTATCCCTTTTATCCATTGCCTTCTTCTTGCTGTTGTCCCAAAGATATGTCTTTAAGCTATCAACTTGTTAATGAAATACTCATTTTGATTCTTGCTACGCACTGGGCTGTCATCTCTCTGCAGCTTCTTTGGCTGTGATGAGTGACTTTGAGCACTGTTCTCTTCAGGCAGGTGTGAGTACACAGCAGTGAGTGTGAAGTGTTGTCTACATGGGAGTGGTAACAAGGATTTCCTCAAACACTGAGTAAGGCCCATGGCCAGCACTGACAATCCAGCCATGGTGAAGGGCCCGAAGCCCTTGTCCGCCAACCGGGGGGTGGGGGGGGGCGGGCGCCCTGGTGCTGCAGGGGAGAGGTGAGGAGAGAAGCTGGAGTACTCCCTGCCCCCTGTAGCATTCACACTCAGCTATAGCAGAATCCATGTTCAGGGCAGGGCAGCAGGAATCTTGAAGGTGAGGTGATAACAAGAAACCAGAGTACTCATCTCTGCCATTTTTTTTTTTTTTTTTTGGCCAGTCCTGGGCCTTGGACTCAGGGCCTGAGCACCATCCCTGGCTTCCTTTTTTTTGCTCAAGGCTAGCACTGTGCCACTTGAGCCACAGCGCCACTTCTGGCCGTTTTCTGTATATGTGGTGCTGGGGAATCGAACCTAGGGCCTCATGTATACGAGGCAAGCTCTCTCGCCACTAGGCTATATCCCCAGCCCCATCTCTGCCATTTTTGACTGGCAGTATCTACCAGGTGGCCATAGCCACTAATGTCTGAAGTTCTTCCCTTCCCTAAGCAGGAGCCAGATGTGGGTGCACCCCGGAGAAGCTGCTCTTGGCATCCTCGAGTTATGCACACCTCGTGGTGGGTGATGGCCACAGAGCTGCTCAGGAGGCCCTGGGCATGTTCTGGGAGAGAACCACAGTATTCTGTTAGCAACAGAGGCCCGAGTATGGTGCTTGGGGAGCAATGGCAGCGACCCCATGATGCCTTCAATGGTGTCGCAGGCATGTGTCTGCACTGAGCTAGCCACTTTTCTTTGTCTTAGAGAGCAAGTGGCTGGATCTCCTGGCTCTAGCAGGTAGCTCCCATCCTCTGCAGTTCAGGGACTCAGCATGCTTATGTTATCAGAGTCCCATGGGCCAAGGTAGGTTTGCAAAGCAGCGCCCTGCCTCAGGCCAGTGGGGTAGAACACTTGTGGAATATCAGAGATGGATTTCTGACCATCTAGAACAATCCAGATGCTGAGGGCAGCTCACTTCTCAGGGTGGCTTGTGGCTATAGCTCCCTGTTTGCCGGTCAATGTTGGGAGGTCCTTTTCGAAAGCAAGGATGCAGGGTTTAGGCTACTTAAGTTGTCTGCAAGGCTGGGCAGACTGGGAAACTTCAGTTAGCATTGTCAGTGTCTCCACTGATATTTTCCTCAGATTACCTCTTTTACTCTTACTCCTGAAAAAGGAGACCCTTCCATTAACACCCTGTTATGGAGCTTGGGTGCAAATGAGGGCCATTTTATTCTCTTACTACACTTTTTTCCCAGGTCTCTGAATCTTTTATTTTGTTTATTTATTTCTTGGGGGGATCAGTTATGGGGCTTGAACTCAGGACCTAGGTGCTATCTTATTTTGTTCAAGGCTAGTGCTCTATTACTTTGAGCCACAGCACCATTTTTGATCTTCTGGTGGTTAACTGGAGATACAAGTCTCATAGACTTCCCTGGCTGGCAGGCTTTGACTGTGATCAGATCTCAGCCTCTTGAGTAGCTAAGATTACAGATGTGAGCCTCTCATGCCTGGCAGATCTCTGAATCTTGTAAGTTCTAGACTTTCTCCCTATGATTTCCAGTATTCCCCAAAGTCACTCACTTGAAACTTAAGCTTTCCTCTGGTTACTTTGTTTCTTTATGGATAGGTGGGTATGTCATTACAGGTCAGCCATCCTGGATCTCCAATGCACCATTTCCTGGAAATGATTTGACTGACTATCCATAACACCTTTGAAGTGAATGTGTCATCCCTCATTGTTCAGATTGGCAAAAAAGGCTTAAAACAGGGGCTGGGGATATAGCCTAGTGGCAAGAGTGCCTGCCTCGGATACACGAGGCCCTAGGTTCGATTCCCCAGCACCACATATACAGAAAACGGCCAGAAGCGGCGCTGTGGCTCAAGTGGCAGAGTGCTAGCCTTGAGCGGGAAGAAGCCAGGGACAGTGCTCAGGCCCTGAGTCCAAGGCCCAGGACTGGCCAAAAAAAAAAAAAAAAAAAAGGCTTAAAACAGGTTAGGTAACTTGAAAATATAATAATCAGTGGGTGAATTGAGTACTATAATAGAAGTGTTCAAAATAGTCACCTATCTGAGTTCATACATAATTCCCAGGTGAACACGGATTTTTCAAAGGACTTTAGTAATGTACTTACTGTTATAGTTTCCCCCTAATGTCTATTATTCTTTTTACAGTTACAACAGAGATGTGTGTATGTGTGAGAGGAAGGGAGAATGAGAGAGTTGGAAGTGTAAGAATAAGCTTACACTTACACAATTCTACAATGACTTGGAGTGAACTACACTGTATACCTATATTACATAATGTGTTCTAATTTAAAAACAAGAACATCAACAAAAAGTATGATTTGGGTGCCAGTGGCTCACACCTGTAGTCTTAGCTCCTGAGGAGGCTAAGGTCCGAAGACTGTAGTTTGAAGCCAATCCTGGCAGGAAAGTCTGTGAAACTGTTATCTCCAAGTAACGACCATCAGTGCCCTGCCGATCATATTCTTTTTGTTTTGTTTTAGTTTTTGCCAGTCCTGGGCTTTGAACTCAGGGCCTGAGCACTATCCCTGGCTTCTTTTTGCTCAAGGCTAGCACTCTGCCAACTTGAGCCACAGTGCCATCTCTGGCCATTTTCTATATTTGTGGTGCTGAGAAATCGAACCCAGGGCTTCATGTATATGAGTCAAGCACTCTTGCCACTAGGCCATATTCCCAGCCCCGGATCATATTCCTAAAGCCCAAGTGAGAAAGGTTAGGGGATTTAGGTAGTCCAAATTTTAACCAGGAATACCCAGATTTCTATGAATTTGACAATGCAAAGAATGAATCAGCAATCCCAATCTTTATTCTGTGACTTTAAAATTGTATTTTGAAATAGATATGTGGAGTTTTTTGAATACTTCGTTCATTTATCTGTCTTTGGGAGGGTAAGGAGGCACAGAAATGGAGGGACAAAAGATGAACAAATGTAGCAGTGATACTCATTTGACATTATATGGAAAATGAGCCATACAAGTGGGTGGGGGCAGGAGGGAAAAACTAGGACAAAGCAAAGGAAGGGGTGCCATGATCCTAAAAGAAATATACTCATTACCTGACTTATGAAACTGTAAACCCCCCTTAATACTGGGGCTTGAACTCAGAGCATTGTCCCTGAGCCTTTTTGCTCAGGTTGGTGCTCTACCACTTGAGCTACAGCTCCACTTCAGCTCTTTTGCTAGTTAATTGGAGACAAGAGTCTCACAGACTTTGCTGTCCAAGCTAGTAAGGATTATAGATCTGAGCTACAGCACCTCGCTAATTCTGTGAATTCAAATGATCTGGATCCATTCTTGCCTTGGGGAAGGAATAGCAGTTTCTTTAAGTAACAAAGATTTTGCCTAACACTTCAGTAGAAATCTTATTTCAGTTTCAACTAGCAATTGATGAGACTAGTGTCCAACTGAATAAATGAAATATCTTGGCAGCAGCTTGATGAGAAACCCCACAAAGAAAGCATATTTATGAAGCATGTACAAAGAGAAGGTTAAAGTCATCAACAGCAATGAAGGAACCTGGGAGAAATGACCTGGTGAAGGAAAGGATTGAAACAAACCATTTCAAATATATGAGAATGAAAGTATCTTTGTTCTTTGAAAACGAAGCCACTGGTAAACCTGAAATGATGTGCATTGCCGTTAATTCCTTCCCCAATTCCTTTCACTTTGAAGCTGGGATTTCTGTTTAGTCACAGAGGCTGCTGGGGGGGGGGGGGCTCCTGCACTTTCTTAGGCATTGGACAGCAGGTGTAGGAGACCGGCAGAAAGTCCGGATGCAACCCCAGGCTGCCCAGCTGAGTGAGCACAGGAAGCAGTTCCTGTAGTGGGCAGGGCTCAACAAAATTCTGGAAAGGAGGTTCCTCCAGCTCCCCCTTTTTTACATACTCACCTTTCGAATATATAGATATATGTCAGTCCTGGTGCATGAACTCAGGGCCTGAGCACTGTCCCTGGCTTTTTTGCTCAAGGCTAGCCTTCTACCACTTAAGCCACAGCACCACATCTGGCTTTTTGTATATATGTGGTGCTGAGGAATCGAACTCAGGGCTTCATGTATGCGAGGCAAGCGCTCTACCTCTAGGCCACAGTCTCAGCCCCAGATGGTTTTTAAACCAACAACACCGATTAAAAACCTTCCCTGTGTTACTGAAATTGTCTTCTCTCAATGTCTGGGTCTCAAATAGCTGATTAGTGGCAGAGCAGTTGAATTGGGCAGGAGACAGATCTTAGCTACAACCATCCAAAGTAAGGTTGTTTGTTTAACTAGCACACCAACCAGGGACTAAGGAAAGCTGCCAGGTGGGGCTATATGTGAGGGGCACTGTATTGCATGGTTGCCTATAGGAGCTTTGTTCCTGGCAGTCCTTTCTAAGGGAGGCAAGGGACCAATAAAGCTTTAGGAAGGCTGGCTCATCTGTCATTTTCCAGCTGTCTCCCCCATTCAAGCCACAGCTCTTTTGTAGCATAATAGCATCCAAAGACTATGCCAGGGAATGCGATGGGAAAGTTTTAGAGCTTTTCCCTGCCCTGGGCATTGACGGGGGCCCAGTAGTAGAAGCTAAAATCATTAGTTGAGTACTTTTAAACAGTGATGTTGTTGCGTCTTTCCTAAGATCCTGGCTAAGAGCAGAGTCTTAAGGAATTGTCCAGTCAATGAGTTCAAAGCTCACTACACTTTAAGCATTTCCTGGGTTGCTCTAATTTGAGTCAAATTTGGCTCTGGCTGAATAGAAAGAAATGCATGATGAAAAAGACTTCTAGGTCTGTGTCCCATGCCTATAATCCTAGCTATCTGGGTACTGCTGAGATCTGAGGATTTAAGTTCAAAGCCAGCCTGGGCAAGAAAGGCAATGAGACTCTCCAATTAACTACCAATAGGCCAAAGTGCAGCTTCGACTCAGCACCAGCTTTAAGCCATAAACAAACAAACAAACAAAGCAAGCTAACAGCCATCCCTCTGGCTCTGAGTCCAAGCCCAGTATTGGCACAAAATAAGAAAATAAACAATTTCCTGTTAATTTCTGAAAGGATAAACAGTTGGAAGACTCTCATGGTTACGAGTCTTCTGAGGATCTGTGGTTCTAGAAAGTATTTTATCCAGAGTGTTCAGGGCAGGGACCCCACGGCAGAGGGAGGGTGGAGATGAGAACTATTGTGCTTTAAGCTCTTCTAAACCACATAGAGTTGGTTGATATGTCCAACTTTTTGGATACATCTCATGTGCCTTACATTTGTCTTTCTGATGGAAGAGATCTTAAAAAGAGAGTCCATGGGAAGCTGAGAGTCCAGGATCTGAGCAATGTCAGAATGCAAAGCTCCCACACCATTAACAAGGAGCATGCTCCTAGCCAGCACAAGGAAGAGACAAGCTCACATCAGTAGCGGGATGGAAGATAATGTCATATCAACAGGGTGTTCCTACTCCTTTCTGGTTTACATGGTCTCTACAATGAGGATAAAAATTGAGGGGGGAGGGCTGGGAATGTGGCTTAGTGGTAGAGTGCATGCCTACCATGCATGAAGCCCTGGGTTTGATTCCTCAGAAAAAGCTGGAAGTGGTGCTGTGGCTCAAATGGTAGAGTGCTAGCCTTGAGCAAAAGAAGATCAGGGACAACACCCAGGCCCACAGTTCAATAAGGCCAGTGAGAAAAGGGAAGGCCTATTCTCAGTAATAACCAGAGAAGGGGCTGGGAATATGACCTAGTGGTAGAGTGCTTGCCTCGCATACATGAAGCCCTGGGTTCGATTCCTCAGCACCACATAAACAGAAAAAGCCAGACATGGCGCTGTGGCTCAAGAGGTAGAGTGTTAGCCTTAACCAAAAAGAAGCCAGGGATAGTACTCGGGCCTTGAGTTCAAGCCCAAGGACTGGCACAAAAAAAAAAAAAAAAAGGAGAAGAAAAAGAAAAGTTAAGAGATAGGGCTCATGTAGTGGAACACCTATGGAGCTCAGAATTCAAATCCCAGTAGTGCTTGCCCCTCCCCCCAACACCCTAATCCCACACAACTATAGCTCCACACAATCCTTCTTCACCTCAGCAAGAAAGCAGCAACTCAGGAAGCAAACACAAAGGTTGTCAACACAACACTTAAGAGTGCATTAAATAAATATAAATTTTATTAAAAACACTCACATAGCGTTATCAGGAATGATATAATAAACAGCTTTTTCAAATAACCTGCATTCATAACATTACAATACTTACAGTATTTATAGCCACCCTCAGATTTTATAAACCAAACATCTCTTGAAAATGAAATGAAAACTACATTAAAAAAATAAAGCATAGAAAAATGCATGTCCAAGTTTATTATCTTAGTGTCAAACTGCAAAAGTTTCCTAGGTGAGTTAAACCACTAGCTTTCGAGGTGACCTGTCACTGTGCATCCATCAAGATGAAAAAATTCATTCAAGTAAAGTTGACACCACTCAGAAGCATTTTCAAGTATGGCTATCGAGTCAACCTGATAATTCCTATAGAAGCAAACTGTAGCTCTGCTTTCCATTCATTCTGACAGAGGCAGGTTTGATATTTACAATGATAGATCTGATATTTACAAAATGCCATTCAACCTCCTCTCTTCCTACCCCACTCTTCCCAACACTCTGGACCACACTTCCTGCTCCTGCTGGCCAGTAGTTTGACAAATGACAGCAGATGACACAGAAACCAAATCTTCCAGCGGGATGGCTGACCCTCCGTCAGCAGATGTTCTGAATTAGATAATGTATGTAAAACACGTGGCTTGTATGCATAGCACACAGTAAAAAATGCTTAGAGAGCAGGACTCGGCGGCTCGCTCCTGGCATGCTAGCCACTCAGGAGTCTGAGAGATGAAAAATCTCGATACAGAGCCAGCCTGGGCAGGAAAGTCCATCAGAGTCTTGTCAAAAACACCCAAAGTTGGAGCTGTGGCTCAAGTCGTTGAACACTAGCCTTGAGCAAAAGCAATCTAAGAGACAGCTCCCAGGCCCTGAGTTCAGGCCCCCAGTACTGATACACAAAACAAAAAGCTTCTATATTGGACATATAGCCAAAAACTTGAGATTTTTTTTAAAACAAAAAAAAAGTTCATCTTCAGATCTGATGAATGAAACTCAAAGGACTCAATAGATTAAGAATGTATTGTTTGAAAAGCTAGTAAGCAAAAATATATTTAGACTGAAACGTAATTATACAGTCCTATTGCACACCATACCTCTATGCTGGGCTGTCTTCCTAGAGTTATAAACGTGTATTGATTGTTGGATAAAAACAAAAAACAAAACAAAAAGCCCACGTTTATTCAGGATTAAAAGGCTTCTGGCCCAACAGTCACTTGCCAAACTTCTGCCACACAATTTTCCCTTTATCAGCTCAGTGCATTCTATTTTCATGTAATAATGTCATGAAACACCCAAAAAAGGAAAAAAAGAAAAAGGCCCAGTACTTTAAAATGCTTTTCTTTACAATGAACAGCCAACAGATTTACAAAATTAGTTTTCGTTACTTACATCAATACATATACAAGGAAAATAGGAGGGATTCAAAATAGAAGGGCTAAATCCCTGAAAAAAAAGAAATACATTTATTAACCTAAAACAATTTTACATAAACACAGGCGACATTGGCATAGGAGAACATGAGCTGAGATATCCCTGAATTTTTTAGAACAAAAAGGTTGATGTTCAAGTCATACTTGCTAAAAAATCAAGTATTGATTAAAAAAAAGTATGCTTTTTTTAAGCAATAAAAAAAAAAGACTTGGAAAAAATATGTTGGTACACAATGCTAAGTCTCCACCCAGGTCCTATCTTATTGCCACACTAGTATTGAGGTATATGACAACCAGGGACATCAATCAAACCTTTAATTCTTCACTCACATTATGATATATTTGTAGCAGGGTGAGTAGCACCATTGTGATGTGAAATCTGCTTTCATCTCATGTATCTATGTGTATATATATATATATCTATGTATATATATACACACATATACACAAATATATATTTAATTTTTTACAGTACTAAAATACTAAAGCCTTGCGTTAAAAAAGCTTTGTTTACAATTTAATTTACTATACAACTCTTTTTACTGCTTTATACAAATTAATGATTTTTAAATCACCACAGCAAACCAGCTGCCTGTATTTATTTATTATTTATTTATTTATTTATTTTTCTTTGCCTTCTTTGTAACCATCAAGATTCACATGGAACGAACCCTGTTTACTCAGTCCACTTCAATCTTCCTAAGCATTCACAACGATGAACACAATTCTTTGCACAAAGGCGGGAATCCATTCCGTTCTCTGAAGAGCACGCACACAGGTCTGAAGACCCGTGCAAGCTTCAGTGACTATGCTTGGCTAAGCTCTACCCACAGCTAATGAAAAACTCTGGGGGGAAAATGGTACATTTTTGAGTGACAAACTTGTCATACAATTTTGTATGGGACTGAATAGCATGGGAAATGAGCACCAGAACACATATGTCTTATGGACTGATGTATTCCTTTGAATCCACTATGCTTCAGGGTATGTTAAAAAAAAAATCTTTTCATTTGGAAATACAAGTAAACCTTTTTTTTTTCTTAAACGTCTCAGTACCTTCGCATTGTTCAAGTTGCCAAAGCTTAGGTAGGCAAAGTGCTTCTAAAACACCATTTAAAATAGTTAGACATATACATGTATGTACACGTATACAAATGTACGTGTGTATTATGTACATGTGTACATTTATTGTCCTATAAGGACGTCAGTGGATGAGTAAGCTCCAGAGGCCACTTTTTAAAAAAAAAAAAAAGTAAGCTTGTGTAAGAACAGGTCATTTTGATAAAAACTTGAATGCAAAGGTACCCCTAATTCTTTAAGGGGATTACCATGAGGGTACATGGACAGCAACTTGATGATAGAAAGGCATTAGTTTTCAACTAGTAAAGACACCATTTTCTTAGCACCATTTTGTAGCACATCCAAACAAATTCAGTGTTTTGCTGCTACTCAACACTTCTTCCTGTAGCTATTTTGATAAATAAGTTAATAATAAGGGTACAGTAAGAACTGCATGTTAAAAATCCATAATTCCAGTATTTCAGTACATTGTATATATTCAGCACCAGATGCTATGTGAAGATTCCTGCAACTGTACTTTACAGTTTTTGTGTCCCACGACTATGCAAAACCTTATTATTAAAAGTGGCCACAGATAGGCTGAGTTGTTCAAGGAAATCACATTTACCTATCAGCCCCTCCCGTCCTAGAACCAGTGTTTGAAAATGGAAATTATTTCAAGGGTGTGTCCACCTCTTTTTTTTTTTTTTTTAAATTTTGCATAGAATGCACCCCTCCCACACCATCTGTGAGTGACCACTTGGGAGTGAGCGGAAGTGAAGCGACCCCTGCCCCGTCTCCCCACTTTGCCCAGGTCATGAGGGTTACACAAAGCACCAGGTTGGCTGTGTCTGTCCTCCCGCGGTGGCTGGCCATGGCTACCTCATATGTACCTATTGTAGGGCCCGGTGACCCTCGGGAAGGCGTATGGAGACGTGGTCACCATGGAATCTGTGGTCACCGACATGGTCTTCTCCACCAGGGACTTGAGGAAGCGCAGGTAGGTGGGCTCAGCAGGCTCCTGCGGCTCCCGCTTCACTTTTTTGCCATGCGTTTTCTGAGGCACATAATCCGGTCCATACTTCTCACAGTCTTCCTCTTTCTCTCGAGCCTTCTCAGCCATCTTGGCTTCCCAGTGCGCCAAGCCATGTTTCGGTTCATTCATACTCTTGTGTTGGTAAAAGACCAGCGAGATCCTGGTGGGTTTATTCCTATCTGGGTTGCGGAGAGGGGTCGTGGCGTGGAGCTCACGCTTTGCACACTCAATGAGGATGGACCCGTGAGTTGGAGCCACAGCCAAACCGCCAATGTCAGGGTCCAGAAAGCTCGGCTCACTGTCCGACCAGACGTCTTCCTTGTCCTCTTTCCCCGGAGCCGCCGCCTGGATGACGGGCGTAGGCTGCCCTGCATCGCCCAACCTGGGCAGCACCCCAAGAGGAGCAGCGGCCCCGTCGTGGCTCAGCCCTGGAAACATCTTGCAGAGCCCGTTGGTGGTGTGGGCGAGGGCGTTGTGGTTCTTGAGTTGGGGGTTCAGGCTGGGGAGGGAGCCCGAGGCTGGGCTGTAGTTGGGGGGCGTGGGGACAGGTGGCTGAGGGTCACTGTGTTTCCCATCGAGGGCTGGAATGCTGGCACTGGGTGGTAATCTGGAGGCAGCACCCACGCAGTGCCCATCCACCTCGTGAGCCGAGTGGGGAGGAAAGGGCCCGACCTGGCACACGCTTGGTCTCGGGGTACACCTGCTGGAGGTGTCGCCCTGCAGATTTTGGTTTCCATCGCCTAAGTACTTAGAGGTGAGCCTCTGGCTGTTGCCAAACCGCTGCTCATAGAGCGTGTGGATGGGTGGGAGATTCAGCCTGGAGAGGTGGTCTTGGTTCGGGTATCTGTATAAATCCACGGGCTGAGTCAGGGGAGAATAGGGGGCCAGGTAAGAGGAACAGTTGTCCACGGCCACGTTGCCATTGCACTGGTAGGAGGGGTACTGGTTATTCTGATTTACAAGTCCGGGATAGGGGTTCGTGGGATTAGAAGAACTCAAATAAGAACTAGCACCCTGGGGTGAGGTGCCATAGAGATTCATGTGGTTGGCGCCTCCATAAATGTCTGACAGGTGCGGGGAGCTTCGGTAAGGGCTAATGGGATTGGGCCTTCGCATGTACACATTGCTGGACCCCGAGGAAGAGCTGCCGGATTCCGACTGAGGGTTGCTAGTCACGGCATGCTGGGGCGGCTGGGGTCGCTGGGCTGGCTGGGCCGGCTGGGGTCGCTGGCTCTGCTGGCTCTGCTGGCTCTGCTGGCTCTGATGGGTGACTGGTCCAGAATGTCGAAAAAGTTCTGCAGAGATGGTAAGATAGAGCAGAAACAAACAGACCGGATTATTAGTTTATGAAATCTAGCCAATATATTTTTTTACTCTATGTAATTTATGTAACCTTGCTGGATGCCAGTAGCTCACACCTGTAACCCTAGCTAATCAGGAGCCTGAGATTTGAGGAGCACCATTCAAAGCCATTCTGGGGACTACAAATCAGAGAGACTGTTTTCTCCAATTAGCCAGCAAAAAAGCTGGAAGTGGAGATGTGGTTCAAGTGGTAGAGCGCTATTCTTTGAGCAAAATATGCGAAGCAAGAGTGACATCCTTAGCTTAAGCCTCAGTACTGGCCAGCACGTGCATGTGTGTGTACAAACACACATACCCAATGCAATTCTAGAAAGCAAAGGCTCTCGTTCCTGTCTGGTGTAGTTTTTTTTTTTTTTTGTCACTGTCTATAGCAATTAGAAATACAGAGAAGTAATATGCAGAACTTTCAGTAGTAATTTGTGGTAAGGGAAGAAAAAAATAATATTTGCCTGAAGGCATTCCACTAAGAACTTAGTGGCTCCTCTTTCTCCTTCACCCTTCTTTTTTTTTTTTTGCCAGTCCTGGGCCTTGGACTCAGGGCCTGAACACTGTCTCTGGCTTCTTCTCGCTCAAGGCTAGCACTCTGCCACTTGAGCCACAGCGCCGCTTCTGGCCGTTTTCTGTATATGTGGTGCTGGGGAATCGAACCTAGGGCCTCGTGTATCCGAGGCAGGCATTCTTGCCACTAGGCTATACCCCCAGCCCCTCCTTCACCCTTCTTATCTCTCTTCCTTGACTTTGTTTTCCCTTCCCAAAGGTTTTCGTGAGCTCACTTCAGGTGGCTTTTTAAAATACGCAGTGCAAGTATAGATGTGTGGAGCAACAGGCATGGGTGTGCTGTGGAGAGGGGCTATTTCTAGACCTTTGCTCACCTCCTCTGTCTTTGCTAAGGAGGTCCTGGGAAAGGGAGGCAAAAGCCAGAGATCTGGGCTGGGAATATGGCTTAGTGGTACAGTGCTTGCCTCGTATACAGGAGGCCGTGGGTTCAACTCCTCAGCACCACATATATAGAAAAAGTCAGAAGTGGCATTGTGGCTCAAGTGGTAGAATGCTAGCCTTGAGCAAAAAGAAGTCAGGGACAGTATTCAGGCCCTGAATCCAAGCCCCAGGATTGGCAAAAGAAAAAAAAAAAAGCCCAAGATCCCTAGTAAGTAAATAAATATTGTCTGAAGAAACCACATAGAAGGGACAAAGTTCCACGTGATTATACTTCACAGCCCATTTAGCCACAGTGGGAAGTGAACCCAACTGATTTCATGGAAGCTGCCACCTAACCAGTATTTATTAACTATCTTTACCATATCGTTCTAAATTAATTTAGTAGTCTCTGTAAGTTGGAAATTCATCCATAGCGAGATTTGCTTTCCCAAAGTACTGATGATTGGTTCTAAGCAAGCTAGTACCCTAAATTTGTAAAATATAAATTTTGCAAATTTTTTAAAGAGCAAGGAAATAAAAAAACGGACTGGAGGCATGACTCAAATGGCAGAGCTCCAGCCATTTGTCACATCTTGAGGCTCTGAACTCAAGCCATGGTCAGTATTAGCACACATACTCCTACAAAATACTCTCCCCCTTCTGGCTAATAAATCATATTTTAAAATTTACTTTAACAAATGGAATTGTATTAGTGTTACTGTCTTAAAACTTGAGACATCCTTAAATTTTCTTCATTACAGTGTTTGTCCCCAGTGAATTTTATTTTATTTTGCAAGTCCTGGGGTTTGGACTCAGGGCCTGAGCACTGTCCCTGGCTTCTTTTTGCTCAAGGCTAGCACTCTACCACTTGAGCCACAGCGCCACTTCTGGCCTTTTCTGTTTATGTGGTGCGGAAGAATTGAACCTAGGGCTTCATGCAGGCTAGGCAAGTACTCTACACTAAGCCACATTCCCAGCCGCTGGATTTTATTTCTTGTTTGGAAACATTGATCATATTTTTGCCCTATTTCCACTGCCCCTACCAAAATGTGAGGTCTTACTCTTGGTTTATGGTAGGTCTCCATTTGCTCTTTTTTAAGTTTAGCTATATTTGCTACTACCCTATTGACCCGAATCCCATCCTACCACTTACCTGTTTTAAAAAAGCAACAACCACCAATTTGCTGCTTACATAGAATATCCAAACTTCTCCCAGAGGAGGTAGATAGAGCAAGCAGTCCTTGCTATTTTCTAGAAGCTTCTTTAGAATGTACAGAACGAGGACTATGGCTGATCTCTTGCTGCCCACATGACTGCCCTCACTCAGACTGAATGATGTGTCAAGTCTCATCTGGCAGACAGCCCCCCATTTCAGTGCTTACCTGCCAGCTGTTTGGCCTGGCCCGCATTTTCAATCTGCTTTGTCCGTGATGAGGCCGACTTTTCCTTCTCATTCTTGCTTGAGTTGTTCTCCAGAGAATTGGAAAGCTTCTCAGCGGCAGCTTTCTTGGCTTCAAGTTTCCTCTGTCGACAACTCTTGGCCGGCTCAGCGAGCATGCGGACTTTGTGATGAAAACGGGTGAGAACCTCAATAGCACCACTTCTTTTTTTCTCCTCCTGGCCTTCTACACTCCCGAACTCATCCACATCAGAGATCTTGTACAGAGGCAGTACGTGGAGCTGCTCATCCTCAGGTTTCACTCCAAATTCTCGGTTGCCTTCTTTAGTGAGGGTGCACACCTGGTAGGGAAGAGGGACAGCTACAGTGGCAGGTCCCAAAGGACCACGTGGGATGGCGAGGATTGGTGACATGCAACTTATTGTACACCTGTGTCTACTTGAGTCTACTGGGAATGATTATAGGTTGTGACTATGACTCCAGTGAGAAACCACACCCCCAAATAAATGTGGAAACCTCTTCAATTTTCACACATGAATTATGTATGGGACAGGTGGGAAGCTCCTTTTAAAGGATGCCAAAAGTCAGGGGCTGGTGGTTCATGCCTGTGATCCTAGCTACTCATGAGACTGAGACCTGAGAATCAGCCCAGGCAGGAAAGTCCATCATCTCTCCAGTTAAAGCTTAAGTAAGCAGTGGCTCAAGTGGTAGAGTGCTAAGCCTTCAACTAGCATTAGCAAAACTCAGGGACAGTGCCCAGGCTCTGAGTTCGAGCTGCAGGACGGACACACACACACACACACAGAGACACACAGAACACAGACAGATAGACAGACAGACAGACACACACACGCCTGCACTCTGCTTCCACTGATTTCTTCTGATGCTGATAGTCAACATCTCCTTTACCCTTGCTCTCTGCTCATTCTGCAATGCAAAGGAGTTTCACGTGCCTCTCCTGCCTGCCTTCTAATACTGTGTCCAAGAAATTCAAGAAACTTCTACAAGATACCAAAGTGAAAAACAGAAGCTGAACATGTGGTTTATATGGCTGATAGGTGATTTGACATTTCTTCTTCTGTGCTGATAACTGTATGTACTTTAATAGTGGTACTACAAAACTACCATCATTGGTTTTGTTAAGAGATGGTTTTTAAAATACCAATTTTTAAAAATATTTATGGTTTTGTGTTATACAAATTCAATGCAATGCCTATCAAAATCCCAGCCACATTCTTCACTGAAATAGAGAAACCAATCCATAAATTCATATGGAACAGCAAAAAACCTAGAATAGCCAAAGCAATTCTAGGCAAAAAAAGCAGTGCAGGAGGTATCACAATACCTGACTTCAAGCTCTACTGCAAGGCCATCATAACAAAAACAGCATGGTATTGGTATAAAAACAGATCGGAAGACCAATGGATTAGAACTGAAGACCCAGAAATAAAACTGCACTCTTACAGCCAACTGATATTCGACAAAGGAGCTAAAGACATACAATGGAATAAACATAGCCTCTTCAACTACTGGTGCTGGGAGAACTGGGCAGCCATATGCAGAAAACTCAAAGTAGACCCAAGCCTATCACCATGCACCAAGATCAACTCAAAATGGATCAAGGACCTCAACATCAGACCTGAATCCTTGAAACTACTGAAGGACAGAGTAGGAAAGACACTAGAACTTATAGGTACAGGAAGGAACTTCCTGAATAGAGTCCCAGGGGCACAACAAATAGGAGAAAGACTCGACAAATGGGACTATTACAAATTAAAAAGCTTCTGCACAGCTAAGGACATAGCCACCAAAATAGAAAGACAGCCAACGATATGGGAAAGGATATTTACCAGCACAGCAACAGACAAAGGCCTGATATCGGTCATCTACAGAGAACTCAAAAAACTAAGCCCCTCCAAGCCCATTAAACCTATTAGGAAATGGGCAAAAGAGCTAAAGAGAGACTTCACAAGAGAAGATATAAAAATGGCAAAGAAACATATGAGGAAATGCTCAACATCCTGCTAGTAAAGGAAATGCAAATAAAAACAACCCTGAGATACCACCTCACCCCAGTTAGAATGGCCTATACTCTGAACTCAGGAAACAACAAATGCTGGAGGGGCTGTGGGGAAAGAGGAACCCTTCTCCATTGTTGGTGGGAGTGCAAATTAGTACAACCACTTTGGAGAACAGTATGGAGGTTTCTCAAAAAGCTCAATATAGACCTACCCTACGACCCAGCCATACCACTCCTAGGCATCTATCCTAAACAGCCAAATCCAAGATATCAAAAAGGCATTTGTACTTCCATGTTTATCGCGGCACAATTCACAATAGCTAAAATATGGAAACAACCCAGATGCCCCTCCACAGACGAATGGATCCAAAAAATATGGTACTTATACACAATGGAATACTACATAGCGATTAGGAATGGTGAAATACTGTTATTCGCAGGGAAATGGTCAGAACTCGAACAAATAATGTTGAGTGAGACAAGCCTAGAACACAGAAAACAAAGGGGCATGATCTCCCTGATATATGACTGTTAACAAAGGGAGACGGAGAGACAGTAGAGACCAAGTCTGTGAATACTGTATATGTTCTTGATACATTGTATATTGCATATATGTCAACCTGACCTAGACAAGGGATAGAAAAACAGGTCGTAAGATATCATAAGAAATGTACACACTTACCTACTATGTAACTGCACCCTCTTTGTACAACACCTTGTAAAAAAATTTATGTCCAATTAATTAAAAAAATAAAAAAATAAAAGAAAAAAATATTTATGGTTTTGGGCTGAGAATATGGCCTAGTGGTGGAGTACTTACCTTGCATTCATGAAGCCCTGGGTTTGATTCCTCAGCACCACATAAACAGAAAAAGCCAGAAGTGGTGCTGTGGCTCAAGTGGTAGAGTGCTAGCCTAGAGCAAAAAGAAGCCAGGAGGGGCTGGGAATACGGCCTAGTGGTCAAGTGCTCATCTCATATACATGAAGCCCTGGGTTCAATTCCTCAGCAGCACATATATAGAAAAAGCCAGAAGTGGCACTGTGGCTCAAGTGGCAAAGTGCTAGCCTTGAGCAAAAAGAAGCCAGGGACAATGCTCAGGCCTGAGTTCAAGCCCCAGGACTGGCAAAAAATAAACCAAAAAATTTAAAAACTTGCTGTTTGTTAAATGGAGAGAATAAGGGACAAGGTATACATAAGGCCCTGGGTTCAATTCCCCAGCACCACATATACAGAAAACGGCCAGAAATGGCGCTGTGGCTCAAGTGGCAGAGTGCTACCCTTGAGCAAAAGGAAGCCAGGGACAGTGCTCAGGCACTGAGTCCAAGCCCCAGGACTGGCCAAAAATAAATAAATAAATAAATAAATAAATAAATAAATAAATAAATAAATAAATAAATAAAATCACTGGAAGATACCTTTGAAAGAAATGTACTGGTACGGGTCTCACCTTTGTACAGAAATGACTGTTAGTGTGAGACAATGCCGTGAGTTTGTCACTTGCTACCCGGAGTTTCCTTAAGTCATGTTTCTGAGGCATCTTTTTCCTTACAAGCAAATATTCCTTTTCATGGTGGGGGGGGGCGGGGGGCTTGGTGGCTTGGATTTGAACTCAGGATCTGCTGCTTTTCTGTTTGCTAGGAGGGAACTCGGGCATACCTCTTGCCCTTTTTATTCCAGATATTTTTTATCTTGCTTTTGGCCAGGCTGGCCAAAAACATCTGGGTGTGTGTCATCATGCCCACTGCTTGGTTGAGATGTGGAGTCTCATGAACTGTTTCCTCCAATATCCCCACCAGCCAGAATGATGGTGTGAGCCACCATTGCTGGCATCTATTTAGTTATCTAAGCTTCTTTCTATCTTCCTCCAGGGGCAAGTTCCCCTTGCTTCTCAACCCCCACACTTTCTATCACTGTCCTGGAAGGAAACAGGACTATCTCTAGAAGCTACACTAGCTAAGAGATGACTTCTTTCATTCATTTCCCAGAATCCATGGGAGGTATACAGAATCTAGTATTGTCAATGCTGAATGCACAGCAAGTGAGGATTTTAAATGTGGACCGCAGGCTTTGTGTTTCTCTCTAGAATTACAGTGATTACCTACTAGGTATCCTGAGTGTTGAGAGATTTTTCTTGCTAACCAATTAGAAATGGCCATGTCTGGACACTGATTTAGATTAGCACTAGGAATTCAAAAAATTCTCAAAATAGTTTTCTACTGATAGGACAATCTGTCATGAGAAATAATTGTTAGGCCAGAGAAGGTCTCCTTGCCAACTTCATATATGTAAGCCTGTACCCGGTCACACCTTCAGAGGGCCCAAGATGCCCATCTCCTTTCCCTCCAGGAGGGCCAGCCCCTCTTACCAATGTGCTGCCATTCTGCATGTTGTGCAGGTCCCTGTGGGCGTGAGCACAGAAGTCCAAACACGCCGTCACCCCCGAGAACGGTCGGCCTTCTGCCAGACCCAGGCGGCAGTCTGGAGCTCTGTCTTCATACTCAATCTGAGAAGAATAAAAGCCTGTGTGTCAATGAAGGAAATACTCCTGGTATGCAGGCTATGTAAATGCTTATTTTAAGCAGGCACCAGTGGCTCATGCCTATAATCCTAGCTACTCAGGAGGCTAAGATCTGGGGATCATGGTTTGAAGCCAGCTCAGACAAGAAAGTGTCTGAGACTTTGATCTCCAATAAACAACTTAGAAAATGTCCGAAGTAGAGCTGTGGCTCAACTGGTAACCTTGAATACAAAGAGGCTCAGGGACAGTGTCCAGGCCCCAAATTCAAGCCCTAGGACTGGCAAAAAAAAAAAAAAATACAATATTTGACTTTTTACATAGTATCTGACTTTTTTTGTGGGTGGCATTTATCCATGTGACCATTGCCATGAGTAAGATTAAAAAGTGCATAGTCAGCATTTCTAAAATTCCCTGTCCCTTTGAGGATATTCTCTTCCCAATGTGAGGCACACATTCTATTTTTTTCACTTAGTATCTAAAATTTCCAGTTGGATATTGAATAGAAATGATGACAAGAAATGTATTTGACATCTTCCCAATTTTAAGGGTGAAAGCATTCAGCCTTTGAGTATTATCTAATATTCAGTATTACATAATGCTTCTGATTGTCCACCTGTGCCTCCTTAATCAGACAGACATTTCCTTTCTATGCATGCTGATTATTAAGTGCTTTTTCTACAAAAATTCATCGATTTCCTGCTGCATCTGTTAATGAGGAATGAATGACTTTAATTTTTCAAATTATCCTTGAGTAGTTGTAAAAAGAAGAAATTAATTTTTGAGTCTCAAATGAGCGCAGCATTCCTGACATAAACTCTACTTTTAGACATGATTTGTTAGAACGTGTATACCTTGTAAGATCTGACTGTCATTGTAAAATCTGATTTGCTAAGCTTGAGACCAATGTTTACACAAGTATTCACAAGCATGGGAGTACAGTTTTCATGCCTTTGTTAGCCTCACAGAATGAGTTGGGAAGATTTTACACTTAAATTCTGGAACTATGAGCAGAACTGGCAGAACTTCTTCCGTATATGATGGGTCAAATTTGCTAAGGAAGTCATCTAGGCCAAGACTTTTCTTGGTGGAAAGGCATTTCACTATAAACTAAAATAGACCTCAAGAACATAGATCTACACGTGGCCTTCATTGTTTTCCTGTAGTGAGCTCTGGCAATCTATCTCATTTAAAGGTCCTGTTCAGGGAATCTCTCCATCTCATCTAATTTGCTGGACTCATGAGTAAGTGCAAAGTGGCTAATAACATTTTTCCTGTTAATATCTAAGGATATTTTGTGGTCTACTCTCCTTACCTTTACTTATTTATTTGTTGTAGTACAGGGCATTGGTGGTACCCAGGACCTTGAGGATGCTAGGCAAGTAAGTACTTTACCACTTGAGCCATGGCCCTGTCTTTATGTATTTTGTTTTCTGTCACTAACTTTGCCCTACAGGCTTCAAACACTTGATACTCCTGCATCTACCTCCACAGGGATTGTGATCGACATATCTGTGCCACCATACACCTTTGGGGTGAGTTGTCTTTTCCTATCCTCCCCTTCTCCTGTAAGTACTGAGAGTTAAGCCCAGGCCTTGCACATGGCAGGCCAAGTGCTCTACCACTGAGCTACACCTCCAGTCAATATTCATACTGTATTCCATCCATTTTGTTCCTTATTATATTGTCTTTTGGTTTCCCTGATTTGTTCTCTTATTCTCTGTATTTTATATCGTTGGTTCATTTTCATTTTTTCCCCTTTATTCTGCCTTTTAGGAATTAAATTGCTTTTCTATATCCAGTTTCTTGGGTGGATGAGTAGAATATTGACTTGAAAAATTGCATTTTCTAATGTCATGTTTAATATCATTTCTTGTCATTTGGTTTGAAATACTTTGATTTCCCATGTGATTTCTTCTTTGGCTCTTCCTATTTATAAGTGTGTTGCTCAGTTTCTAGATACTTAAGGAGCTTTGTAGGCACTCTTCTTGCAATGAATATTAATTATAGAACATGCTGGTATTTAAAAATTTATTGGTAATTGTTTCATAAACCAGAATATCTTGGTAAACATCTACCTTGGTAAACCATCTGTGTGTACTTGAATATTACTAATATTTGTTGCTGGATGTGTTTTACACATGTTCATTAGGCCAAATGGGTTAAATGTTTTGGGTTTGGTTTTTTTTTTAAGTCTTATGCTTCTTTAATTCTTTTCTTTCCCCTTTTCTCAATTATTGTGGAATATTCAAATCTCATTGAAGTGTGGATCTTTGATGATCCTGCACTTGAATTCAGGGCCTCATATTAGATAGGTGCTCTTCTTATTACTGACCCACTAGTTATTTTAAGACAGACATAAGCCAAGACTAAAATTCATTTCAGCTGGTCATTGGTGGCTCTCTTGCCTGTAATCCTAGCTACTCAGAAAGCTGTGATCTGAAGATCTCAGTTTGAAGCCAGGAAAGTCTATAAAACTCTTATCTCCAATTAACTATCCAAAAAAGCCAGAAGTGGAGCTATTGCTTCAATGATAGAATGCTAGATGAACAAAAGAGCTCAAGGACGGCACCCAGGCTCTGAGTTCAAGCCCCACAACTGGCACACACAAAAAAGAAAAGATTAGGGGGCTGGGAATGTGGCTCAGTGGTAGAGTGCTTGCCTAGCATGCATGAAGCCCTGAGTTTGATTCTTCAGTACCACATAAACAGAAAAAGCTGGAAGTAGCCTTGTGGTTCAAGTGGTAGAGTGCTAGCCTTGAACAAAAGAAGCACAGGGACAGTGCCCAGGCCTTGAGTTCAAGCCCCAGGAATGGCATGTGCGTATGCCTCTACCTTACCCTGGCTTTTGTCATGTTAACCAACACATGCTATTTACCGGTCCATTCTATTAAGACATAAGAGTTGCATCACTTTTATGTCCCCAGTGAATAATCACAGGATAGCACCTGATGGGCTTTCACTTAATGCTGTTGTAGCTAATGCTGTGGAGACTTCACAAGTTTTGTTGTTATTGTTTTTTCTCTTCTCTCTTTCTTCTCTCTTCTCTCTTCCTCTCTCTCTCTCTTTCTTTCTTTCTTTATTCCCCCTTTGGAGTAAGTTCTAACCAAATCACTTACCTATTTAAGATACACTAATACACAGAAAAGAGGCAAACAGAAGTTCTTGCTGGATTCATGGAGTTAAGGTCAAACAAAAGGGAATATATATATAGCAAGCTCTGGACACTTAAGTGTTTATACTGTTTATAGACTCCTAGTCCATTGAAACCTCCAGCTGAGGACAAATAATTTTACTGTGATTATTAAAGTCATTTTACTGTGGCTTTATCCAAATAAGGCCAGTAGAACTTTAAAAAGTTATCTTTAAAATTAAATAGATTAAAACAATAAAATAAAACTCTTGTGCATGGCATGATTTCTATAAACCCAAAGGAAAACAGTGAATTGTTTTTAACAATTAAGTTTTTAAAAATAAAGGTCAGAGACAAGAATTACCTCAAACTGTTTTTGGTTATGTAATTATAATCCCTCTCTATATCACCTTTACGATAATAGTAAAAAAAAATCGGGCTTAGGTGTATCGTGAATAACAAATAATTAAAATCAGTGTGCACACTCATTGAAGCTTACCTGATTATCATATGCATCTGGTGCAAGTATCTTGTATTTGGGGGCAAGAAGAGTGGACAGATTTTGGAAATAGGACTCTACTTTTTCTTCCTGTACAAAAATGAACAATTCAACAAATTAAATTCTAAACCTTTCTCCACATAGGCAAGAGTAAATCAGTGACGTTATTTTCTAAGACAGGACCAAAATACAATGTATGCTGCCTTTCCCTATTAAATAATTATATTATTTAAAAATATGACTATTGTAATACCACCTAATTTTTTTGTGCTATTAAGGATATCTTGGAAAGCCTCATTACTACTTAGCATGCAAAGGTTTGGCCTTCTATAAATACAAGTCTATGCTGGGGCGAGGGGTAAGTGAATGAAGCTGCTTGGTCTGAAAGAGGTCACAATTTCCACTATTCCTGTCTAATCACCTGTCAAGGAAGACAAACTATTTAAACATTGCCCAAAGCAATGTCCTCTTTACCTGACTTGTGTAACCGCAACCCCTCTGTACATCACCTTTATAATAACAATTTTAAAAAAGCACATTGCTTGTCAATTTACATTTCACAGTGCTTATCAAAAGAGCATTTCATATGGGAATAGAACACCCAGATCTAGTTATAAAACTTTACCAAGTTCACTCGAGAGGGAAAGTGCCACACAAAGTGCTCAGCTAACTTCCTATCATCCCAAACTACAAAGAAGAGATCTTCCAAATCAACTGCTTTTTCAAATGGTAGATGGTGGTATTTAGCCATTGTGCTCATTACTGAGATGTTCATATTTCAGATTACCACTCTAAAAGAGAAGATTTGGAAAGCTGGGCACTGATGTCTCACACCTGTAATCCTAGCAACTCAGGAGGCTGAGAACTGAGGATCATGGTTCAAATCCAGCCCAGGCAGAAAAGTCTGAGATTCTTATCTCCAATTATACACAAAAAATGGAAGTGGTGTTGTGTAGTGGTATTCAAGAAGTGGTGCTCACATAGTAGAGTGCTAGCCTTGAGCAAAAAGGAGCCTAGTGGCAGTGCCTAGGCCCAGAGTTCAAGGACCAGGGCTGGCTAAAGGAGAAGGGGAAGGAGAGGGGAGGAGAAAGAGGACAAGGAGGAGGAGAAAAGGTTTGGAGATGTAAAGTTGTTTTTTTTTTTTTTTGCCTCTTCATATTTATTTATTTATTTTGTAATGTATTTATTAATTAAAATTTTTTTTGACAAGGTGTTGTGCAAAAAGGGTACAGTTACATAGTAGAGCAGTGTGTACATTTCTTGTGATATCTTACACCCTGTTTTTCTTTCCCTTCCCTAGGTCGGTAGACATATATATATATATATATATATATATATATATATATACACAATATACAATATACAATATACAATGTACCAAGAACATATACAGTAGCCATGTGGCCTACGCCGAAGAAAATTCGCCTAGGGCTTTAAATGTAATGTCGACAATAGACAATATGTCGACAATAGTCTTATATGAACGTACATACATAGCTTTTGAGCTATTGTGATCCACTGAGAGGTCAATTTTTGACCTTTAAATGTTGAGTAGTTGTTTGGTTTTAGTTACATAATGTAGGGTCGCTGACCCAAACCTGTGGGAAATACCATTTGACAAGAAGTTTTTGGTTTCACAGACCTGGTCTCTACTGTCTCCCTCACACACCACCTTAACAGTCATATATCAGGTAGATCATGCCCCTTTGTTTTCTGTGTTCTAGGCTTGTCTCGCTCAACATTATTTGTTCAAGTTCTGACCATTTCCTTGCGAATGCCAGTATTTCACCATTTCTAATTGCTATGTAGTATTCCATTGTGTATAGGTACCATATTTTTTGGATCCATTCATCTATGGAGGGGCATCTGGGTTGTTTCCATATTTTGGCTATTGTGAATTGTGCAGTGATAAACATGGAAGTGCAGATGTCTTTTTGATATCTTGGGACCTGTTGTTCAGGCTAGATGCCTAGGAGTGGTATGGCTGGGTCAGAGGGTAGGTCTATATTGAGCTTTTTGAGAAACCTCCATACTGTTCTCCAAAGTGGTTGTACTAATTTGTACTCCCACTAACAATGGAGGAGAGTTCTTCTTTCCCCGCACCCCCTCCAGCATTTGTTGTTGCCTGAGTTCAGAGAATAGGCCATTCTAACTGAGGTGAGGTGGCATCTCAGGGTTGTTTTTATTTGCATTTCCTTTACTGCCAGGGATGTTAAACGTTTCCTCATATGTTTCTTTGCCATTTTTATCTCTTCTCTTGTGAAGTCTCTCTTTAGCTCCTTTGCCCATTTCCTAATTGGTTTATTGGGCTTGGAGGGGCTTAGTTTTTTGAGTTCTCTGTAGATGACAGATATTAGGCCTTTGTCTGTTGCTGTGCTGGTAAAGATCCTTTCCCATATGGTTGGCTGTCTTTCTATTTTGGTGGCTATGTCCTTAGCTGTGCAGAAACTTTTTAATTTGTAGTAGTGGAGATGTAAAGTTTAGAAGGTAAGAAGGTTTCTTTGTGGAGCCCTTCAGCTTAAGAGAACAAAAAGGATATAGCTCTTTGGGGTTGGAGGCATGGCTTAGTTGGTAGAGTGACAGCTGACAAGCAAAGGATCAGGTAAGAAGTTCAAATCTTGGTCTCAAAACAAAAAGAAAAGGATACAGCTCTTTTTTTGTATTTTTCATGAAAACTGGTTAAGGGGTAAATACCTATCAATATATTACAGAAAATAAGATCCTTCAGGGAAAAAAAAAAACCTGTAACATGATTTCAAGAGCTTTGTTTTCCTTTTATTATAGACACAGATATCAACTTAGCAAATTTTCCGCTGTATTTAATTGTACTTAAAATTCAAGAAATAATTACAAGGCACATTCAGATGCCAAGTACACCAAAGTTTTCTGCTCAGTGAGCATGCTCTAGACCACATCATGGTCCAAATGCGATTAAATTTTATGTCAATTAACAAATTACATTTTAAGAAGTACATAGTTTAGAGGTGGTTTCAATGAGAAATCAATGCTCACCTACTTCAATTAAACCCTTATATGTTCAAATTTATGTTAGGCTTTAGACTATAATCCCTACAGTGACTAATCTTTTGGCATGTAAATAGGATTGATTAGAAATGACTTTTCTGAATGTGGTGGTCGTGAACATGACTTGTACAATTCCAATTTTAAAAAGATACTCATCACCAATCCTAATTGAGGTTCAACACTGAAGAGACCACCCCTTAAAATTCTTCAGTTAACATGAAAAACAAAATAAAAGGTTATATGTAGGAAGCACTTGTGTCACTCAAGTTCTCAGCTTTTGCTTTGGCATGGTTAAGGTAACTTGATAAATTATCCTCATTTTGTTGATTCATCTGTATGAAATCCTGTTTAATAAATAAGAGCACAACAGGTCCTATTGCTCCCTTCATCCATGGTCATATGAAAAATAGATTATACAGCAGGAAGTAAACCAACCTCTTTTGGATCATCCCCAAGCAGCTTAAATTTTCTTGGGTTCTTGCTTCTGGAAAACTTACATCCATTGTAGTACATGCTCCATGAACAACCAAAAGAAAAGGAGGCACCACAGGTCTCTGGGTCCAGCCCTTGACAGGCACAGGTTCTCCTGAGAAATCAAAACACCACGTTTAAGACTCAGCATAGACTGGATATATATGTAGAGAGAGACACAGAGATAAAACTGGGTGCATACACATTCTGGGTGCATCTACATAAAATGAACTCAGAATAAGGTCATACCTCACTCTGGCCTACACTGAGACAAAACCACATGCAGAATAGAATTCGACTGTCTTTAAAACACAATATCCAACCCCTTTTTAGGATGAAGGTTGTAGCTGAGTATTTAAGCTCTTGTCTGAAATACTCAAGACCTTGGGTATGATCTTAGCGCTACAAATAACCTTTTTTTTTTTTTTTGCTGTTTATTACAAAGAGAAAAATATGCATTGCCAGATGACACATACTTGTAATCTCAGCACATAGAAGGTAGAAACTTGCAAATTCCAGGGCAGCCTGGCTACAAGAGGAGACAATGCAAATGTTGGCAAATGCAATGTGTTCAGGTATACATCATCAAACAAAGAGAGATTAAGGTTAGCACCCCTCAATTGCTCTGCTTCCTGCAGGCACTGTCTCCTAACAGTAGTTTCCTCAGAGCAGACTAGTTGCCTTGCAGATGAAATTAATAAGCCTATTGTGTCTGGCTTATTTTTGCAACATTTTATTTGAAGTGCTTCCTAGGTTTTGACTGAAACATAGTATTTCAACTATAGTGCCTTAACCAGATATAGCCTAGTAACAACAGACAAATAGCTAAAGAAACCAAAGAAAAACTGACATTTGAATGGTCTTCGGGTTATTTTGAAAGCACTGAATGTGTATGGTGCTAGAAATAATGGGTTGTGGGTGGGGCACAGATGTAATCACAGCTATTCAGGAGGCTGAGACATGACGTTTACTGCTCAAAGCCAGCCTGGGCAGAAAGTCTATGAGACTCTTATTTCCAAATACTTCTCAGAAAAACCCAGAAGTGGCTTATGTGGTAGAACACTAGCCTTGAGCATAAAGAGGCTCTGGGACAGCACTCAAAACCTGAGTTCAAGTCTCAGGACTACCACCACCAACAAAAAAGGGTTGTGGTCTGATGTGGTAAGCAAAGCTTTGCCTGGCATTATTGAAATCCCTGAGTTTGAGTCCCAACAATGCAAACAACAAAACCCCAACAGTTAGTTACTGTTAGTTACATGAATTACCATGCAAAATAAAGTAGAACCAATATAATTAGCCAATAATCTTAACTACAGTTTATCTAAAACTGGATGAACTCAGGATTGGAGTTAAAATTTTTTTCAAGTCAGCCCTCCAAAGATGCCTAAAGGTAATGGCATGTCTAGACAGATTTTAGTGTCCAAATATGATTTCCCATCAAAATAAACACAGTTGTAATAAAAAAGAGAACATGGGTATATTGTTGGCAAGAACATAAAAAAACAACAAAGCAAAAACAAAAAACAACCCCAAACAACACAGATGCTTTCAAATAAAGTCTGGTAGTTCTAGAAGTTTATAGTATGCACAATAACATTCCTAGATATATACTCAAGCAAATGTACAACCTGACTAAACAAGTGTGTACAAGGATGTTCATAGTGGCATTGTTTACAACAGCAAGAGTGAAATAACGCAGGTCCATTAACTGGGGAATGGATAAAGATGCATATACATGCAGTGGTATAGTGAATAGAAAACTAAAAAAGCCTGTTGTCACAATATAGATGAGGGCTGGGAATATGACTGGCCAAACAAACAAACAAAACCCACAAAACAAAACAACATAGATGAATTTTGAAAACATAAAGGAGAATATTATTATTGGACTAAGATGAAATGTACAGCATAGGCAACATTTCCTTTGCTAGTCTACATGCCATAGTGACCAAAGTTTATTAGTGGTTGCCATTTAGAGGGCTGAGGCAAGAGAAGCCACTACCTAATATGCCTAGGGGGTTCTTTGGAAAGTGACAAAAATATTCCAGGACAGAGAGTGAAGGGAGAGCTGATATTATCCAAAAATAAATGTACTCTTTACCTGACTTATGTAACTGTAACCCCTCTGTATACCACCTTTATAATAACAATAAAAATATTAAAAAAATATTCTAGCATAATATAACTCAATTTTCAAAAATCCCTCCATTACAAGATAGAGTAACTTTATCCTCAAGCTGACTTCCTACATGAAGGGGCTACTAAAAGACAATTTTATTTTAATATCATTAGGATTAGCACAAGATAATCTTTGTATTAAGACTCAGAATTTGGCTTATATTTTGGTGATGATTTAGCAAGTATGAAAATGTTCATGAATATAAGAGATTTTCAAATTCTTAACCTTTTTTTAGTTGCTATGTGATTTCTAAATGGCTCATTCAAAAGTGAAAATTAAATGAGTGACTCAAAATGTATGCAGTGCCAAAATGCTGTTGGAAATAGTGGCATACAATTGTAATCCCAGCTATATGGGAGGCAGAGATAGAAGGATCAGGATTTGAAGCCACTCCAATACAAAAAGACTTTATCTGGAAAATGACTAACTACACACAAAGGGCTGCAGGCGTGTTCCAAGTGTCAGAGTTCCCATCTAGTAAATTAAGGCCTTGATTTCAAACTCTATGTCTGGCCAGCAAAAACACAGGAAGAAAGGAAAACTAGCAAAGTAATTCAACTTACTGTTCATATAACATCCAAATAGAAATCAACTAAATAACTGAAATAGTCCATGACTATCATTGGATACCAAGCTATCACACCAAACTTAGATGGGGAATTTTGATGGGTCAGGCTGACAATACCTGAACAGAGAGAATGCTGTGAATTTCAATACAATTAAAACCAAGTCTCTTCCTGGATGTGAAAACTAGGATCGCACCTAATATTCACATCACCTATGGAAGCATTTACTAGTGAATACATCCATGTACAAATATATAGTTTATACCTAAGAGTAATGTGTGGTTTATCTAACTTCCATGTACATGAGACTGGAGGTAAAGAAATAAAGCAATGAAGATGAAAGCAGCCAAATTTACGTAGGAATTTTAAAGAGAAAGTTATTGCTTCACCCAAGCAATTCTAAGGGAGTGTGTGTGGAGAGAGAGAGAGAGAGAGAGAGAGAGAGAGAGAGAGGAGAGAGAGAGAGAGAGAGAGAATATTATACATAAAAAGAAGCTTCTGAGTCATGTGTTCTAAACTGGGACACTTTCAAGAAAAGCAGATCCCAGAAGTAGACACAACCTCAAGGTGCAGTAGCTGGGAATATGGCCTAGTGGCAAGAGTACTTGACTCCTATACATGAAGCCCTGGGTTCGATTCCCCAGCACCACATATACAGAAAATGGCCAGAAGGGGCACTGTGGCTCAGGTGGCAGAGTGCTAGCCTTGAGCGGGAAGAAGCCAGGGATGGTGCTCAGGCCGAGTCCAAGGCCCAGGACTGGCCAAAAAAAAAAAAAAAAAAAGCAAGGAGCAGGCACTTCCCATTGTCTTCCTCTGTCTATGCATTGAAACCAGATCAGTCCAGGAAATTAACAGGTGTAAGCCTGAATACTGAAATTAAAATTTCAAGTTGGACATCAATAATAAGTTTTTATTTTGGGAGAAAATCCTTACTGTTTGGGATACATAATCAATCCTTACAGGTAAGATATGTATTTACTTTGAAATGGCTTACTTTGAAAACATTAGATAGGGGACATAAAATTTGAGACAGATACATGAAACACTACTGAGAAAACACTAATAGTGATGCTGTATGATGCATTCATTTGCTATTTTCTACAAAGATTTATTGTTTTTTCATTGGTGTTAGGGTTGTTTTTTTTGGGGGGGGGTGGTTGGGGCTGGTCCTGATGCTTGAACTCAGGGCCTAGGCACTGTCTTTGAGTGCTTTTGCTCAAGTGCTCTACCACTTGAGCCACAGCTTCCCTTCTGGCGCTTTTGGTAGTTATTTGGAGATGAGTCTCATGGACTTCCCTGCCTGGTCTGGCTTTGAACCCCGATCCTCAGATTTCAGCCTTCTAAGTAGCTAGGATTATAGGCTTAAACCATCAGTACCTGGCGTGAGTCATTTTTAATGAATAGTTGACGCCATGTACCATGGCAGAGAGCATTTCTGGCTCTGGCTCCCTGCTGATGACTGATACAGTCCCACAACCCTTCCTTGCCAAGAAAATGTTGGTTAGGTTTAGTCATAAAAGAAAACTCTCAAAGGAACATCTATGAAGAAGAACAGCTGGTGTGGCTCACAGGAAACATAAAATCCACTTTTTGACTTTTCCACTACAAGAGGCTCCTCCCTGGACCCCTGGTGGGTGGTTGTGGTGTGTGTGTGAGCAGAAGAAGCTAAGAGCTCAGTGGAGCTGTTCACACAGCTTTGAACATGAAACTGAGTCATCGTGTAAACGTGAAATTATAGTGCTCTTGGTAAAAAGTCCCAATTTTCGCTCTACCATTCATGAAATACAATCCGTTGATGGATTAGAAAAACTTCAAAATGTATTTTGGGGTGAAGTTTCTTTTGACATTTGGACTAGGAGTGTGTTTTAGTAATGCATTTCTTTAAAAAAAATTTAATTGCAGATAATTGCTCTAAGTATGTAGAGACCACAGTTTACACACATCATTAAGTAATTACCTATCTTTACCCTGAAATTCTGGACAAAGAAATAGCAAAAGTATACAAAGAAGTATTTGAAATGTCTTAATATTTACAGTTTGGTACTTGCCAACTGTTTAGACTAATTAAACAAATTATAGTTTTCTGAGATTCTGGTAGATTTTTCCTGAAATTTAAATGCAAAATGGCAGAATTTATTATGGTCTAAAGAAAATTCCATTGTATAGGTCAGATTCTAGTTTACATAATAGCATTAGTAGGAAATGAAGACAAAGTCTAGGAGAATGGTACCCAGACATACCATCAAGAAACAATGACTAACCAGTCGCTGGTGGCTCACACTAGCTACTGAGGAGGATGAGATCCAAGGATTGAGGTTTGAAGCCAGCAGGGCCGAAAATGTCTGTGACTTTTTTCTCCAATTAACCATCCTCACACTGGAAATGGAGCTGTGGCTTAAAGTGATAGATCACCATCCTTGAGCACAAGAGCTCAAGGACAAGGTCCAAGCCCTGAATTTGAGCCTGTGACTAACAAAAGAAAAAAGAGTAAAAAGGAAGGAAGGAAGGAAGGAAGGAAGGAAGGAAGGAAGGAAGGAAGGAAGAAAGGAAGGGAAAGTTTGCATGTAGCTCTAAGAAATTTAAATTTAGCTAGAAATGAATAATCTTCAGGGACTTAGAATTTCATGCCATCATGTCTAAGGTGAATTCTGTTTAAAAATAATGCAGGTAGGTTCCAGTAGGTCTCCCCTGTAATCCAAGCCACTCAAGAGGCTGAGAACTGTGGATCAGGTTCGAAGACTAACCAGGTAAGAAAAAGATTATGAGACTCTTAACTCTAATTAATCAGCTTTGGCTCAAGCAGAACAGTGCCAACCTTGAGAAAATGAATGGGAAAATTCCTAGACTGAGAGTTCAAGCCCCACTACTACCACAAACAACCCCATAAAAAAACAATGTGGTGTTACTGTTCTTAACAAATACTATTGCCAATATATACCCTGTGTCTTTACCTTTATTTTCATTCTGGCTAAAGGTTATCTACACACATTTTTTTTCCAGGAAAGAATAAAATAAGTGTATGATAGATCAATAAGCATTTGACTGCTGAGCATGTACCCAGGACATCCCAAGTCGGAATACTGTAAAGACACGTGCACATCCATGTTCATTGCTGCACTAATCACAATAACCAAGCTATGGGAACAGCCCTGGTGCCCTACAATAGATGGATGGGTGCGAAAAAAAATGGGGTACCTATCTATACACAAGGGAATTTTACACAGCCATTAGAAAGAATATTACACCATTTGCAGGAAAATGGATGGACCTAGAATAAGCTCAGTGAGACAAACGGCTGTTTTCTCTCATATGTGGAAGTGAGATCTAGAATACCCTGGGACCAGATGAGGTATTTTTATAATATAGTCATTCATACACAGTGAGAACAAAGGAAGACATTCTTGAGAGGAACACTAAGGCATAATGCTTACGTGCCTCTGATCATATAAAAGAATATTTATCAAAATGAACTCCAGGAAATGGAAACGAGGTGTTGCTGTTAGTTTTCTTTTCATCTTGTTTGTTCATTTATATGTCTTTGGGAGGGCAAGAAGGAGCACAGAAAGGGAGGGACAAAGGGTGAACAAATGCAGCAGTGGTCTTCACAGGACACTATGTTGAAAATGAACTATGCAAGTTGTGGGTGGGGATGGGAGGGAAAAACTGAGAGAGAGGGAGGGAAGTGGTGACAGCAACCCAAAAGAAATGTACACTTGGGGTTGGGAATATGGCCTAGTGCTTGCCTCACATACACAAAGCCCAGGGTTTGATTCCTCAGCACCACATAAAAAGAAAAAGCCAGAAGTGGCACTGAGGCTCAAGTGGTAGAGTGCTAGTCTTGAGCAAAAAGCAGCCAGGGACAGTGCTCAGGCCCTGAGTCCAAGCCCCAGGACTGGCCAAAAAAAAAAAAAAAGCTTTAAACTGTGACCCAAATCCTGTGATTCCTTCAGTGGAACACTATCTTGAGTGAGATAGAGTCCTGCATTTTAGGATCCCACGGCTGAGGAAGAAGAGCAGGAAGCTTTTCCCTAGTGATGGCACGGAGCTTCCTGGTAAGTGGACAAAGTTAAACCAGCAACCAGCTAAACATTTTAAAGTCAGATGCACTCGTGTATTTAATGGCACAATGTTACCATCCTGTTCCAAAGTTTTGCATTCCTAAAAAATAATGTAGATATGTACTTATTACCTGACTTATCAAATGGTAACCTCTCTGTTCAACACTCTAATAATAACAATGAAATTATATTGAGAAAATAAGTATACAGAGATAGTTACTTTTCAGTGATTCTGCAACCGTAAAAAGCAAGGCCAAGCTGGGACCCAGTGGCTCACACCTGTAATCTGAGCTACTGAGGTGACAGCTCTGAGGCTCCTGGTTCAAAGCTAGCCATGGCAGACAAACCTACGAAATGCTTGTCTCCAATTAACCAACAGGAGAAAAGAAGGAGGAGGAGGAGGAGGAGGAGGAGAGGGAGGGAGGTGAAGGAGTCCCAGCTTTGCGCAAAAAAGATGAGTGTGAGGCCCTGGGTTCAAGAGCCAGTATAAGCAAACCGAAACTGTCTGTGTGTCTGTGTATCTGTCTGTCTGTCTGTCTGTCTCCCTCCCTTCTCCCTGTGCTCTCACTTTTCCAGGCTCCACTCTCTCCCTTGGAGGGGAGCGCCCCGCCCACCGCACTTACTCTTCATTGAGGGCACAGCGGCGATTGGTGAGGGCGCCGTTCTTCCGCAGCGACTGCGTGAGCTCCGAGTAGAGGGTGTCGGCCAGCGGGGTGGGGATCCCCTCCCACACCAGGATGAGAATCACGATCACGGCCGCCTTGCAGCGGTGGCCCGCTCGCTCCCGCACGCAGCACAGCAGCTTCTCCTCCAGGCTGGCTCTGCGTATCACCTGCGTGCATCCCCATGCACCCCCAACACCCCCACCCCGCCCGAAAGGAAACAAGGGTCACTTGTGGCAGACAAGAACACCAATTGCTCTCAGTTCAAATTACAGCAATACAGAGGCTGGCAATATGGCCTAGTGCTAGAGTGCTTGCCTCCCATACACGAAGCCCTGGGTTCGATTCCTCAGCACCACACGTACACAAAAAGCCAGAAGTGGCCCTGTGGCTCAAGTGGTAGAGTGCTAGCCTTGAGCAAAAAGCTAAAAAATTAAGGCGATGTATTATCAGCAGCCGCATGCTTATCTTTTCCTGCTTATGGGGGAATGGGGGAGGTGGGGAAGGAAGCTTACCCAGGGTCAGGAAAGAAATGTAAAAGGACTTCTCAAGTTTAGCAGCCTAGACCCACAGTGGGAGCAACTCATTAAATGGCACCTTCATGTAGAGCCAGAGCTAAGGCAAGCAAAGCTATGCTAATGCAAACTCCACACAGGCATGAATTGAAAGGATGGGTGGGGTTGGGAGAATGATGGAAGGGGTGACATTGACCAAGAAGCACTGTATTCATAAGTTATTACGTTGTATTGAAACTCCTTTGGTACAATTAAAGATAATAAAATAATAAAGACATGCAGGTCAGAATTCAGTATTAGCATGAGGATTAATTTAGGATGTACAAATAATTAAGGACTATTTCTTTCCATCCCAAGAATTATACTTTACGTAGGCAATAGGGTGGGCCTCCGCCCCATTAAGTACACTGTGTCTATGATTGTAATAGGAATCTACCTTCTTAAAAGATGCCACACACATGAAAAATAATGAGCCAAAATGTGCCTTTCAACCTTTATGGTTACCCAATTTTCAGGACTGCATTGAATCAAAATTCTCAAGATTGAAGAGCAAAGGCATTTTCAAGTCACACTTACCCATTTAGCAATAGGGCATCCCTGAGAACTTTTGCCTTCTCTACCGGTATAGACGGCCCTTTCAATTCTAATAGCTTTACCCTTCTCTCCAAACCTTAAAGAAACCCACAGAAACACACACGCACACAATTAGAAAAATGACTTCAAGAAGCAATCAAAATATTTGAACATTTAAGTGCAATTTTATCTTAGGACCACATCCTGAGAAATAAATGTGGTTTTTTTTTTTTTTAAAACAAAACAAAACAGATCTAAGCCAAGCAACTGGGTAATAGACTTTGATGTCTTACTTTTCTCCAATATCAAAATATACTGGAAAATGTAATGAACTATTTTATATCTTATATGTTGGGTAGAGAAAAACTGGGATTCTTTAAATATAATATATAATTTCACAAAGTGCAAAATTTAAGTAGTTTGCTCAGTTCAGCCTTTTAAAGCATATACTATTTGATTTTTGTCCTTTACTAAATCTGTTTTTCATAGCTTGGGGAATTCATAATAGATTTAACTAAATCTTGTTCTTTTAAAAAGGACTTGAAAAATAATTAGTATCCAGCCATTTAAAAATATAGGATAGTGTTAGAAATAGACAGTATGAACTTATTTGCTAATAAAGGGGGTCATTTAGAGAGATTCACTTTCTTTGCTAGGGTGATTTTATTTAGTGAATTTTTTTGTGCATTAATTTAGAAATCTATGATTTGGAAATACAACAAGAATGGTTCCAAATGTGTTCTTGCTGCCACTATAGTGTTTCTTAGTGCATTTCCATGGTCATTTGGACTACTTTCCTAAGGAAAGGCACTCTAGTAGATTACAAGTTCAAAGCTGTAGACACCTAAGAGTCTTCTATTTGGAATTAACTATTGATACCTGTAAATACTAGCATACCTGCAACTGATCATTAAAAACAAAGGCAGCTATAAAAGTCATGTCTTTTCTTTTTAACATATCACCCTTGCGCTCTCTGTTCAAAAGAGAAGATAACTCACACATTTACAATGTAACTCAATGATTGCTATCTTATGCTACTTTCCCACTCTTTCCTCTTTGACACTCTCAAGTGGGAAGTCACAGTGGGGAACTTTGTGGCCTGTACCAGCACCTCTGTGCTTGGCAGACTGGCTGGATGACTCTTGCTGGTGCCTGGGTTTTTCTATTTCTAGCATCCATCTCAGAGTGGGTAGCCTGTGCCAGCACAGAGACCATTAGTCCTGTCAAATATTGTGACTCCCTGGTGAATAGTGCAGTGTGTAGTGTTGGCAAGCCTGGAAGAGCTAAGCTACTAATAATTACTCCATTTACAATTGTTTACTGCTTTGTGTGTGAAGGCTGGAAAATCTGACATATACAAAGGGATAAACGTTAATCTGCCCTGTGCCTTTGCGTTAATTACCTTTCTTCCATGATTTCTCTAATAGCTTCCACATTAGGACCTGCTCCTAGATGGGTATAAAAAGGACCTTCATCTTTTTCAATAATTTGCTCTGTTGAGATAATAGAAGATTATTATTATAGACCTCAATTACACTAAATATAAAGGCTACATCCACAAAAGTATCCCCCATCTGCACATGAAGGGCTGTAAATTATTTAAAATTTTTTTCTTTAAAATGAGTAAATTGATGGACTGAGTTATTGTGCCAAATGATTAAGTATTATGTACATGATGGCTACTGGAAAAAAAATCACCAAATTACATTTCAGACATGGCATGTAAGAAATAATTTTAAACCAAAGAAGTGAAACTAAACAAAAAAAAGAAGGAATTAGAATGTATTATATGTAATACCAAGTACAAATCAACTTTGTAAACTGGAAAAAAAAAATAACTCTAGTTAATAATTAGAAGTTTTTCTACCATTTGAATGTTAAAAAATTATAAATAAAAATTTCTAATACCACCCCCAGAATATCACTCCATTTGTTGTCAAAGGTCTATTTTTTTTTTCTTTTTAAAAACTGTGTGCCAGTACTGCATGTGAATTGAACTCAAGGCTGGGCTTCTTCGCTCAAGTTTGGTACTCTACCATTTGAGTGACAGCTCCACTTCTGGCTTCTGGTGTTTAGCTGGAAATAAGAGTCTTGTGGATCTTCCTGCCCAGGCTGGCTTTGAACTGATCCTTTAATCTCAGACTCCCAAGTAAAGTAGCTAGGATCACAGTCGTGAGCCACTAACACCCAGCCAGGTCCATTTCTCTGCCTCATATTTCACCACCACCTTTTATGACTCTATTTTAAAAAGGAGAATGTTCAATCTAGACTGATATTTGTGGGATGATGTGAAAAAATCCTTGCGAGTTGGGTGAGGGGCAATTGTTAACCCCAAAGATGGAAGAGGGACAAAGTAGGATTAGGATGAAAACGTTACAACTTACCTAATATTAGTTGTGATATGTGTGGTGCTAAAGCCCAGGGACATTAATTTGGGGACGTAATAAGGGAAAGCACAGAGTCTTTTCCATCAAACTACAAGGGTGGGGACACATCCCAGCAAGAACAGTAAGTAGTAGTTGGGCTACTATACTACTCATGCTAACTTAACATTTGCCTTCTTCAAAAATCTTTGACTCTACCCCTGTTCTTAGCTGTGGTTAAGGTCATCTCTGCCCACACTTCATCTGCAGATATCAGCCAAAATGTTTCCTTCTTACAGACTGGTCACATCATCTAAATTTTAACTGAAAAGTGTCTGTTGTTAAGAAAAAAGAAGTAGAAATACCATTTTATCAAAAGGTGAAATATTAGCTGGGTAGCGGTGGCTCATGTCTGTAATCCTAGCTACTCGAGAGGCTGCAAGCTGAGGATTGTGAAGGCAGCCTGGGCAGGCAAATCTGAGACTCTGATCTCCAATTAATCAGCACAAAGCTGGAAGCGAAGATGTGGCTCAAGTGGTAAAGCACCAGCCTGGAATGAAATAGGTGAGTGAACGCATGAGGCCTTGAGTTCAAGCCACAGTACTGGCAAAACCAAAAAATAAAAACACAGAAAAGAGATGACACATTAAAGAGAAAAAAAAATGAAACAAAAATGAATAGAAATCAGCCTTTTAACTGTATTTATGGAGAAAAGGTCACAGTGAGTACTGGCAGAGCTTTTTTTTGCATAGTCATTTCTCCAACTCAGGAAGTTGAAGATAATAATTTCCTCATAGAGAAACTTTCTAAAACAAATAAGCTCCAAAGTCTAGAAAAATGAACAGTTCCTACATTAGCTGGTACTGTGTTTTCTTATATTAATCATTCTTCTTTATTGTTTTTACTGCCTGTTTGCCTCTCCAAATGATATTCAAAGAATTCAATCAAGAAATTTCAAACAAACACCTTTATATTTTAGAAGGTGTGAGTTGAGGGATGAAATGAACATGCAAGACTGTTTAAATTTGGGGCGGGGAACATGCAAATCAAGTTTTCTCTTGCTCAGCACAAGGATCTATAACTTAGAAAAAAAAAAGAGTAAGCTTTGGAGGTTTCATACCTTTATAAATTGCTCCCAGACTTGAGATTTTAAAACAGAAAGATCATCTCATATCTGAAGATAAATTTTGCTAATTCTGGATAAACACCATGTGCTTCAGTGTCTCTGGCACTTACCTACACATCTGCACGACGGGAATTCATACTGAGTCTTGGCAGGTGCACTCCATAAATTTTTTATAGGCGCCTCAAATAATTGGGAAGGTGACTCTACAAAACTATTGAGAACAGAGCCAGCTGTTCTTTTGCTTGGTGTCTTTTCTAAAGGAGATGCTTGCTGCTCTGAAGCGGAAGTGTGACTATTGATTTGTGTCGTTAGTACTGTCACTGGCCCAGACATTTCTACTTTCACGTGTTTCTGCGACTTGAGACTAAGTGCTTTATGGTCAAAGAGTGATTTGACTTGAAACTGCTTCACCTGCAGTTCCATGGTCTCGAGGATGCTCTTCTGCTGGCTCTTCTCGCAGCTCAGAGGTGGCATCTCTTGTTTGGGTGTCTTTTTCCAAGTTTTGTTCTCTTGAGGTGTTGATGCGCGCATACAGGCCTGGGGCTTAGAGCCAGGTTCACACTTGACTGGCCTGTGTATCTGGTTCTGGCAGGACTCGGCTTGGGCTTGCTGCACTTGCTGCTGCTCTTGCTTTTGGAGGAGGTGCCACCTGAGAGCAGCGTGCTTTGGGCTGTCCTTTGGGGGAGGGCTAACACGAATGCGACACCCTCCCTGGTCAGAGGCAGGGAGTGCCTCTGTAGGGTGATACTTCAAGTACCTTTGCTGAGCTAGCTGTGCGGCTTGCTGTCCTGCCATCTCTTGGTTTCTGTTTTTATATACCTGTAGAACAGAAGCTGGTGGAGGCTTCTGCTCTTGTTCTTGAAAGCACCTGTGAGGAACTTCTTGCTTTGGAGTCACATGATTTGGATAATAGTGCACTGGGTGCACGTTGGAGGTCTTGTTTCCTGCAAAGAGTTCAGAATGTGTGATTTGTTCATTACTCTCTGGAATTAGGTGTGGATTGCTTGCCCTTAATTTTAAGGTATGACCATAAGGGACATTCCTGTTAGTATTCTGTACTTGCTCTGATTTCTCTTGGGTGGTATGAGCTTGGAACTCATTTGATTTTGAATACTGAGTTTCACCACGAAAGCATTCTTCGACTTTAATCTGGCCAATGAGTGATCCTTCTCTTTGCTGACCATTGTTACCTTGGGGATGAGGGAAAGCCTGAGGCGTTTGTTCTTTACTCCTCATTTGTAATTTCTGCTGCTGCAGCTGCTGGTTTTGAGAGAAGTGTGGATCCTGGGATGGTTGGATTTGTTCTGCCTTCTTGAGACGCTTAAGTGATGAGCTTGAAAAGTGCTCAATCTCAGTAACCTGTTGATTCAAGTGCCGTTTTAACAATGGGGACAGGAGCGTCTCTGTGTGTGGGTCAGCTCTTTGTGGAAAATAAAATCTCGAGGCACACAGTACCTTCCTGTGAGATTCAGGTGATGGGTCCGTCTTAGAAATGTGCACTTGGGGTGAGAATTTTTGGAACTGGAGATGTTGGTCCAATACACCTTGAGACTGCCCTTGAAGCGTCTCTACTTGGTACATTTGTGACTTCTGCTCCTGAGGCATCACTTTCTGGGGATAAACTTGCCTGGAGAGCCCTCCACTTATGTTGGAATTTCCAGTGTATTGTGTGGAGGCGATTGGATGAGCAGAATCGGATTGACACTGTAGGGAGGCCTCACGGAATGGTGGGTGAGATTCCGCTTGGTGAAAGTGAGGAGTCTTCAATTCAATCCACCTGGTTTCAGTGAATGTGGAGTTGGGAGCACATGATCTCTTGCTCCATCCTTCCCCATCGCTTCCTCTTTGCATCTCATCAGCTGCTGGTGATGGTCCTCTAAATCTCCATGGCTACCAAGTGTTGGTGGGTTATGTTTGAGATGTTCTGATATTGATTTCTCAGAAGCCGAGGGAACAGTGGCTGTCCCTGGTGTCTGGATGCCATTGTTACTAACACAATGATTCTGAGGACCTTCTGGGAGCAATAGAGCAGGGCTGGGCAGGCTGGTCGAGGGATCAGGGCTCTGGGATGCTGTTGTCAAAGGGTGACGTTCAGCTTTCACTTCCTGTAGCAGGGTTACGTTGCTTTGGTTCACATGGTGGTGATTTGCTTCCAAAACTCCATCATTCAGAGTAATGTTTCCTTCTGAAGGAAACCGAGGAAGAGGAGAAAGAGGAGGAGGGGGAGAAAGAAGCATTTGGGGTGGTGTAGGAGGGGTAGGAAAGGAATCCTTAGTGAACACTGAGCTTCCCTTGAAGTAAGCACCATTCATATCGTTTTGCTTTAAATACTGTTCACAGTTGCCACGAGAAGCTTGCACCTTGCTGCCGGCACCTGAACAGAATTCTTCACCAGAGACACGTTTCATGTTTCCTTGGAGGCTGCTGTGTTCTGCTGTAGTTGAGCCAATCTCGAAGAGTGACTTTTGTGGTTGGTGGTAGTCTGGTGTTTGAGGGGAACAAGGGGCCCCCCGCATTGCCATGGGTTTGTTGGCATTCTCAGCATCACAGGCCTCCGCTGGCTCTGGTGGCAGCTCAGGGATTGAGGTCTGGGAATTGTTCTGCCCTGAGGTATGCAGTGGGTGAGTGAGCTCACAGGACACCTCATGAGTAGCCTGACTGTTAATGGCATTGATGTGAGATGTGGTTGTCTGCACTGGATTGGAAACACACCCCGGATAATAGGGAGACAGTGTTTTCTCCAGGAGCTCACCATGCATGTTTTCCATGGAAGAGGCAGAATCGGTAGCACCATTAGACATTAGCACTGCCTGGTTTGTAAGAAGTAATACAACGTTCTTGTCGTGGTCGCTGGCATTTTCCCTTTCCTGCTCCTTCAGAATCTGAAGCTCTGGACTTTCGGAGCCATTACAGTGATGTGATGGAAAACTGGTGGAATTTTTCACTGAATATTCTTGGGCTCCTGAGCTCACAGATTCTCCCTTATCACTCAAATCGGAGACATTTGGTTGACTGCTACTTTTACCTGGATTTCTTACTTGCCTTTCCCCGAAGCGATTGCTTTCTCCATTAGCCTTTTGGTCTTGTTTCCATTTCTTGTTGTTTGGGAGCCCAGAGAGAGACGGTTCACTAAGTGTGCGTTTTATTCCTGTATTTGGCAAATGCTTGGAATACCCTTGGCCTTCTTGGATAAAATCTGGACTGGTACAACTACTCTGGCTGTCCTTTAGATGCGGTATTCCGTAATGGCTCTTAAAAGACTGCCACTTGGTGTCTCCATTTACTTCTTGATGTGGTCTCTCAATTACTGGGCTTCCATTCTGGAGTTTGACAGCCAGAGGTTCTGCCTGGCAGATCGGGGAAGGTAACGGTCTCAAGAATGGACTTTGTCTGTTGCCCTCAACATGGTTGGTTCTATCCTCTTCCATCGGGCTTGCTTCGGGGCCATCCACAAGGCTGCCCTCTGAATGAACTCTAAAGAACATGGAAACAAAGAAGATGCATCTGTACACATCCAACACTAACAGACAACTTAGACAATAACTGTCACTGAAGTATTACAGGAATACCTAGGTATGGAAGAAAGTGATACTCGTTTTTACCTTCTGTAACAATAGACCAATGGCTGACTCAAGAAGTGTTCGTTTTTATCTTTCCAACAATTCTCAGATCACTATGGAGCACAATGGCTAATGAAATTTATTAGCTGACAAGGGGAGTTTATAGTTGATTAGTAATTAGTACCAACTTCTTTTCCAAATAATCCTTTGGGATCAAAGTTTTAAGAATTATAAAGAAAAATCCCTTTTCTTTCTTTTCCCCTAGCACTTCATTTATCCAATTGCTTGCCAAGTTCTCTTGTTTATACTCCTCCATATTCCTTGGATCATCTCTACTTTGTCTCAGGACCTATGTTAGCAGATTAAGAAAAACACACAGTTCTGCAGCCATGTCCTCCCCCTTGGTCTGCATCAGTGGCTTTCCTGCAGCAGTGGTTTTCAAATTCTTTAACCTGAACATATCTAAAACACTAAATGTCCTAGGGGATGGGGAGGAATAAAAAATGTCATTTATAAAGAAAATAGTCAAGGGCTCGGGATATGGCCTAGTGGCAAGAGTGCTTGCCTTGTATACATGAGGCCCTGGGTTCGATTCCCCAGCACCACATATACAGAAAATGGCCAGAAGTGGCGCTGTGGCTCAAGTGGCAGAGTGCTAGCCTTGAGCAAGAAGAAGCCAGGGACAGTGCTCAGGCCCTGAGTCCAAGCCCCAGGACTGGCCAAAAAAAAAAAAGAAAAGAAAAAAGAAAATAGTCAAGGTTTAGATGGTATGCTGAGGGAAGCCCTGTTCATTGCTCAGCATCAAAATCATGCTTTTCTAGATGATTCTAGTTCCTTCTGCAAGGACTACCAGCCTTCTATCAGGAGGGAGTGTCCATATGCAGGTTTGTTTCCTAGTACTTCCTCTTAGAGTTCACACCAACAAGAATAGCTTATTTAAAAAAATCTCCATCACCAGATGCCAGTGGCTCATGCCTGTAATCCTAGCTACTCTGGAGGCTGAGATCTGAGGATTGTGGCTCAAAGCCGGCCTGGGCAGGAAGTCAGTGAGAATCTTATCTCCAATTAACCACCAGAAAACCATGACTGACCAAACAACAACAACCTCAACTACAGTAGGCATGGTCAGATCTCTGCCTTTTTTTTTTTAAATGTCTGTCCTGGCTTGAACTCAGGACCTGGGCATTGTCCCTGAGTTTCTTTTGCTCAAGGCTAGGACTCTACTACTTGAGCCACAGCGCCACTTCCAGCTTTTTCTGTTTATGTGGTGCTGAGGAATGATCGTACGGCTTCATGTATGCTAGGCAAGCACTCTACCACTAAGCCACCTTCCCAGCCCTTAGTATGCCTTCTTAAACATACTATTTTGTGATCCTTATCTCAGGTATTGCCTCCTTCTTTGAACTCTACAATAGACCACTTCTGTTTCAATGGTGCTTCTTTCAACATTTTGCAGATTTTCTACTATTGAACATACCACTTATATACAACTGTACTTTGCCTTCTCTCACTGGACTATGAACTGTCCATTTTTTTGTGTGTGTGTGGTTTCATATAGAGCAAGCATTGAGGCAAAATGCCAGTGGCTCATGCCTGAAATCATAGCTACTCTAGTCCAGGCAGACAAATCCAAGAGACTTTTTTTGGGGGGGGGGAGGGGTTGATTGTGGGGCTGTGGAGCTTTGGTGCTATCCCTGAGCTTTTTCGCTCAAGGCTAGCACTCTATCACTTTGAGCTAAAACTCTACTTCCAGTTTTCTGGTGGTTAACTGGAGATAAGCATCTCATGGACTTTCCTGCCCTGGCTGTTGTTGAACCACAATCCTCAGAACTCAGCCTCCTTCTTCGTAGCTGGGAGTATAGGTGTGAGCTACCAGTGCCTGGCAGAGACTCTTGTCCCAAATTACCCAGCCAAAAAAAAATGGAAGTGGAGGTATACCTCAAGAGTAGAATGGCAGCCTCAAGTACAAAAGTTAAGCAAGTACTCAAGACTCTGAGTTCAAACTTCTGTACTACTACCAAAAAGCAACTCTCTTCCCATAATATGTCTTAAAAATTACTGAGACAGATACAGTTACCTACATAAAAGTGTGAGTCAGGCTAGCACTGAGTGAAAAAACTGAGAATAAGAACCTGAGTTCAAACCCAGTATTGGCCTGTGGACACACAGTCACAAATGTTTATCAATAGTTAGTCATTATTATGGACAGAAAAGACCAGACAATAAACTCCATGGAGTGTAATTTTTATGGAAAATTAGTAATAATAAATGACTGATAGAAATTGATTCTTGAACACCTAGCCTAGTTCATTTGCTAATAGCTCATTATTCCAATTATACAAGTAAGGCTTTGATTACGTGATATAAGCTTCTTCATAGGTTTACCAAAAAAGTAATATGGTGACTCAAATTTTCAGAATTAACAAAATAAAGCTGGGCATTTGCAGCTCATGCCTGAAATCCTAGCTATTCAGAAGGCTGAGATCTAAGGATCACAGTTCACAGCCAGCCAGGGCAGGAAAAAAAAACTATGAGACTCTTATCTCCAATTAACCACCAAAAAAAAAAAAAAAAAAAAAAAAGCCAGAAGTAGAGCTGTGGCTCAAGTGGCAGAACACCAACCTTGAGCACACAAGCTCAGAGACAGAGTCCAGGACTTGAGTTCAAGCTCCATGACTAGCGCATACACTGACACACAAAATTAATGAAATATGGGCAAATCATAAAAATAGTTTTGATTTTGTTTTGCTAAGCCAATGTTCTACTTCTTGACTCATACCTGTAGTCCCTTTTGATTGTTACTGCTTTTTCAGATAGTATTTCCCAATTTTCCCCAATCTTCTTTCTTCATTTCCTTCAGTAACTGAAATCACAGGCATGGTCCACCATCCCTGGTTTGTATGTTAAGGTTAAGTCTCACTAACTTTCTGCCTAGGCTAACTTTGAGCCATGATCCTCTTTAATTCTGCCTCCTGAAAATCTGGGATTATATTTGTGAAGCATTCCACACCACTTTGGCACTTTCTTAGAGACCAAACAGGCAGTTTTAGAAATTATTATTATTATTATTATTATTATTTTTTTTTTTTTTTGGCCAGTACTGGGCCTTGGACTCAGGGCCTGAGCACTGTCCCTGGCTTCCTTTTGCTCAAGGCTAGCACTCTGCCACTTGAGCCACAGTGCCACTTCTGGCCATTTTCTGTATATGTGGTGCTGGGGAATCGAACCCAGGGCCTCATGTATACGAGGCAAGCTCTCTTGCCACTAGGCCATATCTCCAGCCCCTTAGAAATTATTTAAGACAAAGTTTGATGAGTTCACAAATTAAACATTTAGACCCAACTTGCCATTTTTTGTTTACCCTTTTACTGCAGTAATCTAATATTCCTTATAATTCCTGCCCTACTAAGGAGCCAAAAAGAACAGTTATATTTTCTAGAAATACTATGGTTTTTAAACAGGGGGATTACCATTTCATAAGTCAGGTAGTGAGTACATTTTTTTTAAGGTGATATCACCCTTTCCTTTGCTCTCTCCCACTTTCTCTTTTCTGTGATTTTTTTTTTCAAAATCTAAAGGTCAAACTATATCCAAGTAATTTAGTATAAATAGGAACACACAATCATTATCTGTGGCCATTTCATGATTTCAGCTAATGGCAGAGAACAATTTTCTAAGAGAGAAAAGGAGATGTAGAGATGGAAAGGGAGAGAGGGAGGGGGAGAGGGGAGGGGGGGGGTTCATGCTCAGTATGACCTTTATCATTGATGTGCAGATTGAAGAAGCAAATCCATTTTGAATACTGGCCTTTTAGCTGGTAGCTAACATTTTGGTTTCCTAAGACCCAAACAGGTTTTCAGCCATAGCAGTTTCCCTTTGATATTTAATTCTGTGCCTTTTCCTGCCACTCTGACAATAATTTATTATAAATTCAAGTCGCATCGGCAGCATCTGTGAAACAATTACTGCATCTAGGACTGACTTTGCAGTCTAATCCATCATAATTATGACAGTCCTCTTTGAAGATACCATGATGCATGACTTAAAAATAGCACATTAGTGTGCAAATGGACCCGCATCTCATTTCACCAATATGCATTTAGGGCTGTAATTTAGCTCAACACCATTTGACTCTTTGAATCGCTCAAATGTGGCTGTACTTCTCACCACATCAGACTATACAGATAAGGCTCAAAATTTGTGAAGGGTTTCTATTCTCTCTCTTGTTCTCTCTCTCTCTATTGATTTTGTAGGTGCTATTTCTTTTCCTGTTTTTAGTGTAAAAAAATACAGACCATTTAAGTCTTTTCTCATGGGGAAACCTATGCAGATGTTATGATAATGCAGTTTAATTAAATGCAATCTTGAGGTACTGAGAGGCTGTGAATTGGAAGAGTCCAAAGTTATTGCTGCTGTGAACTTAGATGGACATGTGCAGATGAACGCCTTGCTTTCACTTCAAAATTAAACCAGCAAAAGAATGAAAGTATTTTGCTGTTCTACTTATTCAAACCATTGGCCTCTAACTCAATATTTCTTCTATCTGGTAAAAAGATTCAAAGTGGCTAAAATCTTAAGCCTAAGAGGTTTAAAACAGTAGACTTTGAGATTATAGTTGAATAGTAACGGATTATTTTCAATAATTTTAAGAATACTTTGTTGTATACATACTTGAATTTCCAGGACAAATGAGGAGAATTTAGTTTTCTTTGTTTTTTTGTTTTTGTTTTTGTTTTGTTTTTTGCCAGTCCTGGGCCTTGGACTCAGGTCCTGAGCACTGTCCTTGGCTTCTTTTTGCTCAAGGCTAGCACTCTGCCACTTGAGCCACAGCGCCACTTCTGGCCATTTTCTATATATGTGGTGCTTGGGAATCGAACCCAGGGCTTCATGTATAGGAGGCAAGCACTCTTGCCACTAGGCCATATTCATTCCCAGCCCGAGAATTTAGTTTTCTAATTAAACCTTTTAAACACAGCCTTTTTACTGCTAGACCCTCACAGGTCACCCCAAAAATCTGACTGTTCATTTCTAGATTATTGTGGATTATTATTGGATAACTTCCTATGTGAGTATAAATAACAGAAACAAATTGACGATTGAGAAATTGTAGTATAATGCTAAGAGTAATGCTGAGTAACTAATTTAGCATGAGTTATTATTATTTTTATCCATTAAGAAACACTCATATTCTGGCCAAGTGCTGGTGGCTCATTCCTGTAATCCTAGCTACTCAGGAGGCTGAGATCTGAGGACCATGGTGGTTCGAAGCTAGCCTGGGCAGGGAAGTCAGCGACACGTTTATTTCTAATTAACCACCAGAAAACTGGAAGTGGCACTATGACAAAGTGGTAGAGCACTGGCCTTGAGCAAAAGAGCTCAGGGACAACGCCCAGGTTGCTGAGTTCAAGCCCCAAGACCAACAAAAGAGAGAGGGAAAGACAGGGAGGGAGAGGGAGGAAGGAAGGGAAGGAGGGGGGGATGGAGAAACACACACACTCCCTACAAATTTGCAGTCATATACCTTTCTTTTACATTTTGACTACACAACCTGGCACACTGGCTATTCTAGTAAACGTGAAGTTGTTGGAAATACCTCATATCAGCTCTAGACCACAGTCAATCAATAGGCATATACTATTTAGATCTCTTAACCTTAGATGTCAGTGTAGCTCATTCTTGAGTGTAAAAGATCCAAAAGCTGGACTCTGCCCAGCCTTCTCTCAGTCAGCCTATGAACACAAATGTCAATTTCAAGCTGGGTGCTAGTGGCTCATGCCTACAATCCTAGCTATTCAGGAGGCTGAGATCTGACTACCATGGTTCAAAGCAAGGCCAGGCAGAAAAGTCATCTGTGACACTTTTTTTTTTTTGCTCATCCTGGGACTTGAACTCAGGGCTTGGGCACTGTCCCTGAGCTTCTTTGGTTCAAGGCTAGTTAGTGCTCTACCACTTGAGCCACAGTGCTACTTCTGGCTTTTTCTGTTTATGTGGTACTGAGGAATCGAACCTAGGGCTTCATGCATGCTAGGCAAGCACTCTACCACTAAGCCACATTCCCAGCCTCCCCTGTGATACTCTTCAATTAAACACACACACACACACACACACACACACACACACACACACACACCTTTCCTTCCTTAATTATATGGCTTAAGACTCTCGATTCATCACAGAACAAATACAAATTTTGACTACTATTGATAAGACTCAAAATGAATGTGAGGTTGAATTGAACTCCTAGCTGAATAAACACTACCAGTGGTGAGTGAGTGGCTGAAATATATTCACGGGAACACTGATGCTCGTACATTCAGTTTGACTGAAAGCCGGCGTCACCTAGCATACACTGTGCAGAAAGCAAGTTGACATTAACTTGAACAGTTTTGTTCTTTTATCCATGTCATGCTGAAACATTATCAGTATCTGAATTTGAGATTGACACGAAATCACACTTTGGATCTGAGATTACACTTTCGGACAATCTGTCTCTTTGGAGGAAGATTGTTTTAATTGGTATCCTGTTTCCTGTTTTGTTGTGGCAAGCAGGTCACCACTTTAAAAAAGAAAAGTAATGAAACTGAATTCATGCTAAATGATTCCCAAACTTCGGAATTGACTGGTAACACTACCTACTTACTACAATGCTTTTTACACACTATTTTATTCTTCATGCCAACCTCGTCAGCAAGGCATACTTAGCAACGTCTCTATCATTAGGAAGGATCCAAGAAATACTGTTTAAAATGGTGAAAATAATGTTGCATTAATTAGTGTTTGAGTTCAGTGCACATTAGAATCAGTCTACCTTTTGTATCCCTGACACTCTACAGAAAGATAAAAATAATGAACCTGTAACCGGTGGCTCATGTCTACATTAGCTACTTGGAAGGCTGAAATCTGAAGATCAATATTCAAAGCCAGTTAGGGCAGGAAATTCATTAAGATTCCAACTAACCAGCAAAAAGCCAGAAGTAGAGGCCTGGCGCAAGCGGAAGATGGCTTTTTCCTGATCAAGGATGGCAATCAGGAAAAAGCCAAGTGAGAACTTGAGGACCTGAGTTCAAGGACCAGTGCTGGTACATTAATAAAAAATGAAAACAAAGGAACAAAAAGCAACTAGGAGACTTCCCTCCCTTGGGAAGCTTATTCTTCACAGACCTCAAACTGTGGTTTAGAGGAAATAATGTTGGAGTTCTGGATGGACATTTTCTATCAGTTAGAGGAAGGAAGGGAAGGGGACCGCAGCATTTCTAAGTCAGAGGAGAGAATAAAAATTTGTTTTCAGGCCAGGCACCAGTGGCTCACGACTGTTATCTTAGCTTTTTAGGAGCCTGAGGTCTGAGGATCATGATTGGAAGCCAGCCCCGGCAGGAAAGCTTATTATGAGAATCTCATCTCCAACTGACTACCAGAAATGGCGCTGTGGCTCAAGTGGTAGAATGCTAGCCTTGAGCAAAAGAGCTCAGACAGCACCCAGGCCATGAGTTAAGCCCCAGGACATGCACACATACAAAAAATAATGTTTGTTTGTTTTTAGAAATTTGTGATTTTTCTGCTAATAGTTAACTGCATAATTAAGATACTCATAATGACTCATATAGTAAAAACTGAATGCATGAAAGAAGAAAGAAACTGGAGTCGCACACTTTCTACTTCTGAAGCTACTCAAGTTCAAAGTTGTAGCTGTGGCGCTGTGGCTTAAGTGGCAGAGTGCTAGCCTTGAGCAAAAAGAAGCCAGGGACAGTGCTCTGGCCCTGAGTTCAAGCCACATAACTGGCAAAAAACAAAACAAAGTTGCAGCTGTGACTCAAATGAACCAAAGGCAGTCCTTTTCCTCAAGAGGTAGAGCACTAGCCTTGAGCTGAAGAGCTCAGGGACAGCGACCAGGCCCAGAGTTCAAGCCCCACAACTGACACACACACACAAAAAAGAAAAATCTATAAATGTGCATTGTACTAAAGAAAATCCAATTTTCTGCACTTCTAGTTCTTCACTGGAATCTCCTTTTCTCTATTACAAAAGTGAGTTTTTATTTCTTAGCTAAAACAATTCCCTGAAAATTAATTTATCATCCACTATAAACTGAGAAGATGAATTTTGGTCTTAACTGGTTTTAATTTGGTCTTAATTCCACATGCTTATAGCATTAATTTCTAATAAGATTTGAGAGCTCATGAGAATCTAAGGAAAGCAAATGGTCTCCTTTTCTAGAAAAATCTATGTAAATTTTCTTGATATGTTTATAAATTCTCATGTTAATTCTTGAAATGCTTGTCAAAGATTTCAGCTCTGCAGTTGCATTTGAAGAATTCAGCCCAAGTCTGAAATAAATGTTAAAATGAGTTTACTCCAAAATCTTTAAAAAAAAAAAATAAGATCTGGGTGACTGGGAATGTAGCTTAGTGGTGCTTGAAGCTTAGCTTAGTATGCATGAAGCTCTGGGTTCGATTCTTCGGTAACACAAAAACAGAAAAGGCTGGAAGTGGTGCTGTGGCTCAAGTGGTAGCATACTAGTCTTGAGCAAAAGAAGCTCGGGGACAGTGCCTAGGCCCTCAGTTTAAGCCCTAAGACTGGCCAAAAAAAAAAAAAAATCTGGCTTATTTTTGTGTGGTGTGTGGTGTATTTGTGTGTGTGTGTGTGTGTGTGTGTGTGTGTGTGTGTGTGAAACTAGCTGATAATTTATTCTGTCTTCTTGAAAGCATGCTTTCTATTCTGAATTTCCTTGAAAGCAGTATCCAATGGCAAAGCCATTCAAGGAAGTTGCTTCTATAATGTCCATTAAAAAAAAAAAAAAAAAAGCTTTGTAGACTAGATGTCTTGGAGCAGGTATCTTTCTCTTCCCATGAGGTGACTAAAATAACTAGAGAAAAACCAAACAAAAAATCAGGAACTATTTTGTATTAGCACTAAGTAATTAGGAGATAATTGAGAGACAGGTTTTAAGAATTTCTAGAAATGCAAAACAACCCAATCCACAAAGTACATTGCTATCTGTTGCTGGTAGCTTATGGATGTAATCCTAGCTACTCAGGAGGCTAAGCTCTGAGGCTCATGGTTCAAAGCCAGTCCTGGCAAGAAAAATTCTTCTTTCCAATTAACCACCGAAAAACCAGAAGTAAAGCTGTGGGTCAAACCTTAAAGCCCCATCCTTAAGCAAAATAGCTAAGTGCATGTGAGACCCTGAATTCAAGCCCCAGTTCCTGCTACTAACCAACACCAGCCAACCAATCAATGAAAATTACATTACTCAGGGCTGGGAATGTGGCCTAGTGGCAAGAGTGCTTGCCTCCTACACAGGAAGCTCTCGGTTCGATTCCCCAGCACCACATATATGGAAAACGGCCAGAAGGGGCGCTGTGGCTCAGGTGGCAGAGTGCTAGCCTTGAGCGGAAAGAAGCCAGGGACAGTGCTCAGGCCCTGAGTCCAAGGCCCAGGACTGGCCAAAAAAAAAGAAAATTACATTGCTCATAGTTGAGTCATAATCTGTCTTATAAAACCAGCCTTGAGGTGGCTCAAATGGTAGAACATTAGACAGTGAATGAGTGCAAGGTGCTGATTTCAAGCTCTAGACCCCAACCCCACCCCCCGTCAGTTATGGAACATATAAAAATAAATAATCAAAGCCTTGGTACATCTTATTTAGAGGGCATGGGCTGGGATAGATAGAATCAACAGGAGATGGACAAAGCAATGGAAGTGGAAGAAAGGGGACACTGGAAAGAATGGTGCTGGGGTATCACACAAAGTAAAATACTTTAGTGGCATGCTCACCCTGGCCTAGAGAAGCTATTCTGGCAACTCAGCACACCAGATACCAGGAGATGGCAAGATTCCTCTTAATCCCTTTTCTTTCTTCCTCTTCTAATCTGACTTTCTTTATCTGGATTCACTGAGTGTGTGTGTGTGGTGTGTGTGTGTGTGTGTGTGTGTGTGTGTGTGTGTGTGTGTGTGTGTGTGTGTGTGTGTTGTGTGTGTGTGTGTGTGTGTGTGTGTGTGTGTGTGTGTGTGTGTGTGTGTGTGTGTGTGTGTGTGTGTGTGTGTGTGTGTGTGTGTGTGTGTGTGTGTGTGTGTGTGTGTGTGTGTGTGTGTGTGTGTGTGTGTGTGTGTGTGTGTGTGTGTGTGTGTGTGTGTGTGTGTGTGTGTGTGTGTGTGTGTGTGTGTGTGTGTGTGTGTGTGTGTGTGTGTGTGTGTGTGTGTGTGTGTGTGTGTGTGTGTGTGTGTGTGTGTGTGTGTGTGTGTGTGTGTGTGTGTGTGTGTGTGTGTGGTGTGTGTGTGTGTGTGTGTGTGTGTGTGTGTGTGTGTGTGTGTGTGTGTGTGTGTGTGTGTGTGTGTGTGTGTGTGTGTGTGTGTGTTGTGTGTGTGTGTGTGTGTGTGTGTGTGTGTGTGTGTGTGTGTGTGTGTGTGGTGTGTGTGTGTGTGTGTGTGTGTGTGTGTGTGTGTGTGTGTGTGTGTGTGTGTGTGTGTGTGTGTGTGTGTTGTGTGTGTGTGTGTGTGTGTGTGTGTGTGTGTGTGTGTGTGTGTGTGTGTGTGTGTGTGTGTGTGTGTGTGTGTGTGTGTGTGTGTGTGTGTGTGTGTGTGTGTGTGTGTGTGTGTGTGTGTGTGTGTGTGTGTGTGTGTGTGTGTGTTGTGTGTGTGTGTGTGTGTGTGTGTGTGTGTGTGTGTGTGTGTGTGTGTGTGTGTGTGTGTGTGTGTGTGTGTGTGTGTGTGTGTGTGTGTGTGTGTGTGTGTGTGTGTGTGTGTGTGTGTGTGTGTGTGTGTGTGTGTGTGTGTGTGTGTGTGTGTGTGTGTGTGTGTGTGTGTGTGTGTGTGTGTGTGTGTGTGTGTGTGTGTGTGTGTTGTGTGTGTGTGTGTGTGTGTGTGTGTGTGTGTGTGTGTGTGTGTGTGTGTCTCAGTACTGAGGCTTGAACTCAGGGCCTGAGTGCTGCTGTCCCTTAGATTTTTCACTCAAGGTTGAGGCTGGCACTTTACACCACTTGAATCACATCTCCACTTCTGCCTTTTGGCTGGTTAATTGGAGTTAAGACACTCAACATGATCCTCAGATCTCAGCTTCCTAAGTAGCTAGGATTACAGGCGTGAGCCACCGGGCCCGGCTAGTGCTCCATTTTAATACTGCTTGAAAAGTCCTCAACTGAATGGGCTGGGGCACACACACAAAATAGACTATCTCATATTATAATACTGGACTAAAAACCAGGATAAGTAAAATCAGAGGCAGAAAGGAAGATTGAACAGAGGAGGGAGGCAGGCACTGACCTCTTAAGCAATATTTTGAAATAGTACAGAGACGTTTTGTTAGGGACAATATGCTACATGTCTTCACGAAGAGAATATTTTGACCATTCTAAGACTTTGTTACAGACTTCTGTTGGGTATATTAGTTTTCCTCCAAGGATTAGGGAAATAATAGTAGAATAAAGCCTGTGTTGAGAAAACAAAATTTTCCTCTGCTCTCAAAACATAACCAACACAGAAGTCTTTGATGATGCAGGCATGCCAGCAGATGCCAGAAACCTGGGGTCCTAATGCAATCACCACCCCCCCCCCCCCCGCCCCAGCTACACTTGCTAACACCTCAGTGTTACAAGAGGAGAGATGAGCCTGGTGACAAATGTCCACCCCATTGATGCCACTTGAACCTTATTTTACTTAGTTTTCTGCCTGAACAGAACACAGGCTTGCCACATTGCCATCCTTCCTTAGGTTCAACAAATGGGCTCAGAACAGCTCAAAGAACTCCAAGGAACACCTTTATGGGTTTCTCCTAAAGAATATTATTAAAGACATAGATGAAGAAAAGCATAAGTGAAGCTATAAAACAAGGGGACTGGTGGTTCCCTACCTTTCCAGAGTTGAAATGGAGAAAATCTGAATTTAGCTGCGGAACTCAGATCCAACTCAGATCCTCAGATCGCCAGAGCTTCTAGGAGGTTTTCTGGAGCCACGGAAGTTAATCTAATGTTAATAAACTAGGTGGCGGAAATTAAGAAAGCCTATTATCTACTAGTTTCTCGGGAAACTCTTCTCATAACATTCCTTCCCTCAAGCCAGGAGAGTGTCCTTGAGCTACCCAGAATGGATTGTGACTTGCCTTAGGGAGAAAAAGTGATAAAGGAAGACCAGAAGAGCCTGTCAAATCACAACACCTAGGAAAAGAAAAACTTCAGCTAAAGGGAGAAATAAACATGACTCAAAAAACAAAAAAAAGAATATGTTTCACAAAGAATTTTGTTAGTGTGCTAGAAATAAATGACAGACTTATGGGTCATCCTGCCAGTTAAAAGTTTTTGGCTGTGTGGTAGCTGAATGGTAGAATGCTTGCCTGGTATGTGAGAAGCCCTGGGTTAGATCCCCAGTCTTTGGGGCGGATTGGGTGGGGGATAGTCAAAGACTTTCTTTGAAACAGATTAATGATTAAATTAGAAAATTTATTGAAATTAGGGGGGGAAGCTAAGGCATATAAAGTTACTAACAAAATTTCACAAAATAGGCTGGGAATATGGCCTAGTGGCAAGAGTGCTTGTCTTGTATACAGGAAGCCCTAGGTTCGATTCCTCAGCACCACATATATAGAAAACGGCCAGAAGTGGTGCTTGTGGGTCAAGTGGCAGATTGCTAGCCTTGAGCAAAAGGAAGCCAGGGACAGTGCTCAGTCCCTGAGTTCAAGGCCCAGGACTGGCAAAAAAAAAAAAAAAAAAAAAAAATTCCACAAAATAGTCAGCAATCTTAGAAGAAGCAAAAACCAGAAAACTGCCGGGCAGTACTCCTCCAATTAATCACAGAAAAATCCAGAAGTGGTGCAGTGGCTCAAGAAATAGAGGGTTAACCTTGGGGTGGGAGGGGACAGGATTGGCAAAACAAAACAAGACAGAATACTGTCAAAAATAAATTAAAACAGAATGGAATTGCTTTGGGGCACTCAGAATGGATCCTAAACACCAATGATAAGAAAATCTCAACAAATCCACAGTCCACAGGCTGAATCTTTGAACTGGACTACAGTCACAACCACCACAGAGTCATTTAAAACTTTAACTTCCAAAGACCAGCACACTCCCTGCCACACCTTGTTTTGTTACTTTAAGGTCGGGTCAGGAATGGTGAATCAGGCCTATAATCTTAGCTATTTAGAAGGATAAGATCTGAGGATCTCGGTGTGAAGCCAGCCCAGGCAGGAAGGTCAGTGAAACTTTTATTTCCAATTTAAAAGGTGGCAAATGGAGCTGTGGCTCAAAGTCCTAGAGTATTAGCTTTGAGCACAAAAGCTCAGGAACAGTGTCCAGGCCCTGAGTTCAAGCTCCAGGACTGATGCGCACACACATGCATACGTGCTGGCTGGGAATAAGGCCTAGTGATAAAGTGTTCGCCTTGCATACTTGAAGCCCTGGGTTCGATTCCTCAGCACCACATATATAGAAAAAGCTGGAAGTGGCACTGTGGCTCAAGAGGTAGAGTGCTAGCCTTGAGCGAGAAGAAGCTAGGAACAGTGCTCAGGCCCTGAGTCCAAAGCCCAGGACTGGCAACAAAACAAAACAAATAAAACATGCATGCGTGTGCGTGCACGTGCGCGCGTGTGCATGCGCACGCGCACCCCCTAGATCTGTAGGATTTTGAACTTCCTATAAAGCCCGGGGTTCGGGGCTGGGGATATGGCCTAGTGGCAAGAGTGCTTGCCTCGTATACATGAAGCCCTGGGTTCGATTCCCCAGCACCACATATATAGAAAACGGCCAGAAGTGGCGCTGTGGCTCAAGTGGCAGAGTGCTAGCCTTGAGCAAAAAGGAAGCCAGGGACAGTGCTCAGGCCCTGAGTCCAAGGCCCAGGACTGGCAAAAAAATAAAAAATAAAAAATAAAGCCCGGGGTTCCCAATCCCTTCAGAGAATAACTCAACCAATCCAAATGCCCAAGACCCATCCCTATAATTTCAGGAAGCTGAATTCTGCAGCCAGCCCAGGCAGGTAAATCCAAGAGATTCTCATCTCCAGTTAACCAGCAGAGAGCTGGCATGGTAAAGTACCAGCTCTGAGCAAAAAACTAAACAAAGGTCTAAGACTGAGAGTTTGAGCCCAACTAGCCCCAAAACAAACACAAACTTACACCTTCAACTTTTACCAGCACCAATCATAATTCCTCCCAAGTGAAGTAATTACCAATTGCCTTGAGGTTTAAAGCCACAAATATGGCAGCCATTGTGTAAAAGCTTGAACATGTTTTCAATCCACTTGCTCAAATTTGTGCAATCTCAAATTGCAATCTTGTTTTTTTAATTTGATGTTTTTGGTCTTGGGGCTTGAACTGTGGGCCTGGGTGCTGTCCTTGAGCCCTTCAGCTCCAGGCTAGCTCACTACCCCTTGAGCCACATTGCCACTGGTGGTTAATTAGAAATAAGTCTCATGGACTTTCCTGCCCAGGCTTTGAATTGCTATCCTCAGATCTCAGCCTCCTGAGTAGCTAGGATAACAGGTGTGAGCTACCAGTGCCAGGCTCACATTGCAATCTTAATTAGCCCCAAACATATTTTTTTTTGCTTGTTTTACTAGTAGAGCCACATCTGCACTTATGCATTTTGCTGGTGAACTGGGAGATAAAAGTCTCGAAGTTTTTTTCTGCCATGGCTTTGGACAATGATCCTTAGATCTCATCTCAACCTCATGAGTAGTTAGGATTCATTATAGGTAAGGACCATGGGCTCCTTGCTTCTTTGATTTTGACTATGGTGAATTCATTCTAGGTCAACAAAGCTATAAAGATGTTTGTGTGCTTTTCTAAATAATTCTTTGCTCAAAAAAAGGAAACAAAACTTTGAAATAAATACATGAAAATAATAGTAATGAGCCAGACACCGGTGGCTCATGCCTGTACTCCTAACTACTCAGGAGGCTGAGATCTGAGGATTGCAGTTCAAAGCCAGGCTAGGCAGAAAAGTCTGAGAAACTCTCATCTCCAATTAACTACTAGAAAACCAGAAGTGGTACTGTGATTCAAAATGGCAGAGTGCTATCCTGGAGCAAAAGAGCTCAGAGAGAGTGCCCAGGCCCTGAGTTCAAGACCCACAACTGACAAAAAAAGTAATGAGTAAAGTATATCGTCATATTACTGTATTACTGTAACTAAATTATAACTGAGCTTTAAATTCTTCTGACAAAAAAAAACAACCCTAGAACAAAAAATAAATTGTCCTCTGTAAGGTCTGTCCTGGGAGGGCTCCAAGCAGATACCCCCAGCTGGTTAAGTCTCCACCCAGTTACCTGGGTAACCCATACCTGCATACCAAGAGGCAGTTACCACCCCCTTCCCTGAGGTCACATCCTAATCCACCTGGCCACACCCCCATACCCCTACCCTAGATAAGGGGGTGTCACCCCTTCTCTTAGGCCATGCATCATCTCGGCCACAGGCCAGCAGTTTGGTAATAAACTTTCTCTCCTGCCTGATTACCACATGGTGTACTCCTTTATCAACTACCTACTTTAATAAACCTAACATCTTCCAACTCAATAATTTGGGAAAACAAGCAAGAAAAAGTAACCAACAAAGCATGCAGTAGGGTTGATAAAAAAAAAATTTCAAAAGTAGGGGCAGGGAATATGGCTTACTTAGGAGTAGAGTGCTTGCCTAGCATGCATGAAGCCCTGGGTTCCATTCCTTAGTACCATGTAAAAAGAAATAGCCGGAAGTGGCACTGTGGCTCAAGTGGTGGAGTGCTAGCCTTGAGCAAAAGGAAGCCAGGGACAGTGCTCAGGCCCTGAGTTCAAGCCCCAGGACTGGCAAAAAAAAAAAAAAATTCAAAAGTAGGTTCTTCAGTAAAGAATCTAGTAAATAGAAAAAGAATGTGGCTCGGTGGTAGAGTGCTTGCCTAGCACGCATGAAGCCATGGGTTCAATTTTTCAGTACCATATACACAGAAAAAGTGGAGCTGTGGCTCAAGTGGTAGAGTGCTAGCCTTGAGCAAAAGCTCAGGGACAGTGCCCAGGCCCTGAGTTCAAGCCCCAGGACTGGCAAAGAGAAAAAATAAAACTATAACAATTTAAAAATTAGCACAAGCTAATGTGGACAGAGGTGTTATATTGACACAAAATATTTTTTAAAATAGTAAAATGCTACAGAAAATGGACCAATTTTATGACACTAATTGGACAATAAATTTAAAAACCTAGACACATTGCATGATAGTAAAGGCCTCTAGCACTGGGTAGGTGGGGATGGGAAAGGAAGAATCAAGACATAGAGATCACTCATAAAGTTCCTACAGGGAAACATTTGTATTTCTCAATACCATTGGAATTAGCACATTGAATGAATGCCTAAAGTCTCTCCTGATAGCCAACAATACATACATCTCAACTGTAACAACTTTGAAATTCCACAAGTGTTAGTAACCCTAAGCACCTCTCTGGTCTGAGCTCTAACAACCTTCTCAAGCACAGGGCTTTCTCAAGCTTTGACACTGAGTGTCCAATACCCCGGCTGTTGCCCCCCCCCCCCCATCCACCCAAACACCCAAACACACACCAGGGCTGCTTCTTCAGTGGGCAGGTGTGGTGTCTATTTTAAGGGGCCAATGGAGACAAAAGAGAAAGGAGAGAATTTTTTTTTTTTTTTAAAAAAAGGTCACACGGTAAGCTGCCTGGCTGCTTAGCATGCAACCAGATACTGTTAGGAATAAGAAGACAGGGCCTGTGTCCCAGGGACTTCAGTTTGTCCTGCAGACAGGCACAAGCCAGGAGAGGAGATATCTCCAGCTGTGCCACTAGGAAAAAGGGCAGGGCGGCAGGACAGCAGCAACTGCGAAGGCTCCAGTGTGTCAGATGCTGTCAGTCACGCTGCAGGTCACGCAGCGCCTCAGGCATCTGAGTGACCACATGACGGTGAGAAGTTTGGATGGGAACCGGGTCAGGAATAGGAAGCTCAGAGTCAATTTTTTTTCTTCCCAGTGGTATTCCAAATGGAGGTCTTTATCTTTCACAGAACTATTCTAGGACATTAGGAAAAGAAGGTAAGCACCCTTGCAACCTGCCCATCTTTGTGCCATCCAACCAGATAAACTCCTTAGGGGTGACGGGGAGCTTCTATGGCCTTATAGATTAGCTAGTGGCTGTCCGTGATCAGAAAAGCTGAAGTAGCACACGGGGGCAACTGAAACTTATCATTAGCAAAACAAAAAGTAGCAACCATAACAAAAACCAAATAGATGAACACAAGCAAAGGTAAGAATGGAGATCTAGATCAGGAGGAGGAAGTTTTGAAGAGTAGGAAGGATAGGTAGAGTCAAGTCACAGTTGGGTGTAAGGTAGGATGACCACACACTGGTGGTGGAAGGTCTTGCCCCCAAAGTTCTTAAGTGATGTAGGGAGCAAGCTGGCAGAGAGGATCTAAGGAAGAATCTGTCACCAACACAGCTACGTGTGAGCTTGTCATGAGCTCACACTCAAGCATGACAAGGAAAGAAGGGAACCGTCAGGTACCAGTAGCTCACCCCTGTAATCCTAGGTACTCAGGAAGCTAAGATCTGAGGATGGCTGTCCAAACCAGGCCAGGCAGAAAAGTCTAGGAGACTCTTATTTCTAATTAACCACCAAAAGCCCGAAGTAGAGGTGTGGCTCAAGTGAGAGAGGGCTAACCTTAAGCAAAGAAGGAAAGAAAAAGCCTCAAGCTGTGAGTTCAAGCTCCAGTACTGGCATACACATGCACATGTGTGCACACACACACACACACACACACACACACACACACAGGGAGATTCAAGATCCTGAGATGATAGTCAAGGACTGTTTATTTGTTGGCTTGTTTGCAATTTTTTTCCATAGTGCTGAGGATCAAAGCCATGCTAGGCAAATGATCTACCATTCACACCACCAATGATCTACAATTCACACCACCAGTGATCTGCCACTCACACCACCAGTGATCTACAACTCACACCACCAGTGATCTGCCACTCACACCACCTGTGATCTACCACTCACATCACCAGTGATCTACAACCCATACCACCAGTGATCTACAACTCACACCACCAGTGATCTACCACTCACACCACCCAATGATCTACAACTCACACCACCAGTGATCTACAACTCACACCACCAGTGATCTGCCACTCACACCACTAGTGATCTGCCACTCACACCACCAGTGATCTGCCACTCACACCACCAGTGATCTACAACTCACACCACCCAATGATCTACAACTCACACCACCAGTGATCTACAACTCACACCACCAGTGATCTGCCACTCACACCACCAGTGATCTACCACTCACACCACCAGTGATCTGCCACTCACACCACCAGTGATCTGCCACTCACACCACCAGGGATTTTGATTTTTTTTATTAAAATTTTTTTTAAATAAGTATGCCAGTTGATTATTATCACCAAGTTTTGACAATCATGAATAAACATCCGTGTGCCAGTATATGGGACAATGCAAATTTTTTTAACTTTTTTTTTTTTTAGTAAATACTGACGTTTTTAGAGAAATGTCAGGAGGCTCATCAAGATTCAAAGACTGTGGTTGGAAATTACAAAAGGATTAGAAACAAACACATTAACTATCTGCTCATGGATTTTCTTACAAAACCAAAAGTGACCGGCTTCCTAATTTTCTTCATAGTACAAAAGCTAAGAGAAATGCTGGCCTCATATTGTGAGAGAAGTATCTGGTCGGATTAACAGAGGCAAGGATGAGTAAACACTTCTGGAACCTTATTTGCATGGCAACTTTCTTTTCTTGGTGATTTCATCAAGTCTTGCTTCTGCCTGGAATACCCTCTAACATCAACAGAAGGTAAGATACCTCATTTCTTAAATGAGGAAACTGAGAGACAAGAGTGGTGAGAATGACGATCACAAGGGTGCAGTTGATTTCAGCTTGGCTGACTAGTCCCACCCTCAGAAGGACGCATGATACATGGATAATTATTTATGCAAAAAACCCAGAAAAGCTACAGAGACATTTGTGAAGTCAGGGATTGCCAAAGGTCTCGGCTGACTCCGTTGAGAACATCATTGGTTTTCTCTAATCCCGTCCCTTGAGATTCACCAAGTATGGAAACCAACTATGGCTGTTAGCATGCATACAAGGTACTATATGACTGACGTTTTGTCTTAACCTCATACTGTGACATGTCGTGGAGACAGTAAGGAAGAATCACCATCTCTCAAATACACATCTGCTCACTTGCTAAATAATTGCATTTTAATCAATAAAACATGAACAGGATAGCAGAAAAAAATAGTTTGAACAGTATAGTTTAAGGAGCACTATATTGGATGACCCAGAGAGTCTATATGAGATATCTGGATATTTTGGAGTATATCCTATAATTCTACCAAACTTAAGAGTTTGAGGTTAGGAGGATCTCTTGAGCTTGAGTTCAAAGTCAATCTGGGAAAAAGAGTAAGACTCGGTCTTGGGGTAAAAAAAAAAAAAAAGTCCTATGGTCAAGCTTGTTAGAACAATGACTACAAGCTTTAGTTCATTAGAATGGTTTCTAAGGAAAGAACCCTGAAGTATTCATTTAGTGAATACAGACTGTGATTTAAAATTGAAGAGTAATTAGGAGTAAGCCAAGAATATCAGACAGGGCTGGGAATATGGCCTAGTGGTAAAGTGCTAGCCTTGTATACATGAAGCCCTGGGTTCGATTCCTCAGCACCACATATATAGAAAAAGCTGGAAGTGGCGCTGTGGCTCAAGAGGTAGAGTGCTAGCCTTAAGCAAAAAGAAGCCAAGGACAGTGCTCAGGCCGAGTGCAAGGCCCAGGACTGGCAACAAAAACAAAACAAATAAACAAGAATATCAGACAGCGGGGCTGGGAATATGGCCTAGTGGCAAGAGTGCTTGCCTCATATACATGAAGCCCTGGGTTCAATTCCTCAGCACCACATATACAGAAAATGGCCAGAAGTGGCGCTGTAGTTCAAGTGGCAGAGTGCTAGCCTTGGGCAAAAAGAAGCCAGGGACAGTGCTCAGGTCCTGAGTCCAAGGCCCAGGACTGGCAAAAAAAAAAAAAAAAGGGAATATCAGACAGAGGCACACAGAATTTGATCTGTGTTCTGTAGTGCAATAAGTTTAGAGGCCAAGTTACCTTTTTCCCCTTAAGAGACAAACAGAAAAAGAGTACATTAGGAATAACTATTTCTTCTTAAACTATTGAAGAGGCAGAAAGGCAACTTAGTTTTGTTGTTGGGAGTACAGTTGTAGGGAAACATGGTAGGAAATGTTAAGGGTAGTAGAGCTGACTCCACCTTGATTATTAGGTTAACCTGACCCCAAAATTCTGCTTCAGTAAATGGCTTGCTTAACTTATTTGTCTCGTGCTCTACCCCCTGCATCAACCCCCTACACCTGTGCTATGTTTTTATCTTGATAAACTCCAGCTCACAGACTGTTGGGTTTCAACTCCCGAATCTGTGCTGTGTCCCTGGCTGGTTACTTCGCTTTTTACTTCCCCAATAAACCCATCTTTTTGCTTGAGACTGTCTCTGAGTGGTAGACTCTTGGAGACACAGGGAATCCACAACCCTGAAACAATTTTAAAACTTCAACAATAAATATAAGTGAAGGAAAAATGAAATTAAATCAAGTAAAGTGAAGATTTCCAGAAGGCTACAAAGAGAGGAAGGGAGGGAGAGAAAGAGCAAGAGCGAGAGAGAGCGAAAGAGAGATATCTCCATATTAATCAGAAAAATGTCTACAAGATAGTACTAGTGACAAGTAAATATTCTAATCCTACATGCCACAAAGCTTGGCAAAATACAAATCTCAAACCCCCTCCTGCCTGGACTGGCTTGGGATCATGACCCTCATCTCAGAGCCGCAGTATCTGGCTTATAACTTTGAATTTTTTTTAACCAGTCCTGGGATTTGAACTCAGGGCTTGGGCACTGTCCCTGAGCTTCTTTTGTTCAAGGCTAGTGCTCTACCACTTGAGCCACAGCACTACTTCTGGCCTTCTCTGTTTATGTGGCACCAAGGAATCGAACCTTGGCTTCTTGCATGCTAGGCAAGCATTCTACCACTAAGCCACATTCCCAGCCACAACTTTGAATTTTAATACATTGTAAAAAGTTGTTCCTAGAAATTTAATTCAGCTTGCATATCAAATATTTCATAACATTTTTGTGTGTCAGTACTGGAGCTTGAACTCATCATTTGGCTTTTTCTGCTCACATCTGGTGCTCTAATACTTAAGCCATGCTTCTAGTTCCAGCTTTTTGATTGTAGATGGCTTCTAACCTTGATCCTAAGATCTCAGCCTCCTGAGTTGTGAGCCATTGTCATCCTGCTTATATAAATTTTATCTTCAGTAACATTAAGGAAGTTTACATTGGACTGTCACTTCACTCACCTTGAATTCAAACTTTCCTTATGCCCCCAAAGTTCCAGTTCACTAATGCCAAAACTTGATTGGTCATTCTAAACTTTAAAAAGAAATCTTTGATACTTCTTTCATTTCTTACATGCAATTAGCAATTAAGTCTTCCTGATTTTTCTTTATACCAAATCTATCATTGCTCTGTGTGTGTGTGTGTGCGTGCGTGTGTGTGTGTGTGTGTGTGTGTGTGTACTGGGACTTTAGCTCTAAGTACTATCCTTAATTTTTCCTTGAGCTCTTCACTCAAGGCTAGTGCTCTACCATTTCAACCACAGCTCTACTTCTGGACATTTTTGCTACTTGGAGATAAAGATCTCCTGGACTTCCTGCCCTGGCTGCAGTCAAACTATCATTTTCAGATCTCAGCCTCCTAAGTAGCTAGGATTCCTGGTATGAGCTGCTGGCTCAGCTTTCCTGTATACTTTTATATTTAGAACTTCTTGGTATTGAGTATACTGTTTACTACTCCCTCTCTTTCTTCCTCCCTCCCTCCCTTTCTTCCTTTCTTTCTTATTATTTTCCCCCTCTAGGCAAACATTCTACTTGTACTATATCCCCAGTCCTTAAATATATTAAAAAATTAAATTTTCTTTTGTCCATCTTCCACTTCAAAGTTCAAAAAGGACAGTGAGTTTTGTCTCTTCTGGAAGAAGGCAGGGATTGGGATGTGTAGTTGAGTTGTAGAGCATTCGCTGAGCTTGGCATAAGGCCTTGGCTTCTATCCTTGGCACAATAAAAAGTAAAAAATAATGAAATAAAATAAAATAACTGAAATAAACATTAAGTAGTGTGATAAATATTAATCATAAAACAAATGCTAGTAGAAAATCGAGAACATATAATATGCCAGGCCTTAACACATATTACCCATTATATGTTCCTATTATTATCATTATTATCTATTATTACTTACTTTGCTCTTGCCAAATAAAGCAAGGCTTAGAGAAGTTAAATAATTTTCCCAAGAACACACCCCTAATAAATGTACTAAAAATAAGCTCTGGGTTTATTTACTACTGAAATTCAGCCCTAGGCTAAGTTACTCCAACTGTAAAAACTAAATGTAAGATTTGAGGTGGGAAGAGTTTAGGGGGAAAAAACTTTTCAAAATTTGTAAAAATCTTATGATCCCCAAAGTAGTGAATATTTTAATCTCTTATCCTCTTTAGTAGTTATTTATCTTGCATGTTCCCCATAAACTTTTGCATTTCTTTCCTTAAGTACCATTCACCTCTAAAAAGAGAAAACTGAGTAATGTTATGATTCCTTTCCTTAAGTACCATTCACCTCTAAAAAGAGAAAACTGAGTAATGCTATGATTTCACTAAGGAGATAAAAATTTCACTTAAAAAAAAATCTATTCTCAGTTCTCAAGGAAAAGAACAAGAACAGAGTCCTCACCCACATTGTAAAGGAAAGCCATGATTAGAGCAGGGGGAAAAGCAAAGAATGCTTTATTCATAATTACCTAAGACTTTCCAGCATGAGAGGGGAAAGAGGAAGTCTATTTTCAGTAACAGTGATTACTCTGAAAATATTAACATGCAAGGGGAAAATTTTCATTCTGTGAGTTATTACTGTGCTGTGGTCTCTTTGCCTCACCGTGACTTACAATTCCCAGAGTGGAGGTAATCTAGGCAGAAGCGCTTACCCTGTGAACATGGCCTCATCTAAGCATCATGGGAGTTGAAGTAAGGACACACTGGAAAGGGCTTTCAGCACTAGGTCAGCCTCTAAGAAGTATCAAATGGCAGAGTGAATACTTACACCCTCAAGCCTCGGGAATGAGGGCAGAGATTCAAGCTACACAGTGTTTTAGATCTGTTGTGCCAAATGTATAAACAACATTCAATGAAGCTGAATTACCTGCCGAGAGTGACAGGAGAAAAAGGAAAACAAAAAAACAACCACCACCTAGTGATTCATTTGTATTCTACGTAACCCTCAGTTTCTTTTCTCCAGTGCACCTATCACTTTTCAGCTGGTTCATAGTACAGGCAAAGGGGCTGGGAAGGTGGCGTAGTGGTAGAATGCTTGCCTAGCATACATGAAGCCCTGGGTTTGATTCCTCGGCATCACATATACAGAAAAAGCTGGAAGTGGCGCTGTGGCTCAAGTGATAAGAGTGCTAGCCTTGAGCAAAAGCTCAGGGACAGTGTCCAGGCCCTGAGTTCAAGCCCCAGCACTGGCAAAGAAAGAAAGAAAGAAAAAGAAAGAAAGAAAGAAAGAAAGAAAGAAAGAAAGAAAGAAAGAAAGAAAGAAAGAAAGAAAGAAAGCTGTATGAAGAATCATATAAGTTTGCCATTCTACACCTTACTTCAATGCCAAACTATCATGAAACCTGGATGCTTGGGCTCAGCAACATGCTTCCTGTCAGACCAGCCACTAAATGGAAATACCACTTATTTGGTCCTTAATGAGACTGAGGTAAAATGACTGGGAGTGAGTTAAAAATGGTACAGAGAGCTGGGTACCAGTGGCTCATGTCAGTAATGCTAGCTACTCAGGAGGCTGAGATCCGAGGACCACAGTTTAAAACCATGCTGGTCAGACAACTCACAGAAACTCTTAACACCAATTATGCACAAAAGCAGGAAGAGGAGGTATAATGTAGTTGAAGTGGTAAAACCAGACTGGAGCAGGAACAGATATGCAAGAGCTCCGGGTTTCCCATTTGAACTCCCATACTCCTTTCCAAAAGATAAACTGTAGAGAGAAATACTGTGACCATGATTAGAGAGATTACATTTCTCCATGCCTATAGTTATATTTGAATGCTTTTATTCTTAAAACAAAAGTTCATAGGCATTAAGAATGTGATGAAAATGTTCCTTTCATGTAGAAAAATCCAGATAGACATTTAAGGTTAGCACACAAAACAATTCAATGGGAATTCAATGGGTTGGAAGCGTGGCTCAGATCATAGAGTGCCAGCCCAGGAGTGAAAGCGAGCATCAGATACTGAGTGACAGTCTCAGTCTCAGAACAAAACAATAGACAACAAACAAACAACAAAATTCATTTATCCTAAAATCAAATCCTTGTATCCTAAATTTAGATAATACTAGATAGTACTAGAAAGAGTAACTGAGAGTTGAAGGTTAGGAGAGAAATTAACCTTTAAACTGGGGAGATGACTTATATTACAAAACAATGCCTTACCAGCAGCTCTGTTCTTCCTCACCGTTCCTCCTGGATCATGTCCTGTTGGCTGAGAATGGACCCATCTCCTGCCTCCAAGGGTGTGGGTTCAACAGGAGCAAGGGCACATGGATAATCCTGGGAGGTTTGCTGCCAAAAGTCTGCCAGCCTAGAAAGGACAGAGTGTGTCAGTTTGCAAAAAGGACCAACACATCCTATATGTTTGTGACAAAAGATAATGGCTTACTTCAAAAGAGTTCAGATGTCTACAATTGAATGTACCCGTTATACTATTGGCTGTTAAAAAACAAACATTTAAAGCCAGGAGCTGGAGGCTCATGCCTGTAATCCTAGCTACTCAGGATGCTGAGATCTGAGGATCCTGGTTTGAACCAGACTGGGCAGAAAAGTCCTAAGAGACTCTTGTTTCCAATTAATTACTCAAAAACTGGAAGTGGGGCTGAGACATAAAGTGGTAGAGTTCTAGCCTTGAGTGCAAAGAGGCTCAGAGACAGCACCTAAACCCAGAGTTAAAGCTCCAGGATGGGCAAAACAAAACTCCAAACTTTTAAAGTTGTCAAGTGCCAGTGGCTCACACCTATAAGCCTAGTTACTCAGGAGGCTGAGACCAGAGGATCACAGTTTGAAGCCAGCCCAGGCTAGGAAGTCTGAGACTCTTGTCTCCAATTAGCTACCCCAAACAAAAAACAAAAAGAACCAATTGGAAATGGAGCTTTGGCTCAAATGGTAGAGCACTAGACTTGAGTAAAAAGAAAAAGAAATCTCAGGGAAAATACACAACTGGTAGGTCTGGGAGGGAAAAACTGATAGAGAGCAAGGGAAGGGGTGACATTGTCCCCAAACAAATGTACTCATTTCCTGACTTACCTAACAGTAATCCCTTTATATATCACCTTTAAATAACAATAATAAATAAATAAATAAAGCTTAAGGATAGTTCCCAGACCCTGAATTCAAGACCCAGGAGCAGCACTAAATAAATAAATAAAATTTAAGGTCCAAGGGTCTTTCTCAAAGGAATGACAATCTTATATACACCAATAATAATATATAATACACGGAAAGCAATTTTCAATGCCCAGAGCATCTCTGTTCTTTCTCTCGCTGTAACATTTATAATCAGGCTTGGGAACCACTGGCTTGTCTTATTTCATCTGTGGAAAGCCCTGGTTCTCAGCCTAGCGGATCACAGCATTACATCATGTAAAGCTAACACCTTTTACCTAGAGATTCTGATTTGCTGGGATAAGATGAAACCTCATTCCCCAGGTCATCCTATAGTGAGCAACACTATGGTTGAAAATTGTCAGTTCAAACCCTGGTATGTAGCCAGGTGCCAGTGGCTCATGCTTGTAATTCTAGCTACTCCAGAGGCTGAGATCTGAGGATCATGGTTCAAAGTCAGTCCAGACAGACTCTTATCTTCAATTAATCACCAGAAAACTGGAAGTGGCACTGTGCCTCAAGTGGTAGAGCTAACCTGGCACTGAAGAGCTCAGGGACAGCACCCAGGTCCAGAGTTCAAGCCCCGTGACTGATACAACAAACAAACAAACAAAAACCTGGTTTCTTTAACCGTTTAACCCATACAAATTTGTTGTAACATTTTCAATTCCCAACAGTCATGTATCAGGTTTCCAATTTTTCCACATTCTTACCCACACTTGCTGTCTTTACCTTTTTTAATTGGATTCATTTTATTATTATTATTATTTTTTTGGCCAGTCCTGGGGCTTGGACTCAGGGCCTGAGCACTGTCCCTGGCTTCTTTTTGCTCAAGGCTAGCACTCTGCCACTTGAGCCACAGCGCCACTTCTGGCCATTTTCTGTATATGTGGTGCTGGGGAATCGAACCCAGGGCCTCATGAATATGAGGCAGGCACTCTAGCCACTAGGCCATATCCCCAGCCCTGGATTCATTTTAGTAAGTGAGAAATGGTTGAAGGTTTAGATACTATAAATAACCATATACAAAATAATCTTATTGATACTGTTCATATGTAAAGTGGTTAATCTGAGTTCATGAGACTTTTTTTTGGTATCCAAATAACTACCAAAAAGCCAGAAGTAGAGCTGTAGCCTTGAGCAGAAAAGGCTAAGGGCCAAACACCTGGCCCTGAGTTCATTAAAAAAAAAGAAGAAATTCATATTGACTCATACATTTGGGAATATTTTCAAAGAAAAAACAATTATTACCCAGTTTATTCACTGCATTTTCCCCTGATTAGATGGACTGAGAGTTAAATCTATCACAGGACAAGCATGAAGGATAACTCCTGCAGGGAAGGTACAGGTAAGAGCCATTAGTGGGAGGAATTTTGAGAATGGAAATCTGTGAGCAAATTTAAATGTTCCTACAACTACACACACAAACATTTTTAACAGAAAGAATGAAACCTCAAGAAACTATAATCTTTCTGAAGATAGTACAAATTCCTAGAAAGATGTTTCTCCTTCCCAAGTGAAATCGACTTAGATTTTATCTTCATAAACTGTTCACCTTTTTTAAGAGATAGCATCTAGCCTCTGAATAATCCTAGCTACTTGCTACTCTTGCTCACACCTATAATCCTAGCTACTTGCTACTCCTACTCACTACTTGGGAGGCTGAGAGCTGAGAACACAGACCAAAGCCAGCCCAAGCAGGATTAACCACCAAAAAGCCAAAAGTGGAGCTGTGGCTCAAGTGGTAGAACACTAGCTTTGAGTGAAAAAGTGGGACAGCACCCAGGCCCTGAGCTCATGCCCTTGGACTGGCACACATGCACACACACACACACACACACACACACACACACACACACACACACACACACACACACACACACTAGTACCTACCCAGGCTTGGTGGAACATGTCTGTAATCAAGGTTCTCAAGAATCAAATAAGTGGGATCATGAGTTCTAAACTAGCCTGGGCTATATAGTAAAACCCGGTCTCAACCAACCGATCAAAGATCTCAAAAAACAAAAAAAAGTTATACCTACTTTCTACTCTGTCAGTCTATCTATTGTCAGTCATGGGGCATGAACTCTAGGCCTGAGTGCTGTTCCTGAGCTCTTTTACTCAAGGTTAGCACTCTACCACTTTGAGCCACAGTTTCACTTCCAATTTTCTGCTGGTTAATTGGAGATGTCTCACAGACTTTTCTGCCTGGGCTGGATTTGAACTGCAATCCTCTTATCTCAGCCTCCTGAGTAGCTAGGAAAGGGCTGGGAAAGTAGTTTAGCAGTAGAGTCCTTGCCAGCATGCATAAAGCCCTAGGTGCAATTCCTCAGTACCACATAAACAGAAAAACCTGGAAGTGATACTGTGGCTCAAGTGGTACTAGCCTTGAGCAAAAGAAGTTCAGGGGCAGTGCCCAGGCCCTGAGTTCAAGCCCCAGGACTGACAAAAAAAAATCCAAACTGAGTAGCTAGGATTGTAGGCATGAGCCACCAGTACCTAGCTACAATAAGAGAAGGTGCAACACCCTGGATTCAAGCCAGCACCATCACACACATACACATGTGTATGAGCGAGTGCATGTGTGCACACACACACCAATGAAATTGATAATGAAGAAAAAAACACTGTCACTCTCCCTGTAGTGTTACATGTATATGGGCCACACACAATTTTGTAGAAGTACCTTTGTTTGGGGTATAAAGCAAATTATTTTTATAAGATGGACCCTTCTTTGATTAAAAAGCCACCAACCCTTCCATGACAAATGGGCCATTGTTACCAGGGATCTTGTGCTCCTCTCTCCTCTCTGATATGAGAATTCCCCATTGAAGTTTTCATCAAAGCATCACTCCCAAAACCATATTGTTGTGACTTTCATTATAAAAATTTAAATGAAATGATTCCATCAAATCTTATTTCCAATAAAAAGACATCTGAAAAAGAATTTACCAAAAAAAGAAAAAAAAGAAAAACCACTTCAAAATACATAGAAAAACTTTGCACTTATATTTATCTGTATTGGTTTAAAATGAATTATACATTTTGGAAAATGGGCAGTGAAATGAACATGAATTTAAAATACTTCTATCACAAAGAAAAGCACTTTAGAAAAACTTCAGTTAATAACAAATAGATGATGGGCTGGGGATATGGCCTAGTGGCAAGAGTGCCTGCCTCATATACATGAGGCCCTGGGTTCGATTCCCCAGCACCACATATACAGAAAATGGCCAGAAGTGGCGCTGTGGCTCAAGTGGCAGAGTGCTAGCCTTGAGCAAAAAGAAGCCAGGGACAGTGCTCAGGCCCTGAGTCCAAGGCCCAGGACTGGCAAAAAAAAGAAAAAAGCAATAACAAATAGATGATACCCCCTTTTTCCACACAGCAAAGATAGCCAAAATACTTAACATCTAACAAAGTGAAGCACAGATAACACGGCTGAAGGAAAGGGGCCTAGAGGTGACCCAAAGGCCTAGCGTTATTTTGGTGTGGGAGAGGGGAGAGATCCCGGGAGTCCCAGGAAGGAAAGTCAGCCATTGTGGCTTAGGACAGCAGAATTATCAGCTCCAATGACCACCGCTGCCAAACTCTCATGTACCTGGTGCTTATCAGCTCTGGTGCTTTGCGTGGTTCCTACAGAAGAGGTGAACAGAGCCTTTAAGCAACTGTTACACATTCTTTTGAATCTACCTCATGTTGGAAGAAAGACAAAAGAACTTCTTCAGTGGTTTTAGCTGGAAAGCATAAGACACCTGGCAGCAGGAAAAGTCTGAAGATAAAACGTTTTTTAAAAAAATCTTGAAAGTTACACAAGAAAAGTATGCAAAAGAACTTAAACTAAAATGAAAGTATGAGCCTGGTGCAAGTGGCTCACGGCCATAATCCCAGCTACTCAGGAGGCTGAGATCTGAGGATCGTGGTTCAAAGCCAGCCCAGGCAGGAAAATCTGTGAGACTCTCATTGCCAATTTACAACCAGAAAACCAGATGTGGTGCTGTGATTCAAAGTGGTGGAGAACTAGCCTTGAGCTGAAGAGCTCAGGGACAGCGCCCAGGACCAGAGTTTAAGCCCCATGACCGACAAAAAAAGAAGTGACAGTATGAAACGAAACCTTCAAATACTAGCCAAGAGAATACCATAGAAGTGATGGTTCTGATTAAAATATAAGGCGAGGTATAGGTGGCTCATGACTGTAATCCCAGCTACTCAGAAGATTGAGACGTGTGAGAATCAGGTTTGAAGACAGCCTGGGGTAGAAAAATCACCTGGGGTAGAAAAATCTGAGACTCTTATCTCCAAAAGCTAAAAATGGTGCTGTGGGTCAAGTGATTGAGTGCTATCCCTGAGCCAAAAAGCCAAGAGAGAGCCCAGGAACTTGAGTTCAAGCTCTAGTATTACAATATCAACCAATCAATCATCAATCAATCATTATATTTTATAAGTACATACCATGGAGAACCCCCCCCCACTTTGATACAATTAATATATGCTTAAAAAGAATATAGAAGAGAAAAACAGATTCTCTTGGGAGTGAATATTCACAGGAGAAGGGAGAATAGACACTGAATGAGAGTGAATATAGCTGAATATTTTATGTGTATATATGCAAATAGAATTATAAAACAAGTTTAAAATGTTTTAGGACAAAGAGGAATATGGACAGTGACAGAGGGGGTGAGGTTAATTTGTACGTTGTATACATATACAGAAACATTGCCTTGAAAGCCTCTTTGTACAACTAACATGTACTAATAAAAATCTTTTTTAAAAATCTTCAAAATTATACATGAAAGTACTACAAAATAATTTATTATTAAAGGTGCACAAAATGAAAGGAAGTATGATTATTTTTGGCCCAAACAATCAAACTTAAATATCATTTCCCCTTAAGACAAGAAAATACTAAATATATTTCTCTACTAAGTATAAAAGGCTTGTCAGTTCAGCCAGGCAAGGTAGTTCCTACCTAGAATCTCACCACTGGGAAGGCTGAGGCTGGAGGATCATGTATTAAAGGTTGGCCTAGGATATACAGTAAGAACCTAACTCAAAAGGGTGTGTGACTATCAATTTAATCATAGTTAGAGTTGTTTCATCATGTAAATGATGAAAAATCCAAATTAATACTTATGAACCAAATTACAATGAGTACTTTTCCCACAAAGACCATTATCACATTAGATTTCCTTTTGTTTGTTTGTGCTGGGACTTGAACTCAGAGCTATGTGCTCAAGGCCAATGCTCTATTACTTAAGCTACACCTCCATTGTTGGCTTTCCCTCGGTTAACTAAAGAGTATCCCAGACTTTCCAGCTTCATCTGGCTTGGAACTGAGATCCTTAGATCAAAGCCTCTGGAATAGCTAAGATTACAGGTATGAGCCACCAGCACCAAGCCAGAAATTACTTTTACGGCAGGGAAAATAATGACATGCTTGTACATTAGTAGAAAGATGCAGTAGAGAGAGGACAAGGTGCGGCAGGAGACAGGGGTGGGGTTACTAGAAAGATGCCATTGGGCAATGGAGAGCATGTCAGAGCTGGTTTGAAATGAAGTTTGTGGGCTGGGAATATGGCTTAGCGATAGAGTGCTCACCTTGCATGCATGAAGCCCTGGGTTCAATTCCTCAGCACCATATATATAGAAAATGGCCAGAAGTGGCGCTGTGGCTCAAGAGGTAGAGTGCTATCCTTGAGCAAAAAGAAGCCAGGGACAGTGCTTAGGTTCTGAGTTCAAGCCCCAGGACTGGCCAAAAAAAAAAAAAGAAGGGCTGGGGATATAGCCTAGTGGCAAGAGTGCCTGCCTCGGATACACGAGGCCCTAGGTTCGATTCCCCAGCACCACATATACAGAAAACGGCCAGAAGCGGCGCTGTGGCTCAAGTGGCAGAGTGCTAGCCTTGAGCAGGAAGAAGCCAGGGACGGTGCTCGGGCCCTGAGTCCAAGGCCCAGGACTGGCCAAAAAAAAAGAAGAAAGAAAGAATGAAAGAACGAAAGAGAAAGAGAGAGAGAAAGAAAGAAAGGAAAGAAAGAAAGAAAGAAAGAAAGAAAGAAAGAAAGAAAGAAAGAAAGAAAGAAAGAAAGAAAGAAAGAAAGAAAGAAAGAAAAGAAAAGAAAAGAAAATACGTTTGCCCCTGCAAAGGAAAGAAAGCCACCAATGCTGGGCCTGACTTTTTATGAATCAAGAAATAGTGGCGTAAGCATAGTTCCTTCTCCTTACACACAGTCCCATCGTTCACCATCTCCACAGGATGTAGCCCTTCTAAGAGGGCCCCTGGATCACACAAGACAGGGATCCCAGCAGTCCTAGCTCTCCCCAAGGACAGAGATCAAGCACGGTTAAATTCCTCACTGAGGGCTAATAACTAAAAACTGCTTTACTATTCCCAGAAAGATTCAGCATCTTGAGCCCCAGAGGGAGGGGAAGAAATGCAGCAGTTAGACAGGAATGATGGAGAATGCAGAAGGAACCTAAATGAAAAGATGACCAGGTCTCAGAAAGAAAACACCACCATTAAACTTTCCCATAGGCCAAGGGGCCTACCAAGGTCATGGCAAAGTCACAACCAGGGTTTCTTTGGAATATTCCACCCACCAAAGAATTAAAGATAGGCTTCATTCCAGATCAAGGTGGAACAACAAACAGTACCAATAACTATAGATCTTTAACTCACCTACTCTAAACAAGTAAACTAAATCCTAGAGGTCAAATGTAATTATAGAAATCTCTGCAGCCCCAGGACAGTGATTAGGTCCCAAAGGCTTGCCCTGGGGAGGGAATGTAAGACTCTAAGTCATTTACAAGTCTATAAAAACTTGGGCTGGAGTAAAAAAGAAAATCTAAATAGTTCCCACTCTAGAGATGACTAGCTTTCAATCTATAGATAGTGTATTTCTTTCCTCAAACATTTTTCCAGAACTTAAAAAAAAAAGAGCAGTATGACTAAGGTAGCTATTCAGGAGGCTGAGATCTGATGATTGAACTTTGATTCCTACCAGGGAAAGAAAGTCCAAGGGTCTCTCATCTCTGATTAACTATCAAGACCCAGATGTGGAGGAGTGGTTCAAGTTGCAGAGAGCTCCAGCCTCAAGCAGAAAAATCTAAGGGACAGCACCCAGATGCTGAGTTCAAACTCCAGTGCTAGCATAGAAAAATGGAAATAGGGGGCTGGGAATGTGGCCTAGTGGTAGAGTGCTTGCCTAGCATGCATGAAGCCCTGGGTTCGATTCCACAGCCCCACATACACAGAAAAAGCCAGAAGTGGAGTGCTAGCCTTGAGCAAAAAGAAGCCAGGTACAGTGCTGAGGCCCTGAGTTCAAGCCCCAGGACTGGCAAAAAAAAAAAAAAAAAAAAAAAAAAAAGGAAAAAGAAAAAAAGAAAAGAAAAGAAAAATTAAAAAGAAGAAGAAATGGCAGTGTAAATTAGAAATATTCAACACACTGGTTTGGATGTTGGATAGGGTCTCTATAACATTGTACATTTAAAAAAATGTTTTCAATCATTTTTATTTGGCACATCTTCAAAGTAGGAACCCTAAATCTAAAGAAAGCCGGGATTAGTTGTTGCTGATGATCCTTTGTTGAAAAGGATTAAAGTTACCTAGCAATCTCTGTTGTAGGAACCAAAATAAGAGCTGGCTGTCCCCCAGCAATTCCTATGAGATGGAACAGTACAAGTATGTCACTATTTGGGCTGTGGTACTTTGACCCACATGGCAAAGTAAAATTCACCAAGCAATTCACAGGAGGAAGTGGAAATCTTCTCTAAGAACATTAATTTTGACCAAAGGGAGGGTGGTTTACAAACTAAAGAGAAAATCATAAGACATGGTCAAAGAGGACTGATGTAATAGTTTACAAAGGAGAACTGGGGAAAAGAAACCTTATTATTGTTAGTATTTTCTCCACCTCAGGTGCTCAGCTCCTCCCACTAGCCCCCAGATCCACATATACCTAAACTCCCTGACCTAGAACTATAATGGGCCACTCCCACTCACCATTAAGACCAACCTACTTCCTCTTTAGCCCCAGAGAAGCTGCCACCTGGATAAGGTATAGCCGCCATATTGCTCCTTCTCCTGTGGGACATATGGCCCAACTAATAAACCTTCTTATAAACCTTCTTCTCCTGTTCGTGACTATCTCCACATGGCCCCCTGGGATGGCTGGGACATATCCTTTCAATTATGTCCTTGAAAAATCTAACAGGGAGAAAGACATGTGTGTATAATTATGATTTCTTGAACCAGAGGACTTATTTTTAAACTTGCTTTTCTAGAGAGGTAAAGGAAAGCAGCTTTAGCATTGAGGAATAAATGTGAAAGACTGAGTTACATAGAAAAATGGAAAGGGCAATATTTAGGGGAATGTGGAAGGTTGTAGGTAAAGATCGAAAAAATGGAAGTAAGTGGTAGAAACTGAATGACAATGGTTCACCCTCATAATCCTAGCTACTCTGAAGGCTAGGATTTGAGGATACAGGTTCAAAGCTAGCCCAGGCAGAAAATTCCACGAGAATCATCTCCAAGAAAGCAGGAAAAGCCAGAAGTGGAGGTAATGAGGTGCCAGACTTTGAAGTCAGGCCCCACCACGTGAACCCCATTTTAGAATCGAACCCTGAGCCAATCAGATTTGTACCTGTGTTCTAATCTCGCTTGCACAGCTGATTGTTGTAACCTTGTTCTTTGCCTTTATAAGCCCTGTGTAATCACAGCTCGGGGCTTCCTCCTAACCTCCGCTGTGTCGGTGGGTAGGACGAGGCCCGAGTTGGCAGCTCGTTAAATAAACCCTTGCCTTGCTTTTGCATTTCGGAGTGTCTGAATCTCGGTGGTCTTCTTGGGGGTGGTCTTGCAACTTGGCACAACATTTGGGGGCTCGTCCGGGATAGCCCCAGAGACCCTGAGATCCCAGACTCCGAAGGTAAGAAAACAGCGCTGTTCATTTGTTTTGTCTGTCTGTTTTGCTTTTGCTTATACTTGTAGGGCGTGAGTCAGTTTGGTTTTTAGCTGGAAATGACCAGGAGGGCCTCCTAAACGAGACTCAACCCGCCCACCTTGTACTTGGGTCTGCTCCTTCTGCTTATCTGGCAGGAGGTTGTGGGCCAACTTGGGTCCACTCCTCCTGTACCCTGGCAGGAGGTTGTGGGCCAACTTGGGAGATCTCCAACTCGTAACTCGGGTCCACTCCTTCTGCACCCTTGCAGGAGGTTGTGGGCCAACTCGGATCCACTCCTTCTGCACCCTTGCAGGAGGTTGTGGGCCAACTCGGGTCCACTCCTTCTTGCAGGAGGTTGTGGGCCAACTCGGGTCCATTCCTTCTGCACCCTTGTAGGAGGTTGTGGGCTAGCTTGGGAGATCTCCAACTCGTAGCTTTTCTTGTTCTCAGGCCTGTGTGTTTTCCTCCTTTTTTATTGTTTTGTTTTTTGTAGCCTTTTGGACTGAACTTCTGATCAGAGCTATGGATAACGTTCTATCTTGAGGACCTCCATCTAGCCCCCTAGACTTGATCCTAGCTCACTGGAGGGAGGTTAAGGAGATAGCTCAAAACCAAGGTGTGGCCCTTAAAAAGGAAAAGTGGATCACCCTGTGCAAGTCAGAATGGTCCACCTTTGAGGAAATTGAGGGAGCTTTGACATAGGGAGGAAGCATGGAGGAGGAAATGTTTCCCGCTCCATACTCCCCATCCCAGTTAACTCTACAAGAGGAGGACTCTGAGGAAAATGTTTCAGCTGTGCCCTCCGCTCCGGAGGGTCCTGCCCAGTCAACTCGCCGTTGCCGACAGCCCAGGACACAAACGCATCAGCCCCAAGTCCAAGTCCTGACCCGCAGCCGCCGACGGGGTGGATGTAGGGCCAGCCCAAGCCACCCACAGGTGGCAGGGAGTGACCTCACCATGCTGCGTTGTCATCTCTGTGTTGTTTGTAAGTCTAACAGTCTCTTTTGTGTCAAACCTGCATAGCTCATTGGAAAGATGTACAGGCGATGGTTCACAATCAGAGTGTGAGTGTCCACAGAAAGAACTCTAGGGGGACCCCCACCCAGCCTTCTTAAGCAGAAAATTGTTTGGTGCGCTAAAATGTTTTACTAAGACTAAAAATGTTTTACTAAAACTATCAAGCCCTGGAAAATGAGGCTGGAGAATGCTAAAATCATTTGTTAAAGGTTTTTGTCTTAAAATGTACGGCCGATGCTTATTCAGCGTGCTTTAAGATCTTTTGAAAATGTGTGTGTGCATGTGTGAGTGTGAACATGTTCAAGACTGCAGTATGATGCAAAACTAAGTTTAAATTCAAAGGTCTTCATGCCATGCAGTAACTGGGACTGAAGAAAAAAAAAAGGCTCTTTTGAAACAAGCAGCCCGTAAGCAAAGGGCGGCACCTGGTTTCAGATTGCCTGTGAGCTTCAGTTTTTCCGATGCAGATAAAAGCTAAAGTGTTGTGTTAGTGTTAAAAAGGCTTTGGAAATCAAGAATACATTTCTAGATAAGAAATTTGGAAGTAAAATTGTCCTAAATAATTATTGCAAAGTGAGAAAAGGAGAATTATGGCTACCAAAATGTTTAATTGCCATTCCAGCTTCTTTGTAGGTTTTTTGTAACAGTTTCCAGCAGGCCCACAGAGAAGCACAGGTGATTCCTACAAGTTTGTCAAGATCTAATACTGACCCTTAATAAGTTCCAGGTAAGAGAGCATGCTTAAAAACTACTTCTGTGTGGACCACCTTGTACCTCTGTGTGGACCACCTTGTTGCTTATAATTGGAGTAAAGTGGCCCCTTATAAGACTCATTGATCTGAATCTGCGGTTTGAAGCCAGCCCGGGCAAAGAAAGGTCCCTGTGAGAGACTTGTCTCTAATCAGCCAGCAGAGTGCTGGGAACGGAGTGGTGTGGAGCTCAAAAGTGGTAGGGTGCTAGTCTTGAGCTGGAGAGCTGAGGGACAGCACTCAGGCCCTGAGTCCAAGTCGAAAGTCACTCCTCCTGGGACAAAAGTGATGGAGCATCCAGAGGCAGTAAGCCGCTGCTTGGATGGCAGAGATGGTGTCAGATCCTAGAGTCACTACTGTTGGCCTTTCAAAAGTTAAAGCCGGGAAGTCCTAGAAGAATAGTTCATAAGCATGCCTTTCCAATGCCCATGTCTGTCTACTGGGCAGGAATTTGCCAGTCATCTGTGATAATGGTTAGTAAGGGTAAGTTTGTCAAATGAGAGGATAGCACTGGGGACAGATTGGAAATTGCATTGTGCTTATAGACCCCAGAGTTCAGGACAGGTAAAGAATGAATCGGACTCTAAAAGAGACCTTAACTAAACTGGCCTTAGAGACTGGCGCAGACTGGGTGTCACTCCTTCCTTTTGCTCTGCTTAGAGTAAGAAATTCTCCCTATCAGCTTGGCTTTACTCCTTTTGAAATAATGTACGGGTACCCCCCACCCATTATCCCTAGCCTTCAGACTGAATTGCTTGCTGATTTGGATAATGCTGAATTTTTGTGTAAACTCGATTATTTGCAGCTCGTGTACAAGAATGTGACCCCAACTTAAGGCATTATATAATTCTGCTTCTGTCCCTACCCCCCATTTATTCAGACCAGGGGACTGAAATCCTAAGAACCACGGTGGAAGGGACCCTAGACGGCATCGCCACTTGGGTTCATTGCTTCCACGCCAGGCCAGCTGACCGCTTTGCACTGGATGACAACTACCGTGATGGAACATGGGAGGTCTCCAAGCACCCAACTCAGCCGCTTTGCCTTCGTCTCAAGACTGAGACTAAGGTTATAGGTTCCTGGCTAGGTAAGGTCTACGCCCCTGAGTCAGCCTGAAGAAGTTACAGAAGATGGATGATCTTCACCCATCAGCCCCCCTTTAAAATCAAGGGACCAGAGTTGTTTTGGGGAAGATGAGGCAGGATAAACTAGAGGCATGCAAAACAGAAGTACAGAGACTATTCTTGTAAGAAATGGTGACAGGCCCTTTGGTTACTACATTGGGCCCTACTGGCCCATGCCTTACCTCTATATCATCCCCTAGACATGCAAGCCATTGAAATGGACAGAATGGAGCCATGATTGGCTCCCAAGGTACCAAAAAGAAAAAGGGGGAAATGAGGTGCCAGACTTTGAAGTCAGGCCCCACCACGTGAACCCCATTTTAGAATCGAACCCTGAGCCAATCAGATTTGTACCTGTGTTCTAATCTCGCTTGCACAGCTGATTGTTGTAACCTTGTTCTTTGCCTTTATAAGCCCTGTGTAATCACAGCTCGGGGCTTCCTCCTAACCTCCGCTGTGTCGGTGGGTAGGACGAGGCCCGAGTTGGCAGCTCGTTAAATAAACCCTTGCCTTGCTTTTGCATTTCGGAGTGTCTGAATCTCGGTGGTCTTCTTGGGGGTGGTCTTGCAACTTGGCACAACAGTATGGTTCAAGAAATAGAGTTCCAACCTTGAATAAAAAAGCCAAGCTAGAATGAGAGGCCCTGATTTCAAGCCCCAGTACTGGCACAAAAATAAACAAAACTTCAATGGTAGAAAAGATTGATAGTTTAGTATTTGTTCAAGTGTCATGCAATTCTAAAGGACAGAAAAAGAAGCTCTGAGATAAACAAGTAAACATAATGTAGTTTTAAAAGAAACTATATATGGGCTAGGAATGTAGCTTAGTGGTAGAGTGCTTACCTAGCACGCATGAAGCCCTGGGTTTGATTCCTCAGTACCACATAAAGAGAAAAAGCCAGAAGTGGCGCTGTGGCTCAAGTGGTAGAGTGCTTACTAGTCTTGAGCAAAAGAAGCTCAGGGACAGTGCCCAGGCCCTGAGTTCGAGGAGGAGGAGGAGGAGAAAGAGGAGAAGAGTTGAGGTGGTTTGGGCTTGCAATCCAGCTACTTAGAAGGCAGATTTGGGGATGATAGAAGAAGCCAGCAGGGGCAGAAGAAAAAAAAAGTTACCAATTAATGGTGTGTGCTATCACTCACCTGTCATCAGTGGAAAGCATAAATAGAAGCATCACAGACATAAATATGAAACACACTATTTGCAAATGAAAATCAAAAGATTTTCAGGCATGGTTCAAGTGTTAAAACAAGTGAGTGGGATGTTCAAAGCTTCAAGTGCATATCGTAGTAATATTAAAAAAAATAAAGTACAATACAGAAAACAAAGACAGGCATGCTACCATTTGTAATTTTTTATTTTTGCTATGTATTAAAAATGACTGACGCCAGGGCCTGGGGATATGGCCTAGTGGCAAGAGGGCTTGCCTCCTATACATGAGGCCCTGGGTTCCATTCCCCAGCACCACATATACAGAAAATGGCCAGAAGGGGCGCTGTGGCTCAAGTGGCAGAGTGCTAGCCTTGAGCAAAAAGAAGCCAGGGACAGTGCTCAGGCCCTGAGTCCAAGCCCCAGGACTGCCAAAAAAAAAAGAAAATGACTGACGCCACATGCTGGTGGCTCATACCTGTCATCCAACTCAGGAGGCTGAGTTTTAAGGATTGCACTTTGAGGCCAGCCTGATGGCTTGTGAGACTCTCATCTCTAGTAACAAGCAAAAAGCCAGTTAGTTCAAGAAGTAGAGAACTAACTTTGTACAAAAAAGCCACGCAATGGGGCTGGGGATATGGCCTAGTGGCAAGAGTGCTTGCCTTGTATACATGAGGCCCTGGGTTCGATTCCCCAGCACCACATATACAGAAAATGGCCAGAAGTGGCGCTGTGGCTCAAGTGGCAGAGTGCTAGCCTTGAGCAAAAAGAAGCCAGGGACAGTGCTCAGGCCCTGAGTTCAAGGCCCAGGACTGGCAAAAAAAAAAAAAAGCCACGCAAGAGCACAAGGCTCAGAGTACAAGTCCTAGTACAGGCACACAATAAACACAAAAATAAAGCAACAGGATTGATATTTTGGAATGTAGAGAAATTATTCTTTGACTAAATAATACAATCACTATTTTTAAATCATCCCTGAGCAAACTGAGGTTTGGGGAAAAGCCACTGTCTTCAGATGCTAGTCTGGAAAAAATTGTAGTCTCAAGTTGACTCAAATTCAGAAAAGCACAAGCATGGGGTGGGAGCTTAAGCTATTTGGAAGACTTCTTGCCTAGCAAGCACAAAGTCCTGAGTTCAGTTTTCAGCAAAAGGAGTGCGCACACACACACACACACACACACACACACACAGACATTCAATATTAGAAGTGTTCTCATTAGCTTTGGGTAAGAATGGAGTGAAAAATATAGCACCCAATCATTCACTTGGAGACAGTGAAAGCATCATTTCTAAAAGAGATCTCTAGGGGCTGGGGATATGGCCTAGTGGCAAGAGTGCTTGCCTCCTATACATGAGGCCCTGGGTTCGATTCCCCAGCACCACATATACACAAAATGGCCAGAAGGGGCGCTGTGGCTCAAGTGGCAGAGTGCTAGCCTTGAGCAAGAAGAAGCCAGGGACAGTGCTCAGGCCCTGAGTCCAAGCCCCAGGACTGGCCAAAAAATAAATAAATAAATAAATAAATAAGTAAAAATAAAAGAGATCTGTAGTAAAGACTAGACAGGCACGAACTATTAGAACCTCCCAGAACAAACCATCTAAAGAAGAGAATGGAAGCAAACCAATGAACACCCATTAGGATGGCAACTCAGCAGAGGTTAAAAAGCCAGATACTGCGCATGTCAGAAAAATGACTCCCCTCTGAGGAGTGATGAGCAGTATTAGGGAGCTAAATGGAAGGACACACTGACGTCTCGCTGGGGACTCCACTGCTGTAGAGGATTTCACTGTGGACTGTCTTCCGGGGCAATGACTCAACACTCTAGGTTTATGCCAGGTCAGGGGACACAAGACTGCTCCTCTGCCATGAATGAAGTCATACACTATCAGAAAGCAGGTCAGAGGAAACGTTAATCATCTAAGTTAACAGCTGGCTACACATAACTTTCGATTACAAGCTCTCATTTCTCCAATAAAGAGCGAAGGAAGAAACTCCGAATAAAACCAGACAACATATTTCCAAGTTGAATAAGGAAAAGTACGGAATCTGACTTGTAGCCTTTGAAGTATTATGATCACTGGAAGAAGGGCAATTGAATTAAGCCTACTATCAATTGTCAATCTTCTACCGCTTTCTCTACTTGCCTTTTATGTTTTTATTTTCCCTCTGTAACAGTCCTGGGCCTTGAACTTAGTACCTGAGCACAGTCCCTTAAATATTATGTGCCCAAGGCTGGCACTCTTTATCACTTGAGTCACAGTTAATTGGAGTTAAAAAGTCAGATTTGTCTGCCCAGGCTTGCTTCAAACCATGATCCTCAGATCTCAGCCTCCTAAGTAATTATTAATCATCAGTATATTTTTTTCTGGGTGTCAGTCCCTTATACATGTCATTTCAGCTACCCATGAGGTTAAGATCTGAAGATCATGGTTTTGAAGACAGCCTGGGCAGGAAAGTCCATGAGACTCTTCTCTCCATTTACCAACAAAAAGCTGAAAGTGGAGCTGTGGCTCAAGTGATAGAACACTAGGGCTTGAGTAAAAAAAGCCCAGGGACAGCACCCAGGCCCTGAGTTCAAGCTCCAGTACAGGCATAAAAAGAAAATATCATGTATCATTTCTGCTGGGCAAGTGTTCTACTGACCTACATTTCCTTCTCTTGGGAGGTAAATGTTCTGTACTAGGAGTGCAGAATGCAGAGTTTACCAAAAGCTGAGAGAGAAGGCAAATGAGTGTGAAGAATTCTAAATTTCACATTGCACATGGTAGAGAGAGAGGATGGTCCAACCTGAGATTATTTAATTTTTTTTTAAGTTAAATATGGGCTGGGAATATGACTTTGAGGTAGAATGCTTGCCAAGCAGGCATGAAGCCCTGGGTTTGATTCCTTAGCATGACATAAATAGAAAAAGCTGTGGGCTGGGAATACAGCCTAGTGGTAAAGTGCTTGCTGCATATATATGAAGCCCTGGGTTCGATTCCTCAGCACCACATATATAGAAGATTAGGGGAGGTCAACTTTCATTGTTGCAAAAGATCAGAATAGGGGTGGGAATATGGCCTAGTAGTAGAGTGCTTGCCTCATATACATGAAGCCCTGGATTCGATTTCTCAGCACCACATATATAGAAAAAAGCTGGAAGTAGCGCTATAGCTCAAGAAGTAGAGTGCTAGCCTTGAGCAAAAAAGAAAAAAAAAAAAACAAAGCTAGGGACATAGCTCAGGCCCGAGTCCATGCACCAGGACTAACAAAAAAAGTCAAATGTACTGTTGTGAGAAAAATAATAGCCAGACTTGTAGTTATATTGTTTTAAAGGAGTTATTTGGGTGTGCAGTAAAAGTTGGCATAGAAATCAATCATGAAATCTCTCTTACTGAGTTCCCTATTTCCAGAAATGACAGTTCAGACTTTGCTAGGTGGCACAAGCGTTGGGTGACTGAGATTCTGCTCTCCATTTTCTTGCATGCTAATAAATTCATTATGGGAGCTACAAGGACACTACTTTCTTTTTTAAATTAGTTTCCAAATTTGTTTCTCAGCTTTTCTCTTTCTCATCAGTAATCAGTTACATTAGAGATACACTCTTGAACACAATATCATTCATCAGTAAAGGTAGTTCTAAACAAATACATGCAGTGGTTTTAGAAAGTATTTCCATATATAATAGAAATGGCTTCTTTCCAAAAATACAACAGAACCAGGTGTGGTGGTGTACAATTATAGTCCCAGTTACTGGAGCAGTAAAGATAGGAGAATCTGGGGCCGGGAAAAATTACTAGACCCCGAGTGAAAAATCACTAAAAGCAAAAAGGGCCGCGGGGGGCGGGAGCACTACAGTCATGGAACATTTGCTTAGCAAGCATGAGGACCAAGCCCCAGTACCACGCAAAAAGAAAGAGAAATCCCAGAAAAAATAATGAATAAGAGGGCTGGGAATGTGGCTTAGTGATAGAGTGCTTGCCTATCATGCACGAAGCTCTGGGTTCAATTCCTCAGCATCACATAAACAGAAAAAGTCAGAAGTGGCACTGCGGCTCAAGTGGAAGAGAGCCAAAGAAGCTCAGGAACAGTGCCCAGGCCAAGTTCAAGACCCAGGACTGGCCAAATAAAATAAAATAAAATGGGTAAGAATATTTTGTAAACAAGAGAAAATGCAGTTGTAACTTCAACTACCTGTTCCTATGAAATACATAGCAACAATATTAGAGATGGCTAAGTTACTAGATGAGCATCTAAAAGGACTTGAGTCAACTGGTTAGAGGAGCCAGTCTCCAGTGCATGAATACTAAACTGCTTACTCACACTCCCATTTATATGCTACTATTTTAAGTTCAAAGTACCTCCTTTCAGGCAGTAATGAAGAGTTTAAAATAAACAAGGGGGGTAGAAAATCTGCCTTATGCCTGGGTCTACTACTTCCCCTTCCATCTCCCATCACATTTACTAGTCTTTTTTTTTTTTTTTCTTATTCTGTAGCAATAACCCAAGAACTGGGTGTCTAAAAAGTTTGGGGGATACACAACTCTCCTTCTACTGCTAAAATACTAGGAGTCTGAATTCTGGAAGAGCTCATGAACGTTAAAGCACTGTGTTAAATCTCATGGGATAGCCTTAGAATAACTCGGATCTTTCTTGAAGACCCAATCCTAACACCATGAACTCACAAAGCCACCTGTTGGCTTCTGTGTATGTGGCTTTATTTGATCCCCCAAACTGTTTTCTACACAGACCATACAAAATAGTTCATACGAAGACCCTACACATTCTGTGCCTTGAAAAACTTGAAAAGTTCAACACACACACACACACACACATACACACACACGCGTGCGCGTGTGCTGAAAAGGGATAAACAGACTCAAATTTCCATTTTGCCTGTTACACATCTTTTGTATTCAACCTACCATTTTGATATTTTATAATATAGATAACTGCCAGTCTCTAGCAAATAAATTGATGCTTAATGCATCATGCTGGCCCCATCAAAGGAAACTAAAATATCATTAAACATGTTAGGTTTAAATCCGCCCTCCCCCACCTCTTCCTGTGTGTGTGAAAATGCATTAACTTACAGCCTTAATCAATTCCTGAGCATTGTCAGCATAGAGTTGGATGACTTTCTGTTTAACAAAGGGCTGAGGAGAAAAATGAATGTTCTAATATAAGCTAGCTTGAATCTTGTGCAAGCCTCGGAGTGTTCAGATAACACTGTGTGTAAAAAATACTATAGGTAATTTTACACAGCTTTCACTACCTGGGTCTAGAGCAGTTAAGATAAATATACCACCTTTAGCTCAAAACAATGAAAAGCAAATTAAAAAAGGATTTTGTAAAGCACCTTAAATAGTTTAGCCACATCCTAATTCAATACATTAGAAATGAAATTAAAAATGATACTAACTCATAAGTGCCAAATATTAAGGCCTACCTTTCAAATTCAGAAAGGTTTTTTTTCCCTTCTCATCAATATTGATGAAAAAAAAATCTGTCCTTAGATTTCATTGTGTTGGCTAAATGAGTCATTCTTGGCAATATCTTCCAAATGAGAACAGATTTGGTTGTTAAGTGGACAAACTCAATTTAAATCTCATGTTAGTAATGGATCTGTGCATATCATCTGCAAATTATTCCAGATCTACTATTCTCTAATACCAAACATTTCCTGAGACAAAATATAATTGTTGGTTGGTTTATTTCTTGGAGAAATCCTTTGTTTAAAAAATTAATTCGGTACACTGGATATTGTATATATTCCTACCTGATCTACGGAAGGGAAAGAAAAATGAGGGTATAAGATATCACAAGAAATGTATTCACTACCTTATTGTGCAACTGTAGCCCCTTTGCACAACACCTTGTCAATAATATTTAATTAAAAAAAAAAAGTAAAGGGACTGGGGATATAGCCTAGTGGCAAGAGCACTTACTTGCCTCATATACATGAAGACCTGGGTTCGATTCCCCAGCACCACATATACAGAAAATGGCCAGAAGTGGCGCTGTGACTCATGTGGCAGAGTGCTAGCCTTGAGCAAAGAGAAGCCAGGGACAGTGCTCAGGCCCTGAGTCCAAGGCCCAGGACTGGCACAAAAAAAAAAAAAAAAAAATTCCTTTCCTTTAGAGTGCTACATTTCAAAGACCAATTATTTTCCCTATTTTAAACTAGTAGTATCATTATTTACCTTAAAATTATATAAAACACCAGTAGCTCACACCTGTAATACTACTCAGGAAGCTGAGAACTGAGTATCACAGCTTGAAGCCAACAGGGGTATGAAAGTCCCTGTGAGACTCTTATCACCATTAAACTATTCAAAAAAGCTGGAAGTGGTGCTGTGGCTCAAGTGGTAGAGTGCTTGCCTTCAGCAAAAGAAGCTCAGGGACAGTGCCTGACAGTGCCTGGGACAGTGCCCAGGCCCAGATTTCAAGCTCCAGGATTGGCAAAACCAAAACCAAAAAAACAAAAACAAAAAAAAAACCACCACCACCACCAACAACAACCCAAAACAAAACCAAAAAAAGAAAATGTAAAATAATACTTCAAACAAGCCAACTTTGCAATTAGCTACAAGTTCATCTTTTGATCTAATTTTAATTCTCTCTTAGGCCAAAGGACTAATCTTGGATGATCAATGATGGCATCTACTTATAATGACTCTTGGATGCAATACAAAAACCACTCAACATCTACTTACATTTTAAACATTCTAACCAGTCTTTCTTTCTTCTTCTTTTTTTTTTTTTTTTTTTTGCCAGTTCTGGGGCTTGAAGTCAGGCCCTGAGCACTGTCCCTGGCTTCTTTTTTGCTAACGGCTAGCACTCTACCACTTGAACCACAATGCTACTTCCAGCTTTTTCTGTTTATGTGGTGCTAAGGAATGAACCCAGGGCTTCATGCATGCTAGGCTAGCACTCTACCACTAAGTCACATTCCCAGCCCTAACCAGTCTTTTTTTACAACTAAGGAATAACAATAGTCGACATAAATGTAATACACAAAATTAGAAATTTACATACTTAGTGCTTGGTTTCTTTTCACTTTTATTATTAGCATACATTAATCTTATAAAGGAGTTACTTTGTGATATTCCATACAATGTACTTTGTTGTTGCCTTATTTTTTGTAAATCATAACCTTCTTTAATTGGTAAGTGTAAATGAAAAGGTTTAAAACTCAATCTGGGAAAAGAAAACTCAAATCCCCAAGTACAGATACTTCTTCAAGCTTTGTTCTGTGTTTAAAGCCTACATGTAGATGCTGAATTACATTGGAGGGTTAGGAGGAGGGCTTGCATAAATTACAAATACAGGAGAGGGGATTCAATAAGGAAGCAGGAGGAGAAAAGGATGCAAAACAGACAGTGGAAAAATTAACTGTTGTCTACATTATGAAATAGGATAATAAATTCTCTTGCTTCTGAAGACACAAATACCAAGATATAAGATACATATGTTTTTTTTTTTGGGGGGGGTGACATGTATAAGGTTGGGCACAGGCATACTAGACATTATTTTCACAGTAATACAAATTACAATCAGAACCATGGCATCATCTTCCCCAAAGAGGTTTTGTTTTTGCAGTAGGCAAAGCAGTGAATTCTCTATGTCGGCACAGCCTTTGGGGTTTGGTAGGAAAATGCCATCTGAGGCAGGTCCTGACCTATAGACACCTTGCTCTTTCGTTCATGACCCAGCCAGGCCAGACAAGGACTCCCAGACATGAATTAAACTGCTGACACTCCGCCCCTGGTCAAAGCTGACTGCCTCCCTGACTATTACCTAAGAGTCTCTGGAATCCTGGGCGGTGTTTGTAAATAGCCAGACCATGCACACACAACCCACGTGTCAAATGTTGACCTGATAGCCTGTAATCTGAAGACAAGAAAGCAGCAAGTTCCAAAGAGAAACCCACTTCTTGGTCCCTAAAAATGTGCATATGAACATCCAGGAATATCTCTCCAGGGGATTTTCTTCTTTCCTTCAATTTTACATATATATATATATATTATATATTATATATATATATATATATATATCACGCTACCACTAAGCCACCTTCCCAATCCCTTATCTTTTACAATTTGTTTGTGAATAAGAAACAGGCAAACTCCATTCCTCAAGAGGGCTGAATTCTTACAAATATTAGAGAAAAATGACAATGCCAACAAGTAAGTTTTTAAACGCTAAGATATGGAAAGATTCCCACAAGTTCAGGATGATTTAAAGTATGGTAAATCATAACAAAATGAATTGTTGAGGCAATTCTATCTATCAGTAGTAAGTTAAACTCATTGTCTTGTTAAAATCTTTACTTAACCTGGGCTAAGTAAGTAATTACAGGCTCCAGTCTGTAATTCTAGCTACTCAAAAGGCTGAGATATGAGAGTCCTGGTTGAAAGCCAGCCTGGGAAGAAATATCTGAGAGACTGTTATCTCCAACAAACTAGCAGAGTTGGAAGTAGAGGTGTGGCCTAAATGGTTGAGTACCAACCTTAAGTAGAAAAAGCTAAGCAAGAGTTTTCCATCAGCATAACCATGATCAACCCACACTGTACTTATAGAATGATGTACTGAATTGAAAACACTTTGTAACTGTGTAGATCAGTTTTGTTGTTGTTGGTGCCCTGGTCCTGAGGCTTGAACTCAAGGTCTGAGCACTATCCTTGAGCTTCTTTTCCTCAAGGTCAGCCCTCTACCACTTGAGCGACAGCTGCACCTTTGGCCTTTTGGTAGTGTTAATTGGAGATAAGAGTCTCACAGGCTTTCCTGCCCAGCCTGGTTTTGAACCACAATACTCAGATCTCAGCCTCGGAAGTGCCTAGGATTATAGATGTGAAACAATGGCTGAGCTACTTAATTTTAAAAAATAAATAAATAAAACATCATATCCAATGTCTTTTACACTTGAAAGATACTCTAAATGTTTTTAAATGACATGTACATTTTTTCATGTCTACAAAGTTTCCTATTTAAAATAAAAATTGTGGGGACTGGGAATGTGGCTTAGTGGTAGAGTGCTTGCCTAGCATGCATGAAGCCCTGGCTTTGATTCCTCAGTACCACACACACAGAAAGAGCCAGAAATGGTGCTGTGGCTCAAGTGGTAGAGTGCTAGTCTTGAGCCAAAGAAGAAGCTCAGGACAGTGCCCAGGTCCTTAGTTCAAGCCCCAGAATTAGCAAAGAAAAAAACAAACATTGTTTCAAAAGAATGAAAATCTAATTCCCAAAGTTAGTAGCTAAACATATATCCCAATTTTGATTTTTAGTAGTAACCCATCATTAAATCACAGCCATCAGTAAGAGAAGCCATCAACAGAATGCTTTTGCTTTTCTTCCCATCTTTTGTTAAAAACTAATGTGGTAGAAGTTTCTAAAAACTAAATGTGAACCTGTTTTAAGGTCAACTTATAGGTAATTTAACTTCTTAGAACAAAAATAAACACTTATTTGGCTGGATTGGTGTAATGATGGATAAAATCTGAAGTATGAACTTAATTTTATACTATGTTATTTCCTACTAAGGCATAACAGCTTCAGTTTTCACTGAAACAATTTATGTGATTTTTTTTTTTTGCCAGTCCTGAGGCTTGAACTCAGGGCCTGAGCACTGTCCCTGGCTTCTTTTTTGCTCAAGGCTAGCACTCTGCCACTTGAGCCACAGCACCACTTCTGGCTTTTTCTGTTTATGTGGTGCTGAGGAATCAAACCCGGGGCTTCATGCTTACAAGGCATGCACTCTACCACTAGGCCATATTCCCAGCCCCATATGTGAATATTTTTATGGGGGGAATCTGTTCTGCCCTAAACAACACTTATTTATAGTTTTTTCCCGAACAGTTATATTACATATACAAAATAGGAATAGCTCTGAATTGATATTTTAATGACAGAATTTAATTTTTAAGATGTTGACTTTATTTTACAAACTATCAGCCATTTTATTTATAGCAAGAGACTTCTTTTTCAGCTATAATGTATGCAGGCAAACAAACAAAAAGCTAAGAATCATCTAATCACTCTAATTAAGGAATGGTTAAAGTGATCCTTTTAATACAAAAATCATGAAAGGTTATAAAAGAACTACGAGAACTTTATGGCCAATGGCAAATATGAAAATTCTATAACTTTAAAGGAGGAGACTTCAAACAAAAGTGCAAAAAGTGCTGAAAGAAGAAGCAGATTAAAAAATTAATTAATGGGAACAAGACAGTATGCTAAAGATGGAATCTAGGTGCGCCATTACTCTATTATTGTCAGACTCAGGTGCTTTATATCAGAACCACTCATCACTAAAAATTAAGGTGTTTTTTTTTAATGAAGACAGAGAAGAAAAACAAAATAACTCAGAAATCATTTCATATCACCTGGTTCCATTATCATTATTGAAACCATTGTTTTGTTTTTATTTGTTAAGACAAAAACATGCTAATATTGGGAGAAAGTACTACAATAAAAATGCATTTTAAAATTTCATGATTGTTTCCATTAGAGTACAGTCTGGCCACAGATAGTGAATGTAATTCTCTGCCAGGAAAATAGGTGATTTGATAAAGCAGTTTTCAGCAATAGATAATGCGGGCTGATGGCCCTAATTAAGGTCATCTTTACTTTGGAATATCCACAGAACAAACGGTGACAAATCTCAAAATAGCCAAAGTAATAAAAGAAAAAGACATCTCTACCACATGTGGTATATATTTTTTGTTTGAGACATGGTTTACCCTCATCCTCAAACTCAAAATTTCCCTACATATGGAAAACCTCAATGAATAGGTGTATGCCTGACTGACTACAGTCAATTCACTCTAATATAGTAGTAGTATATCAACAAAAGGTAATAAATGTGAATAAATTGTGTCTTCCACAGAAATTATTGATAAAAAAAAAGCCAAGTTAAAAAATAAGAATGAACTTGGTGCCAGTGGCTCATGCCTGTAATACTAGCAACTCAGGACACTGAGACCTGCAGGTCCTATAGTTTGAAGCCAACCCAGGCAGGAAAGTCTATGATACTCTTTTCTTTTCTTTTTTTTTTGCCAGTCCTGGGGCTTGGACTCAGGGCCTGAGCATTCTCCCTGGCTTCCTTTTTTTTTTTTTTTTTTTTTTGCTCAAGGCTAGCACTCTGCCACTTGAGCCACAGCGCCACTTCTGGCCGTTTTCTATATATGTGGTGCTGGAGAATCGAACCCAGGGCTTCATGTATACAAGGCAGGAGCTCTCTTGCCACTAGGCCATATTCCCAGCCCCCTGATACTCTTTTCTTAATTTTCCATTTCTTTATTGTAAAAGTGATGTACAGAGGAGTTACATTTTCATGTGTAAGGCAGTGAGTACATTTCTTATCTAACTTGTTACCTCCTCCCTCATTTTTCTCCCGCCTTCTCCCCCTGCTTCATGAGTTGTACAGTTGGTTTACAACATATAGTTGTGTAAGTATTGCTATTGCATTGGTTTGTCTTTAGCCATTGTCTCTCCATTCTAGTATTCCCTTTCCCTTCCCTAGTTCCAATACATGTATATACAATATCCAGGGTATTAAAATCAGTTACAGTGATATCAGGGGTAAAAGCATGGGAAAGAAAGTCAAAAGAAAATGGGCCTAACTTCACATGGTAGGTTGCGAGACTCTTATCTCCAGTTGACTTGCAAAAAGCTGAAAGTAGAGCTGTGGCTCACATGGTAGAGCCCTAGCTGTGAGCAAAAGAAGCCCAGGGATAGCACCCATGCCCAGTGTTCAAGCCCCAGGACCAGCAAAAAGAAAAGAAAAGAAATGGAATTAGTTGCTAAAACCCTATGAGATATACTCTCACTTTAAAAGCTGAAACAGGACACTAATTGGAGATAACAAACAATGAACAAAATAAAAGTTTTGAAGTCCTCTTTCTCATCCCCCAGTGCCCTTGTGTTTCATGGAGGAAATCTTAACACACAAGATTTGCTTGGTAGTTTTTGAAACACTGAAATATTCTGCCTAGAGAGTTCCTCTAGATTGTGTAGATATAACATAGTGAATCTAGATTTAACTTCACAGTTGGTAGGAGTTTAAACAAGGATGTCGGTGTTTACAGACATCCCTTTGAGTATTTGGGTTATATCTCTAATTGGGAAGAAAACAGGTAAGTGAAGATATTTGAGATATTTTCTTAAATTGTATATTAAAGCCATATTTAGCAAGTCACCTCATTCACTGCCTAATGTGTGACTACTGAATCATCCCACATTAATTTCTGCAGGCTTTTTTCTGAAATTAAACGTGATACTGAACTTCCATACAATTAAGTATCCTCACTTATGACAAGGAGTCATTTAACTGCTAATGGTCTCCGGGGCCTTATTTCTAGACAGACATCCCACTTGATTTCAACATACTGTATTAAAAATGGGATACTTTCTGAAATAACTATATCAACCATACACATTTACTTTGTGTGTATGCCAGCACTTGGGTTTGAACTCAGGGCCTAGACATTGCCACCCTACCATTTACTTATGCCACAGCTCCACTTCTCGACTCTGGGGAGTTAATTGGAATTATGAATTAGATTTGTCTGCCTGGGCTAGCTTGAACCTTGATCCTCAGATCTCAGATTCTTGAGTTTCTAGGATTAAATGAATGAGCCACTGATAACTGACAATTATACATACTTTTATAACTGCTTTATAGAGATACAATTGACATACAATAAACTCTTCAAAAAATCCACACTTCAGTCTCCTTTAGCATATTCTTAGAGTTCTACAATCATTAGTGTCTAGTTCTAGAATATTTTCATCACTCTACAAAGAAACTCTGTATCTATTAGCAGTTACTATTCCTTCCCCTTTTCCTAGACCCTAACAATAACGAATCTACTCTCTATTTCTTTAGAATTGCCTACTTTAGACATTGCATATAAATACCATCATATGTGGCTTTTTGGTACTACTTTCAAAATTCAATACAATATTATCTGCAATCATCATAATATTTACGAGTAATTCCTTTTTTTGTTGTCATGGAGCTTGAACTCTAGGACTGGGTGCTGTCACTGAGCTCCTCCGCTCAAGGCTCGTGCTGTACCACTTGAGCCACAGCACCACTTCAGGTTTTCTGGTGGTTAATTGGAGATAAGTGTCTCACAGACTTTCTTGTCTGGGTTGGCTTTGAACCACAATCCTCAGATCTCAGGTTCCTGAGTAGCTAGGATTACAGGTGTGAGCCGCTGGCACCCAGCCAATAATCCATTATTATTGCTTAATAATATTCCATTGTATGGAATATACCACAATTTGTCAGTTTATTCATGAAGTTATGGACATCTGGTTCATTTAGATTTTTTAATAAAGCTACTATGGACATTTGAGTTTTAAGTTTTTCTTTCTTTCTTTCTTTTTTTTTTTTTTTCTGTTTTGCCAGTCCTGGGGCTTGAACTTAGGCTTAGGCACTGTCCCTGAGCTTCTTTTGCTCAATGCTAGGACTCTACCACTTGAGCCACAGCACCACTTCCAGCCTTTTCTGTTTATGTGATAATGAGGTATCGCACCCAGGGTTTCATGCATGCTAGGCAAGTATTCTACCACTAAGCCATATTCCCAGCCCTTTTTAAAGTTTTTATGTGGGTATTTATATGCATTTTAAGTCTCCATGATGTTTCCTACATAGTTTAGATGATAACGATACTATATAATAAGGTCATGTAGCATAGTGGTTAAAAAACTAGGCTCTAGAGATGCATATGTGGGTTCCACCCACAAGCAGATATTGCCTCAGCCACTTACTGGCTGTAAGAATTGAGCCAGTTTCTTTTGTTGCTTGTCTTTACAGATCCTTAGTCTCCCTAGACTACTTCTCTATAGAGTTGTGCTGAAAATTAGTGGAGGTCAACTTAAACTGTTGCAAAAGATCAGAATAGGGCTGGGAATATAGCCGAGTAGTAGAGTGCTTGCCTCATATGCATGAAGCCCTGGGTTCAATTCCTCAGCACTACATATATAGATAAAGCTGGAAGTGGCACTGTGGCTCAAGTGGTAGAGTGCTAGCCTTCAGCAAAAACAAGCCAGGGACAATGCTCAGGCCCTAAGTCCAAGCCCCAGGACTGGCAAAACAAACAAACAAATGAACAAACAAAAGATCAGAATAACTCAAAGTATTTACAACAAGCCATATTAGCAGAGTACTAATGGTTCATGCCTGTAATCCTAGCAACTCAGGAGGCTCAGATTTGAGGATTCAAGATCAAAGTCACCCTAGGCAGGAAAGTCCATGAGCCTCTTATACCCAATTAAACAGCAAAAGAGCTAGGGACAGCAGAAAACCTAAGAGACAGTGCCCAGGCCGCGAGTTCAAGCCTCAGGACCAATACACACACACACACACACACACACACACACACACACACACACACAATTTTAACACACATTTTGTTAAGACATTATAGCACATGATTGAGGAAAGAAAATCAGATGATTAGCTCTTAAAAATAAATAATCAAGGTCTGGGAAAGTGGCTTAGTGGTAGAATGCATGCCTAGCATGCATGAAGCCCTGGGTTCCTCAGTTACCACAGAAACAGAAAAAGCCAGAAGTGGCTCTGTGGCTGAAGTGGTAGAGTGCTTGCTAGCCTTGAGCACAGAGAGGCTCAGAGACAGAGCCGAGTTCAAGCTCCAGGACTGGCAATAAATAAATGAATGACCATGTGAGTAAAGAGTTTAGTGCTATGTACACAGATGGAGGAATGCACATGACACAAAGCTGGGGAGGACTGGTAGAGTGGAAGCGGTACCCCACTGTACCTGCCAGCTATCAGTAGTCTGAGGTGGAAACATGGTGAATTCAAGGTCCCCCTTGGCTACACAGCGAGACTCCCATCTCAAACAAACAAGCGATTGGTAGACTGGAGGTGGGAAGCAGCTCAGTGGTAGAGCACTTGCCTAATATGCATGAGTCCCCAAATTCCATCCTCAGCAGCAGAGCAAAAAATAAGCAGTAAATAAAAGATTGTTATACTGTAACTATGTCAGTATCCTGGTAGTAATATTAAACTAAACTGTTGTGGAATGTTTAGAAGAAGGGTGGGGGAAGGGAGGGGGAGGAACTGGACTAGTGTATAAGGGATCGCACTACATTATTTTATTCCCCTACATATGCATCCACAATTATTTCAATACAAACTTCAATTAAAAATATATAATTTGAGCTGGGTGCTGGTGGCTCATGCCTGTAATCCTAACTACTCAGGAGCCCGAGATCTGAGGATTGGGGTTCAAAGCCAGCCCAGGGTAGAAAGTCCATGAGATTCTTATCTCCAATTAAACACCAGAAAACTGGAAGTGGCACTGTGGCTCAAGTGGTAGAGCACTAGCCTTGAACTGAAGAGCTCAGGGACAGCGCCCAGGCCCAGTGTTCAAACCCCACAACTGACGTGTGTGTGTGTCTGTGTGTGTGTGTGTGTGTATAATTTCAGCTATAAGTTTGCTAACAATCATTAAGTACTAGTCTTACGAGACGAGCACTTTACCACTAGGCCATATTCCCAGCCCAAGTACTAGTCTTACAAGGGGAGCATTATTTAATGGGGACAACCACCATTCCCCATACAAGTTCCATTAAAGAAAATGCACCAACCCTATCTATCTTCGTTATCAGCACCAAGACCTCTTCCATTGTTATTTTTAGGCTTTGAAAATGGATAATTTATTTTCCAGTTAAATGACTTGGTTTACCACTAAATTCTATTAGGGAATGCAAAAGCAATGAAATAAGTAACTTTTCCAATGAAATAAAAAACATATTTTTAGTGAAACAACTAATTTGTTCTATGTCCTAAACTGTCCTTCAAAAGTACTTCACTCTCTCTCACTTGATCAACTTTTATTTCAATTCTCATATTATTTAGAATAGTGTGTGTGTGTGTGTGTGTGTGTGTGTGTGTGTGTGTGTGTGTGTCACTACTGGGGCTTGAATTCAAGACCTGGGTGCTGTCCCTAAGCTTTTTAGCTCAAGGCTAGCACTCTAACACTTGAGCCATACCTCCAATTCCAGCTTTTTGCTTGTTAAACAGAGGGTCTCACGGACTTTGCTGCTGGGGCTGGCTTTGAACCACCATCCTCTGATCTCAGCCTCCTGAGTAGGTGGGATTACAGGAGTGAGCCACTGACACTATGCTTAAAATGTAATCTTTGAGTAACAATCTCAGCAAATATGAAATATTGAGTGCTAAGTATTTAAAAATACTTAAAATTGCTTTAAAATTGCAGGTAGGTTGATGTTATTCTTAAATTTGTTTTCCACATAAAAGGTTAAAATTTATTGTTTTGTTTTTATTTCCCCAGTCCTGGGGCTTGGACTCAGGGCCTGAGCAGTATCCTTGGCTTTTTTGCTCAAGGCTAGCACTCCACCACTTGAGCCACAGCGCCATTTCCAGCCTTTTCTGTTTATGTGGTGCTGAGGAATCGAACCCAGGGCTTCATGCAGGCAAGGCGAGCACTCTACCTCTAAGCCATATTCCCAGCCCCCAGTTAAAAATCTACCTATTATCTGTTTCTGTATCTTTTTTTTTTTTTTTTTTGGTCAGTCATGGGGCTTGAATTCAGGGCCTGGGCTCTGTCACTGTGCTCTTTTGCTCAAGGCTAGTGCTCTACTACTTTGAGCCATAGCCTCATGCCCCATTTTTCAGTGGTTAATTGTAGATAAGTGTCTCATAGTCTTTCCTGCCCAGGCTGGCTTTGAACCAAAATTCTCAGATCTCAGCCTCCTGGGTAGTTAGAATTATAGTATGAGCCACCAGGCACATGGCTGTTTCTACATCTTAAAGCATGGCACATTTAATTATATTTTATAACAAGTGGGGAAAATAAAAGTTAAAATTGACAGCATTTACTATTTGGGAATGGAATAAAAAATATTAATTTAGTGGTAAAATCTTAATTGAGTAAAGATTGTAAATCTATCTGAAGTCAGGAATTCTTTTTTGCCATGAACAATCTAGGGTCAGACTCATTCTGGAAATGATCAAAAATACATTTTCTTTATTATTATTATTATTTTGCTTGTGGTCACTGATTCACACATTCTCACTTTACCCTCACCCCTCCTGGAAGCCTTCTTTCCTACTGTACACCCACCAACAGATGTCATGTATAATCCACTCAATAATGTCACCCTATTCACTAAGTTTTGGCAGTGAGTTGAAATTGGAGCTCTAGACCAAGTCAGTGCTGTGTGTTTGGCAAAATCACCGGAGGTTGTGTGCTTCAGCACAGTTTCCAAGATAACCAACAGTTCTACTTGGCAACCTGACTTTCCCACAGTGAAGGCCCCAACTGTGAAGTTGACTTGGGAGAGATTTTCCTGCTGTTGGTGTTGGTGTCACTGCTACCCTTAAGAACTATTATGCAAAGATAGCATCTTGTTGAGAAAACATTATTTTGATGAACCAATACTGGAACTTGTTCTAAAAATTTTGCCAATTTCCACGTTAGAAAACAATGACAATCAATATGGTTTATTTGGTTATTTATATAGCAAAATTAAGACTCCACTTAGCAATATGACAAGGATACCTAAGATTATGCAATTGTATTAAAACAACAACAGGGAAACTGCATTAAAAACAAATGATGACATTAAAAAGCAGATCTAGAAAATTTTCTAAAATATGAGGCATTCTTGCTGGGCACTAGTGGTTCTCACCTGTAATTCTAAGAGGTTGAGATCTAAGGAATGAGGTTCAAAATCAGCCCAGACTCAATAAGACTCTTATCTCCAGTTACCAACCAAGAAAGCTGGAAGTGGAGCTGTAGCTCAAGAGGTAGAACTGGAGCCTTGAATAAAAAAGCTTAGTGACAGTGCCTTGGCACCAAGTTCAAGCCCTAGAACCAGCACACACACACACACACACACACACACACACACACACAGAGTTATTCTAAACTGTTGACATTCTGCAACATCTTGACATTTTATTTCAAGGTGATTTCATAAGAACTTAGTAATTGACATGATGGAAAAGAGTCTCTGCTAGGTGTGTCTCTGAATCATAAGGAGGGCAAATAAGGAAATAGTGACACTTTACGACACTGTGTGGGTGGAGTCTTGGAGGAACTGGTAGAGAATTTCTAACTCCAACAAGTGAAACCAAAACACAAACTCTAGACTTTGCTACCTAATGCAAAGCCAGCGCCCAATAAGGACTTTGGGAGTGTATCTCTACCAAGTCAGCAGCAGGTGCATTTCACTTGTCTAGGAAGCATGCAAGCAATGCTCACCTGTTAGTACTCAGGATCACATGTCACTGCACCGGGAAAAAAAAAAACACAACAAAACAAAACTACACCTCCAGTTCCTGACACAAGCCAAAGCAAGTGAAAGTGTTCAAAAGAGTTTGGCAGATAAATGCATTTAAACAAAGCAAGTGACTTCTTTGCTTCCAAGTTAACTCCTCATTAATGATTAAATTCAATAGAAAAACAATCAAAACACTGCTGCAGTCTAAAAATAACATGCCACGGATCTTACTTTTTTTTTTTTTTTAAATGATCTCTTCTAGAAGTCAATTGACCAAGGCAGGCTTATGGAATTTTGGGGAGTACTCAATGGTTACCGAGTAGCACATGAGACACGGTAAATGAAGAACTGAGGTGACATCTTTTATGGTAAACTTTTATCCTAGACTTACTCAAATAATTTCTCTAAGAGAAAGCATGACTTTTATTTGACCTGATCAATAATACCTATTCTGAGTTTGCTCAGTGAACAGTAAGTCTGTAAGCTAAAGTTCTCCGTGCTTTCTTTAACTTACGGTAAATAAGAAGTAACCAATGAACTGTTCCTATTCTTCTGAAATGACATCATGTGAAAGTACCTCCACTAAGGGTGATTAAAGCAATCTTAAACCACTTTGCCAAAAATCAAAATAGAGTTACAAACTGAACTCTTGAGGACAAATCATTTTGGAAACCTGATTTATGTAGCAATGTCCATTTTGGTGCTTTTCTGTCTACCTTTTTAATCTAATAAATGTTTACTTAAGCTTAGCTCTCTAATTTTTCATGAACACATTAAGATTCATGGCATTGAAATTTATATTTCAGTTCCCAACTGAGTATGAAACATACATGCAAAACATGCAGAAGAATATAGCAATCCTTCAGTATCTCAACTTTCCATTAAAATGCAAATGTAATGATTTCATTAGCCAGGCAACAATACCCACAGCCATACATCAGACCCAACCAATATCTTTTCCCTGTAAACCCCAACTTCCTTAACATACACTCTTTTTCCTGTGTTGGATCATTTGCCAAGAAATACTTTTTTGTATTTGAATGTTGCCATTATAATCCCTGACTGGAGATGGGAGAAAACTATAATGTGTGTGAGTTGAGATTTTTAAATCCATGGGTGGATTCTACTCAGAAAGGCAAATTAAAAAAAATAATAATAGCTCACTAAACTCTAAGCAAGCCACCTGAAAATAATCCTGTTTCAACTCTGAAACATTAGACAAGAGGAAAAGCAATCATTCGATTTAATGAAAACCATATCACGAGGCTGATTCCAGCAAATAACACGTATTTCTCATTCAGGCCACACTTTATATTCTCCTAGGTAGAAAACTCTCTCCATAGAAACTCTGGTAGCTTAACAACACTAGACAGGCAATCCAGTAAAAAGATTGAGCAAGAGGTGAGGAGAGAGGGACACACACACACACACACACACACACACACACACACACGGAACGAGACACACACACACACACACACACACACTCACACGGAACGAGAGAGATAAAAGCCCAAAGAAAAGAGAAAGCAAGAGGCCAAGAGAAATTTGGAACGGGACGGTTTCAAATCTGCTCTCCGCTTCCTTGCAGGAATGGCTCCCCGACCTCCAGTCTCGGAACCCGGGGCGGCCCCCACTCCCACCCCGCGCCCACCCCTCCCGGGCCTGCGCCTGCCTTTGTGTCTGCCTGTCACTTACCAGGGAACCAAACGGAGCTGATTTCGGGAGAAGCACAAAGCCAGGACACAGATTTGCCTTACAAATGCTCTTACACTCATTTCCCAGGCTGGAAGACACAGCCCACGCACTGCCTAATGGACCTGAGTGGGGCGGGGAGGGGGGGGGGGAAGTGGGATCCGATCTTGTTGGGGGGACCTGGGAAACTATGCTTTCCTCTCTCGCTCAGCGCCACCAACAAAAAGCGCGGACTTAGGAGGTGGAGGAAAAAAAAAACCCCACACACCCCACACACCAAAACTCCACTTGGCGTATTCCCAGTCACTCTCCGTGACATTTGCTCAGGACGGAACCCACGAGGGGGACGAGGGGGGAGAAAGGGACAGAGCCAAACCCAGACCCTGACTCCAAAACCGACCGCAAAAAAAAAAAAAAAAAAAAAGAGGGGGGAAAGACACCCCTTCAGTGCGATCTGGAGTGGTGTAGGAGAAACCAGAGCCCCGTTTGACTTACCAGAAGGAAATGGGGTGAGGGTTGTTTAAAGGGAAAAGTGGTATGCCCCCCCCCCCTACGCCCCGGCCGAACTAATTTAACAAGAAATGCAAAGGGAGGGGGGAAAAAAGCACCACTTTCTGAAGCTTTAAAGGTCAGGAAAGCAGCTCGTTGGAGATCGAAAGGTAAGTTTTGGGGGGCCAAGAGGGGACGAGCCTTGGCAGGAGACAGAAGAGAACCCCGAAGTATGGGTTTAAAGGGGTTGGTGTTGGTGGTGGTGGTGGTAGAAGTGGAGATGAAAACTCTATTTGTCAGCCATGTTGAAGAAGCTCCAGCAATTTGTGCAGCTTCCCTCTTGGTATTTGTGGGTGACATTACAAGGTCTGCTCCCCAATCCCTGGAAGCCCAAGAGAAAGCGAGGTGGGGCGGGAGAGGGTGGGGAGGGGGAGAGGGGGAGAGAGGGCCAGAGAGAGGGCAAAGGAGGGTTTCCTAGCCAGGAGGAGAGAGGGAGAAGGAGAGGGAAGCGCTCTGACCTCGTTCTCGGCCCCCAGCCTCGCAGCAAGCCAGTCCTTGCAGTCGGGTCTCCTTTCTAGCAAATCCTAAAGGGCAGCCATCTTGCTTCCTTCTGCTTCTCTACGAAAGCAGCCCAGCGTCCGCATCAATATTCATAAGGCAGTTTGACGTCTGTTCTCATCACTCGGCGGGGCCGGCGTCTCGGGGCGGCCGCCGAGGGGGCGGACGTGACTCGCATGCGAGCCGGGCCTGGGCGCACGGCGGCGGCCGCCCGAGCTGTCGCCTGGCGCGGCTGCCACGGCTGCGGGCTCTGGTCCTCTCCACCCCGGCCTCCACCTCCTCCTCCTCCTCCTCCTCCTCCTCTTCCTCCTCCTCCTTCTCCTCCTTCGCCTCTCCTCCTCCCCGCCCGCCCCGATCTCCTCCTCTCCCCGGGTCTCCTCCTTGCTCCACCCCGGGGCGCTCAGCCTCAGCTCTCCGGGGGATCGGTGCCTCTGGCCCCGTGCGTTTGGGGACTGAGCCCTGGGGCGCGCGATCGAGAGGAGGAGCGGAGGGAAATTGGGGTGCCCCGGATGCGTACGGAGCGAGGTGGGGGTGGTAGGGTGGTGATCACCCAGAGCCAGGAAGATGGACAAGGGGGAGATCCTAGCTCTGGGGGACCCCTTCTTCCCTTCTACCACTCTGAGCCAGGTGCACTCCAGAGAGCAGAGCAGGCGCCGGGACTATGGAAGGTGGCCAGGGTGCTAGGACGTGGACGTGGAGAGCGCTGACTTCCCTCGGAAACTTTTGCTAGGTCCCGTGCGCCATCCCCCCCCCCCCTTTTTTTTAAAGAGGGATTCATACAGGAACCCACTTCGCTCCTGCTCCTACAGCACCCTCTCTCTTCACCCCAGGCAGGCACCCCGGTACGCCCCCTCCGGATACCCGCCCTCCCTCACCCCCACCCACCTGCACCCATCCTGCAAGCGCTCCCTCCAAGAGCTCCCGCACCCCGTCGCCTCGTAGGTCCACTGGCTGACGCCCCAGCGTCCTGTCACTTCCATCTCGCTCAGCAGCCGCGCTCCCCCTTTTCGCCCAGGGCTTTGCCCCTTCGTGATGTAGTGATGTAGGGGCCTGGGTTATTAAATTAGGAGATGGACTCACCCCCATGCCTCACCGCCCCAGCCCACCTTGTGTTTACTTGGGCCACGTGGGCTGCGAAGGGGAGGGCAGCTGGCAGATCCAGGGCAGTTTCTCACCATTGACCCTGGACTTCTCGCTGGTGAGAGAGGAACCTGCACTTTCAGGGGCCCAATTGTCTCCTGTAAGTTCCTCTAGTTCGAAGCCATTTCCAAGTACTGAAGAAGGTGTTCCGTGAGGAGCAGAAATCCGAATGACTGACCTCAGTTTTCCGACATTGTGTGTGTGTGTGTGTGTGTGTGTGTGTGTGTGTGTGTGTTCTGTCCGCCCTTTCATGAAGTTCCCACCTTCTCCCCCGTGGCAGAGTAGTTTTGCTTCTGTTACCGAGGCTCCTTTTCCCTATCATTGCCATTTCGTTTGGAAGATGAGGTCAAGAACAAAGCTTCTATGAATCTTAGCTGATAGCAGTGTTTAGCACACACTTCCTCTTCCTTTAAGAAGTCCTCACATGGATATTTGAATTTTTAAATAGATAACTTGAGTATATCTTTGGTGAAATCCCAATAACCCTAACACTAATTGGGCCGTGTATAGCCATCTTTGAAAAGGACACTACTGTGTCCTGATGGTGTGTCCTGCCTGTAATTTTACTCAGGAGGCTGAGATCTGAAAATCACAGTTCAAAGTCAGCCTCAGCAGTAAAGTCTGTGAGATCTTATATCCAGCAAACAAACAACAAAAAAAAAAAAAATTAAGGAGAGAGGAGCTGTGGCTCAAGTGTTAGCAGCTAGCCTTGAGCAAAACTACTCAAAGGTTGTGCTCAGGCCTTCATTTCAAGCTCCAAGACTGGCACAAAAAGAAGAGGAATGAAGAAAGAAAAGAAAAGGAAGAAGAAAGGAAGAGAAGGAAAGAATAAGAAATGAGGCCTAGAGTAGCTCTAGGTGGAGCACATCTGTTTCCTGTGCTGCTATAGAGGTCCACACAGGAGAATCACTTGAATCCAGAAGTTCTGGGGCAGCCGAGGTAACCTAGCAAGAGCTCATCCCTAAAAACAAAACAAAACAAAACAAAAACAAAAAAAAAAAACCAGGTAGGGCTGGGGATATAGCCTAGTGGCAAGAGTGCCTGCCTCGGATACACGAGGCCCTAGGTTCGATTCCCCAGCACCACATATACAGAAAACGGCCAGAAGCGGCGCTGTGGCTCAAGTGGCAGAGTGCTAGCCTTGAGCGGGAAGAAGCCAGGGACAGTGCTCAGGCCCTGAGTCCAAGGCCCAGGACTGGCCAAAAAAAAAAAAAAAAAAAACAGGTATAAGTGGGGAAAGATGGGGGAAAACATTTTAAGAGGTGACATTGTACTCATAATCTGACTTGTGGAAATGAAACACCTTTGTACAACTACTTACTGAAAATATACTCATAAAAGTAAGAAAAAGGCCAGGTACTAGTAGTGGCTCATATCTATAATTCTAGCTACTTGGGAGGCCAAAACTGAGGACCACAGTTTGAAGCCAGGCTAGGCAGGAATGGTCCTATGACTCTTTCCTCCAATTACACAGCAAAATGCTCAAAATGGATCTGTGGCTCAGGAGGTAGAATGCCAGCCTTAAGTGGAAAAGAAACAGTACCCTGGCCAGGGTGGAAGCCTTATTACTGGTACACAAAAAACATACACAACACACATCAACAAAAGAAAAAGAGGCCTTCTCCTAATTTTATGAAATCAAAACTTTTTTCTGAATAATTATTTATTTATTGTCAAAGTGATACAGAGGGGTGAAATTGAAACCTTATCCTTTGCCAAGACTCCCTTTGTATGTTACATTGTTATTAAGAAGACATGTCAAGTAATTGGTAATGCAACATTGTATATTCAACAATCAGATGTCTGATTTGGGGTAGGCAGCTTTTCACTAAGCCAAACTGTTCGTCCCTAAGCATTTTATCTGAATTTAGATTTTCACCTCTTCCAAATATTTACCAGTGTGCTATGGTCTTAGTAATTGTTTATACAGCCTTTCTTTTTTGCAGTAATTGGGCTTCACCTGGCCTTGTCCCCTTCCCTTTCTCTTTATTAAGAAACTTTTATTTTGGTATGTGTGTGTGTGTGTGTGTCAGTACTGGGGCTTAAACTCAGGGCCTGAGTGCTAACCTTTAGCGTTCTCACTCAAAGGTGGTACTTCACCGCCCTTGAAAAAGTTTCTGTGTTGAGGCACATTTAGACACACGCTGTTTGAAGATTCTTTGTGATTTTTTTTCCAGTTCTAAGAAACAGAGTTCTCCAAAGATCACAACATTCAGAGTTATTGACAGCTCATCTGTGGAGCTGGACTGTGTGAATCTTGACCCCATCTCTTCCTTACCATGCTCTCTGGCTCTCTCAGTTCTTTATCTGGTAGAGACCCTGGCACAAAAGGTCTTGTCAAGACTCAGATTCCAGGTATGGCTTTAGATAGTTATTACTCAGGCTCAGTAGTAAACCTACTTCTAATCATTTTTCTTGACCGACTACAGGAATATATATGGAATTGTGTGGCTTTCAATGCTTCATAAATCAAATATAAATATATTTGATGCAAGTAACTATGTTCTTTTAGTTAATTTATTTTAGAATTGGGTACATTATGTATAAAATCACTTTCTGAGTTTATCTTTAAAAACCTCTCTCTTAGCCAGGTGCCAATGGCTCATAATCGTAGTAGCTAACTCAGGAGGCTGAGATCTGAAGGTCATAGTCCAAAGCCAGCCTAGGTAGGAAAGTCCACGAGACTCCTATCTCCAATTAACCAGCAAAAAGCTGGAAGTAGAAATGTGACTCAAGTGATAAAACACTAGCTTTAAGCAAGCAAGCAAGCAAGCAAGCAAACAAACAAAAAACAACCCTCAATGACAATTCCCAGACCCTGAGTACAAGCCCCAGGACTAGCACATACTTACACACATAAAACTCTCTCTCTCTCTCTCTCTCTCTCTCTCTCTCTCTCTCTCTCTCTGCTGCCCCTTTTCCCTCCCCCTTTCAGTTGTAACAGGTGGTTCTTGTCTATGTGGAATCATACTTGGCTTGCAGTTGGTTTTGCAACAGACTCTGAACATCTCTGTGCCAAGTTCTTTCTCTGCACCCTACCCTACCCTTAACCACCATGACATTTGTTAATTTAAAAGAAAGTAAGTTATTCTTGTTGGCTACTGTGACTTCTCACCAACAAAGTGGAGTAAAAGTCTAAAGGTCTCCAAGTGTGGGTGAAATATTTGTCAGGGTATTTTTGTTTTTTTTTTTTTAAATCTAAAAAATTTCTTTGTTCTTATTCATCTATTCATTCCTGTGAAAAATAGTAGAATCTAGTGTACATAATCAGTTGTTTATTGGACATGACTTCACATTTGCAGGAGTAGTTCAGAAACAGCTTTTAGTTTATGGTATGCATTCTTAAGATTCCTCTTGCTATAGATGAGGATAATCTATGTCTTAAAAATTATTTTGCATTTTAACAACAGTCAATCGTTAGCAAATTCCTTATCTCTTACTCCCCCTACCATCAAAGGACAAAAAAGAGCATTGCTTGCACAAAGAAATCCTTGCTTCCCTATCAGAGGAAAAAGACTAATAAAACAAGTTCCATGACATGCTAGGCCATGGAAGAAAATTGACTTGATTGGCTTGGGCACCTGCTGGGCTATCTCAGTTGTCCAGTGTCTGAGCCTCTTAGGACGGAAGCAGCTTCCTGTCTCCTGTCTGCTGCTGTCCATTAAGTAGCCAACAGAAGTTTGCTCTACAGTGCCTTAAAAAATTACATATACATATACATGAAACAATAACAAAAATAAGGTATGTTCTATTTCCTCCCCACCTGAAGAATAGGACATTTTCTTTAAGAAATGGATTTTCTCTTGAACAGAAAGAACAGTTACATGCTGCTGTAAAAGAATTACAGTGGCTTAACAAAAGCATTAAATTATGGTCTGTTGTTTTCCATCTCTGAAAACATATATCTAAAATATAACTTGATAAAAATTCCCTGCATGCTCAGAAGACAATTGACCTTCAAACAGCACAGCTCGAATTGGGAGGAGGAAGGGTCTTCTTCCTTTTGTTTGATGACATTACTGCATACCAGGAGAAAGTACTTATTTAAATTAGCATAGGTAAGATGGTAATTTAAAGAAATCTTTGACATATGAAATACTTAGATAAAATCCATTAATTGTGATATGAATTATTGTTAATAACTATTGCTGTCTAAAGCCAGCAATCCTGCAATCCTATTATGAGGACCTTAATAGCTTCTTTTCTTCTCTCTCTCTCTCTCTCTCCCTGTTTTCTTTTATCAGTGGTGGGACCTGAGGGCTGGCCCTGAGCTTTTCACCTCAAGGCTAGTGCTCTACCACTTTGAGCCACAGAGCAACTTCCGGTTTCCTGGTGGTTAATTGGAGATGAGTCTCAGGAACTTTCCTGCCCAGGGTGCTTTTGAACCTCTATCCTCAGGTTTCAGCTTCCTGAGTAGCTAGGATTATAGGCCTGAGCCATGGATGCCTGGTTTCCTTCCTTCCTTCCTTCCTTCCTTCCTTCCTTCCTTCCTTCCTTCCTTCCTTCCTTCCTCCCTCCCTCCCTCCCTCCCTCCCTCCCTCTCTCTCTCTCTCTCTTTCTTTCTCTCTTTCTCTTTCTTTCTTTCTTTCTTTCTTTCTTTCTTTCTTTCTTTCTTTCTCTCTTTCTTTCTCTCTTTCTTTCTTTCTTTCTTTCTTTCTTCTCTCTCTCTCTCTCTCTCTTTCTTTCTTTCTTTCTTTCTTTCTTTCTTTCTTTCTTTCTTTCTTTCTTTCTTTCTTTCTTTCTTTCTTTCTTTCTTTCTTTCTTTCTTTCTTTCTTTCTTTCTTTCTTTCTTTCTTTCTTTCCCAGTCCTGGAGCTTGAACTCAGGGTCTGAGCACTGTCCCTGGCATCTTTTTGCTCAAAGCTAGCACTCTACCACTTGAGCCATGGCACCACTTCGGGCATTTTTCTATATATGTGATGCCGAGGAATCAAACCCAAGGCTTCATGTATACAAGGCAAGCACTCTTGCCACAAGGCCATATTCCCAGCCCCAGTCTCTTTTCTTAATATGCTTTGTATTTACTTTTTCATAAACTTATTTGAAAGAGTTGTTTATTTATTGTGGTGCTAGTTGTGGGGTTTTAGCTCAGAGCCTGGGCACTGTCCTCTGTTTGTATTGCTCAGTGCTAGCACTCCACCACTTGAGTCATAGCTCCACTTTTTTTTTTAATAGTTTTTTGGAGATAAGAATCTCATGGACTTTCCTGCCTGTGCTGGCTTCAAACCATGATCCTCAGATCTCAGTCACCTGTGTAGATTACAGCTGAATGCCTGTTATAAAAAAAAATGAATCCAGCTCATTTTACTATCCATATAATTTGGGGAGAACAAAATTGGGTGAGGGCAATATGGTATTTGAGCTCAGGGCTTTGTGTTTGTCTGCCAAATGATTTACTACTTGAGCCACCCCTCCAGCACTAATTTGGACATTTTTAAGGAACAGATATAATAGTAAATTACAGAAATCATGAGCTACTTAATGTATACTAATTTAAAGTGAAGTATGAGATGTAACTCAGAAGTCTAACCCTGTTATGGTATTGCCATATGTAAAATATATATAAATTGGCATTATAAAGAGAATATTAGGACCCTGATTGAGACACACACTATGGAAATTCTTCCACAAGATAAGTTGCAAATGCCAGCCTCCCACAATTTGGGGAATATCTTTTCTCCATATAAATTCTGATTCTATTAATTCCTTTTTTCATTTGGGTCCAAATTTAGTAACTCAGGTAAAATCTCACTTTATTTTGAGAAGCTAATTTTTAAAAACTTTTTTTTGTGGGGAGTACTGTGACTTGGACTCAGGTCCTTATGCTCTTGCTTTGCCTTTTATGCTCAAGGCTAGCCATTTACCATTTGAGCCACACCTCTACCTAGGCTTTTTGCTGATTCACTGGAAATAAGAGTTTTGTGGATTTGTCTTCCCAAGCTGGCTTTAAGCCTTGATCCTCAGATCTCAGCCTTCTGAGTAGTTAGAATTACAGGCTTGTGCCATTGGATTTCCAAATTTTCAACTTTAATTGGAAATGAATAGTAGAAAGCCAGCTATACACCAACATTCAGGTTCATCTCAAATTTTCTCACTATTATTACTATTCAATGTTACAAGAATCCTCTCTTTTCCTGGGAATGTGGCTTAGTGATACAGTGCTTGCCTGGAATGCATGATGCCCTGAGTTTGATTCTTCAGTACCACATACACAGAAAAAGCCACAGGTGGTACTGTGATTCCAGTGGTAGAGTGCTTTACCACTTTAGCATATTCCCAGCCCCCCTTTGTATATCACTTTTATAATAACCATTAAAAAAAAATCTCAAGCCAGGCACTGGTGGCTTACACCTGTCATCCTAGCTACTCAGGAGACTCAGATTTTGAGAAGCCTAGTTCAAACCAACACAGGCAGGAAAGTCTGTGAGACTTTTATCCCCAGTTAACCACTAAAAAGTCATCTCAAAGTTGTAGTGTAGCCTAGAGTAAAAATGCTCAGGAACAGAGCCCAGCTCTGAGTTCAAGCTCAGAAACACACACACACACATGTGCACACATACACAAACACACACACGCATGCACACCAAATCTCAGTATCTTCATTGACCTGTTCTTAGCATTCTGAAGACAATTTTTATTTGTGAAATATGGGCTATGCACCAAGCAATGGGACAATTGTCTGTTTTTTTGTTTTTTTTTTTTGCCAGTCCCGGGGCTTGAACTCAGGGCCTGACCACTGTCCTTGGCTTCTTTTTGCTCAAGGCTACCACTCTACCAATTGAGCCACAGCACCACGTTCAGCTTTTTCTACATATTTGGTGCTGAGGAATTGAACCCAGGGCTTCATGTATACAAGGTGAGCACTTTACCAGGCCATATTCCCAGCACTGCGAGAATTGTCTTACATTCATTCTTCTGGCTTTTTCTGTTTATGTGGTGTTGAGGAATTGAATCCAGGGCTTTGTGCATGCTAGGCAAGCACTCTATCGCTAAGCCACATTCCCAGCACTTACATTCATTTTTTATGAATACTTCTAATACAATCAAGAAAGGTAGGTAATATCTTACTGAGAATTAATGGTTTGGCAATATGGTTGAGATTAAAGACATCCATGCTTGACCAATATTCATTTTCCACACTATATACAGCCATATAGCTATATATCTATATCTATATATGTATGTATGTATGTATGTATGTATGTTTATATACATGGACACTGATCCCTGAGCTTTTTTGCTCAATGCTCGTACTCAACCACTTTGAGTCACAGCTCCACTTCTAGTTTTAGGTGATTTATTGGAGATAAGAGTCTCATGACCTTTCCTGCCTGTTTGTCTTTGAATCCTGATCCTCCGATCTCAGACTGCTGAGTAATTAGTATTATAGGCATGAACCACCAGTGCCTAGTCAATTAGTATACTTTAAGCAATAACATCAGTCTTTCTTTCTCTCTCTCTCTTTCTTTCTTTCTTTCTTTCTTTCTTTCTTTCTTTCTTTCTTTCTTTCTTTCTTTCTTTCCTTCTCTCTCTGTGTATGTCTAAATCACATCTGGTTTTACTAATCATGTTTTCTTTGTTTCCTTTCCTTCTTCCTCCCCTCTTTCCCTCCCTTCCTTCTCTTTCTTCTATCTGCCTTGCTTTTTTTAATTTCCTGCCAGTCCTGGGTCTTAAACTCAGGGCCTGAGCACTGTCCCTGGCTTCTTTTTGCTCAAGGCTAGCACTCTGCCACTTGAGCCATAGTGCTACTTCTGGCCATTTTCTGTATATGTGGTGCTGGGGAATTGAACCCAGGGCTTCATGTATATGAGGCAAGCACTCTTGCCACTAGGCCACATTCCCTGCCTTGCTCTTTCTAAAAATCTGTTTTAAGGACAAGTTCTTACATGTCTTCCAGGCTGGTTTCTCATTGTTGCTCCTCCTGCCTCAGCCTCCCTAGTGCTGGGATTACAGGCATGCACCACGGCATATGCTTTCTTTATCCTTTCTGATGAGCAAATTAAACAATATACTTGTGTCAGTAATTATGGGGAGGAGTGTGGGGAAGGTCCTACAATCTTCCTGAGAATGTAGCCAGGTGCCTTGAAATACCTTTTATGGTCCTGGCTTTGGTCTGAAATCACCAAGGGAGTGAATTTAATTTTAGCCACTGTCCCTTCCTTGAGGGTGGAAAAAAGACAGCATCTGACTTCCATGAATGACTTGAGGCTCCTTCCACTGAGCAAGGAAGTTGATAGGTGGAAAGAGCGCCATCTACTGAAATTGCTGAAGGGGCATGGGTCTTTGGGGACAGTATATACTCAAAGGGTGTAGGCACGGATCCTCCCTTCCAACTGGGAAGGCAAAGCAGAATCACCTAGGTAAACTGCACAACTGGGTTCCTGTCCTCTAGCCTCAGCAGCCTGTGGAGAATTCTCCTGGGTCTGGGAGGGGGCTAGAGTAATACCATGATAGAAAGATTTGTGGACTGATGTCTCAGTGCATAGGAGTCATTGGGATAGATTGGTGTGAAATGCAATAAAAGTGCTTAGGGTTCAGACTTATTCATCATAGCTAACAGGCACACTATGCTTTCATTTACAGATCATCCCCAGGGAAGAGGCAAGATTGTGTATCTGTCTATAGTATGATGGGGCCCTGGTATCTCTGGCAAGGATCTAGCAAAATGCACATGATGCTCTTTGGGGGCGGGGTTCAGCTTTATTCAATTCTTTTGAATCCTTGTGCACTGGTTAAAAAACAAGCTCATGAGAAGAATCTTCAAGGAAGAGATGAATACTTAGCAGGTAAAGGATGACTTACCTTGATGAAGAGGAAAGGTTAAGAGGAAAGGTGAGTGGTAAGTCTGATATCCTGAGGCAGCGCAGCATGAAGAATGTTGGCAGTTTCCTGTGTTTAGTTTATGAGGAATGTTGCGGCACATGTATTCTTGTGGGAAAATTCAATGGATTGACATGTTTGGTTTGGTTTGTGCCAGTGCTGGGGCTTGATCTCAGGGCCTGGGTATTGTCCCTTAGCTTTTTAGCTCAAAGCTAGTACTCTGCCATGTTAGTCATAGCTCCTCTTCTGGATTTTGTCAGTTAATGGGAGATAAGAGTCTCACAGTCTTTCCTGCCTGGGCTCAGTTAGAACCATGTTGTTCAGATCTCAGCCTCCTGAGTAATTAGGATTTGACTGAGTTTTTTCTTCTTCTCAACTTTAAAAACCATTTCTGTAATTCTAGCAGTGAGACAAGTTGAATGTAATTTCTTTCTCCAAAATAAGGTCAGGCAATAGTGTATGAATGTATTATGTGGCATTAGGCAAAAGGTTTTTTTTTTTTTTTGGATCAGTCCTGTGGCTTGGACTCAGGGCCTGAGCACTGTCCCTGGCTTCTTTTTGCTCAAGGCTAGCACTCTGCCACTTGAGCCACAGTGCCAGTTCTGGCTTTTTCTGTGTACATGGTACTGAAGAATCAAACCCAGGGCTTCATGCATGCAAGGCAAGCACTCTACCACTAGGCTTCCCAGCACCGCAAAAGGGTTTTTTTGTTTTTTTTTTTTTTTAGATTTTTTTATCTAGAAAGAAGAGCTATACAGACAAAAGTAATTTTAGTCAATCTTTCCCCATGAGCTAAATTATTCCCTTTTCTCCAGATATGCTGAATGGGATAGAAAAAAATATATAAAAGAAGAATAATACCCATTGTTTGATACCAGTTTCTTTTGTATCTTCCAAAGTGTATTGTACATTTTCTAGAGAGCTATGTGTAGAAATCCTGAGCACATCACATGAGTGGCCAAGTAGCTCCCTACCCGGGGGTGTATGATCAACCTCTGTTTAATTGTTTTTCTCATTTTATATCATACAGTTCAAAGCCCCTCTTGATCTATCAGTAATTAGGACTGCCTCTAAGAATACCACTTGGTGGCCAGCTGACTGCTTTGCATTTCACAATGATTTTTATCCCCAACAGAATAGATTATAGTCCACCAGTGGCCACAAACCATATATTCCCGAGAACATTGCTAGGGTAGAAGGTGAAAAGAGACATATATATGCATAAATTAAATCATTAAAACCACTCTCGTTCTCTCCAGAGCATTTCACAGAGTTCCTAAACATTCACTTGCCCAAAGTCTTAGATCATCAGTTTTACTTACACTGGGTGGAGAAATGTTGAGAAGTGAGGACTGTTGGAAATGGGGGTGGTTAGCTTAGATTGGGGTCACCAGCTTCAGGTGGATCCTGTGGGTTATGATGGCTTATTTTAAGGAAAGATTCTTTCCTGAAGCTCCTTAAATCCTAAAATGTCAGTAGACACTGTTTACTAGAGAATAAAGAACTAGAAGAGTCTCTTCAGACAAAAAATGTGAGAAAGGAAAAACAAAATATGATTTTGAGCCAGATACTGATAGCTCACCCCTGTCATTCTAGCTACTTGGGAGGCTGAGAGTTGGAGGACTGAGGTTCAAAGCCAGCCCAGGCAGAAAAGAGAGTGAGACTATTTCCAATGAACTAGTAAGTTACATGGCTGAAACTGTAGCTCAAGTGAGAGAGCATAAGCCACAAACTATAAGCAAGGGTGAGGCTCTGAGTTCAAACTCTAGCAACCTGCCAAAATATAAACACATGAAGATTTAGGGATATAAAGCACTTGCCTAGCATGTCTGAGGTCCTGGGTTTTATCCTCAGCACCACAGACTAAAAACTCAGAAAGAGGGCTGGGAATGCCATTTAGTGGTAGAGTGCTTGCCTAGCATGCTTGAAGCCCTGGGTTCAATTCCTCAGCACCACATAAATGGAAAAAACTGGAAGTGGCATTGTGGCTCAAGAAGTAGAGTGCTAGCCTTGAGTAAAAAGAAGCCAGGGACAGTGCCCAGGCCCTGAGTCCAAGCCCTAGGACTGGCAAAAAAAAAAACCACAAAAAAAACCCCAAGCCCCAAAACAACACCCCCCTGAAACTGATGAAAGTATATTGACTTTACTTATTGAAAGTATGATTCTTGCTATAAGCAAGTGTCACTGCACAGAACTGTAGTGTCCACTCTGCTAATAACAAAAGACTCTCTTTAACCATTTTTTATTATTATTATAAAGGTGATGTACAGAGGGATTACAGTTACATAAATCAGATAAAAAGTACACTTCTTTTTGGACACTGGCTCCCCTTCCCTCATTCTCTCCATTATTCTCTCCCACAAGTTGTATAGTTCATTTTCAGCCTAGTATAAGAAACCTCTTTTCTCTTTTCTTCTTTTTTAATGTGCTAGTCAAGTACTCCACCCTGAGCTTCAACACCATCCCAACAGTAATCTTTAAAACAATGAAGACTGTTATGGTCCCTACCTTACTGAATTTTACTTTTAAGCCTTAGGGAACATACATGTAACACATACATGCATATGTCAGAGAGACTAAGAAAATTGTTTAGAGTTGCAGAGTGGATAATAGATCTTCACACTCAAGTCTTCTTCAGTATTCTTTCCACAAACCAAATGGAAACAAAGAAGCCAGCTTTAATAGCTTCTCTGTGTGCTAAAAAAGCTCTGGTTGTGACATTGTATCTTAGGTTGTATCTTAGGTTGATATTGTGTGACCCTTTGCCTATGAGCCCAGGAGACAATGTTACAATGTTGCACTACTGTGGGAGGCCAGGAAATGTATACTTAGTGTATTTATTATTATTATTAATTTGTACAAAGGGATTATAATTCCATCAGTCAGACTATGAGTACAATGCTTCTTTGGTCAATGTTACCCCTTCCTTCATTCTCCCCCTTTTCCTTTGTGTGTGTGTGTGTGTGTGTGTGTGTGTGTGTGTGAGAGAGAGAGAGAGAGAGAGAGAGAGAGAGAGAGAGAGAGAAAGAGAGAGAGCGAGAGCATGCACTGGAGCTTGAACTCATGGCCTAGGTGCTTTACCTTAACTTTTTTGCACTAGGCTGATGATCTACCACTTGAGCTATAGCTCCACTTCTGGCTGAATGACCATTCATTGGATAAGAGTCTCATGAATGACTTTGATCATTAAATGGCAACACCCTGAGTAGCTAGGATTTCAGATCTGAGCTACTGGCCCTCAGCCTAGTGGGGATGGTTTGAATTTCTTTATATGTACTATGGTGAAAGGGGAGAATGATGGAAGGAATGACACACTCACAATGCATTGGACACCTAAGTTAACATATTGAAGCAAACCCCTTTTGCACAACTATTTAAGAGTAATAAAAACTTTTTTAAAAAAAGTTATATATTTTATGAATTGGAAGAAGGAGGTGGCTTAACAAAGGACTTGAAATAAATGGAAACTAGTCTCATGAGAGCACTGATGAAAAATTAAAGAAAACACATTAGAAATGAAGGACAGTGAGTCTCATTTTCCAATGGAGACTTGTGGCTCAGTTCTGAATGTTTATTTTCTCATGGTTTATGGTGGTGTGTTGAGAAACTGATGTATCACATGGGTTTCAGTTCCCATATTGACCAGAAGCAGTTTCATCAGTGCTGGCCCATAATCATAAAATGCGTCATTGATCATGAGGAAATCTCACAGTGCAGAATTATCTGGAAATACCATGATGTGACATCCATCTCTCAGCAGGTGGGACAAGAACGGCATGGCTGCTCTTCATTTTTTGTTTCATGTTAGTGGTGTTATTTCCATACTCTGTTTCTTGGTCTTATTCTATCTTAAAATTAAATTTCTGTGGTGATAGCTCATGGAAGTATTCTCACTTCGATATGCCCCTTATTCATGTATGCTGTCATTCAGGATGATAATGGAGAATAAACTGGCTCCCTCTCCCCTCAAAGCTTGTATGTTGAAGTGAGAAAACTGGACACGTGAATGAGTAATTGCAAAACATACGTGCTGGGAAGAGAAGTGTTTGCCATGGGGAAAGGTGTTGAACTCACACTTGAAGCCTCAGGGAAAAAAAAGAGAACCACTTAGTCAGAGATCTTCCTAATAACAATGATTCAGACCCATCAGACACGCTTCCCTAGCTTTTCATTCATTCTTTCTTTCTTTTTTGCCAGTCCTGGAGCTTAAACTCCCTGCTCAAGACTAACACTCTGCCAGTTGAGCCACAGCACCACTTCTGGTCCTTTTTGTTTCGTTTTGTTTTTTTGCCAGTCCTGGGGCTTGAACTCAGGGCCTGAGCACTGTCCCTAGCTTCTTTTTGCTCAAGGCTAGCACTCTACCACTTAAGCCACAGCACCATTTCTGGCTTTTTCTATGTATGTGGTGCTGAGGAATCGAACACAGGGCTTCATGTATATGAGGCAAGCAGTCTTGCCACTAGGCCATATTCCCAGCCCCTTCCCTAGCTTTTCTACTCAAGGCTAGCTGTCTACCCCTTCAAGACTCAGTGCCAATTCCTATTTTCTGGGAATTAATTGGAGATATGGGTCTCAAGGACTTTGCTTCAAATGGAGATCCTCAGATTTCAGCCTCCTGAGTAGTGTGACTCCCAGAACCTGGCTAGAACCTCTTGATGGGGAGAGAAAACTATGACTTACAGGAGCATAAGAGAGCAGGGTATATTTGAAGACAAAATTCCAAAGGCCTTTCTATAAAGAGCCCGGAGTGATGTTGGGTGCAGATCGCTTACTATTGTAATCCTACCTACTCAGGAGGCTGAGAGGTGAGGACCGCAGTTTGAAGCCAGCCTGGAAGGAAAAGTCCTTGAGTCTCCTATCCTCAATTGACCCACAAAAAAGCCAGAAGTGGAGCTGATAGCTCAAGTGGTAGAACACTAGCCTTAAGTGAAAAATGCTAAGAAGAAGATAACCTGATCTCATACACCATGTGAGAAGGAAAAATGGAACTCCAGAAGAGAATCAGAGATTAAGGAGGAAGGAAGAGTCTCTCCTCCCTCCAAGGAAGAAGTAGGCCCTGAGCACTATTGTGGGAGCCAGGTCCAGGAAAAGCTTGGTGGTGGGGCATAGCATAGAAGAGAGTCAGCAGAGGTCCTTACTACTTAGCTGTCACCACCACACACAGCAATGGGAACCAGCCTGAAATTGGTAGCAGGAAACTCATAGAAAACTGAGCTTTAAGAGTTTTGGTGAAAGAAGCCAGATTGCCCAAGGCTGATGGCTGAACAGGAACTGAAGATGTGGAAATGGTGAATGGAGATAAGATTTACAGAAGGCTAAAGAGAGGAGGAAGAAGAAGGGATTTAAAGATAAAGACTTGAGTTTGTTTTAATGAAAATGGGAGAGGGCAAATTGAAGTGGGAGTTTAGAGGGAAGAAAAGATGATTTATTAGTTGGGCACTCTGGTGACTCCTGCTTTTAATTCTAGCTACTCTAGGTGCTGAGATCAGAATATTGGGTTTGAAGCAAGCCTAGGAAGGAAATTTCATGAGACTGTTATCTCTAACTATGAAAGTGCCAGAAGTGGAGCTGTGGATAGAGTAGTAGAGTGCTAGCCTTCAGTGGAAAGGGCTAAGGGATATGCCTAGGCCCTGAGTTCAAGTCCTGACACCAGCACAAAAATTTGTTGTTTTTTTTTTCTAGGAAGTTGTTTTTAAAAAGAATATTTTTTTTTCTCCAAAGATTCTCAACTGTAAATCTGTACATGTTGGAGTAATGCTTAGGAGTTTGCTTTTTAAAAAATAAGCTCCTATTGGGCTGGGAATATGGCCCAGTGGCAAGAGTGCTTGCCTTGTATACATGAAGCCTTGGGTTTGATTCCTCAGCACCACATATACAGAAAAGGCCAGAAGTGGTGCTGTGGCTCAAGTGGTAGAGTGCCAGCCTTGAGTAAAAAGAAGAGCTGGGACAGTGCTCAGGCCCTGAGGCCAAGCCCCAGTACTGGCAAACAAACAAACAAAAAACTCCTCTCTCTATATATATTAACAGTTTTATTATTATTATTATTATTTTATTATTATTATTATTATTTTTTTTGGCCAGTCCTGGGCCTTGGACTCAGGGCCTGAGCACTGTCCCTGGCTTCCTTTTGCTCAAGGCTAGCACTCTACCACTTGAGCCACAGCGCCACTTCTGGCCATTTTCTGTATATGTGGTGCTGGGGAATCGAACCCAGGGCCTCATGTATACGAGGCAAGCACTCTTGCCACTAGGCCATATCCCCAGCCCCCAGTTTTATTATTTTTTAAATAAACTCTATCCATGAAAGACTAATAGTATGTGCTTTATGCAAAACAGGGATGGGTATGTAACCAAATAACAATCTATGTTTCTAAATACAATTTTATTTTTTTGCCAGTCCTGGGGCTTGAACTCAAGGCCTGAGCACTGTTCCTGGCTTCCTTTGTGCTCAAGGCTAGCACTCTACCACTTGAGCCACAGCACAACTTCTGGCCTTTTCTGTTTATGTGGTGCTGAGGAATTGAACCCAGGGCACTCATGCAAGGCAAGCACTCTACCGCTAAGCCATATTCCCTGCCCTCTAAATACAACTTTTGACAATTAATTTTAATTTGATCAGGCAGTTTATAAATAAGGATCTTTTCACAATAGTTACTATGTTAAAGTTAGTTTGAATTTAGTTTTGAGAATTAGATAGAAGTTGGAATGTTTAATTCTGTACATTCTGAAAAAGCTCTAAAATAAGCCAGTATTATAAATAATGATTAGATGATAGGAAATAGATGAGAATCCAAAATACATATGAAAGAAGCATTGAGCAAGTGATAAAGATGTTGCTGAAACATTTTGTTCCGCATTAAAAACATTCTAAGCTTTAAACCGAGCAAAACTAAATTTCAAAGAGAATAAGAAGCTTAATATTTACTCCTTGGAATGATCTCATAATCAGGCAGATGAGCAAGAGATAAGGAAACAGAAAAACAACAAACAAACAACAACCTGAGAAGACCATGTTAAGTAAGTATGATTTCCACACTCCAAAGCCTTTTTTTTATTGCCAGTCCTGAGGCTTGGACTCAGGGCCTGAGCACTGCCCCTGGCTTCTTTTTGCTCAAGGCTAGCACTCTGCCACTTGAGCCACAGCACCACTTCTGGCTGTTTTCTGTATATGTGGTGCTGGGGAATTGAACCCAGGGCTTCATGTATGGGAGGCAAGCACTCTTGCCACTAGGCCATATCCCCAGCTCCAAAGCCTTAAATGTAAAAAACAAAAAGCAAAAACCAACCAAAACACCCTAACTTAAAAAAAATTGGTTTAATCATGCTAGCATGGAAAATAAGAGACAATGTGAAAAAAAAAAAAACCTAAAAAAGAATACCCAACTCATATGCTTGTTTACAAACTTCTCTTTGTTTTTGTTGGGCCTTATCTTTTTACCTCTGACATGTCTTTATGAAGAAAGAGGGTACTTCCTTTTTTGTTTTGGTTTGTAATTAGTTTATTTTTTTCCACTGAGAATTTGTTTCTACTTCTCCTGACTGCAAGAAAAAGATTAAAAGAAGAAAATCGTGTCTTAAAGGAAAGTTTCCTCCAGGGTTACAGCACTCATTGCAGGACCGGAAGTAGATGACCAAGGAGCCCTGAGCTGAAAGACAGAAGCTGGACTTCACATTGATGCAACTTAAAAATAAAGAGTTAGAATTATGCAGGCAAGAAGCCAGCATTTAGACACCAGGCCCACATTCCAGATGTTTCACACATCAGGTCTAGCCTCTCACCACTACATGCCAAACAAAGAGATATGGTGAAGGGCAGAGAAAGGAGATTGATACCACAGCAGCCAAAGGAAGACAGCGCTTCAGTACATCCTCAGCCATCTTCCAGAGTACAGACACGAGGTATAGGTTTGATAGACAAAGAACTGTGCATAGGAGGAAAAGGATATGCATAATTATCATAGAGTCCTGGTCAATACACGACCTTCATAGTTATTTTAGGGTTTTAGTTTGTTTTTGTTCATTGTAGGGCTGGAACTGAGGGCCTGGGTGCTGTCCTTTAGCTTATCTGCTCAAGGCTACTGCTCTACCACTTTGACTCACAGCTCCATTTCCGGTTTACTGGTGGTTAATTAGAGATAAGAGTCTCAGGAGTTTTTCTGTCCAGGCTGGCTTTGAACCAAAATCCTCAGAACTTAGCCTCCCCATGAATAGCTAGGATTACGGTATGAGCCACCAGCACCTGGCTTATTATTTAGTTTTTGTTTGGGGAGAGAGTTCTGGAGAAATTATTATCACTACCATCATTGGTCAGGGTAAACAAGTCATCCTAGCCTGGTGGGTGGTCTGGCCCCGAGGGACTTCTCTGCTCTGAGGGGATAGTTTCAGTATCCCTTAGGAAGATAGTCTTCCAGGAACCCAAGGTGATTGCAAAGTGACAGCACAGAGAACGCCTTAGAACAGATACACATACAGAATGGAAAAAGATGCCAAACTTTTGTCTTATTTTTAGTTAATTTGTAGGTCTAAACAATTTGTAGATAAATGACTTGTAAACACCTCTTACATTCACACGTGAGCCATTTTCAACTGGTTTAGCAATTTGCTTACGATACAGAGTTGAACATGCTCTCCTTATTCTTCTAGATATTCTTGACAGTAGCTGGGGAAAGTCCATGAGGATCCGATTTCAAATTAACTATCAAAAAGCCAGAAGTGGAGGTGTGCTCAAGTGATAGAGGCCAGTCCTGAGCTAGAAGGCGAATGGACAGAGCCCAGACACCAGAGTTTAAACATTAGTAGCAGTGTGCACATGCACACACACACATACACATAAGCGCACACACATGCACACACAATGCATTCAAGCACACTGAAGTAAAATATCACAACAATAATTTTACATTAAATAGAAAAGCTAGTACTTTAAACATAAGTATATTCAATACACATTAAATCTGAACATGCTAAAAGGTATTTATCAATATGTAATATCTGTAAATACTATCCTAGATATATTACTGAGATTAATTTTATTTGTATTGCTATCCCTTAGCTTTTTTCACTCAAGGTTGGGTCTCTATCATTTGAGCAACAGCTCCACCTCTGAGTTTTTGGAGACAAGAGTCGCATGGACTCTTAAGACTCAAAGCCTGCCTCAGATGGCTTTGAACCTTGATCCTTGTATCTCAGCTTCTGTGTAGCTAGGATTAGAGGTATAAACCCCCTGGCACCCAGCTAGTAATAATCTTTTACTGTATCATCATATTGTTCAAGATCCTGAAACTTGGAAATAGTGTTGGAGCTTATTTCCAGAAAAAAATATTACTGTAAAATAAAATATTTCATCAATTAAACCAGTGGAAAAACATGTTTTCTTTTAAATTGAGAGGGAAACCATCTTCAATCAGATGATACTGGAATTTCTTAAGCGTGTGCAGAATTCTTAGCACGGGCCTTGGGCTAAGATCATAGATTTGCTTTCACAGCTGCCCCCATGACCTTTTATGACATAATCCAGGTCAGGCTGACCTGCCAAATAACTAGTAGCATCACTAAGTGCCAACCAGCATGCGTGGGCTGAGTCATTCAGTACTGCCTTCCCTCAATGCAAGGGCAACAACCCCAGCATTTATTAATCCGATGAGATACTCACTTGGTAATTAACCTAGGGGCTACATCAAATGTCTAAAGGCATTCTTGACAACAAGATTGCAAGTTTTCATGAGCCCTGATTGGCTCTCAGGAAATGCTGCATGGATGCTATTGGTTGGTGTCTCTAAGAATGGAAATACAGTGTGACACTGTTTGCAATGGCGATTGCCAGTTTCTCCTTTCAGTTAATGAAGTGTTGAAAGTTCAAGACCTTCCTTCCTGATAGAACTAATGAGAACCAAAAAGGAACAGGTCTTGCTTCATGAAGTACTTATAAAGTTTAAAGTGTGTCAACAACCATGCCTTAATAGGACCTTATTTTGTATGCATTTTCTAGTCCTTTAAGATTTATTTATCTCCACTTTAATCAATCACTTGAGTGCAAATACAATTTCTACACTGTACCCAAACACAGCTTTATTCATTACAAATGCTCAGGATTGCTCAGTGAGTAAATCTAGAATTTGATCTGTCTCCTGATCTTCTTTCTTCACACTGTAATATCTCTGCTTATTCTAAAGACGTTTTCTTGGTTCACTCTTACCTTCCTGATCATGGCCAGATAAGAAAATTGGACCCACTCCTCTCAGAGGTTTGGGTTAATTATCATGGTTAGATTGACTTCTCTATATAAACAAAGTGGTGTAGATTACTTGAAAGGTTTCAGAGCCTTCAGGAGTAATCCAAGCATAAATTATGGGGATATAGGGTAGAGGAATAAAGAAGTGAATTCCTTATACTTTTGTTTGAGGAGGATCAATGTTCAATCTCTTGCTTCCCTACAAACATACATTCTGTAGGACTCTCGAAGTAACATATCTGATCATAAGTTTGCATAATTTTCCTAAAAAATAATTTTCCACAATCCTACCATTACATTGTTTAATACAGTATTTTAAATGATGATAGAACTAGGGCACTGATGATATCTTTTAGAAATATTATCCACTGACCAGTCTGGCTAGGATGGAAAAATCTAAATAGAGAACCCATAATATTCAAAGACATGTCTTCATTTGATGCAATGACTTTGTGTGTGTAAGTGTAGATTAAAGAAAGTCAATTATTGGGCTGGGGATATGGCCTAGTGGCAAGAGCGCTTGCCTCTTATACTTGAAGCCCTGGGTTCGATTCCCCAGCACCACATATACAGAAAATGGCCAGAAGTGGCGCTGTGACTCAAGTGGCAGAGTGCTAGCCTTGAGCAAAAAGAAGCCAGGGACAGTGCTCAGGCCCTGAGTCCAAGCCTCAGGACTGGCAAACAAACAAACAAAAAAAAGAAAGTCAATTATAATTTCTGATGCTCACTTTATGTGACCGAAACCTTGGCACTGTATTAAGAATTCCTGGGCTGGGAATGTGGCTTAGTAGTAGAGTGCTTGCCTAGCATGCATGAAGCCCTGGGTTCGATTCCTCAGTACCACACAAGCAGAAAAAGCCAGAAGTGGTGCTGTGGCTCAAGTGGTAGAATGCTAGCCTTGAGCAAAAGAAACTCAGGGACAGTGCCCAAGCCCTGAGTTCAAGCCCCAGGACTGGCAAAAAAGAATTCCAGCTGGGGTATCAGTAGCTCATGCTTATAATTCAGCAGGTTGAGATTTGAGGATCTGTCACTCAAAGCCAATCCAGGCAGGAAAGTTTGTGAGATTCTTATCTCTCATTAACCAGCAAAAAGACAGAAGTTGATCTGTGGCTCAAGTGGTAGAACACCAGCCTTGAGTAAGAGAGCTAAGGGACACGTGTTTCAAGTCCCAGTAGCACACATGCACATGGGCTGGTACACGCACGCATGTGTGCACACACAAATTCTACATGCATCAATTAATTTAATCTTCAGAATATCCATATAAAGTAGATTAAATTTTTGTCCCACTTTGCAGATGAAGATACAGAAAAATATAAAGTAATCTGTCTTGGGACACTCAACCAGAAGGCATAGAAGAGATTCAGACCCAATTTGACCTAACTTTAGAGCCACTGATCGACTCCTAAAACACTGTGACCTTCTAAATTAAGCTTTTCCCAAAGGACAGATAGAAATAAAGGAGCCAGGCACTGGTGGTTCATGCCTGTAACCTTGCTACTTAGGAGGCTGAGATCTGATCTGAGAATTGAGGTTAAAAGCCAGACCCAGCAGACAAATCTCTGAGACTGTTATCTCCAATTAACTAGCAAAAAGCCAGAAGTAGAGGTTTGGCTCAAGTGATAGAACATCAAATTTAAGTGGAAAAAGCTAAGTGAGGGGGTCCCAGTACTGGTGCGTGCACACACACACACACACACACACACACACACACACACACACACTCGAAAGAGAAAGAAAAGGAAGGAAGGAGGAAAGATAGAAAGAAAAAAGAGAGAGAAAGAAAGAAAAAAGAGAGAGGAAGGAAAGAAGGAAAGAAGGAAGGAAAGAAGGAAGCAAAGAAGAAAGGAAAAGCAAAGAAGGAAGAAAGGAATAGAAAAGATGCCATTTCCAAAACAATATTGTAAAAGTGCTAACATAAAATAATTACCTTCAGCAAACAGTCACAAATTGCTCCTCTGGTCTTGTAGATACTATTTTCTTGTCTTGAGAAGGTGTTGCTGTAGCAGAATATACTGAGGAGTAATCTTGATTTAGTATAATATGGATGTTTGTAACAGAGGTGTAGAGTGACACTCCAAAAGATACATCATACTTCATAGACTTCACTGCACTCCTACTTAGAGACAATTAATTAACATCTATTCTTGCAGCAATTGGAAGGGATCTTTAAGACAATGAATCCCACTGCTATTTGGCTCAAAATTCAGGAGATCACCTCCTCTTCGTGTTCACATTTTATACAGTCACTTATAATACTGATGCAATATGAATACATATACTCATATTGATTTATGTACAGTATGTATTTCATCACACGTGAGCTTTTCCTTTTTCCACTCTTCCTTTCTGCTACCGCATTTATTCTAAAATGTCCACCTTGTTACATACAATTTATCTTTTTCTCTCTTTTTCTCCCCCCCCCCCCATAGAATTAACTTGAGATGTGATCACAAAGGATAAGAATTTTTTTTGGTAACTCATGAAACGTATTGCACAATTGTGGACCCAAAGTGCTATACTAATTTCTACTGACATCAGCACCACCTGAATGTATCTTTTGTTTTCATTCTTACCAGAACTGTTGATAAAAATTTAAACTTTATGCCACCCTAACATGCTTCCTCCTTTTTCCTTAGTCATGGGGCTTGAACTTGGAGCCTGGGCCATCGCTCCAGTTTTCTGGTGGTTAATTGGAGATAAATGTCTCATGGACTTTCTTGCCTGGGAGGGCTTTGAATTGCAACCCCCAGATCTCAGCCTCCTGAGTAGCTAGAATTACATGTGTGAAACACTAGCATCTGGCTTCATGCTTCCTTTTTGACAGTGAAATAAACTTCTCTCCTTGTTTTCATCCTTTGGATTGTTAGACAAGTCTAAAGATTATTTGATGGTTAACACACACACAACTATCTGCACGTTTCCATTGAGAGAGATTTATCCACATCCATCTATTCTCTATATTTGCCGAAGAGATATGAGACCAATCATATCTGGCAAAATATCCCCTCTTTTCGTGTTAACTCAAGGCATTACTGCTACCTCAGTTAGGGAAAGAAATTCTTCAAACTAGCTTATTAGTTTTTTAAATTTAATTTAAAAAACACAGCAGCTTAGTTTGCCCCTGAAGGTTCCCATTTTTCTTTCTCTCATTGTTACCCAATAGATACCACAATGCAACAGCTCCTGTTCATACGGCAAGGAGAGAACTCTTGGGGTTCTGGTAGTAAGAAGTACATTAATGGGCTGGAAATATGGCCTAGTGGCAAGAGTGCTTGCCTCATATACATGAAGCCCTGGGTTCGATTTCTCAGCACCACATATATAGAAAATGGCCAGAAGTGGCGCTGTGGCTCAAGTGGCAGAGTGCTAGCCTTGAGCAAAAAGAAGCCTGGGACAGTGCTCAGGCCCTGAAGTCAAGCCCCAGGACTGGCAAAAAAAAAAAAAAAAAAAAAGTATATTAACTTCCAAAGAACTAGGGCTTCTTATCTGCAGAACTAACCAATAAATAATCAGTCCCCACTCAGCTTCATGCTGTCTTTATTGTATGGAGTTCTGAGGAAGAAGAGATAAAGGTTGAACATGGCTGAAAACCGTGTGTGTGTGTGTGTGTGTGTGTGTGTGTGTGTGTGTGTGTGTGTGTGTGTGTGTGTGTGCTGGTACTGGGACTTGAACTCAGGGCCTTATACGCTTGCTTAATTTTTTTTTTCTCAAGGCTAGTGTCTGACCACTAAAGTGACACCTCCACGTCTTCCGTGTTTTTATTGGTGATAAGATTATCTTATATATGTCTGCCTGAGATGGGTTTGAACTGAGTCCCTCAGATATCAGCCTTCAGCGTAGTCAGGATTATAGGCATAAGCTAGGGGCACCTGGCTGTTGATTTGTTGTTTCTCTTGTAAAAAGTCTTGATATGCAGCCCAAGCTAGTCTCAAACTCACTCCAGACACTCTCCTGCTTTAGTTTTCATTTTCATGAATGCTAATAATGCTTATGTAGCTAATTATATAATTTATATTATATTAATTTTTTTCAGGTCTGGGAATCAAACTTAGGGTTTTGTGCATACCATACAAGCTTTCTTTATCACTAGCCTCAAAAAATACTTTGAGAGGTATTATACTAGAAATAACTTAAATATAGTCTATAACTAAGTAGACAATGAAAGTTTGGGCCAAGAATAAGATATATTAGCAGTTATTGATTATGGTTGACCTAACAGTGGGATAAAATTTCAGCTAATTATCTAAGTCCTAAATGTTTCAGACACTGCTAGAAGGAAGAATTACAGTATAAAGTGGTTGAGGAATAATGTAGGACACTATAGTATTCCTCCGTTAATGAAAAATAATATTTAAAAGTTCAATGAGTTGGGCCAATCACAGTGGCTAGTACCTATAATTCCAGCTAGTTAGGAAACTGAGGCAGGAGGATATTAAGTTTCTGATAGATTTTATGTATCCCTAACTCCCTTTATTGAAATTATTATGTAGTTCTGTTTTTATCCTATTGATCTTGAACAATAATTGATTTCTTAGTTGTCAAAACAAGCTTGTATTCCTTGGGAGAAAAATCTAATTTGTTTGTAGTGAATAATCTGTTTTTAGTGTTTCTGCCTTACTTTGCTAATATTTAATTTAGGAGTATTGTGTCTATATTAATAATTTTCTTCTTTTATCTTTGTCTAGTTTTGCTACCAAGGAAATACTGACCTCTTGGAAACGTGTTCTTCTTCTGGAAGATTCATATGAGTTCTTCTTTATGTATTTGGTAAAATTTATCAGTGAAGCTGTGTGGAAGTGGGCTTTTCTTTATGAGAAAGTCTACAATTATTAGTCTGAATTGTTTTTTTGACATAGGTCAATTGTTGCTGTTGAGGCAGTTTAAGTATTTTGTTCCCTGAGCTGCAAATTTCACACAAGTGAACCATGTTACCATTTTCATTGATCATTCCAAGTATTATTTTCCTATTCTTGGTTTTATTAACTTCCACTCACATTAACTTTTCTTTCCTTGGTGGGCTTTTCCCATGGACTTAGTTTGTTTTTCTTTTTCTAGTGTTTTTTTTTGGGGGGGGTCAGTCATGGGGTTGTTAGGGCCTAGGAGCTGTCCTTGAGTTCTTTTGTTTGAGGCTAATGCTCTATCACTTTGAGCCACAGCTCCATGTCTGTTTTTTGAGTGGTTAGTGGGAGATAAGAGTCTCATGGGGACTTTCCTGCCTAGGCTAGCTTTGAACTATGATCCTCAGGTCCAGGCTCCTGAGTAGCTAGGATTATAGGCTTGAGCAACCAGTGTCCAGGTTAGTTCCCGCCACAGTACCACTCCTGGCTTTTTTTTTTTTTTTTGAGTAGTTTATTAAAGATGAGTGTCTCATGGGGACTTTCCTGCCTGGGCTAGCTTTGCACTGCGATCCTCAGATCTCAGCCTCCTGAGTGGTTAGGATTACAGGAGTGAGCCACCACCATCTAGTTTTTAATTTTTAAGGTTAAAGTGGAGGTTATTGATTTGAGATCTTTCTGCTTTTCAAACATAGTTATTATGGTTGCCTTGATTGAGCTTGCATTTTCACAGAGTGAGGTAGTGCTTCTGATTTAGTAGGCAGAGCCTTATCTTGGCCTTCCATATATAATGGCTCCTATTGTATAGTTCAGGGAGTCATGTGAGAGTTTGTTAGCTGCTAAGCATATTTTATCCCCATTATCAACTCAGGCACAGGGGAAATAACAGATTAAGTCTATGGATTCTTTGGCTAGGATTCATCTGATGTTTAGAGGACCCACTCTTAATGAGGATGTAGGGCTGAAGGGAATTTCATATCTCTTTGTATTTGTGTTAGAGTAGGAGTGTGTCGAAGCAGATCAGGAGAGATTAGAGTCCTCTCCTCTTCCCAGCAGACAGTTCATTCTGTTAAGTGGCCACGGGTCTTTTGGGTAATGAATTTTGGAGGTGTTTATTATATATACTTGCTGCAACAGAAAGTATAATATACTTTCCTTGAGATGAGGTCATTTTCCTCTGCAATAATTAACTCTCAGAACTAGATTAGACCTTGCAAGTATCTGGTAGAAGAATTGTGATTTGTTTTTCATTGTGGAGGCTAATATCTGCCTTTTATTTACCAGGCATTGATTTTTGCCAATGTGTCTTATGCTACGAATGCCACAGTCAAGGTGCCCTGACTGCTATTTGAGATTTGCTGATTCTCTAGAAAACATGTCCATCTTGCCCCTTGACTATTGCATATCACAGGCTGGTCTTCATTTTTCTGGAATTCTCTTATCTCACTGGTATGATGGAAGCAAGTTTCTCCACGGTAACATTTTCTGGGTTTCTCCTGGGTAACATTTCCCATTCTGCTGGCCTGCAGAGAAGAGGATCTACTGAAACTTGACTACCCTCTCTGTAAATGTTTATTCTTTATGTTTTAATAAAAACAGAACTTTCTGGGCTCTACTGCAGAACACAGTTAAGATGAATTTTCTCTCCCAATTCCACAAGCCTTCCAAATCCTACTCGAGTACTCTTCAGTTCCCAGGAAGTTCTGGCATCTCTACCTTTCTTGCTGTAAGCCACGATGTGACTGAGCTCAATGAAGGCTTCCCACATCTGTAATAGAACTAGGTTCATGTACTCTTGCCAAGACATTAAGTCCTAAGTCATGGGAGAGAGCTCCAATATCAACAAACTCTCCCCTCTTCACACCGTCTCCCTACTCTTAACTGCCCAACTCCACACCCACACATATGCTACCAAGTTCTGCCAGAGCATATAAGCAGCCATACATATTCTGGGAATAGGCTATTTCCTTCTAGAGCAGTGATTGGGTTGTTTTCACTCAGAAAATGCTGATTCATGACCCTAGTCATTGGCTTGGAACTATAATGAAAGCTGATGATGGGTCTTAAGGAGAACGTTATCTTGCTAGGCCATCTGCCTCAGGTAAGTTCTTCACAAGATGTTCAGGTGAGGGAGCCTCTTCTTAGTAGGGGGAGGGAGCTTATGTCATCCAGACTGGAGAAGGTAAAGGTTCAGTTTTACTAAGTGAATATAGCCAGGCATTCCCAATGAACTTTTAGGATTCTACTGCTTTCCTATAATGGCTGTGCCTTCAGCTTAGAGTGGCACTTGATGTTACACGACCTGTTTCTTCTCAAGGCTTCATAGGTGGCCTCCTTAACTGTGACAAAAACGGTTCTCTAAACAGAGGATTAGGTTATGCCTTTGAACTTTTCCACAGAACCTTTTTGATTTTCACAATGTATACTAACTTGACAGCAGATCTGGGCTTGGCATTCCTCTCCTATTCCCCTCCTACTCGATTTTTTCCAAGGCTTTAAAGACACATGAAAAGTCAGTAAATTCCACTAATCCTTCAAGTTACCATTACGTATATTGGTCATTATAATTTTTTTCTTTTCCCTTGTGCTTTATCATATTTATTGATGATGAGAATATTAAGATACAATGGACCAGAATGCCAGGTATGATCATTTTTGTTCATCACCAGTAATTGCATTACTGGGGACATCTGAATGGAGATAATCTAGTTGAAAAAAAATTCATCTAACAGATTTTTTTTTCAGTAATTTTTTTTGTGTGGGGGGGGTGCTGTGGATGGAACCAAGGTCCTCAAGAATGCTAGGCAAGCCAAGACCCTCATTCACAACAGCCCTCAACTACTTTTTAACTTTCCTAAAGGCAGGGCCTGAAACAAGAACTTGAGAGCAATTAAAAAATGGTTCCTGCTGGAAGAGAATGAGGAAGGGGTGACACTGTTCAAAAGGAAATGCACTCATTAGCTGACTTACTTAACTGTAACCTCCCTGTACATCACCTTTATAATAAAATTAACAAAAAACTCAAACCAACCAAACAAACAAACAATAAAAACAAGAAATGGTTTCTGAAGCTGGGTGCTAGTAGTTCATGTCTGTGATTTTAACTACACAGGAGGCTGAGATCTGAGGATTGCTGTTTAAAGCCTGCCGGGTCAGGAAAGTCCCTGAGATTCTTATCTCTAGTTAAGCACCAAAAAGCTGGAAATGAAGCAGTAGCCAAGTGGTAGAGTGCTAGCTTTAAGCAAGAAAGTCCAGGACAGTGCCCAGGTCCTGAGTTCAAGCCATAGGATTTGTACACACACACACACACACACACACACACACACACACACACACACAATGATGGCTCCTAGAGCTGGTGGTATAGCTCAGTGGTAGAACACTGAGACTTTGGGGTTCAGTCTACAGTACACACACACACACACACACACACACACACACACCCCACACACACCATTGTGGATGCATGTCACAAATCTATCCAAACCCTAGAACACAGTGCTAAGAGTGAAGCCCAACATAAATGACAGGCGTTGGGGGAGCCTGTTCTGTCAATGTAAGCTTATCAATTGGATCTAATGAACCTCTTTGGTTTAGGATGTTGGTAATGGGGTGGATAGGCAAAATTGGGGTTAAGAAGTGTTTGGGAACTCTCTGTATCTTCTTTTAAAATTAATTTTTTCCTTTTTAATTTTCCTTCTTTCATTTATTTTTGTTCCTGTTGTACTGAGGAATCAAACCCAGGGCTTCATGTGTGCTAGGCAAGCACTCTTCCACCCCACATTCCCAGCTCCAAACTCTCTGTAGCTATGAATCTAAAGCTGGGCTAAGCCTGATAATAAAAGGAGAACTTGTCTTGGGAGTCGGTTTGGGAAGTGACCCCACAGCCCTCAGTGGCTAAAGAGGGTAAGTGAGGGAAGGAGGAAGAGCCTGTTGAAGGGTCATTTCCTGAGGCAGTGCCCTAGGCAGCGAAAGACTTTGGAGAATGAAGAATGTCTCTCAGACTTGAACAAATAATGTTGAGTGAGACAAGCTTAGAACACAGAAAACAAAGGGGCATGATCTCCCTGATATATGACTGTTAACAAAGGGAGACAGAGAGACAGTAGAGACCAAGTCTGTGAATACTGTATATGTTCTTGATACATTGTATATTGCATATATGTCAACCTGACCTAGACAAGGGATAGAAAACCAGGTTGTAAGATATCACAAGAAATGTACACACTGCCCTACTATGTAACTGCACCCTCTTTGCACAACACCTTGTAAAAAAATTTATGTCCAATTAATAAAAAAAAAATGTCTCTCAGAATTGCATGTTGGGTGGTGGGAGTCTAGAACATGTGTCTCCCACTGAATCTCTCATTGTGGGCTGGTCTCACTTGAGTGGCCAGCAGCTATAGGATGAGGCACCCAGGGAAGAACAGAGAAAGACTGAAAAGCAGGCCATAGAAGTGGGGCTTTGGCTTCCAAAGGCGAGATGGAATTGTTCGCAATAACCACCAGCAGAATAAGATGGACAAGGGAAGATGTAAAGGTTGAGGGGAGAGGCCTGGGGGAGAGTTCCAGATGTGAACATTATGATGGGAGGTGATGGGAAAAGAAGAGCCTGGATGAGCTCATTAAAGACAAGGTGGAAATAAAACCACACTGATTTATCAGAGGACCAGGGAAGAGAAGTCAGGAAGGGAAAGTAAGGATTGGTGGTTGGAGGTAAAGAAAGTGATTCAGGGGAGTCACAATGAGACTCTCAGAAAACAAAGGAAGAAAATTCTCAGAGGCGCCTGGCTCATATCTGTAAGTAGAGAAACTCAGCAAAGTAAGTGCCAAGAAACATGCACTGTATGTATGAGTGGGCCCCTGTGTTAGTACGTTTTGGTAAGGCAGTACGAATGTAAGCCTGATCACAATGCTTTTACTTGCTTGTTTTGTTTTCTCTCCTAGGGAAGAACATGTTAGGCAAGCCTTCTACCACTGAGCTTCCTTCTTGGCTCTGGTTTGTTTTTCTTTTCTCTTCTTTCTCTTTCCTATCCTCTGTTTCTGTCTCTGTTTTATTCTACCATTTGTTTAAACAGTTTTGCACCATAGCCTAAACTGTCCTCCAGAATGCTGGGATTACAGGCACCAACCACCACACCCAGCGTTATAGTCAGTTAATTTGTCAGATAAGAAGAGGTAACACACTTGAGGTGATTGCTGAGAAGCAGAGATTCAATATTTAGGAGGAACAGGAGGGAAAATTCTTGAGTAGGTATTCAACAATAAGCTAATCATTCCAAACAATTTCTTTCTTCTCTTTCTTTGTTTCTTTGTTTCTTTCTTTCTTTCTTTCTTTCTCTCTCTCTCTCTCTTCTTCCTTCCTTTCATTCTTTCTTTTGATGGTATGAGGGAGGATTTGAACTAGGAGCTTTGTGCTTGCTATGCAGGCATGCTACCATCTGAGCCATACCTATAGTCCTTCTTTTTCTTTCAGTTTTATTTTAGTCCAAATGGGCTTTGACCATGATCTTCCTATTGATACTTCTTGTATAGCCAGGGTTATGGGGACAAACCACCCTACCCAGCTTTTTATTGGTTGAGATGAGGTTTCAATGGACTTTTAGTCCAGGCTGGCCTCAAATCATGATCCTTCTGAGCTTAGCCTCAAGTCAGGTAGGTGCAAGCCACTATGCCCTTTTACCCAAAAGGTTTCTTTCCATGACTAGTTCCTCTTTAGCCTGTTAATAGGATTCTCCACTGCTGCTTTCAGAAGCTCCGCCCCCCCCCCCCCCATTTATAATCCATTGCTTCCTTTTACTGAAGGTAGGACTAAGGTAATGATTGTGTTCTGCTTCAACCACTAGAATGCATGCATGTAAGGGCTGGGGGTAGTCTAGAGTCTGGAAATAGGAGGAAAAAGTGATTCAAACCAACACAAAGGTTGTTTACATGTTCACAGGAAACTTCCCAGGACACATTAAAATGGAAACAAAGAGATCAACTTCAAGACAGGCATGCTAATGTTGAATTTTTCTTAATTCAATGGAGGCCAATTTTCTGTACAGCAAAAAATAAACATAAAAAGAACCCTGGAAAAGCAAAGGAACCACATGCATACTGTACTTGCTAGCTGCCAGCTTTGCAGTATCCGGACACATTGTTGCACTGGTTTTCTCCTTCATTGTAGGCATTGAAGTTCTCTGCTATATGCAGAAGGGAGGAGAGCAGATGCCTATCAACCAACTGCGATGTGACTCATAAGCCTGAGGTTGGGGGCCTTGGGAGTTCACCTGAGGACAAAATGGAGGAAGTTCCCTTCCCTAGTCTGGTTTTGGAGAGGTGTTTCAAAGTCAGCTCCTTCCTTACACAGCCTGATTTTCAAAATATACATCTTAACTATATGTGTTTCCTGGACAAACCTATGAGGGCTGTGCAGAAAGTTAGCGCTGTGCCTTGCTTTATGTCTTTCCCCACTAACCTTTGCTTTGTGCTTTACTGGATTCTCCTCCTCTTCCTCTTTTTTTCCTCCTCCTCTCTTCCCTCCTCCTCCCCCTCCCTTTCCTCCTCCTCCTCCCCTCTTTTCTTCCTCCTTTTCTCCTCCTCTCTTAGTCTTTTTCTCCTCCTCTTTCCTCCTTCTCTTTTATCCTCCTCCTCTTTTCTCCCCTTCTTCTCTCCTCTTCCTCTCCCTTTTCCTATTTCCCTCCTCCTCCTTCTCCATTCTCCCTTCTCTTTTCCTGAAACTTCCACAAATTTCACAGGCAGAGAAGAAGATAACTTGCTAACTCTGGCCATCACTTAACATACTTATTTACTATATGTATGTATGTATGTATGTATGTATGTATGTATGTATGTATGTATGTATGTACTTAGTGCTAGCACTGACGCTTGAACTCAGAGCCTGTGTATCCCTTAGCTAATTAGCTGAAGGCTGGAATTCTACAGCTTCTGGCTTTTCATTGGTTAAATGGAGATAAGAATCTCACAGACTTTCCCATCTGTGATGGCTTGGAACTGGAATCTTCAGCTCTCAGCCTCCTGATAAATTAGGATTATAGATTTGAACCAGCTTGGCCATCAGCTTAGATTGCTCCCTGATATGTGTAATTCTGCTGTGATCACACAGCTAACTGAACTTTCCTGCTGACCTCAGAAGATGGAACAAGAAGTTTCCTTCTCCATTCTAGGCATGGCCACTCTCCACCTATAGATCAGTTCCAGGTTTTATTATTTAATCACTTTAAGCTCTGTGTTGTATAATTGAAAATAAAGACATTTAAAGTTGCAGAAGCTAGACAACATGACTAAACTGGAATGTGAGCATGGTACTGTCAGCTATGAAGCAGAATTCTATTCAAGGGTTTTCAGTTTCATGGCTGATGTCATGTTGCATGAAGTTTTTCAACCTTTAAATAATACTTCATTCACAATTTAAATTTAGTTCAAGACCAGTAGGTGTTCAAAATGAAACACAGTGCTGCAGTCTTTATTTCTAGGAGAATGGCTGCAGATGAGAATTTTTACAGGAAAAGACAATGGTCCCTGGAAAACTCAGTAGATCTGGGGAGGTGATTGGTATTCTAGAAGAAATTCCTAATTAAGTATCAACCTTTTTCTCCCATTCTCAAGACAAATTATTTAATTTACTGGACAGCTCATTCCTCAAGAGAAGCCTGCACTTGAATTAAAAACTCACTTTTGGAGCTGGGAGTCAGTGACTCATGCCTGTAATTGTAGCTACTCAGGAGGCAGAGATCTAAGGATCATGATTTGAAGCCAGTCTGGGAAGAAAAGTTTGTAAGACTCTTATCTCCAATTAAGGACCAAAAAGCCAGAAAGTAGAGCTGTATATCAAGTGGTAGATATCAAGTGGTAGCCTTGAGCAGAAACACACACACACACACACACACACACACACACACACACACACACACTTCTTTTCTTTTCATAGGAGCTCATGTTTCTCAGAACTTTATTTGGAAAAACTTTTATGTCTTGGGTCTAAGGTGCTTTCCTTTGGAAAGTTTCTATATTTACTTATACCAACCACAGTTTATTTTAAATTAAATTCTCAGCTTGAGATTTTTCTGACATAGTCAGGTGGAGGGAATTCTAGGTCCACATAGACATAAAAAGCAATGAATGATTCCCAGTTCTAATGAGAGATCCTTTTGTTTTCTTCACCTAGAACCAAGCCAGTATGCTTTAGCATTTCTTCTGAATGTAGAAATGGAAGCTTACTTCAGCTAAGAGTCATAACCTATCTGGATATCACCTTTACAATAATTAAAAAAATGAGTCACAACACTCGAAGAGGAAAAAGAATCAATATAAATAGTTATAGTTCATGTTTTTCCTTTTTAGCAAATGCTTTTACATGGTTGTATTGACATGTACATCTAACTTAAACCAATTCTATAATGGCTAAGTTAAGAGCTTGAGGAAAACCTATCACATTCATATTTTGTAATAAAATCGGGACTAGGACAGAAGTCTGTGGATTGCTGCTTTTTTGTGGCTCAATCCTCTATATTTACAGCAAAGAATCTGAGGATAGCCTGATGTTGTGACTGGCCCAATTGGTAGTTAAGTAGGAATGTGAATTGAGATAAGCAGGATAAACTGGGTTCTGCAGGTACATCTTTTTTGTTCTTCCACCTGAGCATCTGAGCACAAGGATTGATGATTTACTTCTCCTCCCATGTCTCTTGTGGTCTAAATGAAGCAGAACTATCCAGGGAAGAAGATTCTGGGACATTGCAGTTTATCTAAGCAGATAAAGCATCCAGCCACAAGTGGAGGGGGGAATCTGACCACCTATGTATGTGTATTAGCTTGTGTTTTCCCATCACTGTCATGCTTATGGACCATTACAAGTGAGCACCACCTGCCTTGTCTTCTCACCACACAGTTTACCCAGATGGTACGAGAAGTTGTGTATTCACAGCATGGAGTGTTAAAAGTATATTATCTCTGGGTGCCGGTGGCTCACACTTGTAATCCTAGTTACTCAGGAGCTTGAGATTTGAGTAACTTGGTTCAAAGCCAGCCTGGGCAGGAAAGTTTGTGAGACTCTTATCTCCAATTAACCACCAGAAAACTGGAAGTGGTGCTGTGGCTCAAGTGGTAGAGTGCTGGCCTTGAGCTGAGGAGCTCAGGGACCATGCTCAGTCCCAGAGTTCAAGCCCCACGACTGATAAAATATATTTATTTTCCTGGGATGTTGTTTTCAGAAACTAAAACAGTACAACAGTTTTCCTATCCACACTCCCTACAGCTTTTAAAGGACCCTATTTTAAAAATCTGGGGCTGGGGATATAGCCTAGTGGCAAGAGTGCCTGCCTCGGATACACGAGGCCCTAGGTTCGATTCCCCAGCACCACATATACAGAAAACGGCCAGAAGTGGCGCTGTGGCTCAAGTGGCAGAGTGCTAGCCTTGAGTGGGAAGAAGCCAGGGACAGTGCTCAGGCCCTGAGTCCAAGGCCCAGGACTGGCCAAAAAAAATAAAAATAAAAATAAAAATCTGTAGTTTCCCCAACAAAAGAAAAATTTTTTGGAAATATTAAGTACTTTGGAGCAAGGCTTCAGTAATGAATGTTGCCATTGATTGGTATAAGTCTATACACCAACATGTATGTATGAGCTATGGAAAGAGAAACAAATTTTTATCAAGTTAACATGGATTTCCAGTTCTGTGGGCAAGGGTCATTTGAAACCCTGCAAGCTCTTTGAAGAGTAAGAGACTTGATTAGCCCACCTTTTGCTTTAAAAAAAAGAATCTTAGGAAGATGTGCTTTTAACTCAAAGTCCATGAAATTTGTTCCAAAGAACAAATACAGTTTGGATTGTCCTTCACTCAAAACAGACTTTGCATCTTCCTTCCTTCCTTGCTTCCTCTTTCCTTCCTTCCCTCCCTCCTCCCCCTTTTTTTTATGCTAGTGCTGAGCCTGAATTCAGGACCATGTGCTCTTGCTTGGCTCTTTCATTCAAGTCTGGTACTCTACCACTCGAATCACACCTCCACTATCAGCTTTTTGGTGGTTATTTGGAGATAAAAGTCTAATGGTTTTTCTGCCTGGGCTGGCTTTGAACTGTAATTCGCAGATCTTAGGCTTTTGGATAGGTAGGATTTCCGGGTGTGAGCTACTGGCATCCAGCTATACTCTGATTTTTTCTGAGATTATAGGGTCTGTGTGTCTTAGTCTAGAGCATTAAAACATAATGTGTGATGTATTGACTTCTGCTTTTCAGCACTTTTAGGCACAATTCACTGTTTTCAGCAACAATAATGCCAATAGTTACATTTAAAATTATGATTTATCTATATAAATATATAATAGTCACAATCAATATTACCATTCATCCATTCATTTTGCTCACTCTCTTTTTGTTACTGATGCATTTATGATGTGTGTCATTTGCAAAACCTTTCACATACATTTTCCCATTTACTGTTCATAAAAGTTCTCTCTCTCTCTGTGTTTGTGTGTTTGTGTGTGTAATTTTACCATTGTTATCGTACAGACGAGGAAATGGAAACCCAGAGGAATGTATAATTTTCTGGTATCTCTCATGATTGCTAGAACTTGGTGCTGCTCAGGCTACTTTTCTACTTCTGTGTATTTCTCTCTCTTGCTCTCTCTACCCCCCCTCCAAGGCTGATTATTCTTATTGCTGAGATTTGTGCATTTTTACAATGCACCTCCACCCTTGCCTTTTTCCCAATAGGAACTATGGAAAAACCACCAATTTACTCAACATTAGCTACTTATACAGGCAACATGTAACATGACTTTGTACTCTTTTTCATCCTCCCTTGAAAGTGATGTTTCAGGATCATTATTCTAGGTAAATTATATATTTTCAAGAAATTGATTAAACAGGAACATTTTGACTTCTGAAAATGGTCAGTGCAGAAAAGGACGGAGGATATGTTTTTTTACCCACATGAACGGCATAAAAAAATAAAAGATTCATCATGCACTGATAATTACAGGGCACAAAAGAAATGTGACTATTTTTAAAGCAGTATTTTCTCTCTACAGCCCAAAGCTTCCTGGCCTCTTATAAAAAAAAAATCCATTCACCTGATGTTAAAAGCTCCATTCTGTGAACCAAACCTCCATCTCTGACCAGAAACATAATGGCAAGTTCCAAGAAAATGATGCAGCCGCCACCACAGTGGAAGCTTTTGTTGTTCGCACTTAGCCTTGAATGCAGACATCTCTGAATAGACGGGCAGGTGCTGCTTGATTAAGAAAAAAAAAAACAAGCTAGTTTCTGCAGCAAATGTGAACAGCGGTCAGAGCACATTTACGTGTGTGTGTGTGTGGCGGGGGAGTAATTGCAAAATATCCTTCTGCAGACCAGTGCACCCATTTTCCTTCCACAGTGAACAATTTTTAAAGCTATGTGTCATTATTAATTTGTACAAGTTTTTAAGACACAACCTCTCAGTAGGTGACAACACTTACCAAAAGAAAAACAAGTGTATGATTTTAGTGACTATTCTGTGTTTGTCTGACTTCCTATCTGCCTACTTGCCTGCCTACCTACCTACAAACCTACCTGCCTGCCTGCCTGCCTACCTACCTACCTACCATTTTTGTGTCAAATCCTGGAGCTTGAACTCAGGGGCTAGGGCTTAGTCTCTTAGCTTTTTTCTTCAAGGCTGGTGTTCTACCAGTTGAGCCTAGCTCCACTTATGGCTTTTTGGTGGCTAATTGGAAAGAAAAGTTTCATAGACCTCCCTGCCTGAGTTGGCTTTGAACTACAATCCTCAGATCACAGCCTCCTCATAGCTAGGATTACAACTTGTAAGCCACTGGTACCTAGCTTCTTTTTAAATATTTTATATTACTATGGATGAGAGTACCTATATGACTTAGTTATTTAAAAGAACTTGTGGTACAGGGAGCCAATTCCTATTTACCCAAGTCACAAATAAAATCTTCACAGAATCTAGGTCTCATTTTCTAGGATTCCTTGAGTTAAAATGGCCCCATGGTTTTACCCCTGATGTCACTGTAACTGATTGTAGTATGCTAGGTATTGTTTTGTTTTTTGGCCAGTCCTGGGCCTTAGACTCAGGGCCTGAGCACTGTCCCTGGCTTCTTTTTGCTCAAGGCTAGCACTCTGCAACTTGAGCCACAGTGCCACTTCTGGCCATTTTCTATATATGTGGTGCTGGGGAATCAAACCCAGGGCTTCATGTAGACAAGGCGAGCACTCTTGCCACTAGGCCATATTCCCAGCCCATATGCTAGGTATTATATATATGTTTATCGAAACTAGGGAAGGGAAGGGGAATGTCAAAATGGAGAGGCAAAGGGTAAAAGGCAAACCAATACAACAGCAATACTTGTAAGAAAATATGTTGTAAATCAACTGTACAACTTGGGAGGTAGGGAGGGAATTGGGGAGCAGGGAAGGTGGGAGAAAAATGAGGGAGGAGGTAACATGTTTGGTAAGAAACATCCTCACGGCCTTACATATGAAACTGTAAGCCCTCTGTACATCACTTTAACAATACATAAATTAATTAATTAAAAATGGCTCATGGGTCTGGGAATATGGCCTAGCGGCAAGAGTGCTTGCCTCATATACATGAAGCCTTGGGTTCGATTCCCCAGCACCACATATACAGAAAATGGCCAGAAGTGGCACTGTGGCTCAAGTGGTAGAGTGCTAACCTTGAGCAAAAAAGAAGCCAGGGATAGTGCTCAGGCCCTGAGTCCAAGCCCCAGGACTGGCAAAAAAAAAAAAAAAAAAGGCTCATATTCTTTCTTTTCAGTGGCACCAGCCACTGATGTCTGGTACATTCTGGATTTAGAATTAAAGACTGTGCTCAACTGTTCCTACTTGTTATTATTTGGACAGATTGTCTAGAACTACTCTTTGCAGATCCAGCAAATTAATTAGTAGGATTAAAACAATCTTGGAGCTGGATTTTAGGTGAAAGTGTTGCTGTTTGCCTATCAGTGCCAGTTGCAAATCAGTGCAAACAATTGTTCTGTCATTAGCAAAGCTTGTGAGCAGGAGCAGTCCTAATATTAAGCCAGAATGCAAATGGGAGCAGTCCTAATATTAAGCCTCCTGGCACTCTCACTGGATTTGTTTGACTCATTGCTTCCTGTAACATTCACAATCTGTTTTGTGTTATCAACACATAGACTTTTAAATTCACATTTAGAAATTTTGAGAATCATTTTCAAAATTAAACTAACATTTGCTGAAAGAGGAATATCTTCACAGCACGGACTTACATTGCCAACAAATAATATTTGGCCACTAATAAGCAATAATGTGAGCCATTTAAAATCAAGGAATCCTAGAAAAGAAAACCTAGATTTTGATTTATTAAGGCCATTAAATATGCTCTTACCTATATTAATATAAATAAATAAAAAGAGAAGCCAAGGGCTGGTGGACTATTCAGGACTATTCAGTAGATTGATATCTGAGGATTGGGGTTCAAAACTGGCCTGGGGGGGCTGGGGATATAGCCTAGCGGCAAGAGTGCCTGCCTCGGATACACGAGGCCCTAGGTTCGATTCCCCAGCACCACATATACAGAAAACGGCCAGAAGCGGTGCTGTGGCTCAAGTGGCAGAGTGCTAGCCTTGAGCGGGAAGAAGCCAGGGACAGTGCTCAGGCCCTGAGTCCAAGGCCCAGGACTGGCAAAAAAAAAAAAAAAAAAAAAAAAAAAAAAACTGGCCTGGGCAGGAAAGTCCATGAAACTCTTATCTACATTTAACCAGCAAAAAGCTAGAATTGGAGGTGGCTCAAGTGGTAGAATACTAGTCCTGAACAAAAAAGCCAAGTGAGAGCCTGAATTCAAGCTCCATTATTACATACACCATACACACACACACACACACACACACACACACACAGAGAGAGAGAGAGAGAGAAAGAGAGAGAAAGAGGGAGGGAGGAAGGGAGAGAGAGAGGGAGGGAGAGAGGGAGGGAGGGAGGAGAGAGAGAGAGAGAGAGAGAGAGAGACAGAGAGAGAGAGAGAGAGACAGAGAGAGAACTATTTTCCAGGGCTTTAGTCCACTGAGATGAAAGGAGCTAAGGGAATACAAAAGCCCATTGAAATTATGATTGCTAAATGTTATCACTCAGCTCAGACACAGGAAGCACAGGAAATGCAAATAAAAACGAGGATGAGTTCCTGTTCCATGTGTATTAATCATGTGCCGTCCATGTGCTAACTGCTTTACAGTGTGTTTGCTTTTAATGATCATGACAACACTAGCCTTATCTCTGTTTTACACATAAAGTCTATAAGGTCAGGTAACTTTGTCCAAGGTTGCAGAACCCAGTGTTATAGGTAGGATTCAAAGTAATGCTGATTGGTCCAAGCTTGTGCTATTCACCATCATTTAATTGCAAGGTCACTCTCAAGGTCATAGATCCTGAGGTTAATTTTCATGATCTCTTTCCCAATTTGTGTCTCCTCTTTACATTTATGCTTCTGATCAGTCATGTCTCTGCAGAGTAAAAAACAACCCTTGGGCAAGGATCTCCTATTGATTCCTGTAACCCACATGTACTTTTGGCCAAGTAGAAAGCTTAACCACTTTGGGTTCTCAGCAATAGAATTTTAAGACCATTGTGACACTTTTCACTAGGATTTGGGTCCTCTGAAATAAAGAAAAGGTTGTGTTGGTCTTAGTACTTGAACTCAGAGCCTGGGCTCCGTCCCTGAGCTTTTTTGCTTGACACTAGCACTTGACCACTTGAGTCACAGCTCCACTTCTGGCTTTTTTGGTGGTTAACTAGAGATGAAAGTCTCATGGGTTTTCATGTCAGGCTAGTTTTGAATCTCAATCCTCACATCTAAGCCTCCTAAGTAGATAGAATTATAGAAGTGAGCCACACCTGGCTCTTCGCTAACTTGTTTTTATCACAGTAACTGAAGAAGTATCAGAACAAAGCAACTAAGTGGTATATAATTCCTTATCATATTGGTATATATGACATAGAGACGTTATTCTAGTTGGTTAGGGGTAAGATGGATGAGGCATGATAGCGTGCCTCAAAGAATGTACAATGGGGAGAAATCTATGTCATAGTAATGTGTGGGGAGAATGAAATTTCACTGTAGATCTTTAAGTTTACAACATAGGAAAAAAGGAATTACATTTTTTTTACATTGGGAATCAAATTATTTCAACTCTAGAATTTTTTTCATTCTCCTTTTTTTTTTTTTGATTGTTTGTGGGGCTTGAACGTAGGGTGTGGGTATTGTCCCAGGGCCTCTTTGTGTACTCTACTACTTGCAACACAGTGCCACTTCTGGTTTTTGATTGGTTTATTGGAGATAAGAGTCTCATGGGGGCTTTTTGCCTGGATTGGTTTTGATCCATGATCCTCATATCTCACCCTCCTGAGTAGCTAGGATTACAGTCATGAGCCACTGGGTACCCGGCTTCATTCTTTTTTTTTTTTTTTTTTTTGGCCAGTCCTGGGCTTGAACTCAGGTCCTGAGCACTGTTCCTGGCTTCTTTTTGCTCAAGGCTAGCACTCTGCCACTTGAGCCACAGCGCCACTTCTGGCCATTTTCTGTATATGTGGTGCTGGGGAATTGAACCCAGGGCCTCATGTATACGAGGCAAGCACTCTTGCCACTAGGCCATATCCCCAGCCCCCCGGCTTCATTCTTGAATTAAAGTCTATTTTGCAGATAATGTTCTTAAAAACAAAATAGATTGTGGACTCAATGATTTATCCTTTCTGAGAATTAACTATGTTATTATGGATACATAAGTTAACTTCAAGAATGAACTTCTCTCATATGTAGAGTGTAGACAATAATTACTATTCCAAAGAGTAAGAAGCTTGAAGTAAAAAAAAAAAAAAAATTGTAAAGTGCCAAACAAAGTAGCTGATGTTATTTACCTTCTGCCATAAGTCTCATTTCCCTCCTTTCTGAAGAGAGGAGAAGTATATTTTAAGTAGAAATAATAGTTATAAAAGACATTTTGAAACCATCTCTATAGGAGAGAAGTATATCTTGTGTTCTTCTATGTATTATTTTAAGATACAGAGTGCTTAGCTCTGATTGTAATGAGAGGTAGGTAGGGGCTCTTGTATGCATTTTTCAAAAGGCACTCAGGGACTCTATTTATTATATATTATATATATTATACCTTGCAATTTCCGCATAACTTAGCAGATACTAAGAACCTACTCTTTGTAGATTCTGAGCTAGGGCTTTTTCTTTTTTTTAATTTAATTTATTTATTAATTGAACACAAATTTTTTTGACAAGGTGTTGTGCAAAAAGGGTACAGTTACATAGTAGGGCAGTGTGTACATTTCTTGTGATATCTTATGCCCTGTTTTTCTATCTCTTCTCTAGGTCGGGTAGACATATATACAATATACAATGTATCAAGAATATATACAGTAGCCACGTAGCCACACCCAAGAAAGTTCGCCTAGGGCTTTAAATGTAATGTCAATATTAGAGAATATGTCGACAGTAGTCTTATATGAACGTACATACATAGCTTTTGAGCTATTGTATTCCCCTGAGAGGTCAATTTTTGACCTTTATATGTTGAGTAATAGTTTGGTTTTAGTTACATACTGTTGGGTCGCTGCCCCAATCCCGTGGGGAATACTATTTGACAAGCAGTTTTTGGTTTCACAGACTTGATCTCTACTGTCTCTCCATCTCCCTTTGTTAACAGTCATATATCAGGGAGATCATGCCCCTTTGTTTTCTGTGTTCTAGGCTTGTCTCGCTCAACATTATTTGTTTGAGTTCTGACCATTTCCCTGTGAATAACAATATTTCACCATTCCTAATCACTATGTAGTATTCCATGTGTATAAGTACCATATTTTTTGGATCCACTCGTCTGTGGAGGGGCATCTGGGTTGTTTCCATATTTTGGCTATTGTGAATTGTGCCGCGATAAACATGGAAGTACAAATGTCTTTTTGATATCTTGGGGTTTGCTGTTTAGGATAGATGCCTAGGAGTGGTATGGCTGGGTCATAGGGTAGGTCTATATTGAGCTTTTTGAGAAACCTCCATACTGTTCTCCAAAGTGGTTGTACTAATTTGCACTCCCACCAGCAATGGAGAAGGGTTCCTCTTTTCCCGCACCCCCTCCAGCATTTGTTGTTGCCTGAGTTCAGAGTATAGGCCATTCTAACTGGGGTGAGGTGGTATCTCAGGGTTGTTTTTATTTGCATTTCCTTTACTACCAGGGATGTTTAACATTTCCTCATGTGTTTCTTTGCCATTTTTATCTCTTCTGTTGTGAAGTCTCTCTTTAGCTCCTTTGCCCATTTCCTAATTGGTTTATTGGGCTTGGAGGGGCTTAGTTTTTTGAGTTCTCTGTAGATGACAGATAGCAGGCCTTTGTCTGTTGCTGTCCTGGTAAATATCCTTTCCCATATGGTTGGCTGTCTTTCTATTTTGGTGGCTATGTCCTTAGCTGTGCAGAAACTTTTTAACTTGTAGTATTCCCATTTGTCGAGTCTTTCCCCTATTTGTTGTGCCCCTGGGACTATATTCAGGAAGTTCCTTCCTGTGCCTATAAGTTTTAGCATCTTTCCTACTCTGTCCTTTAGTATTTTCAAGGATTCAGGTCTGATATTGAGGTCCTTGATCCATTTTGAGTTGATCTTGGTGCATGGTGATAGGCTTGGGTCTACTTTGAGTTTTTTGCATATGGCTGTCCAGTTCTCCCAGCACCAGTAGTTGAAGAGGCTATGTTTATTCCATTGTATGTCTTTTGACCTTTCTATGCATTGCAGTTTTTCTAGCAACTGATGTTATGGAAATGAAAGTGCTAGAGAGTTACACACTATCTGCATCAGAATTTAAAACTTTTTTTTTGAGTCATGTATAGCTCTTGTGGTCAGGAAGGCACCCCTCTCCCCGCCCCCCCCCCCCCCCCGCACTCTACTTCCTCCTACATCTTAAAGACCAGTTTTCCTTAATAAACATCTTATGGGTATAATCCTACCTTGGCATATACTTCTGGTTTGACCTGAATTAACACAGTCATTCTGATAGATCAGGTGGTAAGATAGGGGGTGGGGGTGGAAACTGGTTCCTTCATTACCCAGAAGGAAAAGAGAACCATTTACTCTGGCACCCGATAATTCCCAAAGCAGGAGCAGTCAAATTTCTGAACATTCCACCAGTGATAACACACAGAAATTCATCAATGGAGAGCAAATTTGCAAGAGCGATGATGCCGTGATTTAAAAGCTATTGGAATGGGGATACTGGAATGGGGAGCATAAATTAGTGCATTATAATAATGGATGTGTATTAACTGTGGTTTTGATGCCCTACAGTAGTGAGTGAGGATGATTAACCAATAACATGCTATTTCTGAGAACCAGAGTACCTCTTAGGTAGTTTATACAGAGCCTGAATCGCATATTCTGCAGCAAAGTAGTGACTAGTCAAAGGATAGCCTTGGTAAGTAGAGATCCAGAAGCTCCAGAAATATTTGTACATCCACCCAAAGGAAGTCCTTTATGTGTGTATGTTTAGGAAAACCTAAGTGAGATTTTGAAACAGGAGAAGGAGACATTTGGGCACCTGTCCCCCAAGAATTTGGGCTCTGTATACAACCTTCAATATTCAGAATTTGGAGAGGTGATACATTCTTGCCAGTCCCTGAGTGTGTGAGATAAACCTTATGAATTCGCAAGATCTGCTATTTGGGTGGAGTTTTTTGAGATCCGATGACTAGGGATATGGTACAACATAAATATCAAAGATTTTTGTATCTGGCATCCCTACTATAAAGGAAAATAGGTGTGCATTTGGATAGAACTCCTTGGGACCCAGGGCAATGCCCTCTAACAGCTCAGCATACTACCCAACCCACAGACCTGTTTACACAGAAGGCTGCCCATAGATTCATTTGTGCTTGTGCTATTGGTCCATCCAATCCTGTGGTGATGGCGATGTTAGCAGTGGAAAAGAGTAGAGTCTGGAGTTTATGATAATTTTCAGTAGTAAACCTTACAGGCATGTCTTTGAGATTCTGGAGCAAGATTGTGTCATTACATCTGGAGTAGTATTGAATTCTATTTGAATTGAAACTCTTGATCATAGGTTGCTATCTGAACCACCATTAATAGCTAATTTCTGTTGGGACTGGCCAAGTCATCAGTATGGATGAGGAAGATATTGGAACGGGGAGTAAGCTATGACAAGCAATCTATCTGGAGGTGAGAATATGCATGTAGAAATCTTATATACAATGACAGTCCAGAGTGCACAAAAAGATGGGTCACATCTCTGAGCCATTGGTATGACAATAGTCATACTAATGCCACTCCCAGACACCTGGTTGTGCAGTAGGGGTACTCTGGCCAGTCAAATAAGGGAAAGAGAGAGGAAAAAAAACCCAGCTTCATTTATGGATGATTTTATTCAGGATGTGAAAATAGAAAGTAGTATATATTTATGGTAGCTACAATTTATTAATTAAATAAACAAATCCATGATTTCTTTTTAACAGCTCTTTCCCCTCTTGAAAGAATTTTAAAAAACTCACGAAATATATGAACTATTTGAGTGAAATGTATATTCACCTAGGGATTTATTTTTATCAAATTGCTGATCACCTAATTTAGGATAATAAAGGTTTTAGACTTTTCTTTAAACATTTCCATCTGCCCAGCAACTGGAGTCTATTTGGAATAATGTATTTTTAAAAAATCAAATTGCATGGGTAACTGAAACCAAGATCATTCAGCTGAAGAGAAAATGGTTGTATTTCAGAGGTTTCACACACAAGCAAATTGACCTATGGCTGTGAAATGAATAATAGTGTTATTTGACTATACAGTTAAAGGAATGTCTTAGAAATTATAGTTGAGCATTTTGCATTATTATTATTATTATCATTTTGTTGTTGTTCTGGATTTCTCTTTGGAAGGGTCTTTTGATGATTGACTTTCCTTTCCATCTTTTTTTGTGTTTTTTTTGGCCAGTCCTGGGGCTTGGACTCAGGGCCTGAGTACTGTCCCTGGCTTCTTTTTTTGCTCAAGGCTAGCACTCTGCCACTTGAACCACAGCGCCACTTCTAGCCATTTTCTGTATATGTGGTGCTGGGGAATTGAACCCAGGGCTTCATGTATATGAGGCAAGCACTCTTGCCACTAGGCCATATCCCCAGTCCCCTTTCCAGCTTTTTTAAGCAACAGAGAAGGATGCAGTATTGGTGCAGGTGAGCAGTTCTGGGATGCCGTGTTGGCTGTAACAGCTAGTGTAATAACTCTTAAGGTGGGTTCATGAGTTAAAGTTAAGGCAGCACTTTTCTTATGAGTGACAGAAACTTCTTTTGCTATGACCTCCGTGTGTGTGTGTGTGTGTGTGTCACACTGTGACATCACACACATGCTAACTGGGTAACCCTGACATTGCAATACACATGCAGAGACATTGAGATAAGTTTCTGGCATCTGGGTGACACTATTTCCCTTGACTTCCTCCTCATAGAATGCTCAGCATTGATACGGAATAATTGAAGCAGGTTATGACTCAGTTTCCTCAGTTGGAAGATGAAAAGGTTAGCATAGGTTGTCTTTATGATTTCCTCCACCTTTGATTGTAAATGTCTAGAAGCAGATTTTTAATACAATTAAAGCTGACTGAAATGCATACCAATTGCCTCAAAAGTACCTCCTCTTAAGCAAATGCTTAAAACTGTGGTTGAAGGTTAAAGAGGTCAATATATGTATGTGACAATCGCCTATCAATTGTGTTATGTCTTCATTATTAATCTGTTATGTTCTCCCCAGCATGATGACATTAAGATGTCCCATTGCAATATTTAATTTTTTTTTCTTCCTGACAGAGTTAGACCTTGAGAGATATCGATCATACTTTAAAAACTCAATTATCAGAATAGATGACATAGGCCATCATTTACACACTGTATCTTAGAGAGGAGTTCTTGCAAGATGGATGAACAGTATCCCCAGATGCAGACTGTTGCATTCTTTGCCCTTCCCTAGCTCCTGACAATAATGGTCCTGACTCAAAATTTATCCAAGTGCTTTTTAAACCCATTTACATTTCTGAAAAATGTCAAGTAATAAATTTCCTGAATTCATTACATGAGAGTGATGTGGTATTTCCTGGTATTTGTCTAGAACTTACCTCATTCATTTTATCCCAGAAGTATTGGTATGCAGCCTAGTCATTGACTTAAGAGTATTTCTTTTTCTTCTTTACACTACTGATAAATTACCTTCTTTTGAAAATATGCCGTGGAAGAAATAAATATCACAGGATGACAGGAGCATGGAAATCTTGCAAAAATGACAACAACAATCTTGGTGCAATGTGCAAAGTTTTGTAGGCAAGACCTAAGGTGTTTTGACCTTCAAAACCCTAATAGCTATAACAGTGGCTGCTCTAGAGTAAGAACCTAGTAGTTATTTGCTGAACACATGAAGGGAGTAAACTAGAACACCTTTCTTTTTCTTTTAGCTCATTGCTGATGGTGATCAGCAGACAAAAAAAAATCATCAGATGTTTCCTACTTCACAATGTGATCATATTCCTCTCTTAAATTTGGATTCTTTTTTTTTTCTTAGCTTGGCTAACAACAATAATATGGATTAAGTATGAAAACCCATTCATTGCTTTCAAGGCACTGAAAATATAATAATTATACCACACCTGGATGTTCACTCTTTCTGATGGAATTCTCTTGCTGTAGCCATTGAATTCTGTTTGTTTCTCCTAATGTCATTCCCATATTGGCTCTTCAGGCAGGAAGTTTCTCTGGTTAAGCTTGTTTCACGGTTGATTCCATCCTTTTGACTTCCTGTTTTCACAGTTTGCCAGCCAATCAAATCTATCTGTGGTTTTAAAGCATGTGTCAACTGAACAGATATCAAGAATAAAATGTATATATGCATCCCAAACGACCTCTGTGAACATCAGCAAGATTGCACAAGGCAGGAACCTCAGATAGCATTTTAACAGAAGAAAAATGGTCAGAAATTAGTTCACGCAGTATGCTATCCAAGCTTTAATAAACCATGGCTTATCTCTTTTGGCCAGTAGAGAACTTCTAATTGGTAAGTGTCCAAGGTAAGGCAAACAAATAGAAGGAAACCTGTTTGCCTGGCTTTACACATCAGCAAGATAGTTCTATCATACATCAACGGCCTTCACGTTGACAACAGGAAAAAGGTGACTCAGCTTCTACCCAAGGGGAAGTCCCAGCATTGGGCTCAAACAATGCTGCTTTGCTGGCATGTCTTACCTTTATTTGAGGATATGTAAGAACTGAGGACTTAATCTTCTCTTTTGGGTCCCTGACAGGGATAGCAAATTTAATATCTAAAGAGAAGTATTATTCAAGGGTAGAAGGAGGTGGAGCAGAGGAAACCCAGAAAACTTGTGGGTAGGCTGGTAAAATTATATCTTAAATTCCAGGAATACTGCATTTGGAGAAAGGAAACAGGATGGACCCAGCAATAAAACCAAAACAACATTAAAAATCTTCCTTGGAATAATGAGTCTGGTGAATAAATAAAATAAAGAAAGCACTCTGGGAGAAATGTACTTAGTTTTTCCTCACCTATCTGTGTACCTACAATTCTCTGTGCAGAAAAGAGATCCTAATTTGTAAGTCCCACTTCAGGAGACACGGTAATAGTAATTTCTCTTTCATGCATGCACCTTTCATGACATAACACTGTGTTATAAGATTTATATGTTATATGTTCACTTCAATTTCAGGGTAATCAATTGTTTTGATTGTTTTTGGTGCCAGTTCTGGGGCTGAATGCCTGGACGCTTCTGTTCCTGAGCTACTGCTTTCTTCTCCTTCTCCTTCTCCTTCTCCTTCTCCTTCTCCTTCTCCTTCCTCTTCTTCCCTCCCTCCCTCCTTCCCCTCCCTCCCTCCCTCCCCCTCCCTCCTTCCCCTCCCTCCCTCCTCCCTCCCTCCCTCCCTCCCCCCCTCCCTCCCTCCCTCCCTCCCTCCCTCCCTCCCTCCCTCCCTCCTTCCTTCCTTCCTCCCTTCCTCCTTCTGCTTCCTCCTCCTTGTTCTTTCTATTCTTGCTCAAGGTTAGTGCTCTACCACTTGAGCCACAGTTCCACTTCCAGCTTTTTGGTCATCAATTGAAGTATCTCACAGACTTTTCTTCTTGGGCTGGCTTTGCACTGTAATCCTCAGATCTCAGTTTCCCAAGTAATTAGGATTACAGGCATGAACCACCAGCACTGGGCTCCTTAGCTTTTTTACTTGAGCCACAGCTCTACTTCCAGCTTTTTGGTTGTCAAATGGCCATGAGTCTCATGGACTTTCCTGCTTGGGCTGGCTTTGAAGTGAGATCCTCAAATTCCAATTCAGCCTCTTGAGTACATAGAATTACAGGTGTAAGCCAGGTGTGCCTGGCTTTAGAATAATCTTAGAAAATATAGGGCTGAAGATAACATGTATTTCTCTGGCAACTGAGCTCCATCTTTCACAAAATAACCTATCAACAGCAGATGGGCAGACCTTAGCATAGATCTACAGCAGAAAAGTAGCCTGTTTCCCAATAAGTCCTTCTAAGAGGTATTTTGGTCCGGGCCACTTTGATCCCCATTATCCTTGATGCTTAAATGTTGTTCTAAGTTGCTCTAGCAGGGCTTCACTTTGTTTTGTTTTTAGTAGTTCTTATTTATTGACTTTGGTGAAGTCTCTATCTCCTTCCTCTTTCATGGGCAGTGACCATCTGGTAAATGTGGCTTGTTAGGCCATTTACCAAGACAGACTTATTACAAGAACCCGCAGAGTGGCTAAGGGTCTCTTGTGGGCGGTGTGGGGCGGTGGGGTGGGGTGGTTGTTAGGGTTTTATGGGAAAGGCAATGACAATAATGAAGTAATAAACAGTAAGAATGTGACTTAAGTTTCATTCCTTTAACAAAGGTTTATTTTTTACTAGATTATGTGTATAGAGTGACAAGTCTATTTACTATTCTTTTACAATGGTCACAATGGTTATTCTGTCTTGGGCTGTGGCTTAGTAATGGCACAGTAGTTATGGATCCTGTCGCCATCCAATCCTACCATCCCTCTCTCTTTGTGTCCTTATTACACAGTCACTACCTGAAATAGAGCAATCACTTAAGAGACATTTTTAATTGAATAAACTGAAGAAGTTTTCCGCCATGTCTGCTTAGTTACATTTTCTTTGAGACTACCTCTAGGGAGAGAGAGATGGAATGTAATAACACTCATACACAGGTGGAATTAAAACAACAAAACTAGAACTTTCTCTCCTGGATCGGGAAATGATAGCAGGAATTGCTCTCTGGCGGTCACCATGGAGATACATCAGGAAGAAAAAAGAGCCAGTTAAAAGCAGCTTTTAGAGGCAGCAAAGAGACCATGTAGAGTTTATGTCAGGTTTAAATAATTTAAACTCATTACAGAGAAGAACATTTAGGATGTGTTTGGCCTTCATTCTGCCCACAAGATTTCAGAACCTTCCTTAATCTGATTAGAGAGAGCTCCCTGTCGCCCCCACCCCCTCACTGAATCCTCTAGCCTGGTGCTTCTCCTTTCTTTGTTCCTGTTCTTGCCTTCTCCCATCACAAAGCAGTAACAATATGACTAAAACCTTACTCATTTAACACATTGTGTGAGTCAGAGCAAGTATCCCGGAAGCCTGGCAAATTTGCCACATCTTCTAGTCTCAAGATTGACATGGCTAGAAGTCCTCTGTGGAGCTAGGAGAAGAAAATGTGACACATTTGTTCTTTACTAGCCACATGGCTAGCCTTGTTACTTCTTTTAAGTCTTGGGTAGCTTTCACCTCCTCCATGATGTCTTCCCTGAACTTCCTTTTGGTGCCATGAGCAGCCCTACCCTGTCTAATATTCTAGCACCTCCTTATTTTTCCTCCTGTAATCTCCTGTAATGTATTCTATGAATGCATCACCCACTGTACTCTCATTTCTTCTATTTAGTTTCTGTTTATGCTTCTCATCTGAATGCATGCTCCACAAGGACAGAGATGAGTTTATTCACCAAAACACAACAGATGCTCAATAAACTTTTGTAGAATGAATGACTGTCCATCCATTTTCCATCCTTTAGAGGAGCTTTGGAATGGGTACCATTAAAATCTAAATTTCGTTGGGCTCTGTAATAGAACTGTAAAATCTGTAAATAAATAAAATAAATCTGTTAAATCAATCAATCAATCAATACAGACTGTAAACTCTGGAATTTTGCAGGGCTCCCTAACAGAACTGTAAAACCATGGTCCAATTTTTTACTCATACAGGATGCCTTCCTCTGGGATTCTAAGTTCAAATGGCATGGGAAGATTAAATTGATAAACTGGAAGTCACCTATTGAGCTTCTTGTCTTTCAATTCTGTTAGGCTTCCTTTCCTTTGCTGTATTAGTTACCATACTTGGTGTGTGTGTGTGTGTGTGTGTGTGTGTGTGTGTGTGTGTGTGTGTGCGTGCTGTTTTCTTTCCTCTTTTTGTCCAGGTTGCTCAGTGAAGTTCTGAATCAATCTGTTTCCTTATGATAATTTCTTGCATGCTTCATCTTTGCCTCTAGTATTCTAGAACTCTGTTTTGTACTTTCTTGGTATTGCTTTATTCTTTGCTACCTGTACCATGAATTATCTTTCCTGGCTGAGAAGCAGTTAGCAGATGACTCACCAGTCCAATCATTCTGACTTTTCTTTGCAACCCATAATAATTTCAGATTCCTGGCCTAGACCTTTCTTACTAGTTCTGCTTCAGATGAGGCACAGGCTTTCACATAGTGGATTAGAAAACCTGCTTTCTCTGCCCTAACTGGTTCTGAGAGTCCTCTTAGATCTGCTGACTGTTCTGAGCTCTGAAGGAAGAGGAGAAGTTCTGTTTTAAGATGCTCTATTTTTACCACTTCATTTTGTATTGATCATCATCTTACAATTCCAGGATCACCTGGGTGCCAGTGGCTCATGCCTGTATAAATAGCGATTCAGGAGGCTGAGATCTGGGGAACAAGGTTCAAAGCCAGCCAGGGCAGGAGAGTCTGTAAGACATTTATCTCCAATTAATCACCAAAAAGTTAGAAGTGGAACTCTGGCTCAAGTGGCAGAGCACAGGCCTTAAGTGAAAAAGCTAAAGGACAATGCTTAGGCCCTGAGTTTAAGCCCCAGGACCAGCACAAAAAATAAAAATAAAATAATTTAAGTCTCCAACATCTTCATAAGGGAGGACTTTGAATTATATTCTCTCTGACTTGACAAAATCAGAAGCAATTAAGTTAGATCTATTTGTGAAGCCTTGGCTGATTTCTAGAGACAGAGGCTTGGAAATACAAAGGGTGAATACCTAACCTTCTGACTTCAATATGCTAATCAGATACTTTTGAGTCACATTTGTTTTTCCCTATGCAGTTTTTCATGGGTCTTCTCTTACAGTATGCATTTAATAACCTGGGGTAAGTTAGCAAGAATGCCTGGATTTTTACCTGCTTCGTGATGTGAGGAATAGCATGGAACTTGGAAATTCAATTTCTATGTGTTTAGGAAGGAAAACTTACACCAGGTAAGGTAAACTAAAGAGAAACATTACAGGTTAAACCAAGCAGCTGAGGTCTCTAAGTTTGAAAATGTGTGTAAACATTACCTTTGCAAGGGAAATTTGCCTTAAGGGTGTATTGAGTAAGTATCACATATGGGGTATAATGGAGTGCTCCCAGGATACCCTCTCCCTCTCTCTCTCTCTCTCTCTCTCTCTCTCTCTCTCTCTCTCTCTCTCTCTCTCCCTTTATTTTTTGTCAGTTGAGGGGCTTGAACTTTGGGCCTGTGTGCTGTCCCTGAGCACTTTTGCTCAAGGCTAGTACACTACCACTGAGTCACAGCTCCACTTCTGATTTTTCTGGTGGTTAACTGGAGAGTGTCATGGGCTTTCCAGCGTGGGCTGGCTCTGAATCATGATCAGCCTCCTGAGTAGCTAGGATTATGGCTGGGAGCCACCAGCACCCAGTTTCCCCTCCTTATCTGGCAGGCAATCTCCTATCAATTGCTTTGGTCTTTAAAGTCAGCTAATAAATATATTGGTACTATTATATTGGTGTGTAGAGGATTTTCTCAAGCCTTCTTTTATAGGGGTTTGGGTAGCACATGGATATGTATGTGTGTGTGTGTATTATATGTATATAGCACATGGGTATATATGTATGTATATATACATACATACACACATACATATATATATATATATATATACATACACACATCAGGTAGAATTTCTCATTTGTTGTGTGTGGTGGTTCATGCCTGTAAACCTCAGGGATGGGGGCAGGAGTATCATGAGTTTTTTTATGGCCTAGTGGCAAGAGTACTTGCCTCGTATACATGAGGCCCTGGGTTCGGTTCCCCAGCACCACATATACAGAAAATGGCCAGAAGTGGCGCTGTGGCTCAAGTGGCAGAGTGCTAGCCTTGAGCAAAAAGAAGCCAGGGACAGTGCTCAGGCCCTGAGTCCAAGGCCCAGGACTGGCCAAAAAAAAAAAAAAAAAAAAAATGAGAAAAATGAACTTCCCAAGTTATAATATATGGATTTCTTTCTTTCTTTCTTTCTTTCTTTCTTTCTTTCTTTCTTTCTTTCTTTCTTTCTTTCTTTCTTTCTTTCTTTCCTTCCTTCCTTCCTTCCTTCCTTCCTTCCTTCCTTCCTTCCTTCCTTCCTTTTCTCTTTCTCTCTTTCTTTTTTTCCTTCCTTCCTTCATTTTTCCAGTCTTGGGGCTTAAACTCAGGGCCTGAGCACTGTCCCTGGCTTCCTTTTGCTGAAGGCTAGCGCACTATCACTTGAGCCACAGCGCCTCTTCTGGCCTTTTCTGCTTATGTGTTGCTGAGGAATCAAACCCAGGGCTTCATGCATGCTAAGGAAGCATTCTACTGCTAAGCCACATTCCCAGCCCCTATAGATTTCTTTATTCCTTTGATGCTCCATACCCTCACTTCAGAGTCAAATTTTGTTTCATATCCTTCCCTCCCTTTTTGTTAAAAAAATTGTTATTATGAAGGTGATGTACAAAGGGCTCACAGTTATGTAAGTCAGTTAAAGAGTGTGTTTCTTTTTGGACAATGTCACACTTTCTCTCACAGTCTCCCATTTTTTTCCCTCCTGTCCTCACCCACAAGTTGTGTAGTTTGTTTTCAACATAATATTAAGTGAGGACCACTGCTGCATTTGTCCCCTGCATTTCTGTGATTCCCCCAAATAGATACATGAAAAAACAAGATAAGAAGAAAAAAAAAAACAAAAACAGCAACAAAGGAAAAAAATAACCTCTTGTTTCCATTTCCTGGAGTTCATTTTGATAAATATCATTTTATGAGATCAGATGCATTGCACCTTTGCATCCCTCCCCACCCTTATTGAGACAGGGCTTCACTATGTAGCTCAGGCTGGCCTAAAACTCCTGTTCCTTCTGCCTCAGCCTCCTAGGTGCACACCCTCCTATCTGGGTGACTTACCTGTGAGATAATCCATGGGACATGATTTCCACTCTGGACTTTTGGATGTGTGTATCTCAGGACAGTTAAGAAGTCCAATTCTGAGTCCTTACCACTGCAAAGACTTGACAGCATTAAACATTTCAGCTACTTACTTAGTCCATAAGTCAACATTTTTTTTTTTTTTGGCAGCTGAGTGCCCATAGGCTCTCCAGACACAGTAAATTGTTTTTTAATCTGGCATTTATTTTCGCTTGACTCATTTTTAAAGTCTCCTTCATTTGTTCCTTCTGTTCATATATAACTCTATTAGCTTAGAGACACCATTCATTTTGTAAACAGCACTTTAAACACATTTCATCTATCAGGATTAATTTTGCTGAATGCACCACCAAATAAATACATTAAAAACAATTGTAACACTTCATTAATCAAAATGTTGACTTCCACAGGAGTGAAATGTCCCCCACCTTAAAAATTCATTTCCTTTGTTTGTTGGATGCTTGTCTATTTGACTAAAATATAAAATGTGAAAAAAACGTTGTCATTCTATTAAAATATGCATGCAGGATTTCAAGGTTCAATTTATTATAATTAAGGCTAATGAATTATTATATGGTCAAATGAGCAACAAATGCACATGCAAAGTCTGAAAAGTTAATTATTTGAAAATTGGCTAATCAATTGTGCATTCAAATGCATATTTGTTTGAACATACAGGCACTTCCTGCTTTTATAAGGGATTAAGTCTAGATTAAAAAAAATCATTAAAGTAAAATACCTCCAAATCCTCTCTGCTCTCTTGTGGGGGAGGGCAAATTATGATCAAATGAATCTGATTCTTAACAAAACAAACCTGTTTTCACAACAAACCATCTTCTGAAGAAAGAAAAACATTAATATATACTCATTTAAAATGACAAAACTTTCACGGCAGATTAGTTTGTGGAAGTCATTTAACCTGAACATAAGTGAACAGAAATCTCTCCCACATCTAGTGGCCGGCCACCAGCTTGAAGTCCCCTAAAAGATCAATATCTGAATAGTGGAATTAATATTTTCTTAAAAACAAAATACTAGTCTCACATAAAGATAAACTCCAAATCAGCTAAGGGATGTTGAGCAAGCTCATTTCAGATTTTTTTTTTTTTGTGAGGATATTGGGACTTGAACTCAGGGCCTGGGCACTGCTTTTTTTTTTTTTTTTTTTGCCAGTCCTGGGGCTTGAACTCAGGGCCTGAGCACTGTCCCTGGCTTCTTTTTGCTCAAGGCTAGCACTTGATCACTTGAGCCACAGTTCCACTTCTGGCTTTTTCTGTTTATTTGGTGCTGAGGAATCAAACCCAGGGCTTCATGCATGGTAGGCAAGTACTTTACCCCTAAGCCATGTTCCCAGGCCCTGGGAATTGTTCTTTAGCTTTTTCACTCAAGGCTGGTGCTCTGCCACTTGAGGTTCATTTCAAAATGCCATCCTCAGATTTTAGCTTTCTGAGTAGCTAGAATTACAGGCCTGTGCTACTTGCACCCAGCCTCTTGTCATCTACTTTTCCAATCTACATATCTTAAAAAAGGAGGAGATGAGTTCATCAGAGGTAGAGTTGAAGCAGCAAACAAACTCCAAAGAAGAATAAAGTAGAAAAAGAAACTGGAAAAAGAGGCAAAAAAAAAAAAAAAGACACATAGGGTAACTACAATAATTCAGAATTGCATAAATTAACAGTAGAGGAGATAATTGGTACCACATCATCACAGTAGTTAGAGGTTAGGAAGAATGGAGCTTCTATGTGAGTGTGCTTAGTAGAGACGAACAACAATGAGATCAATAAGATTAAGGTAGAAAACAGGATCATGGAATTAGTGTTAAGGACAAATGTAATGTGATGTCATTAAGCAGGGAGCAGTAGAAAGAATATAAGTAATGAGGCAAGGAGTTTGTCCTTTAGTTGAGGATTAACAGTTTGTGTATGCATGCTTAAGACACTAGCTAGGTGACATGACTCATGATTCCTATTCTAAAAGAGTTTGCAGTCTTTGGATATGGAAAAAAATAACAAAAGATGAGGTTGGAGATGTGGCTTACTTGGTAGAGCACTAGCCAATGAGCAAAGCATCAGGCACCTAGTCTCAGACCAAATAAAGAGAGAGAAAGAAATAAAAGGTATACGCTATCTTAGCTGTTAGCATTTAAAACATGGAAAAGAGTAAGAGCAGGGCATGATGTCAAAGGACTTAATCAAAAGGAATAAGCTCAGACTTAAAAGGATATTCTGTAAAGAGATGGAGGCTCTACAAGCAGGAAGAGCAGATGCAGAGGAAATGTTAGGTATGAAAGCATAATCTAATATCTAGCCAGCAATACTCTCCAACCCACTGTCTTCACCCATGCAATCCACAATGCAGAGTTCCCAGCCCAGCTGCCAGGAATGGTCTGTGATTGGTAAATCCGCAAGGACATTCTGAGGCAACTTGGCTATTGATTGCTCTAGGGTGGCCACAAAATTCCATTTTGCCAGTGAGCCAGAGAACAAAGTTTTTCTTTCTTTCTTTCTTTCTTTCTTTCTTCCTTCCTTCCTTCCTTCCTTCCTTCCTTCCTTCCTTCCTTCCTTCCTTTCTTTCTTTCTTTCTTTCTTTCTTTCTTCCTTTCTTCCTACCTTTTTTCCTTTTTTCCTTCCTTCCTTCCTTCCTTCCTTCCTTCCTTCCTTCCTTCCTTCCTTCCTTCCTTCTTTCCTTCCTTCCTTCCTTCCTTCCTTCCTTCCTTCCTTCCTTCCTTCCTTCCTTCCTTCCTTCCTTCCTTCCTTCCTTCCTCCCTACCTCCCTCCTTCCCTCCTCCCTCCCTCCCTCCTTCCCTCCCTCCCTCCCTCCTTCCTTCCTTCCTTCCTTCTCGCCTTCTCTCCCTCCTTCCCTTCTTTCTTTTCTTTTTCTGCCAATCCTGGGACTTGAACTCAGGGCCTGACATTGTCCCTGAGCTTGGTTTGCTCAAGGCTAGCACTCAACCACTTGAGCCACGGTGCTACTTCAAGCAAGCAATTTACCACTAAGCCACATTCCCAGCCCCAAATTGTGTTTCTTAATTAAAATTTTTTTTAAAAAAGGAAAAGTTTCGTTATTCTTGACTTCTGTTCTTTTTGGCTTGTCCCTTTTGCTTCACCTGGAAAATGGACTCATTCCTGAAGAAGCAGTAGCTAACTTATAAGCCATTCTGACATAAGAAGATAAAAACGAAATTACTGTTTCTCCGAGCATAGAAGAAGGAAGAACATAGATCCTTGTCAAGGTCACTGAATAAGCCACACTGGCCTGGAAAGCCTAACTCCTGACCTAGTTTCATGAGGAAAAAAAGTTACTAGTTATATCAATTATTATTTATTAATATTGAAACAAAATAATTCAATGACATTGATTTTTTTCCTTTCTCACCTCATTTCAGGGCATCAATTCAAGGCCTCACAGTTTTGCTCAGCTTTCTTGCTGCTTAGAACTGGTGTTCTACCACTTGAGCCATGCCTTTATTCTGTATTTGTGCTGATTAGTTTTAGAATTTTGTGAGCTTTTCTGCCCAGGCTGGCTTTAAACTGCAATTCTGAGTAGCTATGATTACAGGAGTGAGCCACCAGTGCTTGGCCAGACATTGATTTTGAGCAGTTGAAGCATGAAATACTCACAAGTTGAGAGGGGAAAAGCCAAAAGAAATTTCTAGAAAAAGGGAAGACTAGATGTCTATACCAACTGTCCTCTTCAAAACAAAATGTTCGATAAAATATAGGAAAATATTTTTAATTGCATGCATTATTTGTCAGGCAAGACCCTGCTGTGTATTGGGCACATAGAGCAGTTAGCTAAGAGCTCTAAAAATATGCCCTTTTCCTTGAGGATATTAGCCATACTGATAACATGAAATTCTAGGAAGAGAAAAAAAATGCATCCTGGAGGCCAACTAAAATGAAAGTTTAATGAGAAATCTTTAACATAAAGCTGGGATCACAAAAACTTTATATTCAGTATTTGTATTGGCTAAAAGCAAACCCATTTCTCCTTTCTCTGTTGGGAACTACATGAAAATTACCAGTTTAAACTCTTGATATTTAGGAGAAAAAAAAATCACCTTTAGTCAGACACTAGTAGTTTACACCTATAATGTTAACAACTCAAGAGGCTGAGATCTGGAAGATTGTGTTTCAAGACCAGCCTGGGCAGAAGAATTCACTCTTGTTTCCAAAAGGACAAGCAAAAAAGCACAGCTGGAGGCATGGTTCAAGTGCTAACCTAGAAAATACAAGATCTCTCATACTAGCCTCACATTCTGCCAAAAAAGAAAATATCAGATAATATTTTAGTCATTTTTCTCAGCTTTGTAATTTAAAAACAATTCTGTCAATTATGATGAGCGTAAATCCACTGAGTTAAATTCAGATATAGAAACACTACTACTCAGCAATAATTTTTTTTTGAAAAATAAGCATGCATGCAATAACATAGATGAATCTTCTTGATGCTGTATTTAACAAAGGAAGTCAGACATAATAGAATGCATTTTGTATGGTTTCATTTATAGAGAGTTCAGTAACAGGCAGAAGTAATTTTCTAAGTGTGCATACTGGATTCCTTTGAGAAGAAAAATGGTTATTCACTGGATGCATGTGAGAGAATTTTCTAAAATAAATTGAAATGTTTTAAAACTTGATCAAGATGGCTTTTTCCTAGGTGTATATATATATATACACACACACACACACATATAGATTCATCAAGTTGGACACTTTTGATCTGTGTATTTTGTTAATACAACATGAAATGGAATAGCATTATTTGATGCATATTAACCAATGTGAATTTACATGTTGTGATAATTCATTGGAACAAGAGCAAGAAGTTGGACTGATTAACCCATAGAGTTCTAGTCAGTGGCATATAGCAAGCACCCAGACATTTACTAAATAACTATTCAAAGATGGAAAAAAGCATTACTGAAAGATAGGTCAGTAACAGAGTAACAGAGGTTTTTGGGTTTTTTTCCCCAGCACTCACAGGCCCTGAATTTTATCCTCAGCATAAAGGGAGAGAAAAAGAAAAGAAGAAAGTTAGGGAAGGAGAAGGAATAGGATGGATTTTTATTTTATCAATTAGAATCAACACTTCACAATATCCAATTACCATTTTTCTCACGTTAGCCTTATGTAATTGCTCCATTACTTTTCTCAAAAGAAAGTAATTTCTAGACTTCCTCTCCCTCTTCTGGTTATACAATTTAAATCTTTGAGCTCTTGACCTGCTGCTTGTAGATCTAATTTTCTCTTTTCCGGTTACTATTTTCATTTTGAAGAGAATTTTTGACAGATTTTCATCTCTTAAGTTACAGAATTTCTAGTACACACAAACCTCTTAGCTAAGTCAAGTCACTAATAGGTGATCACAAATTTTATCATATGCCCTAATTTATATATGAGTGTGTCTTCATCTCTAATTTGATTGTCTTATAAGTAAAAATAAATTAGTTGCCTATTTAATCTATATACATAGTCTGCCAACCCTTCCTCTTCATGCAAAGCAGTTAGTATGGGTTTTCCTTTGGGTCTCTTCCTCTTTAATAGTCCTGAGAAAGATAACAAGTCATATTTGAAGCCTCCCCTGAAGCACCAGAAAAAGAGGTTCAGTTATGAATTCCCAGTCATCTGATCACACTCCCATCCATCCTGCTTCATAACTGAATGATATGAAAACTTAATACAAGATGAAAATGTGACCCATCAGGGAACCTAATCTCCCCTTCCCACAGGCCTGCCACCTCAACAAAGTTAAAATGAAACTTAAGCAGGGTTAAAATAAAACTTAGAATCACTTGAGAATGAGTTAAAGATTCAGTGCTTTGTGTATATGCATTGGACAAGTGATGGCTAAAAAAATGGAAGACAAATGGGCATAGGAACAGAGGGTTATTTATGATGTGGTGTTGATAACATCTCACAGAGTAACAAGATGTCTCTGATAATTTACTAGGAGATGGTGATCAGATCAAAGAGGCCTTTTGTATGCAGAAGGCAACATATGCAGGCCTAGGCCTGCAAGTGAAAGGGAGCACAGTACATGTATTCGCTACCTCATTTGTGCCAGACTGAAGGTGAGTGTGTGAGTGTTATGGTTTGAATGTAAAGTATCTTCACGAAAAGACTTTTTTGTTTTGGTAGGTTGTGGGGCTTGAACTTGGGTCTGTTGTGCCAAGTCGCAAGACCACCCCCAAGAAGACCACCGAGATTCAGACACTCCGAAATGCAAAAGCAAGGCAAGGCTTTATTTAACGAGCTGCCGACTCGGGCCTCGTCCTACCCACCGACACAGCGGAGGTTAGGAGGAAGCCCCGAGCTGTGATTACACAGGGCTTATAAAGGCAAAGAACAAGGTTACAACAATCAGCTGTGCAAGCAAGATTAGAACACAGGTACAAATCTGATTGGCTCAGGGTTCGATTCTAAAATGGGGTTCACGTGGTGGGGCCTGACTTCAAAGTCTGGCACCTCATTTCCCCCTTTTTCTTTTTGGTACCTTGGGAGCCAATCATGGCTCCATTCTGTCCATTTCAATGGCTTGCATGTCTAGGGGATGATATAGAGGTAAGGCATGGGCCAGTAGGGCCCAATGTAGTAAACAAATGGCCTGTCACCATTTCTTACAAGAATATTCTCTGTACCTCTTGCATGTCTCTAGTTTATCCTGCCTCATCTTCCCAAAAACAACTCTGGTCCCTTGATTTTAAAGGGGGGCTGATGGGTGAAGATCATCCATCTTCTGTAACTTCTTCAGGCTGACTCAGGGGCGTAGACCTTACGTAGCCAGGAACCTATAACCTTAGTCTCAGTCTAACTTTCTTTTCTTGAGGCGAAGGCAAAGCGGCTGAGTTGGGTGCTTGGAGACCTCCCATATTCCATCACGGTAGTTGTCATCCAGGGCAAAGGGGTCAGCTGGCCTGGCGTGGAAGCAATGAACCCAAGTGGCGATGCCGTCTAGGGTCCCTTCCACCGTGGTTCTTAGGATTTCAGTCCCCTGGTCTGAATAAATGGGGGGTAGGGACAGAAGCAGAATCATATAATGCCTTAAGTTGGGGTCACATTCTTGTACACGAGCTGCAAATAATCGAGTTTACACAAAAATCCAGCATTATCCAAATCAGCAAGCAATTCAGTCTGAAAGCTAGGGATAATGGGTGGGGGGTACCCATACATTATTTCTAAAGGAGTAAAGCCAAGCTGATAGGGAGAATTTCTTACTCTAAGCAGAGCAAAAGGAAGGAGTGACACCCAGTCTGCGCCAGTCTCTAAGGCCAGTTTAGTTAAGGTCTCTTTTAGAGTCCGATTCATTCTCTCCACCTGTCCTGAACTCTGGGGTCTATAAGCACAATGCAATTTCCAATCCGTCCCCAGTGCAGCGGCTATTCCCTGACTTACTTTTGAGACGAAAGCCTGCCCGTTGTCTGACCCAATGGTGGATGGGAAGCCATACCTGGGTAGGATTTCTTCCAGGATCTTCTTAGCCACTACATTCGCAGTCTCATGCTTTGTTGGATAGGCTTCAACCCATCCTGAAAAGGTGTCTACAAAAACTAGCAAATATTTGTAATTTCTGTGAAATCTACTTCCCAATACACGCCTGGCCTATTCCCACAGAGGCGAGCTCCTTTAGTAATCTGTTGATTGGGGGCATTGGCAAGCTGACAGGTCTTGCAATTTTTAACAATATACCTTTGTAGGCCTTTAACAGATCTCAATAAGGACACCATCTCAGGTCTACAAGCTTTTTTTAAACACATGAGCTTAAAATTCTCACTGCCAGTCAGGGCTTTGAGTAAATGCGGGGGGTGAGATTTTAATCTATCCTCTCATTTGACAAACTTACCCTTACTAACCACTATCACAGATGACTGGCAAATTCCTGCCCAGTAGACAGACATGGGCATTGGAAAGGCATGCTTATGAACTATTCTTCTAGGACTTCCCGGCTTTAACTTTTGAAAGGCCAACAGTAGTGACTCTAGGATCTGACACCATCTCTGCCATCCAAGCAGTGGCTTACTGCCCCTGGATGCTCCATCACTTTTGTCCCAGGAGGAGTGACTTTCGACTTGGACTCAGGGCCTGAGTGCTGTCCCTCAGCTCTCCAGCTCAAGACTAGCACCGTACCACTTTTGAGCTCCACACCACTCCGTTCCCAGCATTCTGCTGGCTGATTAGAGACAAGTCTCTCACAGGGACCTTTCTTTGCCCGGGCTGGCTTCGAACCGCAGATTCAGATCAATGAGTCTTATAAGGAACCACTTTACTCCAATTATAAGCAACAAGGTGGTCCACACAGAAGTAGTTTTTAAGCATGCTCTCTTACCTGGAACTTATTAAGGGTCAGTATTAGATCTTGACAAACTTGTAGGAATCACCTGTGCTTCTCTGTGGGCCTGCTGGAAACTGTTACAAAAAAACCTACAAAGAAGCTGGAATGGCAATTAAACATTTTGGTAGCCATAATTCTCCTTTTCTCACTTTGCAATAATTATTTAGGACAATTTTACTTCCAAATTTCTTCCAAAAGGCTACAAAAATAAAACAATTAATACAAAAGGAGGAAAACGCACAGGCCTAAGAAAAGCTACAAGTTGGAGCTCTCCCAAGCTAGCCCACAACCTCCTACAAGGGTGCAGAAGGAATGGACCCGAGTTGGCCCACAACCTCCTGCAAGGGTGCAGAAGGAGTGGACCCGAGTTGGCCCACAACCTCCTGCAAGGGTGCAGAAGGAGTGGACCCGAGTACAAGGTGGGCGGGTTGAGTCTCGTTTAGGAGGCCCTCCTGGTCAGTTCCGGCCAAAAACCAAACTGACTCGCGCCCTACAAGTATAAGCAAAAGCAAAACAGACAAACAGACAAATTACAGGACAAGACAAATGAACAGTGCTGTTTTCTTACCTTCGGAGTCTGGGATCTCGGGGTCTCTGGGGCTATCCCGGACGAAACCCCAAATGTTGTGCCAAGACGCAAGACCACCCCCAAGAAGACCACCGAGATTCAGACACTCCGAAATGCAAAAGCAAGGCAAGGCTTTATTTAACGAGCTGCCGACTCGGGCCTCGTCCTACCCACCGACACAGCGGAGGTTAGGAGGAAGCCCCGAGCTGTGATTACACAGGGCTTATAAAGGCAAAGAACAAGGTTACAACAATCAGCTGTGCAAGCAAGATTAGAACACAGGTACAAATCTGATTGGCTCAGGGTTCGATTCTAAAATGGGGTTCACGTGGTGGGGCCTGACTTCAAAGTCTGGCACCTCAGTCTAGGCACAGTCCCTGAACTTTTACGCTCAAGGCTGGTGCTCTACCACTTTGAGCCACAGTGCTACATCCATAAAAGACGTTTACTGAAGGTTTAATTCCCAGCTAGTGTTGCTACTGAGAGGTCACTGGATCTGGGTGCAGCTAACTTGATCAGTGGAATAACTCATTATGGATGGGTCTACAGGGAAATGTGCTATAGGAAAAGTTTAGTTGGAGGAAGTAGGTACTGGTGGTTGGGAATATCTTGTCCCCAGACCCTGCCTCCTTCCCTTCCTCTCTCCTTCCTTTCTCCTCCTCCTCTCTCCCTCCTCCTTCTGTCTGTCTGTTTCTCTCTGCTTCTGACGGTTACAGAATGAGCAACTCTTCTCCCTTATACTCTGCCATGATGATCTGTCTCACCAAGGCCCAATGAAACCAACGTACAATGGACTGAAACCTCTGAAGTCATAAAGCAAAGTTAACCTTCCCTCCTTCTAAGTTGCTTCTCTTACATTTTTTTCTTTTTCCCTTATTAACCAATGAGAAGTTGTCTGACATAATGAGGAACAGTTGTGACTGTGATTGTGTTTGTGTATGTATGTATGTGTTATTATTTTTTTCACCATAAAGTCTATAAAAGGAGGTTTCCATATTGAAACCTAAGATGCGTTTTGGCCTCTAGTGCAATCCTGAATCTCTGTATAATATAAACCTTAGCCAAAACATTATGGAAGTAGGGTTGGGCATGATGGTGAGAAGCAATAGAAGAATGAGAAAGGTAGAGGAAAGGAGAGGGAGGACAAGAGTCAGCAGAGAAGTCAGAAGAGGAGGAAGCAGGTTGTAAGGGGAGACCCAACATGATTCATTCATTCCAGCTTCCAAATAGTGTCAGTGGGAATTATGGGTCAGCCAGGAGTCTAAACATTCCTCACAGCAAGGGTTCCATTGTTACGTGTTTGTTGAGTAAAAATAGCTCAAGTAAATGTTTGGATTTTAAAAGGAGAGAGGAAGGGTAGGGTTACAGGGAATTAAAAAGATCTGCTGCAAGGAGATGATGAAATGATAAAGTGTTATTAGTCTCAAGTAAGGAAGCAAATCATTCGTAATAGAAGAGGTGAAAGCCAGGAAGTCTGGAAGGATCATGTTAAGGTTCAGAGAAGCTGTGCTCCATGCTGCCTGAGACATTTAATGTGACACAGAAGACACACAGGGATTAAACATTTCTGAAGTAGAGTGGGGGTTCGCTACAATGAAATGGGGTCCCCCCCCAAGGGAGGGGATTCCTGGTCCAGACTTGGGAGCTGGAACCGCTCACACCTGTGCAGCCCAGACTCGGGAGCTGGAACCGTGTGTCCGTGTGGCCTTCCAGCCTGGTTATAAGGCAAACATCACAGACAAACTTGCCACACGCAGGCGGCCAATGAGGATACAACACTTACAGAGCATGCTAGCTGTTTGAACCAACCTATCATTTTAGTTAGAATTGGCGCATGGATTTGGCGGGGCTCACATGATGCAGGTGGATACGGCTACTCATAGGAGGGCAAGGGTTTAACCTTGAACGTTCCTTGAACTTTCCATGCTTCAGGTGGTCAAGCAGTTTACACAATCTTATCACAGCAAAGGGGAACTTCCCTGGATAGGGTGGGGGAGATCTTAGTGGAGATGGAGTTGGCTTCTGCTCTAATCTGAGCTGGAGTCCACCTGAAGTTCCTCCACAGCTAATGATGGCACTGGCCAGATCTGAGCTTCCTATTACAATTTCTCTGTAGAAAGTATAGCTCTTCAACACATCAGGTGCAGTTTCCGTTCTTTTGGACAACATAGACTTGGGACATGTAATTGCTTGGGGACTGTTTTCCTTCATAACTTCTGAAAAATTCAGACTAATCTTTAACTATATCTTAGGTGAGTCAGGGTAGAGCTGGCCATAGCCTTAAAATTCTATACAGAGGTCCTACTCTGGGGACTTTATATTGGCATATAAATTAGTTTCTATCTAATGAGTCAATCAAGATGGAGATGCGCATCTGTGTCGATATTGCTGGAACCATGTCTATAGTTCATTCTGTCTTGTAATTTATCTGACAAACAGTGCCAGGGCCAAATAGGGCTGGGCTTTTAAGGGCAACTATCACATGTACCACTTGTAGGTGGTCATGGGGTAAGAATCACATTCACCACACAGGTGGTCTGGCAAGTTAGGCAAAGTGAACAGGCAGACATACAGAAGCAGAACTGCTGTTAGTGATTACAATTCCAGTAAACTCCATAAAGCAAACGAAGCAATACAATTCTTGATTCCGGGTGTGGCTGGTCTTAATTAGTCTTAAATCTTTTTCTTCTTGGAACTTCCCCTAAACAGAGTGGTCTTCCTCATTCCTTTCTTTTGCCTAGGCCCAGCTGTTTTGGGCTCCAGTTATTACTGTTAGGTTTGCCCCTCCCCAGGCCCACTACTTTGTCTAAGCCTGATGTTTCTAGGGACTCAAAGAAGGGGGTTCCCCTACACCTTTCACTTGGTTTCCACAAAGTTCAGTGCTGAATAAACCACATTATGCATTCTCAAAGGAGTAAATGATACTGAAGCTTGAAAAAGGGAAGAAATTTCAAAATGCTATTTGTAACTTTGGTACTTTATACAATGCTGTCTCTCCATGTCCAACCCTTGCATGTTGAAATGCTACCCATCTCAGTGCTCTTTGTTATGCCTACGTTGATCTCTTCAATTAATCTCCAACAGGATTAATTTTAGAATTCCTATAGGGATACCTATTTATCTATCTATCTTCCCCAAATATTTATTTTTTTCTTTTTCTTTTTCTTTTTTTTTTTTGCCAGTCCTGGGCCTTGAACTCAGGGCCTGAGCACTGTCCCTGGTGCTCAAGGCTAGCACTCTGCCACTTGAGCCACAGCACCACTTCTGGCCATTTTCTGTATACATGGTGCTGGGGAATCGAACCCAGGGCTTCATGTATATGAGGCAAGCACTCTTGCCACTAGGCCATATCCCCAGCCCTATTTATTTATTTTCCTTTTTTGAATATTTTTTCTTTATTGTCAAAGTGTGGTGCAGAGGGGTTACCGATTCATATGAAAGGCAGTGAGTACATTTCTTGTTCTACTTGTTACCTCCTCCCTCATTCCCCCCTCCCACTTCCTGTCTACCCCCAAGAGTTGGTTTACACCAAATGGTTTTATAAGTGTTGCTTTTTTTTTTTTTATTGGTTTTTCCTTTTGTTCTTTGTCTTTCAATTTTGGTATTCCCTCTCCCTTACCCAGTTCTAATACCTGCATAAACAGTATCTGGGGTACTCAGATGAGATACAGTGGTAGTGGGGGTACAACCACAGTAAGTTCCCCAAATATTTATATTTATGTAATCTATGTTTATTTTGATTTTTAACTAGCCATAGTTTATTCTACTAGAATATAAAATTCCTGAGGGCAAACACTTGTTTAGGTCCACTCAGAATATCTCTATAATGGTTATTATAGTGATTTTCACTCATATGAATTGGCATAAAAGCAGACAACTAGATTGAGAAGAAATACAGAACCTTGAAATTTGAATAATAGAAGGGTTTAAGAAGAAAAGAGGCTCAAAAAATTATTCAAAAACCAAGAGTGAATCTAATTTATACATTCTCAATGGATAGAAAATAAAACAAAACAGAAAAAAAATCCAAACATACACTTCCCTACTTCTTCTCTTGAAATGGGATCTTGCTATCTTGGCCAGAGTCCTCTCAAACTTCTGAGCATAAGTGTTCTTCCTGTCTCAGCCTTTGAGTGCTATAATTAAAGGTATATACCGCCATGCTCAGCTTGACATTCTTACTTTTGTTGTGTGAATATTTGAAATAAATATGAACTTACCAGGTGTGGTCGTTAGAAATGTAATCTCAGCTACTCGAGAAGCTAAGGCAGGGAGTTTGTAATTATGAGGCCTGGCTGGGATATCTGGAGAGTTTAAGGCTACACTGGTTAACTTAGCAAAAACCTGTCTGAAAATAAAAATGAGATGGACTTCGGGAGGTGGCTCAGTGGTAGAGTACTTGCCTAACCTGTGCAAGACAAGGTTTAATTTCCATTACCAAAGAAGGAAAGAAAATAATCTCAAGACTTAAATTTATAGTCATCTGAGTTTTTCTTTGAGGTGTGATTTGGTATACAAATTTCTAAATTAAAAACATTCTTTAGAAATTTCAAGTTAGGGCTTCAGTGTGGCTCAGTGGTAGAGTGTTTGCCTAGGATGCATGAAGCCCTGGGTTCGATCCCTCAGTACCACGTAAACAGAAAAAGCTGCTGTTAGGTTTTTAAAGTAGGTAGCTGGTAAAGGAGAACGCCACGCGGTATTCAGGCAGGAGAGAACGTTTATTACCGAACTGCTGGCCTGTGGCCAAGATGACCCATGGCCGGAGAGAAGGGGGAGAGAGAGAAAGAGAGAGAGCGATTCCCACCCAGCCCTGCTTTATTTAGGGCAGGGGCAAGGGGTGTGGCCAGGTGGATTAGGAGGTGACCTCAGAGAAATGGGAGGTAACTGCCTCCAGGTCTGCTGGTTACCCAGGTAACTGGGTGGAGACTTAATGAGGTGGGGGCATCTGCATGTAGCCCTCAGGGAGAGGACCTTACAGCTGCAAGTGGTGCTGTGGCTCAAGGGGTAGAGTGCTAGCTTTGAGCAAAAGCCAGGACAGTGCCCAGGCCCTGAGTTTAAGCCTCAGGACTGGCAAAAAAGAAAGAAAGAAGAGGAGAAAGAAGGAAAGGAAGGAAGAAAGAAATAAATTTCAAGTTAGTGACAAAATAGTACACTAGATTAGGAAGAACAGCAAATTAATGTGCCTAACTTGTAGTTAAAAAATTCGTGTTGTTTTTGCCACTTGCCATTCTTTATATTGTTATAAATTAGCAAAGTTTACACCTCCTATAAATACAACTAATCTTTACTAATTTTCTTCAAGCAAGTTTTAGAATAATACCCTAATTGTAGAGCAAAGGGCACATTCTGTCTTAAAGCAAAATTTATTTTTTTAAATAAGAGCTCAAAATATGGGTATATTTTGTCACTATTTAAACCAAGGGGGCTGGCTTTGATATCTTTAAAATCTACATTCAAGATACACCCTAGGATAACTTATACAGGCATGCTTGAATCAAAGCAATATGAGTTTTCTTAAATCAAAAAATAGCTAATTAAGTTGCTATCATTCCTCAATCTTCTGCAGAGAACAGCTAATAATTGACTTGGGAATGGAGGGGGGAGATTTTAGCTGGCACTGATTTTTATTTATTGGATCTGTCTCCTGATGATTAACACAGAAATTCCTCTAGCAATTATAGACTGTCTTATAAATGGCTCTCATAACTTATAGCTTGCCAGAAGCAGCTTCAACTCAAACATGTGTGTAATTCAGTCTTTTGGCTCATTTCCATCCCATCTCTCCCTTTACCACCCTCAAGTCTAGAACATGTAAAATGCTCCATGCAGACAGTGTGTGTGTGTGTGTGTGTGTGTGTGTGTGTGTGTGTGTGTGTGTTTCTCCTCCTAGCCAGACAAACTGGCCTCCCACATAGAGAATACTATGGCTGACGTCCATGGATTCATTTGAATAAAATACTGGGGTATTCCTGATAAGGGAATTCCACACAAATCAGTTCCATTCTTCATCTACAGTCATTGTGTTCAGCCTGCTATCCCTTATACCAGTTTTCAGGAAGCCACCGGCATTAAACAGAAACCATTTCATTAATAGATGTGAAGATCTCAAGATAACTGTATGGAGATTACCAAAACTTACCTGCTCTTTCCCAACAGGTGCAAAGCTGCATTTTGGATCAGGTGATGGCAGGGGAGGAGGAGACTGGAACCTTGTAGGATTTAGATTCATGAGACAACAGCATAGCAAGAAAAACAACATATCTTGGCCTCTGCCACACTGGCAGCATATCTTGAGGAGGGAAAATCCTCCTTTCCTTTGGGGTAAAGATAAGAATAAGAGTCATAGAAAATCCTATCTGTCCAGATTCTGGTAATCCAAGTTACTGGAAACTGACACAGTTCTCAAAGGTGCCAGGGGCACTCTTCTTCCATGAACAGCAGATACTATTAAACAATGAGTATTAAATGAACAGTGCATTCTCAAAAGAAATCTAAAGCAACGAGGAAACTTTTTGTTTACTTATTTATTTTTTTTTCAGTCCTGAGGCTTGAACTCAGGGCCTGGCTTCTGTCTCTGAGCTTCTTTTTGCTCAAGGCTAACACTCTACCACTTGAGCCGGAGCACTAGTCTGACTTTTTCTGTTTATGTAGTACTGAGGAATAGAACCCAGGGCTTCATGCATGGTAGGCAAGCACTCTATCACTAAGCCACATTCCCAGCACTTATTAGTATTATTCTTTTACATACAGGGTCTCACCATATTTACCAGGCTGGTCTTGAACTCTCGATGAAAGTGGTTCTCCTACCTCACCTCCCAGGGCAGGGATGAGAGACCTAAACCACTGTGCTTGGCTTGCCTACAGAGAAGTAATGGAATAACATATGCTAACTCCTAATAAGAAAATAAGTGCTCAACAAGATTATGATACCTTTAGAATGGAAGGCCTCTCAAGAAATAAAGGCCTCTTGAGGTAAGCAAAAACCTGAGAAATTTATGACCACTAAAAAAATGTTTTTTCTTTTTTTGTCTTGCTAGTCCTGGGGCTTGAACTCAGGGCCTTGGCACTGTCTTTGAACTCTTTTATGCTCAAGGCTAGCACTCTACCACTTGAGCCACAGTGCCACTTCTATTTTTTTCTGTGTATGTGGTACTGAGGAATCAAACCCAGGGCTTCGTGCATGCTAGTTAAGCACTCTACCAACTAGGCCAAACTCACGCCTCCCCCCGACAAAATGTTATAAAAGATGCTTCATGAAGTCTTACGTCCTGAAGTGAAAGGCAACCACGGTGGCGAAAACATCTAAAAGCGTCTCTTTGAACTCTAGAAGAGTAAATTCCAAGAAAAAAATAGAAAACAATGAAACATTATCAATCTAATAAACCATCAAACTACAAAGATGAACAAGAGATGAAGAACCAAGAATATTTGAAACAACTCAGAGGAAAATCAACAAAAGTGACAGGCATAATTTTGTAGCTTTTAATAATGACGTTGACCATAAATAGAGTAAATTCTCCAATTAAAAGATACAGACTGGTTGAATGGATAAGAAAACAAGATATATCCTGCCCACATGAAATTCATTTCATCAGCAAACACACACACACACACACACACACAGAACAGAAGAGGATATTTCTAGCAAATAGAACCCAAAGTCAGCAAGAGTAGCTATACCTATATTTGACAAAATGGATATTATTATTATTACTTTGCAAAACAGGTGGTACAGTAAAGCAATAATAAGAGGGAAATACATAGCAACATGTGCCTATAGAAAAAACTCAAAAAGAGTTCATATCGCCTACCAATGCTTTTAAAGGACTTAGAAAAACAGAACAAAGAAACCCAAAATTAATGGACTACTGTCCAAGGGATTGCTGATGATTACCATAAAAAGAAACTAGTGAAGGTGTTTAAGAAGAAATTTGCTTGCAATGGTACTGTAATTGCGCATCCAGAATATGGAGAAGTAATTCAGGTACATGGTGACCAGCACAAGAACATATGCCAGCTCCTGGTAGAGATTGGACTGGCTAAGGATGATCAACTGAAGGTTCATGGGTTTTAAGTGCTTGTGGCTCATTGAAGCTTAAGTGAGGATTTCCTTGCAGTGAGTAGGACTTCCATTCTGTCCCTTGTCACAAGTTTAAAAACCTCACAGCTTGTATAATGCAACCATGTGGGGTCTGCTTTTAACTTGGACTAGGGCAACTCCTTCACGCAATAAACTGAAAAGAGCCATGCTGTCTAGTCTTGAAGTCCCTCATTTAAACCGAGGTCAGGTAGTAGGGGCCTGGCGGTGTCCAGCCTGCAACAAAGCAATCATGTGAAGTTTCAGTTAATCCCAGAGCCCCTGGATCACAGGAAACATTCACAAGCTTTCACTGCCGTCAGTTGGCCCATGCATCCGGCCCCAAAGACTGCTTTCTCTCTGCGGCTGTGGCGAACTTCGAACTTCATTTTTAACCAGCTCTGGCTCACTCTTCATTGCTCTCAGTGACATCTTTCTAGTAACTCCACCATTATTTCCTGTATCACCATGTCCTCTCTCTATTGAATTGGTCCACGAATGTACAAGTGTGTCATTATTTTCCCTACCTTAAAGATAATTCCTGTCTTGGCCTGGTGCTGGTGGCTTACACTTGTAATTTGGTCCTAGGGCTTGAACTTGCAACCTGGGCGCTGTCTTTGAGCCTTTTTGTGCTTGCTCAAGGGTAGCACTCTACCACTTAGCCAGCTTTTTCTGAGTAGTTTACTGGAGATAAAAGTCTCATGGACTTTTCTGGCCTGGCTGACTTCAAACCATGATGCTCAGATCTCAGCCTCCTGAGTAGGTAGGATCACAGGAGTGAGCCACCGCCTTGCATTCATTACTGCTGAGATTTTTGTGCTCAAGGTTGGTGCCATTTGGCTTAATTCTGGTTAATCAGAGATAAGAGACTCTCAGATTTGTCTGCCTGAACTGGTTTCAAATCATGATCTTCAGATCTCAGCCTCTTGAGTATATAGCATTCTAGGCATGAGAGTCAGGCACCTGATGGTTAGTAATAGTAAGTTGGATGGAAGGCTCCCATGATCACCTCTAATGTTTAGAGCCTCTTTCTAATGTTTAGTGACTTTTCTTTCAGGATACAGGACTCAGCATGCAATTGCTAGACTCATGGCTCTGATTTATTTACACAATGGGCAGCAAGGTGCAGTCAACAGAAAGAAAAAGCACAAGGGATGAAGTCTTAGGAAAAAATCAGACACTGGCTTTTAAGAATCCTCTTCTAGAGACTCATACAGACAGAACCTAGAAATAGGTCCTGCCAACTCCACTGGCTGTAGCCAACCAGGAGAATATGCTATATAAACTCATCACTCAGGTCTTTTTTTAATTTTAAATTGGTAGCTGATTATGTAAACATCCTCTGCCTGGCACCTGAATTCTAGCCTCCCAGAAGGAAACCAAATGCTGAGGATCAGCCACGCTATTTGTACAGTTCAGGCACAGTGGGACACTTTTATCAGTCTGGGGTTAGAGGGAAGCCTTCCAGAAATCCAAGTTCCCAGCCAGACAACAGGCAGCCTTGTAAGGAGGCCTTTCAAAGGATAGAAGTCAGGCCTGCTATGTTAACTCTTTTCTGTGCAGACCATTTCTATTACATACCACACAGAAAAACAATATAACCTTTGTTTGCAAAATTCTTGATCCCCTGCCCAAGTGCCTCATTTCTCATATCTTAAAAAAAAGTCTCTAGTTGAGTTCCACAGAGCTCTGCATACCTCATTTCTTTAGAAAGCAGTCCAGGGACCATTGTTTATAAGAAATGATGTCAAGAGATTCAAAGCCTACTTTCTACTCCAAATGGCTAACAAAACAAACTATTCACCATGTGTTTCATAGAGGGAAAAAAAACCCAAACCCAGGGGTACTTTTATTTGTATAATATTCAAGAAAACATGTATATATCTCTCACAGCTGTTTCAACCTTTGAAATAAATAATACAGAGTAAACTTGTTCTTGAAAATAGGGTTTACTTCAGCAAAAATATGAATGTAATCTGCTTGATCTATTGACAAGGCAGAAAGGGCCCAATTATTTAAACCACTGCTTCAAAAAAGGGATCATTCATATAATAATTTATAATCTTCTCAATGATGAAAACTTTATGAGTACAGGTTACTTTCTAGAGGCCACACCAGGCCATGAAGGGCTTCTGGACTGAGAAATGCTGAGCTGCTCTGTTTCTCTCTGTTTTTTGTTCCATTGAAATTTCCAATTAAAGCAACTTGAATAAAGAACACATGAGTGGTAATGAGTGTTTTTGTTGAGAAAAAATTGAAATATGCTGAAACTTTAAGATAATGCTCTAAGACATCAAGATCATGGGATCAGAATCTAAATTACGTGATAAGATGGGTCACTATATACTTTTTATATATAGGAAGTGACACTGATTTTTCCCCCCTCTTGACTTTCCATGTACCTCTTTTCTCTGAGGCCAATTACAGTTACCTTCCAAATCCAGTTATGTAAGTACTCGAGAGAGAATGAAGATTAAAAATCAGGGAATGTCTGGTCTTGGCTTTATCCAATTTTCGAAAATAGGAATGATGCTTTTACCTGCCATGCATGCTTGTTCCCTTTCTTTCTTTCTTTTTTTTTTTTTAAAGGACTAGGCAGTTTTATTTATTTATTGCCAGTCCTGGGCCTTAAACTCAGGCCCTGGGCACTGTCCTTGAGCTTCTTTTTGCTCAAGGTTAGCACTCTACCACTTGAGCCCCAGCACCACTTCTGACCGTTTTCCATATATGTGGTGCTGAGGAATCGAGCCCAGTGCTTCATGTATACAAGGCAAGCACTCTTGCCACTAGGCCATATTCACAGCCCTTGTTCCCTTTCTTATGTGTTCTCAAATATAGAATTGGCATTTTTTGCCATGATACATAATCACCTGTTGTGTGGATGATACAAAGCCACTATCAAATTGATACTGAGATAGGTGTTGTCCCAACTGTATGCCTGTCCAGAAATATGTATAGTTCATAAATGTAATTTATGTAATTATGAGCACTAATCCTAGGTCTTCATTTTTTTTTTTTTGGCCAGTCCTGGGGCTTGGACTCAGGGCCTGAGCACTGTCCCTGGCTTTTTTTTTCTCAAGGCTAGCACTCTGCCACTTGAGCCACAGCACCACTTCTGGCCATTCTCTGTATATGTGGTGCTGGGGAATTGAACCCAGGGCCTCATGTATACGAGGCAAGTACTCTTGCCACTAGGCCATATCCCCAGCCCCCTAGGTCTTCATATCTGTGGTCAAGTTTTCATTGCAGTACTTCTCCTTCCCTTTCCTTCAACTTCTTTCCTTGTTGACTCAGAGGTTCTAGAGCCACTGCCTTTCACTGTCTGAAGACATTGTTGTTATTATTATTTTTGTCGATTGTGGGGCTTGAGCTCAAGGCTTGGTCTCCAGTTCCTGAGCTCTTTTGCTCAAGGCTAGCACTCTACCACTTTAAGCCATAGTGCCACTTCTGGCTTTCTGGTGGTTAATTAGAGTAAAAGTCTCATGGATTTCCTATTCAGGCTGGCTTTGAACTGTAATCCTCAGATCTCAGCCTCCTGAGTAGCTAGGATTACAGGCGTGAGCCATCAGTGCCTGGCTGTCTGAATGTATTCCATTCTCATTTGGTTTCTAATTACTTCTCTCCATTTATTCTTAGACATGAGCTCCTAGTGTGAACTGTGTCATACTCCCAAAAGGTACTCAATACGAGTTGAGTAGAAACATCTTAGAAATTAGAATAATTGCATAATTATACATGTGCAGTGTATCTCATGGCTTTTATTACATTGTGATATATTTCCTCTATACCTAAGGGGTTGAATTTTTACTGTGAGGGGAATGTTAAATTTCATCAGGTTCGTTTCCCTCATCTATTGAAATGGTTATCTGGTTTTGTGCTTGCTTCTGTTAGTGTGATGTGTCACATTTATTAGTGAGTATTTACTGAACTATCCTTGCCTTCCTTGGAGGAATCCTTCTTGAATGTGGGGGATTATCTTTTTGAGAGCTTATTAAATGAGGTTGCTTGTCGTTTATTAAGGATTTTTGCGTCTGTACTCATCAGGGATATTGACCTGTAATTTCCTTTCATTATTGTGTTCTAGTCTGGTTTTGGTATTAGGGTAATGCTAGATTTTGAAGTGAATTGAGAAGATTTTCCTCCTTTTAAAATTTTGTTTTGGGTATTTTTAAAAAACTATTTTTATCATTTTATTGCTTTTAGTTGTACAAAGGGGTTTCAATTCATCATGTCAGTATGTGAATATAATGCATTTTGATTAATGTTACCCCTTTCATAATTCTCCCAATCTCTCCCAACCCCAGTAATTGCTTCAATGTTCCTAGTTCCATTTTCACATATATACATGATGTATATTATGCACACACATAATGTATGATTGCGATTTCACTTTACCTACTCTTTCTTTCTCCATCTACCTTGCTCCCTTGACTTAATTCTCCAAATACATGCTCCAGCTCCCTAGTATTTATTTCATTAAACTGTAAGTTAGTGTTCAAAGTAGTTACACCATTGGAATCTACCTCTGCCTATACTTCAGTTATTTGTTTGTGTATATATGAATATGACCCTTTATAGTTTACATATATGGTTGTAATTTAAATCTGTCTTCTACATGTGAGGAAAAAATGTGTCCTTTATCTCTGATCCTGACTTATTTCATTTAATATAATTTTCCCAGCTCCATCAATTTCCTTGCAAATGGCATAATATCATCCTTCCTAATAAATGAGTAAAATTCCAAAGCCCTGATAGTAATTATTTTTAAAATGATTGATACAAGCTGGCTGCTAGTGGCTCACATCTGTAATCTTAGCAACTTAGGAGACTGAAATCTGAGGATTGTGGTTCAATGCCAGCTCAGACAGGAAAATCCATGAGATTCTTACCTGCAATTGACTCCAGAAAACTGGAAGTTGAGCTGTGGCTCAAAGTGGTAGAGTGCTAGCCTTGAGCAAAAGAGCTCAGGTACAGAGCCCAGGCTCTGAGTTCAAGTCCTGTGTCTGCAAAAAAAAAAAGTTTGATACAATTCAGCAATGAAAATATTGGGTCCAAACTCCTAGCTGCTGTTATATGGAGCATGGAAAAGTTAAAAGTATTTCCTTCAAGATCATAAGAGCCCTCTCACTAGTCTCATTCATCATAGTGCTGGAAATTTAGCGGGAACAATAAGACATGAAAAAGTAACAGAGATATATAAATTGGAAATGTGGAAGTTAAACTGTCCTTGTTTGCAGACAACATGATCTATTTTTTTATGCTAGTACTGGAGTTTGAACTTGGGGCCTGCGTTCTCACTTAGGTACTTGGCTCAAGGCTATCACATTACCGCTTGAGCCACACCTCTACTTCTAGTTTTGTACTGGTTAATTGGAGATAAGAGCCGCACAGATTTGTCTGCTGAGGCTGGCCTCAAACCTCATAAAATCATGCACCACTGCACCTGGGTTCCCTTAACTTCCTGAGAGGATGAACTGCCATTGCATTTTAAAAATTCTTTCTAGAGGGTAATAAAATTCTACCATAAGATCACCATCAAATGACTACTGAATGAATGACCAAATCAATTTCTTGCTTCAATTATGGTGATAATGTTCATGGCTCCTGCTCTTTCTTGCCTGTTTCCCTTTCCTTTTTGGTCTCCACAGGGCAGCAAGGGTAGAAATTTTCAAATGAGAATTTGTCCCTAGTGTTTCTCTAGTTTATAACTCTCAGTGCCTTCAACTTGTTCTCTACATTGAAACTTGCTAATACAGCCTGCCCAGTCCATAAAATCTTCATGTTCTGGTCTCATCTATGAGATCTCTCAGGATTTTCTCATCCAACCACCTTGAGTTCCTGTCATGTCTTCCAGTTAAACATCTCTTAGATAATTTCTTCTGTCAGATTACATCACCAGTTTTCTGTGCCAGGATGAGTGTTTGTTTGTTTGTTTTTGCTGGTCATGAGGCTTGAACTCTGGGCCTGGGTGCTGTCCAGGATGAGTGTATTTTATAGCATCCTTTAGATTTTGGTTCTAAGGTACATCATTTGGGAGACTCAGGTGTGCTGATCTTGGGGTTAATTGTCCGTATACTTTATTATGTGCCTGTAACTCCTTCTTCCTCTTCCCTCCCTGACCTCAAGGGCAGGAACCATTTACCTTCTCTCCAGTTATACTCTGTAAGACCTAACATATATACTGTGTGTAATCAATACTTGTTAGAAAAATAAATGTGTGCTGGAGGCTTGGCTGTGACAAAGGCTAGTCTCTTGCACTAGGCAATGACCCTAGAGAAGGATGAGATGCTAAAAGTTGACAGCCGTGAGGTATCTCCTAAATTATATAGAGAAGTTGTGGTCAGGTAGAGAGGTCTACCTCTGCAGGCTGAAAAGATACAAAGAGCAAAAATGATGTTTTTGAGTGCGTGTACTGGTCCTGGGACTTCATTGCTCAAGGCTAGAGCTCTACCACTTCTGGCCTTTTTGGTAGTTAGTTGGAGATAAAAGTCTCATGGACTTTCTTGCCCAGGATGGCTTCAAATCTCAATCCTCAGACCTCAGCCTCCTGAGTAGCCAGAATTGCAGGTGTGAGCCACCAGTGCTTGGCTCAAGATGTTTGTTTGTTTTTTTTAATCAAGATTGTATATGTTCTAGCTGCTATCACAATAGAGCCTGGTGGTTGTTTGTCCATGATTATTTCTCATTTTCTACATTACTAATAGAATGATTACTTTGTTAACAATGATCACATTCTAGTAGTAAATACTAATAGTTTCCTCTAATTTATATTCACCAATAAAACAAAATGAATAACCATATTAGCCTTTGATCAATAAATGGAATTAATGTATGTGAATAATGTAAACACTATTTTTTGCTGACCTGAATAACAAAAACTATTTATTTACTTTCCTTATTTGGTCTCCCTTTTCTTAAGAAATTTATGAAATTTTTACATTTTATGAGTTAATTCTTTTGTCTGCCAGTCCTGGGCCTTGAACTAGGACTTGAGCACTGTCCCCGGCTTCTTTTTGCTCAAGGCTAGCATTCTACCACTTGAGCCACAGCATCACTTCTGGCTTTTTCTATGTATGTGGTGCTCAGGAATCAAATCCAGAGCCTCATGGATGCAAAGCAAGCACTCTATCACTAGGCCATATTCCGAGCCCTGAAATGTTTGCATTTTAAAAGCTGTTCTTTCTTTTCTTTTTTCCTTGGTGCCAGTCCTCGGGCTTAAGTACAGGGCCTGAGTGCTGTCCTTGAGCTTTTGAGCTCAAGCCACTTGAGCCTAAGCTTTACTTCTGACTTCGTTGGTGGTTAACTGGAGATAAGAATCTTATGGGCTTTCCTACTCAGGCTGGTTTCAAATTGTGATCCTCAGATCTCAGTTTCCTCAGGATTACAGTCATGAGCTGCAAGTGCCAGGCTTGAAAACTGGTTTTAATTTTACTGATGAACAAATCCTTGAGCCTGTAATGGGGTCCCCCCAGGGAAGGGACCACAATGTAATGGGGCCTGAGCGGGTAATCCCCCATCCCTCCAAGAGTCTACCATTCAGAGACAGTCTCAAGTAAAAATATGGATTTATTGAGGAAGTAAGAAGTATACTGACTGCCCAGGGTCACGGCCCAGACTCGGGAGCTGGAACCACAACCATAAAAACCAGGCTGGCCGGCCAGGGCTGCAGACCAGACTTGGGAGCTGGGACTGCGCACCCTGGGCCACACTTGGGGTTGGGTTATAAAGGTAAATACCACATGGCCAAGCGTGCCACACCCAGGTGGCCAATAAGGTTACAACTCTTACAGCACATGCTAGGTCACACACAGGTGGCCAATGGAGCTACAATCTGCCTCATAGCAACTCTTTGAACCAACCTATCATGTTAGTTAGACTTGGCACACGGATTTGGCGGGGCTCACGTGATGCAGGCAGATTCGCCTACTCATGGGAGGGCACAAGTTTAACTTTGAATGTTCCACTACTCAGGTGGTCAAGCAGTTTACACAATCTTATCACAGCGAAGGGGAACTTCCATGGATAGGGTGGGGAGATCTTAGTGAAGATGGAGTTGGCTCTCTTTAATCTGGGATGGAATCAATCTGACACACCCTCAAGAGCCAATGATGGCGCTAGCCAGATCTGACCTCCATATTACAGAGTCATATGGTAAGGATGAAATCCTTTTTCCTTATACATATGTCATGTCATCCTGACATTGCAAGCAGCTCACAGTCAGTAAGAATATTTAACCAGTCATATTTGCACGAACTCTGCCAAATTTCTTTTGATTAGTAAAGTAGCATGGAATTACTCTAGATTTTCTTTCTTTTCTATCTTGATGGTAACAGTGGGTAACTACCATTCTAAGCCTTATTTTTGCCCCATTTGAAAAAGAAGCCCTCTTGTAATGTCATTTTGCATCAAAGCAATTGTGAAGAGTACATATTTATTGGTTTATTGTATTTTATAATGCGTGTCGCTCTGATATTACAAATGGGCACAATGAAAGCAGCTGTTTATTTGGCTCACTACTGTCTTCTCTAATTACATTGCATAGGACCTGGCATATAAATCAGGAATTTATTCGCAATAGATTTCTTTTTAATTATTAAACAGATGCACTGAACTTTTTACATTCTGAGTGTGCTCAGGTTTTGTCTGGAAGGAAAGCGACTCTGGAATTTGGGTAAGGAAATGTGGAAAGGCTGTGGGTGACAAGGGCAGGCTTGCAGGAGAGCTACTCCCAGAGATCCTACTTGCATGAGCACTGACGTGGGCTATTCTCAAGAGGATGGCTGCAGCCACTAGAAACTTCTGCAGATGATCTCAGCCTCCTGCTTTTAGCAGGTGATTCCTGGGAGAAGCATTGCCAGTTGAGGATCTGTGCCAACAATGATATTCTCTGCCAGCCAACAGCTGCTGCTAAGAAAAATGGCTTCGCTTCAAAGTCTTGTCAATGCTCCATTGGTGGACCGAAGCCTTGAGGATTACTGAGAGGGATTCTGGGAAATGTAGTTTCTCAGTGTAGGCATGGCTGAGGGTGACAAACTGATAAAGGTCCAGTCATCCCACAGAGCTGTTGCGTTAGGACAGACTTCTCTGTTGTTAGCCTCTCTAAGGAGAGATTTTTCCAAAACATTTAGGTACTTATGTCAGAGTTAGGTAACCGAGCAAGACAGTCCTACTCCCATTCCACAGTGTAGCCTTGTTTCAGGGAAGTGGTGACTTGTCTACACTTCCCGGCTTCCTTTCTGTCTAAGTGAGACCATGTCACTTGTTCTTGCTTGATAGGAGTGATGTGCCTCTACTTGGACATAAAGCAGTTAAGAATGAGACACTCAGTTAAGCTTCTGTTTGTCTATTGTCTGAAGATCAGGAAGTTTGGACTGGGCTTTGTGTATGAGAATTAAAACGTAGGGGTTGCTTGTCATCATGGCTGGCCAGCTCCACGTGCTTAAGATATATTTGCTAATAAGTAAGTGAAATCGAAAGGCTTGCCAGGCCTGCTGTACAGGCCACTGATCCTTGCTCAAGGGTGAGTGTCCTGTGGGCAGCGTCCATCCCAGGACTCCTGTGGACTCCTGACTGCTTCCTTCTCTAGTTGCCTGCATACGCCTCAGGCGTTGTTCAACAAAGATAGTGTGGCGATTAAGTAAAAAGACCTTCCATTGTTAAGTATTAAAAACTCCTAATAACTCCTAAATATTAAAAACTCAAAATGTTGTAGAAAAATAAAGCATGAGTTAACATAGGTGCCTTTGCTTGGTGTCAGTCGTGTTCTTGATTAAAACCCAGAACTCTTGTTAGTGTTTTCAGAGGTTTAATAGGACCTATTTAACCAACTGGGGATAAGCCAGGAGCCAGAGATATACTTGGAACTTCCCTCTAATTGTGTGGCAAGATCAGCCATTGGGCATTCGCCAAGTGATTGTTGTGATATGCTTTAGATCCTTTTACTAAACTACTTTGATCTTAGCAGCATAGATGAAAAAGATAACAGACAACATGCTAACCACTATATGAAGAGCTCTTGTTCACTTTCACTACAACTTTATTAGTCCCACATACAGCAACTTATTGCTTTTCTATTACAATTTTACTCATGAGGAAATCATTCCTAAGAGACATTTAGGCCATACAGCCATACAGCATTTTTAAAAATCCAATTGTTATTATAAAGGTGATGCACAGAAGGGTTATAGTTACGTAAATCAGGTAAAGAGTACCTTTTTGGATGAATTTCTTTTTGGACGATGTCACCTCTTCCTTCACCACACAGCATTTAAAAATTTTTCTTTAATTTATAAAATAGTTCTAACCCAAATCCCAGTGAAACTTTTATCTCCAATTAACCACTTAATAACTGTAAGTAGTGGTTTAGAGCGGTAGAGTGCTAGCTTTGAGCAAAAGAGTTCAGGGACAGGTCCAGGCTCTGCGTTCAAGCCTCACAACTGACAAAAAAATAATAATTTATGCATTTGTTGTTAAAGTCAGAAATAATACAGCAAGAAGGGAATTTTTACATACCCTTTTCTCAGGTGGGTGTTGGGTCATTTTCTTTCCTAACTGCTCTACAAAAATTCTTCATATATTCAATAAGAAACCTCTCACCTTGAAAGTCATATATTTATACTCATTTCCCCAATTGTACTGTACAACTAGCACAGTACTTTATAGAATCTTTCCTTTAAAACCATTGTCTTTTTTTTTTTTTTAGGTGGGGCTTGAACTCAGGGCCTGAGCACTGTTCCTGGCTTCCCTGGCTTCTTTTTGCTCAAGGCTAGCACTCGGCGACTTGAGCCACAGCACCACTTCTGGCTTTTTCTATATATGTGGTGCTGAGGAATCGAACCCAGGGCTTCATGTATACGAGACGAGGACTTTACCACTAGGCCATATTCCCAGCCCTAAAACCATTGTCTTTAAAACCAGAGATCAGAAGATTTTTTTTCCTGTTCTCCATGTCTTTAATACCAAGAGTAGTTATCATTTGCGTTCTCAACTATCTAAGATTTTTTTTTTAAAGCATTATTAGTGGAATTTTTTGATCATGCTGGTGTCAATGGTATATTTATGAATACTTCTCATGTCAAGCTCACAAACAACAACAACAAAAATCTGAATAAAATTAGCTTTCCATATGGGATATAAGCAAACCATGTCTCTGTCTTGTGCTGTGGTATTACTGCCTGTGGTGCTGTGAATGGAATTGCTGTCATTATTTTTCTTGTTGCCACAATTATTTATTGGGTGCCTGTTAGTTCTACTCACTATGTTAGGTATTTACATACAAGCTTACTGACCTTTAAAATAACCCTCGACAACAGGATATGGTGGTACATGCCTGTAATGCAAGCCTTCAGGAGGCTGAAGCCAGATTGCAAGTTCCAGCCAGCCTGTGATATACATAGAGACACCCTGTCTGAAAAATAAATGACAAAATAACTCTGAAAAGTAGATACTTTCAGCCTTATTTTATGGGCAAACAAGCAGAGGCCAAGGAAAGTTTAAAATCTTCACCATGATAGAGGGCTAGTTAGTGTCAGAGATCAAATTTGAACATGATTTGAAATTGTACCATCACCCTTCATTACAGCACGGTGCATCTCCTAGCTCATTCGTAAAGACGTATTGGAAACATACAGTAATGTATTTATCCAGAATGCAAAAAACTGACCAATCATGTATTTAAGGGACGCAGTATAATACAGGCTTCCAAACATACAGAGCCTCCTTTTTTATTCTTTTCTGGGCCCAACTGGTTAATAATGCCTAAGCCATACTTGAGGAGATAGCACCCACTAGTTACTAACCAGGTGAGTGCTGTCTTACAGCCCCCTCCCCACCCCAGGGTGTTCCAGGCATTTAACTTCCTAATGTGGGCTTTGTTTGGAAGAGGTGTTGTCTTGGGCAGGAGGAAAGGAAAACCAGCAGACATGACAGCAAGCTTAGCAGACAGGATAGGGGTGAGCCAAGTTTACTTTAGCTCTTGGGGTTCCTGAGGACTGGTAAAGAAAGATTAGAGCATCTACCTCTAATAACAGATAGTGTTGATCCCACAAGCATTACTGTTTTATTTCTACAATTTTATTATTTTATTTATTTTTTCAGTTGTGGGGCTTGTACTCAGGGCCTGGGCACTGTCCCTGAGCTCTTTTTATGCTAAAAGCTATCTAACATTCTACCACTGTAGCTTCAGTGCCACTTGTGGTTTTCTGGAGGAGATGAATCTCATGGACTTTCTTGCCTGGGCTGGCTTTGATCCATGATCCTCGGATCTCAGCCTTCTGAGCTGGAATCACAGAAGTGAACTACCAGCACCCAGCTTATTTCTACAATTGCAATGGGACAGTAAAGGAGAAACAACTTGAAGAGAAAAAGGGAGGTTGGCACAATAAAATTCGAAGGTTTATTTTTAGGTTGAAGTATGACTTTTATTTACCACTGGGTGGGGAAATTTTTACTTATTACATCACTGTCAAAACTCTGCCCCAAATCCCCAGCTGCTGTTAATTTGTTCCTCATTCAGAAAGCCTCTGCCCTGCAGGTGATCTGCCTTAGCATCTGAGCGGGGCACTACAATTCCCTGTATAGAAATCACCTGGGAGGCTTTACCAGCCTTGCTCTGGAGGGGTCTTTCAGGATATTCTTATTTAATTGTTTGGAGCCTAAGCACCTCTTGGGTATGCCCAACATTTAGTGAGCCAAAAGAGGTCCTTTCCTGCGTGTGCCTTTCCTGTTTGCTAGTATCCTTTGCTTTGTCAGGTGAGGTAGTTATAACAGCTATTTTTTTTGTTTGAAATAGCTTTTTTATTGTTATTGTTAAGGTGTTATACCGAAAAGCTACTGTTTCATAAGTCAGGGAATGAGTACATTTCTTTTGGGGCAATGCCACCCCTTCCCTTGCATTCTACCCAGTTTCCCCCTCCTGCCCCTGCTCACAAGTTGCCTAGTTCATTTTCCACATACTATCTAGTGAGTACCCTGACTGCATTTGTTCATCCATCATCCCGCCATTGCTGCACCCCCACCTTGTCCACCTCAAAAGGCAGATAAAAGAATAAAGAAGACAACAAAAAATTAAAAGTGAAAATAACACCATCTCTACCAAAGCAGCAGCAGCAACAACAGAAAACCCCTTGTTTCCATTTCCTGGAATTGTTTCTAATAAATAGTATTTTAAATGTCCCAGGGTGCTGTGTCTTTGGTTTCCTCCCCTAAGAGTTTCCTCCTTTAGCCTCACTGTTTCTGTGTGAGTCCTGTATAATTTATCTTGTCCATTGTATTTTAGATCTACCTTCCACATATGAGAGAAAATACAAGCACTTTGTCTTTCAGAGCCTAGCTTACCTCACTTAACATGATTTGTTCTAGGTCCATCTATTTCCCTACAAATGACATCATATTCTTCTTAATGGATAAGTAAAATTCCATTAAGTATAGGTACCAGTTTTTTTTTAATCCACTCATCTGTTGTAGGGCATCAGGGCTGTTTCCATAACCTGGCTATTGTGAATAGTGCAGCAATGAACATGGACGTGCAAGTGTCTTTGTGGTATCCTGGATTGGGATATTCTGGGCAGATGCCGAGGAGTTGTATGGCTGGGTGGTGGGGAAGATCTATGTTTAGTTTTTTGAGGAACCTCCAGACCACCATCCAGAGTGGTTGTACTAGTTTACATTCCTACCAGCAGTGCAGTAGAATTCCTCCCCCTGCCCCCACATCCCCACCAGCATTTGTAGTTTGAATCCAAGATGTTGGCCAATTTAACTGGGGTAAAATGGAATCTTAGTGTTGTTTTGATTTGCATTTCCTTTATGGCCAGGGATGTTGAGTATTTCTTTGCCATTCTTACCTCTTCTTCTGAAGAGTCCCTCTTTAGCTCCTTTGTCCATTTTGCCATTGGTTTATTAGCTTTTCCAGGGGTTAGTTTCTTTGAGCTCCTTGTGTATTTTTGATATTAGGCCTTTATCTGATGTATTTCAGGTTGTTTTTTTTTTTTTTTTTGTCACTCCTGGGGCTTTAACTGAGGGCCTGAGCACTGTCCTTGGCTTCTTTTTGCTCAAGGCTAGCACTCTACCACTTGAGCCACAGCACCACTTCTGGCTTTTTCCAGCACCACATATGGTGCTGAGGAATCCAACCCAGGGCTTCATGTATACAAGACGAGTACTTTACCACTAAGCCATATTCCCAGCCCCTGTCTGATGTACTTTTGAAAAACATCTTCTCTGAGTCTGTTGGCTTTCTAGTTCAGGAACTAGGTCCTTTGCTGTGCAGAAACTTTTTGTTTTAATATAATCCCACTTGTCAAGTCTCTCTTCTATCTGTTGTGTCCCTAGGGCTCTCTTCAAAACTGTTCTGTCTATGCCTATAACTTCTACTGTTTCTTGTACTCCCTCTTGCAGTGATTTCAAAGTTTCAGGTCTGATATTGAGGTCTTTGATCCATTTTGGAGTTGATATTAGTGCATGGTAACAGATAAGGATCTACTTTTAGGTTTCTGCATAAGGATGTTCAGTTTTCCCAAGACCAACTGTTGAAAAGGCTTTTTCCCTCTACCATATATCTTTGGCTACCTTATCAAATAGCAAGTGTGTGTTATTTATTTACCTAATATTTATTTCTGGGTCTTCTAGTCTGTTCCATTGATCTTTGGGTCTGTTTTTCATGTCAGTACCAAACTTGTAACAGCTATTTTTTAGCCAAAAAGGTTCAGTGGAACTGCAAACCGAAGAGGAGTAGGGGACGGATGAGGAGGGGGTGTGCTGATGTTGGGGACATGGCAGACTTACCAGGAAGTAGCTAGTTGCAGATAGCTCATGCCTGTAATCCTTGCTACTACGGAGGCTGAGATCTGAGGATTGACATTCAAAGCCAGCTTAGGGAGAAAAAAAATCTATGGAATTTTTTAAAATCTCCAATGAACCAGGAAAAAGCCAGAAGTGAAGGTGTGGTGGAAGTGGTAGAGAGCCAGTCTTGAGTAAAAACCCGAGCAAAAAAACCTCAGGGACAGTGTGAAGCCCTGAGTTCAAGACTCAATAATGGCCTGCATGTACCCTCCAACCCCTCCCCCACCCCCACACACAGAGGACTTGGACAGTGGGGCACAGTTTTAAGAGAAAAGTACCTCATCACCTAAGTATTCTATGCTTCCTCTCCACTTGGGAAGGAACATTCTCTGCCTCAAGTGGGATGTGTGTCCACATAGAAAACTTGCGAAGGTGACAGCAGATGAGAGGAGCGGGGCTGGGTACAGGGCTTGGGCATGCAGAGTGCAACAGTATGGAAAGTAAGTCCCTCTTTCCTGCCAAAAGGAGCAGAACAGGTGAGAAAAATGGAAACAAGCAGTTCAAAACTACACCAAGCCCTCAAGCTCATTTCTTCCATGCTTTTACACTATTCTTTTGCTAACTTACCTGTCATGGAAGTTGAGATTGATGTTTCACAGTAGGAAAAAGGGCTCTTTTGGGAGTAGGGAGGTGGGATAGGATGAAGGACAGAGGGAACTCACCAAGTCCTAAGACAGACCGAGGAGTCTCTAATCACATCTATAAATGTTCACATTTGAAAACAGAAAAGTGGGTGAACACACACACACACACACACACACACACACACACACACACACAGTGTTTTTCCTTTACAAATTAACCTATAAGTGTTTTGATGAACTTCACAATCGTCTTATCATTCTTATATGTTTACACAATGGTGGCCAAGAGTCCACTATTGATGTATTAGTCAGATTTTTTTACCGCATAGTGACCTAATAACTGACATAAACAACTTAAGAGGAGTTTCCTGGGGAGGGCAGGTTCAAGATTTGTTGTTTAGATGGTTTAGGTCATGGCTGTTTGGCTTCATGCTCTTGGGCAGAGCATCATGAACATAGGAGCATTTGGTACAGGAGGCTGTCCACCAATGGTAGAGAGGAAACAAGAGAACTTACATCAAAGAAGACAGGAAGCAGGAACAAGGAGGGGCCAAGGCAAGACTTGGTAACCTACTTCCTCCAACCAGGTCACAACTTCCACAGTTCTATCACCTCCCAATAACATTATTCAAGTTTTGACTGCACCAATGGATGAAGCCAATCGGAACCCTCCTGCTTGTTCTGGCTCTGGAAACATCTGCACAAACAAACTCAGAGGTGTGTGTTACTAATCTTTTAGGTGTTTCTCAATTCAATCAAGTTGGCAAGCAAGACTAACTCATTATAATTGACTATTCAATAGTGTACCTTCTAATATCCCTTCCCTTCCTGTTGGAAATGTCCTTGTGACCTAGTTCTGGCCAATTACACACACACAAATACATATAGGGGTGAGGGAAATACATTGTTGTTGTTGTTGTTTTTTTGACAGTTCTGGGGCTTGAACTCAGGGTCTGGACACTGTTTCTGACCTTCTTTTGCTTAAGGCTAGCACTCTACCACTTGAATGACAGTACCACTTCTGACTTTTTCCGTTATGTAGTACTGAGGAATTAAACCCAGGATTTCATGCATTCTAGGCAAGCACTCTACCACTAAGCCACATTCCCAGTCCTGATCTTCTTCTGCTGCTTTTATTTACTTATTTATTTTTTTTTTCACTAAGACTCAAATTCGATATCTGACATTTTTATCATTATTTTATTTTTATTTTTATTTTTTGCCAGTCCTGGGCCTTGGACTCAGGGCCTGAGCACTGTCCCTGGCTTCTCTTTGCTCAAGGCTAGCACTCTGCCACTTGAGCCACAGCGCCACTTCTGACTGTTTTCTATATATGTGGTGCTGAGGAATTGAACCCAGGACTTTATGTATATGAGTCAAGCACTCTTGCCACTAGGCCATATTCCCAGCCCAATATCTGACATTTTTAATCGTTGGCAGGTGACCTTTCACCTGAGCCACGCCTCCAACCCCCATAGCTTGGTCTTTAAGGAAAATGTCCTAGTCTATAGAAGCAAATCAACAATCAGATTCAGAGCTGACTTTGAATAAATATTCTGTGACTTTTTAATTGACTTTTCATTTCTGGTCTTGTGTGTTATCATTCTCTCTAGTTCTATTATGAGCCTTTGATTTCCCTGGCAGTGATATAGGTGTTAGCTATACGTTCCTTATGCCCTCTGTATGCTCATCACTTACTGGGCACATTTGTATTTGCTTCTATTTTTCATATAGTGTGAGTCCTTCCTTGGTGATTGTTGTACTCTTCCTTTTAGAACTTAAAATGTTTAGTTGGGTGAATTCAGTTAATTGGCCTGTCATTTGTCGGGCTATTCCTAGAGCAGTCATCTGTATATTTGTGTGCACGCACACACACATGCGCTAGTACTGGGGTTTGAACTCAGGGCTTTAGCACGATCCCTGAGCTTTTCTTCTTTTTTTTTTTTCTCAAATTTTTATTATCAAACTGATGTACAGAGAGGTTACAGTTTCATACATTAGGCATTGGATACATTTCTTGTACTGTTTGTTACCTTGTCCCTCATAACCCCCTCCCTCCTCCCCCTTACCCTTTCCCCCCCTGAGGTGTTCAGTTCACTTATGTTTTGCAAATATTGCTTTTGTAGTTGTTTGTCTTTTTTTACCCTTTGTCTCTCAATTTTGGTATTCCCTTTCAATTTCCTAGTTCCAATACCAGTATACTGAGCTTTTCTTCTTACAGCTAGTATTCTACCACTTGAGGTACAGCTCCACTTCTATTTTTGTTATTGTTGTTTTTATTTGTGGTGGTAGTTAATTGGAGCTAAGAGTCTCAAAGACTTTCCTGACTGGGCTGGCTTTGATCTGTGATCTTCAGATCTTAGCCTCTTGAGTAGCTAGGATTATAGGTATGGCATTGGGCAGCAGAGCTATCTTTTTAACATTCCTGGTGTAAAATGTTATTGGAAGGTGCCTTATATGGTTAGTAGAAATGTAGCATGCCCTTATGGTTTAGGAGAGTTTATTTCCACTCAGGGAAACAAAAGTAGGCTACAGTAAGTGAGAGGTCAGATCAGACTATTCATTGCTAGCTTTCTACCACATGTGACCAGATCTGCTCTTTTGTTGAAGGAGAGTGATCCTTATGTTCTGTGATAGAAGTGATGCCAGCCTCCCTTCTAGACCCCTGTTATCCAATTTAGAATTTTCTTCACTTATTTCCTGTGCTTTATTACTCTTGGGGAAAGGAAGGACATTCCTGAGTCTGTCTGTAGGCTCTTCAAGTGAATCAAATCTCATCTGTTCTATAGCTAAGAAACGTTCCCCCCGCCCCGCCCCCCAGGCTTTGCCCTGCTTTGCAAAGCTGGCATTCACACATCTGGGGGTGGATGGAGGAGTGGGGGTGGTGGTGGTGATCTGGTGCACCGATAGTCAACATCTGTTTTCACTTATTTCTAATGTGCTCTACTGCATGGAAGAGTGAGAGAACTTAATGTGGTATCATCTTCCTTTTTGGCTAGGGTTTTAAATGTGACTTAGGTTTACCACTCAGATGCACTTGAGTGAGATTTGGAAGAAAGAAGTGAGATACGGGCCATGCCTGGGTACCATTCCGCATATCCAATGTTAGGGTGGCTTCCCCGATTGCTAGGTTGCAGCTGCTGTTTCACAGGTAAGTTCGTGATGGTGGTTCACTGAGGTAATTCTCAGTCATTTCTGAAAACGTTTCTTGTTTGCTTAGTTTTCTAATGACTGACAACCATCTAATTATGGAGAAAGCTTTTCTGCTTCACTGAAGTTGATTTTTTTTTTTAAAAAAACAAAACATCTTTAAGTAGTGGTAGAGAGATTTTAATTCAGCATGTCAGTTTGTGAGTACGAAGCATCTTGAATGTCACCCCTTCCATCATTCTGCCTAGAGTAGATTTAAAAAAAAAATCTACTTTTGGACTTTAAATAATGTGGACTCTGAGGAAGAATCTCTTGTTTTTTCTTAGTTTCTAGGAAGGAAATCTACTAGCCTACCATCTTTTCTGGAAATTTTCTTAGCCTATGTGTGTAGTAATAAAGTTCTAGATATTTATATAGATAATGCTTTCTATTTTCCTTTCATAACTGTCTTAAGGAGGTTGCTTAGGAAGTGAGATCATAATTCTTTCAACATTTCATGTATACTTTATCAAATTCAAAGCCATGCTGGTGGTATAAACAAGATAATAGCTTCTTCATGAATCATTTTCTATTCATGTATTTTTCTTCTGCAAGAAGATTTAATTTTCTATCTCTTCTGAGTTTCTGGTATGTGCGTCTTCATTCCTTTTGTTTCTTTCCTAGTTTCATTTTGAATGTTTCATTTTATTGCTGTTTGTCATCCTACTCTCATGGGGCTCTGTGTAATTGGAGAGACTGATAAGCAGACATGGACTTTTTCTGGTTCTTGTGTTTGCACCTATGAGCAATTAACCAAGGCTGTAGCAGGGACAGGAACACTGGCTTCCTAAGTAGAATAAATATATAAGCTGAGTTGGAAGAAACTTCAGATTTAGGCATAGTGTAAAAGTGTGGTGTGTTATATTTTCTCTTCTTTGAGTAATATTTGACAAGTGCCAAGATAAAGATTTAGTAAAAAGCATTATGGGCTTTACTGGAGGCACCCTTTTTGGGGGCTTGGTGTGTGTGTGTGAAGTGAATACTTAGGATTGAACTAAGGGCCTTGGTGCAGTCCTTTAGCTTTTTCTCTCAAGGCTAACACTCTACCACTTGAGCCACAGTTTTTCTTTCTTTCTTTTTTTTTGCCAGTCCTGGGGCTTGAACTCAGGGCCTGAGCACTGTCCCTGGCTTCCTTTTGCTCAAGGCTAGCACTCTGCCACTTGAGCCATAGTGCCACTTCTGGCTGTTTTCTATATATGTGGTGCTGGGGAATCAAACCCAGGGCTTCATGTATACAAGACAAGCTCTCTTGCCACTAGGCCATATTCCCAGCGAGCCACAGTTTTTCTTCTGGAACTTTTTTGATAGTCTTGTGCACTTTCCTTCCTAGCCTGGCTCCAAACTACGTTCCTCAGAACTTGGCCTTCTGAGTAGCTAGGATGACAGCTGTAAGCCTGCTTTTATCTACAGAGTTTTCTTGACATCTACCTTGTATTTCTTCCATTTTTCTTGTCAAAGTTTTCTCCATATCTCAAAGTCTTTAGAGAACAGGGAAATGAGAGAGGCAGGCAACACATTCAATTTTACAAATATAGTGGTCAACTATCCTGAGGAATTTGAAGACCTCTTAGTGGGAGGGAGTAATAATTGGTAAACATTTATATGTGTGGATTTACGACAGTTCCTACATGTCTATGTAGATTTATTTTGTGATACTCACCATGCAGCCAATAGTAATTGTCTTTTTTCTTCTTAACAACACTAGTTAATGGGCACCAGGCAACATTTGTTATAATTCAATCTGAGTATCATGCAGACAAAACCAAAGAATACACCAACATATCTGAGGAGTCTCTTTTTCCACATTGCTCTCTCATGGATTGGGTTTTCATGATTCTACTAAGACCAAGAGCAAAGGAATAGAAGCTGGAAAAGACTTCATGAAGGATGTGGTAACTTGAAGAATAGTTAAGTAGGCTCAGAGGAAGAAGGAATAATCTGGGCAAGTGAAGAATCATGAAGAAAAGTTGAATGATTATGTCATGATAAGGCTCCTGTGAACAAAGACAGAGATTACGCTGGGCTGGGGAAAAAGGTACTCAGCTCAAGGAATCAAAAGAGTGCATTTTGTGAAGTCAGTGGGGAGACACGGTTCACAACCTATGCAGTACGGAGTGAATGGGGAGGCATAGCTTGTGAATGATGGTCAAAACAAGGTCATGTAGAAAAACAATGAGCGGTTTCACATTGAATCATCAGGTGCAAATTTTAAAATATTCTATTTGTATAGCAATCTCCCTTGTTGCTATGCTATAGCAGTAAGTGTACTTATTTTTAACCTCTAGGTTAGCATTGAATAATCTAAAACTCCTTTGGTGTTAAATGTAGAATGTTTCAGAAGTATTAAGAGAAGAAATAGAAAAGATTTTTGAGAGAAGAAAACAAATTGCTTGTTTTGGCTATGTATATATATGTAATATGTATTATATATGTGTGTATATATGTACATATATATTTATACATATATGTATATGTGTATATATAATTGAATTTTATTCATCCATCAGGCGGAATGATCTCACATCAATTGCAGGGAAATGGATGGACCTGTGAGAACATGTTTTTTCCAGAAGCTTCCATTGCTAACAGTAAGGGATGCACAGGGAACCAAAGGAAGACCCATTACTCACTGTAAATCTTCTGGTCCTTTGTTTTGAGGATACTATAACATTTTTTTTATCTGTATGAGAATTGTAAATGGAAAACTTTAATATATAAATTTTAGTGTGTAAAAACACTCAATCTGAATTTTAGATCCTCAGATCTGGCAGCAGAAGTATACATTTTGTAAAAGAAATTATACTTGTAGCAGAAATATTTGCATGCAAAGCATCTTATTTTTCTCTGAATTTCATGCTTTTTACCGGGAACCAGTACTTTCCTTTCAGCATTTTAAACAGGTGTCTTCTAAAGCCTGTTGATGGTGGGGTATTTGAACTGGAAACTCTTCAGCTATGTAGGTCTTGAAATTAATCTTTTTCAATAGGGAGATTATTTGTATTGAGACTCAAAATGTTGCTTCAGTAGAGAAACAGAGAAGCAAATGTTTCACGATCTGACAATGTTATAAAGGAAATTGTAAGGAAAGGAAGATGCCTTGACATTCAAAGCTTCCAGAATTATTCACTGAAACTAGAGGTGATTTTCCACATTGCTAATAGAAACTCTTAAGTTCTTAACAACAAAGCAAGTAAAAAGTTTGAAATTCTTAAGATGATTCTAATGCCCTACCAAAAATGAGAAATCTTGCTTTCTTTTTAATAGATGACTATCTCATTGCCTTCCTTCCTTCCTTCCTTCCTTCCTTCCTTCCTTCCTTCCTTCCTTCCTTCCTTCCTTCCTTCCTTCCTTCCTTCCTTCCTCCCTTCCTTTCTTCCTTCCTCTCTCCCTCCCTTCCTTGTCAATTAATTTTTATTAATTTATTTAATGGGGTTTGAATGCAGGACCTGTGTTTGCTAATCAAGTACTCTACTACCTGAGCCACACTCCAGCCCCTTGTGCGTCTCACACTTTTTGTCTGGGCCAGCTTCTGCCTGCCATTCTCCTATTCGTCCTCTTGAATAGCTTGGATGCACCACCAGCTTGGCCCTGACACTTGAAAACATATAAGCTGTACAGATGAATGGGTTACTTTGATATCTCAATACATGTATACAGTATATAGTATTTAAATCACTTTAAACATACCTGTCTCCTCTTAGCTTATTTTTTGTTTGGCAAAGCAGTTAACAAATATTATCTGGTTACTTTATAATAACGCACTGCAATTTCTTCTACCTTCCACATAAAGCATTCTTAATTTCCCATGAAGCTAATATTAAATATATGACTTAGCATGTATACTTTTGGTTATTCTGTTTTTCTCTAGCAATTTTCTGAGATTTCCCCCTCACTCCTTTTATAAATCATCCACTATCCTACCTACTCCTAATGCCTTCCTCTTTTGACTCTAACTTTATTGTTTTGACAATTATTCTTCCCCACTAGAGCTACCACTGCTGCTGTCTCTTACTGTGTCTGTTCTGGCTTCTGTATCCACTAATCCCCATCCTTGCTTTCTCAGTTAGGCAGCCCTGGCCCCTCCATCTCACAGGCTGGTCGTGCCCACTCGCTCAGTGTGAGCTGCTGTTGGAGATCATGAAGGCTTCGCTCCTGCTTGGAGAAACTTCCATTCTTCTAGCCATCCTGCCAAATCTCTGTCTGCATGTAAGATGGAGTGTGAATTTTGCCTCCTGATGAAATGTAGAAAGGGCTCTGATGGACCTTGAATTCTTGGCAGGATAAAATCCAAATTTTTTTTTCCCAAATGAAAACCAGCTTTGAATATAAAGGACACATTGCTAGAGAATATGTCTTCATTTTGTAAATTTTGCCAGCCTGCCCTGCAATGACTTCTGAAATCCTCTGTGAAGACAAAAGAATTAAAAAACAATCTCACTGATGTTTAAACATGAACTTTCTGAAAGTTTTGTGTAGGATGAACACCAAGGCTCACATGTTGAACAATGATGTTATATTTCTTCAGTGAATGTTGTATAGTTTGGTAGCATGGCTAGACTTTTGTCATGTTAGGCTACTCTCATCAGAGTTTAAAAAAAAAAAACAACTTCGTAATTATTTAACTTCCTGCAAAAAACCAAATTGACAATCAGTCCATGGTAGTCTATTAGCTTAGTTGTAGTAACTGTGGGAAAGTCCCGAGTTTATCAATAGAGAGTAACAATAATAAACCCAGAACGGGATTCAGATAAGAAGAAATTTTAAAATTATTATAATAAAGGTATAGTATCAAAGGGAAGCGAGCAATATTGATTTCCTCCAAGTTTTGGTTTGAAGTGCATTTCAAGTATCATGTTTCTTCTACAGAACCTGGGGGAGACAACTCAGGATTTCAGGGGAGATTAACTAGAAGAATGTCTATGTGAGAAACAAGTAAATGAATAAAGTTCTGGTCTTAAAAATGGGAGCAAACCAAAGGACCCAGTTACTCCTTTTAAACATTTTAGGGCTTTTATTGCAAGAGGCAGACAGTATGTTATGTAGACACTAATTGGGGAGATCGACAGGATACAGGGTGTGTTTGTAAGGATGTAAAAGAAAGCAATGATAAGAAAAATTTTTATTTCTATGAGAAAATTTCTGATTTAGGATCTATAACACTTCTTCTACATGTTGATGTAATAGATTGTCTATGATACTTAATTTACAAGTTTGTTGGCCCGTGAATACTTTGTAGAACAAATTCTGTAATTTTAGATCACTTAATTTTTCTTGGGCTCAATTTCTTCATCTTACCACACAAGTAGCAGGTTCTGTGCAATTTATGGTCTTATTGTTTAGTAAAAAATGTTATATATTTGATATTATTTACTAAGTTGAAAATGATTTTAACTATTTTCATTAGATTTGTTCTGGATAACAATAGCCTAGTATATACACAAAGTGTGTGTGGCAGACAGTACTAACATTTGAACAGAGTGCCTCAAGCTTGTTCAGCTGGTTTGCTTGGCTGGTGCTTTACCACTTGAGTTCTGTTCCAGATCTGCTTTTATTGTGGGTTATTTTGGAGATAATCTCAAGAACTTTTATATCTAGGCTGGCCTCATGATTTCCAGGTTTTAGCCTCCTGAGTAGGTAGAATTACAAGTGTGAGCCACCAGGCCCTGTCTTTTTCCTTCCCTTCCTCCCTTCCTCCCTTCTTTCTATGTAACTGTAAAGGTGATGTTCAGAGGGGTTACAGTTACATAAGTCAGGTAATGAGTGCATTTCTTTTTGAACAATGTCACCTCTTCCCTCATTTTTTCCCATTTTTCCCCCTCCCAACTTTCCTCCACTACAAGTTGTATAGTTCATTTTCAACGTACTGTCTAGTGAGTACCACTGATGCATTTGTTCACCCTTTGACCCACTATTTCTCTGCCCACCCCATCCTCCCCCAAACACATAAACTTCCATACAGGACAAAAGGAATAGAAATTAAAAATTGTGACAAAGGAGAAAAAAAACAACAAAAAATAGGGGCTGGGGATATAGCCTAGTGGCAAGAGTGCCTGCCTCGGATACACGAGGCCCTAGGTTCAATTTCCCAGCACCACATATACAGAAAACGGCCAGAAGCGGCGCTGTGGCTCAAGTGGCAGAGTGCTAGCCTTGAGCGGGAAGAAGCCAGGGACAGTGCTCAGGCCCTGAGTCCAAGGCCCAGGACTGGCCAAAAAAAAAAAAAAAAAAAAAAAAAAAAAACCAAGCAAAATTACATAGAACCTCTTGTTTACATTTTTGGAGTTCATTTTGATAAACATAACTTTATATGATTATGTACACATAGCTATTGAGCCTTTGTAGTTTCACTATGTGAATACCTAGAGTCCTGTATAATTTATCATGTCCAAGTATATATATATATTATTTTTTACCATCCCATGTGTTTACTTACAGATTTATAAGCACTTGAAATTATAACAAATGAGGGAAACCATGCAACTTATGTTTCTTTGGGCCTGGCTTACTTTGCTTAATATGATTTTTTTCCACGTCTTTCCATTTCCTTTCAAAAGGAGCAATAGTCTTCTGATGGAAGCATAGAATTCCACTGGGTATATATACACCATGTTTTCTTGATCCATTCATCTGCTGAGGGGCATCTAGGCTGATTCCATATCTTGGCTATGGTAAACAATTCTGCAATGAACATGATTGTGCTGGTGGCTTTAGTGTGGCCTGGTTTGTGTTCTATTAGATAAATGCCCAGGAATGGAATTGCTGGGTGATAGGAAAGCTCCATGTTTAGTCTTTTGAGGAACCTCCATACTACTTCCAAGAGTGGTTGAACAAATTTACATTCCCACTCACAGTGTAATAGCACTCCCCTTTGGCCACATCCCTCCCAGCATCTGTTTTTGTTAGGTTTTTTTTTTTTTTTGATAATGGCCATACTTACTGGGCTGAGGTAGATTCCTAAAGTAGTTTTGATTTGCATTTCCTTTATGGCCAGAGATATGGAACATCTCTTCATGTGTCTATTGACCATTCTTCTTCTTTTGAGAAGTCTCTCTTTAAGTCTTTAGCTCATTTATTAATTGGGTTGTTGTTTTTTTGAGGGTTTATTTATTTATTTATTTTTTTGGCCAGTCCTGGGCCTTGGACTCAGGGCCTGATCACCATCCCTGGCTTCTTTCCGCTCAAGGCTAGCATTCTGCCACCTGAGCCACAGCGCCCCCTCTGGCCGTTTTCCATATATGTGGTGCCGGGGAATCGAACGGAGAGCTTCATGTATAGGAGGCAAGCACTCTTGCCACTAAGCCATATTCCCAGCCCTGAGGGTTTATTTTTGGAGGTTTAATTTTTTGAGCTCTAAGTGTATTTTAGATATGAGATCTTTGTTTGATGCATACCTAGTAATTTTTTTCCCCCACACTGATCTTACTGCAAGGATTGTTTTTGCTATTTGGCTTTTATTATGCCATATAAAATTGTGGATCAGCACTTGTCTTATGTATATGTATATGTATATGGTAATTTTAGTAGGTTACCTGTATAATCCAAACTCAAATCTGAAAGCAATTATCAGCTCTCTCTAGATTGGAGGAGCAGGAGTACAGTTAATGCCCTTGATGGACAAGTTGATTGGTTTCTTTTTTATTTGATTTTCTTGTTTTTGACTTTTTTTTTCCAGTTCTGGGACTTGAATTCTGGGCCTGAGCACTGTCCTTGAGCCTCTTTCTGTTCAAGATTAGCACTCTACCACTTGAGCCACAGCACCATTTCTGGCTATATCTGAGTAGTTTATTGGAGATAAGAGTCTCATGAACTCTTCTCTGCCCAGGCTGGCTTCAAACTGCGATTCTCAGATCTCAGCCTCCTGAGTAGTTAGGATTACAGGTGTGAGCCACTGGCTCCTGGTTTGACTTTTTGTTTTTGCCAGTCCTGGGGCTTGAACTCAGGGCCTGAGCACTGTCCCTGGCTTCTTTTTGCTCAAGGATAGCACTCTATCTCTTGAACCACACATAGCACCTCTTCCAGCTTTTTCTGTGTATGTGGTGCTGGGGAATCAAACCGGGGCTTTTGTGCATGCTAGGCAAGCACTCCAGAGCTAAGCCATATTACCTGCCCTTGACTTTATTTTTAGTTAAATATTTTAAAATGTTATTATAAAGGTGATATATAGGGGATTTACCATGTTATAAGTCAGTAATGACTACATTTTTTTCTGGACCGTGTCACCTCTTCCTTGACACTGTCCTAGATTTTCCCTCCCATTCCCACCCAACATAGTGTCTGCTGAGTACCACTGCTGTATTTGACTTTTACAACTTCATAAATAATTAGTAAATACTAAGATTCTCTAAGAACATTTCTAAAAATACTAGATATCAATAGCACTTAAACAGATATAAAAAAAACAAAAAATTACACAACAACAAGGCCCTGCAATTTTAGAAGTTGACCAGTGAGAAAAAACTGGTAATATATGCACAAATATTTTTATTAAAATACCTTAGGCTGGGTACTGGTGGCTCACACCTGTAATCCTAGCTACATGAGGAATATGGCTCAGAGATAGCCAAGGTAGGAAAGTCCATGAAACCCTTATCTCCAATTAACCACAAAGAAAACAAAAGTTGTAAGTGTGCTGTGCTAGTCTTAAGAAGTGCTAGCCTTAAGCACACAAAGCTCAGGGACAGTGCCCAGGCTAGCTACTTTTTTTTTTTTGGCCAGTCCTGGGCCTTGGACTCAGGGCCTGAGCACTGTCCCTGGCTTCTTCCCGCTCAAGGCTAGCACTCTGCCACTTGAGCCACAGCGCCGCTTCTGGCCGTTTTCTGTATATGTGGTGCTGGGGAATGGAACCTAGGGCCTCGTGTATCCGAGGCAGGCACTCTTGCCACTAGGCTATATCCCCAGCCCAGCAGGCCAGCTACTTTGAATGGCCCTTTAACTTAAGCAACTGAAATGCTGAAATAAAAAAAAGTTGTAAAATTGACAAACTCAGAAAAAAATTGGAAATCCTTACAAATTAACAGTATTGTGTATTTATTTTAATCTCCATGTAGAAAGCATTCTTGAAAATTAGGTTGCTTTTCTGTGTCTACCATTAATGGAGTGCAGGATTAAGATGCCTGACTGGGTTTCACTATATGTCTAGAATTTTCTACACTTCACAAAATCTTAATCTGGTCAAAAACAATATCAATATCAGGGTTGTAGAAATTGATATTGGGTATAGGGTCTAGGCCCTAGTAAATGTGAAGGTTTCTCAGTCTTTGTAACATTCTGCCAGGGTTGTAGGATCTGCTGTAAAGAAGATTCTTAGAGCTGTTGATAAATGACCGTAGCTGATTCAGCTTTGTTTTTTTTTTTTTTTTTTTTTTTTTTTTTTTTGGCCAGTCCTGGGCCTTGGACTCAGGGCCTAAGCACTGTCCCTGGCTTCTTCCCGCTCAAGGCTAGCACTCTGCCACTTGAGCCACAGCGCTGCTTCTGGCCGTTTTCTGTATATGTGGTGCTGGGGAATCGAACCTAGGGCCTCGTGTATCGAGGCAGGCACTCTTGCCACTAGGCTATATCCCCAGCCCCCTGATTCAGCTTTGATTCCTGGGCAGAGATGTGCTTTGTTCTTGCTTTTCATCAGGAGATGTATATTCCTCCCATCAATTTGTCAGTGAAATCTCAGCTGTTAACTCCCAGATTTGTGTTCTTCACTCTGTATTACCATAAAAACTACTAAGTGACATCACTAATTGCTTATTGGATATTTTCATTTGAATTTCTTATCTCAAAATCCCCAATGTATCTGCCAATGGCATTCCACGTCCACAACATTTGAAAAAAAATTGCTGGTCTTCTTTGCATTGTCCTTTCAGCTTCCTTTTCCTACAGTTCAAGAGTGTATCACTGGAGAAGTCTTCCTCTTTTCCCCTTATTTGGAGTCTACCCTGTGAGTCTAGATTCTTTCTATAGTATAGGGCAGCGTTGTTATTTATAACCTCCTCAAATCTAGGACCTGAAGCCTTTAACACATCCTGTTTGTACCTGGCAAACATTTTTTTCATTGCTTTGATCTCTCTACATTCCATTGTTTTTTGTTTTTTTTTCTTTTTTGTATCAATGATCTGCCAAGTTTGGCCCAAGACAAACTGATGTTAATTCCATCTCACCCTCTTTCTTGACAAGTCTGTCATGTTTGGGCCACAGCATGCTATAATTTGATTAATTCAGTGTTTCCTGAATTGGTGCATCCTACTGATGACACTTGAGATGCTGTTCTTTTGGATGTACATAAATGACCTTCAAAAGTATGTACATATAAATATACACATATAAATAGGAAAATGAAACATATTTCATACCCATGATTTGACAGATTTTCATTGCTTAGAAACGGATGAACATATTAACAATTTTTAAAGTGACAATTTAGATAAAATAGGTAACAAAAATACTGTGGAGAGGGTATAGGAAAATCTGATATTCACTGGAAGAGTGAAATACATTGTTTTTATTTTATGGAATTTGCTGAAGGGGGTATTTTGCTTTTCCTTTTAGGCCTTTTTTAACTTAAAATTCCCCATTAAGTCAACGTTGGCAAGTGTGCCGGAGAAAAAGTGCAGAATGAAGAGCAACGAAAGTCATTTTTGTTTTAACATACATCTTTAAAAAATAACATTAAGTAGTTATGCAAAAAAGTTGCCATTCAACAAAGCAGTTTATGCGTATGATGTATCTTGATCAACGTGAACTCTTTCATCTTTCTCACCCATCCCTCCCAACCCAAACATACATCTTTTTAAATAGATTTTTTTTTGTTTTAGACTTGAACTTGGCACCTGAGACTTTTATTATGTAGCCCTCTACCAACAGAGCTATGCCTCCAGCTGCGAGAGAGAGAGAGACAGAGAGAGAGAGACAGAGACAGAGACAGAGAGAGAAAGAGAGAGGGAGGGAGGGAGTGTGGGAGGGAGGGGGAGAGAGGAAGAGAGGGCTGTTACTTGGGTTTGAACTCAGGGCTTTGTAATCTTACTTGGCTTTTTTTTTTCTAATTTACTTTATTATTGTTTTAGAGGTGACATACAGCAGGGTTACCTTTACATACATCAGATAAGTACATTTCCTTTTGCACAGTGTCATTTGTTCCCTCATTCTCTCCATTCCCTCCCTCCCATCTCCACCCACGAGTTGCATAGTTCACTTTCTTCAATGTCTTCTGAAGCCAGTGTGCTCCACTGCTGTACTTTTTCATCCTTTTCCCTCTGATTCTGTGCCCTCCCTGACCCTAACCAATATTAGTAATATATGAATATAAGATTCTATTGGGAGGTGAGGATGGGAGCAGAGGTAGCAGTTAGAGCTGTTTAGTTATTGCTTCTTCTGGAACAGGGAAAATAAAGTCTCCCGTCAGTTCTAAAGGGACTGATCCAAGTGAGCACGCAGGTGGCACCTAACTGAAATCGGGATGAACAACTTCCTCCTAAGAAAAGGTGATCAGGTGAAATAGATAGTGAAACTCCAGTGTCATGAAGAAACCATCACTGAGCTTTCTCTGTTTTCCTGGGTCTTTGGATACTGTTCAGAGACCAAGAGCCAGTCTAGAATGGATGGGGTGTGAGGCACAAATGCATGCTGGAGACAAGAAAACATTCTGTGAGCAGTTGTAGCTTGTCTGGTCTCTTCTTTACAATGGGAAAAACCAGTTCTAGAGAAGTTTTGAACTTTGAGCAGAGCCCAAAGTAGTAATTAATGTTATTCATCCTTCCCCACCTCCATAAGTGCAGGCTTTCCCTGTGGTTAATCACAGAATGTTTATTATTTTATTTTCCTGCACTTTCTCCCACAGAGAGTTAGTTCCTTGAATGTTCTGGAATGTGTGCTAATCCATTCATCACAGAGCCCTTGAGATAACTTTCCTTCTCTTCTAGGAGTTCAATCAGTCAATTATGAGACCTTAAAAAAATCATTGTCAGTGGTTTCTTAGATCCTTAGGACAGGAGTGATTTTTCAGTCTTTATCATACAGAGGAGGCATTTGAAATGAAATTGAGGTGTGTTTGTGTGTCAGTGAAAGCAGAGCTGGGATTGAGTGGCAGGTTTTTGCTTCAAGTCTGACCTGAACAAGCTGTCTGATGTTGTGCAATGCCGTTGTCTCAGTGGCACGAAGATGTGGTTGTAGAATATGTTTAGTCCTTCCAAACAGAATAAAGTAGTTGGGTGACATCCTATTCAATTTTGATAGGGTATTTTTTTCAGTTTTTATTTTATGCCTATAGATCTATTACACAAGAAGCAAGTGTTTCAATTAACATGAAAAATTTTAATGTCATTTGTATTGTTATAAAGATAACATACAAAAGGTGTTGTAGGTACATAATTCAGGTAAAGAGAAATGTACATTTCTGTTTGGCAAAATGCTTAACAGTAAACTTTTTATTTACAGAATTGTGGGTACTAAGGGGAAAGAGATAACTAGTTTTATTAGCTCCTAGCTTGAGTATCAGGGATTGGTTTATTATGACTATTTTGGTTTTTGAGGAGTTAGGACTAGAACGAGGTAAGGGCCTGAAGTAATGGCCTGATGGTTTATCAAAGCAGGTACATGGGATGATGGTTAATCATGGTTATCCACAAGTTGGCATTGAGAAAAACCTATATATAGCTGATTGGACATTTTGAGCTGAGATATGAAGAGAAATCTGGCAATTCTTCTGTCAGAAGGAGAGCTTTCTATTTGTTTCAGTGCTCACAGCTCCTCTTCCTGTTTCTGGTTTAAGAAGTCTCACAGCATCAGTCCCACTGTTCTGTTGCAGACAGTGCTCATATACTTTATAAGTGTCTGGTGTTTTCCAGGGAATTGAAAAGCACTCTGGTCATATACTAAATTCATGCTGTGTGATGGGGAAAGCTTATGACTTTATGTTTTCTTTCTCAGAGGAAGCTTAGCTGTTAGCTAAAGAATACTCTAGGTGGTCGTTTTGCTTCTACATCTTGCAGGTTAGCTATGCCATGAGATGGTAATATGTCACTATTAGTTATTTTCTCCTGTTTCCAATATAAGTAACAAGAATATAGAGTTGTCAAGAACTCTAAAAATAATTGTTCTTATCAGTCTTCTTTATCATAAAGATTTTTTCTGTGTTGTGCTAGGCAAGCAATCTGTCAATTAAGCTATGCCCCAGCTGGTCTGCCTGTCTTCCCACTCACCCACAGACTCTCCCTCCCGCCCTTCCTTCCCTCATTCTTCCCTCCCTTTTTTTTTTTCTTTTTCTGTCAGTCCTGGGGCTTGAACTCAGGGCCTGAGCACTGTCCCTGGCTTCTTTTTGCTCAAGGCTAGCACTCTGCCACTTGAGCCACAGTGCCACCTCTGGCCTTTTCTATATATGTGGTGCTGAGGAATCAAACCCAGGGCTTCATGTATACTAGGGCAAGCACTCTTGCTACTAGGCCATATTCCCAACCCCCTTCCCTCCCTTCTTCTCTCCTTCCCTTCCTTCCTTTCTTCCCTCCTTCCTCTCTTCCTCCTTTCCTTCCCCTCCCTTCACTTCTTTCTCCCTCCCTCTGCTCTCTCCCTCTTGTGTTTTTGCTAGCCTTCCAGTGTTCAAGGCTAGTGTTCTAGCCTTGGTGTGTTATGCCCCTAGCTAGACTTCCTGCCTCACTGGGAGTACAGGTATGCAACACCTAGTTTAGCCTATTGTTTTTCAATAGGCTCTTGCTAACTTTTTGGCTGGCTTCAAACTGCTATTTTCCTATCTCTACCACACAAGAAGCTAGGATTATAGGCCTAGAATACAGCTTGGAAATTCATTAGACTAAAAAATATGCTAGGATTCAAAAGATTTTGTGTATATATTTTATGTATAGAATTTATAAAGTATGGTGTGCTGCCCACTGGGCTTTCATCAGGTCTGTATTAGGTGGCATTACTCTCATTTTTACAGCTGTAAAGAGTTGTAAAAAAGTAATTAGACGTGCTATTCTCAGAAGTGCAGATAGGTATTTAAAAGGGAAATGGGAAGAGAAAGATTCTAATTGAGGAGAGAAAATATGATTTCATGAATGAAGTAGAATTTTCCCTCATTGCTACCCCACCCCTAAAATACCCCCATGTGTCTTTTCTTTTCTTTTTCTTTTTTGGTCAGCCATGGGGCTTGAACTCAGGGCTTGGGTGCTGTCTCTGAGCTCTTTTGCTCAAGGTGAGCACTGCATACTTTGAGCCACAATGCCACTTCTGGTTTCCTGGTGGTTAATTGGAGATAGGAGTCTTACAGACCTTCCTGCCTAGGGTGGCTTTGAACTATGATCATCAGATTTCAGCCTCCTGAAGAGTGAGGATTATAGTTGTGAGCCACCAGCACCTGACTCCCATGTGACTTTTCTAAAGAATTTTCCAATTAGAATTGCCCTAAGATTGAAGGATGTATCCATCTCATGAGCTTCAGTTATTGATGTTACCAAAAAGGTTAGAAATAGAGATTTGTACCAATGGAGGTCAGGTTAGGTGTAAGGCATGGCTTGTGGTGTTTTATTGATTTTTGATTTGTTGTTGTTGATGTTCCAGTGCCAGCACTTGAACTCAGGACCTCACCTTCTTGTTTGGCCTTTTTGCTCAAGTCTGGCATTCTACCACTTGAGCCACAACATCATTTCCAGTTTTTTGGTGGTTAATCGGCAATAACTGCCTGTGCCGGCTTCAGACTTCAATCCTCAGATCTCAGCTAGGATTTACAGGTATGAGCCACTGGCATTTGGGTCCTGGTTAGTGTTTTGAAGGACAATAGTGAAAAAGAAACAACAACAACAAAATGGTTCCTGTGTTTATGTTCCATGAAAATCTACTAGCTATTTTTTTTTCTAAATAACATAAAAATCTCCCAGTGTTATTCAGTCTTGGACATTGCGCACGTTAGGCAAGCACTCTGTCACAGAACTCCATAAACCCCTGGGCCACTTCTAGACGGGTGCTAATGCCATTCATGGAAGATTTGCCCTCATGACCTAATCTTACAAAGGCTAGCCCTCCTGATGAATTTATAGTGTAGGATTTAAACATATGGGTTTGTGGTAACATTCTGATTATATTAGAGCCTCAAGCTTGCCATGCGCACACCACAGGCAATTCCTAGGCAATCCAGCCCTTTATTCATCTTAGCATTTTCTGTGAAAATAATAAACCGTAGTCTCTGGAGTAAATTCCTCCTAAAGCATTACAATTGTGTGGGAATCTCAACATCCATATTGTTATTCAGTAGAGACACCAAATGAATATATAATAAATGTGGCATTTATTCTGTTCATAAATTTGCATTAGAACTGAGATTACTTTTAAAGACCAAAACTTGGTCTTAAAAAACATTTTCTACCTTAGAAATTAAACATTAACAATTAAGTACTTCAGATTTTAATTCAGAATACCCTGGGATATGTGACAAAAGCCCAGTGTAGAACAAAAGCAGAAAATTTCCCTTCATCATTGTTTCTATTTATGGTTGAAACATGCTTCATTAAACAGCCCTGCCGTTACTGAGACAGCTCAATATGGTTTTCCATGATTAATGTTCATCAGTATTCACCCCTTAATTGATTTATACCTAAGAAATGGAGTTAGTATTCTAAATATTTTCTATGCTAAATGAGAATCTTATTATCAAATGAGGTATAGGGTAAATTTTAGGAAGAAACTAATTTCAATTAATCAGTAAAATGTCTTTGTGGAGAGATATGTAACAGTGTGATGTGCGCTATTCTTTTTCTTCTTTTTTTGGGGGGTGGGGCCTGGTACTGGGGTTTCAACTCAGAGCTTGAGCACTGTCTCTGGTCTTCTTTTGCTTAAGGCTATAGCTTTACCACTTCGCCACAGTACCACTTTCTGCTTTGTTTGAGTAGTTTATTGGAGATAAGAGTCTTATGTACTTTTCTGCCCAGGCTGGCTTTGAACCATGATCCTTAGATTTCAGCCTCTTGAGTAGCTTGGATTATAGGTGTGAGCCACTGGTGACTAGCTCATACACTCTATTCTTTTGCTCAGCAGTTGAAATATCTACTAGTTTGCATTCATCAGTCAGCAGGAAGTGGTGTGTTAGTTTGGCTTGTGGGGATGAGAAGGGGGCATTTCCACATAGGGCAGTGCAGTGAGCTAAGATCCAGAGAGGCACAGGCTCCCTAAGCTATGCAGTCTGTGGCACTCAGATGTCTCCTCAGTAAAATGAGAGGAGAGCTGGTACTTGTTTGCCTTCAAGTACCAATATTTTGTAGTTATCCCAATATCCACTTCTACCACAAAGCATCCCTTCCATAGGAAAGGAAAGGCATGATGGGCATTACTGTGGTTGGCACATTGGAGGCGGCCACCTTGCACCAAGGGTGTTGTGAAACCTTTAGGAAGCCTGGCCTGTATCTGGGAGAGAAGACACTTTTCTCATCACCACGGCTAGTGATGGCAGGAAAGGGATAAGTCCGAGAGTACACGTTATATGGGAATATAGGGGTTAGATCTACAAGTCCTGGGTTTGGAGAAGCCTTGCTACTTCCTAGTCATGCAACTCTGAGTCATTCCCATGTGTCAAATGAGAAGGAAGTGATTTGACAACCTGGTTGTGGGCCTTCTGAGAAAGAGTATATCTGAAAATATTTCCAGTGAGTCTCATTTTCCCCAGCCTCACTTCTGTGTTCAGTCAGAACAGCTCCCTCATGGATGTCCTCTGGCTTATAAAGTTTACTAGGAAGCTAGATACTTAACTCTTTTTTTTTTTTTTTTTGGCCAGTCCTGGGCCTTGGACTCAGGGCCTGAGCACTGTCCCTGGCTTCTTTTTGCTCAAGGCTAGCACTCTGCCACTTGAGCCACAGCGCCACTTCTGGCCGTTTTCTGTATATGTGGTGCTGGGGAATCGAACCCAGGGCCTCATGTATACAAGGCAAGCACTCTTGCCACTAGGCCATATCCCCAGCCCGATACTTAACTCTTAACTGCTAGTGGGAACTCATTCTTATATGCTTTCATTGTTGATGTGTAGTGTGACTACCTTATTTGTGGATTTTTTACATGCAGGTTTGACCAAACATGGTAAAAATATAATAAATTAAAAAAATCTAAACAAACCACAGAAACAAAACTTTCATTATCATTTGTAAGTTGGAGAAGCTTTTCATATGTTTATTGGTCATTTAGATCTTTTTATTTTCTTCAAGTGTCCATCCCAGCCCATCTTTCTATTGGGTTTTCTGTATTTTCCTTGATTTTTAAAAAGTTCTTTATATATTCAGTGTGTAAGTCTTTTTTTTTTTCCAGTCAACTAATCAGGTTTATTTACTAGGCACTAGGGCACTAGGGCCCTAGGAGATGTAACTTTCAGTAAAACTTAAATATTTGCTATAAGAAAGCAGTTAGATCAGTCTGGTAAATAGTCCATACTGTATTCAAAAATATGGGCAGGTGCCAGTGGTTCATGTCTTGTAATCCTAGTTACTCAGGAGGCTGAGATCTGAGGATCGTGGTTCAAAGCCAGAACAGTCAGGAAAGCCCATGAGACTTTTGGCGGGGAAGAAGGGGCGGGGGGTGGTTCCTGGGGCTTGGACTCAAGGCCTAGGCACTGTCCCTGAACTTTCCCGCTCAAGGCTAGCTAGCACTCTATCACTTTGAGCCACAGCACCTGTTGCAGTTTTCTGGTGGTTAATTGGAGATAAGAGTCTCATGTACTTTCCTGCCTGGACTGTTTTCCAACCCTGACCCTCAGATCTCAGCCTCTTGAGTAGCTTAGATTCAGGCATGAGATATCAGTGCCCAACCCACGAGACACTTACCTCCAATTAATCGCCGAACATGCCAAAACAGAGCTGTGGCTCAAGTGATAGAATGCTAGCCTTAAGCACAAAGCTCAGAGTCAGCACATAGGCCCTGAGCTCAAGCCTTAGGACAGGCACATGCACAAAAAGGTATTAGTTTCTCTGTATTTCTTGTGAGGAAGTTTTAAGTGATGTGGATGATAAGACAATGGAAATGAAATGTAATATAACAAAAAGGGCCCAGAATCCCTCTCATTTGATTATCTTCAGGGAATGTTATAGAAATTTCACTGGTGTATCCTCAATGAACCTTCTAGAAGAAGGAGTGGGATTTTGTTTCTGTGAGCCACAGACATTGTAAGATAATGCCTGGTAATTAGCATAAGCTGGAAGCCAAATAGCTGGAAAAAACATGTTCCAGGATATTGCAGATCAAGTCAGATTTCTATAAAAAGAATCTACTGGATGTTCAGCTGACAGGACATCAACCATAAAAGCAGAGTTTAATGGATTTCAATCATTATCTAAACACAAAATCACAGAGCCCAGTTTATGTGCATTGTTAATTATATGCTATGAACCTGCATGGGGAAAATGGAGCAGAAGTATCTGATGAGATGTTTTTCCTTTTCTGATTTTTGAGAGTCCCTGAAGAACAGTGGTTGCTTGGAGCAACTCCTCTTAAGGAAAGTGCATGCTTTTATTCAGACACAAAAGCAATGCTGAGGAGGAGGAAGGCTGACAACACCTAGTGCTTTGTAAAGATACCCAACCCCTTGCTTTCCCTGGTATTTAACTTCTAGAAAAAATATGACCTACTTAAGAGGAGCCTGTGTGTGTGTGTGTGTGTGTGTGTGTGTGCACGCGCACGTGTGTGTATTTGAAGCCACCATTTATTTCTTAAAATTTTCTTATTATTTATTAAATTTCAAATTGTATTAATGCTCCATTTCCTAAACTGTATCAAGTCAGTGTTTAACAATATTACAAGAAATGGTGATGCCAGGCACCAGTAGCTCAGGCCTTTCTTTAATTCTAACTACTCAGGAGGCTGAGGTCTAAGGGTTGTGGTTTGAAGCCAGCTTTCTTAGGCAAGAAAGCCTGTGACACTCTTGTCTCTAACAACAAAAGAGCTGGAAATGGCGCTGTGGCTCAAGTGATAGAGTGCTAGACTTGAGCACAAAAAGCTCAGGGACAGCCCCTAGACCCTGAGTTCAAGACCTAGGACTGGCACACACATGCACACAAAATGATGTATCATGTAGACAAGACAATTTTAAGAAAATACGTATTCTTAATTCAGTTGATTATTATAAAGATAGTGGGAGGTTGTAAAATAAAATCAATAGCATTTTGATATGCCAAATTCTTATATGGAAAATAAAAAGAGAAAGTATCTTGCATTTATAACTAAATAACATCAATCTAGAAAAGTAGTTTAGCAAATGTTCAAGAACTGGATGAATAAACTTATAAAATTCTGTATGAAAGCATAACCAAAATGATTTGAGAACAGGACAAAATATTTGAAGAAATGGAAAATCAGACCTCATAAAAATAATGTTTTGAATGAAGTCAGCTCTGTTAAACTTTTCTCTATGTGCAGTGTAATATCAGTCAAAATCTGATTTGTTGTGGTGAAGGTAGTGAAGAAGTAGAAAAACATTCTAAATTTAATTTTCAAAAATAATCATGTAAGAACAGCTGGATGAATTCTGAAAAACAAATGTTAAGAAGGAGCATTTACCTTACCAGATGTGAAATATATAACCAATTGGTGATAAAACAATATGCCACTGGTTCAAAATATCAGCATCAAGTGGAGTGTTAGTGGTTCACACCTGTAATCTTAGCTATTCAAGAGGCTGAGATCTGAGGACTACATTGCAAAGCCAGCTTGAGCAGGAAAGTCTGTGAGACTCTTATTTCCAATTCACTACCAAAACCCAAACCAAGCCAAATCAGAAGTGGAGCAGTGGCTCAAGTGATAGAGCACTAGCCTTGAACAAAAGAAGCTCAGGGTTAGCACTGAGGTTCTGAGTTCAAGCCTCAGGGCTGGCATGCGCATGTGTGTGCACACACACAATACACACACGTGGTAAAATAGCAATGTTAGTAAAGAGCGCCCTCTCTACTGTTTGGTTAAACTCATAGGGTTGACTGTCATCACACCAATTCAAATTGGATGACTGTCAATCACTATAGCTAAAGAAATGGACTATGCAAGTTAACCAGGTCTGAGTTACATATTCACTAAGAACCCCAGGCTTTTTTGATCATCTGAGCCATATGAATTGAAAACAGAGGGAAGTCATTCCAAGATATAGGGGATAAACAAGGAGATGGATGGAATGGATACTGGACAATAGTCTAAACCCATCTTCTTAGGAGGATTTGTGGCCAGTACATACATACACAGTGCCTCAAGCCTAAACACAAACAACAGTAAGGGTGAGATACATTTGGAATGTCTTCGGTTCTTTTGTACACCTCTGTAACTATTATGCTTTCAATGTTCATTTAAGTAACTCATGGAATATATTTAATTCATTAAAATTCAATAATCTTTAACCCGCTATGGCAGATACTGGGGTGGGGTGGTGGGGGGGTTCTAGTATTTTGGAAACAAAATTATCTTTAAGGAAAGTGCCAAAAAAGAAATTTCTTCTGAGAGCTGAACTAGATAAATTTCTACTTAATGAATGTGAATATGCATGGGAAACCATTGTAGATTTGCGATGAAGTTATTTTGATCTTGTCTGGTGTGGTAGTGATTTTGGAAATTGGCTAAAATTTTTAGGTTTTTGAAGTTTATTTCCTTGTCTGTTGTTGATTTTAATTGCCCTGTAATAAATTCTATATCTTTACGTGAAATGTGGCAAGTGCTGTCATAGATTTATGAAAGCAACAGTGCATACGTTTCTCCTTATTTATGGATGAAAGGGTAGAGGAGGGACTTGAAAGGACTATGTTTAGAAAAGAAAAGGTCATTATGTTTTGCTTCTATACCACCAGATTTTTTTTCCTGAGAAAAGGATTAAAAATGTGATTCATTAAGATAGTTAGCCAGAAGGTAGAGACCCAATAGTTACTCTACATCTAGAAGCAAAATTGTGTAACTATTGATAAGACAGCTTTAATCAACAGAAATCATGGCTTAAGGCATGAATGGATTAAAAAGATGTATAAAAACTTCTGACATTGTAATTAAAAACATCTGGTGATAACTGGCTTGCCGACCATCTAAAGGCATTTTTTTTCAGGATTTGTTATTTTCTCATAGGAGTGTCATTCTAATAAACCCACTAGAAATTAAGGAATTTTATGATTGAGGGGCTAGCTAGAACAGCATAGGTCATAATGCCTACTTTGGTGGAGCAATCATATGAAGACCTATCTATAAGAATAATGGCTCTAGATGACTTCTGTAGATGACTTTAAAAGAGCACATCTGTTTTTCCTGTATAATACCCTTATTCCCTTATACTGAGGTTTCTCCTTACCAATGTATTTTTTTTAGCCTTTTGTTTCTGTGGTATGCAGATAATAACTTCAGTTTTCAGTGGACTATTAAAAACAGCTCTATTGTTGTTAATGGCTGTTAGTGATCTACAGGGAAAGAAAGTTGCAGGATGTACTTTCAAATGTGGTTCCTTCCTCTTTCTATCCTTTCTTGTGTAGATAGTTTGTATCACTTTGGGTAGACATTTTTAGGGATTGGTTAAGCCTCTAGAATCACTTCTTGAAAGAGACAGCAAATACAGAAAGATTTATAGGGGTAAGAGTTAAAAATCTCACCTTTGACCCAATTTACTTTTTAATACTATGGTTTTAGGTGCTAGGTGACAAAATAAAGCAATAGATCCCCGTTTTACCCAGTAATGTAGTTTTATAAAGTACTCAATTAAATTCTAAAACATATTTAAGGAAATTAGGAATATTTTGCGTGTGTGTGTGTGTGTTTACCTTATAATGAGTTTAATGGGTTTGGTGATACTTCCCTATAAAAAGCTAGCATCTTATCTGCAGGTGACTATGTAGGCTACTTCTGTGTTGGACAACAGTGATTCCTTATGGAGGATGTTGACCTGTGAAATTATAAATATAGCAAGAATGTGTGTGTGTGTGTGTGTGTGTGTGTGTGTGTGTGTGTGTGTGTGTGTGTATGTTTGCTTGCTTGCATATTTGCCAGTGCTGGCTCTTGAAGTCAGGGCCTCACACTCTTGTGTAGCATTTTTGGTGGCACTCTACCACTTGAATCACACCTTCATTTCCAGATTTGCTAATCAATTTGGAGATAAGAGTGTCTTGGATTTATCTTCCCAGGCTGGCTTAGAATCCTGATTCTCATATCTCATATCTCAGATTCATGAATAGCTAGGCTTACAAGTGTAAGCCACCAACACCTGTCAACAGGGATTTTTCAAACCCCTGTTGTATTCAAGTAGATAAATACAGAACCCTTCAAAAATAATGTTTGTCATGTGGGATGGAAAGTGTGAAGAGCCTCTTAGAATTATATATGAGAGAGGATTTTTGCTCCTTGGAGTTTATTTACTATTTACAGCAAAGATGCCTTGTTTATAGGCCAAAGACTCTAGGATTTACATTTTATAAAGTACTGGACAATTCCGATGAACTTTACACCTAGAATAATGAATGGGAACTGTACATAGAGCAAAAATAACATCAGTTGTGGGATTCTCTAAGTTGCTTGACATGACTTGCTCCAACATACTTCATCCTTGTTTGCCTGCAAATATCTTTCAAATCACAAAGCTATACATAAATGAGCCCATTCATTCTGCATGACTGATTATGGGAGTAATGCCTCTGTCATCATACATGTCTAATTTAGCTGGATGGAAATGATGTTCTTTTTTGTGATGTGATTCTAACATTTGGAGACAACCAATCATTTAAGGAGAAACATTCTGAGCTTACAGAATGGTAGAATGCTTTGATTTTGGGAGTGAGTGAGCCATAGACTTAATTTAATTTACAGGAAAACGAACATCAGATTTGGTTCAGTCTCAATTATCATCACAAAGACAATAGGTTTAAGTTGTTGATTGAAAAGACTGTGTGTGTGTGTGTGTGTGTGTGTGTGTGTGTGTATTAATGTGTGTGTGTGTATGAGTACTTAGTTTTGGTGGTCACTGGTAGCTTATTTTGCTGATCTTGGTATTTTCTTATACAAAACAGTCATTTTTTCTTTATTAGATTTAAGTTCTTTTTCCTTAGTTTTTCCAAAATACACTATTGTTTTTCTGTACGTCAACATGCCATCCTTCTTAAGCACAATCAACAAGACAGCCTTGTTTTGAATACAATCTAACCCCTGAAGGGAAAATATTTCATCATCATTTATGTGGGTAATTAAAGGTATTCCTCCTATAATTTATTAAATTATAAACTTAGTTGTGCGTTTTGGTCACAGTAGAAAGTTGTCTGTCTAGTTCTGTGCTCTCCTTTAGGAGTTTACAAAACTGAATTGATGCTGTACATTATTCCATCATTGTAATGTGTGAAGACTAAAAGAGTAAATTTGAGAAAGAAATGCGATCCTTCTCTCAATGTTTTTAGCCTCATTGAAGTTTGTGTTATTTTTAAGACCCCTTTCTCTCTCCTCCAGGATTCTGAAGTGATACAGTTTACTATGGGTCTTCAAAATATTTATTGTGACAAGGGCTAGTAATGTAGCTCAGTTGTAGATTACTTGACTCAAATATGTGAGGTCCTGGCTTTGACTCAGTCCCCTACCAAAAAGAATGTGAAAATAAGGAATAGGCTATTGTTCCCTGTTCTTCTTTTTTTTTTTTTTTAAATCAAAGTATGTTATTTTATAAACAGAAGTTCTACAGAAACACAAAATATAAGAAGCGAGTCGTATATTTTAATCATTCTTTTGTTTCAGAAATCAGACTTTTCTTTGATGATAATAACATTGCTTTCCTTCTCCTGATTTCTTGATTAATTCACATATTTTGTTACTCTTGACACATTTTGTTGTTCTGCATAAAAGAGGTTATAATAATCATTAGATGGTTTTAGAGGAGTAGTGTAAAATTGCGTTGTTTGAAACATAGCCTAAGCGCACTCTTGGTGTGTATGTATGTATTTAAAGGTGCAATCTGTTTATATATCTTCTTCTTTTTTTTTTTTTTTTGGCCAGGCCTGGAGCTTGGACTCAGGGCCTGAGCACTGTCCCTGGCTTCTTTTTGCTCAAAGCTAGCACTCTGCCACTTAAGCCACAGTGCCACTTCTGGCTGTTTTCTGTATATGTGGTGCTGGGGAATCGAACCCAGGGCCTCATGTATACGAGGCAGGCACTCTTGCCACTAGGCCATATCCCCAGCCCTTATATATCTTCTTTATGTAGATATGTATATATCTGGTTCTGACCACCACATAAATACATTTCCTTTGAGTTAATTCTTTATGCATACTTGTTTGTATGTGTCTATATCTATATAAGTGTATGTGTCTACATATGAGGGTATATACACATATATTTATATATTATAGATTGATATTTGTATCTACTTAAATTAGTATGTTAAATGCTGATCTGCAATGTGAAGGTATTTGGAGATATGACCTTGGGAATCATGAGAATGGGACACTCTGGAATGGGATTAGTGCTCGTATAAGAACAGACAGGAAAGATTTCCATTTTCTTACTCTTTCTCCTCTCTTTCTTCTTTCACTCCCTCCCTCCCTTATCCTCTCTCCCTTCCTCCTACTCTCTTCTTCCTTCCCCACCCATCTCTCTTTGTTCTTTACCATGTGAAGATGCAAGAAAACTGTGAAAGTCTAGAGAGGCCCTTTACCAAAATCTGATGATGTTGCCCTCTTGAACCTGAACTTTCAAAACTTCCAGAACTGTGAGGAATACATCTGTTGGTGTTTAAGACACTACATCTGAAGTATTATATATATTATATATGATATGATATATATTATATAATATATAAATATAAGATCATATATATTATATGATATATTATTATGTTACTATATTATATATTATATATTATATGTACATATTATATTATATGTATAATATATTATACATATTATACATATATGTATAATTATATGTATATATAATATATATAATATATTATATATAATGTAATATAATATATTATTATGTTAATATATGATATATAATATATGATATATAATATATCATATAACATGTAACATATAATAATATAATATGTAACATAATATGTTACATATTATATGATATGATGTAACATATTATATGATTATATTATATATGTAACATATTATAATGTAACATATTATAACATATGATATATAACATATTATATGATATATATTATTTATATATATAATATAAAAGTCCAAATTAACAAAATGGAATTTACAAAAGTATTTTTATGCAAGTACTTTGGGCTCAGGTATCAGATAGAAGCAATTCCATGAGGCAATTTCGTGGGGCAACTGAAAATTGTACCTTGAGATGTTGCTGACAAAAGACATTGCCTTTATCTCAACGTGGGAGAAGACAACAGCAGTTATGTTTCCCTATCTCTCTATTGATAGTATACAAAACTAAGTTGTGGTGTTTCTCGAAATCATTCAGAGGTTTCCAGAACTGTGAATCTGAATGACTCCAATTTGTCATTTCCTATGTATGTGAGGAGATATATTTTCTAAGGCAACAAATGAGGGGAAAAAACCCATAAAATCTAGTTACAAATATTAACTTTAGGGTTTGAAATGAATAGATCATAACCCTGGACTCAGAGAGCCATCATGTTCGAATGCTGGTTCTCCTCTTTATGGTTATGCAATTTTATTCAAATTATTTAAACTTAAAAAAATGCCAAATTATTTAAAGTTTCAGAGCCTTAATTTCCTAAGTGATAATCACATCTGGTTTCCAGGATGCCTTTGAGAATTAAATAAGATAATGAGTCTTAAGAAATCTAAGGAACAGCAGGCTAGCAACATGAGGTAGCCATTGTAATGGTTTCTAGGCAGGCAAATTAATTTTTCAATTTCTCCTTCCAGTGAGGTTTTAAATTATACTACTAATGCCACAGTGAAATAAAGCACAAGTTTTTTAAAATAGTTTTTAAAAGAGAAAGAAACAACCTCCTCTTACCATACCATCGTTTTCCAGTTGTTGATTGGCAATGTTATAATGGCTTAGAAATAACACTGCAGAATTGCTGAACAAATTAGTCCTTGGCCTGGTATCTATGAGGTGGTTCATATCATGGAGAATGCTTGTTTTGTATGCAAGTTTTTGTTTTCTTGCTTGCTTATTTGTTTGAAAGAACAGTGAATTTAGCATTTGAAATACCACATGTATTTATAGAGATATACTATTATTTGTTTCAATATTTCACTCTATTCATTAAAAAACATAAGAATAATTGATCTTCCTGTTAGAAAGTTTGTAAACCATAGATAAATGAAAAGAAGAAAATGAAATTATGTATAATCTTACCAGAGATAATAATTCTTTTATGAAATGCATTTGTATCATAAATACATATATTTAAAACAAAAATTCAATCATGCATTGGTAATTTACATTTTCAACCAAGCAATTCATTTTAAACATTTACTTGTGTTCCATATTGTTAATTCAGTTTAATACCTACAAACTCCCATTATATGAACCAGAATTTATTCAGCCAATCTACTATCATTAATCTTTTAGCTTAAGCATTTTTGTAACTGAGTCTTTGTGCACATCTATAATTTTTTTTAATTTCCAATGAAATTGTGGATCAACTGTGATACACAAAAAGGTGTGAAAGTGTTTAATACCATTCTAAATTGCCCTGCAAAGAAAGTCACAACATGGTATTTCTTCTTGTAATGATGTATTGCATATTTTTCTCAGAAATGAGAAATTGATGAGTTTTATCTCCTTATTTTTCCCTAGTTCCTTCTCTTTTTCTTCCTTTCCTTTATTTTTGACTCTGAGATCGGGGGTCTTGCTATGTAGCTCAAGCTAACCTGGAATTTGTAATCATGCTCTTAAACATGTTAACATTGGCTGTTTCACTGCACATGGTTCGTTCCTTTCTGGTCTTTACTGGGTCACTTCTCTAGTTATTTGATAGACAGGATGGGAGTTCTTCTCTCCTGATACTTCATCATATGCTCGATTCATTATATCCTGGTTCCTCCTCTAGTTAAGGATTTTGAAAGCTGAGAGATGCAATATTTTAATTAGAAATGGACAGGGATGGAACAAAGGTATGACGATGTCTCTTTGGTCAATTGTCAATGTTGTCCAGCTATAGAACACCAGGAACATACCAATAACTGTTTATTAAATTGATTATATATATTTAAGAGAGTCACAGCTAGACCTATAATGCCTATAATCCTAGTTACATAGGAGTCTGTAATTGTAGTTTGAAGCTATCCTGGGTAGCAAGTCTCAAGATTCCACCTCCAAATAACCAGCAAAAAGCCAGTCTGGAGGCCGGGCTCAAATAAATAAGAAAGCTGAGCAAATTCAAGGCTTTGAGTTCAAATGCTGGTACCAGGAGAAAAACAAAACAAAACACCCAGCTATTGTATGACAAAATTATGGTTAAAACAAAAATTGGGTAAGGAATAGGAGTGACCTGTGTTATCCAGGGTATGGGAGTATTTGGTATTTTTATGGTAATATGATGGCAGAGTGGTCTTGTCAACAGCTCATTCATCATGGTCTGTGGGGTGGAATATATTTATGGTCAAGAGAGGGTCCTCAAAGCCTGTTTACAAACTCTGTGCTAGCTCTTTGTGTCAGCTTTCCATCACTGTAAGAAAACACTTGGAGAAAATCAACATAAAGGGGGAAAGATTTATTTTGACTTATATAGTCCTAGAGATTCCAGTCCATAGTTGCTTGGCCCTGTTGCATTGAGCCTGTAGTAGCACAATACATCATAGTGGGAGTATGCGGTAGAGGAGCAGCCCATCTCATGGTGGGTAGGATGCAGGAGAAAGAGGAAAACACTACCAGGGTTCCAATAACTCTTTTTTTTTGGCCAGTCCTGGGCCTTGGACTCAGGGCCTGAGCACTGTCCCTGGCTTCTTCCTGCTCAAGGCTAGCACTCTGCCACTTGAGCCACAGCGCCGCTTCTGGCCGTTTTCTGTTTATGTGGTGCTGGGGAATCGAACCTAGGGCCTCGTGTATCCGAGGCAGGCACTCTTGCCACTAGGCTATATCCCCAGCCCTCCAATAACTCTTTGAAGGGCATAATTCAGTAATCTAACTTTCTTCTATGATCTCCACTTACTGAATGTTCCACTGCTTCTTAACAGCATCCAAGTCTTGTGACCAAGCCTTTGGGTGACATTGAAGATCCCAACTACAATATGATTCAAAGTGTCAAGGCCTAGCTATGGGATCTGGCCGGTGTCTGGATGTCAGAAATGCCTTCTCTTTTCCTCTTTGCATTTCTCAGCCAGAATAATGCTAGAAAAAAATATAGAGGCATTAACAAATTTTTTTGAGGAGGGGCTTCTGGATAAATTTTTTTGTTTATTTATTTCAGATATTAATACTCTGTCTTCCTGTCCTCTGTCCTCTGTCTTCCTGTTGGAAAGAGGGAAGGGATATAATTCTAGAAGCTGCAACAGCCTTTTGTCACTGTGAGGACAGTGTCAAAGAGATCTCAGACTCTGGCAGCACTGATTTGCTGAATTGTTATTGTTAACTCTGATTTCTCACTATGAGAGGAAGATACTCCCTAATTATTTTTTAAGCCACTTTACTTGGTGTTTTCTATTTTCTACCTGTACCTGAATGCATTCCTAAAACATTAGGTATTCATATTCATTATTTACTAAGCTAAGCACTTTTTTTTTGGCAGCTAAATTTTTGTGATGGCTCAGAGCATGTTTTGTTTGGAGATAGAGCTTGGTAATTATTCCTCCCCTTTTTAAAAATTCGACTTATGTGAGGTGAATGAATTTCTCTTCTTTCTGCCTCATAAATTTTGTGATTATTATTTCATTTATGTGCAGTTGCTTCCTTGGATTCAGAAACCTGCATAAAAGAAGAAAGCTTTAGAAGCCTTCCAGATTAAGTTTAGCAGAAAGAAATATGTGTGCAGTTTCTAAACTGATTATTGAAAGGGTGGATGCATCTATACACATAATTTCTGGATAATTGTCATTGCAATGGTTTCTTTCCCCACTGTGATTTGTTAAGCTTCACCATGTATTGATTGGTTCTAATGACGTAAAAAAGACACAAAAAAGAACTCCTGTCTTCCTAAGGGAATAATTCTGGTTGCCCATGGCCTCTGTGGATAGAAGGGTAGATTCTCTAGTATGGAATCAGTGCTCCCCGGAAACAGAAAATGCATTGACAGGTAAGAATGAGGACAATAGTTACTCCTTATATTTAGTGTACAAGAACTGAAAGTGCAGGAACAATAGAAATGCAACTCAGGGCTTCATACTTTCTAGGCAGGAGTTCTACTGCTGAGCCATACCTAAAGCCTTTTTGCATTGATGATTATTTTTGCTTTATTGTTTTAAAATTCGTTTTCAAATTTCTGCATTGATTATATTTGAGATAGGATCTTGCCTCTTGCCTAGATATATGTAAGGAGTACAGTGCTCCTGTGTGGGCTTCCTGCCATATAGCAAGAAATAAATTTAAAAAAAGAAATATTTAAATTTGGCATTGTAGAATGGCTTAATCTCTGCAATAGTGTCAGTAAAATTTTATTTTTTTTGCCAGTCCTGGGGCTTGAACTCAGGGCCTGGGCACTGTCCCTGGGCTTCTTCCACTCAAGGTTAGCGCTTTACTACTTGAGCCACAGCACCACTTCCAGCTTTTCCTGTTCATGTGGTTCTGAGGAATCAAAGCCAGGGCTTGATGCATGCTAGGCAAGCACTCTACCACTAAGCCACAATCCCAGCCCTCAGTAAAAATTTATCCAAATATTTCTGTAAACAGTAACTTATTTAGTAGTTCATATATAATATATATTAACCATCCACAGTGGCTAATAAAATACCCAAATTCAGAGGCATCTAATAAATAATATAAAATATGGCACATTCTTGTCCATTTAATTAAGTTAGATGTTATGTCTTGCTTGATTGTACTATGAACATATGCCAGGATAAGAAACATCAGTATCTCCCTTTTTTCAAGAAAAATGACAATAAATAATAAAGAAACCTTTCACAATGTAATTTTAATGTTTCTAAGTTGAAATGTTCATTTAAAGACTAATGTTTTTTCCCCCTCCAATTCTTGGAGGCTGATGAAGTAAGCATATCCAAATGAAGTGATCCATATAAACTTCACCCACTGGTGAGTGGGAATTATGGATATTATATTCCTTCACAGTTTAGTAAATTGCAGAGTTTTACTTAATGAGGAACATGAAGAATCCTCATTATGTAGCCATATTAAGCGTGGTTATTGCTATGCAGTCATCTCAGAATTCCTCTACATTCTGTGTTTCTCTAGGTGACCTGCTTTTTTAATTAGACAGAGAATCTGTGCTGGAAATGATTGTAAAGGAGAGTTAGAAGCTTCCCCATTGTTCTAAATTTGTGATTTCTTGTAGTAATGCCTGTCTTCCTGAAGAACTGAGTTTTGGAGAAGCATGTATTCTGATGAACTATTTTGGGGATATAAGCAAAATAAAAAGAACTCTCAGCTGGGCACTGGTGGCTCAGGCCTATAAGTCTAGCTTGTCAAGAGGCTGAGGTCTGAGGATCACAGTTGGAAGCCAGCCCAGACAGAAAAGTTAGTGAGTCTCTTATCTCCAGTAACCTATTCTGAAAAAGCTGAAAGTGGATCTATGGCTGAAGTGGTAGACTGCTAGCCTCCAGCAAAAGAAGCTCAGGGATAGTGCCTAGGTCCTGAGTTCAAGCCCTTGGACAGGAAAACAAACAACAACAAGAACAAACCAACTCTCAACTTTCCTTTAAAAGGAAGTCTTGTAAGAATTTCTAAGTCTGCTAAGAGCCATAATAGCATATTAAGGACCAGGAGGCATACATTTGTAATTCAGCAAAATAAACAATAAGTTGGATATAGGAGACTGTACAATGAGAAAGAGGGGAGGGAAGAAGGGGATGATATTTCCTTGGCTGATGTTTGAGGATTCCCTTAAGAAAGAAGTGGAAGTTTCCCAAGCAGGAAAGTACAAAGGAGAAGGCAAATCATGCTATGGTTAGAGCCAGGAATGCCATGCGGTATTATACGTTTACTAAGTACATTACATTAGGAGTCTGACAGATTTGTGTTCTGCAGACATGTGGCGGGAAGTCATGGAGGTTGTTTGGAGTTAGATCATGCAAACATTGTGTGGCATCTTTAAAGATTTCAGGTAGGGTGTTGTAGTCACTTTTCCTCTGCTCATTCCTCCATTAAGCCATGTCTGCCTCACTCCATTTGACACTCTGATTGGCTAAGAGGGTTTCTGACACATTGTGCCTGCCTTACTGTATATTTACAGTAGGTGTATGAGTGAGGAACCACTGGATATATTTTGCAAAAAGGAATAATTGGTTAAATTTTAGGACTATCATTGACAGCAACGAGAACAGGGATGAGAAGAATGTATTAGTTTTCTATAGGTGCTGAAACAAATCATCACAAACATAATGGCTGAAAACAACAGAAATTTATTGTCTTAAAGGTCAAACATGCAACCCATAGGCATCAGCGAACTAAAATCAAGGTGTGTTTCTTTTCTAAAGCTGTAGTCCTATCTTAGTAATCTTTAATCATGCCTGCAAAAATCCCTTACTTATTATGTTGTATGCAATGTAGCATATTTTCAAGTTTGATGAATAACATATGGACCAATCTGGGGTCTGAAGGGCATCCATAGTAGGGATTAGAAAGGAAAGAGAATGGGATATGAATAAAGTTAGTGCATTACTTCATCTTGGTTTCCTGTTGGCAGATAGGTAGACTAGTTGTGCACTTGCTTTGGGGATACTTGTGAACAGTGTGATTCATTTCTGGCCAGTGGGGCTTAGGTAGGCCCCACTCCAGGATTTGCCCATAAAAAACACCATACACACAATTCTCTCTGCTCTTTTCATTTCTCTCATGTGCTATGTAGATATAGAGGTTTGTAGCACAGTATTCTGAGTCTCTCAGGGGTGGTAGCATTTCATGCTGGGAGCAGCTAGATCCTATGAGGAACAGAGATGACCACTAGAACAAGTGAGCTATGTAGTTTACATAGTAATAATTGCATGTGTTTTAGGCCATTGAACTTGGAAAGTATTTGCTCTGGAAGAAGTCCCATTCTGATTAATGTAAATTTTTTTTAACCTACAATGGAATGCTAATATTGCATAAAAATCAATAATTTCTTTTTAGTGCTGGAGATTGAACCCAGGGTGCTATGTATTCAACATACACTGCCACTGAGTAGAGCTGTTCTCAAGCATTTATTTCTTAATGTTGCAACATGGAATCTGAAGCATAATCTATGAATGTCTGTTGACATCTACAGTATTCCATTAAAACTCATCAACACATTTGAATTTAAGTGGATCTCTTACCTGTGTCTGATTTTGTGCTATCTTGTATTCGTTTCTTGGAAAATATTTTTCTACTGAGTTATGTCACTGCACATTTCATTATATCACATTTTGAAAATCCCTGCTTGTTAATATCATCAGTGATCTTATGGGGAAAAAAGTCTTAAGTATTCAGAAGCTGTCAAGCTCAGGGTGGTAGCTAGAAGTTCTCCAAAAATTTAATTTTCACTTGAAAGCTCAAAATTTTATCATTGGCAACAAATACTGTCAGGTTGTTTGCCTTCAAGTGACAGGCTCAGTTCAAGAAAATGACTGCCAAATACCGAAGTCTGAATAACCATATTTTGTTTATCATTTCTTCTTTCAAGTAAAAAATGGTGTTCCATGAGAAAGGAGATGAATTCAGTTTATGACCGAAACAATCGCATAGTGTTTCTCTTCAAGATAGCCACTGTACTTGGGGATGCAGCCCAGTGTTTCATGTGCTTATAGGTGTTTGATCCCAGAGACTAGGAGAAAGATCCTCACTCAAGCGTTGAGATAGAATAAAATGAAGAGTGGCTTTCATTCTTTTATCAGCGCCTCCTCCTGTGAAAACAGTGGCTTCAACTGTGAGGAAATGGTGATGAAAAGGATCAGGTGTACAAGGACATAGTTTAATGGTGGGACTCATTGATAAAAATTTGATGATTGTACTTTAATTTGTGTTAAACACCAGCAGTTTCTCATACTACTCTATTTGCACAGCCAGTGAAAATGTAAATATATTCACAAAATAACCTCTTAGTACTGTTAGGATACTAATCTAACCTCAGAAACACCCTAAAGGGGAATGTAGAATTCACAGGGTTTTAACAAACTACATTTGAGAACTATTATATGAGGAAATGCTTGTTTTAAATCACACACACACACACACACACACACACACACACACACACACACACACACTTGAGACAGTGTCTAAGCAGTATACTAGGTTAATCTGGAACTTTCTATGTAACCCAAGCTGTCCTCACACTCTGGAAATTTGCTATCTGAACTTCCCAAGTGCTGGAATTACAGTTCTGAATCACACAGTTTAGGGGATAGGATTTTTTGTTTTGTTTTAAAATTTTATTGCAAAGGTGATATATAGAGGAGTTACAAACATAAGTTAGGCAATAAATACATTTTTTGGAACAGTGTCACCCCCCCCCTTCATTTTTTTCCTGCTTTTTCCCTTCCACATGCTCCTCCCCACCATGTTTAATAGTTCATTTCTGACGTTCATTTCTAAAGTTCCTTTCTAAGTTCATTTCTAGTGTGTATTGATGCTGAATTGGTTCACCCTTTGTCCTACTCTTCCTGTGATAGGGGATAGGTTTTAAAAGAATGAGGATGCTATTTTGTGGCAACTGTTATTGGCTTCCTTTTTTCCTGTTTTTTATTTTATTTTTTTGAGGCAGAAGCTTGCTATATAACCCAGGCTAGCCTGGAACTCACAGTCCTTCTCTCTCTGCCTTCCAAGCTGTGATCACAGGTATGTGCCAAACCCCTTGGTGGGCAAGGTCCTTTCAGTAAGGTGTTCTAGGGCAAAGGATGAGCTCAGAAATAATTTTCCAGTTTTCAAAGTTGATAGAAACTCACAAAGATTCCAGAAACTTATAATAATAAATGGTTGGAAGTATAACAGCTTCTAGATCCATGTGGAGCTACAAAATTCCAGGAAGAACTTTTAGTTGAAAAAAATTGACTTGATTCTATAGCAAAAATCAAATAAGGGTGGAGGGATAGTAGTGGAAAAAAAGGAAAGAAGAAAGCAGAAGATCTGAGAATTGTACATGCAAGAACACACAGCACAAGTCTGTCATGTGTTTGAGGAATTTGTGAGGCATATTTAGAAATCCAAAATGATTTGACATGCATTACATTTATCATATGTTTGTATGTATTTGCATATGTGTGTATGTGTATACACACACTTATACACACACACACATATATATGTGTATGAAAAGAGCATAATGAAACCCAACAAACACTCTTTGGAAAGAGGATAGGAGAAAAGGGTGTGTGAATACATTGGAGGATTCCATCCATGAATTATGTTTTTTCTTTTTTTTAAATTTTTTTATTGTCAAATTGATGTACAGAAAGGTTACATATGTTAGGCCTTGGGTACATTTCTTGTACTGTTTGTTACCTCCTCCCTTATTTCCCCCTCCCTCTCCCCTCTTTCCTTCTCCCCCATGAGTTGTTCAGTTGGTTTACACCAAATGGTTTTGCAAGTATTGCTTTTGGAGTCATTTGTCTTTTTGTCCTTTGTCTCTCGATTTTGATATGCCACTTCACTTCCCTAGTTCTAATACCAGTATATACAGTATCCAGTGTATTCAGATGAGATACAGTGATAGCATGAGTACAACCACAGGCAGGGGATACAAGAAGATCATCAGCAAAAGAAGCTATGGTTCACATGGCATGTTGAAAGTAATTACAACAGTGATATAACAGTCATTTCCATAACATGGAGTTCATTTCACTTAGCATCATCGTATGTGTTCATAGGGGCATAGCTATTAGGCTCTTGTGATCCTCTGCTGTGACTAGCCCAAACCTGTGCTAATTATTCCCTATGAGGGAAACCATAGAGTCTATGTTTCTTTGGGTCTGGCTCACTTCACTTAGTATAATTTTTTCCAAGTTCTTCCATTTCCTTAAGAATGGGGCAATGACATTCTTTCTGATAGAGGCATAAAATTACATTGTGTATATGTACCACATTTTCCTGATCCATTCGCATACATGAATTATTGACTGTTTGACTTTTGGACTTGGAGCCTGATGGTTCAGTATGGCAGAAGTATGGTCATAGAGCAAAACCACTCCCCTCAAGGCTAAGAAGCTAACAAGAAGAGAGGAATGGGCAGACAGTCCTACAGTCTTTTAGGTACATGGCCTAAATTCCTTAAAGATCTTCTGCTAGGTTTTAGTTTGTTCCATATCTTTGAGCATGGTGTGTGTGTGTGTGTGTGTGTGTGTGTGTGTGTGTGTGTGTGTGAGAGAGAGAGAGAGAGAGAGAGAGAGAGACAGACAGACAGACAGACAGAGACACAGAGAGAGACGACAGAGACAGAGATAGAGACACAGAGAGAAAAGAGTATACTATGGTTGAACTCAGGGCCAGGGTGCTATCCTTTAGCATTTTCACTCATGGCTGGAAGTCTTTCACTTGAGTCACAGTTCTGCTTTTCGATTTTTAGTAATGGGAGATAAAAGCCTCACAGACTTTCTGGCCTGGACTGTCTTTGAACCTCAATTCTCAGATTTCAGCTTCCTGATTAGCTAGGATTACAGGTGTGAGCCGCAGGCATCTGGCAGAGAACATTTAAGATCCAAATAATAATTCCCTCCCTCACTGTTTTTTACTCTCTAACATAGATTTTGTTGATAGTATTATCAACCAGGAGTTAAATTTTATATTATAAATGGATCTTTCAGTGTCATACTCTTAAAAACAAAGTTATATTAATTTTAGAAGGCTGAATGTATCAACAGTCTAAAAAAATCTTTCTAAGACTATAATCCTTAAGTTGACTGATAGAATTTTTTCTCCCTTATAAAACTTAATTGGCAAGATCAAAGTCAACAGAGTTTAATAATCACCTTTTCATTTACCAGATGCCTTTTTAGCAATTCAGCATTTCAAGTGTGATGCCAAATAGCCAATGTCAGAGCCAACTGTTTTAAAGAGATTTTTATCCAATGAGGTTTTTTTCTTTCATACACAAAGGTTTATGATACCCTAGATGCTGTCATAAAGCAGAATTTCAAAATAAGCTCCTTAACAAATTACATGTAAGACATGTAGAAACCTGAAGAAGCATTTGCTCTTGTGATTCAGAGCATCTGAAAATCTGGGTAAGGAAGTTTAACTTTCTTTCATTTCTTATGATAGATCTTGACATTATTGATTAATTCTCTGCTATCTTGCACAAAAGAATCTTTCTCATTCCATACATTTTATTAGCATTATCTAATTGTCCAAGGGAGTTATATTTCAACATGACCATCTGGGTATGCAGTGTGTCTTAACTAGACCGACTCCTTCTGTAACTCTCCTTCCTCCCTCCCTCTCCCAAACCAATCTCCAAACTTCAGGGTTCCATCTTCACCGGCATGCATGAAGCATTTTGACTATGTTCGCTGTCCTTCCCTCCATCTGTTTGTCCTCTACTTCCACTCCCAAACAATCTTTCATGATGTGTACCAACTCTCTGGAATGCCGACTAGCATACTTTCTTTTATATATGTTATTTTTAGGAGTAAAGAACCTCTCAATTTGGGACTTAGTGCCTTCAATTTAGAGAATAAACAAAGTCATGAATATATACAGTCAGCATTATTAAACATGGACCTTGATACTGCCCCTCTTCCATTGCAATTTCTGTAGCATCTCAGTGTTATTTGTCCCCTTTGCATTTCTATAGCAACTGCGGAAGACACACATTTAGTTGTTGAAGTGTTCTCATAGAACAAAAAAAGAACCATTTGTAATTTTCATTTGGAGACTTGTGGTGATGAATTGAAAATGACTTGCATGTAAAACAATTCTTAAAAAGCTTTCTTCCCTACTCATGTGCACATACATGCTTGCATGTTTAATTTTGTGGACAGTCAGTGCCATCCAATTACATTAGCTTAAAACTATGCAGCATTGGGCTGGGGATATGGCCTAGTGGCAAGAGCGCTTGCCTCGTATACTTGAAGTCCTGGGTTCGATTCCCCAGTACCACATATACAGAAAATGGCCAGAAGTGGCGCTGTGACTCAAGTGGCAGAGTGTTAGCCTTGAGCAAAAAGAAGCCAGGGACAGTGCTCAGGCCCTGAGTCCAAGGCCCAGGACTGGCAAAAAAAAAACACAAAAAAAAACAAAAAAAAACAAACTATGCAGCATAACAATAATGCCTTCTTGAGGTCAATATAGCTCTTATGTACCAGTTATATTTTACATGAAAGGTAGGAAAACAGGATAATATGTTTCTTATTTTAAGAGGATGCTATTTTGCAACATATACTATCACAATAGAAAATTTTAATTAAAAATGAACCGCAACTCACATTCACAGAAGCATAATTAAGCTTTTGTTTTGTTTTGTTTTTTGCTGGTCTTGGCCTTGAACTCTGGGCCTAGGGTGATGTCTCTAAACTCTTTTTGCTTAAGGATAGCACTCTACCACTTTAGCTACAGCACCACTTCTAGCTTTTTCTGTGATTAATTGGAGATAAGGGTCTCATGGACTTCCTGCTTGTGCTGGCTTCAAACTGAAATCTTCAGATTTTAGCTTCCTAAATAGCTGGATTACAGGTGTGAGCCACCAGCACCTGGCTTAATTTTGTTTTTAAGCCCAGGTCATTTCTTTAGTAATTTGAGAACATTTTGTTTAGCTGTACTCATCAAGACTTAAATTTGTTTTATTCTTACAAGTCCTCTTTAAGATCCCAAAACTTTCTGCTTACAATTTGGTGCCTGAAGAGACAGAGATTTCTAACGAATTTGTTTTTCAGATATTTTATGTACTAGAAGGACAGTGCCATAACTTTTGACAATATCTTTTTTAATGGCAAGTCTGTTTAACATGTTTCCCAAAGACATATAGGAAACGTACATATTAAATTGAATATCCATTTCTGAGTGTTTTACACGATACACTTGTGACTCTTTGTCAAATAACGTTTATAAGCCAAGGTTGTCTTTGCATTTTTAGGAAACAATACATAAGAATCTTGAAAATCTTTGTGAGACTTGTGAAAATCTCACAAACCTGTTACTTCTTGTAATGCTGATGAAATAAGGTTCAGTCTCTGGTTATTGAAAGTAGAATCATTAATTAGCATTATTTTGACCAATCATAGGCAGAAAACTTAAGTGAAACAATTATTTGGTAATTTTTATTTTTGCCAGTCCTGAGGCTTAGACTCAGGGCCTGAGCACTGTTCCTGGCTTCTTTTTGCTCAGGGTTAGCACTCTACCCCTTGAGCCACAGTGCCACTTCTGGCCTTTTCTGTTTATGTGGTGCTGAGGAATCGAACTCAGGGCTTGACACATGCTAGGCACTCTACCCCTAAGCCACATTCCCAACCCCTTATTTGGTAATTTTGTAATACTGATTTTATTCATTCAGTCATTGGTCAAGTATAATCACTTACTCAGTGACAATGTAATATGCCATCATGCTTGGTGTATAACAGAGAGATAGACATCGGGTGCTTTCACAATTAATTCTTAGTGTCCCCATGAAGGAAGAAGACCATTTTGTGCACATGCTAAGTAAAAGGCAAAATCAAACAAAGCAAAACTCTGGAAGTCAACGAATTACAAAAGCCACTATTTAACTGAATCTGGATCAAAGGTTGTTAGAACTATTGCCCATAATTCTGCAAAAAGATCCCCAAATGTCAAACTGACCTCTTAGTGTTAATGAAGTGAATACCAAGGCTCAGTAGTTTGTTCTTGATGTACATCCAAACCTGTAGGTATTGGGCCAATATTTGTAGCTGGAGCTCTTTCTTCACTAAATGCAGTTCAGAAAACTGCATGCTACTGTACAACATACTACAGAAATGTATGCTTTTCTGTTCATCATCTTTACCAAAATGAAGAGTCCATTTTTAGAATGTATTTTATATAGCTGATAAAAGGTTATTATTCATTAATCATTGCTGATAGCAAAAAATCTTTATGGTCAATTCAAGGCTGAAGAGAGAAAATAAATCAGATCATTAAGAGCTGTGAAGGCTTTTGTGGAACAAAAGCATGGTTGATGGTAATAGTAGTTTCTGGGACTTGAAGGGTAGGGGGAGGCTATGCAGAACACATCTAAAGGGCCAGAAATCAATGGGAGCACCAGGAAAAGCATTCTAGATAAAGATAACAGGAAGTATAGATAAGTGAGGTGAAAGGAACTTGGTTAGAAAAAGGAGGTCGTTCAAGCCTTTCTTGGAAAGAAATTTTCTAGTAGAATACCCTACAATCAAGCAGGGTCTTGCCCTGCTCCCTTCCCTTCCGCTCCTCCCCCCCCCCCCCCCTAGCCCCAGCCCCTCTAAACAACTGAGTTTATTTCTTACTCACTCTTTCCATCCAGTGCAGGCTGGCTTGGTGTTCTGTTTTATCCAAGACCAAAGCGGATAGAGCAGTTTTGGTGACAGCACAAAAAGGAAAAAGCATGACAAATTGCCTATAGGCTGTTAAAACTTCCCTACACGTCACTTCTGCTCATTGGCTAATGCGGTGACTTATTTCGAGTCAGCAAGAAGGGTCATGCTCTGTGTGTGGGGAATGGGACTGGAGACATTGGCCAGTGGCAGGAACGGGGGTCAGTGAGCAGTCTAAATTGTATGCACAAGTTGTGCAGGCATGCATGTGTGTGTACGTGTGCAGTTCTGTGCGTGTCTGCAGAGAAAAAGTTATTATTTCAATCAGATTTGCTCAAGGGATCTGTGACATGACCATGAAAACTGCTAGACCAGTTAAAAACTGTCAAATAAGGAGATAATTACTATACACGAAGATTTGCAGCCTGAGTACAAAGCTGAAATGATTAAATAATGTGTGTGTGTGTGTGTGTGTGTGTGTGCATGTGCGCATGTGTGCATGTAGTGGTAAGATAAAAGTTGGGCAAGCATGTAGACTGTATGGTAGAAGCCAGAACATAGGAGTAAAGACACTAATGAGTGAGGGGAAATCATTGGTGTAATGAGGTTCCAGAAGATACCTGAGGACATAGTATCTGATATTCTATCAAGCTGTTCACTTTGAGAATTGGAAGAGATTGTTTTCTGTGCCTAAGGAACCAGGGAGGAAGCAGACAGGTGTTTTTACGTGTCAGTCTACTGATTGAGGGGAGAAGGAGAATAGCTTTACTTGGTGATATATGAGCAGGGTCATCTGCTTAGAACAAGGGACTGGCTATAGCACATTAATAGTTTGCAACAGTTGTAAGGGAATTCTGAAAAGAACCCCATTGGGGACAAATAAAAGGATGTACTAGTGCTCAGGAGAGCTCAGCTGATGGCAGAGCACATAGATTTGTCAAAGTGCTGTAATCTGAGTCAGGTGAGATTTCTCTGTGCATGCGCAGCTGCCTGCAAGCAGGAGCTGGGGATAATACAGGACAGGTGCAGTACAGTGTGTTTTACTGGTAATCTGAAGTTCCAGAGTCCCAGAATGGACCAAACAATTAAATCCCTTAGTAGTAGAGCACTTAGGTAGCATATGCAAGCTCTGACTTTGATCCCTGGTACCACGAAAACCAACCAACCAACTAACCAACCAAAATCACAGAAAGTTAATCAGTAATGGTGAAAAGAAGCTACAGACAGTGATAAACCTATGATCATCTTTTGAGGAGTTGCAGTTTTTACTCCCTGTACAAGTTGTCTCTGTTTTGAGCTCATAACCAATATAACCCAATATAATAACTATGGTTGAAGCTAAAACATTACCTCTCCTTTTTATTGCTTAAAGTAAAATTATTCATGCTTTAACCATGTGAGACTATATGTTATGAATACTCCTTTCTTCCACAAGTGAATTCTAGCAGAAGAAAGGTAAGAGGAAAAAAATCAAAACACTTAAAAATATAATCATATATGCAGAGATACAATTGCTTAGCTCAGCAACTTGCTATTAATTAGCATGTTGTAAATTTTGCTGTCTTGGCAGATACTAAGATATTTAAAGAGACCATTAAGTGAAGACAAAAGGAAAACATTTGGAGTTGTTCATCTCCAACACAGACCCCAGGCTGAAATAGCATTGTATTCCATTTCTCATTTCTTAATTGCCTGCCAATTTTCTGATTTTTGTTCTTATTTTGGTGAGATTTCCTCAAAAGCACATGATGAAAATGGCATTGTTCTTCCTAAGGGCTGCAGGTGCATTCTAAAAGCATCATGGCTCTGATGGGAATTCTGGTTGACTGAGTGACATACCTTGACATATGTCACTTTTATTTTCTACTTCTTCAGAATGGGGGTTTCATGTCTTCAGGGCCTACTGCTATGCGATAGGTGAGAGGTGTCTACCACACTCGATCATTTAGAATTAAAATCCAAGCTGAAGGTAAATGTAACTGTTCAAGACTTTCTTCAACAAAAAGACTTTAGCAGCTAAGGGCTAGTGGCTAATGCCTGTAATCCTAGCTAATTAGGAGATTGAGATCTGAGGATCATGGTTCTTGCTCAGGCTAGAAAGCACATGAGATTCTTATCCTCACTTAACCAGCAAAAAGTGGGTAGTGGGGGCTGGGAATATGGACTAATGGTGAAGTGCTCGCCTCATACACATGAAGCCCTGGGTTCGATTTCTCAGCACCACATATATAGAAAAGGCCAGAAGTGGCGCTGTGGCTCAAGTGGTAGAGTGCTCGCCTTGAGCAAAAAGAAGCCAGGGACAGTGCTCAGGCCCTGAGTTCAAGGCCCAGGACTGGCAAAAAAAAAAAAAGTGGATAGTGGAGCTGTGACTCAAGTAAATAGAGTAGTAGCCATGAATGAAAAATCTAAGGGACAGCATCCAAGCCCTGAGTTCAAGCCTCAGTACACACACACACACACACACACACACACACACACACACACACACAGAGCAGCAGGCGGCAAGAAAGCTCGAGTTCTAAAAGAGATGCTTGTAGCAAATGGCTTTTCCTCAGAAGACTCCCTTCTCAGAATTTCAGTTGTTGATAACTAGCAGGTTTTATCTCCAGGAACTAAGATAATTTTTTTTTCCCCCAGCTCCTGGCCTGCCAACTTGTAGACTGCCTTCACATGAGGCGGCGCTGCCAGACTGAGTAACTGGAGAATCTACTCAACGCTATTTATTTTAGAGTATGATAATTTGAGGGGAAATTAAAATTGTCAGTTTTCTATTACACCCTACAGCTCTCAGGGCTGGCTATCTTATCAGATCTAAAAAAAAAGTACTTCTGCAGAAAATTATGTAAACAGATGGAGAAGCCAAACAGAAAGCGTACTCATGACTCACTAGGGGCTATAGAGAGTGTTCAGGATGGGCCAGTCACTCAGGTTAGATCCTGAGTGATCTAACCCTGTGACTTCTTGCTGTAGGCACAGGAGAAGGTGATGTATGGATGGTGAGGTTGTGAAGAAACATAGGGGAGAAATCCTGTTATCTAAAGGTGGTCAATAATTTAATGTTATTCTACTATTGGGGTTTGAACTTGACCTGGGTGATGTCCCTTAGCTTTTTCACTCAAGAATGGCACTCTACCACGTAAGCCGCAGCTCCACTACCAGCTTTTTTTGTTGTTGTTGGTTAATTGGAGGTGAGAATCTCATGGATTTGGACTTCCTTACTCAGGCTGACTTGGAACAATGATTTGCAGATCTCAGTCTCCTGAATGGCTAGAATTATAGGTGTGAGCCACCAGAACTCAGCAAGACCCATAGATTTTGATTTACTTTGAGTAGTCTTAGTGGCCCAGAGACTCAGCCATTTGAGGGCAAGGTCTCTGTTCAGTTCATTTAGTTCATCCTCGCAGAACTGGCCTCTTCCATATCTGGTACATCACTGGAAGCCCTGAGCTATGATTTGGAGGCGAGGGATAAATTCAGACCCTTTCAAAACGCTGCCAGGAAATCTCATTTATCTGCTCCACATGCTGCAATAGTCTCATTTCACTCGGAATTACAGTCAAAACCCTGACAGATTGGTCTTTGCTGCCTCTTATGGGAGCACTTCCTTCCCTTCCCTGCTCTCGCCCTGCTTCCACACGAACTCCTTTGGCTTCTTTCTTTTCCACAGGAGGGTCTTCCTCAGCACTGGATATTCTCTATGCATGGAGTCTTACTCTACCTTCCTAAAATTCCCTTCCCAAGACTTAAATGTCACTGTTCACAAAGTCATAATCCCACTACTCCTTTTAATATTCTAGCTGTCTCTTCTACCCACCCATATTCCTTTCTCTTTGACCATTCTACTCCTTCCTTCCTTCCTTCCTTCCTTCCTTCCTTCCTTCCTTCCTTCCTTCCTTCCTTCCTTCCTTCTTTCCTTCCTTCCTTCTTCCCTTCCTTTTCCTTCCTCCTCTTCCTCCTCCTTCCCGCCCACCCCCTCTGTGTTTTGTGCTCTTGTTTAGATTTTTAGGCTGGTACTCTACCACTTGAGCCATACCTTCACTTCTGACTGACTGCTTGGTAGTTGGATATAAAGGTCTTTCTGATTTTTCTGTCTGAGCTGTCTTCGAAGTGTGATCATTATAGCTTAGCCTCCTGGGTAACTAGGATTACCAATACCCAGCTTAGATCACTGTATTTCTTTGATAACATATCACCTTCCAATTCTGACTTCATCTATAAATTTCTTTGTTGTTTGTCTTCCTTTGGTAGTATGTAAGCCTACAATGGTAAGGATTTTTGCTGCTTTATTCATTGATATTTCTAGTGTTTCATCTAGGGTCTCACACACAGAAAATGTTATATAAATAAAGGAAATGTTCATTTATCTGCTGAATAAATAAACGAATAAAGGTGGATTAGTGAGGTAAATGAGTGGATGAATATGAGAGGCAAAGGGCTGTACCCTTAAACCTGGGTGCAAAGGTAAATGGGTCATCAGCTGTGGAAAATTCATGGAAATAAACATATATTTCCATACCCTGAAAAGCCTTTGTAAGTCTTGATGAACTTGGATAACTTCCAGAGCTAACACTTCAGACCTCCAACCTTTTAGCCATCACTCTTTCTTGTTAACAACATGTAGTTCAAAGCCTGATGAATTTAGACAAAAAGCACGTGTGTGGGTTGGAATTCCTCCAAGTGGGCTCTGAGTCCCCTAAAGTAGAAGTATTCATTAAGCATTTTGGTTCCTGAGCGCCATCCAGTTTACTGAATACGCCAAAGGATTAGATCCTCAGGCGATTTGAATGCATGTTAGAATTGGAGTATTACCAGGAGAAAATGATGGGACTAGAGTTGAACAGGATTTCCCCCACACTACTAGAAATGTATTGTAGGGAATTGCTAAGATTGCAGTTACAATTATTTTTTTTTAATTAATCTGGGTGCTGGTGGCTTATGCTTGTAATCCTAGTTCCTCAGGAGAGATCTGAGGATTGTAGTTCAAAGCTATCACAGGCAGAAAAGTCCAGGAGACTCTTTATCTCCAATTAAATAGTTAAAAGCCAGAACTCAAGCAGTAGCTCAATGGCAGAGCACCAGTCTTGAGTGATAAAGCCAGGCAAGAGTGAAAAGCTCTGATTCCAACCCCACTATCAGCAAATACACACACACACACACACACACACACACACACACACACGTAACACTGATTTAAATGTGTGGTTTTTGGTAATGACAATTCTCAAAATTTTTCAAAGGCTGACATCATTGTGAATTCCCAGTAGTTGGATGTAGTAGATAGTATCACAATTTATTCTATCTTTTCTCAGACACCTCAAACTGATAATGAAGGGAGAACTTTTTATCTAAAGAACAACAAAAGCCCATACTCTTGAATCCTGATTTTATTACTCTGTGATTCTCTATAAGTCTTTTTTTCCCCTCTTCCCTTGGTTTGCAATCTAACTGGGGCCATTTATACTTCTGAGAAAAAGTATAATATACTGCTGTTGTACTTAATGCATCCCATGAAAGCCTTTTGTATTTGTGTGTATGTGAGTGTGTGTGTGTAAGAGAGAGAGAGCGAGAGAGAGAGAGATAAAGGGGGAATGAAGAGAGGGGAGAGAGAGGGGTTAAGGGGGAAAGAGAGAGAAAAAGAGGTAAAAGGAAAGGAGGAATGGAGGGAAGGAGGGAGGGAGGGGGTGGAAGGAGGGAGGGAGAGAGAGAGAGAGAGATGCCAATCCAGGAGACTGCCTAAAGAGGCCTACATAGAATGCTTTTGAGTAAGGCTGCTGTAGAATTCTGCCAGTTTTGGATGAGCGTTCTATGCATGCAGCATGATAAGCCACTGGGATGCAAACGTGTAAATGCCTCATTGAGTGGAAGCACACATGGTGCCTAGTTCTCCCCTATTGATTACCACTAATCTATTCCTTATGTCACTTTCCATTCCCTGGCATGGCCCCTGGAAATAAGATAGGTATGTGCCCAGAATACAGAGCCTGCTTCCCTTTGAAAGCTGCCTGAGGTCTAGAGCACATGCCATCCTTCCCAGTAATGGAAGAATCCACACGCGGGCAATCCCTGTCTGCAGACGTAATGAGCCAATGGGGAGGTAATGAGAAGTGACTGTCACGCCATCTCTGGGGCTCTGTTTCGCCCACCACACAATTATACTTTGACCCTGGAGAAGCCCAGAAGACTGTGACATTCTCTCCTTTTCTAAGGGTCTTAAAGTCAGCCTTAACTTGCCAGGGGTTGCTAACATGCGGCATTATTCATTGGACAGTCCAAAGAGTGTCCAGGGAATATATGGTTATAATATAGGGGACAGTTTTCCCTCACGACCATACGCTGTTTCCTTAGTACCGACTTGGCCTGTGGCTGGGAAAAGGCTATCAGACTATTCTGTCCTTCTTTCTTCCCCCTTCTTCCTGTCCTCTGAGGAGAGTCTAGTACACAGCTCCACATTCCTTTCTTTTTCTTTTTTCTTTGTGTCAGTCCTGGGGCTTGAACTCCAGTCCTGAGCACTGTCCCTAAGCTTTTGTGCTCAAGGCTAGTGCTCTACTACTTTGATCCACAGTGCCACATCTAGGTCCACATTTCTGTTGCAGGAGTACATGTCGAAGCTTAAAGATTTTTAATGACAATAAATATGGAGAGTTATCTCTGAGTTTCATTTCCAAAAAAAACATTGATTCCAGGCACTAGTTCTATTGTTGGGTTCTTGTGTGAGGGAGAGGATAGGTGGAGGAAAGGGTATAAGGTTGTCTGCGGAGTGGACTTGGGGAAGGAATCCATACAGTATGCCGGAAGAAGGTCGGAAGGCTTTAAACATTCCTCTCGTGTTCATTTTGCTCCTAATAGCTAAGACTTGTCCATGCGCAGGGGGAAATCTGCCAACTGCTCACTGAATGGTGAGCTGAATGGTTTGTCTTTGCCAAACATCACAGCGGTAGGCTGGCTGCTGACTGGAAGACACCATTTCTACTCCTCTGCTGTCTGTGCCAGCAGGAAGCCCCCAGGTGGCATTAGGGAGAACGAGCGTGCAAATTACAGGGCCTGCTAATTTCTTAACACTTCATTAGTTGACAGTTCAATGAAAAAGTCTAATGCCATTCACCTCACATCAGGAGGACTGTGCTGACATGATTGTGATTTTTTGCCTCCCACCCCCAATGTGCTAGTTTGTTCTCTGACTTTGCGACTTGACAATTACTTCTTTGAGTGTCTCTGTAGCCTCTCCCCCACATCTTTTGCTTCGGGCTTGGATTTCCATTACCAGGAAAATGGAGAAATTGCTCCTGACTCTGATCACATGTTTTTAGAGATTTGGTTCAAAGCTATGGCATAGAGATGGGGAAAAGAAGAGAGAATATTTAAATGGACTGTCTTCTCACACACTATCTCATCTTTAACAATTTTTTGAGAGCTTATTGTGTGTCCAATCATGTTTGAAGCTTTCTGTACTTCATGAAACCCTATGATTTCTATTTTAGGAAGAAGGATACAGAGAGAAAGAAAGTTAAGTTTATGGCCTGGGATATATGACATTTTCATTCAGGAGGTAGAGCCTAGTTTAATAACATTTAATTCTTGGGTAAATACTACTGAAACACTTTCTCTGCCAGAGGGTTTTTTTTTTAGTTTTTTAAATAATAATTACTTATTTATTGTCAAAGTGGTGTACAGAGGGGTTACAGTTTCATATGTAAGGCCAGAGGTTTTTTTTTTTTAACATTATCAACCATTTCATTATAGAGGTGCTTATAGATCATCTTTCATTCCTCCAGATCTATGCTTTAGATATATGCAAGAGAAATGTAGGGCGGAGCTGCCCCATCAGGAAATATAAACAATCAGGAGCTATAAACAATACATAAAAGAGTGGCCATATTTGTGTTTTCTTAAAACTGCACACACACACACACACACACACACACACACACACACACACACACACACACACCCCAAATTATATTGGGCCCATGAGCTGCCTTTGAGACAATAAAAGAAGCATAAAAAAACACCCCAAACCAAAAAAAAAACATGCAAGACAGCAAAGACTTTTCGAAAATGGGCTGTGTAGCTTTTCCTGGCCATTCCTATGAGGTGTTTTAATGAACCCAAGTCTCAGGCAGCCATGAGATCTCTGCATTTAGGGATTAGGTGAGATTTCCATTCATTCATTCATGCATTCATTCATTGAAGAATGTGGATAGGTAGCTCCTATGTGCCAACAGCTATCCTATATGTTAGAGAATTGGAAGAATGAAAATTAGAAGTGTCTTATCTGTTTTAACTCTCTTCCCTTGGAGCTGCCACACTTCTAGCCATTCTTCAAAGCCCAAATACAAATGAAGTTTTCTCCACAAAACCAAAATTCGCACTCTTTGAACTATTTACACACTTCTTATGTTTTCACACTATTATACTTTCTCTCTATTTATTTTCCCATTTGATGGCATATTATATTTTCTGGACTGTGGTTTATTCAGAAAGCCTACTGTGACATTCGAATCTTTCCTCTGTATTGAGCCCTGTGCTATTTCTTTATCTACACCACTTATCTGGACTGTGGGTCATTCCTCCAGTGCTGCTGCTTCTCCTTAATCTTCTGTCTCTCCTTCATCTGTGCCTCTTTCTTGTCTTCTCTTGGCCCACTAAGCCATACGCTTTGCTTTATTTGATCACTTTCACATAACTCCTGTTGGGGGTGGTGGGAGTATTCAGATCTTGGAGAAGAACCTGAAAAGGTGCTAAATTTGACCCTTAGCAAAACTCAAATAATAACTTACTTGACTAATGATGAGTGTGTAGAGGAAACATGGATTGAAGAACTTAGTTCTTTTGATAGCAAGTGTGGACTGAAGTAAAAACCAGTCTGATTGGCTGTAGATGACACTTATTGAAATGGGAGAAGGCACACAGGTCTTGGCCTGGAAACTCCACCATGGCATATGACGCCCTGCAGGCTTCTCCGGGTCATCGGGTCCTTCTGCACCTCGATTCCTGTGGCTTCTGCAGCCATCTTTAAATAGAAGGAGAGTAGGAAAGAAACAGAACTCTTTGGACTCAAGTTAGATCAGGAAGTTGTGGCAGTTTCTGGAATGTTAAGAGTAAATTTTTTTTTAAATGGAAGAATTAATCCTGCTAGCCCCAAATGAGAAGCTGTCACCACCAAAGCTGTAACTCTCTAAATGAATTATAACACCTCTGAAAACTCTCGCCACTGTGCCAAGTATTTACATGTACTCTCCGAATGTGCCATCTACAGCAAGTGGTTTGGTCGTGACGCATGCCATCTGCGTGCTTACCCAGCCCTTGCTTGAGTTCTCTGAACTCAGCAGTTGTACGGCAGATGCATTTCACTCGGCAGCATTCTTGCTCTCAGAGTTCAGAATGGGTGTTAGAAATGGAGGGAAAACAACCAGCTTCCGTGGAGACTCAGAACTCCATCTGACATCTTTCCAGACACCTTTTGTCACCCTATTACATGCCATTCTAAAAGATAACATTATCATAATAGATTTACAGTTAGCGGAACAGGTCAGCCTGACCCAGAACATCAGCAGCTGCCATCACCATCGTTAATGAGCCAAGTCGATCTGGAAGGTGAAATGAATCATTCTTTGGTTTTCATTCAACTGGAGGCTTCTGTAGCCATGGGGATGTGTGTATGTGTGTGTGTGTGTGTGTGTGTGTGTGTGTGTGTTGATCAATCTGCAAAAGTCAGGGGGTAAGCATTCCATATAGAGAAATCAGAGTACTATACTTCAACCCTCCTGTATTCGTAGACATGCCTCTTTGGGAAAAATCACATTAGACTCATGTTTCTGATGAAATTATAAAATCAAGAATGAAAGGTTCAATTCTGTCCCCATCCTTTAGATCTTATTTATTTAAATCTTCCACGTGCATCCAGAGCAAAGATAATTCTTTGGGGATTAGTTCACTCTAATTGCTAGAATGAGATATAAAGTTGCATAATTTATTAGGATCTGCCTGTTAGTGAAGGCTGTTAAGTGTTTCTGAATTATGGTCTCTCTGGCCTCCGGTTGACACCATGACATTGCGTTTTAAACCATACTTTTGAAGAAGGGGTTGTCCTTTCTTTTACTTTTGTCATTGTGTTTTCAGCTCTCTTTCCTGCTTTGCTAGTCACAGTAGTAAAGGGGAGACAACCTTGGGTGAAAAAAGCAAACCTGAGAAACAACTTGATTATTAGCTCAAGAATTTAAGAGAAGGGGTTGGGAATATGGCCTGGTGGTAAAGTGCTTGCCTTGTATACATGAAGCCCTGGGTTCGATTCCTCAGCACCACATATACAGAAAAAGCCCGAAGTGTCACTGTGGCTCAAGTGGTAGAGGGCTAGCCTTGAGCAAAAAACAGCCAAGGACAGTGCTCAGGCCCTGAGTTCAAGCCCTAGGACTGGCAAAAAAAAAAACAAAAAAAAAGAATTTAAGAGAAGACACAAACCAAGGATGTGTGTTCCTCATACAAGAAAATTGAAAACACAACCCCATAATGAATTGTCAGTCACATTTGCCTGTAAACTTTAAGAAAGACATGTCTTGTGGCCATTGACATGGTGCAAAGGAGGAACCTTGGAGATACACCAAAAACCAGAACTTACAGGCCGCTCTGAGGCCATGGAAACACCAATGACAGAAGTAACATTATTCTAATAGTGCTAGGAAACTACATCTGTAGTTAGGGAACTCCATTGCTCAACTTAATGGAGTTACAGAACTCCATTATATAACGCAAACAGACTTCAAAGAGCCTGCCACATGAACCACTCCTCTACCTCTGGCTTTTTGCTGGAAATAAAAGTTTCTCTGATTTGTTTGCTTAGTCTGGCTCCAAGTAGTGATCTTCAGAGCTCAGCCGCATGAGTAGCTAGGATTATAGGTTTGAGTTATCAGCATATAGTGGTCTTTGTTTGCTTAATACATTTTTAAATCAACTAGTAGGTATAGAGGGATATATATGCCAGAATCCATACGATAGAATCGTGGCCCTAATGTTAAGAGCCAAATTAGGGATTTTGAACTGTTTGGAAACCAATCAATAAGTACCAAAAGAGTATCTAGCATAATAGAATATGGTAAAATGTCATCTCAGAACTATAATAGGCAAATAGCATGTAAGCTGATTTGTTGGATGTAAAAGGTGTCATAACAGATGGAGGAATGGCTGGGAGACCACTGCTTCGTCTTCAGGGCTGACCCACAGGGCAGAGGAAGAAACTGAGGTTCAAACCTGGAAGCAAATGGGAATACTTACATGGAGAACTGTGACATCTGAAACACAGGAAGGAAAGGGCCTTGGAAATGTTATGCTTTGGAATACTCTATTTAATTTCAACTTTAAGAAAAATGATGCTGGTGGAATGGCTGTACTCTAATACAAAGGTCCTTCAGCTGGAATTTCTCAGAAACTTTAATCAAATCTTGGATTAATTTCACAGTTTATTTAGACATTCAGCAGATTTTTTTTTCAACATTCAGCCTTTCTGAATCTGTTAAGTCAATTTCCTAAAGCAAGCGGGACAGAAATGGTTTGGTTTTCTCTATTTAGAGCTACCTCTCTCTTTGGGTATATGGAGCACAATTTGGGGAACCACCAAGAGTAGGACTGGGGGCAGATATTCCAAGAAGATTGGATGTTTCTGAGTTGTTTCTGCTGAGGAAAAATATGATTTGGATCTTATCTAGACAGTGTGGTGTACTTTATTCTTCTACCTTTTGGAAAGAAAAATAGGTCTAATCAAATTTAGAAAAAGGGTGTAGAACAGAACATTGCTCTCTCTCTCTCTCTCTCTCTCTCTCTCTCTCTCTCTCTCTCTCTCTGTGTGAGTGTGTGTGTGTGTTAGCACCAGGCCTTAGGCTCTCTGCAAATGTGAAGTGCTCAGGTGGCGAACATATTAATACAAACTAAGGGCATGAAAGATAAAGCAATTATTAGTAGTTATGAAAATTTGACTAATAGCTGTGCTATTGTCATAAAGATCCCAGACAGTCTGGTGCTTAAGATTTGCATGGAATGCTCATTTTCTTTCTGTGCTGTGGGTTTCCACGTGGGATGTCTGCTTTGGCAGAATTCCGTGAACTAGTACACTTTGATTAATGCGGCTAAGGGAGAAGAAGTAAAATAAGTCAACCCAAGATGAAAGAGTCATAAAATGGGGAATTATTTGGAGGGATATCTGTTTGTAAATTTAGTACTAGGATGCTTTTGTAATGAAATTAAACTGGAAAGTGTTATTTGGGGGTAGAACTGACAATAAAAACAGACTGTGGGTTGTTTTGAAAATTATATAAGTTTTTCTTTACTTTTTCCCTTTGTACATCCCCACAATAGTGTTTTCATGATGAGAAAGTTGAAAGAAAATTTTAAGACAGTTTCCTAAGTTTAAATCAAAAGTAGAAAACAAAAATAATCAGGCTTATTCTACTAGACTCTGTTTTCTGAGAATTCCATTTTGTTCTCAATTCAGCTTAAAAATGTACATTTAGGAAATATATTTACCAGGTAAAAACAAAATCAGGTTGTTTTAAATAATGAAAAATAGTTTTAATTATCCCGTAGTGTAAATTCTGCAGTTATTAAGAAGGAAACTTCTTTTATGCTTATATTTATTATTCCCCTTTTGCCCAGATGGAAACATTCTTTGAGTAGCTTAAATTAAGATAGACAAATAATTTGAAACTCAACTTGCTATGCTAATGATTGTCAGTTAACTATGTTGTATAATGGGAAGATGTGCTGATTATACATAAGAATTAATTCTAGGTCATTTCCTTCTCCAATTATTTAGTTAAGAATTCTTTTCTTATCCTTTCTCTTCCTCTAATTTAATCCTTCCTTTTCTTAAAAACACTACTCTTCTGACCTGAGGAGAGATTGAGGATAAGGTTTACCTCAGCTGGGCACCAGTGACTCACACCTGTAATCTTAGCTACTCAGGAAGCTGAGATCTGAGAATTGAGGTTTAAAACTAGCCCCAGGCAGGAAAGTCCTTGAGACTCAATTCCACTTAACCACCAGAAAACCAGAAGTGGAGTTGTGGCTCAGGAGATAAAGTGATAGACCCAGGACTAGCACATACAACACACAACACACATACCTTCAGTGTATTCATCAAGATGCATTGTACTTATAAATTGATTGGTTGAATGGTAACCCCTTTGTACAACTACTTAAAGATAATAAAAATATAAATTTAAAAAGCCTCCAATGAATTCTCATAGAAAACAGTATATACCGTGACTACCATGACCCTGGCAGATTCAAAATGGCCGCAGCTCTTTGATAAGCCTCCCATTGGGAGGATTTTCCTCCCTTTGAACCGGGTTTGGCCTCAGTGCTTTGTTTCATTAGCAAAAATTACAAAATGGCTGAAGTGATGGTCTGAGATTTCCGGGGAAAGGTCAGAAGCAGGCTGGGAGTTTAGGTTTGTTCCTGAAACAGCCATGATGCCAACTTGCAGGAAGAACACAACAAATGGGGAGGTCCTGGAGTGGGATTCCACAAACAGAGAGCAGCCAAGGGCACTTAGGAAGGAGTCACTGAAGAGTTCAGATGTCACCTGTGTAGTTTCAGTGGATCAGAGGTAAGAACAAAGAACATTCCTATATTCCTGTGTATGTGTGTGTGTTTGTGAATGAACGTGAACTCAGGGCCTAGGTGCTGTCTCCCTGAACTTGATTTGCTCAAGGCCAGCACTATACCACTTGAGCCAGAGCTCCATTTCTAGCTTTTTGCTGCTTCATTGGAGATAAGAGTCTCATGGGTTTTACTTGTCTGACCTGGCTTTGAACTGTGATCCTCAGATCTTGTCCTCTTGAGTAATTAAGATTACAGGCATGCGCTACCAGCAGCCCAGATGTTGTTTGCCTTCTTAAACTTCAAATTGTGAGCAAAATAAAGTGGTTAAGGCTTGTAAGTTTTTGTTGAGGGGAGGGGGCAAAATAGTATCACAGAAATACCCTATAACCACTCATAGGTTAGAACTATGATTCCTGCTTCTGTCTTAGAATTCTTTCCCTTTCATTCCTCTGTCCCTGACTCTCCCCCCTTTCCCCAGCCAACTCTATCTTCACTGAGCATGCTCAAATTCCTTGTTGTACAGGAACTTAAGTGGATCTCTAGATTGCTTTGAATTAACCTCACCTCACTAATAGCATTCTAGTGTATCACTGAGCTTTACTTACTTTTTACAGCATCTACAGCTACCAAGAATGTTCACTTATTTCTTTCTTATTTTTTGAAAACTAGCATGTAAATATTTGAGACCAGGATTTCATTTGTGTTTCACAATGTGTCTTTTATATTCTCTGTCTCATATATGTATATAAATTTATATACGTACACATATATACACATATGTATAGTCACACTACATGTATATATGTACATACATGTGCCTATACACATATATGTAAGTAAAAGTGCTTTATACCTAAAGGTTACATAGTTTTTGTAACACAAATATGCAATTATTGCAAGAAACCATTGAAATCTGGAAAAATAGAGAGTAAAATGTGCTTAGACAAATTCATTACAATGAGCACTAATGTATAGAGAATTAGAAATATCTGACCAATCAAACTTTTGTCCATTTTAAGTCAATGATAACAATACTTATCTATCTTAAACATCTTTATAAAACAGTTTAGTTTTATTATTTTTCTGTTCTCCCTTTCCATATCTTTTTTTAGTTTTCAGGGGTCATTTCTTTCAGTGTTTTAGCATTTGTCTTTTTAATAGCTCCCCCCCCTGCCCCACCAGCTTCATAAAATCAACAGACTATGAGAATATCAAATAGGCCATATTCCCAGCCCCACAAATATGTTAATAATTTAATGAGAAGTACTGGCCCATTTCAAAGAAAGAATCATGAGTTCAAAATCCAGTTCATGTGAATTTTGGTTTTACTTTGCACTTTTGTTGTTGTTTTAGCCACACCTGGGGCTTGAATTTAGCATCCCCAAGTTCTTTGCTTGAGCTACAGGTCCACTTCTGACTTTTTTGGTGGTTAATTGAATAGTCTCAGACACTGTCCTTCCTGGACTGGCTTCAAACGGCAATGTTCTGATCTCAGCCTCCTGATAGCTAGGATTACAGTAGTGAGCCACTGATGTCTGGCCTTAGTTTGCATTTTAACATCCAGTGACCACTTTAGGAGAAAACGAATCTATGCTATTTAGGCTACTTGCCAGAAGTAACAAAGCTAACAAATTTGTGGGAAGAGGGAGTGAAGAGACAAAAATTTGATTTAATTACGTTTCAGTAAACTTATTGGTGTGATAAACTATGAAATTGTCAGCATGTACCACGTATCTTATTATTGTACGTATTTTAATATAGTGAGCTAGAGAGAGGCACTGCTTAGCAAGGAAATGAAATGTTAAAATGGAAATCCAGGCTCTGAAATTCCTAGAATCTCAGAAACCATCTTGCATCGTTTTCTCCATCTGCCTGTCAACTTGACTTTCTGAAATAAGCAATCTCCAAGGAATACTTGAGGGGGAAAAATCATGTGGATGTGTTTTATCCCTCTAATAAATGCCAATCTTCGGCAGTGTTTTTGTCAGGAGTCTCTGTTCCAGCTTTAAAAGCCAAAAGAAAGATGAAAAATGAATACACCAAAATGTAATTTAAAATGCAAATGCAGATTCTTCAGAAAAGCAGCAAAATCTAATTGTAGTTTTTCTTCATGCTTGGCTTTGTAGACAAAGTCTGTTGTTGTTACTTTCCTGCTGGGATTGCCCAGCCTGCAGCTGCACTACACACTCTAACCTCTCTGATGAAATACATTTGACCTTCCCCTTCCCCTTAGTCCTAGAAATCAATAGATACTTAACCCTATGTGCTGGTAGGTAGACAGGCCACTGAATGTGTCAGTTGTGTCTGCTAACTCCTGAGAAATCTCCAGAACAGAAACAGCAGTTCCATATCATAAAGAAAAGACATCTAATAGATATTCTCCTAGAGCTTGTAGTAGAGACTTAAACACATTCAAGGACACCCTCTATGTTTCAAAAGAACCAAGGCTAGACAAATACTTTGTATTGAGTTGGAGTCAATTCTAAAATGTGCCATGATAGCTTCTTTTTATTTTCATCATAGCTCCATGGTGATGGACACCACCAAGCTATATTTTATGGTGAACTGGAGTAAATTTATTTAAGTAAATATAGGAGGACCTCATTCTCTCACTTAACATCTTAGGACTTGATCATGAGAAAAATATAAAATAGTTACCTGATCTAAATGGTTAATACATCCCCTGCCCCACCTTTCCTTAAGTGCATTTGTATTATAATAAATCCAAAGCATTTACCACAAATGCTTTGATCTTGATTTCGTTCAAAGGTATTGTGTAGTCCTAGAGAAAGAATGAGCCTTAGCTAACAAAATAACTGTTAAGGAAATCTTGGATCAAAAAATGTGAGAACATTGGGTATTTTAAAGTGGGATTCGGGTGGGATCCATTCCCCAGAATGCCTGTTAGGTAGAATGACAGATCCCAGGGACAGAAGAAATTCATTCTTAATCTTTGACCTACACTATCAATACCTTAGGAACTCCATTAACAGAGTCCAACAGGTTCTTCATGCCATTCCTTACCCCCAAATGAGATGTCACTGTGCTATGAAATAGAAGCAAAGAGGCTACAGGACTGAGGAGTGTGGGCCACTGCATTAACAACTCAGGACATAATGTGGTCCTAGATGTTTGTTGATACATGAAGGCCTTGTGTCTATTGGAACCCTCAGTGGTGCAGGTTCTATGGTACTGCCTTTACTTGACATTAGGACTCACAGCTCTTACTAACTTCTGAACCACATCTATTTCTTCCTCCAGAAATTTTCCTTGAGTGATTTTCCTTGAGCCCAGCCCTAGCATCCTGGCTCCTGGCTTCCTTTAGTCACAATGATACTTTCAGATTATCAACACTAGCTCATAGCACTGTGGACTTTGGTCTTAACCCAGTTATGAGCTAGTCTTAGGGGTAGGCTGAGAGCCTACCACAGGTTGGATGGATACAAGTGTGACAGGAACCTACAGTGGATCCATCCAAAGTGTCTATGCAGAGCTGGGCAGAATCCAGCAGGTCTGCCCATAAGCCCATCAGTATAAATTTGACATCCAGGCCTGTCCTGGAGGCAGAGAGAGGCTGGTGGGAGAGACTACTCTTTCTGGGTACTTTCCTGTTCCCATTTGAGCACTATAACAGCAATGTATTTTGGGAAAACACTGGTTGGGCTGCCCTCTAATACTGAAATGATGACAACACACCAGCCTCAAACACCTGGCAAATTTGGACCTCGGTGCCCTCTAGTGATAAAATAGTTTAAGTAACCACAGGCTCAGGGAAAACAAGCAGCCTTCCTTTAGGGTTTCTGTAAACAGGCACAAGTAGAGCCAGATGAAGAAGACTGGAATACTTGATCTTTCTGAGCCCAGATGGTATGACATGCAGATACTCCCTCAGATTTTTCAATAAGCCATGACTTCACCTAGTACTCAAATTACAGTGTTCCAAACTGACAAGGTGCATGGGGGATGGGGGGATGTCTCAGAGAGTTATAGATTGCAATTTTAAGAAACCCCATTAAACTGGAAAAAAGAAAACCACAGAGACATATTTTAATACTCTCAGACAACGACAAAGAGATATAAGCAACTAAAAACAAAGCAGGAATTCTTAAGGTAAAAAATAGTGAAATTAAAACTGGTATAGAAGGCATCAAAAGTAGGATAGATCAAACAGAAGCAAGCAGCTGTTACATTGAAGACAGGCTATGTGAAAAAAGAGAACAGCATGAAGAATGCTCAGGGAACAGCTTTAAAGAAAATATTTCAGTTATTGGGGTAAAACAGGTTTTGAGAATATCTATCTATCGATCTATCTATCTATCTATCTATCTATCTATCTATCTATCTATCTATCTGTCTATCTATCTATCTATCTATCTATCTATCTATCTATCTATCTATCTATCTATCTATCTATCTATCTATCTGCTGGTACTGGGGCTTTGATTCAGGGCCTGAGCATTGTCCCTGGCTTATTTTTGGTCAAGGCTAGTGCTCTACCACTTGAGCCACAGTGCCACTCCCAGCTTTTTCTGTTTGTGTGGTGTTGAGGAAACAAACCCAGAGCTTCATGCATGCAAGGCAAGCACTCTACCACTAAGCCATATTCCCAGCCCTAGGTCTTGATAATTTTAAAGGAATAGAAAGCATATTGGAAAAAAAAACAATTGAAAAACTTCTTACCTAAAAGAATGATACCAATATCCAAGGACAAGAAGGGTGTGTCCTTAGTCAAATTTAATTCAGCCAAGATATATTATCATGAATGCCACCAAGTAAAAGATATGGGAGAGATGCTTAAATCTGCAAGAGGAAAGAAATACAGAACATAGAAAGTTGTTCCAACCCACCTGACAGGGGATTTTTTTTCCAAAGATACTTTACAGACATTTCCAGAAACATTACATGACATTTCTACAGCACTGAGGGAAGAACAGTAACTCTTAACTGAGAACAACGTAGCAGATAAATGCAGAGGAAAAGACCCAAGAGGCAGACGCTTTCTCCATGTCACACCATGAAGGAGAAGAGCTTAGAATCATGAAGAACAGACTATATTTCAAAGAAAGAGAGCATCAGGAATCACAAAAGAAGTTGCAGGACATCTCAAAAAGCCACAGGAAAGCAAAAGTAGCTCCAACCATGGTTTCCAAGGTGGGAGGGAAAGCTAGAGTTACAAGGTAAAGCCATGAAAACAGGCTGGAGTCTTAGCTGCAGGAAAAGCCTCAAGTCCTCACAGGCCTTAAATCTGGTGTGACAGTGAGTTCTCTGCATGGCAGGCTAGCACTGAAGAGAACTATTGGCAAATCCTCATACCAAGGAGTGCTATAGCCAAGAAGGAGAGAGAGAGAGAGAGAGAGACAGAGAGAGAGAGAGAGAGAGAGAGAGAGAGAGAGAGAGAGAGAGAGAGAGAGAGAGAGAGAGAGAGATTGATTGAGATTGAGGTGTTCTGAGGATCCAAACCTGGGATTTGCCACAGGGTCTGGAGTAGAGATCGAGTCTAGTGTGAACTCATTGAGAAGTTTAAGCAGTAAGGAGCAGTTGAAATAACACAGATTATTCAAACTTCCAACCTAAGACTTGGCCTCAAGTATCAATGTAGAAACCTTAAGGCAAGATGATTCCCCTCTAATGACGGTGAAGTAGATGAAATCCAAGAATCCCACAGAACGATTTTGAGACTAATCATTGAAATTAAAACACAAATATTCACTTGGAAATTCAATGTGTTATAGTATAACCACATATTAAACAATTCATTAATATGTATTAATTTTATGTGTCAGTTAAAATAATCATTTTGAAAATAACATTCAAGAACAGTCATTCCTTCTTATCTGATTCCAGTCACCCGAAATCAATCTTGGTTTGAAAGTACTCAGAGGAAAATTTCCAAAGGAAACAATACATGTTTTAAATACAGTGTAATATCTACAACCTACAACTACATTCTACATACCCAATGTTATCATGTTCCTGTTTCTGATGAGCCTGCTTCTTACATATCATCAGAAGGTCAATAGAGGTCTAATGCCTACTCACAGTGCTTCTGGCATTCAACTCACTTCTCATCATGGAGGTATAGTTCCATTTCACATTATCACAAGGAAAATGGTGAATAGCAGCTAGTAAATTGTGTTGGGGAAGAGAAGGAAAGAAAAAGTAAGAGATGAGAGAGAAATATTACTATTACTCTAATATTACTATTACTCTACACTACTATTCTAATTTACTATTTATTGTCGATCTTAACTATGCATAATTTATAAATTTAGACTTTACTACAATATTTATGTGTACCAGTAAAATCAGAATATGTGAGATTTAGTACTCTGAAGTTACAAGCCTCACTGAGGCTCTTAGGATGTAGTTTTCACTGATATGGGTGATACACAGTTTAGCAAAAATTATATATTAGTCATGAATTTGTTTTAAGGTAATAGGTAGAAAGTGATAATGCAGTAATAAATCTTTACTATGGTATCTCTACCTCGGGAACTCTCTTCCTGCCCCATAAGAAACAAATATTATACTTAGCTTTAAGCAAAGTATAATATTTTCTTTAAGCAATATATAATACAATATTACTTTAAGTAATATTAACTCCTGGTTTACCTGAGGAATGCTTATTTCATATTGCTGTTGACTTTGGAAATAGCCCTGTTATCTTCATCTGTCTTCCTCTTCCACCTGTGTTTAGCTCATTTGTAGACTATGGGCTATGGTTTTTTTTTGCCAGTCCTGGGTCTTGAACTCAGGGCCTGGGCACTGCCCCTGAGCTTCTTTTGCTCAAGGCTAGCACTCTACCACTTGAGCCACAGCACCATTTCTGGCTTTTTCTGTTTATAAGGTATTGAGGAATCGAACCCAGGGCTTCATGCATGCTAGGCAAGCACTCTACCACTAAACCACATTCCCAGTCCCAGAAAATATATATATATATACATATATATATATATATATATTTACAAGTTTATATTATATATATTTACAAGTTTCAGAGAAAAAGGAAGGGCTAATGTGAGTGAAGCGTCATCTTGGTAATGCATGTTTAACCAACAAGTGAGGAGCAAGAAAGGAAGAGAGAGATCAAGAGCCCTAACCAGCCTTTAGTACACCTCAGAATATTATCAAAGAAGGTTTCCAATGACCAAGTCTTAGTGTTTAGTTTAATGTAAGCGTGAATTCAGGAGGTTTACCCTGTGACTGAGGGGTGCTCATTGTGCCACACCTGTGCAATCCACACAGAGCATGGGAGTACTTGTTGAGATCAGGGAGGTTATATTTAGCCGTCTCATAGGAGGGGGTCCTGGAAGTGATTGCTTAGGGCTGAGGACCTGAGAAGAAGCAGAGAACTGGGATGAGAGTCAGGTGGGGGTAGCTAAGCCCGACTTTTGGTGTGAGAAGGGATGATAAAGCAATAGAGAATGCACCATTTCCCCAAATTTAGACCCATTTCTTTGGGAAGAAACATCCTGATTACCAGTGCATAGATGGCATTAGTGTTCCTCTATTAGCAATGATATAAAACAGGCCAATTAAGACACTGGTAGGGAGAGGCTGGGTGCATCATAAAGGAGGAGTGGGGAGGAAACATGCTGATTTTCAGGGAAAGCTTACAAACTTTACATAACTTCCTAGGAGGAAGAATATAAAATGCAGAATGCACCCTCCCTTTGGAGGCAGGTTATCCTAGGCTCAACCTCTGCTGTGCCCCCTACTACCACATAGCTGGTAGAAAACAACTTGCCTTATATGAACTTCAGCCTACTCTCATGTCAAATAGAGATTGATACCTAGTTTTAAAGGATATAATGGAGCACTATTTCACTGTACATGGCTCTAAGGAGAACATCATAGAGGGAAAAATCTCAAATGTTCAGCATACACAGAGTTCAGTGCTGTGTTGAAGATGTAAAGTGAGATGAATATGAAATCTTTAAAAAAAAGAAGAAAATCTGAAAAATCTAAAACGTTCACTTTATCACTTCAGTTCAGCACATTGACTTTTACCTTGATTTGGGGAGGGCACCAAATCTTGCCCAAATTCTTGGGGCGGGGGTATATTTTCAAAAAATTATGGGAGGTAAAGACTCAGCAGATCACATGAAGATTTCAGCACACCTGGCAGGAGCACAGGACTAACAGTTCTCTGTTCCCATCACTTGGGGAGTCCCTGGTCATTTGCCCAAGACAATGGCTCTCTCTCTCTCTCTCTTTCTCTCTCTCTCTCTCTCTCTCTCTCTCTCTCTCTCTCTCTCTCTCGGCACCATGGTTCTTGGAGTGGATTTCTACATGGAAAGTCCAGTGGATGTTGTGAGCACGCGTGGGTTATGTGTTCTATTCCTTTCAAGGACCACAAAAGCAAAATCGAAACGCAGAACAGAGTGCTTGCATGGCTGTCTTTCTATTCTGTGTGTTTTTGGAATGGTTTATGGGTATTAAACCAATGGGTTTATTTACTGTTCACTGGAGTTGTAGCAGTATTGCTTCTGGTAGGCTGATTCTCAACCTGAAGCCCAGGGGTCAACCACAGCTGGATTGTCTTTGTCTGTGCAGTTAATTAGTCACGACCTAACTGGCAGAATTGAACACTGGGTCATCTGTCCCCACAGACAATTCATATGACAATGGAGGGGATATGCATACCTCCCTGTGCACATGGGGAATCCTTGAACTTGGACAGCACAGACTGGTATACAAAGAGCTATACCCCCTATAGACATGCTGGCCCTTTTCTACTGCTTTTCAGTCGGTGATGGGTTGTGGCAGGAGTCAATGTTCTGGGTTTTCAGCCCCTTAGCTCTGTTTGGCAGCTTCACAGGGTGCATAGGCAGCCAGTTAGCAAACAGCCTCTGTTTTAATGCAACCATTGGCACCTGAGGTGGAGGAGAGACTTGGGAAAGAGCTGCACTTCACCGTGCAGGGAGAGTGTAAACATTAACATCTTTATAAAAAATCTTAAGATGAGTTTATCAGAGGAGATCAATATTTCATTGCAGACATGTCTAAAGCATCATCATCATCATCATCACCATCCTCATCCTCATGATCAGTGCAGATGGTAGAATCCATTAGTCCCCTGAAGACTCCTGGACTCCTGGAATGAAATCATCATCATCTGGCACTTGCATTGGTAGAACATCTTGTAAGCAGGTTTGATGCCAAAGGAACCCACAAGAGCAAGAATACTTGTCAAGAAGGCCCTGTGAATCAGTGAGTACTTAAGTAGAAACAGGACAGAATTGCTGTGTGGCTTCATCACAGGGCTGCCAGGCTTCACAATGATCTATCACTACTAGAGCAGAGCACAGGACCAAGATATTTGTGTCTCTGTCCCCGTAGTGAACCTTGGAAAAATGAGCACTTTCAATCGAGTAAGTAGCCTTTATCAGCCCATTTGTTCATAGGCAATAGGCAGTGGAAATTAATCTGTATGGCTTAGGCATCAGACACTGATTATTATTTTTCTGGACAAATAGAGGGTGTGGATAATTGTTTGGCTGACATTTGTGTATGTGTGTATAAATATATATATACACACAAATATGTGTATATTATCTATGAAGACTATGTACCCGCATTGATAGTTGATAAATTGGCAGATAATATGAAGAGAAAATGGAAATTCTGGGATGAGACAACTTGATTTATTTCCTCCTATAAGGTATCCTAACGTTGTCTCTAGAGGATGTTTTTGCCTTGCCTTTAAAAAATGCAGCTTTCTTGAGGTTTATAAAGCATACAGTAATGTGCTCATGTAGAGAGTATACAATTGTTAACTTGATATACATATATAACCATTAAGATCCTTAGAACAAGGTGATTAACATGTTCACCACCCTTGAGAGTTTTCTTAAGTAGCTGTATCATTTTTCCTCTCCTCCTCACACCATATTCTCAGTCCTCCTTTTTCTAGACAAATCCTGTGCTACTACTACTATTACTACCACCACTATTACTAATATTACTGGTACTGGGGCTTGAATTCAGGGCTTGAATACTGTTCCTTAGCATTTTTACTTATGGCTGCTGTGCTAACACTTGAGCCACCATTTCAGTTTTGGCTTTTTTTTTTTTTTGATGGTTAATTGGAGGTAAGAGTTTCATGGACATTCTTGCAGACATTCTTGCATCAGATTGGCTTAAAATCCTCAATCTCACTATCTCTAGAAGCTAGGATTACAGGCATGAGCTACTGATGCTGGGCTCCTGGAGCTATGTAACAAAATTATATTTTACTTTGTATTTTGTAAAATTTTATATGATGTAATCATAATGTATCTATCTTCTTATTTTTTGTGTGTAGTTTCTTTCATTTATTATACTTATTCAGGGATTTGCCCATATTATCATGTGTTCATAGTTTGTTCTTTTTCCTCTTGTGTAGATGATCATTCTAAAAAATGGATACAGAACCACTTATCTGTACACATAATGGTGGCACTGGGATTTTTTCTAGTTTTAAAAAAATGTATTATGAAAGAAGCTTCTAATAGCATCCATTCTGCATAGACAAATTCATTTCTCTTGAAATGAGAGTGGAATGGCTGAGTCCTATCACAGGTGTAGGCTTATTTAAAAAACAAAAAACCACGATGAGGCTGGGTGCTAGTAGCTCACACCTGTTATCCCAGTTACTCAGGAGGCTGAGATCTGAGGATTGTGGTTCAAAGCCAGCCTGGGCAGAAAAGTCCTTATGAGACTCTTATCTCTAATTTTTTTTTTTTTTTTTTTTTTGCCAGTCCTGGGGCTTGGACTCAGGGCCTGAGCACTGTCCCTGGCTTCTTCCCGCTCAAGGCTAGCACTCTGCCACTTGAGCCACAGCGCCGCTTCTGGCCGTTTTCTGTATATGTGGTGCTGGGGAATCGAACCTAGGGCCTCGTGTATCCGAGGCAGGCACTCTTGCCGCTAGGCTATATCCCCAGCCTCTTATCTCTAATTAATCAGCCAAAAACAAGAAGTAGCCCTGTAGGTCAAGTGGTAGAGCACTAGCCTTGAGCACAAAGAGGCTCAGGGACAGAGCCCAGAACTGAGTTCAAGCCCCACAACTGACAAAAAACCAAAACCAAAAACTACCAAACTGGTTTCCAAAATAGTTGCATCATTTTATATTTCCACCAGCAGCCTATCGGGCTTCCAATTCTTCTACCATTTTTCAAATGTTGATATTGAAAGTCTTACAATTTTCTTTATACCAGTAGGTATGCCGTGTGTGTTATCTTCCTCGTGTTTTAGTTTGCACTGCCTTAATAACTAATCTTCCCCCCTCACTATATCCTCTTTTAGATAGTATCTGTTAAAACATTCCTTTTACCTATTAATTATTATTCTTTTTACTTAGTTTTGAGAATTCTGATGTATTCTTTAGGTAGTTCATCTGATGTATAAAATCTACAAATATTCTCCTCAGTCTGTAACTTAACTTTTTCTCTTCCTGATAGCATTCTTTCAAATTCTACCACAAGATAGCAGCCTTTGCCTAACCCAAGTTCATAAAAGGTTCCTCCTCTTTCTCTCATCTCATTCTTGGTGCCAGGAATGTAAACATCAGAGCAGGTTCTTGGGCTGGAAGCAACTTCTGTTTTCTGTATTTAATAACTCTGTGCAAGCTGGCTACTTGCCATTTAGATTTGAAGCATTAGAAAGATGCGGAATGGGAGACTTTAAAAACCTTTCTGCGAACTTCACATTCTAAGCAAAAAGGGAGCACCACTAATTGCTTTTAGAGAACTTGTCAAGGTTTCAGATGTTCTCCAAGACAAAGCAAAAGCTGCTTTATATAGTATTTTGAAATGTTAACCGGTAACATTTGATATTTAACAAAACTGGGAAATGGGAAGAATTTTTTCTTGACATTTTAATCGTAAAGTGCAATTAAAATAGTCTTTTTTCATTTTATGCTGTTCTATGAAATTTAGATTGAATATTTCTGGAATATAGTTCAGCTAATGACTTCATCCATCAAGATATGTGTTGAATGGACAGTTCTATGGACTTCATATTTAAAGTTATAATTGTGAAGTCTCAATGTTCCATTTGGGTCTAGGCTTTGCAAATATTTGCCTTGAATTATAATTCTGCTATGCACTCTATTTGCTGCATTTGCTTTAATCAAGACAGATTCTATGGTATTCCTACCCACTAATATTTTAAGTCACCAAATACAGAAATAGAGCCTCTCCCCATAACCATCTACTTTGAAAGGAAATCTCAAACCTGTGAGAAGAAAAGGATTTAAAAAGTTTTAACTTAATCCCTCCTTTCCTCCCTTCCTCCCTCCTTCCCTTCCTTCTGAGATAAGTATTTTGATTTGGATCCCAGGATAGCCTTAAACTAATGGTTTTTCTTCCTCATTCTCCATCCTCCTGATTTCTAGTGTGTGTGTGTGTGTGTGTGTGTGTGTGTGTGTGTGTGTGTGTGTGCCAGTACTGGGTATTATTCCTTAGTTTTTTGGCTCAAGGCTGGTGTTCTACCACTTGAGCCATAGCTTCACTTCTGGAGAGAGAGAGAGAGAGAGAGAGAGAGAGAGAGAGAGAGAGAGAGAGAGAGAGAGAGAGAGAGAGAGAGAGAGAGAGAGAGTGTGTGTGTGTGTGTGTGTGTGGTTAAGTGGAGCTAAGAGTCTCAAGGACTTTCCTCCTCAGTCTGGCTTTGAAACTTGATCCTCAGATCTCAGCCTCCTCAGTAGCTAAGATTACAGACAAGATGAGCCACATTCACCTAGCAAGTAAAAAATAAGAGATGACACATCCGAAAAGCTTCATAACTATGGCTTCCCTCACCTCCCCCTGCCCCCGCTCTAAACTTTTATACTTTATTTGGATTGTTCTGGACTCTGAAACTTGGCTTTAAAATTATGACAGTGCACGGGGGAGTATGCTGTTTACAATGGTTATAATGTACTCGGAAAGTTGTTTTTCATCAGTACTATGAAAGCTAGGAGAAAGTTTTGGAAAAGTTTATACTAGGGGCAGGCAGAGGAGGTGGAGTCTCTCGCCATTGGCTACCACAGGAACAACTGTTAACAATTTTTTTAAAAAACAAACTTGTGCAAGTAAGACTTCTTTTTGTCCTTGAGGCAGGCAAGGGGCATGGCTGGCCTCATACATTTCAGCAGCTGGCATGTTTATAAGACCATTTCTATTGAAATGAGCGAAAATTCGATTAGCATTTGTGGACTTCCAACTGCTTTCTGAAACATTTCCTGAATTTCCGATGAAACAGTTGCCAGAATCAATGAAAAACAAAAGTTGGGATTCAACATGCAAATAACCTGTGAACACTGGGCACTTATACTAATTTGGGTTGGCTCACACAGTAAGCCAATTTTCTTTAAAGTTTATGTCTTGATGGCTAAACAGTAATAGACATGAAAGTTTTTGAAGGGAAAAAAATAACCTGACATTGACCAGCCAAGAAGCCATTTTTTTTCTTAGGTATTAGTAGGAAGCTTGCGAAGCCAAGGAGAATAATGTGTTTGATACCACTGAAAAATAAAACCTCACATAGCTAAGAGGAGAAACAGAACCCTCCTCTAGATACTGAGTCTGAGAATTATGATCAAGTAGTGATTCTATTTTGGGAAATAATGATTTGTCGAAGCAGTTATCTATTCTCCATTTGATTTAAATAGCTTATGTTGGGGGCTGGGAATATGGCCTAATGGCAAGAGTGCTTGCCTCATATACATGAAGCCCTATGTTAGATTCCTCAGCATCACATATATAGATAAGGTCAAAAGTGGCGCTGTGGCTCAAGTGGCAGAGTGCTAGCCTTGAGCAAAAAGAAGCCAGGGACAGTGCTCAGGCCCTGAGTCCAAGCCCCAGGACTGGCAAAAACAAAACAAAACAAAACCTTATGTTTTCTTTCCCCTCTTCTGGTCCATGTTACTGTTATATGCTGCTATATACTGTTGTTTTGTTGAGCTCTCATATCTGTGCATTGCGCAAGCTAGCATAGTTATGAAGCAGAGGAACCACTATATAGCCATTCTCTTTGTGTAAGTTTTCTGCTATGCAGTGTTTCTAAATTAACTTTCGTGGCATAGGCACTGTCCATGAGCTTCTTTTGTGCAAAGCTTGCACTCTGCCACTTGAGCCACAGCTTCATGTGTGGCTTTTTTTTCTCTTGAGTAGTTTATTGGAGATAAGAATCTTACAGACTTTTCCTGCCTCAGCTGCCTTCGAACTAGGCATCGTCAGATCTCAGCCTTCCAATTAGCTAGGATTACAAGTATAAGCCCCTGGCTAATTTCTCTCTCGTTGAAGCAGATAATTGCTTTTCCTTATTATTCATACTACACGTGACAGTCAGAAGTTTCCTATAAAAAGAGTAAGGAATGGTTGAATGAAATAGAAGGAGGAATTTTTTTTATGGAAAAGATTCAATCATTAGCTTCAAATAAGTATACCACATAAAATTATGGCAAACTTTCCCTAAACCACTCATCAAAAAGGCCACCTAAATCATGGCTAGGTTATAATCATGTATTGCAGCTAAAGTAACAATAGAAGAGATTGGAAAGTGAAGAATACTGAATAACACTTATCTGCCATTATCCAGGTGGAATGAGAATGATATAGGGTCAGCTTGAAGAATGTTATTGGAAAAGTGACTGAAATCAGGCTTCAAGTTACTGATTTTTTTTGTATTATTGATTTTTTTCATGTCATGACTATACCATTCTTTTTGGTGAATTTGGAAACTTTTATGTTTATAATTTATAGAGTAGTCTAGAAAGCCTAAATTACATTAAAAATTTTCCTGGCATTTTTCACACCATCTCGTAAGGTTTACTGTTAGTAGCTGAGTGATTCATCTGTAATTATGACTCTAATCACCTCATCAATGGTCTATATAGAATATTTTCTAAAGAAAATATTCTTTTTCTAGTATCAAACAATGGAAAATCACATGTATTTTTAAAGGGTGGGCTAAGTTTCCATAAAGCATGGAACTATATCAAATGTTGTAGGCTTCCTTAAGTCAGGTAGAGCTTTCAATCAGCATTCCTGCTAAGAGTTTTAGATGTTGGGATCTTCTATGTATTCTCAACTCTAAATACAGCAAGTGTGCTGTATATTCTTATTACCTCAACATGTTACCAAAACATTTAAAAGCACATTGTAGCTCATGCCTATAATCCTAGCTACTCAGGGGGCTGAGATCTGAGGATCGTAGTTCAAAGCCAGCCTGAGCAGGAAAGTCCATGAGATGCTTATCTCCAATTAATTAAGAAGCAGAAACCTGGAAGTAGAGCTATGGCTCAAATGGTTAGAACTCTAGACTTGAATGAATAAGCTAAGGTACAGCACCCAGGCCCTGAGTTCAAGTCCCAGTACTGGTGTGTACATGTGTGTGCATATGTGCACATGAACATATACAGAGCACATTATAAGAGCTCTCATAGGATTTAGCCTTCTAAATCTTTTTAAAATTTGATTAACCTTGTGTCTATGTTTGAAAATGGGAGACAGAGACAGACTTTAAATCTATTTTTCTATTGTAAGAACAGTCATTTTCAGTTGATGCTTCCTATCAGGAATCCTTAATTTTGCTGAAAATATCCTCCTATTTGTTCTTATTATTTTTTTTGGAACAAATGTGAAATGCAATATCATATTAAAGCACTGTCACTGTAACCCGTGGTTACCTTAACCTAGACTTTCTATTAATATTATCTTTTTTTTTTTTTTGCCAGTCCTGAGGCTTAAATTCAGGGCCTGAACACTGTCGCTGAGTTTCGTTTTTGCTCAAGGCTAGCGCTCTAACACTTGAACCACAGCACCACTTCTGGCGTTTTCTGTTTATGTGGTGCTGAGGAATTGAACCCAGGGATTCATGCATGGTAGGCAAGCATTCTACTGCCAAACCACATTCTCAGCTCCAGGGATTTAATTTTTATAAACCTCCTTTTTTTTTTTTAATTGTTTCTTTGCCTTGGAATATTTCTTGACTGTAAGAAGATAATTTTATTTGAGACATCATAGCTATACAGTATTCCTTATAATTCAATCTATGCTATTTTAAAATCTTTTAATAAAGTAGATATAAACATACTCATTTCATTTTTTCATGGTAGTATGTGCAGGTTTTTTCATTGAAAAAAAATAAGGATATGGAGAAATTAAGTAGGTGCTCTAACACTTGGGCCACAATTCCACTTGTGGTTTTCTGCTGATTCACTGGATAGTTTCACAGACTTATCTGTCCTGGCAGGCTTCAATCTAATATCTATTGGAAAGGAGGTAGCTTTTCAGTAGCTAAAATTAGAGTCATGAGCCATCAGGACCTCTCACAGTAAATCACATTTTAGACATATGGCTCATAAATTGGAAATATTTAATGTGTCACTGTTGTAGGTGAAGCACAGTATTGAGTCAAGGATGAAAGATGAAATCGTGTTTTCATTAAGCCTATGTTCAACTGCTGGTATTTTGACTCATTTTTTTCAATAAATAAATAAAACCCATTGATGATGACTTGTTTATCTAATCCATTTTGAAGACCGGCTTATTGGCCCTAAATATGGAGATCCTTTTTTAAAATAAAAAGTAGCCACTGGACTAATATTAATACAATATGCTTTCCAAATTTTGTATACAGAGTGAGGATGAAGCATGTAATGTGTGCATTTAGCTGATAGCATGTGTTTTCAGAACAGTGGGTTCTGCTGAGGGGTGGTGGCCATTAATAATAACTGGGGTAAATGATCTATGTACAGTGGCTTCCTGGTATTGGCCCAGCATTGAACCTCCTGAGAGAACCAGCTACTATAGCATGCCACAGGGCATGGCCTACATGTATCTAAGAGCCCATGCTGACTTTCTGACATGGATAGAATTGTTCTGTGAGCTTAAATCAAGAAATCCTTCTTGTCTAACCACCAATACACAGCAAGAATTCCAGTAAGGCCTATATAACATTTTAATACCTTCCATAAGTCATGTGTGCAATGAGTTAAGTAATTTCTTGTCTTTAGCAAGCTAGAAACATGCTGACACCCAAAGATACCAGGAACGATACTTTGCTTGAGCATGTTTCTAAGAATTCTTGCAGGGAGAGTAATATTCTCAATAATATTCTAGTATAGCAACATTTCCTGTTCTCATTCATATAGAAAGTATTTTAGAAGGAAATTTTCAATAAGATTAAACCCTGGGACGATAGAAGCAATATGGCTTAAAATTTTAGAGCATTTCCCAGATTTTAGGTTTCCTTGAAAATAAACTATTTGGGGGCTAGTGTGTCTAAGGGAGCTTATGGAATAATTTTTAAAAAAGGCCTAAATTTAATGTTAGTTGAGGGTTGTCTGCAATTTAAACCAAGATAGCAATTAAAGGACTCTTTTCAAAGCCTTTAAAATGTCTAGAATTCATGAACTATTTTGAGAAACCTTAGTGTTTCATAGTTTAATATTGCCCCCTCCACCCCCTTAGGCTCTGTACATGTAGATAGGATGCCTTCTAGGCGAGTTTTGGGTGAGGGGTGAAAAGGCTGCAGTTCTACAAATTTCCAGCAGGGGTCAGTATGTTTTCATCATTCCAGGCTGAAGGCTCAGCGAGCTAGCTTTAGCAGTGTTGATCCTAATTGGAGCAGACACAAGGATCTTCTATAATCCTCTGACATCCTTTTCAAATAATAATTCTTAGGTGGGTTGGTGGGCTGGTGGCTGCAACGCCAGTGCAGGATTCTCTACAATGAAGCCTAACCATTGTCAATTATTTTTGATGTATGCTAGCTTAAGTTTCCTTCTTACTGGCGTTTCCAGCCCACAGAAGGGTATTCCTCCTCCTAATTATGGAGACAGTGCCCAGGATGGTCACAACAGGCGTATTATTGGGGCGTAATGTGCTCTCCAAAACCCATTCTCTTCCTTTGCAGTCACCCTATGCTCTTCCCACTCAACACACAGGAAGCATGCACAATTGGTCCACTCTTTGGAGTGTTTCCCCCATCACCTTAATTGCTGAGGTCATGTGACTTTAACTCATTACATACCAGTCCTTTGAAATAGTGGAAGGCATATTGTGTCTATGTAGCTACAGTTGAATGCACATAGTTTCACACAGGATAATAATTGCACCTAGATCTTCCTTTCCCTACATGCTTTCAAATAATTTGTTTAGGGTTCTTCTGGCTTAGTGGTATTCGGGGAACAAATTGCCTGAGTCTCAAACTGTCAAGCACAAGGAGTTCTTGGAGTAGTCAAAGAAAAATATATGTATATATGCTGTTTCCACATTTGTAAGCTCGGGAATGAATGTCTCCATGTAGAGACATTTTCAGAAATCTGATTCTGGAGAGCCTAGGAATTGGTGGGGCAGGAATTACTACCATGATACTCAGAAGGCATTCACTGTGTCAGGGTAGCTACCTGCATTGCAGAGAAAAGGAGGAAGAGATAGCCTAAACACAATGCTCCCCAAAGCTTGGTGGAAATGTGGCTTTATATAGACTCAACTGGCCTTTTTGTGTATCTTTCTAGGTGAGGAGGGGTGGGGGGTAGGTCTTTTGTAAAGGTGAAGCCAAAGACTGAGGATGGCAAAAGCAATGAATATTTGGGTCTTAAACCTTAGACTTATATCACAATGAGCTTGTGATTCCTAAAAATAAATATTCACTCTCATACCAAAGCTGCATAGGACTTTTTTTCTATCAAAAAATTAATCATTCTTGGGGCTGGGGATATAGCCTAGTGGCAAGAGTGCCTGCCTCGGATACACGAGGCCCTAGGTTCGATTCCCCAGCACCACATATACAGAAAACGGCCAGAAGCGGCGCTGTGGCTCAAGTGGCAGAGTGCTAGCCTTGAGCGGGAAGAAGCCAGGGACAGTGCTCAGGCCCTGAGTTCAAGGCCCAGGACTGGCCAAAAAAAAAAATAAATAAATAAAAAAATTAATCATTCCTGTTTTACTTAATTCTCCTTTCCATTGAGAGAATCTCACATAAGTATAATTTTAATAGTAATACAAAAGAGTAAAGGGGGGCTTAAAATATCAGACTTTGTGTTCTGCAAGAATGTTGGTTTCAAAGGAGCAGGCTGGTTAACAAGTGGATGCCATACGAGGTAGTCCTTCTGATCTTTGAGTTGTTTTGGGGGTTCAGCTTTTAGTACTTACAGCTCTTGCCCAGGAGTACGGTGAGGGCTTGGTTCTTCCGATGTTAAATGAGGTTTAGCATGCAGCTACCTCTCCTAGGCAACGTAAAACCCACTAGAGGCCTCAGGGTTGTTGTGGTAGGACTTTTTTTTTTTTTTTTTTTGATGCAGGAAGGTACATATCCTTTATCTCCTCTTAAAAATGTGCAGGTTTCTTTTACTTTCAACAATGACCAGTAGCCTTCCACCAGGCAATACGAACAACAAATCGAGTTCTATTATTCTTGGCAAATCTTAAGTTCACATGGGCATATTTTTGCAAAGCAGGTGATAAAGAGTCTTTGATGAAAGGGTGAACTAATTCAGCAGTGATACTCACTAGACTCTGTGTTGAAAATGAGCTATGCAATTTTGAGGGGAAGAGGTGGGGGAGGCTGGGAGAAAATGAGGGAGGGAGTAACACTGTTCAGAAGGAAATGCACATATAACTGTAACCCCTCTGTACATCACCTTTACAATAACAATTTCAAAAAAAGCCTTTGATGAGATTGCTGTTTATCTCCTTTACTTTAATTCCATGTTTATTTAAGTAACAAAGCTTAAGAACCCTCCAGAAATTTAGCATAAGATAGAAGACATGGATGCTATAAGTTTACCAAGGGGAAGGGAGTGATTGGAGCTTGGGGCTGACAGACATCTACAGGTGATATTTCTATGTATGACGGGTAGTTAGGAGGAGCAGGGACAAATGCTGAATTAGTCCTAGCTGAAGCAGATAAATCAAGACCCTTCCTTCCTTCCTTCCTTCCTTCCTTTCTTCCCTTCCTCCCTCCCTCCCTCCCTCCCTCCCTCCCTTCCTTCCTTTCTTCCTTCCTTCCTCCCTCCCTTCCTCCTTCCTTCTTCTCTTCCTCCCTCTTCTGATGTTTTAATGCAAGGTTGTGCTGCATAGCTCAAGTTGGCTTTAAACTCACAATCCTTCCTCAGCCTCCCATATTCTGGGATTACAGGTGTGTACCACCACTCCTGATCATAATTCTGTGTATGTATGTATGTATGTATGTATGTATGTATGTATGTATGTGTGTGTGTGTGTACCAGTATGGGACTTGAATTCAAGGCTTGGGTGATGTCCCCTAGCTTTATTTGCATAAGACTGTCATTCTACCACATGAGCCACAGCTCCATTTTTAGCTTTTTTGATGGTGAATTAGAGATAAGAATCTCACATACTTTTCTATTCAGGCTGGTTTCAAATTGTAAGCCTCAGATCTCAGCCTCCATAATAGCTAAGATTATAGTGTGAGCCACTGGCACCTGGGAGATTATACTTCTTTCTTTTTTCTAAAGATTACTGTTCCATGAGTGGAAAATGGTTTGGGTTCATAACAATACATCTTTTTAAAGGAACACTTACCCTTTTTTTACTACTAACATGTGCTAATAAAAAAGCTATATATCTATCTCTACTTATCTAATTCATACTATAATGCTAGGCTCTGATATAAGTGTTGGGACTATTAATAAATACTGAAGTCAAGGACTTTATTCTCATGAAGGTTACATAGTGCTTGTTAAAATGTACATGATTTAAAAGTACATATATTCTAAAAAAAACCACCTCGTTCAGTGTATTTTTGTTTCCTCACTTCACACATTTGCTTCTTCCTATTTAAAATGTAGGTGGAAAAATTCCTTATAGTCTTTGAAGATGGGAAAAATATATCACTGTAGTGTGAACTACAGAATTTCAATGACTGCAGAATTGCTTCAAAACCTGAATTGGGAGCAGAGTAGAGGTAAAATGGTTTTTTGCAAATAATTAACAGGTTGGGATGCTTTTGAGATAGTGCATTCATTCACAAAACAGAGCAACCATACGTGTGGTGGAGCTGACACTGGAGTTCAGGGTTGTCCATCTGCTCTGCAGGAGGTCATGATAACTAAACATGGCCGCGTGTTGTTCTCACAGCAAGGCTTCAGGAGGAAAACGAGGGAAATGGAGCCATCTCTGCCCTCCGAGTTCTGACCTCATGAATTAGGAGAAGCGAGTGGAGAGAGCTCCCGGATGGTGTGTGAAGATTTGCCCAGAGTTCATGGGATCTGTAGAATTTGCCATGAAATATAGAAACAACAATGTGGAAATAGAGTATATGCAAATATTACCACAAAGCACTACAAAAGATCCCTTACATTTGATGATTTTTTAAAAAATTCATGATTTCGAAATCAGAACTTGAAGCCATGCTGGATCTTTGCTTATAATTAAGGTGGTTCCATTTTTAAGATGTCTTGGAAATAGGACCTTCAACATCTGTCCTTAAATCCCGGTAATGGGCAGGTTGCTCTTGTACCAGCTCCACTTTGAACTTCCATTCTCCACTCAGGTTGGAAGCACTTGAACCAAAGGGAAAAAAACCTAGTCATTTCCCTTTCCTGGTGCTTTGATTCAAACCCTCCCTCTGCTTTTCTCCGAAGACGTGATGTCTAACATGTTCTTGTTCTCTTTCACCTCGAATGAATCACCATGAGCAGCCATAACTATCTGACACACTTCCTGAGAGAAAGAAATCCTCCTCCTCCCCTCCCCCCCATTAAGCTTCAGATAATCCCTTACATCTGAGAATTCCAAACTCTAAAAATAGGCTGTTCTCCTAAAGCAGATGTTGTGTTTCTAGACTTAGAACTCCTCATGTGATAACAATAAACAAGAAACACACCAACAGTGAAAATGTTCCTGCTACTCTTTTTTTTTTTTTTTTTGCCAGTCCTGGGCCTTGGACTCAGGGCCTGAGCACTGTCCCTGGCTTCTTCCCGCTCAAGGCTAGCACTCTGCCACTTGAGCCACAGCGCCGCTTCTGGCCATTTTCTGTATATGTGGTGCTGGGGAATCGAACCTAGGGCCTCGTGTATCCGAGGCAGGCACTCTTGCCACTAGGCCATATCCCCAGCCTGTTCCTGCTACTCTTGAGGTTTGTCTCCAACAGCCTCCATGTTTGGGTCTTGATTATGCACGGCTCTCTCTCTCTCTCTCTCTCTCTCTCTCTCTCTCTCTCTCTCTCTCTCTCTCCCCTTTCTTTTCCGTGACTGTTGATTTTTTTGGACACTGAAAACATCTTCAGAATGATAGATGTCGAAGCAATAAGAGCTGGTTATGTTAGAGGTTTTCAGAAAGTGCCCAGGCTGTAATTTTTCTTAGGTGCTCAGAGAAATGTTTAAGGAAAGACTCCTTGTAGGAAATGGTTATGGTAGACCACTTTTAAGATTCAGTTGGCTTTTCAACAGGTGATAGTTGTTTCACTCTCAAACCTCTCTCTACCAAAGCCTGTGAACTCCTGTCGTGAGTGAGAATCAGATGCTAGGTTATGTCATGTGAATTAATTCTTTCAATGTCTTTAGTCCTCTCCTGCCTTGTTCCTTGATCTTAAAGAAAAGATTCCTTTTTTCATTTTGGTTCTTAATATCATTTATTTAATTTTCTGCTTGATCTGCTGGAAAACTCTAGTCAAACCTGAGACCTTTCTATAACCACTTGTATTTTGGGAATTTAATAAATCTATCTTACTAATTTTATATTATTATTTATGATCCTGGTTTTATGAAATAAGGTCTTTCTATTTAGTGTAGGCCTTACATATTTACTCATGGTCTCACCCTCCCAACTGCTGAGATTATAGGCATATACCATCACACTCAGTTTCTATTTTATTTTTGTAAGCTTTCAAATATTTAATAAAAAGGACTATCTTTCATTTCTGGTTTTGGGTGTTTATGCAAGCTATTGCATATATTTTCGGGTGGAAAATAGATTGTAAATAAGTAAGACAAAATAACTTCATTGATTATATAGAAGTTATTTTATCTAGAAGAGACTGTGTGGCATAGCTTAGGCTCAGGAGAAGACACAACTTAGCAAGATTTTCTGAATGTGTTTCCAGCCCAATACCTTACACGCATCAAAACGGGTTTAGATAATAGCAGGTGGTTACAGTTGGAAAAGTTGCAAGATATAATTTCTATAAGGAAGAGTGCACAAGTGTGGGACATGCCCGGAGTCAACCAGCTGGCCCCACCTGTTTCTCAGTCCTGAGGCCAAAGTGTGTCTAAGATGGCTCCTAACAATGAACCCAGAGGTGGTTCTGTGGGCTGTGAGCCCCAGCTCTTCCGCCCTGTCAGACAGCTCCTGCCTCCCCTTACAGTCCCTAGATAGGTGTACACCCCTCCCCTTCCTGCCAATCTTTGACCTGATTGGCTCCTGTGCCTTATATTAGTTGCACGTACTTCCTCAATGAACGAGATCTTGCACCGACTTGACTCTCAGATGTGTCCCGGTGAGGAAGGGCTGGGTGCGGGTGGTCTGTCCACACTTTCCTTTCTTGGCTCATCCGGTCAGGGCGTGCCTTTCCCATCTCTCCTGCAGGTCGGGGAAGCGCGGGCGGCTAAAAACCCGGACACATAAGTATACATGAAATCAACAGAATACATACAACTGCTGATAGTAAATCCTTGGAAAGACCTTGTTCATAGAGCTTTTCCTTTATGTTATCTTCTAGTAGTTTTAGCTTCAGGTCTTATATTTCAGACCTGAGGATCACAGTTCAAAGCCAGCATGGGCTGATAAATCCACAGGACATTTATTTCCAATTAAAAATACCAGAACTGGAAGCATGACCCTTACCATTTTTACTGTTCTTCCTCTGCTGTAGTCAAATCCACTTATGCCTATTTCTTTTCTTAACCATCTCTTTCATTGTACTATTAACAAGATTAAACAGGTGCTTACTGGCCCATACATTAAATCCAATGCTTTTTATTGTTGTGTGTGTTATGTACGTGTGTTTATATTGGGTAGAACGTAGGGGTAAAATGAGGATATACAAATATAAATAAAATATATAATTGTGGCCCTAGTCACAAGTGCTTGAGCTCCTGGTAAAGAGTCAGAGATAGGCAATTGCATTTAAAAGCTCTGTAAAAAGAATGGTAACAAAGATGTATAACTAATTTACTATGAGAGAAGAAATAGTTTTGCTAGGTAAAGAGGAAAATTAATGCACACAAATCACTTCCACATTCAAATGACATTGATATGCAAGCCCGTTATCCAGGAGCTGGGAGTAGGTGTGTGGTAAGTTAGAATGCTCTCTGGGGTTGGGGCCTGCCCCTTGTCATCATGGGAAACGATGATACACAAGTAAAGACACAGTAAGCAAGGCATGTCCACATACTGGCAGGTGCTAGGAAAATACCAATGCACAGAAAGCTGGAGGAACACAGAGAGGCTGGGAATATCTTTACATCACACAGCAAGGATGCTACTTGGAAGATGGGATTGTACTGGGTGCTCTGGGTAAGTTCACCATTCACCTGCCTTTCAAAGGCACTCTTCAAAGAGCCACATTCAAGTCTCTGCACTTGGAGAGTTGCTCCCCTTTCTCTTAACAGCCCTTCCGTGTCAGCTCATTGGGTCTAGTGTGGGCCATGCACACAGCTACCTGTTAGCCCAGGACCCATTTCCGAACCATAACAGGAAACACAAACTGCAATAGTGTCCTCGGCTGTCCCACAGGCAAATTGAATGTCAGGTGGTGGAACACACCCCTCACTTTGTGTGGACATCACGTGGTCTTGGTTCCCCAAGCCCTCTTGCACTTTAGCACATTGAATCTCTGGTTAAGGATTTCAATTCTACCCCACGGCTTTGTATCAGATTCCACACCCATTGACACAGCCTTTGTGTGGACCCTTGTTTTATGTCTCCCATAGTTGGCCAAAGACTTTGTGCATCTTTGTGGAAGTGTATATGCTTGTGAAGTTGTAAAATACATTTGGGAGAGACACTAGAATACTATGTGATCTCTGTTGAGGTATTAGGATAGAGCAAGGTAAATTCTTTCTTTTTCTTTTTTTGCCATTGTTTGGGCTTGAACTCAGGACCTAAGCACTATCCCTGAGCTTCTCTTACTCAAGGCTAGCACTCTGCCACTTTAACCCACAGTGCCACTTTCAGCTTATTCTGTTTATGTAGTGCTGAGGAATTGAATCTATGGCTTTGTGCATACTAGGCAAGCACTCTACCACTAGGCCACATATCCAGCTCGCAAAGTAAATTTTTATTATCATGAATATGTTTAACTTATGCAAAAAAATCAAAATGGGAAAAGTAAACTGGCATTATATTGCTAAAATGCAATGATTGAATTAGTGTTTAAATGTCTAAGTACATATACTGATATTTTGGCTTATTTATTTAAAACAATTCATACAAGTTAATATTAATTATTCTGAAGTTCATTTATGTTATGCCTCTATTTTTTTTCATTCTTTCAGAGACTAAAGGGTTTTAAAGAAGAGTTTGAGTATTTTTTTTATTTTTATTTTTATTTTTTGGAGTCTAAACTCAGGACTTCATACTTGCTAGGCTATCATATTACCATTTGAATCGTGTCTCCAGCTCTATTTTTTACTGATTACTTGGCAGATTATACATAGCAAACGGTTCTGCCTGGGTTGGCCTCTACCTTAGATCTTCCAGATCTCAGCTTCCTGAGGAGCTAGGACGTGGTCACTGGCATCCTGCTCTCTAGGTCTTCAACGCCCCCAAGTAGCCTATGATTTTAAGTGTTTGATCACCACTGCTGTAAAGTTCTCTTTTTATTTTTATTTATTTATTTTTTTGGCCAGTCCTGGGCCTTGGACTCAGGACCTGAGCACTGTCCCTGGCTTCTTCCCGCTCAAGGCTAGCACTCTGCCACTTGAGCCACAGCGCCGCTTCTGGCCGTTTTCTGTATATGTGGTGCTGGGGAATCGAACCTAGGGCCTCGTGTATCCGAGGCAGGCACTCTTGCCACTAGGCTATATCCCCAGCCCTCTTTTTATTTTTCAGTAGTAGGTTTTTGCACAGTTGTTCTCTTGCCCAGAGTGACTCTGACTTTTCCCTTACCTGGACATCTCCTTTCTTTTGAGCTCAACTTATATAGAAAACATTTTTTGATTAAAAAGCCCATAATTTGGGCTCAATACCAGTCCTATAAGCTTCTATTACCCTTTATGTGCATCTATGCCATAACTACTCCATCATATTTTTGCCACTCACGTGCAAATTAATGCAAATGATGGAATATTTTATTTTGTACCATTCATATTCCAGATAATAGCCTTGTTGATCTAAAACATATACTTTTCTATTTTTGTTGTTGTTGGTGGTGGTGGTCGTGGGGCTTTAACTCAGGGTGCGGCTAGAGTTCTACCACTTTGAGCCACAGCTCCACTTGTGATTTTTCAAGTGATTAATTGGAGAAAAGACTCTAAGGGACTTTCTAGCCCCAGCTGGCTTTGAACTGCAATCCTTAGATCTCAGCCTCCAGAGTAGCTAGGATTACAGGCATGAGCCACCAGTGCCCAGCCCAAATAATATACATATTTTTAAGGGAGAGAACTGAAATAATCTTAAATGCAAATATAGATATCTCAGGACCAGATTCACACAGGAATTAAATCATCTCTAGAAAAACAGAGTGAAGTCTAGGGTGTAAAGTAGTGCATGAAACTAAAGGCACTTGTAGGTAATGATACTAGATACATTCTTTCAGACGAAGGAAGTATCATAACTTCCATCTAAGTTGGGTCCTTCAGAACTCAAGAGACAGATTGAGTCATCAGATGGAGAATTTATTTTACCATTTCACTTGGAGCGATGAAGTGGGGCCATGGTGAACGTGTTACAAGGCACTAGAATTGCTGCATGAATCCTACAGAGAATGCACATTCCTCAGGCCATCTCAACATTGAAGGCAGGTTGCTGTCACCACTGTCTACCATCCTGATCCTGATACTATGGTCCTTTAAAATTGCTATATATGGGGCTGGGAATGTGGCTTAGTGGTAGAGTGCTCACCTAGCATGCATGAAGCCTTGGATTCGATTCTTCAGCGCCACATACACAGAAAAGCCTGAAGTGGGTGTTATGGCTCAAGTGGTAGAGTGCTAGCCTTGAGCAAAAAGAAGCCAGGGACAGTGCTTAGGTCCTGAGTCCAAGCCGTAGGGCTGGCAAAAAAAAATGGCTATTCACACACGTGTGTGTGTGTGTGTGTGTGTGTATACACACATTTGCTAACAGTTTATTTTTTATTTTAATTTTATCATAAAGGTGATGAACAGAGGGGTAATGAGTATATTTCTTAACCCTACCCTCTACAGTGAATATGATTATATATTTTTAAATTATATTTTTATTACCTTTCAGTAGTTGTCCAAAGGAATTACCATTCCACAGATCAGTTGATGCGTGCAATGCATCTTGATTGAGGGCACCCCTTTCATCATTCTCCCCCATCTCTCCCCCAAACCTCTCCACTTCGGCTTCTTCTTCTTCTTTTTTTTTTTTGCCAGTCCTGGGCCTTGGACTCAGGGCCTGAGCACTGTCCCTGGCTTCTTTTTGCTCAAGGCTAGCACTCTGCCACTTGAGCCACAGCGCCACTTCTGGCCATTTTCTGCATATGTGGTGCTGGGGAATCGAACCTAGGGCCTCATGTATACGAGGCAAGCACTCTTGCCACTAGGCCATATCCCCAGCTCCTCCACTTCTGTTTCTTAAGACACTGTGAGTATGTTTACTTGGAGAGAGGCGGGGGACATTCCTGACTATCTTACGAAATAGATGCTTTTGGATCACACACATTGTGTATATATTCTCAATTCTAAGTGGCATGGAAGTTGGCTGGGAGCTTCTTTCCTGTAGGGCTCAACCTCCTAAAAGTTCTTATTCAGCATTCTGAAAAAGTAATCAGAAAATGCAGTGGACAAAATTAAGATTTCAGGGTTGTTTTTTTTTTTAGGCATTCTTGGTCTATCAATCAAATTGATTGGAAATAAAGATACAAATATGACAGATGATTTTGAAAGCCAATTGACATAGATGTTGCATCTTCTTATCCATAGGAATATGAAAATCCTGGGAATTGAGCAATGCTGTGGTTGTGTTAAGTTTAACACCTTATGCACAGTGGGCTCCCATCAATATTGAACAAGTGTGGTAACAGCTGGAGACATTTCACAGATGCATTTTAAAATCATATCCTCTTGGTGTTCTGAAGCTTTGCTTTGGGTATTTGTTTGGGCGAATGTTTTACCTAAAATTTGAGAACTCTAACTTGCAGACCATGGAAACATCCTGATATTTAAACATCTGAGCCTAATTATAAATAGTTTTGAATATTCATTACATTTCCTTTTTAGTGAAGTAATTTATTATTTTTCAAAGTTATTCACACAGTCACATTTAAATCATAGAAGGAATGCAAGATATTGGTATTGTTGTTTTCTCTTCATGGTAAGTATTTTTTTCTATAACTATCTAGAGGATATGGTAAATCACTCCCTTTCTTTGTTTTTTTTTTTCCAGTGTCTGAGACAATTCTTTTATAAGGCACCACTAGTTTTGCAGCCTCTCTTATTTTCATTTGGCATAAAAAGTAGAGTATTTTGTTTGGGTTTATGTCTATAAGAAAGTACACCTAAAACATTACAGAAAAATGTTCATATATGTAGAATATATAGAATATTTAAGTCACACACACATATGACTTAAAGGTTGTGATTTCTTCCATAAATGAAAGTATAAAAACATCATACCATTTAGTGAATATACATATAACTAAGAGAATCCATTTGAAATGGCTATCATTTCAGGTCTCATTTATATGGAATTAACTGTCAATCACTGTTTCCTATGTGATTTATTTTCCTAAACATGAGAACCATATAGTGAAATGTGTTCTGGAATTTCCATCTGGATATTTTACAAAGCGATGTTTCAAAAAGGGACCAATACGTGCTTACTATTTTGTCTTTCCATTCCCAAACCACCTTCCACTGTGTTCCTATTTTATTGATTTACAACAAAATTGACCTAGCTGTTCAAGGAAGAAATATATTCATCTTGTTTTTCATAATAAACTGAATATCTCCCTGATATCACTAAATTTTGATCTTCCTACCTACAAAATATTTCATAAGTATGAACTAAAATATTTTTATATTTAATCCCTTTAGGAAAGCCACCAATTTCTACCCTTAAAATACTTAACTTTAAAATTGCTTCTTCCTTCCCTTCCTTCCTTTCAACTGAGATTTGAACTCAGGAGCTTGTATTTGCTTTGCAGATCCTCTGTCACTTGGATGGCTGTGGAGAGAGGAGAAAAGGAAAGAATAAAGACTAGTAGATAAGGATTAAAATATTATTGACCAATGAGATGAAGATAGCATACATAGATAACACTATAGAGAGACATGGGGGGAGAGAGAGAGAGACAGAGAGAGACAGAGAGAGAAGAGAGAGAGAGAGAGAGAGAGAGAGAGAGAGAGAGAGAGAGAGAGAGAGAGAGAGAGAGAGAATATAATGATACCCAGAAAATGTTTTTGAAAACCTTGAAAAGGAGGGATAGGAACTAAGAGAACATTATATAAAAGGTGAGCTTTTCCCAACTATAATGTATGCATTTGCGAAAATGTCACAGTGAACACTCCCTACCATCTAACTAATGTTGGCTAATAAAAATAAAAGAATGAAATACTGCAGCTGTTTTTATGTATACACTGCAAGTAATATCCCTGACTTCACTTTGCAATTCTCTCTCCTTTCTGAAGCAAAACAATTTTGTAAAATATGAGCCTCTTTTTGATGTGTAGTAGAATGAAGGCTACATATATTTTAGTAGCTGAATGAAAGTTACATGTAGTTTACTTTTGTACCCTGTGGTTATTAAAGAAATTGGTCCATAGTTTTCTTTCTTTGTGTTGTGTCCTTATCTAGATCTGATATCAAAATATTGCAAGTTTTGGAGAATGAGTCTGGAAGTGTTCAAGTGTTCTTTCTCATTTTGCTTTATGGAATTGTTTGAAGAACATCACTGTTAGAGTGTTGTTGTTATTTTTGTGTGTCATTACTTAAGCTTGAATGGAGAGCCTAGCATTTTTTTTCAGCTCAAGGGTATTGCTCTGCTGTTTGGGCCACACTTCTACTTTTGGCTTTTTTGCTGGTTAATTGGAGATAAGAATCTCTGGGGATTTTCTGCTCAGGCTGTCCCCACAATCCTCAGACCTCAGCCTTCTGAGTAGCTGGGATTACAGCTATGAGCCACAGGCTGTTATTAGTCCTTTAAAGTCTGGTAGAATTCAGCAATGAGCCTCTCTTAAGCTGGATTTTTTTTGGGGTGGGGGCAGACCTCTTACTATTTTCACTGTTTTAATCTCATTTCCTATTTCTGATATGTTTTTTTAATAGTCTCATGATACAATATTGGTAGGTCATATTGTTATCTAGAAATTCATACACTTATTCTAGATTCTTCAATTTATTGGAATGGAGGTTTCAAAAATATTTCCTAATGATACAGATTTCAGTGGTATCTGTTATAATTGTAATAACTTATTAATGTTGGTCTTTTTTTTTGCTAGTAGGCTAAGAGTTTGTGTTATTTTCTGAAAGAATCAACTGTTTATTGATGTTTCTTGGTTGTTAATTTTTTTTTTTTTTTTGCCAGTCCTGGGCCTTGGACTCAGGGCCTGAGCACTGTCCCTGGCTTCTTTTTGCTCAAGGCTAGCACTCTGTCACTTGAGTCACAGCACCACTTCTGGCCATTTTCTGTATATGTGGTGCTGGGGAATCGAACCCAGGGCTTCAAGTATATGAGGCAAGCGCTCTTGCTACTAGGCCATATCCCCAGCCCTTGGTTATTAATTTTTTTTAACAGAATCTTTCTTTTTTCATTTTCATATACTTTTTTGTGGTTTCTAACTATAATGATCTCTCTTTGTTCTAGGCAAATGACTGTACTACTTGCAAAACAGTTCTTCAGGTTTTGTTGTTGTTAACTCTTACCAGTACTTTGACTCTCTGCCTCAGTTGAGTCCTTTGGTTAGGATGACCACAAAGATGAATCTTTTACCCATAAACTTCTACGTTTAGTTTCAAATGTTTAAACTATATTCAAAATATATAGTTTAAAATTATGTCTTCAATGGATATTCGCCTGGGGGATTATAAAATTAATGTTGATAGATATTATGTCAACTTTCTTCATCTTCATCAACCCAACATCTATAGAACTTCTGTACTTGCTACATATCGATAAATATTTGTTAAATGAATAAATGCCCCAAAGTGCCATGATTACCTTTTAAATTCTACAAGACTGTATATGTATATGTATATGTGTGTACATATATATATATAGGACACCTATATAGTGTATAGGGGACATCTTTCATGTATATAGTGGACACTTTCCATGTCAAATCCTGATGGTAGTTTTCATATTGATGGTATTCCTATCAAGTGATCATCATGGCTTATCTTCCCATCTCCACATTCCCCTTTCTGGGGTTATTAGGTGGGTTCTGTGACTGAAAAATTTTGTTAGGGTGAGTTGTGTACGCCATGTCACTTTTGTCTTTCTCTGTGGCTCTGTATATGATTTCAGACTGTGTATTCTGCTGTGTTTCGCTGTGTGGCCAAATTTATAATACAGAGCTTCATATTAAAAGGGCCTATGATGGTCTAGTTCTGCCTGCAAGTACAATAGTGCCTGTTGAAATCTCAGTTCACAATTAGGACACCTGCCTTGGTATAGTATTAAGTCTTTTTCTCCCTTACCAGATTGTTTAATGTTAAAGCAATATTTGTACCAGGTCTTTCATTTATTTTTCCTCTCTTTCTTAAAAATAATTCAGGACCAAAATAAAAAATAGAAAACTGTTTGCTAACTTTCATGGGATCCTTACATTGGTAGTGTCACAGCAAAGTTGCAGTGTTGTAGGCTATTTTTTTATCCATTCATTTACCAGTTTAGTTCATAAATATTTATTAAGTGTCTATTATCTGAAAGGAAATCTCTAGGAAAAATATTTCATTCTTACCAAATTTTGGTAGAAATGAAAAGTTTCATTCTTATTATTGGACTTACATAATTAATTAGAAAAAAGCTGACATCAATTGTTTAACAAGCTGTCTTTTTTCTGAATAATTACTTATTTATTGTCAAAGTGATGTACAGAGGGGTTACAGTTTCATATGTAAGGCGGTGGGTACATTTCTTGTGCAATTTGTTACCTCCTCCATTTCTACCAAAATTTGGTAAGGAAAGTAAAGTAAAAATAGGCATTATGAAATTATATAAATGAAGATCAAGACATTGATTTAAATCCCAGATCTAATTAATCTATAAAAATTCTAATGATTGTTTAAAATTTTATGTTGAATTTCAATATCTAATATGTCAGAGTACTCTGAAAGTGCAATTTGATATTTCATACTGCATTTTAGTTATGGGTATTGGGAAGTATATTTGGGTCTCATTTATTTTCTTCCCTGATTGATTTGCTGCTTATCTACAATGCTCTCTTCCTGCAAACAGGCTCCTAGTTCCTATAATGTTTATTTCTGTTCTGTTCTATGTTCACCTTGATTTTGCATATTCTTGCATATTCTTATGCATTTATACATAATATTTGAATAGGTGAATACAATTCTACTCAATAAAATTTTAAGTAACAAATGGAAAAAAATTTTTCAACCTTTTTTTTGTGTGTGTGTCAATCCTGGAGGTTGAACTCCCAAGCATGGTCCTGAGTTTCTTTTGCTTGAGGCTAACACTCTATCACCTGAGCTAGAACTCTATGTCTGGCTTTAAAAAAAATCATCATTTAATTCTATTTTAAAAAATTTATTGTCAAAGTGATGTACAGAGGGGTTACAATTTCATACATAAGGCAGTGGGTACATTTCTTGTCAAACTTGTTACCTCCTTCCTCCTTTTTCTCCTACCTTCCCTCCTCCCCTATTCCCTCCCCCACCCCTCCTTAGAGTTGTACGGTTGGGTTACAGCATATTGTCTTGTAAGTATTGCTGTTGCATTGGTTTGCCTTTTACCCCGTGTCTCTCCATTTTGATGTTCTCCTTACCTTCCCTAGTTCCGATATATGTATATACAATATCCAGGGTACCAAAGTAAGCTACAGTGACATCAGGGGTAAAACCATAGGGAAGAAAAACCAAAGAAAAAGGCATAATTTCACATGGTTCATTGAAAATAGCAGCAACAATGAAAAACCACATGCTTCCATAACTTGGAGTTCATTTCACTTAGCATCATCTTATGTATTCATATGTAAATAGCTATTGAGCTACTGTGATCTTCTCTTAGGACTATACTGGACATGTACTAATTATTACCAATGAGGGAAATCATAGAGTGTTTCTTTGGGTCTGGCTCACTTCACTTAGTATGACTGTTTTTCCAAGTCTTTCCATTTCCTTTTGAATGGGGCAATGTCATTCTTTCTGATAGAAGCATAGACTTTCATTGTGTATACATACCACATTTTCTTGATCCATTCATATACTGAAGGGCATCTGGGTTGGTTCAATATTTTAGTGATGGTAAATTGTGCTGCAATGAAAATGGTTGTGCTGGTAGCTTTAGTGTGGTCTTGCTTGTGATCCTATGGGTAAATGCCCCAAAGTGGGGTTGCTGGGTCATAGGGGCGCTCTATGTTCAGCCTTTTGAGGAACCTCCACACTACTTTTCAGAATGTTTGAACAAGTTTGCCTTCCAACCAACAGTGTAGTAGGGTTACCTTTTGGTCACATCCTCAGTCTGGCTGGTTTTTTTTTTTTTTTTTTTTTGCCAATCCTGGGGTTTGAACTCAGGGCCTGACTACAGGCCCTGGCTTCTTTTTGCTTAAGGCTAGCACTCTACCACTTGAGCCACAGCACCACTTCTGGCTTTTTCTGTGTATGTGGTGCTGAAGAATCGAACCCAGTGCTTCATGCCTTGGCAAGCAAGCACTGTACCGTGAAGCCACATTCCAGTCTGACTTTTTTTGTGGTAGGTTTTTTTTTTAAAATTAGATTTAAGAGTCTCAACAGGCTTTCCTGCCCATGCTGACTTTGAACTATGGTCATCAGATCTCAGCCTCTCAAGTAACTAGGATTGTTTACAGGCATAAGTCACTGGTGTCCATCTTATTTAATCCATTTTTTAAAATACTAAACATGAAGCATTCATAACTGTGTCTTCTGGTTGAAGTAGGGTTTGCTAGAATTTGAGACGACATGATTTTAAATGGATTTCAAAAAATATATTATAGATATATTAGTTATTTTTAATAGACTATATAGTCTTCATTTTACTATCATTCTCCTTAATTTCTCTATATAAGTAGACTTAATTGATATTTCTAATTTTTGCAACATCATTCTTCTGCAAATGATTAGTTATTTTGTACTTAAAGAATATCTAAAGTGCATTTAAGCAAAAATAGTTTCTATGGTAACATCATAGACTTTCTAAATTCAGGCTATGATATAATCAACCAAAATGAAATGACTATCATATTCCAATTCTTGTGTATTTCATATGAAGAATTCCTTCTTTAAGCCATTGGATAAGACACATTTTCTCCATCAACACTTACCTTTCCTCTATAAAGCCATTATTTCTATTTTAGAGATTTGTGTTTGACTTCACAGTATTATATATCAAATAATTATACTATAAATTACACATATATAATGTATTATTATACATCAAGTGATATGTAACTTTATATATGATATATATATATTTATATACTGTATATATATATTTATAAATGGTATACATATAAATTTTATTTAATTGTTTTCCCTGAGCACAAACTTGAATTACTATTCTGTACCGTACATACAATTCATGTTACTTTCTAAAATGCTCTACTTGTGGAATATGGTAAGATCTTTGCCTTTACAGATAGATATGATACTCATTTCAATAAGTAGAACCTTCTCAGCCAGTAAGCTCAAGTCAGAGAATTTCATAGCTTTTCTTGTTTTTTTTTTTTTTGGCCAGTCCTGGGCCTTGGACTCAGGGCCTGAGCACTGTCCCTGGCTTCTTCCTGCTCAAGGCTAGCACTCTGCCACCTGAGCCACAGCGCCACTTCTGGCCGTTTTCCATATATGTGGTGCTGGGGAATCGAACCCAGGGCTTCATGTGTAGGAGGCAAGCGCTCTTGCCACTAGGCCATATTCCCAGCCCGATAGCTTTTCTTTATTCATAAAAGATTGTTTATTTCTTTTTCCCTCAGTTTTTGCTTATGGCCTTAGTCAGAAACATAAAGACATTGAGGACAGAGAATCCAGAACATGTGTTTGTTGAAATAGTTATTTCACAGAGGATAAAACAGAAATGGTAATAAAAATGCAAAATACAGAAATTGGAAAAAGAAGACAACTATTATAATTTAATACTGTTCAAGATTCTCCATGTACTGCTTTGAAGGCTCTGGGACGTCTAGTGTAGTTAGAGAATTTATGATTCTGTAATTCCGATGAAATTTTTGATAGTAAATAACTGTAAGAAATCCAGTTGTCTTTTCCTCTCTGTAGTTTTAGAAGTGCATTCTCTTTTACAACATACACCATGACATGTAATTATATTTGTACTCATCTTTTCTACCAGAGTCACAATTCTAGAAGGATAGGAAGATCCAGGAAATACTTCCAAGAGTTCTTGAGATATCACATGAAGGAATGAATGAATGATGACTTTAGAAATTATTGGCAATATTTGATAAAATAGTCTCTTGTGGGTGTTGAGTATATTTTCCCAGTACTCAGGAAAAAGCTGCCATTTTCTTTATTCTGTGTACTAAAAGTTTAGCATACAATTAAAACCTCACAGAAGTTTTTGTTTTTTGTTTTTTTTTTGAAAATTGAAGGAGCTACTGCTCCTGAAAATAAAGGAAGCAATTACCCATAGATTAAAGAAATTAACCTTGAAAATCTTAGTCTAAGATCCCAAGTCAAATCTTTGTCAGAAGGTGTTGCATGTGTAGAATCTGTCACAGGTTTTACTAATCTTTGGGAAGCCCATAGCAACTGCCTCAGTCTAGAGGGCAGGTGGAGAAAGTCTCATAAACTTCTCAAAATCCATAGTCACTCTCTCATTTATGTGTGTCTTGCTTCTCTTCACTTCTGCCTCATTCTCACATGAGTTTCTCATAGTGAGAACTTTAACTTAGACCATATTGAAGAAGAAATGCATTTTGTAGGCTTAAATGGAAATGCTAATGCGTTGAGCTAAAAACACAGTAGGAGCAGAATGTGACCATGGCTTAAGAAGTGAGCCAGAAAGTGGACTTTTTGGAGGGGAGTGTTGTTGATAGATTGAGAAAGGATGAAATGTAACTAAGTATATTAGAGGCAGACAAATGATTTGCATTTGTTTTCCTTTTTTTTTTTGGGCCAGTCCTGGGGCTTGGACTCAGGGCCTGAGCACTGTCCCTGCCTTCTTTTTGCTCAAGGCTAGCACTCTGCCACTTGAGTCACAGTGCCACTTCTGGCCATTTTCCATATATGTGGTGCTGGGGAATTGAACCCAGGGCCTCATGTATATGAGGCAAGCACTCTTGCCACTAGGCCATATCCCCAGCCCTTGTTTTCCTTTTTAAAAAGAGTATTTAGAGAGTATTACATTGCTACATTTTATATGTGAAAGAAGTAACTAATGGAGAAGTGCAAATCATAGTATGAGAAACTAAGATGGTTGTTAATGAAATAAGGCCTCTAAAAGAGATAGGAGAGGTTGAGAGCAAAGTATGCTTTGGGAATTGAATTTTGACTATGAGGAAAGACAAGACTTTCTATGAAGCTTAAAAGGATAATACTAAAATAAAGATTAATTTATAGAGTTTGGAATCATGAATTGAAGGTATGTATGAGGTGATGACCTCACTTTTCTCTGTGAAGTAGAATGATTAGAAGAGGTTATTTTTGAGAAAAGATTAGGAGCAATGTGAAAGATAATGGGAATTGTTATCCATGAAGAGTAGGCCAGGGTCCATATGTTTACAGTCTACCAAATTCATTGCTGATTGATTTTTCTCAATGGTACATACCATCATTAATGAATGTATAGTTATTTTGAGATCTTTCTTGTGACATTAGTGACTATACTTTGCTTAATTTTTCTTGTGAGTATTCACTTGGACACAGCAAAAACAATTTGTTTTCAGGCATTCACTAGATGTGTATTGAAAGGAACTGAACCAAATTGGAGCATCAAACAGGAGGGACAGGATTCAGGTATAGTGGTGTTGTGGGGTCCATGATATGCAAAGATAAATAAGTGAGAAAGTGTGTGTGTGTGTGCGCGCGCGTTTGTGTGTAGTATGTATGACAATGGTTCTAAGTGATAGAATTAGAAATTTAGACTAGATTAGAAAAATGTTGGGTATAGAGGGAGATAAAGAGAAGGGTAGAATAAAGGAGATGAGAGAATAAAGTCTTGTGAGACTTATGAAGAACTTAATAAGAATAAAAATATGAGAAAAGTAATTAAACAATAACAATGATACTGTAGTTAAAGAGCCAACAATGGAGGTATTTTCAGGCATTTAGTTCTACATAGAAGAAAAAAGGATTCCAGTTATATTCATGGAGTGAGTGAAAAGCAGAGATACTGAGAACATGAAATAACTGAAGAATATGGTCTTTGACAAGGCCACTATATAGGGCTGTATGCTATTCTCCTCCCCCAGCTTATATTATATCTTGTATCTATGGCACTCTCTAGAACTATGAGTTACACAGCCAATGTGACCAGCCATCATGGTTTATAACCAAGTGTCATTCATAAGAACAGTGGTATTTCCAAATAGGTCTTATAGATAAATGAGTGGAAAGATGTGTCTTTTCTGATTGATCCGAGGCTCTTAGGAAAGAGCAAAAAGAGATAGGACCTTTCACTGAGACCAATTTTTACAGTGTATCGGAGTGATATTGTCAGATGCAAGGAGCCTTTTGATCCATGGAAAGGAGTAAATGCTTTCAAAGTGGAGAGACCTGGCAAGAACAAAGGCCTAAAAGCAACGCAGTGTGCTGGTTGTATAAACAATACATTTTGTGCTTTTCACAGCTCTTCTGAAGATGGACTTTGTTATGATAGATGTCTCATGATGGGGGCCATGGTGTTAAGATGGAAACAGAGATCTGCAACATGAGAGTCTGCTGGCCCTTGGAGAGCATATTTTCATGACGGGAAAGCAATTTTTGACCAAGGAGACGAGATCAGAACAGTAAGTGACGTACTTTCCATGGATAGGAAGAAGTAGTAAATGAAGCCAGGAAGTTTCTGCTGCTTTTGTGAGTCAAACAGATTGAATTTTAAAAAAAAAGAAGAAGAAAAAGATTCATTTTCTTTGTGACCAATCCTTACAGTTTCTAAGCCTTTTAGCTTTGTAACTATAAAAATGAAGAGAACAAAATGGATAGATGGCTCCAAGTGTTTTCTTAATTTGTTCCATGAAATTATTCTGATATATGCATAATGTTTACTTCAGAGGAACAATGTTTTCTGCAGACTGCTGTTTTGTATTTATATTATGTAGTATTATTCATTAAAATTATGGTCAATAATAAAGTTAGTATCATTATTTTGGTTTATATGAAGCTGTTCCTCCAAGGACCCTTGGGAGATTTATAAAAAATATTGTGGTAATCCCTTTAGCATGCTGTGTGAAAAGCAAATTCCATGAAAAGTACTGTTGATAGTGATTCTCCAAAGCAATGAACTAGTCACCCCATAACAACATTAGTAGAGCAAAGATGGATGGCAGTCAAGAGAGAAGTCTCTTTTAATTTTCTACTATTGTATAAGCTATGATTGGCTACTATAACAAGTAAACCCTGACAATTCAGCAGTGACTAAAACAACAGACAATTTTAGCTTTGGTAAAATCTCCTTAATGGTGAGAAGATGTAAAGCAAGATTGAGGGGGAAATTACCCAGGTACAGAAATTTCAGGAAACATTTTGATTTTCATTATATAGTTTCCAGGATTTAGTTAGACATTATTACTGATTGTAGACTTGAGAGACAGAGAGCAGGAGATTTTTATTAGCTGCTCATAGACACGCCATAGTCATATGACCACATCTGACTGCAAAGGAAACTTAGAAATATAGCTGATTATCAGGCAGAGAGAAAAATAGGCTTGATGAACAGTCTGTCAGTTTCTGCAGTCAACAGTTCACCAAATATACCTGTTTTCTGATATGAGGCTATAAAATCTGCCTGAGTTACTTTAGCTGCTACTGGACATCTTGAGTGAAAACACAGAATAGCAAAGTTTTCTAGAAATTTGATTTTTCACAATAGGATTTCTATAGTGGCTTCATAGTACTTTTTTTTTAAAGCCCCCCCCCCTTTTTTTTTTGCCAGTCCTGGGCCTTGGATTCAGGGCCTGAGCACTGTCCCTGGCTTCTTTTTGCTCAAGGCTAGCACTCTGCCACTTGAGCCACAGCGCCACTTCTGTCCATTTTCTATATATGTGGTGCTGGAATCGAACCTAGGGCTTCATGTATACAAGGCAAACACTCTTGCCACTAGGCCATATTCCCAGACCCCCCATGGTACATTTTTTTTCCAAGCAAAAATTCCTGGCATGGCAGAACTATGTGAGCCACACATGTATGAATGATGCCAAAACTTTCAATGAACCTCTAGTAGTGAGAAGGAGAAGAAAGCACTCTCTGTCACCTTCACACACATCCATCCTAACCAGAAGTAAAGATCCTGAGCACAGTGACAAACAAGGGAAAGCAGGGCAATGGTTTGTTTTTTTTGTAACCCTAGATGAAAATGAGTTTGTATTTGAATCAAGAAAGTAAAGAAAAGAATATTGTGGTTATGAGGAACTCACAAGTCATAGAGATGATCTCTAGGAATAGAAACAACATTCTGGAAGAATACCCATACTAAACCAACATGATTTCCATGTTTTGTCACATATACTGCTGTTGGTGTATTCTTTCCTTGAGTTACCCAAACAGAAAAAAAATGAGAAAAGACATATATCAAGAATACAACCATGGTTATTTAACACGTCACAAAATGGAAACACCGATATTAGTAGAAAAAGTTGGCAAAGTATTAAGTTCATTGTTGTTTTCTAGATTGGACATGAAAAACATGGAGCATGCATGTGTGAGATCTGAAATGTAGTAACTAGAATTTGCTTCCCCAAGCCTTGGCATTAAGGACCTGAGAGCCTTCACAAGGCCCAGAAGCCAGAGCGGAGGTGTCCTTCTGGGAAGGAAATTTAAAGGACAGAATTTGCAGATCTAACTAAGAAACAATTTTGCTTTCTATTCAGGCCTCTGAGGATTAAGAAAGAAAAAAAAATGTCTTCTGTGGGATGTCTGGTTCACATGTAGTGAAGATCGGAAATTAAAACATTAGCAAAAATACAATTCTAGACTGGATCCCTAAGGACCACCTAGGAGACTCCATGCTCATTGAAGATCAGTTCCAAATCGTGGGAACTAAGGGCCACAGGAAGGAACGATTTATTCTAAGATGAATTACCAGATTGCCAACCAAGGTCAGGAGGAGATTGCCTTAGATCTTCAGATAGTTGAACAAACTGAGACAATGTAAAAAATAAAACATACCTATAAAGTGAATAAAAACAGAGACAGCAGCTCTATAGAAGGAAATCAAGTAATTAAAACAAAAATTATCCAAATGTGAAAAAGTAGTTTAAACAAAAATTAATACTTAACATGTCTACCAACAGACAGAATAAAGAATGAGAAGTTAGAGCTTTTTTTTTTTTTGTCTAGAAAGAGGTTCAAAAGAGAGCGAGCAGGGCAATGAAGATAAAAGTCAAAAGACACAATAAAATGTAAAAAAGTGAAAATACCCAGGAAACCATAAATCTTCAGATGGACAGAAACATTTCTAGTCTCTAAGTAGACTAAAGCAGATTGCACGCACTAGACAGTCTAACAAACGCACAATTACTGTATAAAGCCACCAGAGACTAAGAAAAGATTTTAAAAGCAACCGCAAAGAAAAGGCAGTATGGGGTTGGGAATATGGCCTAGTGGTAAAGTACTTGCCTCGTATACATGAAGCCCTGGGTTTGATTCCTCAGCACTACATATATAGAAAAAGCCAGAAATGGCGCTGTGGCTCAAGTGGTAGAGTGCTAGCCTTGAGCAAAAAGAAGCTCAGGGACAGTGCTCAGGCCCTGAGTCCAAGCCCCAAGACTGGCAAACAACAACAACAAACAAACGAAAAAACCCACCAAAAGGCTATATGATCAATATCCTTGCAACACTACAAGTGAGTTTGCCAAACAACTGGCAGAAAAAAACTTGCCCACATGACTGGAAAGAGGAAAGGAATGAATGGCAAAGTGCAGTCATCCTGGAAAAGCAGGGGAATTCAAATCTGCAGAGATCAACCCTTCAACAAGAAGGAAGATACTGTTGGAAAAAAAAAAAAAACACCTTTAACTCATCAATTTTTATTTTTACTTTTTTGGCATTAGTACTGGGGCTTGAACTCAGGGCCTGTGCACTGTCCCTGAGTTTTTTTTTGTTGTTGTTGCTCAAGGCTGGTGCTCTACCACTTGAGCCACAGTTCCATATCCAGCTTTTTGGTGCTTAATTGGAGATAAGAGTGTTATAGACTTTATTGCCTGTGCTGGCTTTGAACTAAGATCCTCATATCTCAGCCTCTTGATTAACATGCATAAACCACCAGAGCCCAGCTCAACCCATCAATTTTTTGAAAGAAGGATGCTTTTATTTCTTTCAATATATTGACATTTTTATTGTAAATTAGGAGCTTTTGTAGCTTCAGGATAACCTCAGAAGTATTTTTGAGTACTTTCTATTGGTGCACATTTTACTGTAAATTGCACATTTTTCCCCCAATGGATAGGACAAATACCCTAGAGCTGACGCTTTTTTGAATCTGCGTGTGACTTTGATTAAGGCAAAGGTATGTTACTTTATGTCCGAGACTGTAAGTTGGCATATAACAAGAAGCTCTATTTTAAAACAAGGAATGTGTTAATAAACAACTCATTTTGTATTTATGTGTATGTTATTCATGCTATTCCAATAAGGACAGAATATGCTGTAGAGGAGAAATAAAATACCGACCTAATATGACCTCAAAGCAAATCCCTGCAAGTGAAAACCATTATCACTAACTCAGAGGAGGAAAGCCATTGGCACTAAACAGAAACTTACACTTTATTACTGATGAGCATGTTAATTCTACCATTCTTACCTAGTGATAGGAGGCCAGTGGATTACCATATCCTTCAATCGTACATTATGTAAAATACTGTACATAACTTTAGCCCACATTATCTTATAGATAAACTACTATTAGGGTGCTTTATTTTTGGTAAAGATTTTTAGTGAGTTTTAATTTTCATTTTGTAATTCTAAGAGCTTGTGGTCTTCTTCAGATTTGTATCATCTTCTAATTGTACCCAAACCTGTATTCAAATTTGTACATATTACTACACAATCTTATTCAATAGTTTGTCTCACATTGAGAGGCAGATGATATATAGTAACCAAAAGAATTTTGGAAAAAAAAAGAGTGTATGATTACACTTTCTGATTTCAATATTTGTAGAAAGTATGATATCAGTATTAGAATATGTAGCCATATAAATCAATGGGATATAATAGAATTCATATGTCAACCAACTTTAAACAAAGACAGCAGCATAATTCAATTGGGTAAGGACAGATTCTCAGACAAGAATGCTGCAACAATTGGCTATCCATATGGGAGAATGATTAACTGTGACTATCATCTCAAACCACATAAAGTTAACTCAAAATGGACCATATATCTAAATGTAAACACCAAAATATAAAACATCTAGGAATAATATAAGAAAACTCAGCATGAGAGAAAGAAATTCAAAGATCCTTCTTCCTTCCCCTTCTTCCTTCCCTCTCCCTCCTTTCCTTCCTTCCCTTTCTTTTCCTTTTCCCCTTTCTCCTTCTCTCCCTGCCTCTATTTTTTCAGTACTAGGGATAAAACCTTTGTGTCCTCTGAATGCTTGGCAAGTACTCAACCACTGGAGAATGGAACAAATTCTTAGGGGATAAAATAGAAGAATGAATCATACATAAAAGGAATATAAGAAATATGCTTCATGAAAATTAAACCATTCTGGAAATGTATATGCATATATATAAAACTATAACTATACTATTTATACTACTTGGCTATACTATTTCCACTATTTAACTGTACTATTTATACTCTGTAAAAGAGTATATTTATACTCTGTAAAAGAGACATGAAGTACTATTATACTTAAAGCATAAATGAAACAAAAATATTTTTCAGCATCAGAAAGCCATTCCAAAACAATAAAAAAACTTTATAATTTTATTTTAGAAAATACAAAGATAAATATAGTCTATTAAGGGAGAAATATGCTAGCATTTGTGTTAAGATAGAGTGGCGGGTTGGTGGTGGTTTTGTAGAATAGGTGTGGCTGGTGGTAGGGTGAGGATGGGAAACTGCAAGGGGCTAGGACTAGAAAAAATATGTGTGACAATATTAACAATTTATGTCATTTGTTTTTGTGATCATTTTGGTATGTGTACAACACTCTATGTACTTAAAGAAGTCCCATTTTATTTTAACTAGACCAAAATAAAATTTTTAAAAAGAAAAACTATTATCAATGTAAAGTAGGAGAGTCAAATAACAATGTCTGATGGAAGGAATGTTTGCAGCAGTACTACTTCAATAGCAAAGTGGTAGAATCAGCCTTGGTGCCCAGTTGATGTTTGCATCAAGGTACTGTGGTATATATACATGCACAAACACACATGCACACACACACAGTATTAATATTGTTCAAAAAATGAAATTACATCATTTGTAGGAAAATACATGGAACTGGTGGCCACTACATTAAGTGAGAGAAGCTAGGCTCCAAAAAACAAACACTGCATGATTTTGCTCAAATGGAATTTAGCTCAATAGAAATTAAAAAATAATATTTGTATGACAGAATCATGAAAAAAGATTGGGAGAATTGATAGAAGGCAGCAGAGGAAAAGATTGAATGATAGGACTTCCGGGAAGACAGCGGAGGAGCTGCAGTGCACTAGCTGAACTCCCTCCGACATTGCAGTTTTCTCACCACATAGAAACTTTTACTACTAGAAAGACAGCCAGAGTAAGTTCTAACAGTACAGGGATCCTGGCCAGGAAGGAAAAATCGACTTTGCTCGTCTGAAAACACAGATTCGAGCTCTGGGTGGTATCCCACCGCCACGCCAGTGCTGGTGCCGGCACAGCGCCCGGCATAGCAACCTGCACTCCACTCAGCTAAAGCACACAGCGGAGACCAGGGAGAAATACTCCAAACAGCGGCTGAGCACGGACGACCTGAAATCGCAGAGAAAGTGTGAGTACCCCACGAAAGATATTCTCACTGGCGCCCACAGAGCAGCTTCTGGAAGGCAGCCCTTCCCCCACCGCCAGAGCAAAGCGCCATCTTTGCCACTGGTATAGGGTCAGACCAGATTGGAACTAAAGCGGGCCTGGGGAAAGCAAGGTCAAAGTAGCCATCTTTGAAAAGGGCAAGAGGGACCTGTTGGGGTTTTTTGCCCCTCCAGGCTCGGACTCTTCCTTCTTTCTTTCCACCCTCCTTTCTCACCCTCTCCCCTAATCACCCGACCTGCAGGTAAGTTAGAGTGGAACGGGGGGGTCAGCTCCGACCTGATGCGCACGGGATCTGCCGCAGATATGTGCTCGCTTCATTACGCTAGAAGTCTGGTGAACACATGCAACGGGGCCGGCTTCTTAGAGCGAACTGACTTTATTAAGAGAAGGACAAGGGGAGATGATTCCGAGGGAGGGGTTTGGCCAGGATGTCGATAGGCTGAAAGGTATCACCCGACCCCCAAGGGCTAACGTCACTTGAGCGCGCCGAACCAGGGCGGGTTGGTAGACACCGGGCTGGCTAGGAGGTTGGGGGGCTGTTTGCCCAACCGGTTCCTCTGGATTCCAATCCAGAGGGGGTAGAAGGGCCGCATTCCCCAGGGCTGGGGGAGATGCATCAAGCCCCTTCCATCAAGGGGGAAGATGGACCCCCAACAGGGACCGACCAGTGAGAGCCAGCTCCGCCCAGGAGAACGCCCCCTGCCCAGGTGGGAGGCGTGTCCTGGGCCACACCTTAGCCAGAGGTGCCCTGCCCTGCCCTCCAGAACTTCTAAATTTAATGCCAAAGCAGCAGCTGCTCCCAGCGGCACGGAAACACCAGACGGAGGAATTAATAGTTCCTGAGACAGTTAAACGGTCCCGTCACAGAGGAAGCCCAATTCCCAGCCCGAAATGGAGCTAATTTACATAGCCACCTCCGCCAAGGAGGCCGCTCTGCCCAGGAGGGAGAAGCCTCACCCAGGCAAGCAACTCTCAGCCGGGTAAAACAGGCCAGAGGCGCCCCGCCCTGCTGTTAAAGGCCGAGGCCCCGCAGCAGACAGAGGAGCAAACTGAAATCAAGCCAAAGCCAGCCAATCAGGAGTATAGACTGCAGACCATCACAAGGAAACCAGAGACTGGGGAAAGACCACCCAAACAAGGAGGACTCCATTTTTTTTTTTTCTTTTCAACATTTTTTAAACTTTAAAAAAAAAATTTTTTTTTTCACTTTGGAAACGTCGTTGTTTTTTTTTTTTCATGGTTTCTATTTTTACCTGTTTGTTTTATCAAGTTTTTTTTCTTTTCTGTTTGTTTGGGTTGTTCCTTTTCTGATTTTTTTCCTTTTTATTTATTTTTCTTTTTTAAATAATTTTTCTCTGTTTTGTGCATCTGTCTTCCACTATTTTTACTTTATTTCGCTCTTTGCGTTCTCTTTCTTTAAAAATTACTTTCCTATGAAGAATACCTCCACTCTTTTCTGCTAACTCTCCATTATCTATCATTTCAACCTTGTTCTTTCTACTGATTCTACTCTTCTCCACATTTCCACGTCACTGAAACTAAACCAAAATCACCACCTCCCCTCCCCAATACATTTTACTCTATTCTCTTTACTACCTCCAACTTACCCTCCTGACTTACTGCCTGGACCTCCAGTCTACATTGACTCCCAGTTATTGGATAGAGGGTATCCCAGCTTAATCCGAGTGAATCAAAGGGATTCATAGAGAAAGCCAGTCCTAAAAGAACTTAATATAAAAACAAGAATTGCTTATAGGGTTGTAACAGTAAATAAGTAACTACTGAATACAGGGCCCAGGATTGGTTGTTATATTGAAATTGTATTCTTTAGGAACACCAAATCTAATTTTATAGGCAGGTATACAGGGTATCTGTATATAATTGTGAACTTGTAAGATTTACACAACAGTGCTTGGTAAGGGCTGCATTGGGTCTTAAACGGTGCTCACAGGTGCTGGTAGACTGGCATCCCCAATTCAAATGGGCAGAAGAAACACAAGAAAGATGGCAAACAATGAAGTCTTATCCCCCATTCAAAACAAGCAGGAAGCAGAGCAGTCAATCAAAGACATAGAAGAGAACCCTCAAAATGCTCTACAAAGTCTACTGATAAACATGATAAATGAAAAGTTTGAATCTCTTCAGTCAATTATTCTAGAGCGTGAGGAGGCAAAGCAAAAATTAATGGAGAATTTCATGGCATCCACAAATAGAAAGATAAATGAACTTCAAGAGTCAAATGAAAAGATAGCTAACCAGCTTAAAAATTTGAGAGACAACACTCAAAATCAAAGTAATGAAGTTAATGAAGTAAAGAAGTCCATATAAGATCTAAGAAATTACATGGAAATCATCAGGAAAGACCAGTCAGAAGGAAAAGAGATTCGAAATCAAATAGCTAGCCTAGAGTCCAACTAACTGAAGCAGAGGATCGAATCTCAGGAGCTGAAGATTCCTTAGATTCTATGGAGAAAGATAAAAAATCAATACAAATCCAGTCCAATCAACAAAACAGATCGCTACAGGAGATTCAAGACACGATCAGGAAGCCCAATTTAAGGATAATAGGTATTGAGGAAAACTTGGAGAAAGAGGTTAATGGGATAGGCAGCCTATTTAACAGAATATTAGCTGAGAACTTCCCAAACATCCAGAAGGAAAGGCCTATACAGATACAAGAAGCATTTAGAACCCCAAATCGACCAGACCAGAATAGGACATCCCACCGACACATTGTGATCAAAACAGGTTCAGTAGAGTGCAAGGAAAAAATACTCAAAGCTGTTAGGGCAAAGAAAACAATCACATATAAAGGAAAAGCAATCAGAATTACCCAAGACTTCTCAGCAGAGACCATGAAAGCAAGGAGAGCCTGGAATGAAGTATACCAAACACTAAATAAAAATAACTACCAACCAAGAATTCTGTACCCAGCCAAACTCTCATTCATAGCCGAAGGTCAAATAAAAGTCTTCCACAGTAAGGAAAAACTGAAACAATATATCTCCACCAAACCAGCTTTACAGAAAATCCTTAAGCATGTACTATATAGGGATAATAATCAAGATCCCAATACAGACAGAGAAATGAACCCTAATTAGTAAACATCAGATCAAGAAATGGGAAGACACAGCTTTAAACAAGATAGTGATAATGAAAGGAACAAACGATCATCTCTCAATCCTAACTCTCAACATTAATGGGCTTAATTCTCCAATCAAACGACATAGGCTTATAAGTTGGATCAAAAATCAAGATCCATCTTTCTGCTGCCTCCAAGAGACACATCTATCCAGCAAAAGTAAACATTTTCTAAAAGTGAAAGGCTGGAAACAGATCTATCAAGCAAATGGCCCCCATAAGCAGGCTGGAGTTGCAATACTAGTATCAGACAAAATTGACTTCAAATTAAAAATGGTAAGAAGAGACAAAGAAGGTTACTACATACTAGTAAAGGGATCTCTCCTATAGGAAGATATAACCATTCTAAATATCTACACCCCAAATGCAGGAGCACCCAACTTCATCAAACAAACACTACTGACTCTAAAAACACTCATAGACCCAAACACATTGATAGTTGGGGACTTTAACACTCCACTATCACATCTGGACAGATCAACATGCCAAAAACTGAACAAAGAAACCACAGACCTAAACAATTGCATAGACCAACTAGACTTAACCGACTTCTACAGAATATTCCACCCAGCAACGACAGAATACACATTCTTTTCAGCAGCACATGGATCATTCTCCTAAATAGATCACATCTTAGGACACAAAGAAAATCTGTACAAATTCAGAAGTATAAAAACCATTCCCTGCATTCTTTCAGACCACAATGGAATAAAATTAGAGCTCAACGAAAACAGCCACCACAGAAAATGCTACAATTCATGGAGACTAAAGAACACACTGATGAACCATCAGAGGGTCATTGAAGAAATTAAAACGGAAATTCAAATGTTTATGGAATTCAACCAAGTTGAGGACACAAAGTACCAGCTCCTTTGGGACACAGCAAAGGCAGTACTCAGAGGAAAATTTATATCTCTGAGTGCATACATCAACAAACTGGAGAAACAGCAACTCAATAATTTAAGGAAGCACCTTAATTTCCTTGAGAGAGAACAACAAGCCAAACCCCAAGTCAATAGCTGGAAGCAAATAATTAAAATCAAATCAGAATTAAATCAATTAGAGATGGAAAAACCATCGAGAAAATCAACAAAACAGAGTTGGTTCTTTGAAAAAATCAACAAGATAGACAGACCCCTGGCAAACCTGACCAAAAAACGAAGGCAGCACACTCAAATAAACAAGATAATAGATGAAACAGGTAACATCACCACAGAAATAACTGAAATTCAGAAAATAATAAGGGACTATTTTGCAAACCATTATGCCAACAAATTCGAGAACTTGGAAGAAATGGATGATTTCCTAGAAAAAATTCCTATCCCCAAACTGAACCATGAAGATTTAAACCTTCTAAACAGACCCATATCCAGTATTGAAATAGAAACAGCAATAAATGTTCTCCCATCCAAGAAAAGCCCAGGTCCAGACCGATTCACTGCAGAATTCTACAAGGCCTTCAAAACAGAACTCACACCAACATTTCTCAAACTCTTCAATGAAATTGAAAGAGAACGTTCACTTCCAGACTCATTCTATGAAGCCAGTATAACCCTCATCCCAAAACCAGGCAGGGACTCATCACAGAAATAGGATTATAGACCGATCTCCCTGATGAACATAGACGCAAAAATTCTCAACAAAATTCTGGCCAATTGACTTCAACAGGTCATCAAAAAAATCATACACGACGATCAAACTGGATTCATCCCAGGGATGCAAAGTTGGTTTAATATACACAAGTCAATTAATGTAATTCACCACATCAACCGGAGCAAGCTAAAGAACCACATGGTCTCTGGATGCAGAAAAAGCGTTTGATAAAATCCAACACCCATTTATGCTAAAAGCCTTGGAAAAACTGGGATTCAAGGGAACATTCCTGAATATAATCAAGGCAGTTTATGACAAACCAACAGCAAGCATAACTCTAAATGGTGAAAAACTAAAGCCATTCCCTTTAAAATCAGGAACAAGGCAGGGATGTCTGCTCTCTCCCCTGCTCTTCAACATAGTACTAGAATTCCTAGCCAGAGCAATCAGGTAAAAAGAAAATATAAAGGGAATCCAAGTAGGAAAAGATGAAGTTAAACTTTCTCTCTTCGCAGATGACATGATCTTATACCTAAAGAATCCCATAGACTCTACCCCCAAGCTACTAGAGCTGATACAAAACTTTGGCAAAGTTGCAGGATATAAAATAAACCTTCAAAAATCAACGGCCTTTCTCTATGCTAACAACCCGAAGACAGAGGCTGAAATCAGGAAAGCAACTCCCTTTGCAATAGCCCCAAAAACATAAAATACCTAGGAATAACCTTAACCAAAGACGTGAAAGACCTCTTTGACGAGAACTTTAAAAGCTTGAAAAACGAAATTAAGTCAGAACTAAGGAAATGGAAAAACCTCCCATGCTCCTGGATTGGAAGGATTAATATAATCAAAATGGCAATATTGCCAAAGGCTATCTACAAATTCAATGCAATACCCATTAATATCCCAACACCATTTTTTGATGAAATACAGGAAGCAATCCAGAAATTCATATGGAACAATAAAAGACCTAGAACAGCAAAAACAATCCTAAGCAGAAAGATCAGTGCTGGAGGAATTACAATACCCAACTTCAAGTTGTATTATAAAGCTATAGTAATAAAAACAGCTTGGTATTGGCACCAGAACAGGCCTGAAGACCAATGGAACAGAATTGAAGACCCGGAAATGAACCCACAGAACTATGCCTACTTAATCTTTGATAAAGGAGCTAAAACAATAATTTGGAAGAAAGATAGCCTCTTTAACAAATTGTGCTGGAAAAACTGGCTCAACACATGTAACAAACTAAAACTAGATCCTTATATATCACCCTGCACCAAAATCAATTCCAAATGGATTAAAGACCTCGAAATCAAAACAGACACCCTGAAAACACTAAAGGAAGGAGTAGGAGAAACACTTGGGCTCCTTGGCGCAGGACAGAACTTCCTTAACAAAGACCCAGAAAGGTTACAAATCAAAGAAAGGTTGGACAAATGGGACTGCATCAAACTTCAGAGCTTCTGCACGGCAAAGGACATAGCTCGCAAGATAAACAGAAAGCCCATAGAGTGGGAGAAGATCTTTACCGGCCATTCAACGGACAAAGGCCTCATATCTAAAATATATGCAGAACTAAAAAAATTACCTTCTTCCAAAACAAAACTGCAAAGAACCAATAGCCCCCTCATCAAGTGGGCTAAAGACTTACAAAGAGACTTCTCTGATGAGGAATTGAGAATGGCCAAGAGACACATGAAAAAATGCTCTACATCACTGGCCATAAAAGAAATGCAAATCAAAACAACATTGAGATTCCATCTCACCCCAGTAAGAATGTCATATATCAAGAAAACTAACAATAACAATTGTTGGAGGGGATGTGGCCAAAAGGGAACCCTACTTCACTGTTGGTGGGAATGTAAACTGGTTCAGCCACTCTGGCAAGCAGTATGGAGATTCCTCAGAAGGCTAAATATAGAACTCCCCTATGACCCAGCAGCCCCACTTTTGGGTATCTATCCAAAAGACCACAAACAAAATCACAGTAATGCCACCAGCTCAGCAATGTTCATCGCAGCACAATTTGTCATAGTGAGAATCTGGAACCAACCCAGATGCTCCTCAGTAGACGAATTGATCAGGAAAATGTGGTACATATACAGAATGGAATTTTATGCCTCTATCAGAAAGAATGACATTGTCCCATTTGCAAGGAAATGGAAAGACTTGGAAAAAATTATACTAAGTTAAGTGAGCCAGACCCAAAGAAACATGGACTCTATAGTCTCCCTTATAGGGAATAATTAGTACAGGTTTAGGCAAGTCATAGCAGAGCACCACAAGGCCCAATAGCTATACCCTTATGAGCACCTAAGATGATGCTAAGTGAAATGAACTTCATGTTATGGAGACAATTGTTATATCACAGTTGTAACTACTTTCAACATCCCATGTGTATCTGTAGCTTCTATTATTGATGATGTTCTTGTATCACCTTCCTGTGGTTGTACCTACACTATCTCTGTAATCTTATCTGAGTATACTGGAAACAGTGTATACAGGTATTGGAACTAGGAAATTGAAAGGGAATACCAAAATTGAGAGACACAGGGTAAAAAAAGAGAAACAACTACAAAAGCAATACTTGCAAAACTGTTTGGTGTAAGTGAACTGAACACCTCAGGGGGGGAAAGGGTAAGGGGGAGGGGCGAGGGGGGTATGAGGGACAAGGTAACAAACAGTACAAGAAATGTATCCAATGCCTAACATGAAAGTCTAACCTCTCTGTACATCAGTTTGATAATAAAAATTTGGAAAAAAAAAGATTGAATGATAGGACCGAATATGGTAAAAGTACATTATATATAATATACATCATATACATACTCCACACATGTATTATATAAACATCATATAACACACACAAGTGCACACATGTATCACACATATAATTGGCACATATACATGTAAATACATGTAGCAGACATGTATCATTATGTACATATAATATGTATGCTGTGTGTATATGCATGTATCTGTATATATAATATGTAAATATATAAGTAGCATTATGAAACCTAAAAACTGTTAAAGAAGGGTAGAGGAAGAAAGAAGAACAATATAGACTTTATTCAAAGAACATTATATGTACTTATTTAAATATTGCAATTAAATCTTTCATATAATTGACTTAAGTGAATAAAAATCTGAATAAAAATGGACAGGGCTGTTCTCTGATTTTTTCCTAGTCATTCATAATGTATTTTCTCATAATGATTACACATTAGACCCTAAATATGATAGTTATGGCTAATTCCTATCGAATGCTGAAATTTTTTGCCTTTATACACACACATACACATACATATGTAATGTATGCACATACATCTAAAATTATGATTAGTCAAAGTGTCAACATTCATCACAGTGGAAGTTCAGTTTCTATCAACTGAGAAAATACGTGTGAAACTAGATGTCTCCTTTGAAATTAGGTGTAATCAAACGAGAGTCGAGGAGAGTTGGGGGCACAGTCAAGGGGTCCAGGTGTGGCCCAGGAGTCACTGTTGGGCAGGAAACAAGTTCTGGGGTGCTGAGTGACATCTTCATAATGGTGTTCCAAAGTCCCACCAGGAAGCTGTTCAGAGTAGGTGCTGAGCGGTGAGCTATTTCCAACTTCCTGAAATCCCTCTGGCCCCTTGGTTCTTCCTCTCTTCACTTTCTCCATTTCAGGCTTTCTGTCACCCTCTCTAGATGCCTACCGCTGAAAGACATGCTTTGCCTACTGTTGCTTTTGTTTTTTTTAAACCAACAAATGGATCTCACCTTTTGTGACTGTAGTTTCTTAATGTCCAAAATATAACTCATGGAAGAGGAGCTACAGGGTCACACAAGGTATTTCCCAAGACCTGACTCCGGGTCTTTTCTATAAGCCCAGTGATTTTCCAGTATCCATCTTTATTTGCCTACTAGGCTTAGCTCATAGGCCTGTATTAAGCAGATAGAGAATGGAGAATAAAAAAATACATAGTTTAAGAACCACTTCACCCCTTTTGCCTTCCCCTTTGCTTCCTCTTTTCATGAGTCCCTCCTCCCAGCCACCATTTTGTACCTTCTGTTCTTTTGAAGCTCTTTAGTAGATGTCATCGATCTTTTCTTGTTCTTTAATCCTCCTTGCCCTCAACCTTACATCACTGCTCCTGTACATCCTCTGACACCGACCCAAGTAATTTGGTTTCCTAGGAAACAACCTTGCTTACTCTTGAAAGCTTCAGTTACTCATAGTTACACAATGATTATCATCCTTGCTACTTTCATGCAGACTGTATACATTCATTGGTTTTAAATAATCAAATAATTGATGAGTCAAAGTAACTTATTCTTCCTGAACTCATTCCATGAAACTATCATTAAAGGCAGTTAGGGTCAGCTGTGTTATTACTATCTTATTTTTCTAATCTACAAGGATATTGGAAATATAGTACACTATCACTTCTTTTTTTTGGGGGGGGAGGCAGGGGGCTTGGACTCAGGAGATGAGCACTGTCCCTGGCTTCTTTTTGCTCAAGGCTAGCAATCTACCACTTGAGCCACAGCGCCACTTCTGGCCGTTTTCTGTATATGTGGTACTGGGGAATTGAACCCAAGGCTTCATGTATACAAGGCAAGCACTCTTGCCACTAGGCCATATCCCCAGCCACTATCACTTCTTATTTCTTTGCAGATATATGGATTTTCTTTCTTTATGCCTCTGCTTCCTGAGGAAATTTTATTTTGTTAGTTTCTCTTAGTCCATTGTGCTGTTATTAAAATTCCCCAAAACCAGGCGATTTATAAAGAACAGAAATTTCTACTAGGTTGGGAGGCTGATGAGTCCAAGGTGCTTGCAGGTTTGGTGTTTGGTGCTGAATCCTCAGTGCTGAGTCCTTATGAGATGGAAGGAGACAGGGCAAAGGGATATTTGTTAGATGAAGCCTGTCTCTGTCTCTCTGTCTCTCTGTTTCTGTCTCTCTCTCTCTCTCTCTCTCTCTGTCTCTCTCTGTCTCTTCCTATATGTGAGTCATGGGGCTTGAACTCAGGGCCTGGGGATTGTCACTGAGCAATTTTTTTTGTTAAGTCTGGCACTCTATACCACTTCAGCCTAAGTTTCATTTCCGGTACTTTGGTGTCTCATGGATTTTCCTGATTGGGCTGGCTTCACACCATGATCCTCAGATCTTAGCATCTGGAGTAGATACAAGTACCCAGCTTGAAGCTTCTTTTAAAGTCTTTGATCCCATTCACTTTCCTTTCATAGCTCTCATCTGTTACTACCATCATCTTTGTGATTATGTTGTAACAAACAAATTTTGGAGTGAGTGCAAACAGCATAGCATCTATCAAATATAACCTATCTTCTTTATGGATTTGTGTTCATTAACATTTCTTCTCATTTACATTAGTTCTAGTTTCATTGTTGTAGGAGGTCTGAAGACTTTCCCATCCAGTGGTCTCCTTAAAGGACGATTGAGGTTTGGTGCTAATATTCAATTGTAATTGATTTCTCCTGGTCCTATTGTTTAGGAATTTATTCCACCTAGAAACAATAATGGACAGTTTTTTGTTTTTTTTTTGGCCAGTCCTGGGCCTTGAACTCAGGGCCTGAGCACTGTCCCTGGCTTCCTTTTGCTCAAGGCTAGCACTCTGCCACTAGAGCCACAGTGCCACTTCTGGCCGTTTTCTGTATATGTGGTGCTGGGGAATCGAACCCAGTGCCTCATGTATACAAGGCAAGCTCTCTTGCCACTAGGCCATATCCCCAGCCCAATGGTCAGTTTTAAAATTAGTGAGCACATTTTTAATTAGATATTTTTAAAAATTGTTATTATAATGTATTACCAGTTCATAAGTCAGGTAATGTGTACATTTCTTTTGGGGCAATGTCACCCTTTCCTTTGCTCTCTCCCTTAGTTAGCATCTTTGTGTTATAATATCAAATTTCTCAGTCTGTAGTTTGTAGACAAAATCTAGGTTGCAGCAATGTATTTGAGGTGTTCTTGGACTTCTATAATATATGTTAACAGCTTTTATTGTTTTTAGTGGTAGGTAATGAGGTATTTTTACCAGGCTCAATAGGTTATCTCTACCAAACAGAGAAATCCCATTTCTAATTTGAGGAACATTTAAACAACAACTTGGAGGAATTTTCTATTACCTATCTGTGGTCAAAAATCAGAGCCAAAACAATCCCTAACATGTCACCATTTTGTAGTATGATTATACACAGAGTGAAAGTAAAGATAAAAGGAGTAATTCAGAGGAGGAGAGAGAATCAAATTAGTGCTGTGATATGGGGATGAGTTCAGTGTGACACCTTAAAAATGTCTGAGTTTTGGGTCCTGGGAGGGAAAGAGGAAAGCAGAAGCAATTTACCCACTTATATTCACATAAACTCCAGTCTTCCAGATTGTATGTGTGAGGCACAGAAACCAGGCAGCTTCCTGTGGGACCACCAGCAAGGCAGGGCTATCGTGGGAAGCCAGAAGTCTACAGAAGGAGAGAGGCACATTGGAAGTGGGAACAAGGATGACAAAAGAGTCTGAAGAGAACAAATTGTGGAACATTGTGCTGGATATAAAAGGTCTTTTTTTTTTTCTTTGCTGCAAGTATATGTTACCTAACCGTATGCTAATGTCTTGCAGGTCACACTGGGTCAGCTTGAAGATGTCTTCTTTCTTGCTGGGGTTATTTCCGGATTGGCTACTGCAGACGGGATGTCTGCAGCTAAAGGATGGTGCATGGAGGATATTCCAGGGTGGATGTACAAACATGTTGGTAAGTTCAGTTTCTTTCCCCCTCTTGTTGCTTTCTTAGGAGTCGTGTGTGTGTGTGTGTGTGTGTGTGTGTGTGTGTGTGTGTGTGTGAAATCTGGGGTTAGAACTCAGGGCTTTGGGCTTGCTGAGCAAGCACTGTACCACTTGATCCATGCCCTCTGTCTGTTTTCACTCTAGGTATTTTTTGATAGGGGGTCTCGTTTTTGCCAGAGACCAGTGTCAGACAATGATTCTCTGACCTATACCTTCCACACAGCTGGCATTGCAGATGTGTATTCCCATACTTGACTTGTTTTGCTGAGATGAGTGTCTTGCTAAGGTTTTGTTCAATCTGACTTTCAACCATAGTTTTCCAGATCTTTGCCTACAGAGAAGTGGGATTATAGACATGTATTACTACTATGCTTGGCCAGAAGTTGACTTTAATGAAGAATTTCTCCCTTGTTGTAAAGAATTCTCACACCAGTGAAGGTTTTACATTACGCATGTGAGAGTGGTCATATGGCTTTTGATTTTGTAATGAATAGAACAAGGAACAAGAATTGGAGAGGAAAACAAATATATTGTAAATAATCCTAAGCAATAAAGCTTTATTCAAATTTCTTTTATAATTGTTGGATTTCATTCTCCGCTATTATTTAAGTAAACTTCTGGATGTACAGTATTATTGTAGTTTCAAGAAGAAAGATTGAATAATAGAAAAATAAACAATACTGATAAATTTCCACTATTTAATTTTATTTTCTGACTAGAATCCAGGAAGTTTTCTTTTCTTTTAAGGGGGTAAAATTATCTATCATGAAAGAAAACAACAGATGTTTTGTTCCAGAAAAATGTGCATTGCCTATGTTTGCTTATCTATATCAAAGCACATATAAAACTTTGTTCAATTGTCACACCCTTGAAATTTACCTAAAATGAAGAAGAAACTCTCTCATGATTTTTTAAATGTGAGAATAAGAATTAACTATAAGCAGATCTATTTCCTGAGTACAATTTTATACTTCAGTTCTAACAAATTGGGTAAGATATATATAGCATTATTTTTTCTCATTACTGAATTTTGAATGAAATTTTTCTCCTTAATGGGCAAATTGATGTACATTCAGAGGAAACTTAGTCAACTCTGAGGAATTCAGGGAAGATGGGATAAATGATGAAAGGTTAGTGGAGATGGGAACTTCCTAATATGGGAAAAGGAAGACTAAGGGGAAAGATAATAGCAGCTGGATATGTTCAGGGACATTACCACAGGACAGGGACCAATTCTCATTAGTCAATAAGAGCAGAACAGAAAGTAATGAGCTTAAATTGCAACAGGGAGATTTAAATGAAATGTAAGAAAAAAAATTGACCATGAGAACGATTAAGCAAAAGTGCAGATTGTCAAGGGAAATAATGAATTCACCTTTCCTAATCATATTCAAGGTAGCACTTGACACCCATCCATCAGGGACAAGTTAAGAATAATTAAAACCAACTTCACCAACATCCTGGGGATAAAATTAAATGATCCAAGAGGGAATACTTCTCAAAATTCCCACCATGTACTCAAAGGTAAACTCAATGGAAAAGAGTAGCTTTTAAAAACGTGTTACAAGAACAAAACTAGTAAGTCTACAAAGAGTCATAGGTTTTCTGCTTTGTAAAAATTCCCAATTAGTCTCCATGGAGGAAATAAAAAGATAAATTCTGTGTGGAAAGACCTCAGGTCACTTAGTAATTAGCAATCTAGTATCCCCAATTTTTTTTATGTATCCTAATTAAGAAAAATATTTTGTGCATTCATCCCTGATAAATGTACATTAACTGATTTACAGAATAAATCAGGTATGTATGTATATATGTATATATATACACACACACAAATATCCATGTGCGTGCAAGTACACATAATTATATGAATGTATTTGTGGCTCAAGGAACAAAAACCCAGGACATTACACATACTTCACTCTACAGTGGAACTACATGTCCAGCCCTAAAATATATCATATACATTGAAATTATGAATATTAAAAATAAATACAACATTAATTAGAAAGCATGAACCAAGATAAAATTAATATTATTTTTAAAAGTATTTTGCCAATTATGCTAACCTCATCTGTTGTTAGCTTAATATTTAAGGCCACTAATAATAAATGAAGCCAATTTTTCTATTTAATAGTGGAAATTATAACTCTTTATAGGGATAGTTTTAAGGTTCTTTATTGAGTACTTGCTAGATCTGACTAAACTCCTTTGTTTCCCCTTTGTACAGAGTCCAAAATTTTTTAATAGACTAGAATGGTAAACCCTGGTACATTTGTCTTCCATGACAGTTTCCTTGTGCTGTTTTCAACCTGTGGTTTATTTAAAGGACTATTTCTAAGGATGTGGATTTTTATTTTTGGGAAAAGTTTATTTCATTACAACTAGATAATAGTACCCATACAGCTCTTTGCTGACTGAATATCAATACATTAAACACCAAAGAATGCAGAAAGACATTCCTCCTAATACCTATTTGAGTTAGGCAGGCACTCCTCTTTCCTTAGAACCCTCATGTTCATAGACAACCTTAAGATTCATGAAACAAATGATGGTATACATCTATGGTATATATATACACACACATATGCAATGATAAGCTTAATTATATCTGTAAGTAAGTAATAGAAATAGACAATTGTTTGCAGAATTATAGCAGACTAGATTAATCTGAAAGCCTTTTGCTTCAAAGCAGACTGTAAATGAATATGGTTTTAAAATGCATTGATGAACTTTGAAAACAATAAATCTCTAAGGATTTTTCCCCTTGAAACTACTGAATAACCTCACTCCATTTTTTTTTTTTATGATAGAGTGCTGATAGGTTTTAAGTCCCATCACTTCCTTTTCCCTCTGCTCATGTCCACATCTGGAGAAGTTAATGAGAAGGTCCAGGTGCTTCCTTCTTTATTGGCAGCCAGTGAGAGATTTTGACCACACAAGCCTGGCCCAGCATATAGAGGGTTCTTTCATTCCAGCCCCATTCACTCTCCATAAGAGTGAAGCCAATCTCTTTGCAGTCTCTCAGGCCACCTTCATACTTGCTTGAGAGTCTGTCTTCCCTACGTGATTGAGTACCCATATTGGTCTCAATTAGTGCAGATATACAATCAGTAGTCTTGACACCTGAAGCAAGTATTTGGAAACTAGGAAGTTTTACCCAGAGTTGGAAAAAAATTATAACCAAATTAAAAAAAGTAGTACATTATTTTCAAGTAAGCACAGAACATTCAAAGAAATTAATTACATACTTAGCTATGGAGAGTCACGTAATTAAAAATTCTATAGTGTGCAAGTAAAATTGACTTACTATAGTCCAATAAAATTAGAAAATAACAATAGATGGATGGATTTTCCCCCTTTATATGGATGCTAATAAACATACTAGTAAATAATCTTTGAGGTTTCGCAGTATTATAAGGGAAAAATGCTAGACCTAAACATAATAACTGGTCAAGTTCACTGAGTCACAGCAGAGGTTAGCGGGACCCAATGGCTTTAAGTGTGCTTTTAATGGGCCTGAAAGTAGATGAAACAAAGACTGATGTAGAAACTTAGAAGAGCTGCACAATACAGTCAAGGGATATATAGAAACAGATAATGGGATAAGAATAAATCATGCCAAAAGAAGAAAGAATAAACAGAAGATTGACATTTAAATTTGTTCCATGAAAAAGTTAAGAAACATTATCCTCTGGAAGAAAATTGCCCTAGACAAAAAGAGAGTGAAAGTACTTTAAAAATAATAAAAGCAGAAAAAAGTGATCATAACCAAACAAAAACTAACAAGAGCCAATGGATAGCTGTCACCCATGATACTTTAAAGCCTGGTGACTTGAAAATATTTTTAGAAAAGAAAACAAAAGCCTGATGTGCAGGTTTTGGTTGACACATAAAGGAGAAAAATATCCATATCTTTATTGAATTGAAACAAGCTTCTCCCCTATGGAATGAAAGACTCAGGAAGTTTTATAGGTCAGTCCTTCCAAACTGTCAAGAACTCATTGCCCTAAGTTTTCAGTTGTTCTCTTAAACCCGAAAGGGGCTCATACTATGAGGCTAATATAAATATGACTCCACAGATGGCCAAATATGAAAAGGGGAAAACATAAAGGAATTCAATAGTGAACATTGACACAAAAATATAAATAAGCCATTCACTAACTACACTCAAATATACCTCAATGTGCAACTATTCCCAACTAGTTAACATTTTCGGTAAATATACATTCAGCACCTACTACTAGCAAATTCTGGGCAGTCCATTTACATTTGTTTAGAAAAAGTGCTCTCAATGTGTGTGTGTGTGTGTGTGTGTGTGTGTGTGTGTGTGTGTGTGTGTTGGTGGGGGGAGGAGGTACTGAAACTTGAACACAGGGCCTCATATGTGCCAGGTAAGTGCTTTAGAATTTATTCAGTCTCAGCCTTTTATCTTTTCTTTTCACTACTATTAATCAGTTAGGATCTTGTATTTTTGGTTGTTCCTGGGTCAAGTTTGGACATCAGTCCTACTACCTATGCTTTCTACAAAGCTGGGATTTTAGGCATGTCCCACCACACACCAGGTTATTTATTGAGATATGGATTTGTTTAATTGTGTAATTTCACAGAAATGCCTCCCATATGGTGTAATGATTTAGTTTAAAATGCTCACTTTTTCACTGTGTATGCTTTGTCAAGTTGAATTCTGTGATGACCTCACATTTCCCATAAATAAAAGGAAGATAATGACACTTCCTTGAGAAAATAGCCTTGAGTTTCAGAGTGATCATACACACACACACACACACACACACACACACACACACACACACACACTGCTGCTCAGCATGGTTCCTGGCATGCAAAGAGCACTCTATAAATGGTAGCTATTATCAGCAATTATGTTTTATTAAATGACATTGCTAATGACTACATTACAATGGCAAAAACTGTGGAGTAGGAACTGTATAGGCACTGGCTGTCCTTCAAACCTATAGGCATATTTCTATACAAAATCTCTTGGTTAAGGTATAAGAGATAGGCAGGAGTCAATGGTCTTTTGAGTGTCATGCCATTTCTTCCTTTGATACATGAGATCAAATAATTTACCACCTATGGGCTTTTTACCCCAGTCGCGTGAAAGGGTCAAATGTCTGGAGCAAGCCTGCACATCCTGGTAGCTTTACTAGCCTTGTGTTGAGTTCACACCTTTCCAAATGACCAAATTCCAGACCCAGGTCTGTGCTTCCTAGAATTCTTACTTCTTTGGCATTAGCTTAGTTTTCCTGTCAGAAAACAAATCTCAGAGCAGAGATTACATCTTGGTAGCTGTAGTGATTTCAAAGTGATTTTTATAGAACTGGGGATGTAATTTCTTTCACTTCCAAGCTGTGCTTACATTGATTCTTTTTTTTAAATGATATGAGTATTTTATTTGCAGAATCTTTGTTTTTTGGATATCTTAATTATTTTTTTTATTTTTAAAATTATCTTCAAGTAGTTGTACAAAGGAGTTGCCATTCACCAAAGCAGTTTACCAATATAGTGCATCTTGACATCGTGATCACCTTTCAACACTCACCCCCTCCTCTCACCCCACCACTTCCTTTACTTATCCTTTTTCTTTTCAGTTGTCTAAGGGAGGTTTTTTTTTTTTTAAATTGTTATGGGAGAGTTGATATACAGAAGGATTATAGTTACATGAATGAGGTCATGAATAATGAGTACAATTCTTTTTGAGCCATGTCTCCCTTTCCATTTTCCATCACTCACCTGGTTTTGCCCTCCTGTCCCCACCCACACTTTACTTATCTTAATTTTATGTTGCATATGTATTGTTTTGCCTTTTAACAGTTTGTGTGCACAGAGCGTCTTGGTCTGTGTCGACAGTTCAAAATCTCCACCCCCCCCCTCTTTACCCACCCCTCCCATCACATTTCTCAATTCTATATACATTGGATTCTTGCCTGTATTCTTCCCCTTCCTCATTCACTCTTCTGCTTTCCCCCTTCATTCTTCTGTCCCTCTCCCCTTGGCTCCCCCCACCTTCTTGCATGTACCCATGTCCTGCTGCTTAGTTTTGGGGTTTTGACTTCATTTTTTTTAAAAAAGAATCACACTACTTGCACTCTCCATAGAGTCTATTCTACTTCAGTGAATTCATTTGTAGCTACTTGCATACCATCCAGTGTGTTTACTTGTAGATTTATAGGCACATTCTAGTTACCACAAATGAGGAAAACCATGGAGCTTGTGTTTCTCTGGGTCTGGCTTACTTAACTTAATAGAACTTTCCCCCAGTATTTCCTTTTCCTTATGAATGGTACTGTAAGAGTTATTAAAATAGGTAGCTGATAAAGGAGAAATCCAAGTGGTATCCAGGCAGGAGAGAAAAGTTTATTACAGAACTGCTGGCCTATGGCCAGGTGATGCATGGCTGGAGAGAAGGGGCAACCCCCACACAGCCCTGCCTTATCTAGGACAGGGGCAGGGGGTTGTGGCCAGGTGGATTAGGATGTGACCTCAGGAAGGGGGAGGTAACTGCCTCCAGGTATGTGGGTTACCCAGGTAACTGGGTGGAGACTTAACCAGGTCGGGGGCATCTGCTTGGAGCCCTCCCAGGGTGGACCTTACAGGTACAATGTCATTCTTTCTGATAGATGAGTAGAATTATTTACCATAGCCAAGATACAAAATCAGCCTGGATACCCCTTATATGAATTCTTAGCGAATCATTTAAACACTACCTCAGAGGTCTTTTGATTTTCATAGCATGATTAGAGTTGATAATTTGCTAATCTAAGGTCACCTTTATTTGGGTTAAGATTCTTAGGAAGTGAGCAGGAGAGTCTGGAATGGAGCATCATCTCTCTTCCACTACCAGCAGGCCCTTGGTTCCTCAAATTGTCCTGCTCTAGCAAGTCAGAACAACCCCAGAGCATAACTAGAATGATATTGGTGGTAGTTGGGACAAGGCAGTAATGGAATTCCTCTTTGTGTTGCTGGTATAGCAGCCATAAATACAGTAAAAGATGGGCCAACGGGAAGGGAGAGAAATCTAATAGGTGGCCCTTGCTCCATTATGGATGCTGCTACAAGCACTCTAATACATCTGTTCTTTCCTTGACCTACTGAACATCAGAGCGGAAATGATCTTTGGAGCATCTCTCTTCATCAGTGATGATCTCTTGTTGAGATATCAGAATATTATCAGAATTAGGTCATATTGAGATATCAGAATACTATCAGAATTGTCTCACATTGAGCTTTAAGCATATTATCAGTGATGATCTCAGATTGTGGTAGTTCATTGGTGAATTAAGTCCACTCAGTGTTCTCTTCTGCCATTTGGGTTACATAATACCTAATGAGGCCTCTGGGGTTAGCAGCGGGTACAAAATCAGCAGGAGAGCAGGGGATGGCAGGCCACAAGTTCATAGGGTTTCCTCGCATGCTTTGACTGAATGCAGTCCCTCTTATAGTGGACACTAAACATTCACTCAAGCTCATAGCTTAATGATGTGAATAATAAGTCTGAATTGGCAGCTTTTACGGTAGATTCCCCTGTGTCACATAGTTATTTTACAACTAGGGATTAGTAGAAGTCAAGATCAGATTTGCAAGTGGTCTGGGCCCTAACTCTCCTATTGATAGCTGCAAGCCAAGCTTTGGCATCTGGCACAGAAATCTTGAGGACCATTAGTTGCCCAGGGTTTGGGGGAGCTTGATCAGGAATCTAGGAACTACTATAATGACTTTTCTTTTGCTCTGAAATCCATTCAAAAAGGACAATGCCACATCATTGGATGAGTGAGTTTGAGGAGAATTCTGCAGGTACAGTGTACACTGATTCTGGAATCTAGGCACATGCCCCTCATTTATTTTACTAGGAAGGATGACAGTTATACCACTTAGCTTTTATATGGGGGGTGAGGTTAGGGTTTGGGGATGTCTAGACTTGTTCCAGACATTTGACCTTTACATTTGACTGAGGTGAGAGGCTCAGAGGTGGTGGATGATTTGATCTCATATAGAAAAATGTCTTTTTATTTCTGCTTCCTGAGTCTCTGACTCCTTCAGTCCTCTGTGAAAATACTTCTGACATCTCTCTATTATTTATTGTAGACCAAGCTTCAAGGTGCCATCCTGGCTGCATATTAAGAATGAGTTCTAGGTTTCTTTGCTAAAATATTAAATCCTGAAAGGTGAATGCTTTGATATCAGTAGGCTTTTTTTTCTTTCCTGTGCAGCCTGCTAGTTTGAAATTGTGCTACAAAATGCTTCCCTCTCAGTTCTTGGAATGCCATTGATTTTTCTATCAGATCTTTGACATTGACATATAAAAGTTGTTTAATGCATGCATTAGGCCACTTATGTAAGTCTTACAATTAACTCCAGGGCTTAACTCTTTTTTTTTTTTTTGGTAAGTCCTGGGGCTTGAACTCAGGGCCTGAGCACTGTTCCTGGCTTCTTTTTGTTCAAGGCTAGCACTCTACCACTCAAGCCACAACACCACTTCTGGCTTTTTTTGTGTGTGTGTATGTGGTGCTGTGGGCTTCATGCATGCTAGGCAAACACTCTACCATTAGGCCACATTCCCAGCCTAGGGCTTAACTTTTAATACACTCTGCCCTACAACTGTGAATACAGAAAACAAGGCCTCTCTAAATGCATCTCTGAGATTCTGATGGCTCATCACTTAGTCCCATGATAGCCTCAATAATTGTGATAGTTTAGCATGCACAAGGCTGCTGGCATCTCACCTACCCCATCACACAAAAGCTTCATTTCTGTGTGTTTGGGGCTGATCTAGGTCTAAAATACTATCCTGATAGTTTACCTTTACAATGCACTAACAAAATAGAGCTCCAGGTATAGGTTAATATTTGCATAGTTTATACTGGTAAGTCGCTCCGATGATCCAGAATGTGGGTTAGGAAGAAGAAAGTTAGAAAGAAGAAAGTGCAACATGAAATACATTCTAGAATTGATCCAGACTCTTGTCAACTGGGCTTGACATTAAGCTAGGGCATTCTCAGGCCTGCCTCTGTAGGCCTGCCTCACATTGGTCCTTCTGAGGGGGCAAGAGAGGCTTGCCCATTTGACCTCGTCTTCATCCCCTGATGAACGTTTCCCTGGCTGGGAATTATCTTCCTTGAACTTTGAAGCCAGATTGCAAGAAAGGAAAATGGCTGGCTGCCAGAATGGCCATAGTGTAGGCTGGCAAGAAGCCGATACGTTTTGCATAAGACCTGTACTTTCTGCTTTTTCATAAAACTTTTCCCCAAATTGTTCTTGCCTCTTTTCATTCTGCTCTGAGCACGGCAAACTCAAGGCCTTCTGTGCCCTTGGTTAGCTTTTTTCTCTCAAGGCTGGCATTCTACCACTTGAGCCACACCTTCACTTTTTTTTTTTGGTCAGGTCTGCTGGATTTATCTGCCTAGGCTGACTTCCAACCAAGATCATTAAAACTCAGCCCCCTCAGGGGTGAGCCACCAGCATCCATTTTACTTTTATCTTTCTCTTTTCATGAAATTATAATGCATTAGGGGACTTACATGGGCTGTTTGTGAAGATAATGTTACCAAGGCACAAAGAGGCTCACGAACTCTGGCAAATCTCACAGTAAGTCACCAATAACATTGGACATGGGACCTAGCACTCTTGGTTTACCACATCTGATGCCTTAAAACTTCAGGTCACATGACATCCAGGAAGTCATGTGGTCACTAATGTGAAAACCATCTTACACATACTGGTGGTCTTTGTTCTTTGCAAATGCTAACTGTATATATTTGGTGCTTTGCTTTCTGTCAAGGTTTTGTTTACACCTGCTCATTACATCCTCCAATAAACCTTATGATGCCTGTGCTATTGTCAGTTCATATTAAGAAATAAGAACTCGGGCTGGAGATATGGCCTAGTGGCAAGAGTGCTTGCCTCGTATACATGAGGCCCTGGGTTCAATTCCCCAGCACCACATATACAGAAAACGGCCAGAAGCCGCACTGTGGCTTAAGTGGCAGAGTGCTAGCCTTGAGCAAAAGGAAGCCAGGGACAGTGCTCAGGCCCTGAGTCCAAGGCCCAGGACTGGCCAAAAAAAAAAAAAAAAAAAAAAGAAATAAGAACTAAGAAATTAAGAAACCAGATTAAGAAAAAGAAGTTTAAGTAGAGCATGGAAGTGAGAGAGGAAGGATGGACAAATGCAGTCATGACAACCCATGTACATTATGTGAAAACGGAACTTCACAACTTGAGATGGAGAAAGATGGAGGAGGTGACACTGATCAAGATGCATTGTACTCATGGCCTGACTTATGGAACTGAAACCCCTTTGTATAATTACTTAATAAAAATAATGTAAAAATGCATTTAAAGTAAACAAAAATTAGAAAAAAGAAATAGAACTTTAGTCTTCTGTTTTCTGAAAATAGTTGGAATTCTGTCTTCTGCATTCATTTATTAAAATCTGTGAATATGTTTTATTAATGCTAAAGGCTCATAAGACAGAAATCATATCATTATTGAGAAATATTTTCTGTAACTATGCAGAACCCAGATATACTCATACACAAACACAATAGTTGTTCATTTAAACTACATACAACTGCAACCAATATTTTCAATTCGATGACTGTTTACTGCATTCATTCATCTAAAAACTATTGAATACTTACTGTCATTCTTAAGGTTATATTCAGAACAGATAAAGACTTGCTTTCAGGCAGCTTATTATTTATATTAAAATCCATGATTTATTGTATGTTTCATGGCTGGAATTCAAATTGACTTCATGTGTAGCATGGTATTTTCCATGAAGCAAGCAATGATGAAGCAATGACTGATTCCTAGGGTAGGTAAGTGAGCTAGGACACATATCTTTCCTTCTTGGGTTAACTCTCAAAAGAAGGTGAAATAAAGAAGTTCTGCTTCAAATACATAATCCCCTACTCACTGGTACCATTTTCACTTCAGTAAATTTATCTTACTCTCCATTCCTCTTCTACCAAGTTCCCACTCTGTTCAGCCACCAATAAAAGCATCGTCCTCATTTCTAACTTTCAACACTTGCCTGATACTTCTGCCAGCTTGTGGTTACCTATGAAGACATTTTATGGCCTGAAAATGCCTGGCTTAAGCAGCTTTCCCCTCCCCAAATATGCATAGCAAAACTGATGGTAACATATGGCCCTATATTTCTTCCCTTCTTGCCAGTTCACTAAAATAAATTTACTTTCAATTTACATATTCTTGTCTACATTTCAGAGACTTAAATATATTTGTAAGGTCTGTCCTGTCTATCTTTTTCAGAGATTATGCAACAGCTTTGCATGCTGTTTAGGAAAAACAGGAACTTGTATGATTTTTTTTAAAGAATCTTTCATTTCCTAAAAAAATTAGAAAAAAAAATCTCATGCGATCAGAAAGAGAAAGGCCAGGATGTCCTTACCAATGTGAAATTATGTAAAATGCAAAATTATTATTTCCATAAGCCTGAGAGTAATGTATCCTTTAAATCTGAAAACAAAACTACAGCCTATAAAACACAAATTAAAATTTTATTAGACAGGTACATGGACGCCTTATACACTCTGTTTGGACTTGTTAAACAAATGACTACTTTTAAAGAATTGTAGAAATATGAAGGGGCTCATGTTAGGGATTTAAACTAAATTGTACTTGCTTAGTTGCACAGAGGACTGGACCTAGGGCTTTTGTATACAAGGCAAGTGCTCTTCTCATTTGAGCTAGATTCCCAGGTAGGGATTTTTTTTTTTTAATAAGGAGAAACTTAGCAGCATCTGTTGACTTTGATGTTTTGTTCTGTGGGGGGGAAAAGTTGAAGCCTTTATGAGAATGTTTCGACAGAATGGCTTCCTTCTACCAAGGTTCAACCTCAATAATTCAATAATACTTCCTTCCTTCCTTCCTTCCTTCCTTGCTTGCTTCCTCCCTTCCTCCCTTCCTTCCTTCCTAAAATTTCCTTCTTTTTCTTTCTCACTTTCTCTCTCTCCTTCCTTTCTTCTTTTCTTTTCTTGCTTCCCTCCTCCCTTCCTCTCTTCCTTTCCTTTCTTTATTTTCCTTCTTCATTCCTTTCTTCTCTTTTCTCTCTCATTCCCTTCCTCTCTTCCTCCCTTCCTCCCTCCCTCCCTCCCTCCCTCCCTCCCTTCCTTCCTTCCTTCCTTCCTTCCTTCCTTCCTTCCTTCCTTCCTTCCTTCCTTCCTTCCTTCCTTCCTTCCTTCCTTCCTTCCTTCCATCTTTCCTTCCTTCCTTCTCTCCTTTGGATTTCAATTCAACGTCAGCTTGTGAGTATAGTACATCTTGGTCTGTGTCACGCCTTTCATCATTGTCTCCATCACTCCTAACCCCACCCATCCTCACTTGATTCAATTTTCACATAGATGCACTCAATACTGTGACTGTATTCTTGCACCCTTTCTCTCCCCATTTCTCTGTTTCTCCCTTTCCTTCCAGTGACTTCCCTACCCACTGACAACATATGTTCCAGCTTCCTGATATTAATGATTCTTGAGATTTTTGTCAGCAGGATGTTGCATTTACAAGTGAATAGTCCGGTACACAAAGAGCACCATGCACCTGTGGCCAGAGAGTTCCAAACACATGAGGATGGGGTGCTGGGCCTGTGCAGCTGTTATGTATCATATGGGTCTGGGTTGTCACTGCCTTACTTACCATGTTTCCCCCCCGCTCCCCAACACTGCTTGACCATTCTTAACAGGACTTGGAAACAGTGTTTCAATTCTAGGGCCCCATCCATTGGCTTGACAAGCACATGGCAGGTGGTACTGGGGATGCTTATGAAGTCAAACTAAAGTAGGACTGAGCACCCATGGCTCATGCTTGTAATCCCAGCTACTCAGGAAGCTAAGGTCTGAGGGTCATAGTTCAAAGCCAGGCCCAGCAGGAATGTGTGAGACTTATATCTGCAGCTAACCAGCAAAAAACCAGAAGTAGAGCTGTAGCTCAATGGTGGAATGCAGCCTTGAGTGAAAAAACAAATGGGTGGCACCCGAGCTCTAAGTTCAAAGCCCAGTTCTGGTGTGTGTGTGTGTGTGTGTGTGTGTGTGTGTGTGTGTGTGTGTGTGTGTATTCATGGGTGTTCACATGCATGTGCGTGCACACACACACAAAGTGAAATAAGCTAGGCTTAGAAGATTTTAAGAACAACAGCTTCTTCTAGATCAAAAATACACCAGGACATGATAAACTATACAGGACTCTAGGCATTCACACAATGAGACCAAAGGAGGACACTCTGAGGGGTGGATCACAAAGGCTCACTATCTATGTGTCTCTGATCATAGGAAATAATGTTGATTGAAATAAACTCCAGGAAATTGAAACAAGAGGAATATTCCTTGTTTTTATTTTGTTTGTTAATCTTCCTTTGGGAGGGTAAGGAAGGCATAGAAATAGAGGGACAATTGGTGAACAAATGTGTCAGTGGTACTCACTACACACTAAAAATGGACTATACAATTTGTAAGTAGGGATAGGAGGGAAAAACTAGGAGTGAGACAGGGAAGGGATGACATTGTTCACAAAGAAATGTACTCTTTACCTCACTTATGTAACTGTAACCCCTCTGTATATTGCATTTATAATACCAATAAAGAGAAAAACAACAAAAAAGCACAGTAGCTTCATTTGGGGGCAGTTTAATCATCCACCAACCATTTGGTAATGTTTGGAGAATTTTTGGTCCCAGTTATGGGTGTTATGAAGCATCTTATAAAGCAGAAGACAGTCTTTGACAAAAAAGAAACCATGGCTTGTAGATTAATCTTTTTTTTTGGACACTATTTTGATTGCCAAGCATCAATGTGAAAATATACAGCTTATTGCAATGATGAAATATATTCATAGTCTGTTGGCATTCACCCCATTCCTTTTTTCCTTGCTGAGCCTCAGTTCATTTTTCATCTTATCCTCTCTTTTCTCACATTCTTCACCCCGATTCTTCCTCATTCCTGACTCCATCTTTGAGAACATCTTATATCTGAATGGCACATGAGGAATTGGATTCTAATAGATTGTAGTACAAAGAAATTCTGAAAGTCAAATGGTTTGGTTCTTTAAACTACAATGCGATATCATAGAATATGATATGCCCAAGCTATCATATATTGAAGCAGGATGCATTCTACCTGTAATCTCAAAGTGTTATCTGATTCCTTTCTTTTATGTTATTTAGCATTGTAGGGTGACCATTCTCAGACACAAGGACATACATGGTGCTCATACCAGATTTGCTACAAACATGGATATCTATGTAGGCCCTAAATCAGACTTTGTTTTATTTTGGCCATCCTGGGAATTGAACTCAAAACCTGATACTGGCTAGGCAAGTAATTTACTACTTGAGCCACGCCCTCCCAATCCTTCTTTGTGTCTATTTTGTTTTTGAGATTGAGTCTTGCTAATTTTTCCCAGGCTGGCTTTGATCTTGCAATTTGCCTGCCTCTGCCTTCTCAGTCCCTGAGATTATATGGAGGAAGCCTCACTCTGAGCCAGTTAGTTCTTTAATCAGTGAGAACTACTGGAGAGTTATAGTCAAGCAAGGTAGCATGCATATGAAGTAGGAGGAAAAGGAAAAGGCTGTGTGGTGATTTGAAATTGTAAAAATTTTTACATTTAAATTGTATTCAGAGACATGCAAAGACAAAATTAAAGTCAAATTGAGGGAACGATGTGCTGCATGTGTGTTCAATCATGGAGATGTAAGAACAGTATAATTAGGCTTGAGATCTCAAAGACAGTAGTGTGTCTGATTGTCTGGAAGTGTCTCATTGTGAGAGATAGAGCAGATGTTCTACTAGTGAGGCACAGAGGAAAGGGGTGTCTGGTTTTGAGAGATCAATATTTTATGATGGTGTTGTTTGACACTCCCAATCTTATAACAGAAAAAAATCCTTCCTATAGTATAGCATTCTGTGCTCCTTAAAAAAATAAACTTAGATATTATTCTCTTTCAGAGAGGAAAACATTAAATGACGATCATACCATGACACTTTCTTTTGAAGTATTTTGTCTAAAATGCATCATAAGAAAAATGCAGAGAAAAGAAAAAAGAATCATGAGAGACAAGAGGTTGATGTTTCTTTGGAATTGTGGTCACACCTTCTCCGGAACAAATCACACATGTTTTCTGTCTATTCCCAATTAGATTGTATCACCTGTGCCCTTTTGATTACTTCTATTTTCATCCCCAATACAGTCATAACTGCAAGGCAATACAGGATACTGCCTGTGCAATAATCTTGCTTTTCATTTTACTTTAAAATTTCTGTAAGCTACTTTTTGTAATTGCTTACTTCAAACAAATGAGCCCAGCCAATTTGCCAGAGGAGACAAGAAACGCTTCATGTCCCGAAGACTTTCTGTCGTCCGTAGAGAGTTAAAATTTGGCACCACGCAGGCCCAGCCTGGCCAAGAAATTAAAGGATTTTCTATTCCAATAACTAGCTGCATTCAGAGATTTGAGCCTAATAGGAATGTGTGTGTGCGCAATCAATAATACCTAGGACGGATAGCCAATCAGAGTTACAGAAATTTGCTGTCACTGTGTTTCTAGCACTGTGTGCTAAAAAGCACACAACAATACACAAAACATGTCTTTTTCTTTGATGATCAGCTGTCTTAATTGCTGCCACATATGCTGTTTATATTCAGTCTAAGTCATATATATGGTCCTAGTTGATGCCATGTATAGAGATATCCTTGTTTGTCTCATTTATGATAAATGAACTCAGTTTTCCAAGGTTGAATTTTCTAGATATGTTGATCTGGCGTTATTATTCTATGCCATAGACAGTGATGGTGTGTACCATTCGTCTACTTCCCCAGCATTGCTGTTTCCTGATTGGAACTATAAGACTCTGCAGAGGGGAGGGGCATGACTCCCCTGCCCTTCCTCTCTCTCTCTCTCTCTCTCTCTCTCTCTCTCTCTCTCTCTCTCTCTCTTCCTCTAAACTAACTGGCAATGAAAACATTTTTGCATAAACAAATTTCCAATCATCACTAATCATATGAAAGCTGACAAAAAGTATGTTATCCCACTCTGTGAAAATACTAATCAAAGCAGCGTGTCAATTGTTAAAGTTAATGATTTAGATATGCAACACTCTGACTAAATTTTCATAGGTAATTACATAATTATGCACAGGTTAACACAATCAAAAATAGCAGTTGCCTCCTCAGTCTTTTTTGCTGTCAGAGTATGGCAGTCTCATGCTGGAAATGAGGGCATATTCAACAGTGTTTGGGAATCAGCCATATTGCTCACCTCTTTCATTTAGGATGGACTGACAATACCTTCTTTAGGTACAAGAATGGAAAGGGATTTGTTATGCAACCAGTCTTGTGTTCATAAACAGTATTTACAAGGTTCTAGCTCTTCTTTAGAATCAGCAAGCTTATTATTTGTCATGAGATGATTCCTTCTAATGTCTCTGATAACCCTTTTCAGTATCTCAGACATTAGCAAATGTAATATCTGTTATTGATTTTAAGATACTCCTGGATAATTTCCCACTAAACAACTTTTGGCAAAGCAACATATTTTCTTTGTTGATTTATATAATGCTATTGAAATCATGTTTTAATCAGAAAAAAAGAAATTCTCATACTTGACTTCAAAGAGTTTGTGGTATAGATAGAGCATTGAAATACTGGAATGTTTTCTAGTACTTCCAAAAATATCAAGCATGATTTAACTTCAAATTCTTTGTGAAATATGGACTATGGAAAAGAATAAAAAGAGATCATGGATATTTTCATGATTTTGTTCTCTTCTTCTTTAACATTTTTTTCTTTGTTCTTTCTTTGGTCATGTCTTTAGCATGTCTCACAAGCTATAAGACATACTGGAAATATTAAAAGCAATAGCATCAGAAAAGTGAATTCTCAATGCTGTTAGGAAAGGTATAGTTAAGAGAAAGATGTTGCAATGGAAGTATCAACACAACTTATCAAAGTGAAAGCAGCAGCATTCAATTCTGGTGTAAGAAGGAGGGACAACTGGAGAAAGTCATGAAAAAGAATTTTCTCCTCTATTGGAATCTGAGTATTTAAAATAGAAAGCTTACTTTTTTGTGTGGTGGTGGTAGTGGGATAGCCTTTGCAAAACAACATAAAGAAGCCTGAGTCTTCTGGTATTGTGTTTGAGAACTGTTGCTATGTATAGAATTTATGTGTAGGCTATGAAGAAGACCTCTGGAAAAATCTATTATGTATCCTAACACTACTGGGATTTTAATGTAAGGATTTTTTCTTCATTTCACATGAACATTTGGGATAAAAAGGCAATGACTACTTTTTTCCTACTAAATAATGTTGACATCTTCTTGCTTCCTCTAAAAGATAAAGTCATTGTTCCATTTGTAAGTGATCCTATATCTTGTCATTCATACTTCTATTGCTTTTTATATCTATAAAAAGGTAAAGGTAGGGCTGGGAATGTGGCTTAGCGGTAGAGTGCTTGCCTACCATACACGAAGCCCTGGGTTTGATTCCTCAGCATCACATAAACAGAAAAAGCTGGAAGTTGGCGCTGTGGTTCAAGTGGTAGAGTGCTAGCCTTGAGCAAAAAGAAGCCAGGGACAGTGCTTAGGCCCTGAGTCCAAGCCCCAGGACTGGCAAAAAAAAAAAAAAGGTAAAGGTAAACATGGTCCACATTGACCTATGTCGTTAAGTGGGTATTTTCTTAGACCAGAAGATAGAGTTTAACCAAAGTACTGAAATTGATCAACACCTTCATTTAGCCTTGGAAAACAAGAGCTGAGACAAAATTTATATGCTCATGCTTTATTCTAACATGTGCTTCATGAATAGTAAGGAGGGAGGGGAAAGAAGACAGAAAGGGATAGTGGAAATTGGACATAAAGTGACGCAGTATTGAGGTGATCATTACTTCAAAAGCGAACAAAGATTAGAACACTGAATGTTTTCCCCCTTGTTGCCAGAGGTTCTTTTCATCCTGTGCTTCTAATACATTTCTGTGTATAAATGTAAGCAAAAGGGCAGTAATTTAGTGAATGATACTAAACACTGAGGTGGCTCACCTATTTCTAGGTAAAATTCCTACAAGATAGTCAAACTCAAGTATACAGAATGAGCTGCAGATTAACAAGAAATTCTCTTCCTAGTTATTTATGATAAATAAAAATAATCCCTCTTCCATACCAAAATGATTATATGTATATATATGTATATGCACATATATACACATATGTCACACATGTATCTAAAATATAATGTACACTACACATACAACATTTACTACATATATGTATTTTTGGATGCCACTTTGCATTAACATTTAATCTTGACTCACAAAACAAGTACCCAGTATCTCCTTTGCAAATTGTATTAGGAGTTTACTTTTTAGACTTGGAAGGAAAGATTGAAAAGCAATAAAGCAACACCTAAGCTCACATGTGTTTTTAATCTATTTTTAATTTCTGTTCCAGTCAAACTTGAAATGTTGATCCATTGTCCTTCTTTGCTTTGCACTGAACCTATTTGCTGCTCTGCTCATAAATGCTAATATTTCTGTGACATGCAGCGCCCAGCTGCTGCAGCTTCTGCTCCAGGCATCACCTTGTTATTCTTTTCAGCTCCTTATTAGAGAAAAGACACTGACCTCTTACTTGGGTCTCCTATCCATTTAATCCTGTGAAAGGGCAACTCATCTCAAGGCTTCGGTATGCCTGCTGTGTTTCTAAACCATCTTATGTTCTTAGCCTTCCCATTTCCATCACAGAATAGAAGCACATAGACAAAGTACCATCCTTTTGCTCCTCTTCCCTTGTCATCAAAGAGTTAGGATGCATAACTCCATTCAAAAGGTATCTGCCCTCATAGGGTTATTGCTAAGAAAGAGAAATCTTCCTCGTATCTGTCTTCTTTGACTACTTAGTGTTTCTTAGAAAACATCATTCCAATATTGTATTTCTTATGTATTTCCTTTTTTTTTTTGAATCCTAACTTGATTCATCCTGTTCTAGCTTTTAAATCTCAGTTCTTTGGGTTATCAAACTTTCTTCTTACATTTAGGCATGTTTTGAACAGAACATGTCAGAACTGTTTTTAAATGGAGTGTTTGGTTACAGTAACAAATTCTGAAATCTTTTTATTAATGGAAATCTTTTCTAGGGCCCACACCTTCTGATTCTTGAAAGCTGATGGAAATAAAACATCATTCTGTAGAACCCGAATTTAAGACATTTCCATGGAAATCCAAACCAAACAGACAATTTTCACAGATGACACCATTTTTCACAGTTTCTTTCTTTTCTTTCACTTTTTCCCCTCTTTGGGTGAGTCTGATTTTATATAAGAATTCTATTTTGATGAATGCTCTTGAATGATAGCTCTTCCTCTACTTGACAACCATGCTTTGACCAGGTTTGAAGACAGGGTCAAAAGGTTGTGCAACTGGTAAAATAACAACACCAACATAGGCAAGGAGAGTTACCATAACTATACCACAAAGGCATGACACTAAGAAAGAGATAGAGATCATTTCAGGAAAGTTTTGAATAGGAAACTAAGAAGGTTTACTGCACTTGACTTCAAGAGAGCTCTTGAGATACTGACTTCTTTTTTTTTTTTTTTTTTTTTTTTTGGCCAGTCCTGGGCCTTGGACTCAGGGCCTGAGCACTGTCCCTGGCTTCTTCCCGCTCAAGGCTAGCACTCTGCCACTTGAGCCACAGCGCCGCTTCTGGCCGTTTTCTGCATATGTGGTGCTGGGGAATCGAACCTAGGGCCTCGTGTATCCGAGGCAGGCACTCTTGCCACTAGGCTATATCCCCAGCCCCGAGATACTGACTTCTTAAATCAACAAGATATACAATTGTACCGAGAAATAACAGGGCAAAGGTAATCACTAAAACAGGCGCAGGTAAAGCCTAATGTTTTCATGTATGGAAAGGTGTCACAATGGGAGCATCTACTCTTGGCTGCCAGATGTTGGAGTTACACACTCATTTGCCTTCAGACTTTAGAAGGATGTGTTTAGTGGAGGGGAAGCAGAGTTCACAAAGAATGCACAGACACGACTTTAAAATATATATATGAAAAATTTAGAATGCTTAACATTTTATTAAATGAGTGTCCATTTTGGTTTAAAGGTAGAATCCAGAATAGTGAAACACTGATTAAATGCTGAGCAGGGAATTATTTTCCCCAGTGGCACTGATAAAATTCCTGCTTTTGTGTTTGTAGCAAGCACCAGCATTTGGTCCCCAAATGATTTCTTTAGCAAATAAAGTCATAGAAGGAAGACAGCCAGGCCTTTGTCTAGCATACATGAAATAAGAAAATGTGACAGGAGGAAAATGTGCTTATAAGAAATGGACTGGGATTACTAATTTAGGCTCTGAGGGTGGGCATATCAATTATCCAGCAGGGAGTTCTGGCATTATTTAATAAAAGTATGAGGGATGCTTAATTTTCAAAGGTACGAGGTATCAGGGTGATTTCTTGCCCACCAAGTTGCGAACCCTTTAGGAAAAACAAGAGAGGTGGAGAGATTATTCTAGATTGTTTTGTCTCCTTCACAACTGGAAAAAACCCAAACAACATCAAATCTATTCATCACCCATCCACTATACTGTCACCAACTTGATTTTTTCATATCACTTGCCTACTTGAAATTCTTTAATGGACAACCATCATCTATAATACAAAGGACAATTTCTTGAACAGCCTTATATTATTAGACTCTTATGGAATGAATGTTGAGTTTATTCAATGAATTCTACAGCCCCACCAGACATGACAGCTATCTGTCTAGGTAATATATAATCTCTGTTGATAACTTTTTTTGAGGTGTACTGGGGTTTGAAGTCAGGGCTTTGGACTTACAAATATGGTATTCTACTACTTGAGCCATGCCCACAACCCCTCTTTTACTTCAGTTAATTTTTAGATAAGGCATGTGGATTGTTTTGCTTGGGTCCAGCCTGGGTTACAATCCTAATCATCCTCCCTGTATACTCCTAGATAGCTGAGATTGCAGCCCTTGGTTAATTTTTTTTCCAGAGCCAGCATCAAACCACAATGTTCCTCATTGCTGCCTCTCAAGTAGCTGGGATTTCATTCATTAATGCACCATCACATCTGGCTGAACATGATACAACTACACATAAGTGCCTATTCACACACATATACACACTTAACTGTTTGAATACTTACAACACCTTAGTCTCGATAACTTATAGAAAGTTCTAAGTGTAAAGTACTTGTGCATTTACCTCTTGTTTTCTGTATGTGCTTTTGTTGTTTAACTCTTGGCTGCCTTATCCTTTACTTGCCTTTTGCTTTCCTCGTCAGCACTTTGAGGGCAAATACCAAGCCTTGTTCACATTGCATACCTGTGTTTAGCTTGATATCTGGTGTTTAATATTTACTAGGTATATATATTTCTTGTAAGAAAAGTGAATAACTCAATGTAGGAAATGTAATTGTTGCAATTAGTTTCTGGGCCCTGTATTTAATTTGGAAAATGAGTTCCAAAACAAAGGCCAGTATTGGTTCTAGGGACATTTCCAAAATGGTCTTGACCATTTTTCTTTTTTAAAAAAAATTTGTATTGTCAAACTGATGTACAGAGAGGTTACAGTTTCATACATTAGGCATTGGATACATTTCTTGTACTGTTTGTTACCTCCTCCCTCATTCCCCCTCCCCTTTTCCCCTTTTCCTCCCCCCCCCCCCCCCCGCCATTGACCATCTTTCCTTTGGAACAAAAAGCAATTTTTACTCAAATCTGAACTACTTTAGTCATCAATGTTCAAGACAGTGAAGCTTAATTGTGAGTTGGTTAGATGTGTTAAGGACATAGTCATTCAAGAAAAAAAGCTAATACTTGAAGGCAGTAGCCACAAAGCATTAAACTATTTTGCACAATTGCTAGCTAGAATGAGGTGGTTGAAAGGACAGATGGGGTAAGGGCTCCTAGAAAATGAAGACAGAGTTCATCACTAAGAGAGGAACATTAGGAGCTGATTTACTCATCTTGTATTTTCAGTACCTAGAGCAAGGATCAATATAGTTTTGTTAAATAATTGAATGTGTGAATGAACAAGCCAGGCAGATAGAAAGCAGAAGGAAGATATAAAGAGATGCAATATTTGGGTAAGTTTTCAGTAGGAGAAGATCATAGAATGAAAAATCTACACTTGATCATGATAATAAATATTTTACTTTTGTTGGTTGTGGGGTTTGAACTCAGGGCCTGGACACTGTCCCTGAGCCTCTTTGTGCTCAAGGCTAGCACTCTCCCAATTGAGCCATAGTTCCACTTCCAGGTTTTTCAATGGTTAGTGGTAGATAAGAGTCTTAATAGGACTTTCTACCTGGGCCAGCTTTGAACTGTGATCCTCAAATCTCAGCCTCCTGAGTAACTAGGATTACAGGCATGAGCCACTGGCACCTGACAAAATTTTAATTATTTTATGGTTAAAATGTGTATATTACTAATATACACATATAACCAAGTACTAAAGTATAACAGTATTGCAAGTAGTAGTTAATAGGAGAGGCTAAAATGTATAAAATTTGATAATTTTGTCCTCATTTTAAAAAGTCTTTCAGATGCTGGGTGCTGAGATTTAAGGATGGTGGTTTGAAGCAAGCCTGGGCACAAAAGTCGGAGACTCTTCTCTCCAATTAATCACCAAAAGACAGATTCAAAAAAAAGCTTTGAGCAAAAACACTCTGGAACAGCATCTAGGCCCTGAGTTCCCTAGGTCCAGCACCAATAAAGAAAAAGAAAAAAAAGCTACTTTTGACTTCTAATGTGAAACTTAGGCCAGACTTTGCAACAAGTTGAAAAAGGTCAACTTGAAATTGCCATGTCTCTTTGCAATTGTTTAGATGGACAAATTAGCTTACTATGAGCACTGGAAACATTTGGGCATCCATCTGAGGAAGAGCCATTCATGCTTTCCAGCTTCGGAAATGATAGAAAGGTAATAGTATTGTCAGACCCAGGCATGCCAAAAGCTTTCTGAATAAATGGCTGCTTTGGCTTTGAGAATTTTTTTTCTCTAAACTAATTTGAGAGGACTTGTATTTTATTTCTTGTAGGCAGGAAGAGCAGAAGATAAGAAAAAATCAGGCACATGAAACAAAAGAAAGAAGTAGAAAACAACAGTTTAGTTCTGATCTTAAACCTATTTTCATACATAGACACAATGTATTTCAGTATCTTTCACCCTTCATCATTCTTTCTTCCTCTTCCTTTCTCCCTCATCTGCCCAAATAGTCTCATAATTAAAATCATGTGATCTATATGCTTTGTTGACAGTATTTGGGCTTGAACTCAGAGCCTCATGATCTTACTTGCTTACTTGCTCAGCTGGTGCTCTTCCATTTGAACCATGCCTCCAGCCCAACATTTTACTGGCAACTTGGATGTGGAGTCTGGAGGACTTTTTCTTGTCAGATTGTCTTCAAACCTTGATCCTCTGATCTCAGTGTCTTAAGATTACAAGTGTGCCCTGGGTATTGTATATACATTTATCAGAACTAGGGAAGTGAAAGGGAATATCAAAATAGTGAGACAAAGGGAGAACCAATGCAACAGCAATACTTAGAAGACAATATGATGTAAATCACCTGTACAACTCAGGGGGTAGGGAAGGAATTGGGGAGCAGGGAAGGTGGGAGGGAGGGGGTAACAATATGACAAGAAATGTACTCACTATCTACGTATGTAACTGTAACTCCTCTGTACATTATCTCAGCAATAAAATTAAATTTAAAAAAATATTACAGGTGTGAGTCACTGACACTTGCCTTGTAAAATATCCATTAAATTACAGATATAAAAATCTGCAATAGTTCAGATGAATTGAGCATTATTTGTACTATATATTTTTCTCCTTTAACACACTCATCAAGATCTGGAGAAGTTATGTCTACTGGAGTTAGTGTGACAGACACTCTGGCATGCCTGAATCAAACCAACACTTCATTTAAATGTCTCAACTCAAACAGGAATTGTCATATAGTTTGGCAGATACAAAATGGTCTCTGATGATGTATGGGTGGCATTTCTATGGGCTGGTCACTTCCTTAGTCTCCACGGGCTTCAGTGTTTTGAGTACTTTGAGAGCAGGGTCTGCACAAACAGGCTTTCGGTAAAGATACATATAAATACTAGTAACAATTTCACTTTAGAAATATTTTTACTATTATTGTGTTGTGATACAGAAGGCCTACTGTTTGCCAATTCCATTTTTTAAAGATTATATTTTTTTTCAAATTTTTATTATCAAACTGATGTACAGAGAGGTTACAGTTTCATACATTAGGCATTGGATATTTTTTAGTATCTTTAAGTAGTTGTAAAAGGAGTTACCATTCAACAATTCAGTTTATAAGTACAATGCATCTTGATCAATATCATCTCTTTGGTCATTCTCCCCCATCCCTCCCAATCCAATCCCTCTTGTCAGTTTCCTTACTTGGCAACTTCATTTCTGACCAGACAAAAAAGTTCTTCATTTTAGTAATTCTTAACGCTACTAATATTTTTTTCTAAATAAAGGTTAAATAGTAAAACTACTTTCTCCGTATTTGTGTTTTAAAAATATGTACGTTTATCTTTAATATCCTAATATCAAAATATCTACCTCTGTATTTTCTCCTTATTCATAAAAAATACAGTCAAATTCTCTTAGTCAAATATGTTTGGAAGCAACTCTCAACTACCACTGGACATGAAGACAAGGGCCTCATGGGAACTTAAGATTCAGTGGCTAGTATCATGTGGAATCCCTGCCTTACTTTGTCATTGCATCTTGGTTTCCTCATCAGTAAAGTGAGGAAAACAGTTAAGATATACTTATCACAGAGGCACATTAATACAGCCAAGGACTTACTAATTAATTTATTAACAGGTAAAGCTATAGATTCATTGAGATTTTACCACAGAGGTATGTTTATTTGTTTTCACCTCTCAAGGTTCAAATTTTCTTGTAACATAAACATCACGTCATTTTTCTTTTTCTGGTTGTTTCTATGTTAGAAATCTAGGTGAGTCCTGCATTATAGTTGTTCCTAAAAACCTCAGGTCAAGGAAACCATCTCAGCTCAGTGTCCTACTGAGAAAAACCTATAGGGGCAAGCACTTTTTAGTTAAAAAGGTGGAATATTTTATTAAAATCTGAAAAGTTGTCAGAGAAGAGGGTATTGTCCCCATTTTACAGATAAGGAAAATGAACCAATGAGGTTAACTCAGGGACAGGTGGTCATGTGATATTTAATTGCAGCCTTAGGAACCCTGTTCCTCTGATTTTTCAACCACTCTTTTTCTATTTGCTGTCTGTTGTTGGAAAGCCTGAAAGGTTATCACTACAGAACGAAAGTTTATTCAGCTGCAGATCAATTAACCTAAAGGGGAATCCAATCAATGCTGGTAGGGTGCCAAGAGAGGCACTTTGCTTTCTACACTGATGGTTTTACCCAGATACGGTGCAGTATCTCCCATCAGGATCAGAATCAGAATTCCAAATGCCAGAACCAGCGAAATTACTCTTCCCTCTCTGCACTTGTATCTCTGTCTTTTGGGGGTGGTTAGCTATGTTGTTAAAATTTCTAGCCAGCTGCTTGAACTAACTCTCTTTATTACACTGATTTGTTTTGTGATCAGCCCCAATACCTTTCTAGATTTTGATTGGAGGTGATGAATTTAATAAAAGAGTAACTACTTTACATGCGTCAGAAAGAAAGGCAGTTTAGAATTCCTGTAGGTCGATTACCACTCTAGAGGACCCGTGGGCTCAGACTTCCTCAGAGTGGAATGTGGCTTACATTCAGGAAATGGAATTTTAAGTGTGGCCTCACTGCTCTGAACTGAGAGCTTGTTTAGCTTAACCTGAGAGAGTCAAGATATTGGCAGAAGCAGGGAGGTGAGATTTTATGACTACTGTAGGAATGGGAAATATGTGTGCTTATTTCATTTTCATAACGAATAATCATAACTTAAGCTATATGTAGATTGCAGTTTTGCTTTGTTTCACTGTTGTGCCTTTTGTTTTCACAGTCAGATTTCCTTTGGATCAGTTGGAATACTCACACTGTTTTTAGCAGCAGTATCAGTATTTTCATTTGTTAAAACTGTTTTTCTCAATGAATCTGAAAACTGCACCATCTAACTTTTCTGTGTCTTCTTTATTAGTATCAATTAGTTGTACAGGACACTATTATCCTGACATGGAGAGAGAAAGAGAGAGGAGAGAGAGAGAGAGAGAGAGAGAGAGTTTGCCTTAATCAGACTCACCCTTTCTTAACACTTTCTGTCATCCTCTTCCTGCCCAAACGTATTTCAACAAGCTTCATTGCTCCATTTTCACACATGTATGTAAAGTGTTGGCCTTATTCATCTTCCTTCACCCTCTCTGTTCACTTCCTTCCCTCCTACTCACACCCACACCCAGATCAGAACCCGATTCACTCTCGTGTCACTCAAATATACCCGGATTGCACATTAATGGGATTTCACCATGCAATTTCACACATGCATATATGATTTTTAAATCATTTCACAGTCTTCATTTGTGCATTAATTACTCACTTGATTCTTACAACACCTTATGCGGTATAGCTTATAAGAGACAGCAGTGCCATTGGGAATCCATTTTTGAGATGATCACTTTTTGCTTTTAAGGGAAACTAAATTTTGTTTTGATTGTTACATAATTTGCTAATGTGAAAAGAACTGGACTCATCTTTTCATTCTTTACATTCTGACTTCAAATGAATTTTTTGTTAATTATCTAAGTTTAGACAAATTCTTCATATTTTAAAAAAATAATGAAAGGATTTGGAATAATACCCCTCAAAATCTCAACAACATTCTTCAATGATATACAGGGAGCAATAAAAAATTCATATGGAATAATAGAAGACCCTAGTAGCAAAAACAATCTTTAGCAGATAGAACTGGAGAAATATCCATACCAAACTTCAAACTCTATTACAAAGCTGTAGTAATAAAAACAGCTTGATACTGGCACAAGAATAGGCCTGAGGACCAATGGAATTGTATAGAAGAACCAGAAATAAACCCACAGACCTATAGCCACCTAATATTTGATAAAGGAGCCAAAAATACAGTACGGAAAAATGACAGACTCTTTAACAAATGGTGCTGGCAGAATTGGCTATACAAATGCAGAAAACTGAAACTAGATATATCATCCTGCACCAGAATCAATTCCAAATGGATCAAAGACCTCAATGTAAGTCCAAACACCATGAAAGTATTACAGGAAATGATAGTTGAAACACTAGATGACCTAGACACTGATCAAAACTTTCTAAGATCCAGAATCACAACAAATCCAAGAAAGGTTGGATAAGTGGGATTGCCATCAAACTAAAGAGTTTCTGCATGGCAAAGGCCATAGCTAGCAAGATTAATGCCCACAGAATGAGAGAAGATCTTTACTAGCTAGACATCAGACAAGGACCTCATATCTAAAAATGCTGAGAGCTCAAAAAATAAAACCCTCCAAAAACTAATCCTGAAAGAAACAACAACCCAATTGATAAATGGACTAAAGACTTAAAGAGAGACTTTGTAGAAGAAAAAGTAAGAATGGCCAATAGACACATGAAGAAATGTTCAACATCTGTAGCCATAAAAGAAATGCAAATCAAAACCACATTGAGATTCCACCACACAACAGTTAGAATGGTCATTATCAAGAAAACTAATAACAGATGCTGGCAAGGATGTGGTCGAAAGGGACCCCTACTACGCTGTTGGGAGAAATGTAAACTTGTTCAACCACTCTGGAAAGCAGTACAAGGCTTCCTCAAAAGACTAAACATAGAGCTTTCCTATGGTCCAGCAATTCCACTCCTGGGAATGTATCCAACTGACCACAAACCAGGCCACACTAAAGCTACCAGCACAACGATTTTCATCACATATTGTTTACCATAGCCAAGATGTGGAATCAACTCAGATGCTCCTCAGTGGATGAATGGATCATAAAAATTATAGATATATATGTGTGTGTGTGTGTATTATAATATATATATAGGAATTTTATACTTCCATCAGAAAGAATGCTATTGCTTCATTTGCAAGGAAATGGAAAGACTTGGAACAAATTATATTAAGTGAAGTAAGCCATACCCAAAGAAACATAGATTGCATTGTTTCCCTCATTTGTAGTCATTAGAATGCACCTACAAATCTACAAGTAAACACAATGGATGGTAAAAGACAAAAAATACTATATTTGGACATGATAAATTAAACAGGACTCTAAACATTTACACAGTGACACCACAGGAAGATGTTTTTAGGAGAGGATCACAAAGGCTCAATAGCTATGTGCATGTGATCATATAAAATTATAGTTACTGAACTCCAAGAAATGGATACAAGAGGCTTTTTATTTTATCTTTTGTGCGGTGTTTTCTTTTGTTTTCCCTTTTGTTGCTGTTTTGTTTTCCCATTCTTTTTGTCTTGTATGTAAGTTTATCTGGTTGGGAGAGGATATTGGGAAGCCCAGAAATGGTGGGACAGAGTGTGAACAAATGCAGCAGCAATACCCACTAGATGCTGTGTTGAAGACACAACTTGTTGTAGAGAGGTGTAGAGGGGGAAAAAAACCTGGGAGAGAATGAGGGAAGAGGTAACACTGTTAAAAAAGAAATGTACTCATTACCTGACCTATGTAACTGTAACCCCCTCTGTACATATTTTTAACAATGAAAAATTAAAAAAGAATTTCATTGAAGGGAAAATAAATGGGACAGATTCTTACCTTTATCAGAGTTGAGTCAATTTTTCATTTAAAAACTTTAGGTTATACAAAGTATATTTGAGTTTGATTTCATTTAGGAATTGTCTATTTAACAACTGTTGATGTATCCTTTGGGGGAAAATAATTATAAGTAAATATCATCAGAAAAATGGAATAACTATAATCTTTAACCTAGCTCTTTAAGGTGTGCAACAAGGGCTAGGAGCAAAGAATCTGCAATATTCTTTATAATTTCATGGAGTCTTCTGAGGAAATGTGCCAATTTTATGGAGACTCGTAGGGAAAAATTTTGATTTCATGTGGATTCGAGTGAAAAGGTAAATTTCATGGGACTTCTAAAAATGGCTGGATTGTTCAAGACCCATGAAATCTATGACAGCCATGGAGAAAATGGACTGCTCTTGTCATGGAGTAAATTTCAGTGCAGTTTGGCCAAACTTTACTTCTTTGACACCTGTTATGGCATACATTGCACATCTGGAGTCATTTTTGACCATTTACTTATGACTACTAGGGATTGGACTTAGTATGCATGTCAATGAATAATAGCATATATCATTGCTTTGTGAGTCACTTTGTGCACATAGAGTGTGATCACTTACACACATGAGTCATCTAGTTATTTAGAATGGAGGCCTGATCAGTATCTTGGTATCTAGAGTTTTGGTGGTCCTAATTTAAAAATGGAGGGGTGTCTCTTACATAAGTAGTAGTCTTTGCAGGGTCATAAATTGCTAGGTTTTGGCAGTTCTGTGGTTCTCAAAGGTGTTTCAAGGTTGAAACACCTTTCCCAAGAATATTTTAAAATTCAGTTCTTTGGTCTCACCTAGAAAATCTGTCTTCGCAATATAACTCTCTGAGTAATTCCAATCCTGATAGACACTCCTGTTTGAGAGCCATAATTCTGATCCATTTTCCTTCTTTTTGACTTACATACCTTCTAAATCTTCCATGTTTAAGGCCTTTCCTTACAGAAATCAGGTGAGATGCTGGGAGCTCATTTTGTTGATGAAACCTGAGGCTATGTTGTAAGGAATGCTGTTGGGAAAGAAAAGATAAATCAGCCAAGTGTGGGAATTCGTGCCTAAGAAAGCAGTGCGAATATAATAGCTAAATATTATAGCTGACCAACACAAATATAATATTGGTGACAAGCAACATTTTTTCCATGTGACCTTTCCCCTCCCCCCCCAACAGTGAACTAGGTTCCAAAGAGAACAAACAATTTTACCTCCATTTACCTCAATTTATAATATACTTTCATTTTTTTCATTTTCCACTGTATACCAAAACAGGGAGTGTTAGATTCTAATGCGGATAATTTAAGAAGATTTTTTTTCCCCAGCATCCTTGGACCCTGTCCAGTCAGTGCTCCCAAGGCCTCGTTCTTATGGTATCAACAAAAACTTTCCATAGTTTTCAAAATGATTCTTGACCTGGAACTTAAATAACCTTTCGCTGAACCATTTTCATTGTTTTTCTGAGCCATATCATATGCTTCCAAAAGAGCAATGTGCACAGATAATTCTTTTGCTTCGAGGTTTTCCATGTTTCCCCATTTCTCTCAGGGGAAAGACCAGCCACCCCTGTTCAGTATGCAGGAGCTATGACAGTGTGGCCACCTTCATTCCTGTGGCGTTGTCACCTATGGCTTTGGGCAGATTGATCTGTTTAAACACAGCTATTTCACTTTACCCATCTTCCAAAGTACATTTTGCTTTTCCTAGAATATGATTTCTCTTGACTTTGTCACTTAAGGGAGTTTGATTATGCTGTCTCTCCTCTGTAATCCTGTAGCAGTCACCTAGGCAGATACCAGCATGAAACTCTCAGTTTAGCTTATGAAACAACATTGGTATTTCTCTACAAACCATTTGTATTTCTCATCATGGTCTACAAAATCTCGAAAACAGGCTCGCATATAGCTTTCTTGTTCCATGGTTCATGGTCTTCTACCAACATTTGGTGATAGCCATCTCTGAAGCTTGCCTATAATTCCTAAAAATTACCAGACCCTGCCAAGTCAATGTTGGGTATGCCTATAAAGCCTTTTTCTAATCATATCATATATATAAATATATATGCCTCTTATTTATTCTATAAGACCCAGCTTGATTGTTAACAAGTTCATGGAGAATCTGTTAGGGGTCACAGTGCCTGATACTAAAATGGTGGGGGTAATGGAGATGTGGTCTTCGTTTATATAGAGCTGGCAATCCAGTTATGAATCTTCCCTTTCCCCTGAGGCTAGATTAAGAGGTCTTTCTCTGCCAAATCTCTATTACAGCACTTATCTCCCAATATTGCATTATGAGCTCTCAGCTTCTTGAAGGAAGGCAATAGCCATATTGCTTTTTTGTCTGTTCAGCACCTGGCATACTGCTTGCACCATAGTAGGCACTCAAATAGTGAGTGAAAAATCTAGCTAGTCCACCAATTATCAAGCCAATAACAATTTTGAGGAAGTTCTTGAGTATTTGGCTTGAGAATGTGTTTCCCCATGCTTTCAATTCGGATCCTTATCGAGTACCGTATTTTTAAACTGCTCATTGTATTTTTCTGGAAACTTCCTTTTTTCTCCCTCATTTCTTATAGTGCCACCCTTGGTAACAGACCCAGAGTTCTGATTTTCTCCCTGACCTCATCTAATTTTCAGAAAGAGGAAGCTAGGAGAGGGGAGGTTAACATTTGTACAAATCACCTTGTATGGACTTTGAGTAGAAGTGATGGGTGTCAGCTGTAGGTCCTGCTCCGTCCCCTGCCAAATTAACCAGCAGACAGGCAAAGCCACATTTTCAAATTCCCCACTGTAAACTGAGAGTTCGAATAAAACTAGAATATCAGGCCTGGACCTGCTAGCTGCATTGTCTAAATTCTTCACGGAGGATTTAGTTTTCCATTCAGACAATGTATCATTTTATTTTTCTATATGTAAGTTGTCTTTTGAGTAAATATGACATAAACTTAAAATCCTGAAAAAAAATCTCAGGTACATAATTTCGACTTTCCAAGCCCTAGAATACTTTTTACAGGTGGATGTTTCTTCTCCAAATGAGAAAAACTATACAAAAGAACTTCTGGTAGTTTAATCTTCTCCTGATTTGGAATTAAAGGAAAATTACTAGCATTCTTTCTAAAATAGTAAGTGGTATCAGGGAAAAAATACAAAACAATTTATCTTTGTCACAGAGTTAACTTCCAAAAGCCAGAGATGTAAGCACCATCTTTCCAAAAATGTACTGTGCACATATTTTAAAATATTGCCTGAGCTAGTTATTTATAAAAGTCCAACACAACTAAAAACAAATTGTAAGCCATAAGATGCAAATTGTAAGCTGTCTGCTTATTGATTCGAAAACAGTCTTATCAAATTCCCTTGCTGTAAACCTTTCTTACTTTTGTCCTTGAATCAAAATTAGAAATTTGAGAAGTATGTTAGTTTTTGAATATACAAGACAAAAAGGAAAAAAAAAAGAGAAGAAAGGGAAACACTGAACACATTCATAGACCTAAGACTCAAATAGCTTCAAAAAATAAATAATTGAGCTTAAATGTTGGGTCCATTTTTACTGTTCACTGGGATAGACCACAACTCGAAGTAGAGGAACTGACTTTGGTCTTCATTTTACTTCCTTTGAATTATGTTCCATACAGCCCGGGTTACATCATCTGTTAAAAATGGTGCTTTTCTTCATATGGTTATTGTTATAGTTATGGGAAAGAAAACTGTGTGTGAGAAATAAATGAGCTGTATGATACCATGTGATAGCAAAATATTTTAAAGTGTTGTTCATTTCTCATTCTTTATGTAACTTCCAATCCTAACTTAGTCCTTTGTAAAGACAGAAATTGCACAGATGTGCTTGATACACAGAAACACACTAAGCTGTTTAGAAACCCTTCAGGATGCGTTAGCATTCACTGCCTTAGATAAATTCTCAGGATACTCCATGATGTCATCCTGTGGGCCCTGGTACAGCAAGTGATTTTTCCTTTCACAAATCCAGCTCCCACATTTCAATAGGTAAGCAATGTGTGTGTGTGTGTGGGGGGGGGGTGGAATGAAGATTCAAAATACAAAATTCAAAATGAAATTCCTTTAAAATTAGAGCTTGAAAATCATGTGGATGTCTTTAGACATATTTTGAAATTCAACAGAAATCGAACACGTGCTACCACTACCTAGTACTATTTCACTTCTGAAAGATCATGGTTCAGTTTTTAAGAAAATATTTATTCCATACAGCTTCATCTTTATGTGGTTGTTGTTTTTTTCTTATGCCTGGTATAATTGCACTCGTTTGACTTTTTCCTCTTAGGCTCGCAGTTTCTATTTTGGCAAGTTCCTGTTGCAGATTTCCCCCATTGAATGTTGGGAATATCAATGCTGCCAACCAAAGAAGCTCAGCTCTCACTTCCTTGAGACATGAACAGGACCCAGGCTACATTTGGGGTTCCAAATCCTACCCTTCATGGGTGGCAGGCAGAAGCCACACTTTGCCTTCATGTAAGATTCATGATAACCCAGGACTGGCTTGGAGCTGACACTGTATTAGAAATGTGAAGATCCAAGTTGTTCTCTCTATAACTCAGGGCAGAATAGGGATTGCTTTGTAGGCACACTGGCTGTTTTAAAGTTTTCTTTTAACCTAGTGACTTTGAATTTTTTTCTCTGGCTCTGTGTGTGTGTGTGTGTGTGTGTGTGTGTGTGTGTGTGTGAGAGAGAGAGAGAGAGAGAGAGAGAGAGAGAGAGAGAGAGAGAGAGAGAGAGAGAGAGAGAAAGAGACTCAAACAGAAGAAAGCTGATGTTCCCTAGGGGCAAATATAGTTGTGGGTTTTTTTGCTTCTCTTTAGACCAAAGTTGTTTTTGCATTTTTATCTGTGTCTCCTCCTACAAGCTAAAGATTTGAGGAGCTCTTATATTTTCACTAAATTTAAGGGATGGGTCTTACAGAGGCATGCACGATATACTGGATCTTAAATTCCTTACTCACGGTGTCAAAGGTAAACACAGTCACTTTTCCTTGACTCCTTGCCATATTATTTAACACAAGGCCTTTTCTGGTTTTATTTTTTTTGGGGGGGGGGGATTTGTTTTTTTGTTTTGTTTTGTTTTTTTTTGCCAGTCCTGGGGCTTGAACTTAGGGCCTGAGTACTGTCCCTGGCTTCTTTTTGCTCAAGGCTAGCACTCTACTACTTGAGCCACAACGCCACTTCCGGCTTTTTCTATATATGTGGTGCTAGGGAATTGAACCCAGGGCTTCATATATATGAAGTGAGCACTTTACCACTAGGCCATATTCCCAGCCCAACAGGAGGCCTTTTCTGAATCTCCATTCCCTAAATATTTCTGAAGATCAAACAAAGTGATATTATTGAAAATCATTGTAAACTTCATCACGAATGAACTGGAAGTAGCTTCATCTACGAGTGGAAAGGAAAATGATAAAGAAGGAAACATTCTTTCATATCCCAAAACCATTCGAATGCATCACTGCCTAATTGAATTGCATTTTCACCAATGTTCTAAGGCCAAGTCTCCAATGAAGCTTAGATCCGCAGAGATGAGATAGGGGAGGGTAAGGTGACAGATTAAAAGCACACAGCTCATAGGTAATAGATCCAAATATTAAGATCAATTTTGTCTAATTCCAATGCTGTCACCCCACCCACCACCCTCACCTACCTTGGCTCCTTCTGGAAAGAGAAGAAATTGAGGTACATGACCTAGACCAGGAATAGTGGAGATTTATGTCCTGGCTCCCAGCTTTCTGAACAATAATATTCCATGAAACAGGGATAACACCACCATATTTCATTTCAGGGTTGTCAGGTGCACTAGATTCTGGTAAATTTTTAACTGGGCCTAGCTGAAGCTTAGGCTTTCCACCTCCTGCTACTCACAGATCTGAGCACCCCTCTCTCCAAAACACTCCTTCCCAATAGATTGCTCCTGTGTGCTACAACTAGTGAATATTTTCTTATTGGTCCACTGGCCTCTCCCTTGCATGCCGCAAAGGGCTGAGAATGTTCTCAGAGAAAAGGGAAGGAAACCATGATAGCTCAATCAGGGCCTCCTTTCTTGTGGACTTCAGAGGAAATAGAGGTAATTTGGTAATATGACTGCATTATAACTTCTAATTAAACAAAATAACCCTGTGAAATAGGTCAGAAATAAATCATGTTCAGCACACGTGTCAAATATTAATTCTTGGTTCCCAATCCGTTAGAATCAGGTGAATTTTGATTTCTTATTTTCTACCAATAATAAACCTAGCCGTTATCTGGTTGGAAGCAGAGATAGGGACTAACTTTTGTGGGAGGGTGCTATAGTTATATGTTTAAGTATGGATGTGGTCATATTTACGTGCCATTATTTTTATAATAGAGGATTGTGTTCATGGGTCCTGAAGGATTCTACAGAAATGAAGTCACAAAGATGCATTCTGAGATTTTTATTTTTTACTGTCAGCTGTTTCTAAGGAAATTTTAATAACATGTTTTACTATTCTTCCTGATTTTAAAATTTGCAAGGGCATATAAACATTTATTCATAGAACTTGCCAGTTTTGAGGCTTTCGTGCTAAGTCAGGCACTGTTTTAGGTTTGGGGGTAGTAATAGCAATAAAAACAAATGGTTTAAGTAGCTAGTATTCATATGCCTGAATATATGTGTGTATATGCATGGGTGTGTATGTGCGTGTGTGTGTGTGTGTGATAGAGAGAGATAAAGAGAGAGTTAGTTTTGTGTGTTTGGCTAGAGGAAAACAAGTAATAAATATGTATTGAGTGATATAAATGAATAATAATGGTGAGTGTCACTAAAAATATGATTTGCCAATGGAAAAGGGCTGAGGAGTTTGATAGTGCCTCCTGTTTTATACTGACTAGTGAAAGAAGGATCTCTGATAGGTTATTCTCTGATAGAGATATGAGTTGGAAGGATGGAACTCTGTAATTAGCTGGATAAGATTCTGAGAAGAGGGAACAGTTGAGGTGAAGATCTGAGGCAAAAGTACATCTAATGTTTTTAAGAAACAGCAACACAGTGTAGCTTGAGGAGAAGAATGACGTGACCAGTTTGGCATGTAGGAAGTGGTTAGATTGTATAGGGCCTTTGTTGTGGTTTGAGCCATAAATATTCCCCAAACGCCCATATGGAGAAGGCTTGATTGACAGCCAATGTCATTCCTGGGGGACGGAGGACTTGTTAGGAGGTAAGGGCTTGTGTTGGACTCTGAAGGCCACCATTGAAGGGATATTGGGGCCATGCTGGCTCCCTCTTCTCTCACTATTACACAGGACTTGAACCCAAGGCTTAACATTTGCCATGCTGGTGCTCTTCTGCTGAGACACAGTGCCGGCCCTATTTTCCAGTGATTATTTTTTGAGCTAGGCTCTTGCTTTCTGCGTGCAGTTGTATCTGAACCACATTCTGCCTATTTTAGCTTTACTATGATTGCTGGGATGACAGGCAACACCAACACATCTAGATGTGTTCTGGAGATGGGGTCTCATGGGCTTTTTCTCTAGGCTGGCCTGAAATCACCATCCTTCCAATATCAGCTTCCTCAATAGCTTAGACTGACTAAGGTGCACACCCATGTATTTGGCTATGGCTTTGGTATGAGTCTCTCACCTTTATTTGCCAGATGGGAGGATCAGGATCCTCCCATTTTCAGCCTCCCAACTAGCTATGATTACAGGTGTAATCTACCAGTGCCTAGCAGTCCTCTCTTACCCTTTCCCCTAGCTTCCATATGAGTAACGTCCTCTGTCATGTGCCCCTTACTGCAATTCTGCTCCCCGACAAGTCCAAGGGTGCAGTCACGCATGGTATGAAATCCTGAATGACTGAAGCAAAAATAATGTTTTGCTCCTTAGAAGTTGCCTTGTCTAAGGTGTATGTCATAGCGATAGAAAGTGGATTAATACAGCCTCTGTAGATGATGGCAATGATGTTAGGTTCTACTTTGAGTTAAATGTCAAGAAGCCATCACTGGCTCTTGAGTGAAGAAGCCGTGTCTAGCTCTGTGTTCATAGACAAGAGGAGCTAGCATGGAATGTCTTCTTCAGCAGCATCAGGACAAACTGAGAGGGCTCTGTGGGCCCATGTTAGAGCACATGTTATAAAGAGTTACACAGCCAATGTGCTCTAAGCTCCTAAAAGTCAGCATGCTAGCTTGGGAGTGAGTAATTAAGTAATTTGGAGAAGAGGCTTGTGCATTGCACTCCTAGCTCTCTCTCTCTCTCTCTCTCTCTCTCTCTCTCTCTCTCTCTCTCTCATATGACTTTTGTTTAAAAAAATTATTATCAGGGCTGGGAATATGGCCTAGTGGCAAGAGTGCTTGCCTCCTACACATGAAGCTCTCGGTTTGATTCCCCAGCACCACATATATGGAAAATGGCCAGAAGGGGCGCTGTGGCTCAGGTGGCAGAGTGCTAGCCTTGAGCAGGAAGAAGCCAGGATGGTGCTCAAGGCCCAGGACTGGCCAAAAAAAAAAAAAAAAAAAATTATTATCAAACTGATGTACAGAGAGGTTACAGTTTCATACATTAGGCACTGGATACATTTCTTGTACTGTTTGTTTCCTTGTCCCTCATTCCCCCTTCCCCCTCCCCCTTTCCCTTCCCCCCCAAGAGTTGTTCAGTTCACTTACACCAAACAGTTTTGCAAGTATTGCTTTTGTAGTTGTTTGTCTGTTTTTACCCTGCGTCTCTCGATTTTGGTATTCCCTTTCAATTTCCTAGTTCTAATACCAGTATACACGGTTTCCAATATACTCAGATAAGATACAGAGATAGTGTAGGTACAACCACAGGAAGGGGATACAAGAAGATCATCAATAATAGACTACAGTTACACAAAGCACGTTGAAAGTAGTTACAACAGTGATATAACAATAGTTTCCATAACATGGAGTTCATTTCACTTAGCATCATCTTATGTGTTCATAAGGGTATAGCTATTGGGCTCTTGTGATCCTCTGCTTTGTGATCCTAGCCTAAACCTGTGCTAATGATTCCCTATGAGGGAGACCATAGAGTCCATGTTTCTTTGGGTCTGGCTCACTTCACTTAGTATAATTTTTTCCAAGTCCTTCCATTTCCTTACAAATGGGGCAATGTCATATGACTTTTTTGAGAATTATTAACTCCTTCATTTTTTTCAGTTTTCCTCTGCTAAGTGTGAATAACCACGGCATGATCCCCCACAGGTTCATTGTGAGGATTATAGTGGAGCACAACCTTCTATACAATAGACAATAATGATTTCCCATATCACCACGTATCATTCATACTTTTACAAAGTGGCTTCATGTGTTTTATCCCACAGCACCTTACCAAGTACATTATGCGAGTACTATTATTTCTACTTAGTAAAAAGGGGATTACATTTCGAAGGAGAAAGATACCCTCCCTTAGATAACTTAGCAGTGGAGGTGATATCAAACCTAATTCTTCCCACTCTACGTAGTCTTTTAAAAAATTATGTTTTACTGCATTTGAATATTTTCATAGGTCTAAGAGAAACTGAATTCTCTCATGTGCAGCATGATAAGATGGCTCCGATATGTAATCCCAGCTTGTCAGGAGGCTGAGAACAGAAGATTATTTTTTGAAGCCAGCCCAGGCAGGAAATCTATGAGAATCTTACTGACTGCCCCAAAGTCAGCTGTGGAAACGATGGCTCAAGGGGTAGAGTGCTCGTCTTGAGCAAAGAAGCTCAGGCCCAACACACAGACCCTGAGCTAAAGCCCAAGGTATCAACAGAGGAAAAGGAACAAAATGAGAAGCTTCTTAATGAAAGAGTTTACCAATTTTATGTAAGTAGTCACTGGTGTCATATTTTCAATAATGTGGAAAAGGTGTGCTTTTCAATATAACTTCTCAAATTACCTATATTCAGGGTACTGATGAACATATCTTTACAAGTAACAGAAGGGGCTTAGAAAGTATATTAAATAGCATTATAGTTTGCTGTAAGATGCATATTTGTAAAATTAGAAATAAATGGCCAAATGTCAAGATATCCAGCATTTTCAAAAACGTTTCACATGTGCCTGCATATTTAGTGTGTTTTTAATTTGCTTAATAGAATATATTCATGTTTCTGTGCTTTAATAATGTAATATTTCCAGTAGACTCCTGCTTTTAAAACTTTGTCCCCAGTGGACTAGGCTGTTGTGGAACACTTGTAGACTACTGGGTGGAGGAAACAAGTCATTTTGGGCATGTCCTTGGAGGCTCTACCAAGAATCTCTTCTGCTCTCCCTCCTCCTCTCTCCCCTCCTCCTCCCTCTCCCTCCCCTCCCCTCCCTCCCTTCTCTCTGTCATTTTCAGTGTCTCCCTCAGACTCCTTCCTGGCTGCTAGGAGGTGTGGTCATTCTCTGCTCCATTTTCCCACTGTGGTCATGTTGTGTCCAGTGCATGGGTCTCAGGAATGGAGAACAGAATCCTTTGAAGTAATGAATCAAAATAAATCCTTTGTCCCTTAAAAAAAAAAAGAGAGAGAAACTGAAGGTCATATCTCTTGATCTTAAGTTGGCTATTTTTTCCTATTTTTATTAAATTACTTAATAAATTTTCATATAATTAATGAATGTATGCCTTACCAAATGAAAGAAAATGTAAGAAGAAAGGAAAAACGCTTTAGAAAGCAGACAACAAATTTAGGTTGCTAGAGCATAGAGCCTGGATTCCGGAGATGGGGCTCCAACCAGTTGCTGACACATTGTACAATTCTGAGAAAACTGCTTAACATCTTGAATCTTTGGTTTCTTCATCTGCTAAATGAAATCTCAGTATATTCTCATATCTGCTGGCTAGAGTTTAAAAACTATATGCCAAGATAAAGATGGAAACACTTAGGAAAAAATGCTACATCTACCACATGTGTTGCTACTATTAAACTTCTCAAAGAAAATTCAGATCTAGACACCTCTAAAATACCTTCTGGGGTGGTTAGTAAGCATTTGCTCAAAAACTTGAATTCTTTTCACTTTTTCTGGTGTGGGGGGGGGACGAGTGGGTATAGATTAAAAACTTTCCCTGTGATTTATATTCATGAGAATTTTTCCAACTACTTTAGAGGAAGTTATCCAAATCCACCTTTCATTCTGACTCATCACAGTCAAAGTATCACCTGATTGATGTCTTTGCTGCTTCAGCTGCTGAAACAAAGTGCTGGGGACTGAGAGATTAGACACAACCAAAACGTATTTCTCACAGTTGCACAGGTTTGGAAGTCTCAGATCCAGGTGTCAGAAGATTTCTGTCTGCTGTAGGCCCCTTCCTTGGTCTTTCAGTTGTGTTCTCACATGATAGCAAGGGCCAAGCGTCTCTTCTATGCCTCTTCCAGACACTCTATAGTTACATCTAAAAGGCTCCATCTCCAAGTACCTCCCAACTGGAGATAAAATTTCAGAGTACAAATTAGGGATGAGACCTTAGCATCTGGTGTTCCTTGTCATCAACAGTCATTGCCATAAGAACACGGTTAACAAAACTGTTTATTCATGTCAATACACATTTTTAATTGAGTGTCTATTATGTACCAGCCATTCTTCTAGGGAGGACAAAAATATTAACTATTACCTCTAACCTCATACAAACCAGAATCTAACTGCACTGAGACCACATAAAGCTATGGTAGAGACCTTTATAAAACATTTCAGAGCAGAGTTCAAATTTATGCCTAATTTGGATTCTGAACTAACTCTGAACTAGGAAGCATAAGGAGATAAGGAGATGTTTTCCAGCTAAATCATTGGAGTATGAGGAGAATTATTGTAGCAGAGGACATTTGCCGCTGTAATCAAGGATATTTAAAGATGGATGGAGAAGATGGATAATGGAGGAGAGTTTGAATATGGGAGTCAGTATTAGAAATATTTCTGTGGTGATTAATTCAGTAAATGGTTTTAACCAGTGAAGTACTAGGAATATGTGTGACTTATATAAAACTTTGTGAATGGGTGGATGGGAGAATGTAAGATTTGAGTCTGAAACACCAGTTATGATGTGATTTCAATAGGTCCCTTGAAACAAGGTAGAGTTAGGAGCTAAGTCTGTGGAATGGAGACATAGTAACCGAATGTAAAAAAAAAAAGTAGTAGAATATTTAAGAACTATTGACCAATTCAATGTGAATGAAAACAAACTATTACCTATTATTAAATGAGTTTTCACTAAGATGCAAAACAGAAAGAAGAAGAAAGCATTGACAGTGGGAAATAGATTGAAGATTGATGTGATATAGCAAGGACATCATGGATTTACGTTATCTGATGTCAGTCAGATAATATATTGCAGGCAGTTTCAGATAAAGTTTGAAAGCATTGACAATGGCTTGGAATAAAGAACACAGAATTTTCCCAGTTTGAAATATGGGTAGTAAGCAATATTTAAGAGATGGATAAGAATGCTCAGAGGGGAAGGATAGAGTGAAAATAAAAACCCAAAGAGTAATGATCTAATTTGGGAAACAACAGCAACTTTTGGTGCTTCTATCTTTAAGTAGTTATACAGAGGAGTTGCCATTTAACAAAGCACTTTATGCAAACATGCATCTTAATCAATGTCTCCATTTGAGGCACCAACTTCCAAAGCAGCAATGGAACATGAAGAATCCATGGAAAAGACAAAGGAAGAACAGAGGGGGAAATGACAGGAAGAGGAACTATTGCCTTTGAAAGTAGGATTTTAAGGGATAGTATATAAAAGATGCAAGGATGTCCCACACTGAAAACTGCATGAGGATTTTGACTATTAGGAGGTCATTGCTCCAGATTCTCCACAGATGTTTGAATGAAATGGTGTGATGAATGCCCAGTTTTAGGGGCAGGACAAAATGGACCAATCCCATGACTTGCACCTGTCATTTTCTTCATTTTTCCATCAAGTTTTCTTAAATAAAAGAATGAAATCTTTGTTTTTCTTTTTAACCATAGAAGTAAAGCAATGTTTCCAGAAGTGATTTGAGGACCTTTATTGGTGCCTTATAACAATAGTAGTCCAAATGATGGTAAACAATATTAATCCAAATTACCAGGGCATGGGTTGCCTCTTGAGTTCCCACCCTTTCTTCAGAGGACTAGACCCAGCAGTGGCTAAAGTAAGGTCCCGGGCTCTCTGAGTTTGGTCAGTGTAGTTAAGCTGTCAATATTTTCTGATATTTATAAGACCAAATCTGAACTCCAAACTCAGAGCCTCACCTAGGCCCATCTCCTATCTGGCTCATGCATTTTTTTTCCTCATAGGGAAGTAAAGTCAGGATCAAGATGGGTGGCAGATACCCAGCCATATGCATATGTATAATATTGTAGCCTTGCCATCAAGCTGACTAAGCCAAATCAGGCATCTAAGCAATGAAAAGTTTCGATGGAAGCTGATGTTTGCAGGATTCCAGTATGTGGCTCTGCCAGAGCAGTGTGTTAACTTAATGAAGGGGAGCAGCTTGTACTTCAGGAAGGAAAGCAGTCACGTTGCTCTAATGAATGCATCCATTCCTCTGGGTGAGTGGGGTCTGTACCTCCCTTCCAAAAGAAAAAAAAAAAAGCTCTCATTGTAAACACACACACACACACACACACACACACACACACACACACACACACACTACACTCAAGGTTTGGATATTGCCCATCTGATATCAGGAACTTTCCTGCAAGCCACAGTAATTGCTCTCTGTAAATGCATTGCCTCTGAATTTCCTCTAATGATCTTTTTTCCCCTTTGTTCTTTTCTGCTCATACCCTCTTTTGCTTTTGAACCGCTTCCTATCTCTTCCTTCTCAATCCTCATCAGAGTCTTAGATACCTCAATAATGACCACTCCTAACATGTTCCTTACTAATAACAAAAACCTCTTTTTCTTTTCTACCTGCTCTTCTCAGTTAAATATGACACCATTTCTCATTTTGTGGCCATTTGTGCACCTTTCTGAGTTTTGGGTATTTTTCCTGTAACAAGATGTTAGAAAAACTTTGCATGCTAGTTCAACAGACTGTCCTGTTTTTGTTGTTTTTGTTTTTGTTGTTGTTGTTGTTTTGTTTTGTTTTGTTTTTACGTTTCTTTTTTTTTTACTATTTTTTTAAATTTTTATTATCAAACCGATGTACAGAGAGGTTACAGTTTCATACGTTAGGCACTGGATACATTTCTTGTACTGTTTGTTACCTCGTCCCTCATTCCCCCCTCTCCCCCCCTCCCCCTTTTCCCTTCCCCCCCCATGAGTTGTTCAGTTCATTTACACCAAACAGTTTTGCAAGTATTGCTTTTGTAGTTGTTTGTCTTTTTTTACCCTGTGTCTCTCGATTTTGGTATTCCCTTTTTGATTATTGTCTTTTGTCCATTTTTTTCAGAACTCTAGTTTTATGTAAGTTGGGTTTTGAATCTTGTAATAGCATTAAAATAATAGTTAATTTTCTTTATTTCCTGAGGCTTTATTATGTCTCTTGGTCAATATTTCTTTTGGTCATTGACATATATTACATGCATAGAGTAAATGCTTTCATCATGATATTTCCATTATTGTACATAATACACTTTGATCCTACTCTCTCTCTCAATTACTTTTTCATATCTTCCCAACATACTGTAAGTATTGCAGCATTACTTTTTATAGTGTTAAACATATTTATTCCTCTAGCTACTCTAACATGTTCTTAGGTTGGACTTGTACCTAACTCTGTGTCTATCTATCTCTCTAATTTTTAAAATGCTCGTAAGCATTTTCAGTCAGTTATACCATCCTGCTATAGGTTGGAATATCTCTCAAGGTTCATATGTTAAATACTTGCTCATCATCTTGAGTCTTTGGAATATGGTAGGAGATTTCACAAGGTGAGCCTTGGAGGAAAGTTTCATACAATTTGAAGGCATGTTCTCAAAGGGAATTGGGAGGTGCTGGCTTCACTTTCTCTGATCCTTAATCACAAGGTAAACAGCTTGCTCTATTACACTCACTTCCATGATATCCTGATAATCTTTCGTATAAAAAAAGTAAGGCCCAAGTGGCCATGAATGTGAGAAGTGATTTTTTTGTGTGTGTGCGAGCCTGGGGCTTGATTCAGGGCCTGGGAGCTGTCTCTGAGCTGCTTTTGCTCGAGGCTTGCACTCTACCACCTGAGCCACAGCTCCATTTCCAGCATTTTGGTGGGTTATTGGAGATAAGAGTCTTGTGAACTTTCCTGCCCAGGCAGGCTTTGAACCAGGATCCTAAGATCTCAGACTCCTGATTATCTAGGATTGCAGGTGTGAGCTGTTGCCACCTGGTTTCTTTTCTTTTCTTTTCTTTTCTTTTTCTTTAGTAAAAGTTGATTGCTCAAGTATTTAGGTCTAGCAATTGAAAGCACACTAACAAATACATACACTCAGTGAAAAGCCTATGTCTTATATATTCCATTTAGTTTTTGTTCTTAAATAGTTATAGCTCTGTCTTAGGTCCTAGCCTACAAAATGAAAGAGGAATTCATGTGGCAAAGTGTGAAGAGAATGGAAAAAATGTCAAAGTTCTTCCAAAGAGAATCAATCATCGGAGTCCGTCATACTAAGAATGTTCAAGGGTTAATGCGATCTTCCCCTTTGCAGCAGCCAGTTACAAAACAGGAAGATCACTGGGCAAATCTCCCATGTTGTTTCATAAGGATTATCCTTTACCAAGAGACTTAAACTTGGTAAAAACCAAAACCAAAACCAAAAACACAACATTTTGTTGTTATTGCTAATAATAGGATATTAAAGTTTATGAAAGTTTTGATTCGTTTTTTCAACTCATAATGCTGGTCCAAGGTTAAAGAAACCAAACATAGGGCATCTGATCATTTGAGGGCAGACTTCTTGGTGGCCTAATTCTGTTCAGGGCACTGCATGGCAAGGCCTTTATCACAGAATCACTTTGGAGGTATCTCATGAGCTCATCACTTCTTAACCCATGAATCACATGAATTGATTCCATCTATTCATGAGGGCAGAGCCCTAATCACCTTTTCCAGGTGCCCTGTGGTCATATCTTTTAGTCTCACACGATGGAGTTTAAATCTCAATAGGAATTTGTAAAGGGACAAACCATGTTTCAAACCACAACACTGAGAAAGTACTCTCACCTGTTACAGAGCTTCCACATTCCCATTGCCTGCACACAGCAATTAGCCCACAAGCAGACTTACTTCCTGGGAACAGTGCTCTGTGGCCAGAATGGTACTCCTCTTTCTCTCTGGGAAGGACAATTTATGTGGGGCTTTCCACTTGCACAGTTGGTAAAAAAAAAAAAAAATCAAGCTCCCTAGGAGACAGTAGCATTTTGTCTTTGTCTCATTTGAGTGAGACAGAGAAGGAAAGAGGTCCAACAAAGGAATATTCTGGGAAGGAAATCTATTCCCTAATAGTTCCAGTTTATATATAGAACCCCAAGAAGTTCATGAATTTTAAATAGGATTTAATTTGGAAGTACGTACATATTTTATCTTCCAGAGATATGGTGGCGTCATTATGCAAAACCCAAATAAAAGGATACTTTTAGGGCAGTAGCTGCAGCCATGTACCAAAATTGAATCCTTTCTACTAAAGAGCAAGCTTCCACCACACAGGGGAGCAAAGTGGCTGGGGAATTCTGGAGGTGGAAGCAATCTGTCCACTTAGCACAGGGGTGGCAAAGGATTGTTAGCATTGACTTGTGAGGTAGGGAGAGATTACAGGGGTTGAAGGAAATCTAGAAAGTCCACTGCTGCAGTAAGCTAGGAGGGAGTATGTCTTATATTAGTCAGACTGTAGGGAGGGGTGGAAGGAGACAGAATATGGGCCAACAGACTATGAAACTCTCAAGAATGTCAAGATTATAGTATCAAGAGAAAGTCTCTTTTGTTACTGAGGCCAGTCTGTGGTCAAGCTAGATCCATATGTGGTAGCCCAGGTAAGCTCTGGCCACACAAGTGAAAGTGAGCAGCTAGTGTATTCTCCCATGACCCTTCCTGTTCAGTTTTTCTGAACTGATACTCAGGGGAGTAATATCACATATACAGTTATGCCTAGAAACCTAGTCTAAGGCAGGCCAATGAAACCAACTCTTATTTTTCCCCTTCTCCAATATCACTTCTTTGGATGCCAGAAATCCAGACAAGAAGCACATGGTTGCTACCTTTAAGTTGTGTGTGGAATGTTTTACTGATGTGAAATGACATGGGTGCTGTTTTTTCTTTTTTTGAAGCAATGTGTAAATTTTCTTGCAAATGGTCTTCTTTGACTAATTAAGATGACAATTTTTTATGCAAGTCTTTAGTCAAGTGACATGTGTTCTATATCCTGTCCAAATATCACAGATGGCCATCATGTGTAATAGAATATATTTGACCTGGTCAAGTGCTTAGAGAACCTCAGCTTCACAGGACATGTGGACTAGAGTTCCTGCACTTCTCGTTTCAGAAGAACATGTAACTCGCCTTTATAGACACATGGTGAAAGAGTAAGGCTGTTACATTTAGGACCTTCCAATGACTTGTGTTCAGAGAGCATTAGAGCAACATGGAGACAAAACAATTAGCATTGCAGCATTGGAGTGCAGTATTGCTTGTGACAGAAATTGATAGAAATAAAACAGTCATAAGTGAGGTGAAAAATCTTCCTTTAAATTACACTGAAGTATTTGTGATGCTTTCAAGTATTGCCTCTTATTTCTATGACAAAGAAACACTGCGTCCCCCACCCCCAATACTTCTTTTCCTGCAAGAGAAAGAAACAAACTCAAGGACATAGAACCCTGAATTGAAGCCAAGGTTGGAGCTTGGATATTTTTGGTTCCTAATTCATTGCCACAGTCCATTAGACTATGTCTCCTTTTTAGCTCTATTATTTGGTTTCTTCTTCCCCACATGTATACATAGTCAAAGTGATAAAATACATTTTGTCCTTATGTTACTAATGCAGTGGAAGTTTTTATTTTTTTTTTCAATTTTGCCAAACTACAACACTCTAAACATGGGCAGTAACTGCTTTCAACAAAATGTTTCCAAGGCATGCCTTCAAATGGGAGTTAAAAATAGAAATGCAAATGCTAATAACAGTATTAATAAAAGAAACTCCAGCTTCAAAAGTAGGAAATTCAGTTATTTTTTTAAAGTGAGAGAAATTGAGGAAAATACAGTGTATGAGAGTCCTAAGGGAAAATTTAGTTCTGTAGCACTATTACATTTAGATAGAATTGTCCTCCATACAGGTCAGCTAAGATGAGAAGGAAATGGTTCTGACACTGCCCTTTCTTATGGTGAAGGACTCTGCTGGTGACATTCGTGACTCATGCTGATGACATAATGGGTGTCTTGGATATTTGGAAACAATGCAGATGGGACTTGGAGGATCTGTTGCATGATTTCTTGATTTCATTGCTTAATGTCTTTCCAGGCAAAACCACCAACCTCAGGAACTAGGATCAAAGAGAATAATGGAAGAGAAAGAGTCCCACTGTCTCTCCTCAAGGGCATACCTGTAATGACCTCAGCCTCCCTTGGCCCCCATCTTGATGAGTATACCAATCCCAATAGTGCCAAACATTCAACAAATACATCTTTGGGGGAGAACTCCAAATTCAAAACTGAAATGATGAGATATAGCCTTTGAAGTGGTAATGAAATTAAATAATGAGGTCGTTACCATGAACTATAATCATATGTACTTGTACCTTCATAAGAACAGGAATTTTGAACACAGACATATGTAGAAGTAGGAAAAACCTGCGGGACAGGAGAGAGGCCTCTAATGAAACAAACCTTGCTGACTTCCTCATGATTTATTTCTAAATATAGAAAATAGCTAATATAGTGGGAAAGATGCTATATAATTTGTCAAATCCCCCTCTGTTGACAAGTATGTCTTTATAGTAATTGTATCCTCCAGTACTATGAGAAGGTAACTTCTTGTTACATCTGTAGTATTTTGTTACAGCAACCCTAAAATTGCAAAGTAGCCCACAAGTGTCTCCTCCAATCTCAAGTGCCAGTAACTTTGCTGAGAAATCACTGAACAGGCTATGTTCTTTGGCACAACTAACTTCATTATAGACACATAATTCTGGATTCATTTGGTGAGTACAAAGGAATCACACAAAGCCACAAAAGGCACAGAGCTGATGGCTAATGGTAAAGTCCTATGAATTAGAAGCATAAGAAGTCCATGAACTGTTGCTGATTTATAGAGGGTGATCAGGTGAGAAGGAATGTAGGTGGCCCTTATAAAGCTACAAGAAAGGCCTCTGAATGGTAGCCAGAAGGAATGGTGCCTTGGTCTCACCACCACAGGTAACCTGAATTCTCCCAACGTGAGTGAGTTTAGACAATTCTTCCTCAGGTCCTCCATAATAGCCTGGCCAGCCCAATGACTTGGCATTGACCCAAGAAGAAAACCCACTTGAACCCATATGCACTTGTGACCTTTACAATTATAACATAATAATAAATGAGTGTCATTTTTATTTTCTGAGTTTGTGGTCATTTATTATGTAGCAGTATAATTTCTGATAATATTTTTAGTATTCTAGCCCAGAGCAGGATCATATAGGGGTTGTACAGCCCAAACATTTCTCTTTTCACTTCCAGTTGTATCCTTAACTGTGATGTCTAAGCTAGATGGGTATCTACTTGTCCCTTGATTTATTGCCAGGAGGAGAGATTCAGGGAAGAGCTCAACAGAGAGATTGCAATTAGACTCTGGGATGTTTGAGAGGAAAATAGTAGGGTTGTAGCCTTCAGAGCTATATGTGAGATTAGGGAATGAAGAACTCTTTAGGGGTAGGCATTGCTAGAGTACTGAATTGCTGAGGTTTGGAGATGGTAAACTGAGAGAGAGATACCATCAAGCAAAATCCAAGTAGATCATCTAATGCAGAGGGCCCTGGGTATGGAAATCTCCTAGCTAGGAGGTAAAGCAGGTTAAGAAACTCCATTGTAATGGCAAAATAAGATTCTTTTCCTTGTCTGTCCTTTTCCTTGTGAATGGTACAATGTCATTCTTTCTGATGGATGAGTAGAATTCTATTGTGTATATATAACACACTTTTGTGATCAGTTCATCCACCTTGGGGCATCTGAGTTGATTCCATATCTCAGCTATTGTAAACAATGCTGCAATGAACATGGTTGTGCTGGTAGCCTTAGTGTGGCCTTGTTTGTGTCTAATTTGGTTATTGCTTGGCAAAAATTAAAAGTCAGACCCAGAGAAACAGCTTGAAATGAACTCCAGGAAATGGAAACGAGAGGGTTTTTTTTTTTCTTGTTCTTTGTTGCTGTTTTTTTTTTTTCATTCCCTGTTGTCTTTTTTGTTGGGTTATCTGTCTTTGAGAGAGTAAGGGGAGACACAGAAATGGTGGGACAAAGGGGAATGCAGCAGGGATACTAGACACTATGTTTGAAAATGAACTATACAACTCATGAGTGGGAATAGAAGGGAAAAACTGGGAAGAGTCAGGGAGAGTGGGGGGAAAGGGTGACACTATCCAAAAAGAAATGTACTCATTACCTGACTTATGTAACTGTAACCCATCTGTACATTACCTTTACAATAATAAATAAATAAATAAATACTCTTTTCCTTTGAAATCAGAGGGCTAATGCAATAAAGTAGAACTTGAGGGAGGTGTAACTTGGATTTGAAGTGCAAGAGATTGAATGAAGCTTTGCCAGGTGGGAATACACTAAAATAATCTTAATTTAGGCAAGGAAGACTTGCCTATACTAAGAATTTTTGAAATTTCTTATTTTTTTATTAATTTAAGAATTTTATTTTAAAACACTTAATGTAAGTTTTTCAAAAAATTAAAATTCTTTCACAAGAATAATGGTGAAACAATGTTTAGTACTGTTGCATTTGACATCATAGCAGTATATCTAAGTAGAAATGGTTTGTATTGAATTAATGATAGGAAGTAAGTCATCTCCTAAAGATCCCCATGGAGTGGATTGTAGTAATTTCTCAAAAGTAGAACTGTGAAGAGATCTGAAAGGATAAGAAATGAAAAAATTGAGAGAAAGATACAGAGAGATGGGCATGAGACCTTTGAGGACTGTAACAGGTCAGGAGCAGAACAAAGAAAACAGAGATAAAACAAGCCTGAGTAATGGGGTGTTCAGAAAAGATGCCTGGCAAGTCCTTGCTGGTATGGAGATGTGTGAAAGGAAGAGTGAGGACACACCTGGAGCATGCTTCCTTCCCTTCCACAATCAGGTTCTCTCACACTTCTTGTCAGGGCACTCATATGTGATTTTTGCTGTGGTGTGCTCACAGAAATTAATGACTTTTTTCAAGATTTTCTGTACCACTGAGTTTGGTCCTATTTGCTGATTTCGCTCCCTTTCAGACAGACTCTTGATTCACTGTTTTTTTTTTCCTTTACCTTCAGGACTGAGTTGGAAGGCTTGGAATCTTTTTCTGGCCATATAGAGTGGTCCTCAAGGTAGAATAAAGATTAGAAGAGGTACCAGGTGCCAGTGGCTCACCCTTGTAATTTTAGCTACTCCGAAGGCTGAGGCCTGAGGACTACAATATCAATTCAGCCAGGCTGCAAAGTCTGTGGACTTTTGTCTCCAATTAACTACCAAAATAGCTGGAAGTGGAGCTGTGGATCAAGTGGTAGAGTACCAGCCTCAAGCACTAAAGCTCAGGGACAGCTCCCAGACTCTCTGTTCTAGCCTCATTACTGGCACAGAATAAAAGAAAAAGATTAGGAGAGAATCTAAAGATCAGGGAGTTCTAATTGAATTCAAAGATTCCATCCCATTCCTGAGAAATTATAAGAAGATCCATTGATAAATCAATGCTCCAACCCAAGTCTTATCACTTTGTGTTATTATTTTTTAAGGGAATTTGAAGAATGTTCAATATGAAGACTGATTTGGCATGCATGATGTGGAAAATGTAGAGCCAGAGTTCAGGGAGTTTTGCCATCACATTTCTTATTTCTGTCTGCTTAGAATGTCAAAAATGACTTCAATTTCATTCATCTGACAGGGCAAGGAACAAAAATACCACATGAACACTTGGCTGAAGATGCTGCATAAATTATAAGGATTCTTAGAATCAGGACCTTAGTTATGTACAATGGACAGTAATCCAATCCACACAAGTTTATTGAGTTCTTATTTTAAATTAGGGATTATGTTTGTGCTAGGTTTCTATTGGTAGCAAGAATATAAAACTCTTGCCCCAGTATAGGGGCATGAAATGGACAAAATCACGAACATTTTAGTAAAACATAATTTTAAATACAGAGGTCAGTCATAGTGTGTTTCATTGCAAGTTGCGTTTTCTTATGGTTTCCAAATGTATTCCAATGGTATCATTTTGTAATCTTTAAGACTTCAAAACTTTTCCATGAATTTTTTTTCTTTTCTGGCCAGTCCTGGGGCTTGGACTCAGGGCCTGAGCACTGTCCCTGGCTTCTTTTTGCTCAAGGTTAGCACTCTGCCACTTGAGCCACAGCACCACTTCTGGCCATTTTCTGTATATGTGGTGCTGGGGAATTGAACCCAGGCCCTCATGTGTACAAGGCAAGCACCCTTGCCACTAGGCCATATCCCCAGCCCCTTCCATGAATTTTAAATTAGACTGATATTCAGATCCTACTTATTAGCTAGTCTATTATTTGTTTGGTGGTAACTATGTCTTTTATTTAGGCATCAACCAAATCAGAAACCTGGAAATTATGCTGTATTTCTTTCTTGGCAAGGAACTCTATCAATTTCTTTATCTTATTATTATTGTTATTATTTTATTTTATTTTTTTTTTGGCCAGTCCTGGGCCTTGGACTCAGGGCCTGAGCACTGTCCCTGGCTTCCTTTTGCTCAAGGCTAGCACTCTGCCACTTGAGCCACAGCGCCGCTTCTGGCCGTTTTCTGTATATGTGGTGCTGGGGAATCGAACCTAGGGCCTCATGTATCCGAGGCAGGCACTCTTGCCACTAGACTATATCCCCAGCCCTATCTTATTATTTTTAACACCCTTTAATATATTTATATTTAGAACCTTTTATTAAGCTATGCCAATTTCCTGGCTACTTAACCAAAAGGCATTATTATTACTTTGGGTTAAATGGTCTAGTAACAAATCTCTCTGCCTCCTCATTTGAATGAGCTTCTTTACCCTTGATTAGGACAACCTTAAAGATCAAATTTGAAAATGTCACATATACTCACTGTCTTTCAAAGGATTGTCATCAAGAGTATGGAAAAAACATGTTAGTAAGAGTGGCTCAGATTTTTTAAACTGACCTCTGCTCACCTCCTCAGGTTTATTTTCACTATTCTCCCTCCCACCCATTAGGATCCCAGTGTACTAATCATACCAAGAATTTTAAAAGGACACTGAAAGTTTTAGACTTGGTTTCAAACCAGGATCTGGTGCCTAAGATCCACTTTTTCTAAGATCAGCGCAATCTCACACACTTTGTTAGGCTGTTGTGAGGATCAAATAAGGTAATGTTTGTTAATTTAGTAGCTAAGAACCCTATGTATTAATTTGCAACAGAGCAAATGCTCTAAATGACAGCGATTATTATAATTATCTGCCCTCTGCCTAAAATGTTCTTTCTTTTATATTCACCTAGGTGTTCATAAAACCGGATTTCTTGAAAATTCAACACACAGGCATAACTTTCTCTGAATTTCTCACTAACGCGACACGAATTAAATTCTGGGCTTGTTACAACTGGGTTCAATTTTAGTTTGACTATGTTCTCTGGTGGATAGATACTGGCAACTAACATTTTCTTAGATTGCCCCAGCTTTCTCATTCATGCAATGAGGATAAAAGAGTCTTGTCTTGTAAGTTTCTGTATTACAGTTTTAAAAAGACAAACAAGTAAGCCCTTTCTTTCCCAATACACAGTTACTCTCATTTCCATCTCTTCTACTTTAGTGGTTTTATATTTCTGTATTAATAGAATGGCATGGTACTAATACATATTTTAGAAGCTGGAAGCCCAAACAGCAATTTGCTATTCTTTTATGATACCCCCTCCCACCCTATATCACCTGAAGGTAGATGCAACAGTTAGAAGACAGATGAGAGGGAGAAATCCATACCACCAATCAGGAAGCAAGAGAAAAACTAGGTTCCCATAGTCTCTAATCACACAACCTCAGTTGCCCTGAACTCACAAAATGCAATGTTTAGAAGGACAAACATCACAGCAGGCACTGGGATTTGTGTGTGTGTGTGTGTGGTGTGTGTGTGTGTGTGTGTGTGTGTGTGTGTGTGTGTGTGTGAAATTATGGATTCATTATTGGCTCATTTAAACTTTCCTTGAAAACCTTGCCATGAGCTTAAGTCATTTAGATGTTCCTTTCTAAACTGCTTTCAGAAACAGAAAGGCCTTTATTGACCATATGGTGGAATCCAGACATAAAACAAGGTGTACTTTTATATTTATCAAATATAAATGTATGATGCTAAATAAAACCTGTGCCACTATAGCTTACCACCCATGAACATATCTATATGCAGCTGATAGGCTTCATTAAGGCAGGTAATCTGATTGAAGCTAACATTGGCAAATGATATCCAAGCCCAATTTGGACTTCAGAAATATTATGTGTGGTAGAAGAGTTCTTTTTTTATTAAAGTAAACCGAACAGTTTCAAACTGATATTTTCACCAGTAGAAGAAATTCTAAATAACTAAAAATTATTACATTTATTTCTGTAATCATGCACAAACTATGTACTAGTGATACTTTTTAAATAAATGCCATGACATTATGTGTATTTTTCCATCATTGGTGTTCCTGTATTCAAATTTTGCTTTCTATAATCCTTCAATATTGAAAATAAATCTTTTTACAAAACTATCCTGTCATAAATTCTAAAATCTTGCACAAACTTATTATTTTGAAAATAACATTTCAGTGATTGTATCACAGCTGATCAGAATTGATAGTAATGTCTTGGAAGATTTTTTTATACTGCCTGACTCAAGCACTTATAATACTTACCAGTTGGTCACTCAATGAAATCTACAGTAGGAAACACACAACTTCATTTCCATCACCTGTCTCTTTGTAAAACGAACTGCCTTCAATAAGCTCTTGTTCTCTTAGTTTTTCAAATGACACAATAATTCTTCCTTGATTGGTACAATATGAGATTTTGCAGCTTAATCTTGAGATTGAGGTGCATCTATGATAAAATTTTCAAATTTGTAGGTGTTATACCAGCCATTGTGTGCAAAACAAAAAGTTACTATTTGATTTGTGACTCTATAAAAGTCTTAACTTTCTCTTAAAATCTTCGCAGGCCATTTGGACCACGCTGATTGGTTCCTCGAATGAGTTGATTTCCTGTTTTCTGGTTCACACACATACTCCTGAGAAAGATGAGTCAATTCCCAAGAGACAGTGAACCCGGTCCCATGACTGATGATGGGCCAAAGTCAATACCAAACTGAACAAATCAGTGCTTGCTTTGGTTGAGTTGCCGGTAAGCTAAGTAAGAATGGACTGACCATAGACCTCAAGTGTCACCAAGCAGACAGTAAATAGATGGATTTCCAGAAATAGGTAGATCCTGACAGCCAATCAAATCATTCAGGATTGGAAAAGCTCAGAAAAGCTGGGAGAGAGAAAAATGTCATAAAAATACATCAAGTTAATTTCACGCTTTTCCACCTTCAACTTTTTGCACAAATTAAATTTAATGCTCTTCAGCTTGAGTGGTCTGCATGCAAAATGGTACCACATGAATGGGGCTGATGGGGATTTTTTTTTAAAAGGTTCAATGCTATTTACAAAATAGTAAAAAAAAAAAAAAAACAAACACATTTCCGAGATCATGAGTAATTTCACAGTAATTAGAATATCTCCTCCTCCTCTCCTTCAGGGAGCTAAAAGTCTTACACATAGCATTAAAAATAAACCATTTATATTTTACTGGTATTACACACCACGTGAAAGTGACCACGCTGAAGTCAACTTCTTTTGCCTTGGATTTCTATACATGAGTTTTTCCTCATTAGATATGAGTTTTTCCTCATTAGATATCTCTAGAACACCTTCTAAAAATTTAGGGTTCTAATAATTTACAATTTAAATAGGACCATCCTTGGTGACTGTCTTGATATGAATGCTAGAATATAACTGTGCAGGATGGTAATATGTGTGCATATTCTGTACTGTATCTGCAGAACAGACATTTCTAATATTCAGGAGAATTGCTGACACTACTTTTCTCACCAAGATGGAACAAACCAAAATTAACTGCAGCAACATACGCCATCTCCAAGCAGCAACTAAGAATTTATTGGACCCATAAATATTTGTGAGAAAGCCATACACAAATATATCTTGCCTTTTTTCTCTTATTTTCCTGGCCAGAAATATACCATTGAACCTACTAGGGAGCCTTGAAGAGGTTTCTACCTTCTAGATAGAACTCTTCCCTCGGGAATGAAGAAATGATATAAATCCACAAAAGCTATAAGGTGCTATGATGGGGAAAGAATAAAAGGACAAGAAAGGAACCTGACAACATTGTCAAAAATGAATTTGGTTTGTCATTTTTTGTCACTTTTAACAATTCCTTCTGCTCTTCAATAGTCCTACGACATTGTCCCTTCTATTTCAGTCTTTCCCGTGGTTATATTTCAGGTAGCTCCTTGTGATGGTAACGACTTAAAACCAGAAGGCTATACTTTTGCTACCTGCTCTCATTGTACTTCATTAGCTATTTTTTTTTAATTTTGGTCTAGTTCTTTTTCAGTGGTGTTCATTTTATTTTTACTTTTTAAAAGTTTTTGTTATCAAACTGAATTACAGGGAGGATACAGTTTCATACATTAGGCATTGGATACATTTCTTGTACTGTTTGTTACCTCGTCCCTCATTCCCCCTCCCCTCTCCCCCTTTCCCTCCCCCCATGAGTTGTTCAGTTCATTTACACCAAACAGTTTTGCAAGTATTGCTTTTGTAGTTGTTTGTCTTTTTTTTTTTTAACCCTGTGTCTCTCGATTTTGGTATTCCCTTTCAATTTCCTAGTTCTAATACCAGTATACATGGTTTCCAATATACTCAGACAAGATACAGAGATAGTGTGGGTACAACCACAGGAGGGTGATACAAGAAGATCATCAATAATAGAAGCTACAGATACACATGGGACGTTGAAAGTAGTTACAACCGTGATATAACAATCGTTTTATGTGTTCATAAGGGTATAGCTATTGGGCTCTTGTGATCCTCTGCTGTGACTTGCCTAAACCTGTGCTAATTATTCGCTATAAGGGAGACCACGTTTCTTTGGGTCTGGCTCACTTCACTTAGTATAACTTTTTCCAAGTCCTTCCATTTCCTTACGCTATTTTTTAAATGTAGCAAAATAGGTGAGATCCTTTCTCCCTTTTGTTCTTGAAGTAGAAGAGCACAAGGGATATACAGAAATTTGGGGGTACAAATGGAGACACGGCTGCCAATGGCATTACTGTGTTGCTGTCCTAAGAGAAGATGGAAGTTAAGTCCACTTATTACATCACAATGAGGTGGGAGAAAAGTAAGAAAAAGTATGTTTAAATTTTTTTCCCTAGATAGCGCCTACAGGTGCAATGTTCTTCTCAGCATGCGTATAAAGTATGACATGTATCTCAAAGACTTTATCTTTATAGTAGGAATTATAGTTAACACATATGCTCTTGCCTTGGGCAATCGTAGGCATTGGGGAAAAAAGTCCTTTTCCTCCCTCTAGTTCAAGCAAAACACCTTTGAGAACTATTCTTTTATTTTCCCCTGAATATCATTATTTTCTTTTTTATTCTCCCACTAAGATTCCTTTCAAATCCTTCAGGGAAGCTAAAGCCCATACCGTTCTCTGCTGCAATACATTTACCCTCTGCTCAGACTTCCTGTCATTTTTCCCTCTGTCTCTATCTCTCTCTTTTTCCCATCCTTACCTCCAGCTCATGGATTGGCTTACCCTTTTAATATCTTTTGGAAAGTTGCTTAGTGTCCCTTGGGAAGCCTTCTTCTCTTCCTTCCCCAGGAATATTTTTTTCTACCAAAGTACCATGGTGACTTCCCATTCGAACTTAACCTAATTGCACTGTAGGTATTTGCTCTCATCTGTATCTCTTCCTGAACTGTGATCCTTCAGGGCACAACTGTGTTTGTGTCAACTCTGTATATCTAGTGTCCAGATAAATACCTCAGCACTCCAATGTTGGCTGAATCGATGAATCAAGAGCAGGATAAAAGGGCAGGGGTAGAGTGCAACCTAAAAGAATCACAGCAAGCATATAACAGCATGAAAGGCTGTCCACTCTCTGACTGTCCCTCCCATGTCCCGTCAGGGAGAGGGGGAAATACCAATGTGGACAACATGAATTGACTTTGAAGCAAAGCTGCACATGTCCAACAGGATTCAGTAAAGTGAATGAAAGCACAGATCTGGTAGAGAGAGATGGCATTTTTTCATGTACTTGTGAGATAAAATGCTGGTGATTTGAAGGCATTTGATATCCTTGAACCATGATAATCTACAAAAAATGGTTATGATAATCAGGAGTTACAGTGTATGACCTATCTACTGTGGCAGATGCCTTCTATGCTAAGTGCTTGTCTACATTATCAACAATCATCATGACAACCCTGTACCATTTCCACAATTTTATATATGAGGTGTAAGAAAAAGCAAAGAAAGTTTAAATATTTCAAACTAGGCTATGCAACTGTTCAGTGTTGAAATGATCCAAACTGGCTCCATCAATTGAGGCCAGAATCTATTCTTGCCAGAGATTCACTTCCAGGAAATCTTCCTGGAAATCTACTAAAATCTTTTTTCAGAAAGGAGTGGATTTCCTCTACTGTGTGAGCAATTGAGGCCTCTGTTGATTCTGAGAGCCCCTAGTGTCCTGTGGTTTGTTGCTTTTTACTAGAAGGACTTCAGAAAGTCCTCAATAGTTTTCTTCACAGTTTGTTGGAACCTTGCAAAGGCTACATTTTTGCCAGACTCAGTAGGCTTCCAATATTTCAGAAGTTTGGCTTGTTGGAGCACTAAGTCACTCTTCCTCTAGAGTTTGGTTTAGGACATGAGGGTCACAAAAATGTCTCATTCCTCATGTTCTCTTTTCTTAGCCAAAATTCATATGAAATTCTCTGATGGCTGTTTATCTCTTGTATATTCATTTGCACACTATCCTGTGTGGTTCTTGGCACATTCAATAATTTATTTTCTTCTTCTGAAACTTCTGATTGTGATAAACAAAGTTCCTCACACCCTTAGATTCTTTACAAAAATCTCTCTTCACTTAATTTGTCTGAGACCCGAATCTCACTTAAGAGCACATGCATATATATATATGTATGTATATATGACTATATATGTATATATATATATATATATACACACACACACATGCACACATGTATATATACCAGTTCCTCCATGAGGGCTGTTGATTGTGTTTTCAGACCTCAAAGGACAGAGGTACAGAGGTGAGGGATGCCATTTCTATTTAGCCTCTGTCATCACAACTGACCTCTGACCTCAACCTTTCTTTATAAATCTCTGCTGCCAGATGCAAATCTTTGTTGTTGTTGTTGCTATTGTAAGGTGATGTATGGAGGGGTTACAGTTCTATAAGTCAGGTGAACAGTAGATTTCTTTCTGGACAATATCATCCCTTCCCTTGCTCTCTCCAGTTTTCCCCTCCCATCCCCACCCACAAGTTGTATAGTTCATTTTCAACATAGTTTTGAGTGAAGACCACTGCTGTCCCCTTGTACTCTCCCAAAGAGATAAGTTAACAAACAAGACAAAAAGAAAAGGAAAGCAAAACAACAGCAAAATTTAAAAAAACATACCAAAAGCCTCTTGTTTCTATTTCCTGGAGTTCATTTAGATAAATTTTATTTTATATGATCAGATGTCCTATTGCTAATCTTTCTTTGGCTTTATGGTTTCTATGACTTCTGGAAGACAGGAAGAGGTCTTCAAATCTCTGACTTCTCTTTAGCAATTGTTAGTTCTACATTAAGTAGTTACAGAAATAACAGCTAAACCAGATGGCAATGGCCCATGCCGGTAATCCTAGCTACTCAGGGGGCTGATTTGAGGATCATGGTTTGAAGCCAGTCCATGACACTTTTATCTCCAATTAACCACCAAAAAAGCTGGAAGGGCGATGTGTCTCAAGTGGTAAAATGCCACTTTGGCTTTGAGCCAAGTGGGAGCATGAGACCCTGAGTTCAAGTCCAATACTTGTACACACACACACACACACACACACACACACACACACGGCAAAAATGCTTCTTTTCAAGGCTTCTTTTTTCTTTCCCACTACCTTGATGTTTTCTCATACTGATCTGGAAGCAATCTGTTGTTCTTTATAAGTTTTTAGGGTAGCTTTTTATTTCTTTTTGCCATTAATCTATAGCTTTATGCATGGAGAACACCAGAGTGAACACTTTCCCTTAAAGATCTACTTGTAGTTTCTCAAAATTTATCTGTAAAATGTGTTTTCTATTGTTTAGCCCATGACTCTTACATCTGATATTTCTTCTTTTCAGTTTGATGTCTTAGAATATTTGAGAGCTTATAATGTGTCACAGAATTTCTTTTGTGTTGTAATAATTTCATTGTATTATAATTTCATATTCAGAGTAATCTGGGTACTACAAACTTTTGGGGGTAGATCATTGTCTAGCATTGCCTATCATTCACACACTGTTTCCCATTTTTGAAAATGTTGTATATGCCTGAAATCCACACACATCCTCTCAGTCAAGTTTGTATTTTAGTCAATTTTATTTATTATTTAATCAAAGTCCCACACCATTTCTTCACTAGGCCTTGCCTTCTAAGGCTTTACCACGTCCTAGTTTACCACAGGTTAGCAACTAAGCCTGCCAAATCCAAATTATTGCCGACTGTTTTGTCTTCGAAAAACTAGTTCTGTTCAACTATCTTTTTTTTTTTTTTGGCCAGTCGTGGGCCTTGGACTCAGGGCCTGAGCACTGTCCCTGGCTCCTTCCCGCTCAAGGCTAACACTCTGCCACTTGAGCCACAGCGCCCCTTCTGGCCATTTTCCATATATGTGGTGCTGGGGAATCGAACCAAGAGCCTCATGTGTAGGAGGCAAGCACTCTTGCCACTAGGCCATATTCCCAGCCCCTCAACTATCTTTTGAACTGACAAATATGATGTTGTGTCTCATATCCTCATACTCTTGAAGATCTGCAGAGTTTTTGTGGCCTTGCAACTTTTATTCCTTTTGTTATTTATAATTTCTTCTTTAGCTACAATGTGTAAATTTTGCTATGCTCTTCTTCCATTTTCAATCAGTTAAAAATATTTTCAAATTTCCCTAGAGATTTCATTTTTGACCCCCAGTTATCAAGTTGTACATTGTTTAATTCCAAATCCTTGAGAATCTTCTGAATATCTTCCTTGATTCCATTGTGGTCCAAGAACACACTTCCTGTGGCTTTTCAGGTAAGACTATGTACAAGTTAATGTTTGTAGCTAAACAATTGTTGGTACATGAACATGAATGAGTCTCAAGTTTATATCAATAGATCACTCTTTATGTCTTTTTTTCTTTTTCTTCTCTCTCTCTCTCTCTCTCTCCCTCTCTTTCTCTCTTTATCTCTCTCTGTATGTGTCTGCATGTTTGAGCTACTACTGAAGCTTGAACTAAGGGCCTAGGCTTTGTGTCTTAGTTTTTCCCTAAATGCTAGTGCTCTGCCACTTGAGCCACAGTTCTACTTCTGGCTTTTTGGTGGATTATTAGAGATAAGAGTTTTCATGAACTTTGCTGCCTAAGCTGGCTTCAACAATAATCCTAAAGCTCCAACTTCCTGAGTGGTTAGGATTACAAACAAGAGCAGTTTGTGCCCGGCATTCTCCACTTTTCAATCTCACTCATTTCAGGTATCCGTTTTGAAAACTCTAAATCCTTGTTTGGACCCATATATGTCTTTTTTTTTTTTTTTTTTGCCAGTCCTGGGCCTTGAACTCAGGGCCTGAGCACTGTCCCTGGCTTCCTTTTTGCTCAAGGCTAACACTCTGCCACTTGAGCCACAGCGCCACTTCTGGCTGTTTTCTGTATATGTGGTGCTGGGGAATTGAACCCAGGGCCTCATGTATACGAGGCAAGCTCTCTTGCCACTAGGCCATATCCCCAGCCCCCATATATGTCTTTTTATGCCTCGAACTTTTGTATGCACCCTACAACATATTACACATTTTTGAGATCACAAAATTCCATCCAAATTAAGAGGTTGCAAAATATGAACACAAACACATTTTTCCTATTCTGTTAAGTATTATTTTTATAATCTGCCCTATTGCCTAGTCCAAACTCTGAAGCTCATCCTTGATTCTCTTCTCAATGCATTTAATAAGTTATCTGACCATGCTAAGTTTCCCTCCATTTTCTAGAAATACTTCCTTTTTCTTTCTTTTTTTAAAAAAAAACAGTAGTGGGGTTTGATATACAGGTGCTCTCCTGCTTGAACGACACCTTCAGTCTTTTTTGTCTTTTTTTTTTAAATGATGTACAGAGAGGTTACAGTTTCATACGGTAGGCATTGGACACATTTCTTTTACTGTTTCTTACCTCCTTCCTCATTCCCTCCTTCAGTCTTTTTTTGATATGGTTATTTTTGAGAAGGAGTCTTGTTTTTGGCCCAGGCCATGCTGCCCTGCTTTCCATTTTAGCTAAGACAATGCAAATTCTTTTTTCTGTTGAGAAGGGAGTCTCATCAACTTTTTTTGCCTGGCCTAGCTTGGAAAACTTGTCTTCCTGATTTCAGTTTCCCATGATGTGACTGTGTTCAAAGGGTTATCACACACATGGGTGCAGGCGACCCCCCCCCCCCAACACACACACACAAACAAACATGTGTGACTTTCTTTGGCCATTCTTCCATTGATGAATATCTAGGCTCATTCTGTGACTTAACTATTGTGAATAGTGTCATCGTAAATAGGGTTATGCAAATTTCTAAATTGCCTTTGAGTCCTTCAGGACTGGGATAGTTGGATCATATGGTAGTTTTACTTTTTGTTGTTGTTGTTTTATTTTAGGAATCTCTATATTGCTTTCCATAGTGGCTGCCATAGTTTACATTCTCATCAAAATCGTTTCCTATGCTGGATGCTTTTCCCTCTATATCCTCACCAGCGTTTGTTGTTTGTTTTCTTGATGATGGCCATGCTGTAGGGATGGAGTCTCAATAGAGTTTGAATTGTGTTACCTTATTAAGATGTTTTCACTCTTACTGATTTGGGCTCCTGGGTTATATTTTATGTTCTAGATTGTGAATATTTTTTCCCCACAAAGGATAGTTTTGGAAGTCCCACTTGTATGCTTAACAGGATTTTCAGCATAAATTATGAGAAATGTGAAAGCTGAATATTAAATATAATTGTTTCCTTTTTCTCTTCTCTGTCATTGAGAAGTACATAATGTCCCTTTTCTGAATGAAGAGGATAAATGGAATGATATATTTTCATTCATTGAATAGGGCACATTTCCTCTTTGGGATTAAGTCAATTTCTTCTTCCTTCTCCATCCACCATTTCATGGTTTTCCCCTAGTTTCACATGCTTATTCAGAGAACAGGGAAATCTTCTGCATAGAGCAATAAAAATGGAATAATAACAAAGATGGAAAAACAGATTTGGCATTTAGGAGACAGTTTTAATATGCACAAATTCTCACATCCTTGGACCGCGGTAGAGTTAATAGACTTATTGTATTTTCTGTGAATCCATGGAAGAGAAATAACTGATAAGGAAACAAATTAACTAAAACACAGTTAAGACATCTCCTTTGTAGTGATTGATTAAAATTTGGTTCACGGAGTATTATTTGTGACAGACAGAAAACAAGGAGTCAAACCAATTAAGGGCCTTTAAAAGCCCACAGAACTTTACTCCAAAAATCATGTTTACCATTGCTTTCTACTTGAAATAATTGTTTCTTGTTTACCTGAATTTTCCACTTCACTCACCCCATTCCTGAAACAGAATGCTTCATGAATCCGTTCTCATTATTATTAACCTTGCTTTTCCCTCCTTTCCTTCCTGTCCTGTTTTCCTACCTGTTCTTCTTGCCTCAACTCCAGCCCCTAGTTGATCTTTAGAGCACTGGCTTTATTTAATTATCACTTTAACACCTCTTCTTAAGGTGATCATCAGTGGAGAAAAGCACCCTCTCCCTGCCTCTGCTTTCCTTTACATGAGGACATTACTTTCACAAAATTCCCTGGCAATCATCTTGGTTCTGACTCTTCCAACCATATCCTCCCACCTCATTCTTTCACTTAGCATTCAATTCAGGTACATTAGGCTGCATTAAAAGAATTGGAAGGAGGAAATAATTCCCTGAGATGAAATGGCCTCACGGTCTTTTAGAGTATAGTTGTCAGGGATACCTAAAGAACTTTATTCAGTTCTAGGCAGCATTTTATAATAGAGGCTTGTCCAAGAAGATGGTATTCAGTATATTCAGGATGATTAGGAGCCAGTAAAGGATAGCTGAGGGAGAGTCACCTGCACAGCCTTTCAGTGCCTAAAGGAATGAAATCCATTCTGTGTGGCCTTGGATGGCCAAACAGAACACTGGATAGATTATGTGGAGAACATTTTAAATGAATAAAAGCAAGTATATCTCATTGAATCTATATCAACATTATATTCTGATCTTTCCATTTCCCTTCCCATAAATTCATGCTAACTTCTCCGATGGCCTTTCACCTAGTCTCTTTTATTCAATTTGTTGTTGTATTTTAATCATTTTTTTCTTATTTATTGTCAAAGAGATGTACAGAGAGGTTACAGTTTCAGACGTTAGGCATTGGGTACATTTCTTGTACTGTTTGTTATCTCCTCCCTTATTCTCCCTCCCCCCTCCCCCTTTCCCTTTGCCCCCCATGAGTTGTTCAGTTGGTTTACACCAAATTGTTTTTCAAGTATTGCTTTTGTAGTTGTTTGCCTTTTTATCCTGTGTCTCTAGATTTTGATGTTCTCTTTCACTTTCCTAGTTCTAATACCACTATATACAGTTTCCATTGTACTCAGATAAGATACAGTGATAGTGTGGGTACAACCACTGGAAGGAAATACAAGAGGATCATCAACAATAGAAGCTACGGTTTCACATGGCATGTTGAAAGTAATTACAACAGTGATATAACAGTCATTTCCATAACATGGAGTTCATTTTACTTAGCATTATCTTATGCATAAGGGCATAGTTATTAGGCTCTTGTGATCCTCTGCTGTGACTAGCCTAAACCTGTGCTAATGATTCCCTATGAGGGAGACCATAGAGTCCATGTTTCTTTGGGTCTGGCTCACTTCACTTAGTATAATTTTTTCCAAGTCCTTCCATTTCCTTACAAATGGGGCAATGTCATTCTTTCTGATAGAGGCATAAAATTCCATTGTGTATATGTACCATATTTTCCTGATCCATTTGTCTACTGAGGGGCATCTGGGTTGGTTCCATATTTTAGGTATGACAAATTGTGCTGCAATGAACATTGTTGTGCTGGTGGCTTTAGTGTGTTCTTGTTTGTGGTCTTTTGGGTAGATGCTCAAAAGTGGGGCTGCTGGGTCATAGGAGAGCTCTGTGTTTAGCCTTCTGAGGAGTCTCCATACTGCTTGCCAGAGTGGCTGAACCAGTTTACATTCCCACCAACAATGAAGTTCACGTAGTCTCTTGTTCTACATTTTTTGCTTCTCCAACTCATCTTCTACAGAGCAACATAAGTTAGGTTGCACATTCCCTACCAAAACCTCTTCTAGCATTCTCTTACTTGGTCAAGAAGAAGAAAAATAAAAATTCTGATCATTGCCCCAAAGGCCCTAATAATCCTCTTTCTGTTCTTTCTCTGTCTGTGTTTCCTCCTTTGGAAACCCAAGCATTGACTCTGTTCCCTGACACATTAGCCTTTACACTTGCCTGCCTCTGATTCCTTCTTGTCATTCGCCACTGACCCCCAAACTACCTTCTTAGAGAAGACATGTTGTAGTAAAATCTTTTTGTTTTATTATTTTCCTCATAGCTCTTCAAAACTTTCAGAAACCATTCACTGTACTTGTTTGTTTTCCAACCAGTGTTAGATTCATTAGAACAAAAGTCCAAATCCTACTTTATTCAAAATGATTAGGACAATATGTACCTATGGTAGGACAAAATAAAATGTGTTCTCACTCCAGTTAGAATGGCCTATATTCTGAACTCAGGCAACAACAAATGCTGGAGTGGATGTGGGGAAAGAGGAACCCTTCTCCACTGTTGGTGGGAGTGCAAATTAGTACAACCACTTTGGAGAACAGTATGGAGGCTCCTCAAAAAGCTCAACATAGACCTACCCTATGGCCCAGCCATACCACTCCTAGGCATCTATCCTGAACAACAGATCCCAGGATATAAAAAAGACATCTGCACTTCCATGTTTATTGCTACACAATTCACAATGGCCAAAATATGGAAACAACCCAGATGCCCCTCTACAGAAGAAAGGATCCAAAAAATGTGGTACCTATACACAATGGAATGCTACATAGCGATTAGAAATGATGAAATATTGGTATTCGCAGGGAAATGGTCAGAACCTGAACAAATAATGTTGAGTGAGATGAGCCTAGAACAGAAAAACAAAGGGGCATGATCACATTGATATATGACTGTTAAGGTGGGGGGAGGAGGGGACAGTAGAGATCAGGTCTGCGAAACAAAAAACTTCTTGTCAAATGGTATTTCCCACAGGTTTGGGTCAGCGACCTTACATTATGTAACTAAAACCAAACAACTGCTAAGCATAAAAAGGTCTAAAATAGACCTCTCAGTGGATCACAATAGCTTAAAAGCTATGCATGTATGATCATGTAAGACAAGGATAAGCAAACTCTATTGTTGACGTTATATTTAAAGTTCTAGGTGAATTTCCTTTGGCATATGCCACGTGGTTACTGTATATGTTTTTCATACACTGGGTATTGTATATATGCCTACCTGATCTAGGGAAGGGAAAGAAAAATGAGGGTGCAAGATATCACAAGAAATGTACACACTGCCCTATTATGTAACTGTACCCCTTTTGCACAACACCTTGTCAACAAAATTTAATTAATAAATAATTTTTTTAAAGCTGGTGAAAATAAAAAAAGTTTTTTTCTATTTTTACTCAGATAAAAATATTTGTGCATAAAATGTAAAAATAGTAAATGAGAAAAATAAAACTATTATACAGTAAAACAAACAAAATCATAGGGAAGGGAGAGAGTGCCAGGCACTCATTGTCTTTGATATTAAGGTATTGGTATTGCATATATGTTGATATGAATTAGGGGAGGGGAACATCAAAATGGTAAGACAAAGAACAAAGGGTGAAGCAATGCAACAGTGAAATTCACAAGACAATATGTTGGGAATTAACTGTACAACTTGAGGGGGTTGCAGGGGAGGGAAAGTGGGAGAAAAATAAGGGAGGGGGTAACAAGTTTGACAAGAAAGGTACTCACTAACTTACATATGTAATTGTAACCTATTTGCACATTACCTTGACAATAAAATTAAATTTTAAAAATAAAAAAATAAAATATGTTCAATTTACATAACTACTTAGGCCATAATATTTTAAGAACCTGTATTTTATTATTCATTCTTCCCTCTCTGTCTCTTCCTCCCTCCTCTCTCTCTCTGTCTGTTTCTCTGTCTCTGTCTCTCTCTGTCTGTCTCTCTCTCTCACTTTCCTGCAGTCCTGGGCTTGAACTCAGAGCCTGGATGCAGTGTCTGAACTATTTGCCCAAGATCTGTGCTCTACTACTTAAGCCCCAGGTACATTTCTAGCTTTGGGGGTAATTTATTGGACTTTTCTGCCCAGGCTGGCTTTTAGCTGTGATCCTGAGATCTTAGCCTCCTGAGTAACTGGAATTATAATTGTGAACCACTGATATCTGGCTTGTCTAGTTTTAACAATCAGTGATACAAAAATTAAAAATACCTAGAAAAACAATTTCAAAGTGATGGCACACAGGCTGGGAATGTGGCTAAGTGGTAGAGTGCTCGCCTTACATGCAGGAGGCCTGAGTTTGATTCCTTAGTACCACATAAACAGAAAAAGCTGAAAATGGTGCTGTGGCTCAAGTGGTAGAGTGCTAGCCTTGAGCAAAAGAAGCTCAAGGACAGTGCCCAGGCCCTAAGTGCTAGCCCCAGGACTGGCAAAAAAAAAAAAAAGTGATGACAAGCAACTCTGTCTATGTATTCCAACACTTACATGTGTATCAGCCCCCCCCCAGGTAAGTTACATTGATGTTTAGTACTCTAGTGAAATTCATATTTAAAAATTATGAATAATAATGTAGTCAGCCATGATAAATTATACAGGTCTCTGGGCATTCACACAAAGTGAGACCAAAGGAGGATATTCTTAGGAGAGGATCACAAAGGCACCACAGCTATGTGCATCTGAGCATACAAAATATTTTTCAAAATGAACTCCAGGAAATGGAAACAAGAGATTTTATTCTTCATTACGTTTTTGTTTTATTTTCCTTTTGTCTTATTTGTTCATTTATCTGTCTTTGGGAGGGTAAGAGGAAGCATTGAAATGGAGGTACAAAGGGTGAACAAATGCATCTATACAACAGTGAACAATAAACAGTGAACAAATGAACTATATAACTTGTACATGGGGATAGGAAAAACAGAGGGGGGGAAGGGGCAACATTGTTCAAGAAGATGTACTCTTTTTCTGACTTATATAAGTATTATATCTCTATATATCACTTTTATAATAACAATAAATACATTTAAAAATAATGTAGTCAGCATTATCTAGCCAAAGAAGCAAACTCTACATGTCCTATTTGTATTCATAAGGGAATAGAGAAGTCAACGCAATAGACACATAATTATGCATATCTACTGAGCATTAATATGCACCTGAAGTATTAATTCTTCTTTATCCATATGAATAATTAAAATTAGCTTTATTTAAGTTCTTGGAAGTATTTTTGAGAACTAGCCTGCTTCTAAGGACCAAATACCCTTGATAGATAGTGTTTGATCCTCTGTATAGCATATAAAATAAGCAACTCATAGTTTGTACTTCATTACTAACCCTCCCTCTATTTAAGAATAGACAAATAGTTATTGTGAAAAGTCTTTGGCCATCTTTATCTTTTATGCATATTAAATAATCTTAATAACTATAAGCAGAATACTTTGTCAAAAAGTTCATTAGTCTGACTCCTATTCAGAAAAAGCTCATTTTTAAGAGTAGGAAATTACCTCATATATTATCTTTCTTTGACATAGTAGTCTAGTGTTAGCTGATAAACCTTTAACATGTGATAAAAGCAATTTGAAAATGGACCAAGTTATTTTTTTCATGAGAACTCAAGAAAATATGCATGTAGGAATTTCAGCAAGTATTGTATTAGTTAAAATGAAATTATTTGGAAAAAAATTAAAAAAGAAAGAAGGTGAGAGGAAGAGAAAAAGAAGGAAAAGAAAGAAAGGAAGGAAGGAAAGAAGGAAGAAAGGAAGGAAGGAAGGCAAGCAGATAGAATAGGAAGAAAGAAAGAAAACGATTTGGGCTGGGTACAGATTGCTTGGGAGACAAATAGAGGCTCAAGATTCTAGGCTAGCCTGGACAAAATGTTAATGAGACCTCTCCATCTTAACCAATAAAGCTGTAAGTGGTGGTACATGCCTGTCATCATAGCTACACAGAAGCTATAAACACAATTGTGGTCCAGGCCTAGCTACACACACACACACACACACACACACACACACACACACACACACACACACAACCCTATTAGAAAATCAACTAAAAGTAGGAAAAGTCCAGGTTATAGAATGCTTGCCTGGCACATGTGAGACCCGGAGTTCAAATCCCAGTACTGTAAAAAAAAAAAAAAAAGAAAGAAAGAAAGAAAGAAAGAAAAGATGTATTTTTCCAGGTTGTGTTATTGCTAAACTTGTAATTTCTTTCCCCATTTTTATTGCTGGTTATTCTATGAATGTACTTATTATCCTATTGGAGTACATGAATTACTTTTGCAAAGCCTCCAGGTATTTCTCCACGCATGCTCTGTAGCGAATGTGATGTCTCCCTTTGTCCTTGAACTCTCAGCAGTTAATGTTCAAGTCAAGTATGTATTTTCCAACATTTGATGAACCCCCTTTAATACAGAGTGTCAAGGAGCCAGCTGTCTCTCGTTTGGCTTTCTTATTTGTTGATTAAGTGGCTTGCATTGCTACAAGGCCACCGGACTATTTTCTGAAGCCTTGACCACAGATCCTTCAATTGTTTGGCTGTTATATTTTCCGCGGGGAGTGACTATTTGAATATCATCTACTAAAAGATGATATGAGCCACAATAAATCAGTGGATAGAGACTTAACCCTCCCACAACCCATCCTCGGGGAACTAATTCTCAGCCTCATAACAACATGTGAGCAAGGCGGCCAGGAGGTTTGGAATCTGCCCACCTAGGGGCTGTGTACACTGTTTCCGTGTATCAGAGACACTCATTTGATGGTTGGGTTATGCAGGGTCTCCCAGAAGATGCATGCTGAAGGCTTGCTATCCACTTGGTAGAGACAGTCATTGAGAGGTAACAGGATCATGACAGCTGACCAAGGGGATGAATGGATGGATTCACTTCTTGACAGTTGTAATCTGCTGACATTGTGGCACAGTGAAGGAAATTAGGGATCAGAAGAGGCAGGTCCTTGAACTCATGTCCTGGAAGGGTCTATCTTGTCCTTGGCCCTGTCTACCTGACCTTTTCTCCCTCCTCATCCTTCTCCCCTTCCCCCCTCCCTGTCTGCTCTCCTTTCTCTCCCTTCTCTTCCCTCCCCCATCTCTTTCTGCTTCCCAGCTACCAAAATGTAAACAATTGGGTTCCTCCTGCCATTCTTCTAGCTCAGAAGCAAATGGAGCCAGGGCCAGCGGATCATGGTCAGTCACTTCTACAACTCGGGACTGAAATCTATCTTTCCTCCTAAGTTGTTTATCTCCAGTGGTTTGCACAGTAACCTAAAGTCTAAAAACCATGATTCACATACAAAATAGTTCCATAAATCACACAGTGGCACCGAGAGGGGGTTATTTTGACCCCAGCACACTGAGAAGTTTCCTATGTCTGTCAGTCTGTCAGACAATGACACCCATGGCTACAGGCAGGGAGCTGTGGACAATGTCTGCTCCAAGGATTGAATGTGCAAGGCAATCATCCCTCCTTTGTGGCTCCGTGGTCTGATCTAAGATAAAGTTTTCCCTGTTCTGTAAAATCATTGATTTCTATGAATATTCATGGGTGGAACTGTATTATACTGATCTGTGAACTGAATGATTTAACATATTTCAGAACAGTTAGATGTTAAAGAACTGAACCAGAGAACAATATGTGAAGTTGACAGTCTTTGGTCGATTATGAGGTAGTTCATTTTAATAACAGAGGATGAAGAATGTTTTTATTATATTTGTGACTTCTTTAAATTTGGTGCTAAGAATTATTAAATTCCTAAAGAGAACAATAAACACAAAATTCAATTCAAACAACCAAACCCACACTTAGCTAAAAATCAACAACATCAAGAGAAAAGCTTTAAGAACTCCTTTATTATTTTGGGTAACTAATGTTTACTGATGGGGGGGAGGGGTTGGGGGGGAAACTCTCAAATCTTAGAAACTTAACAGGCTGAGTGTATATTTCTGGATCATGTCATCATAGTTTAGATATAATAATGAGTGACCTTTCATGGATGGTTGAAGAATCCTGATTTTTCCACCTCAGCCACTGCCTTCCACACCAAACAGCTTTACATCTGTAGATACTTTTGGTTTGTTTGGGGCTTTTTACTTGTTAATAAGAGAATGCAGAAGGAGCTCTAGGCCACTCCTGAGAGAAGCCCAGGGCACAAGTTCCACTGTCAAGATCATGCCTCATCCTGGTTCTCCCTTGAGACTGGCAAATAGGATCTTCCTACAGCTGAGAAGAAGAGGCAGAAATGGTGGAATCTCTGGAGACTTTGCCCTAATGTGTGAAGTGTGAAATATGTACTAAATCAAAGACCAAAGGCTCACACCAGGGAACTTTCTAATTTATGACTGTACTAATCAAAAAGTACCCCCCCCCAAAGAAAATTACTTCTTAGAAACAGAACAAAAATTTTCATATGCAGATAAAATTTTGCCAAAATTGTTTGGATAATTCTTAGGAATCATGGAAAAATGTCAGTAGTTTGCATCAAAGATTGTATTTTCTTAATTTTTAATTATTTTATTTTATTTTGCCTAACCTGGGACTTGAACTCAGGGCCTGGGTGCTGTTCCTAAGCCTCTTTGTCCTCAAGGCTAGCTCTTTACCACTTGAGCCACAGCACCACTTCCATCTTTTTTTTTTTTTAAAGTAGTTTGTTGGAGATAAGAGTCTCATGGACTTTCCTGTGTGGGCTGGTTTCAGATAATGATCCTCAGATCTCAGCCTCCTGAGTATCTAGGATTACAGGGATGAGCCACTAGCATCTGGCATTTTTAAAAATATAATTTTATTATTACTCAGGTGTTGTAAAGAAGAGTTGTTATCATTCCATAAGTCAGACAGTGAGTACAATTATTTGCCACCTCTTCCTTTATTTAAATGATTATATTTAGCAGCAGTTTCTGGTGATAATTTTCCCATAGTAAAGTTTTCCATGGATTTTGGGTTTTTTTTTTTGGTGGTGCCAGTATTAGGGCTTAAACTCAGGGCCTCACATTCTACCACATTAGCCATACCTTCACTCCCAGCTTTTGGCTGGTTAATTGGAGATCAGAGTCTCTCAGACTTTTCTGTCCACGCTGGCTTTGAACCATGGTCCTCAGATCTTAATCTCCTTACTAGCTGAGATTATACATACGAACCCCAAGTACCCGGCTTTCATGGATTCATTACAATCTAATTATAGATCAGGCAAATTAATCTGACAAGTGGTTCAATAGGATAGTCAGGATTTTTACAAGGTATAATTTTGTACATCGATGCCAATCACCTTTAAACAATATTTTTCTAAGTTTTAAATTAAAAATGAATAAAACACTGTCTTTTTTTATCTTTAAGCTTCATTCAAAGGACTACGTATGAGGAGTCAGCCTCAGCCTTTTTACTTGTCCTCTACTCCCTCTCCTCTACAAAATGAACTATTTTTTCTTTATTTGTAATTTCCTAATCTGCTTTTACGGATTTTTCCTTAAGGTTTCTTATTGACATTTTAGATCTATACCTTTGGTTTTGGAACTGTTATGACGTGACTACCAGCTATACATGCCTAGTAATTCAGAATATATGTTAAAATGGAATTTTTATTAGTGTTAATTAGATGACTTGGACTTTTCTTCCACACACAGGAAAGTATTGCACTGAATACAAGAATAACTTGTGAAAACATTCACTTCAGTTGTGCCATGTCATGTTCACCAAGGAAAGAAAAATAGTGTTGAAATTCTGCTAATGGGAAATGATAGTTATTTATTTTTAGTCTTTTGCTTTCTAACTGATTAATGTATTCAACTTCATTTGGTTTGCTGGATGCACTTATTGGGGGCCTGGAGGGAACATTCCTTTTGCTTTAAATGCCTGCCATATTTTCTTGAAGGAATAGCATAAAAACAGCATTTTTTTTTCTTTTTGGATATAGTCACCAGTTTGTCAGAAAAACCAGACTATAAAGTTGGTTTTTCTATCAACTCTGTTAAAAAGTCATTTATCAATAGTCTTCTCTAAGTTATCTTCATCTTGTTGCAAAAACATCAACAATTCCCCCCCAAAATGTTGTAATTAAAATGTTTTCAAACAATGATGATTGTGATAGCACTTCTAAGTCCTACACATTATGTAATGTTGCATTATTATGAGATTAAGCATCTAATAGTTATCAATCCTTAGCCCTGTTAAGACACTACAAGAGAAAATATTTTGAAAGTTGTCATTGTTATACAATTCTGTGAAATATTATGTAACAGTTACTAATGCAATAATTATAGTTGATCTTTGAGTAAAAAACAATGCCAATCTAAAATTTATATTTTTGTATATTAAAGTTATGTTATACATATTAAAATAAACCTACTGGTTTATCCCTGTCAATGCAAATAATTAATGTAATAATTTTACAATTGTCTTGTACCAACTAAACTATGAGGCACAAAGCATTGCTTATCTTGCCTATTCTTGCCTATTGTCATATTCAATAATACACATATTCCCACTCTATTTACATAATATATATAAATAATTATGGACAGGCATGTGAATGAATGCTAATTAATCATTAAATGATTTTACAGACTGATACTTGCTAATGTGGGAAATATAAACCATATGTTTTTTAAGTGAGAAAAACAACCAGGCTTCACTTAATTTGCAGAATATAATTTTATAAAAATCTGTTTCAAAAAAATATATCATAAGGAAATATATTTGAGTTTGTAATAATTAGCTCTAGATGATGTCCAGGAAGTTACCATCATTTCTGTTTTAAGTATGAATGTAACATATTTGAAAATAAGAGGAAATGATTCAGATACTTAGAAAATACGTAGTCTCAGCAATGGCATGAATATAAATATTGTACTTTAAGGTGCTAAAGATCTGTTTACTTTTCATTCAGAAAATGTGTTCAATACTGTTTCAGAGTTTAGGGAGGTAGGAGGGATGCAGTCTATACCTGGAAGAATTGTTTTTAACTTGTGGACAAAGTGTTAGAGAAATTCAAAGGAGTGGTAGATTATTTTGATTTAGTATCCCAGACACTAGGTTCTTGTAATACCAGAAAACTTTCAAGGTTACAGTTGAAATGAAAAATCTCCTCTTCCTTTTAATGGCATCAAAGAGACATCAGAAAAGCAACACAGCTAGGGGGAAAGACTCAATTTTGCAATTTAAAAAATAATTAGTCTAATAGAAAAAAAATCCTTTTGTATCGTGGATAAAAGATTTAAGAAGAGAAAACAGGCTTGAAAAGTCATTATCTCCAACACGTGTTAGCAATGGAAAGTTGTTTCTAAACATTAAGCTAATATTTTCTCCTTTACTATGGTGTGCTCTCTGGCTATAGACCATTATATGGTTTCTAATTTCAGTACAGGCATTGAGGCCTTGCTTGTTCTGAGGGGCCTTGTCAGGCTGAGATAGCATAGAGAGAAGACAGTGTTAGTCCTCATGGTGCCTCTTTGTGGGGCCGTGGGCCATGGACCAGTTCTTTTCCAATGGCCCCAGGAGGCCAGGAATGTGAAGAGTTGCTATTGCCTGAATTCCCTTAGTGCAATAGCAGACTGCCACCTGAGAATTTTTACACCTTAAAAAGAAAATTAGTCTTCCCGGAAAGAAAACCCAGGATATTTCGTGTGTCATCTGATCCCTGTTATCCAACTCAAATTCATTTTCTAGTGGATGGGCTTCTTTGTTTGAAAATGATGATTTTAGATATCTTCAAAAAGCAAATGTGACAGTAAATAAAGCAAACTCAAACTGTGACATGACTTGATTAAAAAAATAATAAACACATTCACCTGAGATTCAAGTTTACCTGAAGTCAAGGCCATGATTGAAATTATTTGGAAGTTTAGTAATTTACTAAATGAATTTCATTAATTTGATAATTTGAAGAATTGTAATTTATGCTTGATCTGGGTAGTTTTTTTTAATATCTTGCTGTTTTATCCATAGATATGCCCTTAATTTGTTCTTGATTTAGATGCATGATTCATTTAGTTTCCAGGTACAAATAAATTGTCTTTTTGCTTTTCCGCCTAACACATATGTTGGCAAGATTTTGATCAAACTTTCTGAGGCTCAATACCACTGGCTAAGTGCTGGAGAATGTCTTGTAAACCTTGCTAAATGTGTAAGGTTTATACTAAAGCCTCTGTAATTGGACTTTTTCTCTCTTTCTTTTTAAGGTCTACAAAGAACGAGCCAAGAATGGTGCTATCACAGGTACTTCACATAGGTTATTGTCTTCAGAAGAGATGGTGAAATATAATTGCAGATAGAAAGAAAAAAGCCTTGTGAAATTATACCATAAGCCCCATGTGTTTTTTGCAGCAAAAAAAAAATTGTGGCAAAGTATATACTGGCACATCTGAAAGTTATTGGTAAAGCATTTGAAAGTGGCAAAGTGCTGGCATGGGGAAACATAATTTATAGATGACTGGGTGTTAAGAGTTTGTGGTTCTACCCTAGAACCACAAGTGAGCAGCCACAGACCTCAACTTCTAGCTTCTTGGAGGTTTACTTAGAGTATTTGGTTAGGTCTGATATTTTCAGGCTGCTCACAAAATACTTCTTAACTCTTTCTGGCCTTCCTCCAACTCTCAAACATCGGTCTGAGAATCAAGGTAGAAAAACAACCTGATGAGACATTTTGCTGTAGATATAGCCGCTATGCAAACTAATGATCTAAGTAAATCTGTTTCTGCATTATAGAATGATATATTCCTGTGTATCATTCTATATGCATTGTCATTAGATATAATTGGATATGTGTCTAATTATCTGTTTATCATAGAGTCTAGTTTAGATGATGAGGATGATGATGGTGATGGTGATAAGTCCAGTTTTGCTATGTTTATGTGAATGTGTGTTAGCATGTGACAAGATAAATCAATCAGAGCAGCTGTAAAGCTGGGTGGATAATTAGGTCTAGTTTCTGTATTTAAGAACAAGCAGAGAAATTGTACTGTTTGGGTTTCTACAAAAGTCTCTGTGCAAAAGTTACAAATAATATTCCTAATGTATCAGGTTCTGAAAGTTTATGTTTTAGGAATTTATTCCTTTGACCTAAATTTTTGTCTTTTATCCTAGCAACACCACACTTTGGTATAAATCAATTTAGTCTAACTTATTTTGCCTTTGCAAATCCAATTCTCATAAAAATTTCTTTATTCCTAATGGTTCCAGACCTGGTTCAAAAGCTTTTTCCAGCCTGGTGCTGGCAGCCCAAGCTTGTGATTTTAGCTACTCGGGAGGCTGAGATGTGAGGATGGCAGTGTGAAGCCAGCCCCATCAAGAAAAGCTGTGAGACTCTTCTCTCCAATTAACTACTCAGAAAAGCCAGAAGTGGTGCTGTGACTCAAGTGGTAGAGCACTAGTCTTGAACACAAAGAGGGTCAGGGACAGCACTCAGGCCTTGAGTTCAAGTCCCAGGACAGGAGGGGGGCAGGGAGCTTTATCAAGTTCATGTAGTTTCTGATTCTAACTGCTTACATTCATTGCAGTGGAATGCATTTATTCTTCCTCTTTCTCATTAGGGTATGAATCATTAAACATATACCTTCTACCTTCTGTGGCCTGATAATGCTAGCATCTAGCACTCAAGTCTTAGATAGTTTTTTGAATTTGTATTGAATATCTCCTTCAAATAAATTTAGGTTGGCAGAGAAGGGGAAAGCCCCAAGTACAGAATGCTTGATAGTAAACCCAGGGGACAGGGGTGAAAGAGAAAGATACGTTTATGTACACTGAGATTAATTTTACTTATCTGAAAATTGCTTTTAGGGCTGACCCTTTCTTTGTACCAGGTACTACCTTGGGCTGAGATCTGAGGACCTAAAACCAGGCCCTTAAATTGCAGTGGAGGGAGGGTTGTGGTTATTTGTGAAATCTAAGGTAAATTCTGACTCTTAAGTTTCTGAAAGCCTTTTCTTGAGAGCTTTTCTGCTGCTTGCTGTAGCCACTTGTTATTATGTAAGTTTTTTTTTTGACAATTTCTTAGAAACCTTCACTCGATTGTTGATTCAATTAATTCTACATCTACAAAACTTTCTTTGTCAATCATCAAATGAATACATGGCTTCAAATACATAGCTATTGAAAAGCTAAAAATCATTGTTGCATAGAAAAAAATCTCATTTTGAACATGAAGACATTTGAATGGATGGATGAGGTAATTTACAGGATCTTAAGTATGAGCAAAAATAATCAACAACCTTTAAGTGACGATAGAGAGTAGTTGAAGAGATAACTAGGATAATAAGTTTTGAAGGAAGAAAATTAAAATTCAGTAGGTGAATTAAAATGGGACATTATTGGATTACAAAGAGTTTGAAGATTAGGTAGCGGTTTCAGAAAAAAATGTTATCAGAAAGGCTAATAGAAAAGGGAAGAAAACACAAGTTTGGAGACATCAAACGTAGATGTACAAGTATTATCCTCTTCAGTAAACATTTTCAAGAAAATTATGGAGAAAATAAACAAGGAATGGGGAGGATGTTTGAAGAAACAGTCACATAGAGTTTCTACTAACTGAAGAAAGAGAAGCAGTGAAAAGTTTCCTGGTGTCAAACTTCATAGACAATGCAAAAACAAACAGGGCTGAAAATGGAGCTCAGTGGTAATACACCATGTTCTCTACACCCTGCTCCCCCCCTCAAAGATACTAGAACAAAATATCTTAAAATATAAAAGTTATTAGAACAAAATATCATAAAAGATAAAAGTAAAGAGACTATTCTTAAAGATACCCAATGGAAAAAACAAATTATTTACAAAGCAAAGCAATACATCCCTGACTTTCAATGTTGATGTGTAGGAAGGCAATATTTTAAGGATTAGGATTAAGAGCATTTGCATCTGGAATAGTCTATTCAACTAATCATTATAATTTAAATGCCAAGGGAATCTGCATATTCTCACTCAAACAAGAAGTCTGGGTTTTCATGAAGCAGGTGACTCTTGAAGACACTGTACATAGATAGCCCTTCACCAATGGCTAACAAATGCTATAGAGTGATAGCTTAGCTTCCTCGACTGGGAAACTGATACAGAACTTAGGCCAAAATTTCCCTGTAGGTTCTGGCTGAAGCTATAGTTTATAGGACTCTGAAATGCCTTCTTATTTTACTTTCTTCTTTTTCCTTCTCTCACTCCCCTTCCCCCCGCCTTTTTCTCCAGATGGAGGTTTTTGTTTGTTTGTTTGTTTCCCAAATTCTTGTTCAGGGTCTGCTTCCGGAAAAACTGACCTAAAATATCATCTCTAATACCACTGTATCCTCATTCTTTCCAAAATTTACTTTCTAATTTCTTGATATTCCAATTCAATATGAATTAAAATTTTTCATACTGTTCTCTATAGGTCTTTGAATATCAATTTTATATATGTCAACCCTTTCTGATTTTGTGTTATATTACAGATAGTTGCTTAGCTCTGTAATTGATTTATTACATCTATGGTTGAAGTAAACATTTCTTTTGTATTTATTTCTCTCGGTTCTTATTTTCCCTTGGGTAGAACCTCGGCTTACCAATGCTTTGATATAGATAAAAAATGTCGGCATTTTATCTGTGTTTGGCCTATCTTCAATAGACTCCTATAGATTCCTATAATATTGCATATTTATACAAAAGACTTCCATAGAAAAAGTACAATTACCAAAAAGAGGAATAGTTTGAAATTTCCATAGAAATGTGTTGTTTGATTTATCATCTTTGCTGAGCCCTAGGTTTTGTCTTCTAAGCCTTCTGTTCTGTGAGGTTGAAAAGAAAGAAGTTAGGATTTGATAGGATTTATTGTACATACCAAAGTCAAATGGCTTCGATCCTTTCTTAGCTATCTAGATGACAATTTTAATCTAGTATTTGACCTTAAACATATCCTTCTGATTTGAAAAAATAAATATAACCATAGGACTTTAAAATATATTTTCTCATGTGCCAGTACCAAGGTTTGAAATTGAGGAGTCACAACCTTACTCTGCTTTGTGCTCATGGCTAGTGTTCTGCCACTTGATGATACCCACCTAAATTATGTTTTGATTTAACATTTTGGTTCTATCTATCTATCTATCTATCTATCTATCTGTCTGTCTGTCTGTCTGTCTGTCTGTCTGTCTGTCTATTTGCCCATCCTGAGGCTTGAACTCAGGGCCTGGGTGCTGTCCCTGAACTTCTTTTTGCTCAAGGCTAGCACACTAGCATTCTACCACTTGAGCCACAGGGCCACTTCCGGGCTTTTCTGTTTATGTGATACTGAGGAATGGAACCTAGGGCTTCATGCATGCTAGGCAAGCACTCTACCACTGAGCCACATTGCCAGCCCCTAGTCAATTTTATTTTTAATGAATTTGAGCTACTAGTTTTTCAGAAATGTAAGTCAATTCTTACAATTATTTTGTTAATAAAATGCTGGCACATTAAATGTTTCTCCAAATGTCAACTAAAGGCCAGTGCCGGTTAAGATACCATTTATTCATTCATTTAAAGGGGTTTGGCACATGCTCATTAAACATGTTAGTGATTCACAGTTATAGTAATCAAGGTGCAACCTAATTCAGTCTAATCCTTTTAAATTTTATAAATGATATGCTAATTAAACAATAATGCATTGATCATGGACATCAATGTGAGATTTGACAATGGATTAGATACAAATATCAGTTAATACTCTTGCTTTGTGGATAAGCAGTTGTAGAATTTATCACTAATTCTGTTCATGACTTTTGAGTGAAGGCTTCATAATGGATGACAGTAGTGAATAAGACTATTGGAGCTTGTTAACTACTCTGCTATAGAGCAAATATAGTCTTCAGTTGTTATGGAATCAGGACCAATTTCAGGACAACTGGAAAGAATTAGCACTAAGATTTCCATATGGAGTTTCAAAAAACTTAAAAAAAATGATCTCTTCTTTGACATAATGGAAAATGATAATAACTTGCCCTAAATACCAAGGGGGAAAACTTTCTACATTTTTTCCCCTTTTAATCAAACATATTGTTCTGCAGAGAATTATAATTTACCTTTGGAATCGGTCATTGTGAATGAATGAATCACTGACAAAAGTGTGCTTTAATGAAGTAAAAGTTGAGCTTACAAGCTTATAAGTTGGGACCATTATGTAAATGAGAAAATGTTTATTAATTTCTTCAACTAGTAATTAATTGAGCATTTACTTTAAAGATCATATCTCTTGAGAAGGTACCAATGGACCAATGAGACAACCATCCTGTGACAAAGTTCAAGATTTTTCTTTTTTTTTTTTCTTTGTGCCAGTCTTTGGACTTGAACTCAAAGCTTTTATGTTTTCCCTAAGCTTTCTTTTGGCTCAAGGCTAGTGCACTCCCACTTGAGCCCCAGATCCACTTCTGACTTGTCTGGTGTTTAATTGAAAATCAAAGTCTCACAGACTTTCTTGCCTGGGCTGCAATCCTCAGATCTCAGCCTTCTGAGTTGCTAGAATTACAACTATGAGCTAGCAGTTCCAGGCTAATTTCAGGATTTCTTCATAATTGTAACAAGGTCAATGAAAACAATTAATGATCACTAACAATTATCATAAGGTGGACATATTTCCTCTTTTCCAGTGTTTGCTACAGATAATTTTCATGAACAATCGTTTTTATGAATACCTATTTTCATGAATATAAAAATATTAGACTCATCATGTTGCATTTAAGAAATATCCATTAATTAATTTCAAATAGTTTAAACATATATCGTAAGTATGAGATAGTAAGTAATAACCACTGGACTATAGAGTAGACACAGTACAATAGAACAAGGCTAGTAGTCTAATTTTTATTTATTCATTTCTTCATTTTTAAATTTTAATCAATCAATCATTGAACATATGAGAAACAATATGAGAAACTACACTAGGAATATAAGGTATTTTTGTGGCTTAAAGAAGTTCACAAGGGTTTTCTTACATATATAAAAATAACTCAAGGTCTGGGGAATATAGTATGAGAATGCATTGGTCCTGGAAGTGGCACTGTGGTTCAAGCAGTAGAGCACTAGTCTTGAGCTGAATAGCTCAGGGACAATGTCCAAGCCCAGATTTCAAGCTCCATGACTGATTAAAAAAAACAAACAGAAGGCATTGGTCCTTTAGTTTGATCATTAGCTCCATTCTCCTCCAGCAAAACCTTAAGGGATCCTTAAAATCTTTTTTAAATTACAATTTGATGTTATATAAAATGTATACAATTTGATCTTATACAAATTGATCTTATACAAATTGTTATACAATTTGATCTTATATAAAAAGATTTGAACCTAGAACTGTGTTTTGCTTTAGGTTGTATAGATAATTCCTGATTGTCTTTATTATAAGCCAAATCTTTACTCAAATTCAATAATAAATATGACAAATAACACTTAATTACATAAACATATAATTTATGACAATATGACAGATCATATTTATTATAACACATAAAATATGAAACAATAGTTATTTTTAGTGTTATAATATTGTTGGTGTAATATTACAATGCAGATATTTTTTCTCTTTTGGTAGCTACAAGCAAAATGAGTTACTGTGTATCAATAATACTTTTTGAAAAATTAAAAATGACTTATTTTTAACTTCTGTAGAGTCTGTCATCGCACTTGTCTGAAGAATGTTACAGAATCATTTTGACTATGGCTATCAACTGTACTAATCAGCAGCAATTTTTTTTCTCTGTAAACCCTCATCAGGAAAACTGAAATTTCTGCGTCTCAAGCAATTGAAGTTGCTTGAAAATGGTCTTTGGTTGGTTGGTTCAATTGAAAACTGGTCAGGCAAGTTGGTTCTGGGACATGCCAACATAACTTTAGAGAATTTGACAAAAAGATGTTGGAGCAGCTACACATTTAATCCATAGCAATCAAGACAATTAGTATATAACTACTGCTGAATAAAAAGCAAAAACAGCAAAACAGTATTTTCTGGTGATCTTTCCAAGAATCTCTTCAGTATTTTCTGGTGAATAGTTTGAGAATCAGCTAGAATGAAATCAAGTTAAAATTTAAAATTGGGGACACCTCTCACTTTGAAATAAACTTACTCAGTTCACTTTAAAAAGAAAAAAAAAACACCTTAAAATTGGAGCAAATCAGGACCACTCTATCTTCCTGTAGATAGAAAACTTAAGACTTTTTAGTAGCAGTTGGATATATCTTCATTATTTATTCATTTCAGGATGCACTTATAAATATGAAATCCCATTATTTGGGTTTGTTTAATTTTAAAGCTACCATTAGTATTAAATTTTTATGAACTACTGAGCAGGTGACAAACTGAATAAGTTAAGTTGGTATCTTATTGAAGAGGAGATCAGTAGCAAACACCTTTGATGAAGCAAGGAAACTAAAGATTGTTTAAAATGTACTCAATGCATTAGATTTAGAAATATGTTTTTCAAGCTTTCATGATATGAAAATTGTTTTGGTGACTGAAAATTCCCAAGAAGGGTATTAATTTGATTTTTGATAAACTTTAATTCCCTGTGTGGCAATTAGAATATTTTCTGCTTTCTTTTTTGTAAGAAACATTACAATAAGCTTTCCTAAAATGAGCATCTCAAAGATCTAAGTAGACTCGTACTGGAAAAGCCACAAAGAAATTGACACTCTACAGGTTTGATCACCAAGGAAACTTGTTTTATGGTGGTAGTGAAAGAAGTCTTGAGAGACAACTTAGAGACAGCAAAAATGCAAAAGTGAAAAAAAAAAGACGGGAGGGGACAGTCCAGGTTGAAATCACTGAGCAATTTTTAATATTAATTAAGAAATCATTTGATGCCATTCTCCATGAGTATCTTTGCAAAAACAAGAGTAAGAAAATACCTTTACCTTCTAGTCACTTAAACAGGTATTCCCAGTAGAATATTGAATTCCCCAATGGAATATGAGGAGGAACCAAAAGATAAAGGGAGGGTGCCTAATTTAGGCTTCAAATATGAATGGAAGAGTTGCAGGGAGACTGCTTCCAAGTTGTTGGGTAACTAAAAGGTAAATAGCAGAAAGGTTGACCTTTCTGCTCTCTCCCAGTAGAGAGATGGTCTGGTACTCTTAATTACCATCACATGGACATTGGACTTATCCACTGCTTAGAGTGTACAACTGGGGGAAGGGCTAACAAATCCAGGCAGAAAGCAACATGGCTCCACTCTGTTCTCTATCTGTCCTTGCCACTTTGGTGAAGTTATCATCAAAATCAAATGGCTAGAATAACACTGTTAAGGAATGAATTGAAGTCCCAAGGAAAAAAATTACACAAAATAAACAAGAAAGGTTCTAAGAAGCCACCCAGACATTTTTAAATGAATTCAAGTTTGCAGCCATAGACAAATTACATTCCAAGGTGTTGAAAGGACTGAGAGATGCAATCACAAAGTGATTGGCAGTAATCTACAGAAATCATGCAGGAGGCAGTGCTGCCAGAAGATGTGATTTGAGGTGAACAGAACCCCAATTCCTTCAACAGAGGAAAAAGGCAGATTCTGGAAACTATTAGATCAGCAAAGCTGATCTTTTAATATAATTCTAGAATGGATTACTCTAACAAGGAATTGAGAGTACTTGGGAAAATAATGAGACTCCCTCCAGAATCCCATCTGAGTGCACTAAAAGCATCCGTCCTAAATTAGCTTGATTTAATTTTCTGTAGGTTGAGTAGCCCAGGAGATTTCAGGCAGTAGCGAGGCAATATTTGTGTCTAGGTAAGGAGTTTTATGAAATCACTCACATGTCCTTGTGGACAAGGGTAGAGATATGACTGGAAGACAGTCCACACAGACAGATGTGCTACTGTTTATACAACTGCATGCATTACTACTTTGATACTAGCTTATAAGGATGTCTTTCACAGTATGGTTCACAGCTCTGTCCCTGATCTTACTTTTTTGTCACATTTTAAAATGTAGTCTAGGTAAATAAGCAGTAGTCTCAAAATCTTAAGCAAATGTTTTGATAAACATAATTAAGGGCTGGATGTGGTTGTGCCTGTCTGTAATCCCAGCTATGTAAGAGGCAGAGCTAGGAGTAACACGGTTCCAAAATTGCAAATCCTATCTGAAAAAATAAACGAGTGTTCAGATAAACTAATGTTCAAGTGATACTTGGCTTGTCTAAAACTCTAGGCACTGAGTTCAAATCCTAGTACAGGAAGAGAGGAAAGAATGAAAGGAAGAAAAGGAAAAGAAAGAAAGAAATGAAGGAAGATATGAAGGAAGATATGAAGGAAGGAAGGAAAGAGAAAGGAAGGAAGAAAGAGAAAAAGAAAGAGAAGGAAAGAAGGAATGGGGTAGGGAGTGAAGGAAGGAAGGAGAAGGGAAGGAACGAGAGAGAGTGAAAGTAAGAAGGAAGGAAAGGATTTAGACATGTTTTAGTGGGTAGAAATCTGTGCATAAAAGTCAGGACTTAAGATTGGGTAGCAAGTATGAATGTACAATTTTGGCTTTTATAATCAGTTAAGAATATACTGAAGAAGAGATAAAAAGATTATCTCAAAGTGATGGGAAGCTAAATTCTAACACGCTTGAAGTACTTTTTCTAAACACAATATGACAGATATAGCTGCTGAAAAAAAAGAAAGGGTAAATTCAAGGTGAGATTGGTGAAGGCATATTTCCAAAATGAAAGGAATGGCAACAAGAATGGTTCTTTCTTTGCACTTGGGCATCAGTGGCCCATCTTATATACAGTTGTATTATATACAGTTGTAAATGACTGGTGGGCAGAAAGTAGGCTCACTTCTATATTCATGACCATGACCGGCTTTGTCTGTACCAGTGATAAGATTTGAGTGGACCTTACTTCATCCTTAGCTTCAATAGTAAATTATATTCAGTTGATGCCAATCAGAAAAATTCCATCTTCTTCTGCAGTCTAATTGGATTAATTAATCCTGGCCTAAGTTTGTCAGTGTTGGTTTTAGGGATGGGTTCAGGGGGTGGCCAATTGATGCAAATCTCACTGTTTTCTTTTTCCCAGCAGTTAATGGGGAGAGGCCTGCTTCTCCTGCTGAAGGAGGCATCAGGCAGCACTAATTGCTGCTGGCAGGCGGCCAATCACTGTGAGGGAAGTCAGTCAGGGCACAAAGTTAACACAGAGATAAAGGCAGAGAAGAGCAAACCACAGGAAATGGACCCCAAGCTCTGATTGAACTATGCCTAAATTGCTCTGAGGCTAGAGATTTCAGTCCAAGTTGAAGCTAACTTGAGATTGGTTTTCTGTCACTTTTAACTGGAAGTATTTTGAACAGATCTAAGGGCAAAATTCTAATAAGCTTATTGTAGAAATAGAAGGAAGTCATGCCATAGAAGGAAATTTGTGAAAACTCAGGAAGGAGAAACAAACATTTATCCCATAAAAGAGGGAGTGGATGGTTACTACTGTTTGACAACTCGAGGTTAGGTCTGTTGCTATAGAATTGTGGGAAGGCAAATTTTGATTCAACATAAAAGATGGAGAGATAATATTTACAATTACATTTATGTTTTGTAGGGACCTTCGGTTGTAATAAGGCGTGCTGTCAACTAGTGAGAATGCTAAAGCAAAGAGTAATGACCCCTACCTGTAAATTCTACTCAGATCTAGAATTTGATGGTGCTTCCATCATTATTGAAGTGCAGAAAAGTGGTAGTCACTTTATTTCAGCAATGTAGCTCCTGCCTTGCTTGCCCTATATGGTCTAATGGATGTTTTCTGTATCTTCATCTAAAGTGTGAATGGATTTAGTATAAATGGTTTCTGAAACCAGTTCTAGCTCTAAAATATCCTGCCACCCAAAGGAAATTATTGGAAGTACAACAGCAGAGCTTTTGGTCTGCTATTTCTCATGACAATAGTAAAATGTAACAGTGGGAAATTGGAATATCATTATCTCATTCATCCAAACAGTGCTCAAAGTGAGAATGAGGGATGGTTTTTGGAGTTACCACTCAGATTGAATTCTGAAGAGACCATGAGCAAATTATCAAAACTCAATCACTCAACAAGAATTTATTGAGTATATATATATTCCCAGGCCTGTACCACTAGCCATTATGATAGCAGAAACCTCAGCTGCCTAGCTTCGTCTAAGACACAAAGTAAATTCTCCATTTTTAGATCTACATTCTCTGTTACTCAAAGGCCTCATGAAACCTTTCTTTGCTTTTCATTTTAGTACTGAATCAAGGATATTTCTAACATTCTTATGATAAGAAGAAAATGGAAGGGGAATAAAAACTATCATTTTAAAGACTTATTAAGGCTGGGGATATGGCCTAGTGGCAAGAGAGCTTGCCTCGTATACATGAGGCCCTGGGTTCGATTCCCCAGCACCACATATACAGAAAACGGCCAGAAGTGGCGCTGTGGCTCAAGTGGCAGAGTGCTAGCCTTGAGCAAAAGGAAGCCAGGGACAGTGCTCAGGCCCTGAGTCCAAGGCCCAGGACTGGCCAAAAAAAAAAACAAAAACAAGAACAAATAAAGACTTATTAAATCCTTTTGCAAATTTCTAGAAAGATCTTTTAAATAAAGATAGTAAATCTATTTTTAACTACAGACTTAGATACTGTTATATGGCATTTTTTAAAAAAAATAGGCCTTTTTTTCCATTTTTAACTTATTTAATTATTTTTAAGAAAAAAAATGAATGAATACAGAAGTATTTCCCAAAGTCCTGGGTGTCTATCTAATAAATTTCTCTTGTGTATTCATTACTGTGCAGGTGTTGTGGAATCTACCAGACACAATTATTGCCTCCCAGGAGTCAATGATCAGAATGAAGATGAATGGTTGAGTTTTTAACAATTGTTTTGTGGTCAATTGGTGCTCTTTATGGTACATATTTGCATTCCTTAGAGGTGTACAAAATAAGGATAGAGATTAGAAAGTTAAAGTTTGGTCTTTGTGTTTAAAGATTGGCTACAATTTAAGAAGCAGAGGAAAGGAAAGGTATTGCAGAAGGAAGAAGAAAGTCCTTGAAGGTTCAGAAGCAGCAGGTGGTCACAGGCTGTGAGATTGCTGAAGTTGTTGGATAAAGGAATGAGTAGTTTATGGGAGCAAGAAAGAGGCACTGAGGGTGTGGACAGATTCTGGTATGTTTAAAGAGTGCATGAGGTTTGAAGCAAGAAGATCTACAGTGCTTTTGAGCAGGAAGAAACACAAGCAATGCTCTGCAAAGCATATATTGCATACATTGGCCATGTACCAGAGCATGAGTTACAGGATAAAGTGACTTGCTGGAAGGCCCTGTAGTCGATTGCAGACTAAAAGATCGTTTGTTAGCTCATTGGACTAGGTAATTCATCACAGATTTCCCTGTTTGGGATACATTGGTTTCTTAGGTAATATAAACGATGTCAGACCATTATCTGAGAGATTTGTATATGTTTTTGTAAATGTGTTCCATTTATATGTTCTTCCTCACTAAGTAGTTTATGTTTCATGGGCTGCTTCCAAAAGAAAGCATACTTTGCATCAATAATAGAGGCCCAGTTCTGTTGAGGAGGTGAGAGGTGAGGATATTAAGTTTTCCAACCTGGATAACCAACAGAGTCCATTGCCAGGTTAATACATTCATAGCTTGGGCAGATGGGGCTTTTGATAAATGCTGTACCTGTATAGTGAACTGTAAAGTGAATGATAATGTTAATTAAAACAACCATAAACTATTATTCTAAAGGAATTCAATTGTTTTTGGTTAAGTGTGGAAATGAGAAAAATGAAATATTTGTGCTTTTTAAAAATTATGCATTTGTTATCTTTAAGTAATTGTACAAAAGGGGTTAACATGTTGATTTATAAATATAATGCATCTTGATCTATAGCATTCCTTTGATAATTCTCCATCCTTCCCAACCCCACTCATCTTCTCATTAAACTATTCATTACTGATTATAAAATACTATCCAAGAGATCAAGGAGTAAAAGTTTGCTAAGGCTCTTTTCAAGGCACTGACGCTTGAATTCAGGAATCTGTGCTTTCATTTGGCTTTTCCTCTCAAGGCTGGTGCTCTAACCACTTGAGCCACATGTCTACTTCTGGCTTTTTGCTAGGTTAATTGAAGATTAGAGTCTCATGAACTTTTCTGTCTGAGGTGACTTTAAACACTGTTTAGATCTCAGCCTCCAGAGTAGCTAGCATTATAGGCATAAGCCACCAGTGCACAGCCCACTTTCCTTTTTTAATCATGATTTTTGTCTTCTCATCTTAGGTGACCAGAAAACAGCCTGAGCTCCCCCCTCTGGTTGGGATGTCATTACAAACACGGGGGTACACTTTATTCCCTGCGGGAAACATATGTTATATGTTATGGATTTGTTTTTGGACTGTGTATGTGATTAATAATTTAAAGGCTCCATATACTGAGAAATGCTAAATACATTTTGGGAATCCAATAAGAAAATGAGGATACAGCATCTATTACATATTTCCATGATCAATCATGTTGATGGGTACACAATTACTATGGGGAAAAAAGTAAAATAAAAACTGGAGCTAGATCCTAAGAGAGAAATAATACAGAAGCTGCCAAGAGAAACCCCAAAACATTAGATGGAGGTTCATGCAACTTTATTTAAATCCATATAACATGTAGTTTGATTTCTAAACAGTACTAAGAGCTCATTTTACTGTGATAAGGAGGAAGGGAGGGCCTTAGTGCATGCATATGGAGTAGAGGCTTGGGAGTTGAAGGATGAGGATGCTCTCTTCTCATGTCTTCTCGTTACATCATAAATAACAAAGTTATGACCTATGCAGGATTAGGTAAATGATGCTTCACATTTGTTGAGAGAGAAGAAACTGTAAAAATGGGGGTGGGTGGATCTAAAGAGAAGAAACAGAATTCATAGTACAGATGATTGTTTACATCAATATTAGTGAGCTATATTGCATTTTTGTCTTCAAGATTAGCTACATCAGGATATATTAATGAAGAACTGTGCAATTGGGTTTTAAATTTCACCAAGTTGGAGTGATTGAGGAAGAAAGGGGCAAGTAGAACTCTGTGTGGGGGTGGGGTAGAGTGGGGGTGGGCATGGCTGTAAGGGAACATGAATAAGTAACGAAGAGCAAGACCCAGACAGCTTGCTGCCACCTGAGACTGCAGAAGAAGCTGTTATGTTGGGATGTTGGGAAGATCAAGTTTCACTGAGAACACAGAGGAAATAAGGATACTCAGATTTGAAACTTAAATATAAGGATTAGCTGTTAATAGCTTAAGAGTTCCAGAAGGACCAAGGCAAGAATGTAGGGTGGTGTGGAGGAGTGGTAGACTGAGCCATATAAGGTAAGTAAGTATCTTCCCCAGGATGGACAGTTTGGGAACTCTCAGTCAGGTCAACTAATGATAATGTGCAACATAGAATGAAGTCCCGATTTTCTTTCCTCATCGGATTGCTCTCGTGTCATTTTTCAGAGGATGGAGTGGGGATTCCCTGTAAATGTTATTAGAACTCTCCTGTGCTCCCCCTGGGGTAGAGTCTAGAGGAGTCATTGCCTAGCAAGAAGAACAGAAACCTTCTAAAGTTAACTTGTCTCAAAGTTAAATCCTGGCCGGCATTTCAGATATGCAAACCTAGGTCTAAATCTTGTTAGAAGTTTTCAAAATTCCCGTGTTTCTTTTTGCAGGAACATCTCACACCAGTTTGTAATTGTAAATATTGAATTAAGTCTCACATTTATTTATTTAATAACTAATTTCCCTAACTCAAACCAGCAGGATAAATACCTCTACTATTCACTAACAAGGTCTAGTTACTCTTCCTATATCTAACATATGCATCTATGTTTGTGTAGATATAAAGACATTTACATCTGTGTATGTCATCTGCCTTTTGAAGGGATATAATAGGTGAAAAATTGCAAGAATAGGTTTACTGATAATAATCATATCTAATTTCATGGATTTGCTCCCCTAACCAGCTGCCTTCATGTCTGTTTATCCATGGTGAATCAAGGTTGCTTTTAGAAGAGCAGTTCAGTTATGGAGTTCAGCTCTATAGGTTGTCTTAGCTGGAATATCAGATGTCATCTTTTGCTGTTTATTTCAACCATTCATCTTACTAATATGGCCCGAAACTCTTTACTAATAATATCTTCTGTATGTGACTTTTTGTAAAAAATAATTTTATCTTTAATATTAATATTCTATATAGAGTAATAAGTCAAGTAATGAGTATACTTCTTTTATTTTTTGGAACAATGTCATCTCTTCCTTACCAGTAATGTCTTTGTAGACTTTCCTCAAGGGAAAGAAAATGGAACCCCGGGGACTGGGGATATGGCCTAGTGGCAAGAGTACTTGTCTCCTATACATGAGGCCCTGGGTTCAATTCCCCAGCACCACATATACAGAAAATTCTGTATATGGCCAGAAGTGGCGCTGTGGCTCAAGTGGCAGAGTGCTAGCCTTGAGCAAAAAGAAGCCAGGCACAGTTCTCAGGCCCTGAGTCCAGGCCACAGGACTGGCCAAAAGAAAAAAAAAAAGAAAATGGAACCCCGGCCCAAAGAATGAAATATTGAAACTTGAGTAGTAGAGAATTCTTAGGCTGAGAAATCCCTGGGACATCTTTCTTATAGTTTAAGTCAGTGAGCAAAGAGATTATTTTTATGTTGCCTAGAACGTTTCAGTGATTATTTCATGTAAGTACACTTTCTTCTTTTTTTGTTAGATCCTAAATGCCAAGCAATAGAGATACTTAGAGACATATTGTCTCAAAACAAAGTTTAAAAAGGCTGGAAGATGTTAGATCTGAGGTATAGTACTTGCCTAAGACATGCAAGGCCCTGGGTCAAAGAAACAAAAGAAGAAAATGAATGCCTAGCAATAACTATTAACAGATAAAAGCTTACACAGTGCAATTCTTAAAAAATTTGACACGGATACAAAACTTTCACCATAAATTCTCCTGGCTATGTATGCTTGTAATGAATGACCAAAAGACCCAAAAAAGAAAAATCCATAGGAATCCAAGAAAATTCCATTAATAATGTGTAACTGTAACTTGTAATAAAATTTCTCATGGTTAATGTCTCAAACATTTATTTTTCTTAGCATTCAGAATCAGCACGTAGGAAGGCATGGTGATTTACAAGGAGAACTCCATGTACTGGGGAGGCAAAGGCAGGAGTATCATGAGTTTAAGGCCAGCCTGGACAAAGGCAGAAAGAAGACATTTTATCAAAAGTAGAGTAGAACCAAAGGGCTGGAGACTTAGGACAAGTGGTAGAGAGATTACCTTGAAAACTCAGAGCTTTAGGTTCAATCCTCAGTGAGCAAAAAGGGAAAAGGAAAGGGAAAGGAACCTTTGAGTAAGTGTGCTGTGTGTGATTTGGTTCTATTTTTAGTCAATCTCCGACGTTAACCACAAGTAGTTAATTTTCAGAAGACTGAAACTGAAAAACCCGTCAGTTTTTATTTCCAATCCAGTCCTGGCCTCCTCCAAGCCAAGGGTGGGTCTTGAAAATCTAGAATATTGCAGAGTCTGCCTTCAATCCTCCTCCGGCTGCAGGGCAAGGAAGGAGGGCAGAGCTCAGCCTTCGGACTCCTGATTATAAGCAGAGGAAAAACAGTGAAAAAAAAGGCATGAATTCATTACTGAAAAACAGCAGGAGCAGGCACTTCCACATGAATTGGGAAGAAAATTTCTTAGAGGGTCTTAAGAATGCAAAGGAAAAGGAGCCGTGAAACTGAAATATAAAATTGAAAGGCATGGCAGATGTACGATTCTAGTTTTTCAGATAAGATTCCTTCTGGAATTCAAAGGCATTTGAAAGGAGCAAGACAACTGGGCTCCATATGTAAACAGGGTTTTGATTGACACGGTGAAGATGTTTATTACAAAAGTTAATGCAGTGTCAGGTGGAAGATCAATATTTAACCTGATTTCATTGCAAGCTGTGGGCCTGCCTGGAAATGCAGAATGGAAAATTAACAAACCAGAAACAAGGAAATGTAGAAGACTTTCTCATAAACAAACTGTCACTCGATAGACACTGATATTTGTAATAAAAGCAAATAAGAATGACTTCTATTCTTAGTTAGGACGTGCCCCTTCCATTGTATGTTCACATATTTGTATTAATATATAAAATATTTATTTACCTCAATATCCTGGTAATTGGAGAATTTAGAGATCTACTCTGTCCGTTCCCCTGATAAGTTAGATTAAATACTAAGGAAGGGTGGATAAGTACTTACTTCTATCAGGTATAAGTACGAGCAGAGAAATACTGTGACTCCTACTTACAGATAAATAAAGAGGGCCATGGGAAACAGCACTGCCTGTTCTAAGTCCAATACTGTGTCGCTGCCCAATCAGACTGAGCTTCAAATATTCAGCATTCTCAGTATAAAACGTCTTTAGCTATGTAAAATGCAAAATACTCTGTATGCTTTAGTTAACTGGTCCTTAGCTGTAGAAATAAATAATAAAGATCTTCTCTGTCATAGAAATAAAACTATAATTCAGGAGGCAGAGTGATGGAAGTGTAAGATTCCCCTTACAAACATGTTAGTGAGTCTTTATCACAAAACCACTTTTGGTGTGGTGATTCATAATCTTTAATCCTGGTTATAGAGGAAGAAGAATGGAGAGGAGTCACAATCTCAGACCATTCCCAGTCCCCTGAAGCCCCTCCCCCAAAGAGTTCTTATGTGAAAAATAAAGGAAAGTAAACAGATTTGGGACCATGGCTCAAGTGGTAGAATATTTGCCTAACAAGTATAAATAATAGCAATTAAGTACCTTTAGTTTAAACCCCAGCACTCTGTGTGGATATATATATATACATGTATATATATCCGTAATAAACAGAATATATATATATATATACATATATATATGTAATAAACAGAAGAACAAGCGCAGTGGGTCACCCAGTCCTAAGAACACTCAGGTACCATCTGTATTTCTTTGCCCATCTGCTAGGCACTGTGGCCGCCCATGGCTTGAATAAGAGGTTTAGCATTTAGGTAATAAGCAGGAGCTCTGTCTCCTCTGTGCCTCTGTGTTCATTAAGTTTCACTTGCTTCTGAGCAATTAATGTTGTATGACCAAGGACTCAGTGGGAGCCATGTCCCTAATGATAAATAAGCAGATCATTCTTTCAATCTTGTGTTTACTCATTCCTTAATATTTATATGCCCCAGTTTAGGACCAGAGAAGCACACGGATATACAAGGAGAATGGAGTCCATTCCTGCAGTAGATTGGAACGTGCATTCATATACTGCACTGGAGTTTCTCTGTGTATTTTACTTCATTGCTCCAGATAACCCTCTCTGAGGGGTCTGTTGTTGAAATTTACATGCACAATTAAAATGGATGAGTTGCCCAATTCTTCTTGTTCTGTTTACAGATTGCTTTTTCTACTTCTTTGAACTGTGAGCTTTGAATATCATTCTTTAAAAATAGTACTAATAGAAAAAGTTGACTTGCTCACTTGAGTAGAGGTTTGTTATATACTTGATTTTTGTTCCTCAAGCCAACATTGTCAACTTGCTGGTTTGATAACTACCCCTTTTCAGGTAGATTTTGTGGAATTTCAGAGAGATATTCCTGCATTTCTGGTCCTCAGTGTGAGAGCTTTAGACTCAGTTGGACCTTCCCTCTCGTCATGCTAGAGGGGAGCATTTTGGGTATAGGAATAAAACAGCTGAAAATCTTGAATCAACATTATCCTAAGTCTTCATCTCTTTTTTCTTTCCTTTGTATTCTGTCCTTTAAAAACTATTGCTCTATTTTTTCATCTTCTGTTTTAAAACCCAGATTTAGACTTGTCATCTCTAATTCCAACCCAAAAATATGAATCACAAACAAGTATTTTAAATGAATGGTTACTTAAACTTCCTTGTTCTTATTTCTCAAAAGCAGATGCGATAAATGCTCTATACTTATCTCATGCTAGAAGCTTTAAAAAAATGAACCAGTTTTTTTCTAAAATGAGCAAGAACAAAGAGACCAGGAGGAAAAGAATAGAAATTTCACTAAATTCACCTCACTTCATTTGTTCTATTTTTGTCCCAGGTGGTTTTTATGATGAGTTAGTGTTTTTCAACAGCCTATTAGACAAGAGAACACCCTGATATGTGATTTCAAATAAAATGCAGATTTGGAAGGAAATGATTTTTTTTTTCTTTTGCCATTCCTGGGCCCTGGACTCAGGGCCTGAACACTGTCCCTGGCTTCTTTTTGCTCAAGGCTAGCACTCTGCCACTTGAGCCACAGCGCCACTTCTGGCTGTTTTCTGTATATGTCGTGCTGGGGAATCGAACCCAGGGCTTCATGTATGTGAGGCAAGCACTCTTGCCACTAGGCCATATCCCCAGCCCCAGGAAATGATTTTTGATGATGTTATTTTAGCTGTTGTACTCTTTTAACATTCTTCTGGAAGTAAACAAATAAAAGTAATAAAAGTAATCATTTTCTTTCTTTTTGTCTTCTCTTACTTCCGACGTCTTCCCCTCTCTCCTTTTCTCTTCCTCATTTCTTTCTTTCTTTCATTCATTTATTTCTCATTTTATCCTTCATCTCTAGATACTTAGTATGTGCCAAGACTCTGCTAGGTGCTGCAGAAAAGCAGTGAAGGTGGTCCATTTCTTTGAAAATGTTATGATAGTGGAGGAGTTTTCAAGTCACAAGCAGTTTTGATTTCTTCAAGTGCCTTTGATTGTGTGTTCATGAAAGGTCTTTATAAAAGAGATGCATATAGACTTGAGAAATCTGAGAACACTTTTCTATGGATAGGTAGAAATCTGAGGGATGGTAATGGATCATTCAAGCAAACAAGGAAAAGAAATTGTTGGAGAGTCATTGGTAATTACAAGAATAAAGTTATGGAGTAAAGAGAAAGCATAGGATTTGTGCAAGATCAATTTCTGTTACTTTTTGTATAGCTCATTATTGAAAACCCATGTCTTCGAGATGACTGTGCTCTTTTGCATGTGTGTATATTTGTGTGTGTTTCTGGTTATCTAAATGATAAGGATTATCCTTCCCCTGGAAAGGGTACAATAGTTTTGAGAATTGTACTTAGAATTTTCTAGAGAGAATAAAAGAACCCTAAAAATACATTAATAAATCTTCTACTTAGTAATTTCTTCAATGATGTGGCTATAATTTTATAATGACTTATTGAAATGTAAATTGTCATATGGCACTAGTGGCTCATTCCTGTAATCCTAGGTACTCAAAAGGCAGAAATCTGATGTCTTAAGACAAACTTTGTCTACCGCAGAACTTGTTACCAGATGTTGTTAAATAAACGGATATGCATGGATTAATTTCAAAATTACAGATAACACAACAAGGATGACAGTTTATTAGGCAGGGAGAAATGAGGACAAAATGTTACTCCGAGTTGCAAGTTGTGTTACTGTTGGAGTCTCACTGATCAATAAAACAAAAGTCAAGTACCAGCTAATGCTATCTGCTGTGGTTTACTCCATAATCTAGACCTAAATTTAAAAATAAAACATTCTCCATATCTCAAAAGCAATTGCCTACAAGGGTGAAAAGAAAAGAAGAAGCAATTCCCATTATCTGTACAAATCCCTGACACTAAGGAAGGACAGAATTCCTTTCAGTTTTCACTGGGATCTTTAGCTTCCTGAAAACTCCTTACCAGCTGAGTGCAGTGGCTCACACGTATAATCCTAGCTACTCAGGGGGTTGAGATCTGAGGATGGAGGTTCTAAGCCAGGCCATGAAATTCTTATCACTAGTTAAGCACCAAAAAGCTGGAAATGGAGCTGTGGGTCAAAGCTGACATACACACAAGAAAAACACCTCCTTACCCTCAGCCCTACAAATTCTCACTGGGTTTAGTTAGCAAGAAATCTTAAATGAATCCACGATTCCTTGTATTCTGAAATGGAGGGACAATATCAGAGTAGGCAGTAAACAGAGACTTGGTTGGAGGAGTGAGATGGACAGTACCTCTACACGGCAGGAAAGACTTTAATAGTTTATATGTTTGTAGAAAGGTCATCAGAACCTTCCAAAACAAACAAACAAAAAATGTCATGAAAATATGAGGGTTGCTATGAGTCTTGTGTGAGCTCTGTAGAAAACCAGTGTTCTGAGACAAAACAGAGAAGCAAAGAGATGGAATGTTTCAGGAAGATTCGATCAGGAAGCAAACAGGCCAGGAAATCAGCTCTCAGGGCAGGCTGAAAAGCCAGGGCAGAATTATGCAGCTAGATGGGAATAGAAAGTTCTCCAAAGAACCCCCCAACTCCACTCAAAAGCCCAAAATAGGCCACCTAAGGAAGAACACTATTTTTCACTTGTTGTTTTGTTTTGTTAGTCATGGGGCTTGAATTTAGGGCCTGGATGTGTTCCTAAACTTTTTGATTCAAGGCTAGTGCTCTATCACTTTGAGCCACAGCACCACTTTTAGTTTTTTTGGTGGTTAATTGGAGATGAGTCTCAGGGACTTCCCTGCCCTGGCTGGCTTTGAACCACAATCATCAGATCTCAACCTCCTAAGTAGCTAGGATACTGACACTTGATAAGAACACTGTGTTTGTTTGTTTAATATATATGTATATATACATATATATATTACATATTACATATTTTCTATGTGTTTATATAATCTTTAAGTAGTTGCACAAAGGAGTTCCCATTCAGCAAAATAGTTTATGAACACAATGCATCTTGACCAGTGTCACCCCTTTCAACATTCTCATCCACCCCTTCTCTTACTTTTCTTAATTCTGCAGTATATGCTTTGAATTTTGGACTCTCTTCTCCCCTGCCATCTCCCTTCATTCATCTACCCCTGTCCCCTGGGCCCTGCCCCACCTCTTGCATGTACCTTGGTTTCCTGGAACTTGTTTTTGTTGGGCTTCGATTCTGCCTTTCTAAAGAATTAACCATTTAGAGTTTTTTCTTGAATCTACCATGTTTCAGTTCATACATATGTTGCCACTCGCCTAACACCGCCATGTGTTTCCTTGTAGGTTTATAGGCTCATTCTAGCTTCCCCATAGGAGGGCAACCATGCAACTTTTGTCTCTCTGGGCCTGACTTGCTTCAGTGAATATAATCCCCCCCACTCCCGCCCCCATGTTTTTCCACTTCTTCACAAATGGTGCATTATCATGCTTTATAATAGATGAGTCAAATCCCATGAAAGAGCAATATTTTTTTGTTTATATGTGTCTCCCCAAAATGCATGTGTTGAAATGCAGTCACCAGGGCAGGGTCTTTGATTGGTGATGGGATCCTGAGGGCAGAGTCTTTAAGAATAAGTTAGAGCCCTTTATACAAAGGATGGGTGAGTGGATGTGTTCTTCCTCCATGAAGATCCCACAGAAAGGCCCTGATCAGACTCAAGACGCCAGCAGCTTGCCCCTGTACTTCCCATCCTCCAGAGCTATAAATAGACATTTTATGGTTTTAATAAAATAACCTGTCTCAGGCATGCTATTATGACAGTACAAGTGGACTATAGCAGCACTTCCACCACCACCACCACTACCCCCGAATATAAAAGGAAATTGGAGGCTTTAACTTGGGGGATTGAAAGACACTGGATTTGCAGATATGTCATCCCAGAAACCCTGCATCTAACTGCCTATAATTAAGGGGAAAGGCTCCAGAAAGATGCTGAGGATGAGGTGAGCTACAGTGAACCCACGCCCTTGTGAGCAATGGTAAATACATTGGTGATTTTTCCTTCCTTTGTGCACAGTTCATGTAACTATATACCCTGACATTTGGGAAAGTCATGAGCCAAGGGGGAAGGGCAAAGCCACAGAGGAGAAAGTGAGGGAGGGCAGAGGGAACCTAAAGAGTAACTTTGCTTCCCTTTCTTCCAAGGTGCTTCTTCATAGTTGCCTTTTTTTTTTTAAATAACAAAGTACTTCTTCCCTCACCCTGGGGAGTTGGTGAAAAGTGATTTATAAATTATTGCAAAGCACTTGGAAAGGGGAAAGCACTTAATCTCATTCCAAACCAGGCCATGCTGAGAGTTCTGGGGGAATTTCTTTCGGTTTTCATGTCCCAATGAGACTGTGAAAAGACAGATATGTTTCTCCTTTATGCGAACTTTAAGTTATGATGTGCATAAACAAGTAACACAATGCTATCTGACTTCTTCCAGACAAAGGAATAGACACTCCCAGTTTTACCTTTGTATGTTTCTTACGTCTGTTATTTAAGTAATCACAGCCTTCTGTGAAATAACAAAAACAAATCCAATATTAGAACTAATGAGGAAGCAATGCTTCCTAAACAAATTTATATATTAGATCTATCTATATTTGTATTTCTTATTTAAAATAATCCCAAAAATAATGAGAGGAAGAATGAGTACAACTCCAATAATCAGTCAGCATATGTGTTCTGGGTGCTGTAAGTTTGTTTGTCTAAGCATTTTCGGTCCCCTGGAGCAGACTCAAGTATAAGACAGGTCCTTTGATTTCAAATAGCTTCCAATTCAGTAATGGAGATACAAGAGACATACATGTGAAAGCAAGTCTGAGTATCAATGTGGTGTGTGTGTGTGTGTGTGTGTGTGTGTGTGTGTGTGTGTGTAAGCAGCTTCCTGATAAAACAGAAGTTTCATCTGGCAATTATGCTGCCAGAGATTATAAGGAAGAAATTCACTTGTCTGAAAATTCTTTTTGAAGCTTTTTCAGCAACAGTATTTGAAGCAGTAATGGCCTGGATATGTGTGATGTTTGTGTTAGGTGCCCCTGGAAATAGAGAAATCATCTCAAAACAAAAATTGAGCTGGGTGCCAGTGGCTCACACCTGAATCCTAGCTACTCAGGAGGCTGAGATCAGAGAACAATTGCTCAAAGTCAGCCAGGATAGATAAATCTGTGAGATTTCATCTCCAAAATAATCAGCAAAATATTGTATTGGAGGGCTGGGTCAAGTGGTAGGACACCAGCCAAGCCAGGTGAAAATTCAAGGTAGGGTACTCTCACACATACACATGACAGTCTATATGATTTTTTAGTCATTTTTAACACTATTCAAGTCTTAAGTATATGACACTTTTCTGCATAAATATTAAAGTTCTTAGGAATTGTGTGTGCTTGGCTAGATTTCTTAAAATGTCAACTGATTAAGTACTGTTTGAGTTAGACGATTTTAAACGAGGTATGATTCATTACCTAAATTTTGTCAGCTCTTTCAAAATGTGGAGACAACCAGTAAAAAATAAGTATGAAAATTGAAGCTTAATTTTGGACCTAATCTCCTGCCGTTCCAGGCTTGCCTCGCCTCATTCCATCTGTCTTGTTCCACTTGTTCATTGTCCCACATAAACATCCTGGTTATTCAACATTCCAAACATGACTTCTTTATACCCATGCCTTTGTTATTTTGTTTGGGCTTATTTTTTTATTTTTGCTTATGTAATTTTTATACCTGTAATATATTTTTTCTTCTATGCACAACTGATACCTATAGTACATTGCTTTAAGAACCAACCCAAGCACAAAGCTCTTTAGCTACTTACTTTTAATGGGACCTTGTTACCCAATCTTCTTGAGTTCTCTAGCATTTTGAGTATATTTACTTTACATACCATACCAGATAGCTTTAGGCTATGCAATTAGTTATCTGCATTCTTTTGCCTACCATCTAGACTTGACTTGTTTATATTTTGTTTTGACTTTGTTTGTTTTTTGTTTTTCCCAGAATATAGTATAATATCTAGAAGTTAATTGGAGTTCAGTAAACAAACAAAAAAAAACTGTAACAATTTGTTTTCAATGGAGCATGATAGTTTAGAGATTTAAAAAGAGAAAGAGGGAGAGATAGGTCATTTCAGATTAGTATTCATACTAGCTTGGAAATTCGCTTTCTATTTTAATCTCTCTTTCTTCTTTGAAACTTCTAGCTAAAAAAGCAAAATCTTTCTAGGTCATAGGATTGGCAGGCCGGCTATGACTGCCTTGATGTTTTTTAGAAAATAGTTGGTAGGCACATGTCTGTAGAAAACACTAAAGAAAAGGCAGGGGAAGATAAATTTCAATTAAATGAATGATAAAATATGTAAGATATGTATTAATGCTTATCTACAAATGACAAAAAAAAGAAAAGCACAAAAAGAATTTCCTCTTTGCTTCAGTATTTAAGCTACCAATTAGTTTCCACTTACTGAGGAGCAATCTAGATTTTCATCCCGTAGATCTGGTTTTCTCACCTTCTCCTGCTGATGTGCTTGCTACCAAGGCTTGAACTCAAGGCCTGACACTTGCTCAGCTTTCTCTATTCACATACCCAGCCCAGCTTTTTGCTGGCTAATTATAGATGGAATCTCTCAGACTTTTCTGCCCAAGTTGGCTTTGAATCATAGTCCTTAGATCTCAGCCTCCTGAGTAGTTAGTATTATAGGCATGAACCATCAGTGCTTTGCTGGCTGCCTGTATCAGAAAGTAAGTCATGCTTGGGGGAGAGGGACATGAAATTAGCCTGTGACTTCAAGAATTTCATTTAGAACATTATTTGAGGATTTAAATGTATGACTTAACCAATGCTCAGGGATTTTAAGGTCTTTGATAGTAGTTATAATTTCAATGATATTTATATTTATTTACTTTTTATATTCTTTAAATTGAATATTTTTATTTGTCATCCTGACAAAAGTCCCCCTCCCCATATGTGAAAAATATTACATTTGTTCCTTTCTTAGGTGTTTCAAAAATATTTGGAAATCCTAGTTCTGCCTGCGTGATGAGATACTTGATGTTGATTTGTATCAAACTTGGGACTTCATTATGGTGATCTCAGCCCTCCAGGGCTGTGCTTCGGTGTGGATAAGATGACAAGAACAGCCTTCCAACCCAGTATTCCTTTTTACATTTTGTCACACAGACTTCCATCTTCTCTGTCGGCACAGAGAAGCCAGAATCCAGAGATCACAATCCTAACCTGTTCTGACTTCTGTGGTTTCTGTGCTATGATTTGGGAAGAAGGGTCTCGGTAGAGATGCCCAGAGACCCCGGTGTCCCTTCAGGCGTTCCCCTCCAGGCCTTGCAGTCTACAAGGGGGCATCGAGAGAGCATCTCCTAGGCCCTGCATGGTCCAGGTTTCTAACCTGCCTAGTCCCTCCTCCTCCTTGCATAGGGAATCCCTTTTTAGTTTGAAAGAATTCTTTCTCTTTTAAGTTCTTAAAAACATTTGCCTTTACCCATGACCCCGTTTTCCTCCTGGGCCTTAGCTTTTAGAAATAAAAGCCAAGAACTATTTTTCAGGAAGCTGCTTTTGTGCCCTTTTTTCTTGACCAAGTACTTTCTCTGTAGAAAAAAAAAAAAAGCAGACTGTCTCCCCTATTTGAATTGAGAGAAAGAAAAAGTAAAAATAAAGGTAAAAATGTATCACAGAAGAGAATCCAGCTATAATAAATATAAGAATGTTTAAGTGGAAGAATTAGTTTATTTTGTACTCAGAGTTACTAACCAATTGCAGGCTCTCTCCACTATAACCTGTTTTTTTTTTTGAAAATGCGACCATTTGACTCCCCTGAAGTGATTAAGGAAGCAAGGAACTGACGTTGTATCAATTTCACTACTTACATTGGTTAAAATACAACCAATGATGTGTGAAATTATATAATTATTATATGAATATAATTTGTTAATTAATATTTTTACCAAAACGTAATTGAAAGATTCTTGCTTGCACAATTTTTCATTTCTTTCACTCCCTTGGGTAATATCTTTCACTCTTTAGCATATTTTTGGCCAAATTAACGTGCATGTCATGATAAATTGAGAATTATAAACCTAATGATCGCGTTTTATTTTGATTGCTTATCTCTACTAGAAACATTAGGCTTCTGAAGGAAGTTAATTAAAACAACACACCAGAGTTTTGATAGCTACAAAAAAGATAATAATAAAAATATCTGACTTGAGATGTATTTAGCAGAAATGACCTCATAGTCTAAGAAACTGGGGCTTGAACATATGCCAGTACCAGGGCTTGAACTCAGGACCTAGGTACTGTCCCTAGCATTCTGGCTCAAGATTAGTTTTCTACCACTTGAGCCAAAGTTCCATTTCTGGCTTTTGCTAGTTAATTGGAGGTAAGAGTCCCATGACTTTTCCTGCCTTGGCTGGCTTCAAACTGAAGTCCTCAGATCTCAGCCTCCTGAATAGCTCAGAACTACCATCCTTGATGACAGTAATGTTTTTTTAGCCACATAACCAATAGTGTTTCATTGTGCCAACTTGACTGAGCTATGAGATGCTTAGTATGGTGCTGCAGGATGTTTCCAGAAGGCATTGTCATTGGGATTCCTATAATGAGTCAAGAAGACCTGCTCCCGTGCAGGTGAGCATCATGCAATCCACTGAAGACCTAGGTAGGATGAAAGGCCAGGGAAGCAAGCATGTCCACCCTCACCAGTATTGACACCAACACTGTTCCTTCAGTTTTGGACTTGGACTAGGATTTACACAATGGCTTCTTAAATTTCTTCTGGATTACACTTCAGAATTATACCTCTAGCTTTTCTAAAACACCTTCTTGCAGCTGGCAGATCACAGGACTTCTCAACTTCTATCATTGTATGAGTGAATTCTTCAGAATGAGTTTCTTTCTATTTATCTACTTATATTTCTACTATAGTACCATGCCATTCATGATCATGTCCAGGCTCTGCTGTGGGTGGTTACTTTTGTATTCACCATAGTTCCCTTTGAGGAAGAGAGAAACATTTCTAAATACTCACGGTAATGGTTCATAGTTCTTTATAAAGATTTTTCATCTAAATGATATGTTCTGGGTCTTGAAACGAGCATTAAGAGCCATGCATCATTGGCTCATGCTATAATCCTAGCTACTCAAGAGGCAAAGATCTGAAGATCACAATTTGAAGATAGCCTGGGCAGGAATGTTGTGGGAGTCTTATCTCCAACACTAGACAGCTGAAAGTGGAGCTGTGGCTCAAGTGATAGAGTGTTAGCCTTGAGCAAAAACAGCTTGTAGATAGTGCCTAAGCCCTGGCTTCAAGCCCTATGACCAGACACACACACACACACACACACACACACACACACACACACACACACACACACCAAGAAACAACAATAACAACAAGCCTTGCATAAGCCAGGAAACTCATGGAAGGACTGTGATTTCTCTTTGGAACAGCTGATCTCAAGCTTGCAATCATTCATTCTTGATCTCTTTTCACTATATACTATGTACTTTCACTGGCTCATTCTTTTTCTTCCTGTTGAAACAAATGTATGGTTGTAGAGATACCCCCAGTAGATCCACAGATGTCACAAATGTCATATCTCTATTCCCTCCATTCCCAGTTCTGCCCTTATGATCTTGATACCATTTGAAGTAATTCTGCCCACTTTGCCTCTGAAATCAACTGCTGACTTATTCCTGGGCCTAACCACTCCCATTGCTAGCAATTAGTTCAATTTTATATCAACAGCACTTCCTACTATCATTCTCTGCCTACACAAGATGGCTGCTCCTCCTCATCACCAGCCCTTTACTTGTCATCTTGGTAAAATTTAGTGTGGCCTGAGACTGATGTAAACAGGCTATTTGAGAAACTGAAATAGATGTATCCACATTTTTTGTAGAGAGGAAGAGAAATATTTTGTTTCATCCAGCTATTAGAAATGCTCTCTGTAATCGAATAGGGATAATTCATTCACATTTTTTTCCATGACTTGAGGGAAAGTTTCATAATAGTGTGTAATTCTATTTTCTATTATTCCAAGTTTAGAATACATCCTCCCAATTATTCATTTAGTTTCCAGATACCTGGATAAAGAAAGACAGTGCTCAAAATAGCAGGCACGTGTTTCCATTTTTCTGAAACTCTCCAGGGAGTGAATGCATTCAGATTTCTGGGCCTGCCACACTTAGTGCCAGCAGCCCCAGGATGCCATTATTCGATGTAAGAAAGAACTGGTTTCTCTATTCCTGAAAGCAGTCAAACATGTTGAAGAACCATCTGTCACGGATATTACAGAGCAGAACCCCGTCCGTCCCTTCCATTGGGTGAAAAGTGCTGATACCCTTTGAGTAATGTTTGCTTGAGTAGTGTGATCTATGACACTTTCCAGGATTCGTTGGAAAATCAACATCATTGCAACTACTCTTTGCAACTTCATGTGCTAGTGCCAGGAGCTCTGTGTGAGAGTGTTACACATTCTAGAACCTAAAATCTCTGTGGGTAGATTTCTGAGGCTCAACTTCCACACCGCAGCAGCCTCTGAGATGTTGCATCTGCATTGTCTGAGGAGATTTCTGAGTATAAGGGATAGCCAGCTATGAGGATCTGGAGCCTATCTGCTCCTTCCACACTAAAGGGACCCGTGCAGCATGCTTTGCTATTGGGAGAGATTTATTCAAAAGGTAAATTAGAGCCGTAAAACGGAATAGTGACTGACTTTGTGGATGTGAGCAGGTGAACAACATATGTGCCTGTAGCACATACTAAAAATTATACATCAAAAATAAGAGTGGCTATTGGTGGCTGAGAAGCGGTAGCAGAGAAGCTGAAACAAATTTCTCAGAAATTTGAAAGTGTCAGGGAGGAGAGGCAGTCCCTAAGAGAGGGGAAGCTGCCGTCCTATAAAGCTTTGTTCCATCCTGATTCTAACACTAGCCAGCTCTGCAATGTTAGACCACATCAACAGCCTCAAGGTTAAGTGTAAGGACAACTAACATTGTGTTTCTGCAATGATAAAATCCAATGATATGCGTAAACACATCACATAATAAGAGCTCCATTATTAATAGCAAATTATGTTTAATGGACATTTATATCATATTAATTTTTATTACCTATCACATCTTATGTGTAGTATAACATGTTATTTTATTAACAATTATTAGGAAATAATTCAAAAGCACAAGTAATTATAAATGTTAGTAGATATTAGTTATGTGCAAATCAGGAATCTGATTGCACATTTTTGTGTCAGTAGGTGTCTTATTCGCTTTATTTTTATTACTTATAGTCTATTCTCTGTGCCTAGAGACCTACCTCAGAAGTACTTTTATTTTTTATATAATTTAAAAATATTGTATAGTGTACAAAGGAGTTTCCATTTAACATGTGAGTTTATGAGTATAATGTATCTTAATCAATATCTCCCCTTCCATCATTCACCCCATTTCTCCAACCCACTCATCCCCTCAAGTTACCTGGTTTAACCTGCAGATAAGATCATTGGCTATTAAGACTGTTTTCATCCATCCTTTCAGTCTCCATCTGTCTTTCCTTCCTCCCTTTGTCCTCCCCTCATCTCAACAACACGTTTAGCTTCCTGGTATCCATTTTGTTAAGTAAAATAAGTCAGATTCAGAAAGACAAGGGGTACATGTTTTTTTCATGTGTAGAAATTATATCTATGTCATAAACATCTATGAAAGTTATATACATACACACGTATATATATATATACATAGGTGTATATATATATATATACATACCTACAAATGTATTGACTAAAGAATGGTATGCAAAGGAGAATTGCAATGACATAAACTGAACAACTCGCAGTTTCACAAAAGGGGGAGCATTTTAAATGGTCATATCACATCATACATATCATGTTCCAGATATATTAAATATGTTTTATATTCTATATTTGCATATGGCAGATCATAGGACAACAAAATATATGTTGTTAAGTTTATAAGAAATGATTAAAATGTGTTAGGTTTATAAAAATTAATAACATTTACATTCTTACAGTTTTCCAATTATTTCTAAGACCCAACCAACATAAACAATCTTCTGCTCGGCCAGGCACTAGTGGCTCACAACTATAATCCTAGTTACTCAGTAGTCTGAGATCTGAGGATAGTGGTTCAAAGCCAGCCTGAGCAGAAAAGTCCATGAGATGCTTATCTTCAATAAACTATTGAGAAAAGCTGAAGTGGCATTGTGGTTCAAGTGGTAGAGTGCTAGCCTTAAGCACAAAGAGGCTCTGGTACAGTGCAGGCCCTGAGTTCAAGCCCCAAGGCTGGAGAGAGAGAGAGAGAGAGAGAGAGAGAGAGAGAGAGAGAGAGAGAGAGAGAGAGAGTGCTCTGCTCACTAGGATCAGGTGGGATCCGTTGGAATTCACTAAGCTGACCAAGTGTGTACATAGCATAGTATTAAACTCTGCCTGCCTCAGGTCTCAGAAAATACTTACAACCTGACCAAAGCCCAATATATAGTGGAAACATCTAGAAAAACACAAGAAGTCTAATTTCAACAGAAGAGCAGAATTAAATTTTTTAAGCTTGTACATTATTTCCACAGCATCCTTAGAAAAGAAAATTAGAAAATGTCCAGATGGCATTCACTAAAATTCCAGTAGCAGCAAAATCTTTTCCTCTTTTTAAAACAATTATTTTATCCCTTTTAATCTTATGTTAAGGAAAGTTTCTTGCTATATTCAAAGGCAAATGCAAATCGAAGTAAAATGCAAGAGGCACTGAACTTATTCGTGTTCTGCTTTCTATGGTACCAGATCAGAAACATTGTGCTTTCTTCTACTTATACAGTGGGTATTTAGGATATTTCCTTGGTTGCCCAACATTTGAACCCTTCCTGTGTTTAGAAAATGCACTCATTTGTGAGTCCTGTAGAAGGTGGAGGGAGCAGCACAGGCAGAAAATGTTTATTCCCAGTCTTCCTTAGCTCCACCAATTTGATACAGGAGACTTGAACTGTAAATCTGTTGCTAATGGCTAAGCTGAACCGTAGATAGAAGTGAGCTGAGATTGTGTTTGTAGGGACAGCTTGCAGCAGTGGTATTTGGGGCTCAGTGCTGGGAGGATCATGGCACAAGCTAAAAAGGAGTTCAAATCCCCACTGGTGTGTGTGTGTGTGTGTGTGTGTGTGTGTGTGTGTGTGTGTGTGTGTGTGTGTTCATGTTCATTGGCCTGGGTTTTGTGAGAAGACTTGAGTTGAGATCCTGACTGCTACTAAACCTTCCTGTTCCTGCCCATATTCCATGCCCAGTTGTATAGTCTTACTAGTAATTTTGTGAGTTACACAATGCTTTCTCTGTCAACTGCCTTTCTGTTCAAATTCTTCAAAGTCCATTTCGGTTGCTTGCTACTAGCAACACTGTCTGACTGGAGATGGTGGTTTCTTTCTTAGTCCACAGCTCTCTCCTCTCTGGAGATGCAGGCAGAAAACAGCTGTATCTTCAGCATCAGACATTGTTTACATTTATGTCAAAATCTGGATGACTAACAGTATTTTAAAATAAATGCTATAAATTTGATGGTGTTAGCATCATTTGAAAGCTGGTTGTCTCTGCACATGAAAGAAGGGACTAATTAAACTTCCTAAGTAAGAAAAAATATATAGAGAGTGTGTCTGTGGTTTTGAATATTACTTGTCCTTATAAATCTCAGGTTGGAACTAAATCCTTCATGCAATCCTTCGTGTGGGGACGGAGGACTTCCTGGGGGATGGTTAGGTCTTCATGGGCACCAAACTCATGAATGGGTTAATTCTACAGTAAGAAGAGGTCTCTTCCACTCTTCTACCCTTAGAATAGGATTACGATCCTCTGTTATCCTTCAAGATGCCATGTTGAAAGTGAAACCAGAACCTTACCAATTACCAACCCAGCCGACACCTTAATCTTCAGAACTTTCAAATAAAGTTCAGTTCTTTGAAATGATCAAGTCTGTAGCATTTTGCTTTAGCAGCAGAGAATAGAGTAAGACATACAGATTCCTCTCCAAAGCTTCCTGTTTGTCTCTGAACATCACAGAACATCACAGAAATTACCTCTTTTGTGATATGTAGGGCTATGAAATAGGATAAAACTATAACCCATGATTCTAACAATGAGCAATTGGATGATTATGAAGTTCAGAAAATCATAGGCTACTTAGAGTTCTCTGAACTTAAAAAGAATGGTGTTCTTTGTGTAAACTAACTTAGAAAATAATCTACAATTGGTTATATCATAGTTAGATAGTAGAATAGTCTTTGCTTCTATCTTTTAGCAAAAGTGATCTTGCAGCTATTCATAGACAAATGTGGTTTGTTGCGTTTATTTGGGGAGGGGGGCAGCTTTAGATTTAGGTAGAAGGTTATAAAACCCTAGTAGAGTTCAAGAACTAGCAGAGTTTTTGGAAAATTGCCCTTACCCAGGTGGCAGGTTTTCTGACCACAGCCCAGATCCAGATTCTTAAATGGACCAGTCAGTCCTACATGAACTCAGCAATCAGTCTGCCCATCTGTGGTCCTAATGTCAGAGCAAGCTGCCAAGAGATCTAGGAGGAGTCCTTTCTATTTGTGCCTACCTTGCTTGCAGAGATCAGGTCCTGCTATCTTTCTGCCTGTGCTAGCTTTGAACCATAATTTTTGCCATCTGTTTCCTGTGGAACTGAGATAACAGGACGAAACTACCCTACATGGTTTCCATTTTCCTAACCTATTCATCTATTGATGGGCAACTAGGGTGATTGTATCACCTGACTATTGTGAACAGTGTTGCTCAAACACGGAGATGAAGAAATCTCTGTAGTAAGATGACTTTGATTTATGTGTATGCATGTATATAAATATGTATATACATACATGTATATGTATAATATGGAGCTTCTATTTTTCTAGATTTTGAGAAGCCTGTATACTTATTTTCATAGTTGGCTGTGCTATTTTCCATCCCCAGTAGCAGAGCATATATATATATATATATATGTGTGTGTGTGTGTGTATACACATATATATGTAATGTATGTACAGAGTGTATATATATGTACATGTACATTTATGAGCCTATAAGTCTGTGCATGTAATTAGAAAAACAAACCAATAACTATTACTTTTATATTGTGCTGTTACCTTTATAAATAGAAGTATATATTACTATCCTTAGCACATCATAAAATAGTCTCAGCCAAATGTTATCACTGTATAATTAGGTTAAAGGTCTAATTGATTTGATATAAAATTTAATCTGTCATTAGTTATTAGATACATCTATTTATGTAATCTGTAGGTCATATGTGAATATAGATATGGAACAAAGAAAAATATTTGTACCAATATCAAAAGTACAAATTAATAAAATTTCTCAAAAGGGAAAACAGCAATAGATTTTTTTGTTTTGAAGGTTAAAATATTATTTCTTTTATGAAGAATAACACTTGGTCATTCTGATAATGCTAGAAATTACAGATAAAGTAAAACAAGTTTTCTTAACCTACCACCTAGAGAATTACCGCTCTTAATTCTTACTCCTTGCTCATAAAAATGATGCACATTATTTTATAATTTTCCTCTTCTGCCTTAATAATGCATTGTATATGCCTTTCTATATGAACAAATTATTATCTGGTGGCATCCATTGTTTTGTTTCCAAGATGAACTGTGAGTTCTGCTGCCTTCCTGAGGCCCAGGCAATTTTTAGCTTGGATTTATTTGGAGGAAATCTGCATCTAGAGCAAAGCAAGATGGCATCTTTCCCACACAATCCCTGTGTTGAAGTCCTACACGTTGAATGGTACTAGTAGGCTCTGAGACCTTTGGATGGTGGTGCAGTGATGAACTTTCCTGACTAAGATCTGTGCATGTTTTCATGAAGAAGGTCCCAGTGAGCCCCTCCTGTCATCAGAAGTCAGAGCCAGAGATGGATGCCCAGGAAGTGGCATGGTTTCCTGACCATGAGGTGGGTCCTGCGTTTGCTACCACCTGGATCTTAGAGTTCCAAGTCTCCAGAAATGTGTGTGTTTGGGGGGGAAAGCCCATGGTTGTTTACGTTCTACTCAATTTATGGTATTCTGCTATACTGCCTAGAGAGACTAAGACAATGACCTTAGTCACTTCCTTGAACTTACATATAGTGGCATCTGAGATGAGGTAAAAGTGAAAATTTAGCTTTCCATGTGGAAGTATATTTTTAAGAACTTTATATATCCAAAAACATACATAGCTTGGAAATGGTTTCTTTAGTTTGTAATTTTTATTATTATCTGTAAGTAGTTGTACAAAGGCATTGCCATTTAACAAAGCAGTTTATGAATACAATATATCTTGTCACCCTCTTTCAATATTCTCATTCACCCCCTCCAAATCACCCCTTCCCTTACTCTTCTAAATATTGTAGGATAAACATTGGAATCTTGTCTGCATTTTCTCCTTTTCTCCTCTTCATTTTACTCTTTTCCCATTGGCTCTACTCTAACCCTTTTGAGTATCCACTTCCTGCTGTTTCATTTTGCTGAACTTTGATTTTTAGCGTGGAAATCTTGACGAAACTTCTTACAGTTGAGATTTACAAAGCCAGTACAATATAGCTTTGCCACGTGTTTATAGGTGCAATATTTAAACACAAATGACTAAGTCCATGGTCTATATGTTTTTGACTATACTATATTAGTGTCAGATCTTTTATCTAACTTTATAAAGCTCTTCTTATAAAAAAAACTACATAAAAATAGAATCACATTGTAACAATATAGCATACATTTTCTTTAACTTTAGAAAGCTCTTCTTATAATAAGACTACACACAAATTAAAATCAGGTTTAAGCACACAAAATGAGTGTGTGCTTTAAATAAAATCTAACAAATTAAATACAATAATTAACTTAGCTAGTATTGGCAGAAAAAAGGAAAATAATCCAAACAGAGGAATATTATTTGACCATTGTTTTGCAGTTCTTTATATTACCTTACTAGCATCTATACTTTGTAAGTGTGCTTTTTACATTTAAAATATCCCTGCTTGTGTTCCTTTCTCACTATGCCTTCTCCTTGACATGCCCCTTGTTGTGGCATGTCCTTTCATAAATGGCTGAGATTTGAGGATTGCATTTTGAAACCAGCCTAGGGCAAAAAGCCGGAAGTGGAGTTGCTGCTGGAGAGTTAGAGCACAAACCTTGAGTGGAAAAAGCCAAATGAGAGCGCCAGAATCTGAGCCCAAGCAGATATCTACAAACTTTTTAAGCACCTGTACACAATAGCCCACAAATGCTCTATTCCTGTGAGAACGACAATTATTTTTCAAGTCTTAAAGTAATGTTAACCTTTTACCAGATTATGCACTTCTTTAAATTGCAAGAATGAAAGTCAGTACTATCTGATTTATAACCATGGCTCCGATGATTGGATAAGTAGATATCTAAAGATCCTAAGGATTTCTTTTAAACATCCAGTGCAAGGACAGTAGAAGCTCTGATTCTTGTCTCCTATGCATGCTAGCAAAGAACAAGGCTTGCTGCTGAAGGCTTTTTCTGTTTCCCCCCCCTCCCTGCCTTTAGATTTCTGTGACGTACTTAATCTGGGTCTTGTGCCCTGTCAACTTCTAATAGTTCTAATTGCCCAACTATCTGCTCTTGCATGATCATAAAATCCTTTTAACGTTTCTCTTTTCCCCTTAAGAAAATGTATCCCTGTTTCCGGGACGTGACCTTTAGCTGCTTTCAAAAATACGCAGGCAGAGAGAGGATTCAGCCAGGCTCTCAGCAATGCAGCCCATCCGTCACGGACCTCCCACTCGTCCTCCTAATGGCCGAGGGTGCTTTGCTGGCTTATTCCCTTTTCATGTCATAAATAAGTTGGCCCTCTAGTCTGGTAATTTCTTCCCCCCTCTTCCTCCCCACCAACCCTCCTTTCTCTTCTGGGTCTTTTTAAGAGTTCCCTTCCAAGTCTAGAGGATTCGATTTGATATTTCTTCAATTTTTTCAGACCCTGAAAAATGGAGAGGGAGCTTTTGCTTTGTTGGATCATTCTAGAAGCATTACATTTCCAATGTGATTTTTACAAAATGCTACACAAATTTACCTCTTGTGTGTGCGAATGGCATTGTGGGAGATGCTGTGTTTGTAAAAACCCCTTCCCTGCTATTTACCCTGGCCTTAATTCACTGGTTGGGGTTTTATGTGTTTGGGTGTTTTTCCCCTAAATTAATGATTATGTGTTATCTATTGTTTTGTTTCTTCCTACATTTCTGGGTTGTCTTGAAATACTTCTATCTCTATTTGAGTTTAAATCATATGTTTAATGAGATTGAATTGCTGTTTCCTATATCTCTCTTTCCTTTGTGTCCTAAATATTACTGAATCTGAGCCTGGGCATTTTTTCCTTCCTTTTCAGGGGATGTACACATTAAATTAGAAATCAGCAGTGCACCAGATTCCGTCTCAATGTAATCTTGTCCTATACTGAGGTAATTAAAATTTTCCACTCTTACTATTGTGCAATTTTCTTCTCTCTTTCTCTCTCTCTCTATGTGTTTGTCTCTTTCTCTCTCCATAACAGTACATTGCATCAACCTATCATTCAGCAATTTTTAAAATCTCCCCATCACCAAATGATCCTTCTTAAAAATACTCTGTGGATTCTTACCAACAGGAAAGCTTGTATAGAGCATTATTAAAAGTCATTAAAAGGCTCATCAAAGCCTCAGGATTCATGTAGTAACATTAACAAGGTTTTGTTAAATAATAGTGGACCACTTTAGGTGAGCAATTACTTGTGGCTAGGAAATGGTTATGAACTATGCCCCTGTCGCACTGTATGTGTTGCTTGATGACCTTATAAAAATGGCTGCATATGTTAAAAAAAAAAAAAAAGAAGAAGAAGAAGAAGAAGAAGCAGAGCCCTGGGTATAAAGGGAATTTTGAAAAATCTAGGATGAGTCTTTGGACAGTTTGCTGCCACTGCTTCTAGGCAACAGGCAAGAGATGTTTACAATCGGAGCTCTCTCGGCCCCCACCTCTGGAAGCTTTTTATCTGCTGCTGCTGCTGCTCCTGCTGCTGTGGGATTGGTAGAACCACAAGACCCAAGGCCTGATAACGGCTCCTCCTCCACCTCCCTTGTCTCTGGCCCCCAGCTCTTAGGGCCTATCTAGCTAATCGCCCTCTTTACCACCCAGGCTCCTTTGTGGAAGTGAATGTCATGTTCAGAGAGGATGGTACTGTGGAGAGAGGAAAGGATTTGATTTTTCATTTTACCTGTGAGAACAAAAAGCAGCATCAGGAGTCAGGGACCTCCTTATCCTTGTGCTTAACTTCCTACCTACTCACCTGCCACTGCTTTTGGGGGGGCCCATTCACCAAGGTCTCCCAGCTAGCTAAAAGTAGAACTTAGAGACTCTCAACCCTCGTTTCTGAGAAACAGGTTTTTTGTTTGTTTGTTTTCTCAAAGGGATGTTCAAATTTCCCAGAATGCTAAGCAAATAGACAGGAATCAGACTTTGATTTTACTTTCTAAAAGCATGCAACCTTTATCAGTTTCAGAAACAGATGGGTGTATCTAAGCAAATAATAACACTATGTCAAATTATAAAGGGGTAACTTGTTTCTGGCCTTCGGTTTCAGGTTTTCGTTTTTCTTTTATTTTGTGGAAAGCAGGAGGAAGATGTTTGAAAAGGGAAAGAAAGACTTGTTTGAGAGACTTGATGGAAAGAAATCCTGAGGGCTAGGGTGTTATGCCACATTACTGGTGCAGTTGCCAGAAAACCTCTGCCCCCTTGTTTAGATAATACCCATGGCTGGTTCCAGCTGACCAATGACAAGAGCTGATACATTGTTAACATGGCAGCTCATCAAAGGCTGAGTGAAAAATCAGTGCTGTTGTGGAGTGCCTCAGTTTCTCTACTGGAGGGGACATTGGACGAAAACATCTTTTCAAGTCCTTTGTCTGAAGATGTCTCTAGTTAGCAATGGGCTAGGTAGAGTGGAGAAGTCTTAAAGTTTGTTAAAAATCCAGACTGTGATTTCTGATGCCTGTGTTATAACCTCAGCTTTACTGTCTGTCTGTCTTTCTGTCTCTCCTCCCTCCCTCCCTCCCTCCCTCCCTCCCTCCCTCCCTCCCTCCCTCCCTCCCTTCCTTCTTTCCTTCCTTCCTTCCTTCTTTTTTCTTTCTTTCTTCCCCTTCCCTCCCTCCTTACTTTCTTTCTTTCTCTCTCTCCTTCCTTCCTTTTCTCTCTCTTTTTATCAGTAGAGGGGATATTTCATTGGATGACTATAATGATTTAGTGAGATAATATGCATAAAGCACATAGACCCATCTTTGGAACAAGGTAAGCACTTGAGGAATTCTAGGCATTATAATTAATAACTTTCTGACGACTGAATAGAAGGAGCTGGTAGCTAAAATAAATCTCATGCTCTTTGCTAGCATAGTTACTGTCACTAACTACATTGGTTAGCATTTAATATTATTGGGGCAAGCCATTCCCCAAATTTGACCTATCAAAATGAGAGGAGAAGTCACTGTAAAATTATATTTACAATTGAACAGAAATCAATGTCCCTTCATGAAATCAAGATGGTTTCTTTACTCTTCATACATCTGCAATTCTTTATTTCCTTCCAGTTACCTATAGAATACCAGTGGCTGACTTTTTCGGTAAGAAGTGTATTAGTGATATGATTACATTTGATTTCCAGCCAAACCCTTAGAAGAGCGTTATCTCCCCATTTTATAGAGCAGGAATTAGGCCAGCAGATATGAAATGATTTTTCCCCTGATTTTCCTAGCTATTAAGCAACAGAGCTGAAGATGACTATGCCTTCTGATTTTAAATCATACACTTTTTTCACCACCTCCTTGGATTTTTATCATGGGAGATGGGACACTGGATAGATGGAACACTGGTGGACTGGAAAGAGAGAATGGGAACAGGGTGAAAGGGGAGAAATGAATTAAATAAACAGAACAATAAATTATTAAGCTGTGTATCCCATTGTGACTGCTGAAGGAAGCCTGCAGACTCTAGCATCTATCAAGTGACTAGCGTCAAAGCCTCAGTGTTATTTAAAGACCCGTTAGGAAAAAGTCCGGCCCTGCCTCCTTGCCCTCACTGCCCAACCAGGTAGAAAACACAAGACCCTTTCTCAGGGACCGCACCCCTGGTCATTTCTGTCTGGATTTCTCTTACGTTTCAAGCATATTCTTTTGCCATTTGAGACAAAAGCTTGAGTAGGCCAAGCCAAGTGAGCTTGGCAGGAAATTTTGAATTATGATGCTCTAAATACAGCATATTTGGTTAAGGCTGTGGGTCATAGACAGTATGGAACACCTGTAGTTGAAATCCATTCCCGGATACCATTTCATTTTAATTGAAAAGTGTTGACTTCCATTTATAAGACTTTATTTGAGTTGGGCCCTTGTTACCTTAGAGATCAGCAGCTTTCTTTTATACCCTCATAGCAACTGAGAGCTGCTAAGAAGTATGTGGCCATAAATTTTCACTGCCATAGGCAGGTGTTTTGTGTGTGTGTGTGTGTGTGTGTGTGTGTGTGTGTGTGTGTGTGTGTGTGTGTGTGTGTAAGGAAAAAGAGAGAGAGAGTACGCGAGAGAAATTGCTCTTCTTCTTTTCCTTTTGAAATTCTTTCTTAAAGGATACCTGGAATAGAAAAATCATGGTCTAGGCAGGCAGTGAACTGCTTCATTTACTCTAACTCTGGATCCCAGGCAAAGGGAAGACAGGAGAGATGGGAAATAGTGTTGTAACCCCCTCTGCTTGAAGACCTTCCCAACACTGGAATGGGCAATGCAGGTATTATAAAACATAGCCTCACCAGGAAAGGCTCCACAGGGGACTCAAAGGGAGTGCCTTCCTGTTTTAAAGCTAAGAGAGATTTTTATCCTCTGTCTCCAGGAGGATCAGTTGTTTTTTCTTCCTTAAACATATTAAATGTAATATGAGCAGAGAACAAAGAAGCATTTCCTCATTAAAATGGAAGTAATGAGAGACAGAGTGGTGTTGCTTGGATTATTAAGAAACAGCAATATACCCCCCCACCCCCAAAGAAAAAGCAATATCTAGGGGAAGCATCTAAGGACAGCAGGAAAGAACTGCTCACAAAGCTCTACAGCCAGCCAAGTTATGGTGAATAAATAGATGAAACCGGGCCACAGAGGCCACACATACAGAACTAGATGAGGATAGTGAGGGATTTAGGATAATTCTTCAAGTCTATTGTATTTTTGTGACTCAGTCTCCACTGCAGTCCCAGTGTGTAACCTTAGAATTTGCTGGGGGGGGGGGCGGTGTTTTATGTTAATGTAGCAACTCTCTAGCATGTTGTGTTGAAAGAACTTGCAAGTGGGCTATGTGGAGCTGTTCAGGGACATTATCTCCACAGTTGGTAGATTGAGTCAATTGTAATTCTTCTCAGAGCTACCTGGCTCCTGTGCGGATGGAGTGTTTCTGCCACCAGGCTATAATACATTTTATGTTCCTATGCCTAGAAGCGGGCCATGAAACATCATTGCCTAGATTGGTTGAAAGCAGATTAATCTGTGATAAGTCTATACTAAAGGAACCCAGAGAGGAAGGTGAAGAATACTAGGTTGCAAATTGTAGGGGAAAGTGAAAAATCAGCATTCTGATTGGTAGGATGCCTACTCCCCACCCACCTGAATCTGGAAACAGTGGGATCCAAGTTTGAATCTCCCACTAGAGCATTCTTTTTGATAAGGAGAATCTCAGAGATAGTGAGCTTCTCAATTCCTCTAACAAAATGGCCTGATCACTTTATATATTAAAATAATTTTTTAAACAAGAACCAGTGAATAAAATCAAGCAACTTCCTAGCCCTCCACATTAAATCTGAGTAGACAACCAAGGACCCAGAAACATAAAGGAAAAAACAAATGGAAAGAACCGTGACACGGAACGTTAAACACATAGAAACAGACGGTGAAAAGCACTTTGAAGAAGCATTTAAAAAAAATTCAGGAAGCAGAAGGAGAAACCTTTTAGAAGAGCTTTTATAATTAATATCTGCAGATAAATAGTGAAAGCCTGCAACTTTTAAATGAAGAAGAGAATGTAAAGAGAACACAGAGTACTTTGAAAACAATAGTGAGAACAATATATGTCTCTGAAAGATAAAATTATGAAGTTGATAATATTGTTGAACTCTTCCCCAGAAAAATACGGTAGAAGATAGGAGAGTGGTCTGCAAGGTGAATTCTTAAAAATGGGAGATTTCTAAGAAAGGATAGAAAAAAGTAAAGGAGAAAAAAATAATCAAATACATTATTTACATCTTCTATCCTAAAAGGCTAGTTTGACAATGGAGTGTCACTATCAAGAATGGCTCAGTCCATCACAGGGCCTAAAAAGATGATTCTAAGTCTTTTGAAAAATATAAGTAAATAAGCAAATAAATAAATAAATAATCAAAACAGCATCAGATTTCTAAAGTCTAACCTCAAGAACTAAGGAAAAACAGAAATGCCTTCAAAAATCTGAGGGAAATCAATTCAGAGTGATTGTATAGAATTCTTCTAGTCCTGTTATAAGCTAATAAAATATAACTATAAAAAAGACAATATGCGATGTATAATCTCACTAGAAATTTGCCTTTGATTATTTTTTTTTTCATTTTGGAGAAATTACTAGAATGTGTATTTGCCAAAAGAAAAGGTTAAATCAAATAAGAATCCTTAACATAAGAACAGCAAGTACAACAGTACAAGAAATGTATCCAATGCCCAACGTATGATACTGTAACCTCTCTGTACATCAGTTTGATAATAAAAATTTGAGAAAAAAAAAAGAACAGCAAGTACAAAAATAAAAAAAACAATCAGAGACAAAACAAAAAATAAGATGGCAAATGTTATCATGGAACTAAACAGTGATAATACAAAGGATTAATATTGTTAAAATTTAACATTATTTGAAGCAAAAATTGTTTTTTGCTATTGAGAGACTTTGAGGATGGGGCAGGGGGTTTTGGTTGTGAGGCTTGAACTCAGGGCCTAGGTACTATCCCTTTTATTTTCTTCAAGACTAGTGCTCAACTTTGAGCCACAGCTCTACTTCTGGTTTTTCTGGTAGTTAATCAAAGATAAAAGTCTCACAAACAAGGTCGCACTAAAGCTACCAGCACAATCATGTTTATTGCAGTATGATTTTTGCTATAGCTAAACCATAGAACCAACCGAGATGCCCCTCATTAGGTGAATGGATCAAGAAAATGTGGTATATTAACACAGTGGAATTCTATACTTCCATCAGAAAGAATAACATTGCCCTATTTGTAAGGAAATGGAAGACTTGTAAAAAATGATATTAAGTGAAGTGAGCCAGACTCAAAGAGACATAGGTACTAATGGTTTCCCTCATTGGTAATAATTAGTATATGGCTAGGATAGTCCTAGCAGAGGATCACAGTAGCTCAATAGCTATGGACATATGATCATATAAGATGATTTGAAGCAAAATGAACTGTAAGATATGGGATAAGAGGTTTTTCATAGTTGTCATTCTTAATGTAGTATGTGAAATTTTTTCTTTTTTCTTTCCTATGGTTTATCCCCTGTTGTCACTGTATTTGATTGCAGTACCCTGGGATTGTATATGAGGGAAGGGGAACATCAAAATGGGGAGACAAAGGATAAAGAGAAAACTGATGTAATAGTGATACTCACTAGACAACATGTTGGAAATTAACTGTATAACTTGGGGGGGGTGGAGTGTGGAAAAGTGGGAGGAAAATGAGGGATGGAGTAACAAGTATGACAAAAAATGTACTCACTACCTTACGTATATGACTGTAACCCTCTGTACATCACCTTGACAATAAAATTAAATTACAAAAAATAAAAATAAAGTGTCTCACAGATTTTCCTGAGCAGGTTGCTTTTGAATTGCAATCTTCAGATCTCAGCCTTTTGAGTAACTAGGATTATAAGTATTGAGAGACTTCTAGTGAGAGAAGTATATGTACATAAACATTATAGAAGTGAATGTTCATGTAGATTACAGAAGTGTTTGGAGGTGATATAAGAGAAGCTGTTTTAGCTGTGGATTGGCTGGCTCATTATGCTGAGCTGGTTAAGGCTGTTGTAGTGGGAGGTCAGATGCTTGTTACTTCACAGGACCTGGATAACTAGGTTCCTCATGATGATCCCCCATAGGGTGATCTGTAGGCTGAGTGCTTTCTCTGGGTCAGCACCACAGTGTGGTAACCCTGCAGTATACCTCACTGGGTTCAATGAGAGCCATAGATTTCTTCAGCACGCAAAAGCCTTGTGTTTGGCCTCTTGGTTTATGCCCTGGTGTCTGATGTCGAATGAGTACACAGTAAATATCATCTAGATGAATGATCAAATAAGAAAATAAAAGACAAAAATCAGAAGGGGATGTGGAAAAAAAAAGAACCCAGAATCACGAGTGAAACAAATGAGAGGAAAAGGGGATGTTTTATTATTTCAAAGGACCTAAGTCATCTAGATTTCTGTCTCCTTCACTGTGATCTCTTAGAAGTCTCACCACCATCAGACATCCTTTTATATCAAGTATAAACCTTCGGCTTTAGAGTTGAAGATCATACTCTCTTCGCTGCGCTTTGGATGTGGAAGCCCATCACAGGGTATATTATGGGCAGTCCTGAAGTCCTGGCAGGTGAATGGAATGATACATACTGGGGAAAAAATTCAAGTCACTCATGTGCTAAGATTCCTTGCCAACTTCTTAGAGCTGGTGAGAAGTCACTCACATAAGCAGAGTTTCCAAAAGAGCTTGAAATAGCTAGAGGTGACACAACTTTTGAGAAGGGCAAACTGAAGTTTGGGGGAAGGCCATGACAGACAGCCCTCTCAGATTTGCCTTTCTGACTGGACATGCCAAAATACTGCTTGGCTTATACAGCTTCTGTTTCTACAGGTAGAAAATTTGGTGTTTTTACCTGCACTAAGGAAAGTCATCTCCTTCGCCTGTGTATGTTTGTGCCCTTCTGCGAATTACATAATCATGGCCTTTTTGACAGCCATGAAATCCCACAAAAGCTTTTTGAAGAATAGTTCTTTCAACTAACTTTGTCTTCTCTGGATGGAATGTCTCTTTTCAGAAGTCATTTTTAAGTCATCTAATCACAATGATTGCATTCACCTGGGATGAACATGTTCCAGCTGGAAGAAAATTCTTAAGTTTTTTTTTTCTTAGCAGTTTAAACAAGGCTGTTCTCTGTTTTATTGTGATTCAATTGAATATACATCATTTTTGACATTATAAAGATTCACATACAGATTTAAGTTTTGCCATAAACTCTTGCTTGGCTGGAAATTATTTAAACCATAGACCCTAATTTTTTAAATAAAAATTAAGGTAAATTAGAGAAAAATCTATACAATGCAACGATGCAAAGGATTATTATGGTAATATGAAATGTATCAATAAACATATAAGCATTTAATGAAAGTAAATTTGTCTTTTATTTATTTATCTATTTTGCAGCACTGGGGTTTGAACTCAGGGCCTTGCACTTGGTAGGAAAGTAGAATAATATTGTTTAAAATACATTACACTTATAAACTGATATGTTGAAAGACCTTTGTACACCCGTTTAAAGATAATAATTTTTTTTTTTTTTTTTTTTTGGCCAGTCCTGGGCCTTGGGCTCAGGGCCTGAGCACTGTCCCTAGCTTCTTCCCGCTCAAGGCTAGCACTCCGCCACTTGAGCCACAGCGCCACTTCTGGCCGTTTTCTGTATATGTGGTGCTGGGGAATCGAACCTAGGGCCTCGTGTATCCGAGGCAGGCACTCTTGCCACTAGGCTATATCCCCAGCCCCTAAAGATAATAATTTAGCCCCAAGGACTGATATTTTTAAAAATTATTATCTTTAGGGGCTGGGGATATAGCCTAGTGGCAAGAGTGCCTGCCTCGGATACACGAGGCCCTAGGTTCGATTCCCCAGCACCACATATACAGAAAACTTCCAGAAGCGGCGCTGTGGCTCAAGTGGCGGAGTGCTAGCCTTGAGCAAAAAGGAAGCCAGGGACAGTGCTCAGGCCCTGAGTCCAAGGCCCACCACTGGCCAAAAAAAAAATATATATATATATATAAAAAAAAATATCAGTCCTTAACCAGTAATCTGTCCTGTATCACATGTTAGCTTCTTACCGTTTGAATTTAATTTGTCATTTTACTGTAAAGGTTCTTAAGTTTTAATTGGGATTACATTTAATATGTAGATCTATTTGGGGGAAAAAACATTAAAATATTTGGCTATGCAACTCATAAACGTGGTATTTTTCTCCATTTGTTTTAGTAGTCAGGACCATGTTCCAACAAATTTCTTTTAGTTTTAGGAGTAGAAGTTTTACACAAATCTTGCTGAATCCATTCTCAATATTTGTTGCTATTTGAATTAAGTATCTCAAGCCTAGAGTTAGCTAACTTGGATAGGGTAAAAAACAACAACATTGAACCTGAAAAGAGTTGTTTCTTTTATTTCTATTTAATTATTTATTTATTTTTGCCAGTCCTGGGGCTTGAACTTAGGGCCTAGGCACTGTCCCTGAACTTCTTTTGCTCAAGGCTAGCACTCTACCACTTGAGCCACAGCACCACTTCCAGCGTTTTCTGTTTATGTGGTACTGAGGAATCAAACCCAGGGGCTTCAGGCATGCTAGGCAAGCACTCTAGCGCTGAGCCACGTTCCCAGCCAGTTGTTTCTTAACAGCATTTTTTTTTTCAAGTTTGGATGTCTTTTGTAACACTATTTTGGCATTATAAACTCATTGGTAAAATGAGTTCTTTATGGATATTTATGAAGTGTATAATTAGATGAATTATAGTTCTTGAATTATTTCTTAGGAAGACACTGGGTCTTGGTGCTAGATTAAGGCCAAATATCAAATTCTAATTGTGACTATAAGAAAACTAGCTTTTTAGCCTTTCTACTAACTTCCCCAGAATGCTACCCCTACATGGGTTCTTGAATTAAGAATGGAAGTTCATCCTCTAAAATCTGGGAAATTTATGATAACTATTGATATACTGCAGGATGCTGGCTAGGAGTTTGCAGGCGTGGCAAGAATTGTTTTTTGAGATTATATAGGGAGTGCCTACATCCTGGCAATAAGAAGAAAGTGGGTGACATCTATCCTTATATGCCTTAATAGTCTGTCCATTCAAGTTTAAGTTTCTAGGATGTTCATAGGTAGCTAATAGAAGGTACTTTTGAATCATGCTAGTCATAGAAAATATGAATCAACACTAGGGAGTGGCATCACCTCACTGCGATCAGAATGGCTGTTATTGAAAAGGCAAAACCGGTGACAAAGCACTCTGAATGAAAGGGAGATTTTTTTTTTTTGTTATTTAAAGTCATTTAAAATGAGTTAGGAAGTAGACTGAATATTTATTAGGGACCATGCCATGTAGTATATCTTCTGCAATTGTCATCTAGCTCTACTTTTTACTTTTTTCCCTTTTCTTCTCTGTACCTGGGACATTGCCCTATATGATCCAAGAAGTGGGAACCCAAATACTCTGTGAGGTTCTTCCAGCAGAGACCTGAAATGGATCCGAGAAGGGAATAGAGGAGATGCGGGGGGGGGGGGGGTCTTTCCTGTACCTCCTAAATCCTTCAAGTCCAGGTCATCAGGCTGGCCATTGTCATAGGTGGTCCATTGTTCAAAGTCCTGCTTGGGTTGGGTGAGGGTACCCTTCCCTGGTCTGCAGGTAACATCTCCCCTCTTAGTCACAGGAACAACTGTTACTTTTAGTTTCCCTACATTGTGCCTTTTATTGACATCTCAGTCTAGTGTTCTTGAACCTTGAGACAGAGTGACACAAAGCATCAGATCCACAGAGTATGAATATGGCTAGTCAAACCCACCTAGCCAAGATATGGAATCAACCCAGATGCCTCTCCATGGACAAATGGATCAATAAAATGTGATAAATAGACACAACGGAATTCTATGATTCCATTAGAAAGAATAGCATTTGTAAGGAAATTGAAAGATTTGGAAAAAATTATACTAAGGAAATTGAGCCAACCCAAAGAAACATAGGCCACCTGATTTCCCTCACGAGTAATAATTAGAATGTGCCAGAAACCTACAAGTAAAGCCAATGGATCATAAGAGACAAATAATTACACCTGGACATGATTAATTAAACAGCAGTCTAAACATTCACACAGTAAGAACAAAGGATATTTTTAGGAGAAGACTGCAAGGGCTCAATAACTTTGTGCATATGATCATATAAAATGATGCTCAACAAAATGAACTCCAAGAAATGGAAGAGAGAAGTTTTTACTTTTTAATTTTATTGTCAAGGTGATGCACAGATGGGTTACAGTTTCATATGTAAGGTAGTGAGTACATTCCTTGTCAAACTTGTTACCTCCTTCCTCATTTTTCTACCATCTTCCCTCTTCCCCAATACCACCCCCCCAAGTTGTACAGTTATTTTACAACATATTGTCTTGTAAGTATCACTGTTGTATTGGTTCACCTTTCACCCTTTTTCTTACCATTTTGATATTCCCCTTCCCTTTCCTAATTCAGATAGACATATATACAATACCGAGGGTACCAAAATAACAAACAGTGACAATAGGCACTAAACCATAAGGGAAAAGTGCAAGAAAAATGAATAACTTCACATAGTACATTAAAAATAACAACAACCTCTTGTTTCCATATCTTGGAGTTCATTTCTCTGACCATCATCATCTTATATGATCATATGTACATAGTCATTGAGCTATTGTGATCCTCTGGGAAACAAGAGGTGTTTCATTGTACTGTTTTAGTTCTTGTTTTTCTTTAATTCCCTTCTGTCACTGATTTTTTAATTTCTGTGTCCTTTGTCTTGTATATGTTTATCTGATATGGTGAGGGGAGGGGGAAGCACAGAAATGGTGGGACATAGGGTGAACCAATTCAACAGTGCAACCCACAAGACACCATGTTGGAAGTGAACTCCACAACGTCGGGGGCAGGGAAGTCGAGAGGGAAAAACCTGGGACAGAATGAGGGAAGGGGTGACACCGCTCAAAAGGAAATGCACTCATTACCTGACAAATGTAACTGCAACCTCTCTGTACATCACCTTTACAATTTTTAAAAGCTAAAATTTTTTTCAAAAAGCAGTAATATATACAGAAAACACTTTTCTTAAAAATTGGGACTTCTCAGCATTTACATGCGCTGTCATGATATAATTATCAATCAGACATACTTGCTGCCTCAACTAATAATTGATGATATATAAAATTCTAATATTGATTAGTGTATACAAATCAGGCACTTTTAATTTGTAAATAATGCAAAAGAAATCAAGTTACATAACAGACATATTTTCTAGTTCAACTTTTTACTTATGATGTAGAAAACTCTAATTTTTTGAAAAATCTAGCAGATTAAATTTTTAATATAGATTTTCAATTAGATCAAATAAATCAGGTTATATATGTTTAGACCACTTGTATTTTAATTGTGAGAGCATGCTTTGAGTTTTGACCTTCAGGGACAAGATTGATTTTTTTTTTTTTTTTTGCTCATAGAACTAAGGTATTTCCTATGTAGAAAAGTTAGTCACATTTTCTTGGAAATATGTATCAGTTGAGAAAGTATTAAGTGTATTAAAACATTAGGAGAACTCATTCATTTTGAGTTTGGACATTTGGGTTAATTATTATTAATAATTTAAATCAGATTTTTGAGTTCCATTCTCAGCCAATAATGAAAAGTGCAGCGATATATCATCCCCAGGAACCTGTGCCTTTGGCAGAACCTGCAGCGCCGCGCAATTCAGCACACAGGCTGGACTTGCACTAGGGGTCCACCTACTTCTGAAAGGACAAAGGTAAAATCCCATAAGGGTATTTCACAAAATGTAAATCCACCAATGTAGGCACCTCAGCATAGAATCCACACGTTGCATGGTAGCATGCACACATTTTCCTTTCCTCAGAGGAAGGACAAAGTAGGATAAAACCAAATCAACCATCTCTGCTTTGGAAAAGAGGAAATAAATATAGAAAACGCCCTGCCATTTTTAGATCTGATGATGACTGGTATCGTTGCAAATTAAAGAAATTCTCTATTTTTCCCTTTGGATACACACACACACACACACACACACACACACACACACACACACACATCACTCTATTTTTTTTTTTTTTTTGCCAGTTCTGAGGCTTGAACTCAGGGCCTGAGCACTGTCTCTGGCTTCTTTTTACTTGAAGCTAGCATTCTACCACTTGAGCCACAGCGCCACTTCTGGCTTTTTGTATATATGTGGTGCTGAGGAATTGAACCTAGGGCTTCATGTATAAGAGGCAAGCACTCTGCCACTAGGCCATAGTTCCAGCCCCCAAATCATTCTATTTTACTTTATTTGAAATCTTGGTTAAATTTATTTCGGAATCTAGGACTGTAGCTGCAGCTCTGTAGCTAGGCATGGCATATTTGAAGGCAAGTAGAACATGAAAGTCCAAAAGGTGAGACATGACACAATGGTGGTGAAAACCTGATGTACTGAGATGGGCTAAGGGTTGCATTTTCCTTCCTTTCTCATAGCCCCTACACAGAGTCTGCATTACGGCTATCACTGTTGGTCAGACTTCAAGGGCAAAGAAGATTCTCTAATCTTGGGATTATGTTAGCACCCCATTCTGGAGAAGAGATTTGGATCCAGATTTGAAGCAAAGGCACCTGTAGATCCTAAATTGTGCTTTACAACATGTCAAATGAATGTTTCAAGTTCTATGTGGGAGGCTTCTTAATGTCAAAACAAGCCCACCAATTCAGATTAGGCACTAGGACAAAGCGCAGAACAAGCCGGTTTCCCAAAGTCATGAGCTCCAAAACACACAGTTACTTGGGACTGTTTCTTTTCATCATCATTGCCCATCAGTCATCACAACAGTTTCAGCAGCCTAAAGGCTTCATCAAATTGCCCCTTTCTTCTTATTTCCATGACTACTACTTAGCCTTTTGGCCAAGTACTTGAGTAGCATGCAATAAGCACCAAAATGAATCTGGCATCCTCACTTTCCAGTTTCTCCTCTATAATTAGATTAATTACTATTTAAACACCAGTTTTCAACCTATGATGATCTTGTTATAAATCTTTAAGGATGCTTGAAAGTAAAACCCAAATTGTTTTATTAGGTATTCTAATCCCATAAAAATATAAACATTAAAAACCTTACCAAGCCATGGATGAAAATAGTATTATTGCAACTATTAAAATTAAGATCCACTTAACACTTTATAAATTGTGTTTCTGACGTACTTTTGGTGGGTATATAACCTAGTGCAACCACCAGGGAAATCAGCATAGAGGGTCCTCAATAAATTAAAAATAAAACTATTTTATGACCCTACTATACCACTCTTAGGTATAGATGCCAACCACAGTAAGTCAATATGGAAGAGAGATACCTGCATACTCATGTTTAATGTAGGTCTGTTCACAATACTGACCAAGCTGCTCAACAACCAATGAATGAATAAAGACACTGTTTCTGCATTCACCAGCCATAAAGAACATGAAATTCGTCATTTGAAGAAAATAGATATAACTGATCATTACCATGCTGGCAAGAGAAGTCAAATTCACAAAGTCAAATACTATGTGTCATGTTCTCACTCATCTGGTCTATAAGATAATGATAATTATAACAATACTGAGTCATGAATGTAAGTGGGGGACTGTCAAGGAGGAATGGGTGGGAGTAGGAGGGGGAAAGGAGGAGAAACTAAGGGGTAAAGACAATTGAAGGGCTTTACATCTATATCTATGTATGTATACACACATAATGCATATATATATATAAATAGACCCGAAGACATACATATATATATATCTTCATATATATGGATAGAACTTATTATATATAGATATAGATAGATATGACTAGAACTCAATATAATTCATGATATATATGAATAGAACCAATAGAATTTAAGATATATACATGAATATATGTATATACATTTGAATATATACGGATCAAACTTAAGATATATATGAAGATTATATTTATACATATATATATACACTTGTATATGTATGTGTATATGAATTCATTGTAATGAATCCCATCAAACCCTTTGAAATAGGGGGAGGAATGAGGCAAAGAATGAGATTTTTATGGAGAGGTAAATTTGTTCAAAGTGCACCGTATGCTTGTATGGAGATACCACAAACTCCCTCCCCCGCCATATGATAAATATATGGTAACTCAAACATAAATAAAAAATAAAGAGCAAAAAAAATCAAATTGTGCTTCTACACCAAGTCTCATGTGATTCTTTAAATGGCCTGATAGAAAAGTGATCTTTGTTATGAGTACCAGTTATTGCCACGTTTAGGGAACTCAGTATGAATGGTTGGGTTTTTTTCCCCTGCATTATTGTGGGATGAAGGAGAGAAATCAATTGGAAGGAAGCAAGGCAAAGCACACACACACACACACACACACACACACACACGCACACACGTGCGCGTGTGCGAGAAAGAGAAAGAGAAAGAGAACTAGCAAAAAATTAAGCTAGACAAGACTGTAGAGCAAAGCTTGTCCTGTTTCTCTTATAGTCATTTGCCTTTCCCTGCATGACTTTTAGCCTCCTTTTGTTGTTGCCCATTTATGAAATGCCCCTCCATACATAGTCAAAATGCAGATACTGAGCTTAGTTAATCCCCAGTATTAATCATTGGAGGGGCATGTCATGCTTCTCTATAGCTACTGACTAGACTGAGGATGGATCAGCTTTGTAACAAGTGTCCTCACTTTCTTAGACCAAAAAGTGATCCTAAATAAGAGTCTGGGGTGAGACAATTATAGCCATAATGGGAACATGACATGCTCAGTAAATGGCTTCCTGGAATGCCTTCCGCTATCCTTCCTACTGATTCATATTTCACTGATCTTTCAAAGCACAGCTTTTATCTTTCTCTCCTTCCTAAAACTTGCCCAGCTAGCCCAGGCCACAGCATGATTCAGTGGTAAGCAGAAGAAGGATTCTTCTTTTTTTTTTTTTGACATCTGACAGACCTCACAATCATCACAAGATTCATCCCTAACCTAGGTGCTTCTGAAATTTAAGTGTGCGTATGAATCATCTCGAGAGTTGATCAATATAAAACTTACCCAGAGATTTGATTCAATAGGATAGATTTAGGTCTCTGAGGTTGCAGCTCTGACCAGCTTCTGGGTGATTCTGACATTGCCCTAGTGCAGAGAAGACATGGAACACAACTTCCTAGGCACTTGGGCCTGGGAGAAAGGCTCTGGGGAAAAGGGGGTGTCTAATAATCTCGCTCATTGGACAGTCACATGGGTTACAAGAAATCAGAATATTTTCTGTTTGGGAAATAATGGCTCTCAAACCTTAGTTGGTCTACCTTCTCATGATCGGATCTTTCTGATTTCTCTCAATCAGTAGGAGTAGTTCAGTGTGTGAAATACAGAATTTCCTTAAAATTAATTTAGCACAGATGTCAGTTTCAACAGTGGTAAGTTATGGGTCCCCAGTAGGTTCAAAGACATTCCGAAGAGTTGTGCTTAGTGCTACTATACTTTCCTTACAGTCAACATTTCTGGGTCAGGCAGTGGGTGCAGCAGGTTGAAGAGTCATAGTCGAAGCCTGATGTCCCATGGTTTTTGTTGTTTGTTGTTGTTGTTTCTTTTTCCTGATTTTTGCTTTCTTAGTACCTGGCAAATGCTCTACCACTGAACTACATCATCCCCAGCCCCTTAAAAAATGCATTGTGAGATAGAGTCTTAGTAAGTCAATGGTCTGGACTTGGTCATCCTCCTGCATTCGCCTCCTCTGCAGCTGGGAAAACTCAGTTTTTTCATAGCTCTGATACTCCCAATCTACGTGACTTCACACCAGTGATTTGGACTCTTCCTTCCTCAGTTTCTTCTTCTCCAAACAGGGGACAGTGTATTCAAGCAGTCACTATATGTAAAGCATTTAGAAGAGTGCTTTAGACATAGAACTACATAGGTCTTAGTAATTATTAGTGAATTTGTCTTGTAATTTGTTCTAGTAGAAAAACTGAACAATGTAAGGGAGAATAAAAGTTGCATGTTAAGCTCATAGAAAATTCTTTACTAAGATAGAGGTTTTTTGCCCCCATATATTAAGTATTCCAGAGTAAAGTTAGCTTTCATTTATTTCTGGTTTCTTTGTTCATACTTAACAACTTATATGCCAATTATTGTCACACATCCCACAAAAGTTATAAATGTTAACATCTCCTTTAAATGGATGTTAGTGGCAAGTGGCAAGATGATCTTATTATTCTTCCTTTACCATGATGCCCAGATACTTCTTTAAAAGATTATAAAAAGTGGTTTTGTGGAATAACCAAGAAAGAGAACTGTAACGTTGTGAATTATTGAACTAACTACTCTATAAATAGACCAAGTGAGCATTAACCACTCTAACATTTTCTTCCTTGCTTTTCTACTATAGTGTACTTTATCTGATCATAAGCATTTTACCTTTTTTTTTGTAAGTCAGGAAGACTGTGGGTGTAAGAGCATGAGTTTCATTCAGAGCCAGATTGCTGTGAATTCACTGTGATCCCCTTCAAACCAGCCGGTGAGCATGGGAAAGTTCCACAATGTCTTGGAGTCTCAGCTTGCAGTATAGAAATCATGTGATATCTGTGGTATGTGTCACTTACTAAGAAGCTTAATAGTAAAGCAGACCTTTGCTAATGTATGCACTAGGCTCAAAGTAGATACTAAATGAATAGTAGCTACTATTCTTTCTTGTGTTCTTTGCATTTACCTTGGTGAGTAATACAGCCTAGGCATTCACAAAGGGTTCTTATAAGAATAGATGTGTAAATTCAGGAGCAAGAGTAGTGTTTCGTTCTCAGTGTTGACTAATCCCAGGCTACAAATGCAGGCAAATAACTCCAAACCACTAAATCTTGACTTTTCTTAGAAAACTATGCCAATTGTAGGGAATTTCATAGTTCATTAACTACATACATTGCTGTTTTCTGGGTTAATTCAGCTAAACAATTTTCTAACCATAGAAACTAAATTCTAGCAATACTTTTTGCCTCTTCCCAAGATCTTTCACACGTTCTGTGTTGCTCTTCCTTGTGAATACAATACCATTTATTTTATTACAATGGGATACATTTCATCTAAAGCAACACTGAGAGAATTCCAAAATAGCATGTTGTGGAATGAAAATACTTATTGATTGTGATGGTACAGGCGAGTTAGTTAAAAGACTTCCAATATTTCAGATTGCGTATTTATCTAATGGGAAAAATAAACCCCACAGAACTGTGTTGTAATGAGATTTCTATGTTTGCTCTGCCCTTTTTGTGGCCCTTCCATATGTATATTATATATATATATTATATTTCAATATGGATGACTTGATGGTTACCATTATTACTTGTCTTGATAGTTAAAATGTGAATTTTCTCCCACGTGAAGTTGTCATTCTGATAGGCAGGCAGTTTGGATGTAATAGACTTAGCTAATTATACAGAAAGTCTTTCTAGAATGAGGTGTTGGGACCAGAAAACATGGTCATCTGACTAGTTCTTTCCAAAAGCATGGATACTGAAGTGTTTAAATAGTGGTGTGGCTTTTTATACCTTCCTATCCATCTTGAGGATAAACAGAGAAATCTTCCCATTATAGGATCATGGCAGTGCTACAATCTTGGCTCCCTGTAGACACAAGAATCTCTGCTCCAAAAAGAGCAACTTCACTAAATTATTGGACGAATGTAAGTAAACTTGTATAGTGTCATTACTAAAATATGGAGATTTTATTTGTTATAATGCTTAATACTGCCCTACCTAGCATAGGAAAATAAATAATGTTTCTTAAAATAGCTGCTGGGTCTTCTGCACATAAACCTGGCAGAGGGTGATGTATGGAGACAGAAGTGACAAATGCTTCTCTAAGTGTTATTAGCAAGTAGAAACAATGCATTTCTGCTTTTAAATTATAGGAGAGTGAGCCACAGAGGCGTTTAATCTGACCTGCAATATTTTAAAATGCCAAAAGGCCAGTGGTTTGTAAATCACATTAAAATCCAAATATTCAGAGCTGACCATACAAAACTCAAATTCCCGGAAAGCAACAATTGGCTACAGGCAAGTACCAACTGACCAGAAGATTCCTACCACTTCCTACAATCCTTATACTTAAAACAATTCTGAAATCAGGATCTAAGCTTACAGATTGCAATGGCTAGAGTAATAAAGAAAATGATTAAGGATAACACAAAGAACCAGATGGAGGAAATGAAAGAGTCACAAAGGACTGTGAATAACACAGAATTCTCAGAGAAAGAAGCTATTGTTAAGATCCTGTTGTTGGTTTCTTGAAGGTACTGGTAGCTATATATAAGAGGGAAAGCTACTGTTTGAAAAACGGTCAGATACAGAGAGAGAGGAGGGATGAGGAGAATGGAAATAACTCAGCTTTCTTCTTCACACTGCTAAGTCTCCTACCCCTTTGCTGCCTTCAATCTCGTCAATGCCTACCATTGACTTCATTCTACTGGAAGCAGCTGGCTCAGGATGTGGGAAATGCATACTACAAAGAAAGGTAAACCCATCTTTGACACAAAGCACAGCCAGGGAGGGAAGAGACAGATGATTCTGGAAAGCAAACAAGCCTAGAACCTGGTGCTTATCTGCTTCAATCATATATGTTGTCTGTCTGATCCCTGTCTATGTGTTCATTTATCTTTCCATTATAGGATAAGAAAGCATAGCTTTCAGTCTCTTTTAAGAGGAGTGGCCACTGTTTCATTTCTATTTTTTTCTTATTTCCATGTGCTGAAATTTAATGAAAACTCTTTATTTGCTTGCTTACTTTAAAATGTGTATTTTTATGTGACATCAAAATGCTTTTCTTAACCTTGCGAGTTTTGTCAGGGTAAAATCAATCACACAGAAAATAATAATAGCTACCATTCACTAAATACCCACTGTATGTTAGGCCCATGCATTGTGTGGCTCATGATAACGATAATCAGTACTGCAAAGTCACTATAATTCTGTCTGGTTTATGAAACAGAAATCTGAATAACAGATAGGCTAAGGAAATTTCCAAAGCAGCAATAGCTCACAAGTAGCAGGAGAGAAGAGTAACCCTGGTCAACTGCACAGCCTCAGACATTATTAGGTAATTTCTATTATTCATTCTATCTCTCAAGAGTAATCACCTAATTTTCTCTTTCTAGAGCATTCTGGGAATTCTGGTTTCCTAGAATGTTTGATCAGCACCAGCCTTATTGTTTACATGTCAGAGTGATACGGTGACTTAACAAAACTCTTTGGCTATGTGTAGAATAGATAATTGGCAAGAAACCATCCCTACTATGGCCTAAAACAATTGTAAGAAAGTGAAGTTTGGCTAGAATATTGAGTCAAGAAAAATTTCTATCTCAGTTCAGCATATACTGACATATTTCTTCAAATACCTAAATCCTTGTCACAAAGATAGATGATAGGTAGGTAGATAGGTAGGTAGGTAGATAGATAGACAGACAGACAGACAGATAGATATAGACTGACTAACAGATTGATAGGTCAGTAGCTAGATGACAGACATATAGAAGCATGTCTAGAGATTTCAAGAGACAAACTTGAAGAACACATCCTAGAAACACTGGCATAATAAAGATTCCTTCTTGGGGTTGTAATGCAGATAAAAACGACAATAAAGTTTTAGTTATCTCAAGTTAATTATGTAAACATTGACATTTCCCTTCTCCTTATTTATTATTTAAATCATAACCTAAAGCTGAAACTCCTAGAGTACCCTGTGCTTAAAACCCAGCCAAAACATTGCAATGAAATGAAGTTTAATTTGGGATATTTTCTGTTCTTATTTCCTTTTCTAGTGTGTTTCACATTGATGAGCAGTCCATTTTTATGAAACTTTGTGCTTCCATTTTTCTCGGATAGTACCCTGTTGAAACATACTGGTCAAAAGCCACGAGGAGTCTTCCTTCATTCTGCCGACAGAGTTAGGAATCTCACTCTAGCACAATTCTGGTATGTGTGACTCCTGACTTCTATTGACCAGTTCTTCATTGACCAGTATCCTTGGGGAAGAGGAGGAGGTTACTTTTTCCATATAGAATATGTGTTAAAATTGCAAAGTTTTGTATGTGATCTAGAAAATGCCTGAACCTAAACAAACAAACAAAAACCACCTTTCACTCTTGCTCATGTTTAGTAACTGTACACTCTGTAGTTAATTTGGGTACTTTGGCATTGTAATAGAAATGGACTTACACAGCAGTGGTTGCTCATTAGACACTATGTGGAAAATGAACTATACAACTTGTGGGTAAGGATGGGAGAGAAAAATTGGGAAAGAGAGAGGGAAGGGGTGACATTGTCCCAAAAAGAAATGTACTATTCACTTGACTTATGTAAGTGTAACTCCTTTGTATATCACATTTATAGTAACAATTAGAAAGGGGGGGATTGACTGGATTAGAGAGAAAAGTCACTAGTGGTTGTTGTTGTTTTTTTTTAAATTAGCATGTCCAGAGAGATGCTTCAGACTCTGTCTTGGCTTATTTTGTTCCCTCAGTGAGCTCACAAAGACAGATTCTTCCTGTCTACTCAGATTCCTGCAGTCAGGTTTCATTCTTAAGTGGTTTTCTTCCTGACAGGTTTTTTCCTAGTGGCATGCTGGGCTGTGTGCTTACTCAAATGGTGGAGATGAAGGGGGTGGGCAGGAAGTAGAGAGAGAAGAAAGTCAGTTCCTGAGAAGCAGCTCTTATTCTAGAACAAGCAGCAAATGTTCCTTCCTAGTTTCCCACTGGCCTATGTGGCCAAGTACCTCTCCTTCCCCAAGCATCCTCATTACTAACAAGGGTTGGTTATTTGCATGATTAATTAGGAAATTACTTCAGCACTTCATTTTGTTATATCAGACATTTATTAAGGAAAGTTCCTGTAGACTTTGTTCTTTTTTTTTTTTTTAAAGCTTTATTGAGGTATTCCTGGACACCAGGGTAATCCTAGATACTGTCTCAGGAGGCTGAGATCTGAGGGTCATGGTTCAAAGCCACCCTGATCAGCAAAATCCTGTGAGACTCTTATCTTCAATAAACTACTCTCCCCCAAAAAACGGAAGTGAAGCTCTGACTCAAGTGGTAGAACACTAGCCTTGAGGGAAAGAAGCTAAGGGCCAGCACCCACACACCCACTCACTCACTCTCTCTCTCTCTCTCTCTCTCTCTCACACACACACACACAGCCTTATTAAAATATAAGTAGTACAAACTGAGCTGAGACATAATCACCTGTGAAATCATCACAATCAAGGTAAAAGACACACTCAACATTCCCAAAGACTCCTTGTGGTAAAAGTACAACCGAGATCTCTTTTAGCAAACAATGTAATATAATTCTGCCACTACTCTGTCCAGCAGGTGCCTAGAATTCACTCATCTAGCAAGTTTGTTTCTATCAGAGTGCCTTTTCACTTCACCCCTATAGGGGACAGGATCCTAACTGGCTAAGATGTAGAAAGTAATGAAGTACCTACTAGAAGTAGCCCATGACCTGCAAAACCTTCTAATACTATTAATGAAGAGAAATGGATAAGATATGTCAATACAATTGTCTGTCATAAGGTAATAGAATACATTATCTGGCAAAGAAGTCAGGGGAAAATAGATATTACACACTGAATGTAATACATAGCGCTTCATTTGTAGTGGTAAAAACTCTAGGAAATAAGAGTTTGGGGTTAAATAAATATATATTCTATTGTAATGGGGAATATTATACAATGATTTGATTCAGGCTACCTATTGACTTCTTGACAGCTATAGGGGATACATTCCCATTTGCATGATAATTTTGACATGGGTAGGAGGATTACAGTTGGAAGTGAGCCCTGGAAGAAAAGTCCTTGATACTCCATTCCTAAAGTAACCAGCTAGGCAACAGGAAAAAGAATTTGCCAGTTACCTATTTATAGGTGAGCAGTAAAAATGGAGGTCAATATTGAATGCAAAACAAAACTAAATGTACTCTAACATAACAAATACCTAGTCCCTTCTTTTATTCTATATAATCTGAAACACTGTAGACAGTCATTCAAGATAGAAGGTACGTAAAATTAGAATGAAAAAAACTGATAAATTCCATGGCAATATATTATATTTAAAAAATACAGAATTAGTATTTGCAAACGAAATGCAAAAGGAGTTTCTCAGGCTAACTTTAAGAAGACTAGCAGTATTAAAGGCCCTAGAAAAACTTTGTAAACCTTTAAACCTCTATAAGATGATTGTGCCATGTTTTAAAGATAACATGAATTTATAAATTCATTTTACAGGTCAATGAGGTTGTCCACAATTTTTTAACAGAATTATCATTAATGAATGTGAGAAATACAGCAGGCAGAACATACTTGATTTCAGTAAGCTGAGATAGACTCTTAAATGTTAAAATTAAATTGCATTGAACATTTTCATGTCATCAGAAAAGAAAATTGATGGAACTACAAATTAAGAGTAATGATGAAAATGCTATTTTATTTTGAATAAATATCCAACCCAGTCATAGTGGGATTGATGTTAGCTATAGCCATGTTTAATATCTACATTAATCACCTGGAAATGAGAGTAAACAATATGTTAATGAAATTTTCAGTGATGCTAAATTGAAGAATGCTATTAGCCTGAATAATGACAAGGTAAAAAATAATTTTGATGTCATGTAGAGAAGCAAAAATGACCTTTTACTTCAGAAATCAAGCTAGTACAATGGGTATAATTTTTTCAGGAAGTTTTTTTTTCCAGTGTCAGGGAAAGCAAGGCATAAATGATGGGATTCTATATCTATTTGTTACAGATTTGACTTTGGTAATAGTTTGATGGAATACTTAAAACTAATATTGTACTTATGTGCTGGATAGGTTAAAATTTCATTTTACAATTGGAGGATAATACTGTCTGCTAACTCCAACTGATATGTAAGTACTGAAAACAGTTATTAACTACTACACCCAAATATAAAAAAAGTAGGATTATCTATGACTTAGATGAGATGGGCAATAAAAATGATTAAGGACTTGGCTTGATGAATTTCTAAGAAAAGATTAAAATAATTAATCTTGCAGTCTGCAAACTGAGGCAAAGGAATTACAGGGGCAAATGTACAATTTTTTTTTTATCAAAAACTCCATTCCTTTGAAGCACAAGGCATTCCTTTGGGTAATCCAGGTTAAGATTATGTTGCAATTTTCATGAAAATAACGACCACAGTAATGTTTCTAATAGAATGATGAATAAATGGTTCTAATTCCAAGAACCTGGGGCATAAAGTAATAAAATATAAATTAGGACAATGGCAATAATTGCTAAATAATCAAATAATTTTCCAAAAGGAATCATGACAATACACTTTGCCAATGAGGACAAGGAGAGGAGCAGAAAGGAAAAGAAGGGAGAGAATGGGACTAAAGGGGAGGGGAGGAAGAGAGGAGGAGAAAGAAAGAGAGAAGAGAGGAAAAAGACAGAAGAGAGGAAGGGAAAGGAAGGAAGAGGGTAGGAGAAAAGAGGGGAGAAGAGAGGGAGGAAAGGGAAGGAGAGGGAGAGAAGGGAGGAGGTAGAGAGGAGATTGGAAGGGAGAGAGAGGTTTTTCTTAGCGAGGGGAGGGATAGTGACAGAATAAGGGAGAGGGAGGTTCCTTGTAGAGAGGGGAAAGCAAAGTGGAAGGGAGGAGAAGAGAGGAGAAAAGGTTCTTTGTTGGGTCTTAGGAAGGGGTACAAAACCATTATATCTTGAGTTATCTCTAACAAATGCCAGAGGATACACTTTGTGTTTCTACTCCTTTATTTGTGTGTGTGTATGTGTGTGTGTGTGTGTGTGTGTGTGTGTGTATCAAGAATAGGTTGTTAGGTGTGCTCCAGGGGCTCAATCCTAGCTTCTCATGAAGCTGAGATCTGGTGGGTCACAATCGAAAGTGAGTCCTGGCTGGAAAGTCCCTGAGACGCCATTCCTAAAATAACGAGAAAAAAAATCCAGACCAGACCACCAGCCAAGGAAGCAGGAGTCAACGAGTTCAAACTCTGGTATGTGGCAGGAAAGGATTGTTACCTAAATTTGAGGTAATGAGGTTTGGATATTTGATGCTTGTTTCAAAAGTAGGGGTATACATGAGCAGAAAACTCCAAGAAATGTCCAATGGGCCATGCCTGCTGCAGTTGTTCATTATCATCCATGGAGAAACCCTACTTGATATGTTGATGAATGGAGACCGACAGAGGAGAGCACACCTAAACCCTAGGGTAAAATGGAATTGCATTCACCCAGCTGTGGGACACTGGACATGGAAAGTTCTGCTGTGTTTTAAAGCATTTAGAAGGCTGAGTAGGAAACACTCCATTAAAAGTCTAACCAAAGAATCCAGAAAACTGCTGAAATGTGTTACCAAGTAACTCTTTAGTATTTTATGTGACTGACAATACAGCTAAGCCCAACAACTTGTGTGTCTCCTAATTTGTCTTCTCCAGTGTTTATAATGCCATCTCACACTTCACGTGATGATAGAGCTCTACAAATAAATCACACATTTCCCAATCATATTACTCGAATTGTTTTCCTATTAGAAATCCTATTCCTGAATTCTACTCATTTCCCTTGTTCATTGTTCTAACCCTCTTCTCTTGCCTCCTCCTTGCAAGTACCCATTTCCTGGTACTTATTTTGTTGATTTTTGACTTAGTCTTTCTAAAGAATTACAACATTTGCACTCTTGATAATGTCGAGTATACTTCAGTTAATTCATTTGTAACCACTGGGTGTCAACCAGTTTGTTTATTTCTAGACTTATAGGCACATTCTAGGCTCCCACAAATGAGGGAAACCATGAAACTTGTGTTTCTTGGTATGGGTCTGGCTTACTTCACTTAATATATTTTGTTCCAAGTCTTTCCATTGGGGTACTAGTCAAGATGCACTATATTCATAAGCAGCTCTGTTGAATTGCAAGTCCTCTGCACAACTACTTAAAGAAAATAAAAATATGTCTTTAAAAAAGAAAGCCTTTTCCCCATTTATCTTTCTACAAAATTTCTGATAATCAATCTAAGGACAGTTCAAATATGCCAAAACTCATATGCAAATGAGGGTATTTCCAATGCCCGTCATGTTATATTTTTGCTAAGACATACTAACTGCAAAAATGAATAGGGCTTCCTGTGATATTTCCACACATGGATTCATTATGTGTCAATGATGTCCATCACTCTTCTTAAAAACAACAGCTTTTCCGGTCTCTGAAAGTCCCTCTTAATTTCTTCCTTTCCTCTCTTTTCCTTCATACTTCTACAAGGCTACTCAGTCTCCTGAAATGTGTGAGGACCAGTGGTACTTATCTTTCTGCTTCTGACTAGTTTGACTTGATATGATGCTCTCTAGCCTCATCAAAGTTGCTGCAAATGATAGCATTTCATTCTTCTCTGTGTCCGAGGAGTATTCTGTCGTATGCTAACTACACTGCACATTCTGTATGCATTCATCCACTGAAAGGTATCTGGGTTGATTCCATATTGTGGCTATTATGCAGGGTGTCACTGTAACATAAAGAACTAGTATCTTTATGATATTTAAAGGTTTCATCTTTTGTGTATCCAAACAGGAGTAGAATCACTTGATCCATTATTCTACTTTTGGTTTCTTGAGGAAACTTCATACCTACTTTTTATAATGGCTGTACTAATTCCCATTCCCACCAACAGTATAAAAGTTTCTATTTCTGAAACAGCGATAAGTGATCTCCCATCCAAGAAAAGCCCAGGTCCGGATGGATTCACAGCAGAATTCTACAAGGCCTTCAAAACAGAACTCACACCAATATTTCTCAAACTCTTCAATGAAATTGAAAGAGAAAATTCACTACCAGACACATTCTATGAAGCCAGTATAACCCTCATCCCAAAACCAGGCAGGGACTCATCACAGAAAGAGAACTATAGACCAATTTCCCTGATGAACATAGATGCAAAAATTCTCAACAAAATCTGGGCCAATCGACTTCAACAGGTCATCAAAAAAATCGTACACCACGATCAAACTGGATTCATCCCAAGGATGCAAAGTTGGTTCAATATATGCAAGTCAATTAATGTAATCCACCACATCAATCGGAGCAAGGTAACGAACCACATGGTTATATCACTGGATGCGGAAAAAGTGTTCGATAAAATCCAGCACCCATTTATGCTAAAAGTCCTGGAAAAACTGGGATTCCAGAGAACATTCCTGAATATAATCAAGGCAGTTTATGACAAACCAACAGCAAGTATAACTCTAAATGGTGAAAAACTAAAGCCATTCCCTTTCAAATCAGGAGCAACACAGGGATGTCTACTCTCTCCCTGCTCTTCAACATAGTACTAGAATTCCTAGCCAGAGCAATTAGGCAAGAAGAAAATATAAAGGGGATCCAAATAGGAAAAGATGAAGTTAAACTTTCTCTCTTTGCAGATGACATGATCCTATACCTAAAGAACCCCATAGACTCTACCCCCAAACTACTAGAGCTGATCCAAAACTTTGGCAAAGTTGCAGGATATAAAATAAACCCTCAAAAATCAATGGCCTTTCTCTATGCTAACGACCCGAAGACCGAGGCTGAAATCAGGAAAGCAACTCCTTTTGCAAATAGCCTCAAAAAACATAAAATACCTAGGAATAACCTTAACCAAAGAAGTGAAAGACCTCTATGATGAGAACTTTAAAAACATGAAAAATGAAATTAAGTCAGAACTAAGGAAATGGAAAAACCTCCCATGCTCCTGGATTGGGAGGATTAATATAATTAAAATGGCAATATTGTCAAAGGCCATCTACAAATTCAATGCAATACTCATTAATATCCCAACAACATTTTTTAATGAAATAGAGGAAGTAATCCAGAAATTCATATGGAACAATAAAAGACCCAGAATATCAAAAACAATCCTAAGCAGAAAGAACAGTGCTGGAGGAATTACAATACCCAACTTCAAGTTGTATTATAAAGCTATAGTAATAAAAACAGCTTGGTATTGGCACCGGTACAGGCCTGAAGACCAATGGAATAGAATTGAAGACCCAGAAATGAACCCACAGAACTACGCCTACTTAATCTTTGATAAAGGAGCTAAAAAATAATCTGGAAGAAAGATAGCCTCTTTAACAAAGGGTGCTGGCAAAACTAGTTCAAGACATGCAACAAACTAAAACTAGATCATTATATAGCACCCTGCACCAAAATCAATTCCAAATGGATCAAAGACCTTGAAATCAAAACAAATACCCTGAAAACACTAAAGGAAGGAGTAGAAGAAACACTTGGGCTCCTTGGCACAGGACGGAACTTCCTTAACAAAGACCCAGAAAGGCTACAAATCAAAGAAAGTTTGGACAGATGGGACTGCATCAAACTTCAGAGCTTCTGCACGGCAAAGGACATAGCTTGCAAGATAAACAGAAAGCCCACAGATTGGGAGAAGATCTTTACCAGCCATACAACAGACAAAGGCCTCATATCTAAAATATATGCAGAACTAAAGAAATTACATTCCTCCAAAACAAAACCGCAAAGAACCAATAGCCCCCTCATCAAGTGGGCTAAAGACTTAAAAAGAGACTTCTCTGATGAGGAAATGAGAATGGCCAAGAGACATATGAAAAAGTTCTCTACATCACTGGCCATAAAAGAAATGCAAATCAAAACCACATTGAGATTCCATCTCACCCCAGTAAGAATGTCCTATATCAAGAAAACTAACAATAACAATTGTTGGAGGGGATGTGGCCAAAAGGGAACCCTACTTCATTGTTGGTGGGAATGTAAACTGGTTCAGTCACTCTGACAAGCAGTATGGAGATTCCCTAGAAGGCTAAACATAGAGCTCCCCTATGACCCAGCAACCCCACTTTTGGGTATCTATACAAAAGACCACAAACAAAGTCACACTAAAGCCAACAGCACAACAATGTTCATCGCAGCACAATTTGTCATAGCGAGAATCTGGTCTTTTATAGTTTTGTGATTTTTTTTTTCCGGAACCGGGGACCGAACCTGGGGCCTCACGCTTGCCAGGCGGGCGCTCTTCCGCTGAGCCAGATCCCCAGCCCCCATAGCGAGAATCTGGAACCAACCCAGATGCCCCTCAGTAGACGAATGGATCAGGAAAATGTGGTACATATACACAATGGAATTTTATGCCTCTATCAGAAAGAATGACATTGCCCCATTTGTAAGGAAATGGAAGGACTTGGAAAAAATTATACTAAGTGAAGTGAGCCAGACCCAAAGAAACATGGACTCTATGGTCTCCCTCATAGGGAATCATTAGCACAGGTTTAGGCAAGTCACAACAGAGCATCACAAGAGCCCAATAACTATACCCTTATGAACACATAAGATGATGCTAAGTGAAATGAACTCCATGTATGGAAACAATTGTTATATCACTGTTGTAACTACTTTCAATGTGCTATGTGTAACTGTAGCTTCTATTATTTATTTTTTTTTTTGGGCCAGTCCCAAACTGTAGCTTCTATTATTGATGATCTTCTTGTATCCCCTTTCTGTGGTTGTACCTACACTATCTCTGTATCTTATCTGAGTATATTGGAAACTGTGTATACTGGTATTAGAACTAGGATATTGAAAGGGAATAACAAAATCAAGAGACACAGGGTAAAAAAAGATAAACAACTACAAAAGCAATACTTGCAAAACTGTTTGGTGTAAATGAACTGAACAACTCACGGGGGGAAAGGGAAAGGGCGAGGGGGGGAGGGGGGAATGAGGGACGAGGTAACAAACAGTACAAGAAATGTATCTAATGCCTAATGTATGAAACTGTAACCTCAATGTACATCAGTTTGATAATAAAATTTTTTTAAAAGTTTCTATTTCTTCTATCCACAGTCATATCTGTCACTCTTTTGGATTGTCTTTTGGATAATAGCCACTTTGACTGTGGTGAGATGATATCCCATTGTAGTTTTTGATTCACATATCTCTGATGATTGTTGAGACAGTATTTTTTTCATGTATCTCTGTCTTCTCAGAAATGTCTGTTCAGTTTGCTTAGGTCTTTAATCCATTTTAGTTGATGTTCATCTTTTTGAGTTTTTCATGTCAATTTCTTGCTGTATATTGCCTTTTACCAGTGTCTTGGAGTGTTCTCCTGTATGTAGTCACTTCATAGTTTAAAGTTTCAATTTTTTTTTTCATTCTGCCAGTCCTGGGGCTTGGACTCAGGGCCTGAGCACTGTCCCTGGCTTCTTTTTGCTCAAGGCTAGCACTCTGCCACTTGAGCCACAGCGCCACTTCTGGCCATTTTCTGTATATGTGGTGCTGGGGAATTGAACCCAGGGCCTCATGTATACGAGGCAAGCACTCTTGCCACTAGGCCATATCCCCAGCCCCTAAAGTTTCACATTTTAAACCATCTTTACTATCTTCTCTGTTCACTTAAGCTCAGCCACTATTTTATGTTTCCACAAAAATTGGATCAATAAGGTAGACAGACAGACAGACAGATAGACAGATGGACCAAGGGATCATTACACTAATAACAATAGCATGACCATAACTTCAATTACAGGTGTCATTCATCAAGTACCTGCTATATGCCACACATGGTGGTAGGTATTTTCTGCACCATCTTTATCTTTACAATCACAGCTGAGCATAGACATTGTTTCTCTCTGAATACCCTGAGACCAAGTGTGAGAAGTGTTCTCAATGTCATAGGACAACTGCCAGAACCCGTTCACTCTTCTCACTCCAAATCTTTTTGTCTCAGATGACCATCTCTTGCTTCCATGTACCGCAAGTCTATCAGATAATTGCCTTCAGTAACTTTCTTTTCTGTTTATGATAAGGCAACATTTCATCATCTCTACAAAAAAGCTTCTGGGTCCATAGAGTTTGCTTTCAAATTCTGAGATTTTGTCACCTTAGTTGAATAACCTTGAGAAATATATTTAGCCCTTCTCTGTGTCCACACCTTCATCTATAAAGTGAGAATAAAATTCCTGCCTCATAAAATGTATTAGACAATTAGTTTAGTTAATACATAAAAGAATAGCCCCTCCTCATTACTAATATTCTGTATCTGTTCACTATGATGATTTCTTATACAACTCTTTGTCCTCTAGTCTATAAACTTTTCAAAGGCAGGAATCATGTCTCGTTGAGCTTTTCTCACTTCCAGCTAGCACACTGTACTGAAAATCCCAGTAGCCTGCAATGTAGAATTACAAAAGTAGATTCATACCAATAGTCTGGGAGGAGGGTGATGAGAGCGAGGGAGGAGAAAGTCAAATATGTGACACCAATATATGGTTGCTATGAGTCACATTTTCCTGACAGGGAGGAAAAAAAAAAAAAGAAAGAAAGGAGCTGTCAGCCGTGGTGGACTCCAGCAATCCATAATTGCACTCTTCCAGCTGAGAAACTACGATATGTGCCGCAGAACCAATTTCCCCTTGCAAAAGGGACTGAGCAGATAGAGAAAACTCTCAGGAGCTAAGAAGGCATGCGAAGGTGTCAGGAGCTGCTCCCCAGAAACTGCTACTGATCCCCTGCCCCTGGAGCCTGGAGCTGCCAATTCTGCTTCTTCGTGCTGTGCCTAGGCCTGCAATCTAGAGTTGGCTTCTGTTATAGACAGTGCTTTTAAAAAAATACCATGAGGAGGTGTCTGCTTCGGTGATTAAGGTTGACAGACACCATGAGGAGTCCTGCTCTCCTGCTCAGTATTGTTCTGACCCTTTCTCCATTTCCTGGCTCCTGGCTACTGACCAGAATTTCAACCTCTCCTCATTCTCCAGTGCTCCACACCGGCCCCCATAGTCTTAAGCTCTTTCTGCCCAGTTTGCTGTCCTCTTACCTTATGGCTGGCTTCTAGAACACAAGCTACTTATCTTTGTCTTGTTTCATGCATGGAGGAATTTCTTTGTCCTAAGCCTGTTTCTACCCTGGCAGCATGGTGACCAGCGTAGCTGTGAAGAGGGAAATTTGTAACACTTTACATGATGAACTTTCTCTTAGGAAAGGAGTTTGATAGAATCATAGATGACAGCCACAGGCCAGGGAGTTAGAACACAGCTGTGTCATTTGCCCACTCACCATCCCCCATGTCCTGGGCATGTTACTTCTCCGTATAAATCCTTAACTCCCTTATATCTAGTATCAGTCACCTAATGAATCTTACATGGGTGGGGGGGAGGAGTAAGATTCTATTTTTTAATACTTAGCTAATTAATAAGTAAAATAAGTTAGTACTAATGCCATTATTTAAAAGACTTTCCAGTTATTAGTTTAAGATGAATCATAGCGCTAGAAATGACCTTAAATATCTGAATTGTGAACCAAAGATTTAGAGTTTATTACTAAATAATGAATCAAAAAGTCTCCATTCCCACATCCCAAATGATGGTATTGGCTCTCTATTAAACAAGTGCAGTGTGTGTGTGTGTGTGTGTGTGTGTGTGTGTGTGTGTGTGTGTGTGTGTGTTGGTACTGGGTCTTGAACTCAAGGCCTGGACATTATTCATTAGCTTTAAAAAACGTTTAGTATTATTCTAAAGGCGATGAACAGAGGGCTTATAGTTATTTATGTCAAGTAACGAGTACGTTTCTTTTTGGACAGTGTAACCCTTTCCCTTGCCCTCTATCAGTTTTCTTCCTTCAAGGCTAATGCTCTACCACTTGAGACATGAATTCACTTCTGGCTTTTGGATGGGTAATTGGTAATTAGAGTTCCAAGGACTTTTCTGCCCAGGGTGGGTTCATGCCATGTGATCCTCAGATCTCAGCCTCCCGAGTAGCTAGGATTACAGACATGAACCACTGGAGCTCAGGGTAATTATTTTTTTACACAGTCTTTTCCCATGTAGCCTTGGCTGGCCTGGAACTTAATATGTTGGCTAGTTAGTAATAGGCTGGCAGGTGTGTACCACCAGCCCTGGCAAATATTTGTAACTTATTTTTTAATCAAATATTTATTAGGGAATTAGTATATACCAGGCACCTGCATATAAGTTTGAACATAAATGATATATTTCATTCAAATTATTCACATCTTCATCTACACAGCCAGCCATCGTCCATTCAGAATATATTTATTATTAGTTGACTAGCTGTATGTCAACGTCCTTCCTGAGCCTTGAGAATGTCCAGGACAGTTGTAGTCCCTACCTTCATGTTTCAATCTATTTCCTTCTGTTGCTGTTTATGCCACTCTCAGCCTCAGTTTCTGCAATGAGAAGTTATATCTGTGTCCATTCTGCAGGTCCGAAGAGCTCTTTTAGAGATATATAAGCAGCTGCAATTTTTGAGGAAAGGAAGTTCTCGTTATTAGAATTGGATATCACTCATAAACCATCTTTATTAAAATACCACTTAGAAGCTTTTACATAAGTATGCATTTCTTGTCTACCCTAGTAACTGTTCTTTTTCTCCTTTAGTTTGTCCTAATTTCCCTTTTAATTCCTCTCTTTCTCCTCTTAGCATAGTTAGCTACACAGAACCTGGAGCATATGTAGAAATCTCTTTTCTTATTTTAATTTGTGTCAGTCCTAAGTCTTGAACTCAAAGCCTGGGCACTATCCCTAAGTTTTTTTTACTCAAGGCTAGCACTCTCCCACTTGAACTACAGCTCTACTCTCAGCTTTTTGGTGGTTAATTGGAGATAAGAATTTCACTGACTTTCCTACCTAGGGGCTGGGTTTGAACTATACTCTTCAAATCTCAGACACTTGAATAGCTAGAATTACAGCTGTGAGCCACCAGGACACAGATAATATAGAAATCTGATGTGTGTGTGTATATGTGTGTATATATACATATATATAATATATAGAGAGAAATACATGCACACACACATATATAATGGGTTTTAATAGCTATACAGGAGCAATCTTATTTTTAGAATCACAGCAGTTGGGAAATGCTACATATGTGTATACAAATGATCATGAAAATAAAGGATCAATGAATAATTAGAAGCTGTCTAAAAAGTGGTTAATGTGAACAGGTGAAATTGTCAAGCGTTTGCATTTCACCTTTGCTTTTGTCTACGGTGAGTGAGCATTGGGATTCGTTTGCCTGTAGAGTCAGTACTGCCTGAGTGGCAGCTGGGAGTAATCAAGGCAATTAAAGAGGGCTTGTCCCTTTCACATGGAAACCTTCCAGTGCCCCATTTATGACAATGCCATGTGCATCCAGAAAGCTTTTTTGACATCTTAAGAACTCTAGCTATTTGGAAGCTAAAAATACATAGGTTAAAAAGGAAAAAAAAAAGATGAGAACTTGAGCTGTGTGGAAGTCATTTCACAGGGGAGCGGTTGGGGTCTTGGAAAGAGACAAGGTTCCTGAATTGCTCAGAAGTCCTGCTGACTATCCCAAGTCCGGATGATGGGTAGATAGTTGAGAAAGAATACATCTTCTCTATTTTAAGCCACTGAGATTTTTATGTTGGTGGGAGAGGAAGAGGGCTTAGTGGGAGGGCTGTTGTATAGATATTTCTGCATAGCAATACCAGCTACAAAGGAAGAAAGACCTCCTGGGTTTTTGGTCAATAAATTCAGTTATTCCTGATCTTCTATTATTTCTGTATCTAAGCTCAAAGTATAAGAGGTATTAAGAGGGACTATTTTCTCTAGGTGACCCATGAATGGGATACAATAAGGAAGTGTTCTTCTTCTCCTTCTCCATTCTGCTCTTCACCTCTTGAGTGACTTTATAACAGTTCATTTTCTTCTTGCAGCATCTGCTTCCTTACGTGTAATGACATGTGTCCTTCATGAAGGGAGCTTCCATGTTCCTAAGCCTAGAGAAAGAAGAAAAAAAGAAAAACCTTTAAAGGCAGCTCAATAATCCAATTTTTATCAAAGCCAAATTAAGATTTTTTTAATTCTAAATTTAGATGCAATAGTTTTCATATATGCTTCAAATCTGAGGAACCAGATGAACTTGTCTGTCCTCCTTTAGAAAAGTTATATGTACAGCTGGGCACCGGTGGTTCACTCCTGTAATCTTAGCTACTCAGGAAACAGAGATATGAGGATCATGGTTCAAAGCCAGCCTGGGCAGGAAACTCTGTGAGACTCTTATCTTTAATTAGCCACCAGAATACCGGAAGTGGCGCTGTGGTTCAAGTAGTAGAGCACTAGCCTTGAGCTGAAGAGCTCAGGGCCAGTGCCCAGGCCCAGAGTTCAAGCCCCATGACTGACAATTTTTTTTTTAAAAGAAGAATCATATATAAGATGTAAAAGGAAGTTTCGTACAATTGTAGGAGAGCCCTATTTGATGTCATCGAATGTTAGTCATCAAAATAACAGGAAGAAGAATGAAATATGTAATTTTTACTTTTGAACTTGTTTTTTAATTAATGTATATTGATATCTTTGAAATGCTAAATCTGCCAATATATGCAAAAAATCAGTTATTTCTTAATGCAGGAAGTTATCCTTTACAGATACAAATGTCTATCTTTAGAGTCCAATGAGAAAAGAGAAGTATGTAAATTGAAAGCAGCTCCATTAAAAGAAAGCACTCAGAATTTTAAGTAGGCCTTTTATGCTTCCATGAACATAGTACAAGTGCCTAGTGCTTGCTAGACAAGCACTCTGTCCATTGAGCCACATCCTCAGCACTTTTTGCTTTATTTTATGGTCTCAGTTATCTAAGTTGCAACACACCACAGAACACAGAGCACAAGGTCAACCTAAAAGAAAGGAGAGAGTAAAAATACAAATGGAGTAGCCAGGACCTCCAAGGTTTTTGTAGGAAACCCACAAAGAGAAGCCAAGGAAAGGTGGTTAAGTATGTAACAAAGATGCATTTCTCACTGGAAGTAGAGACAACACCTGACAATAGGACACGATCTGAGAGAAGTGCATTCCTCCTGGTAACTTGGAACGCCATGATAAGGACATTGCTAAGGGAGCTCCAGGTGCTTGTGGGGGTGCTAGCCAATTTTGAGTGGTCTGAAGCTATGAATAGTGTTGAGAAAATGTTGTTATGGTGTAAATATAATTGTTGGGAATACTTATATAGGGAAGGAAAAGAAAGAGCCAACATAGGGGTGATCAAGATCAGACGTGAGAGAACCGTGAGGAAAGTTGAGAACCCAGAAATTGGTCTGTACCAGACAGTGAAGTCTCCTTCCCATTGTGTTCCTACTGCAGGTATTTCAACTTGTCATCTACCATCTCAGCTCATCCAAATTAATGGTTAAAGTGCCTATCAGAACTCTGGGCACTAGTGGCTTGCACCTATAATCCTAGTTCTCAAGAGGCTGAGATCTGAGAATCATGGTTTAAAATCAGCCGGGGCAGGAATCTGTGAGACTCTTACCTCCAATTAACTATCAAAAAAGTCATAAATGGAGCTATGATTAAGTGGTAAAACACTACCTAGGCCTTGAGCAAAATATAGTTCAAGGACAGCACCTAGGCCCTGAGTTCAAGCCCCTGGACAGCACATACACAGACACAGAGACACACAGACACACAGACACACAGACACACACACACACACACACACACACACACACTTCAAACCTACGTTTTGCTCTTTGTAATCTCCTTAGTTTAACTGGATGACCTATAGTGTACTTATATCTATGCATCCTTTTTGTTTCACTTAACTTCTATATCACATGCTTATGGGCTTCTTCCATGGCATTCTGTCCCAATATGTGGGGGGGTTGTTTGTGGGGGGACATGTAAGAGGGGATATTACTGGGGTTTGAGTTCAGGCCCCATACTTGTTAAGCAAGTTCTCTACCCCTTGTAGCCATGGCCCAGGCCTTTTTTTTATTTCGTTTATTTTGTAGACAGATAAGAGTCTACTTTTTTTCCTTCGCTGGCCTGGAGTAATGATGCTTCTACTAGTGTAGATAGGATTACAGGCTTGTACCCCTCGTGAAATGGAACATGATTTTTGTTACCTATGATTGTGTTTGAAAGGATTATTCTACTAACACTTTCACATACGGCATCACAAAAGTTCAGTTCAACCAAAAGGGCATATTTACTTCCTTAGTTTAAAATCTCAGGATAACTAAGTTTACTCTCCATAACACACATTTTTTTATGAGGATGCAAGTGCCCACTGCATTTCCCCACCACTAAGAAGTCACCTGCACTACTGATTGTACTTACCCTATGGTTGTGACAAATACCATCGTATATACAGAGTTCCCCGCCCCCTTTCTTTTGCCAGTCCTGGGGCTTGAACTCAAGGCCTGGGGCTGTCCCTAAGTTTTTCTTTACTCAAGGATAGTGCTCTACCACTTGAGCTGCAGCACTATAGCATTTTCAAGTAGTTTGTAAGAGAAGAGTTTCAAAGCCTTTCCTACCAGGGCTGGGTTTGAACTGCAATCCTCAGATCTGAGCCCCCTGAGAAGCTAGGATTACAGGTGTGAGCCACTGGCACCCAGCTTATACAGAGATGTATTTGGAAATGTTTATTTGCTCCTAATTCTCAGGCTAAAATTTCTCTTCTTTCTCTCTCCTGACACAAAAGCAAATACCTAAGTTATTATATTGTGTTGTTGATTGATTATCTCTGGTTCAGGCAGACAAGAGGACAAGGAAAAGGAGAAAATACAAGAACGTGGGTGCAACTCCATAGAGCAGAGGGTCAATGTTTAAAATTTCTCCATAACCATCGGACTGAGTTCTCTTGTCTTTGGTACTTATATTGCACTAAAAATGTTCCCCGGAACTGGCTTATCAAATGGAAATCAACAGAAACCAGCTCTGAACAAATCAATTTTGAGTCCGTCTATAACCAGCATCCTTAATTCCACTAACCTTATTTCCAAAGTTGGTTGTTTTGTAGTTTTAAGAATGATTAACGTGTGTGTGTGTGTCTTGGAGCTTGAACTAATGGTCTAGACACTGTCCCTGAGCTTCATTTTGCTCAAGGCCATCATTCTACTACCACTTGAGCCACAGCACTGCTTCTGGCTTTTTCCTGAATAGTTTGTTGAATTTTTCTCATGGACTTTCCTGCTCAGGCTCACTTCAAACTGTGATCCTCAGATCTCAGCCTTCTGAGTAGCTAGGGTTACAAGTGTGAGCCACCAGCGCCCAGTCAAAGAAACCGTAACATTCTGTCTTCTTTCTTTCTTATTAAAAAAAAAAAGAACTTACAGATAGTCTGAACATGATTCATTAAAGATATTTTAGCTATTATTTTCATATTAATTTTGCTTCTATACAGTTAGAATCTCCAGTATCCATCTGGTTTGCTTTGCACTAATATGATCCTCTTTGAACAGAAGCCTCTGAAAAATAAATATAATTGTGTCTGAGTTAAACAGGGAAAGTTGTCTGTATTGACTGAAAGAAAGAACTTGAAAAAGGCTAAAGTTTGGAAAGACTTCTGAATAATTAAGAAGAATGAATGCCACGCCAAGCAACCATATTCTGAATTGTATAGTCTATAGAAATTGAGAGTGGGAAACAGATGGAAGTGGAGGTATAGACTCAATAGCTGGGAATGTCAGATCAGAAATTATTTTTGGAAGTGTAAAAGGAGCTTTGTGTGTAGGAGGAGCTCAAGAGCTGGAATAAAATCCAGGGAGGTACCAGACAAAGAACGAAAATTCCATCCTGGGGTGGTAAATAGGGCTTACCTACTTTGTGGAGAAGCGATTTGATAATTCTCTAAGTACTATTACATATATTTTAAATCCCCTTTCTTTTGATTTAAAAAAAATTGAAGCACAAAACCCACATGATTTATAACTATTTTCTCACTAGAACAGGGAGAATTTTTAAGATGTTTTTTTTTTTTTGGTTTTGTTGTTTCCCTTCCCTTCTTCTCCGGTGTTCTAGAGATATTACTTTTATCTAGATGTAATTCTCATATGGATCTTTAGCTTCTGGAGATCACAGCGTAGATGGAAGAGTGAGACAGGCGAAGCAAAATAATGAAAGGATTTGCCAGACTTCAGGGTAGTGGAAGGCACTGAGCAGCGAGGTGTGCTGGCTTGACAGGACTTGTAGCGTTCATTTAATCTGGGGGAGGAACAAAGAGCTGGCAGGTGAAAGGCAGCAGAAAACACTGTCAGGCCAGGTGTTCAGCATTAAAGCTGTGCTGTGCTGAGGGTCCCAGATGGCTTGAAAGAGAGGTGCGAATGAAATGACCCAGAGAAGTCAGGAGACTGGGAGAGGAGAGCAACAAGCTACATTTAGGGTACTTGCAATTAGAGGGATTTCAATTGCTTGGCAGTTATTTGAGTGATAATGAATATTTGACTCACTCTTGAATAGGGGATAGATCTGTTTATTTTTGAAGAGGTGTTGTCCAGCTTTTTCTTCATCTCTAGCTGTCTCCAAGACCCCCCTCAATTGTCTTCATTTTAAAGGAGCAAGGATATATTTAAAGACTGTAAAAAGCAGAATGGAAAGCAGGACTTTTTAATTAAACCTATGCTAGATAAACCAAATGTATGATCAAGACATTAGTAAGAAAATAAAACAAACTAAATAGTTCATATTGAAATACGATATATAATTGGTATTCATATTACATATTATCAGTATAGAATTATATTAAACATACATAACACATAGTATACACTATATAATTGCTTCCTTGTGGCGTACTGATGAGATTTTTACCTTTTAGAAATACAAATATTTTCAATAACATGAGCTAATTAATCTAGTATCTTTCTTACATAGGAACTTTAATTTTTCATAGGAAACAACAGTACTCAAGGTTGTTATAAGTAGCATAAATTAATTTTGTGTTAGTTTTCATATACTGAGAGAAATAAAGGAATTTCAGGTTGATTAGATATTTCAATTGAGATATGTACTTAACAAATTTACCTGTTGATTTATTCTTTGGAAACATTGATCAGAGACAAGAAAAAAAAGGGCACAGGTTAGTTCTAATAATAGCTTTTAATTTATTGCTTCATTCTATGCTTATTTCCTTTGTGAATTTAAGAAGTGGAATGTTCCTCCATAATGAAACCTTCAGAGATAGTTTTTTTTTTTTTTTTTTTTTTTTTGGCCAGTCCTGGGCCTTGGACTCAGGGCCTGAGCACTGTCCCTGGCTTCTTCCCGCTCAAGGCTAGCACTCCGCCACTTGAGCCACAGCGCCGCTTCTGGCCGTTTTTCTGTATATGTGGTGCTGGGGAATCGAACCTAGGGCCTCGTGTATCCGAGGCAGGCACTCTTGCCACTAGGCTATATCCCCAGCCCTTCAGAGATAGTTTTAAAATTAAGCTTATACATGTCTATAAAGGTGATATGGATATGTAGCATTTACTTCATATATTCAGAGATTAAAACAAAGTGCAGAACCAAGTGTTTTGCAAAGGATTGTTGCTTGATACTTCTCCATGAATGTTTTCACATTTTTTGAACAGTTCAGGAATAAAATAGTAACTGCCCTTTATTTTGAGCTAAATCTTTCAAAGATTTTTGTATAGCAAACACCTTTGACAGAGAGTGTCTTTCTACAGAGCAAGGAAAACATAGAGTATCTGCTTATTATTCGTATTCAGGATCTCTTAAGTGTAAAGCTAAGTCATAAAGCTCCTAGGTGTGAGATTGTCCCTTGGCCTTTTTAGCATCACTTAGTGGAAAATAAAGCTTGAGGAATCAGCAACAGGAAGTGCAGGTAGGGATACAAAGATGACAAGAATACTTAATCTAGATGGGTACCACACCACAATCAATCAGCAGGTATGACAATTTCATGTGGTACAAAATGTGCATGTTGCAATGTAATATGCTCTAAGTTTTAAACACTTTTTAGAGTTTTAAAGATTACTCATTATAGTCTAATTTTAACATTACTGTAAACTAACCTGAAAATCTACTGTGGTGTATATTTTAGAGATTTCCCATTGTAACACTTATCAAATTTAAAACACAGCTAGGCGATGGCAGACCTCTGTATCAGGAGACAATTTAAAATGTGTGAATTACAGAGCATTTTGAATGTTTTGGTGCCTTCATATAGAAGGAATACGAAGTTATTTAATGAGGAAGTCTTATTTCCCTGTCCACATTCAATGAGCACTTCTTCCCTTGTATTCTTCATCAATGTTAATTTCTTATAGTAGTTTTTCTTTCTTTTTTAAAAAAAATTCCTATTTACTAATACATGCTCAGGTTTTTCTCCTCAAAGAAAAGTAAGCTGTGAATTTCCATAGTGAGTTTTTGTTTCATAGATTTTCTGAAGTTATGAGATAAACAATGTCTAAAAACTTATTCAATAAATCTACAATAGTATGATTCCAGGTGGATAGGAGACTTTTCCTGCACACACTGAGACTCACATCCATGCTCAACCCCAGACTGTTGGCGCTACTTCTCTGTTCTCAGGTTCAAAATCACATAAAACATTTTAACTCAATATAATGGGTATATATATTTTATTATCTAGATTCTAGAGAACTAGCTACAAATCTTGCTTCAAAATCAGTAGTCAGATGAACTTCAGAGAGTTACTACATTGCTTTGGGATGTTTTCTCATTATTTATAAAATAGAGACACAATAACCAAACTTCCCTCTCAAATTTACAACAGGGATCAAATTAAGTGGTGGGTCAGAATGTACTGCTAAATTAGTAAGTTATGAACAGACATACTGTAACTTGGAAACATAAAATGAGCAAGAAACAAGAACCAGAGTTGCATACTAAATCTATCTTAATACTTTTGCCAAAATGTCTTAAGTTTATATGCTTCATTATTCTGAAGAATGCTTATCAGCAGATGCTGATAATACTACTATTATTTGATCGCCAGCCAGTTCTATAATAAGAAAATCCATGGTTTATGACTTGAGGAAGACATGCCAATGCTTGGTTTTATTCTCCACTTCTGGCCCTTGATGAATTTACCCTACCAGAGTTAATTTTGGACAATCAGTCCTAGACATAGACTAATAAATGTTGTTAACTCCATAGATGAAGAAAAGCCTTTATGTTAGCAACCAGATGGGAAAGAAACAACAAAATATGCCTATAAAATTAAAGCATGAGACTTGATATTTGTATTTTATACCTAATTCCAGAGCATAATACAAAAAAGGAAGTTTTTCTATGACAAAGAATTCTATGCTGAGCCAAGTGTTAGTGCCTATGAGGAAAATAGGAAAATTCTTTAATGTATAAGAGCTTGGTAGAGCAACTCTTAAAAGAGAAATGGTACCAATAAAAAGAGAGAAATGTTAATGATATGTTATGACAATTAATATGAATGCATAAAATTACTATTAAATACTGAATTCTTATTTTGAGTTTAAAATAAATTTTAAAAGTCAGGTAAATTTCAAGTAATGAAAAGGTAGAATGCTTAAATTAGTACAAATTCATATCCAAGTATGACTATAGATTTAATAATAACATTAAAAATGTTATCCAAGTATGATTATATATTTAATAATAACACTTGAAATTTTATAAATTAGATGCAACTAAAATGGAAAACAAACATTTATAACAAAACTAAATATGGCATCATTTTATTTCCAGTAGATATATCAGGCATAAAAATCAGGAAAAAAAATCAATCTGATGAGAGTTGTAATTGCTAGGTGGTATGATGATGCATAATTTAAAATTTTATGTTACTTTTTAAGACATTTCTAATATTCTATAATGGCTGTGTTTTCCTTTTATAATCAGGAAAGTAAATTAATGAAAGAGACACAGATCTTTTGATAAATTCTACATAAAACAAGCATGTAAAAAGCAGACCTACAAGGGGCTGGGGAAAAAAAACACAAAAAGAATTGGAGGAGTTGCTGATAAAGGAGGCAATCTGAAGAAGGAACCAGATAGTGGTCTCAATGCTGAGATTAAATAGGTGAGCATGATTTGAAGCCTTTGGAAAAGTCTAAATGAAGGACTGCTGGGTAGACTTCTTAGCTACTCAACAGCAAGCAGTTCCAGCAGGCCCAGAGCCGCTGTGACTTAGATCAAGAGTGGGTAGAAAGAAGTCATGCTCTATTCTTTGGAGAAGTTTGGTTTGAAATGATAAAATGTTTCATTTTTGTCTGTAGGATAATATAAAAGTATTTGTTGTAGCTTTCCTAGGTTTAAGGTACAAAAATGACTATAAATTTGTACTACAAAAGTGACTACAAACGAATAATGTTTCCATAATGGTAAAAGAAATGACTTAGAGTCTGATGCATCAGCATTTGAGTTTAGCTTTCAAGGATGACCTTCATGCAAAGGAAAAGCTACACGGAGAGCTATTCTGCAGCGTGTAGGTCTGTTGATCTATTTGTTTAAATTATAAAGTCCTTACTTAGTGCTTTGTTGTCTTTTTCAAGAAAGTTTTACTTCCATCCTTGATAATTTTCAGTTGTGAGTTCTTTAAAATAGCTAAAATTTAAAGTACCTAAAGAAGAAAAAGCCTCCTTCAACTTATACAGAATGTTTCGTTTTTCCTACTACTACTTATGATTTAACTTTGTCAAGACTTTTCAAAGCATTCAATTTAATGTCTATAGAAACTTTTTTTCTTATTTGTTTTCCCATACCTAGTGTATCAAATATTGATTTGAATTTAAAATGACAGCCAATGAAATGGAGCAAAATCACTTTGAAAGCAAGCTCAGCTGAATCTTGCTAAACTTACAACTCAAACAATTGTAGTGCAGAAATGCCCAAGACCACAGGAAGCTGACCAGCTGGGAATATTGGATCGGCCAGCAATTATGGAGTTTTACAGATGATTAGAATGCTAATATGCAAATGGGTTAAAATTTTACTGTTAAATTTACATTTTCACTAAAATAAATGGACAGTAAATAGAGCAACTTTCTAATCCTGAAAAACTACATCTAGACATTGAAAGATACATGACAGAAGAGATGAGCCTCTTATCAAGAGCCTAATAGTAAAACATTATAATAAACTGTAAACTGTAAAGCACTGACAGTGTTAGAAAAAAATTTAAAAGATAAAATCAAGCCCAGAATAGACTAGCAAACAAACAAAATATCCTAGAACTACTATAAAACCACTGACTGACTGTAATGCTGTTTTCAGTAAATATTTAGTCACATGAAATTGAATTTTGAATGATTTCTTTGTTGGCTACCAGTTGAAGAATTAATTTTAATAGGAATTTTTAAAAATGTAAAAAAAATTAGCATTGTTGTGATAACTTCAATGTCCTAAACTGTTGTAGAAATTTACTCTTTCCTGTGTACAATTCTCTTTGTAAATTCTAATAAAGTCAAAACAAACAGTAGAGATCCACTTGTACAATTTTATACTATAATTGAAATTAAAATCAGTTTCTAAAGATTGGCTTATTAATGTGTTGTTACTATAAATGTTTTGGCAAAGAAGGAGAAAGTATACTCCACAATTCCTGTAACTATACCTCACAACTGACTACTGAGGTAGGTACATAAACCAGATCTCACAGCCAAGACAAAAAAGTTCAGTTACTAGAAGGATTTTCCAAAGCAAGTGCTAGGCGAGAGGGGAAATTAAGCCATCATCTGGGAGATGCAGAGAAACAGTTCAGAGCCAGAGAAGCTGAACGGTTGGCTTGCCAAAGTGAGAAATCTAGTACAGGCAACAGACTGCTGAGACAAAAAGAGATCAGGCTGAAACAGATGGAGGTACACATAGGAGCTCAAGGGCCAGTTTCCAGTCTCTTGAACATTTAGCATCATTACCGTATTCTGGCTCTCTCTGGTTTGTGCTTCCTTTCAAGGGATCAACCCGGAAGTTGTTTGTGCTCATTGTGGTTCACAGTTTAGTCTTCCTGTCTCCTTCTTGAAGGCCTTCTGTCATCACAGCAATCATCTTCTTGCCCCGTTACTCTCAAGTGCTCTTTCCCAGACATTCTTTCTTATATTTCAACAAGCTTGCCTCCTAATTTATTGTTATTCTATTTACTAATCTCCCCTTCTTAGTTTAGAATGTTTCTATGTTCATGCCTACAGCAGACCTAGGACTGGGTAAAAGAAGTATTATAAAATCCAAGGAGGTGTTCACTCAATGTCTTATTTCCAACAGTTGCAGCCCCTGTGGTCATTCCAACATTCTATCTTCCCAGCTCAATCTTGTTCGTCCTGTTCTCTGATCATTTTTCAACTCACATAGGATTATTCCATATAACTTAATTCTCCCTTTTCCTTTGGTACCTTTGTATTCTTTATTATCATTTTAAATTCCATGCATACCATCATAATCATTTCCTTGTAAATACATCCCCTACCTTACCCTTCTCTAGCTCCACTGTTCCAAGAAAAGCAAGAGACCTGAGTAAATTCAATTGTCTTTCATGTTGATACCAATGCAGCTGAAAGTGGCTTGTGGAAGACACAATTTTTGTACCCAGGAAATTCATATAAGTATTTAATTAAATGAACTAGTGGATGGAGAGATATAAGAAAAGTTTTACAAGGCATCCTAGTAAATTTTAGGTTTTCATAATTAAGTATATTCTCAATGATAAAAGTTTTGAAACCTGTAAGTAGATAAGAGTACACGTGCTATGATTTTGGGGTCTACCTGACACTATTCTAAACTGAAAAATTCAAAATTTAAAATCAAAATGGAGGAATCATCACACACACTCCTCATATAAAAATGTGAAACATCTAAATGATATGACCTTACAGATACAATTTCAAAACAAGCCTAAATAACATTTAACATTAATTTTATTAAGTTTCTTAAATGAATAATAGAACTAAGACAATAAATTTTAAAATAAAAATACTTTAAGCTATGGCTATAGTGAACAGAATACTTATCGTTTCTTAAAAGCAATTTGAAAAATATATGAAAATTTTTGTAAAGTACTCATATCTTTGATTCAGTAAAGTAACAGTTTGAAATACATAGGCATCCTGATTTATAATAATTGTTTTATAATAGAATTTTCTTAAAATCTGAAAGTAATACAAGGGAGAACCAATCTTACAAAAACAAAAGAATAGATGATTTTTGTATGCTCACAACCTAGAAAATCAAACATTCATTTGAAATCCTATTTTTTTAAAAAAGCTTAAGTAACCAGAGGAGCTGATTAAAATAACTTTGACATATTATCTAGCAGTATAGCCAAGCCGGCCTAGAACTAGAAATCTTACCACCTCAAGCCTCCTGATGCTGAGATTACAGGTGTGGGCCATCATGCCAAGCTATAATAATCTTAATTTAAGAATATAAACCAATAATCAGAATGCTTCCAACTCAGAATGAATGTATAGGAAAACATCAGGAAATATAGCGAAATTACTACAGGTGTTATGTCTGATTGGTACCATAGCCTTATACATGATTTCAACTTCTAAAAAGTGCTCATGTGTTTTCCAAAGTTTCTCCAATAAGAGTATGTTGTTTTAATAATCAGAGAGGTATTTTGTTTTCTAGTCAAGAAAATAATGTAACCACAATTAGAATGCTAGAAGTAAATCACTATATCTTGGTCTGGGTGGTATTATACACATAAACACATTCTCTCTCTCTCTCTCTTTCTCTCTCTCTCACACACACAGAGCTTTTTTGTGGTTTTTTTGTTTTATGCTTATTCCTCTCTCTCTCTCTCATTAGTTAATTTTAGTGTACCAGGTTATCAAATAGACTCCAGAGTTTTATTCTATCAATTCTCTGTCTTCTACTTAGTTCTAGATTGTTTCTAGATGCACCCACCCACCACCTTTACAATAAGTGACAAAGAAGCATTGCTTGGCAAAGGGCCATGACATCGTCTTCTTTCTGCGCGCTTTTGAGTATCCTTTCTTTGTGAATTAGCTCTTTTACCTATGGCTTATCTAGTTTCTGTGTTACACACAGCAGATCGCTGCCTCTGTGCAGTTTTCAGATCACTTTGTAGAGACTGGCAATTCAGAGTAAACTTTTCCACTTATTCTGTTTAGATACTCGATGTTTCCCCTGACTACCTATATCTATAAGCATCTACTTGTTTTTAAGCACCTAATAGCTGTGCCATTGCAATTTTTAAGGCTTTTCTAATTTAAAAAAAGAAAAAAGTAGCTTCACATAAAGTGCTGAGCTTTTGCTTCTTTTTTTTTTCTCAGTTTTTTAAGTAAAATTTTCAAATGTTATCAACATCTCCCTGGGTAGTCCCTCTTCTCCTGTGTCTTTCTCCCTCCTTTCAGCTCTTTTTCTTTTTGTCAGTAGTGGGGCTTGAACTCCAGGCCTGGGTTATGTCCCTGAAGCTCTTCGGCTCAAGGCTAGTGCTGTACCACTTGACCCACAGTTCCACTTCCAGTTGTCTGGCAGTTAGTTGGAGATAAGAGTCTCACAGACTTTTCTGCCCAGGCTGGTTTTGAACCATGTTCCTCAGCTCTCAGCTTCCTGAGTAGCTAGAATTATGGGCATAAGCTATGGTGCCCCTTGTTTTTTATCTTTAGGGGATCCACCTGTCATTTGTTACCATGAGTCTCCCTGGACAATGTGTCTCTTCGTAGCTGCTTCTTTATCTCTGGGAATTGTTTCTTCACAATAACATTTATATGGATCACAAAACATTAGCAGTTAATTACAGTTCAATTCCCCTGATTTTCCTCAGTTCAGAGGATGATTTAAGGCTTTGAGTAAGGGAACAATTAGCTACGTAGCATTTCTATATTGACACTGCATAGGGAGGTTAACAAAAAACAATATTCCAATCAAGCATTTCAAGATCATTGGAGAATAGTGATGTCAAGAACATTTTAATCTTAGATAATACTCATTTCAATAGTTTTTATCAACAAATAGTGTTCATCAGTTATATGAGTATATCTAGCCCCCAAATTAGAGTGGCTCATTTGCATGAACACGAGTATCAGTCTCTGAATTTATGTTTTAGCCATTGAAACTCTAGTGTGATTGCAGATATAACTTAATTATAAGAAGCATATTTGCTTTTACCACACTTCTCTAAAATTTTACTTTTTAATTCTTCCAGTCCCACAAATTTACTTATATTCTGTATGTATAGTCTGAAGATATTTCTGGTTAATAAAACAGAAGTATCAGTGTAATATCATTCTGTAAGAGTAATAATATGACTTATCAAAATTCTATCACTATAGTTTATAGCTGCTCTTTTTGCTACTTAAAATTTGTACTTATACCATATTTACATACATTTAATATAATGTTAATATTAAAATATTATTATATGTGAATGTTATTATCAATGTTTTGTACAGAGGGGTTACTATTTCATAAGTCAGGTAATAAGTATAATTCTGCTTAGACAATATCAATGTTGCTGCTGTTATTCACCTTATGTGTGCGATGGATGAATATGCTAGGATTTTATGTATTTGAGTCTGGTTAAGGCCACCTCAACCTCCGATGATAATTGATAATATAGCTTATAATATATCCTTCCTTCACTTTCCCCTGGTCTTACCCATATTTTTATGTAAATTCTCAATGAGGAAACAAACATGTAATCTCAGTAGGATAAAAAATTATCAAAAGCCTTCTCTTGTATAACAAAAGCAAGTATATATAGGAAAATATAGATATGGACTGAGAGGATTCCATGAGCTGAAAAGCATAGAAAGAGATCTCTTGAGGTACATGTAAGCTCTGTGGCTGAATCAAAACCATGGAAGTTGGCAAAGTAGCCTAACTATATTGTCATCACAAATACAGCCCCACATGAACTGTTCTTGCATGTTTTTGTACAGTGGAGCTGGCCTTTAGATGGAGATTGCAACTCAAACAGCAGATGTACTTTGATATGAGAGTTGTTGAAAAATAGAGACTACTTAAGGTCCAAGGTCCAGGATGCTGGGCTGTCAGCTAGTGTCAAGGGAAACCTGTATTTTTCAAGCAAAAGCTTTCTATAATATGCAGTTCCTTTTAATAGTCCTCCCTTATGCCAGTGCATTCAAACTATACCCAAATTTCCTGTTGTACCCTGTCCCGTTCTGGCTCTTGTTTTTTTGAAAGGTCAAATTTGAGCCTCACCTCTACTTCTCACACTGCATCTTGGCCCTCAGACCATCAACTTTTCCTCAAATCTCTCCCTTGTCTTTCAGATTCACTGTACACCATTGCTTTCTGTATAGACCATCACTGTGAGCTGTGAAGAATAGTATTCACTTATTTGCTCCAACCCCCCCCCCCCCAAGAAAAGAAAGGCTAATGTAGTTTCTGAGTGAGAAGAAAAAGAATCAGGGTGAAAAGGGATGCTGCTTTGTAAGGTAAAGCTATTACTAGAAGCTCTACTAGCTTCTACTAGAGTGAATGCAATGAATGGGAGTATAAAAAAGATGAATAGAGAAAGATAGTATGCTAGAGGTGTCGGGGGGTGAATGACCTAAAATAATCAAAGTATAAATTACTGGGATTTTTCCTCACACACGCACAAAAGGTTTTGTTCATGTCTCCTTTACACGTTTCTTTTCACACCATTCATTTTAGTGTTCACCAACGTGCTAACATTTCTGAACATTCTAAATAGTGTCAATTTGGAAAATTCCAAGAGAATTTTTGTTAAGTTAGTACCAATGGTATTCTTCCAGATATTTTTTTCCTCAGGGTTCACTTGCCAGAAAAGATTTAGAATTTATTTCTCAGTTAAGACTCAGATTCATCGAAGAAACAGAATTTTGGCAAACGAACTCAATTACTTTGGGCTCTGAAGTTATTCTTTCTTGTCTATTATAAGTTTAGATTATTTCTCATCTGAGTAAAAATGTATGTGGTTGGATAAGTTTAGAACAATGATTACTTATAACTGAATGTTAATAAAAGGGGAGTATCCAGGATGCTAAAGCTAAGGCTAAATGAGAAAGTTATATTTGCTTCCATTCTTCACAGAGCATGGAAGTTGAGTATGTACATGCATAGCCCTGAACAAAGCACCAGGACATAATCAGCGCTCATTTACAAAGCAAGCAATGAGGAGATGGCATGCAATGTTCACAATGATCTACATTGCATGGCCACCCCCAGTAAGCAGCAAACTTCCAACCTATGAAGTTCTAGACACTGGCCCTGTGAAGCAATGTAAGTGATTGGCTGAAACCATTTTTAAAACAGGTTCTGAAGAATTAAGCCTAAAATCCCTGCTCCACTAGAGAGCACTAATAACCAAACTCTTACTGCTAAGACATTGGCAGAGATAATTCCATTATTCATAAAGCTTCTCTATACATCTTAACCGCCTCAACTCACTTCTCTGAAGACACACAATGTTTACTAGCCTATAGGTGATGCATGCAGCATCTCTAAGAGAGAAAGACATCAGTGTTGGGCATTGTGATAGTGTCTGACCAAGAAAAACACAGAACGAGATTGCAGAAGCATTCATATGATTTTTCTGTTTATTTTAAACTGTAGTCTAGCTCCAAAGGACTTTAAGGTTACAGAAAAACATCTCCACTCAGAGAGGAAGTGACAAATCCGACCCATCCAAATGTGATATCGTCTCCCTGCTCAAATGCTGGTATGATGTCAGCCAGAATTATGCTTTGCTTTCTTCTCCACCAAATAGCAATTGAATGTTCCCTGAGGCTCATAGTCAATCGTATCAAAGGCTCTGGGGTTTTAAGTGTAAAAGAAATCCAGAAAGCAATGCCAAGATAGTTATGTGACTGTAACTACAGAACCATAAAGCCATTGGGTAGAAATTCTACTGATGGCAATAGCTATGTAACATTTTTTGCAACACAAAATAAAATAAGATAGCAATTGAAAAGTTTCATCTTTAAAATAAAACGAGATTTTTTGGAAGAATGCATCTTTACCCATAGGAAGACTGAAAAACAACATCCTTCTGAAAAGACTTGTATATAAATTTACATGGTTGATATGTCCTTTGAAGTCAAATCCACAGATAATTAGGAGCTAACAAACTTTTTGAGTATTTGATACACACACACACACACACACACACACACACACTTTCTCAGACTTGGTTGTAAGTGTACCGACTCAAGATCTCTCAGTTGTCTCTTCCCCCTCCTCCACATCGCGCACACATTTCATAGTTGGCTCCACACTTCCTCCTCAAATCTGTTCTCTCACCCATATTTCTGTTTTCATTGAGATACATCAATCCACTCAATCCATCGAATACTTTCAGCTAGAAAACTGTGTGTATCACTCTTTTCCCATCCAACTGGCCAAGTCTTAATGACTCTGCTTCCTAACATCCCTCAATTATTTCTTTTCATTTCTAGGCATCTATGAAGTTTTTGATTTGGCTCTGATTTGTCCCACTGAGATTAGAAGTTAATAGTTCCCTCTATTTCCAGTTTCTTTTATGCCAATGCACTCCCTGTAGTAACACGAGTGTTTTTTCTCTCGATTGTCTAAGCGATATACTGTTGTTCTCTGCTGAAATATGGATCCTTTTTATTGTCAAAGTGAAGTACAGAGGGGTTACAGTTTCATATGTAAGGGAGTGAGTACATTTCTTATCCAACTTGTTACCTCCTCCCTCATTTCCCCCCTCCTCTCCCCTCCCCATTTCCCTCCCCCATCATGAGTTGTACAGTTGGTTTACACCATATAGTTTTGTAAGTATTGCTGTTGCATTGGTTTGTCTTTTTACCCTTTGTCTCTCAGTTTTGGTATTCCCTTTCCCTTCCCTAGTTCCAATACATACATACATACATACATATATATATATATATATATATAAATATCCAGGGAACTAAAACCAGTTACAGTTATATTACCTGACATATGAAAAGGTAAACTTACTGTATATCACGTCTAAAACAACAATGAAGTGAATTAGGAAGACAAAAATTGGAAAAGAAAAAGAAAAAAAAAGTCTTTCCCCTGGGAAACTGGTGCCCCTTCATTTATTCTGGTGGCCCAGAATAAATCTGATTATGTAGACCTGATTAGTAAGTCTTGCAAGTGGATAGAAGACCAAAGGTCCAACTGCTCACCATTTTATAAATGAGATGACAAATGATTTCTGTGTGAGGGGAGGGGAGGGAAGTTTCCTGGGACTTGAACACTGGGCTTGGGCACTGTTCCCAGAGCTTTTATGCTTGAGGCCAGCATTCTACCACTTGAGCCACAGATCCATTTTCCAGCTTTTGTGGTGCTTAATTGGAGATGAGACTCATGGATAAACCTCATTGGCTACAATACTGCCATTCATTATCTTACTTATGTGACTGTAATCCCTTTGTACATTACTGTTACAATAAAATCAAATTTTTAAAAAGTCTCACAGACATTCATGTTCAGGCTGGCTTGGAGCTATGATTCTCAGATCTTCGCCTCCTGATTTGCTAGGATTACAGGCGTGAGCCACAAGCACCTGGCAACCAAGATCTATTTTGTTAGCTTCTGACTTCACAATTAGTTGCTATGGAGTATTTTTGTAGCTCTATCTGAAATACTAGTGAATACTCAAGTAAAGTATGTATCAATAAACATTTGTTGATGGATGAAAACATCTTAGTCAAGATACTGCTATAAATCGAAATGTAGCAGCTCCTGCGGGATGATAAGACCTGGAAAGCTGAAATGCACACAACTTAAGTCACGCCCTAAAATCCTGATAGAAGAGTGTGGTTGACACTTGTATTCTACATCCTTCACTTCATACACAGACTGTGCGTCCTGCAGTCTGGCCCAGCCAGTGAGTGAGGGAGGCACAGCATGTAAACTTAGGACATACCATTCCTGCAGGACACAGGGGGCAGTGTCTCCATAGAGCAGACAACCATTTCTTAGAGCTGTTCTGTCACTGGATTCTTTTTAAACAATGTTGTCTTTCTTTTTTTCCCTTCTCACTCTGCCTACTTCTCTTGCCTCTCCTTCATTCTCCATGGGTTTCACTCCTAAAAGAAGATCCCCTTATCTTGAAATCTTCTCAAGAAATGAGAACTGACAGGGACCAAGCCCCTGGTGTTTTGAGCTGCTCTCAGGTGATGTTTCTTCTAAGGTGACAGTCCATCATGTATGAAAGCACAGGTTGAAAGTTGTTAGTTGTGAAGAATATCAAATCTCTACACCCAGCACATATGACTGATCCTTTATAAAATACTGCCTAGATCCCATTTTTAATGCATTCATCCGTTGTTGGAAACTATCTGATTACATATTTTGGTTATGGAGTATATGTGTGTATATTAATCAATACTGGGGCTTGAACTCAGGGCCTGCACACTGTCCCTGAGCTTTTTTTTTTTGTTTGTTTGCTCAAGGATCTACCACTTGAGCCACAACTCCACTTCCAGCTTTTTGGTGGTTAGTTGGACATAAGACTCATAGACTTTCCTGCTTGAGCTGGCTTCAAACCATGATCCCCAGATCACAGACTCCTAAGCAGCAATCGTGAGCCACCAGTGTCTTGCTGAATCATTACTTTAAATCAGAGATTGTACAGAAACTATTATTTAGTGCAAAGTTCTTTCTGTACTGACATATCAAACCATCAGGAAGTAGACATGTAGATAGCCATGCTAAATGTTATTTGTTATGCAGCTAAAATGTAAAACAGTTTTTTGCTCTATACTGTTTCACAGTCACATCAGAAAGGAGGCTGAGCCTTTTCTCTGTGCTGGCTCCATCTTGAATTCACTCCCTACAGGCACGGACTTTGGATAAAGATTTGGAGAGACCTTTTCTTTTCCATTTATAGGCTTCATATTGCTTCCATGTATTCTTTGCTCTTAGACTATGGTTTAAATACCTGAGCTGCCTCAGTAGAAAAAAGTGGCTTGAGTTGAAGCAACTTCCATCTGCCCAAGGGATGAAAGATGATGAGTCAGGTTTTCATAGACATAGGTTTAGTTGGCTTGCTTGACAGGATGGAAGAAATCATCCAAGAAGAAAGCTAGGGTTAAGGGAATCACATTCAAGAGCAAAATGTCAAATAGAGAATATGTAATGAAAGAGAGGTGGGGGAGGAAAATAAGAACTATATGACACACCTGCCTGTTACCAATAAAGTAAATCAAGATCATTTACCAAAAAGCAAGAAAACAAAACACGTTTTTTGAAAACCCCCAGCTGCTAATAATGGGAATTTACGGGTTTCTTGAGTTCATTTCCAAACTAACTAGGCCTTAAGAACAGGAAAGGAGAAGTGACGTCAGTAAACTGCATGTTGAGCTTCTACAACACATAACATAGATGTGAACTGGCTTTTAGAAGCTCTAGAACTCTTGTTGTTATGGTTTATGTTTGATTTTCATTTGCAGCTGAACGTCTGACTAGATTAGTAGAGTCCATAAACTTGATCTCCAGACTTCTATTTTTCTCATGCAAGTAAAGAAGGATACTTTGATGATGGGAAATACAGAGAAATTAAGATTTTATAAGGAGGTAAACGAATTTAACTAGGTGTCATGACGCCAGCATAAGGAAAAAAATATTCTTTATCCTCATAAAGTGGTGTAAAAGTGATTTTATTTCAAGCAACACAACTTTTCAAAAAGAATATGACTGGCCCATGGAAACTATATATATTCTCACACACACACACACACACACACACACACACACACACAGGCATGTGCACATCACACATGCAGGGAAATATAAGCATATGAAAAAATAATTATAATGACTTATGGACCATTTTCTCTCTGCCAGAAAATAATCCTATAGAATCTTTGGTTCTCACTAAAACTCAGCAAGCCATAAACATTTTACAACGAGAAAAGCTGAAATCGGGAGACTATGAGCAACGTGAATATTGAACATGTAATGTTTCTATAACTAAGATTCAAAACTTGTTCTTATGATTTCAAGTTTCATAATTTTAAATGTTTTTTCCAACATATGTGGATTAAATTAATAATCTCTAAATGTGTCATTGTTACTTTTATAAGAATAATTGGTCCCAGATAAAGAAGAATATTCACTTATATTCTGATATATTTTACATACATTTTGCAAAGGAAGAGAAATTGAAATATCTAAAATCTGTGCTCAGCTTTAATTCTATATATACCTGCCATGAATTCCTTAAACTATTGACCTGTGTTGACCTGTACTCTCAAAAGTACAAGAAGCAATATGTGGTCTGCTGAATACTTCATTAAAGATAAAGGAGAACTGATTAATGGAAAAAGAAGTAATTGGAACCTTGAAAGTAATCATGTAATTTTGAACTTAAATTGAACTAGATAGGAGTATTCCTTTCAGAACTTTTATATGGTCAAAAATAAAATTTGAAAACTAGTAGAATGTTTTCTAGATTTGAAAACTACTAGAATGATTTCTCATAAGTAAAGTTAAACAAACTGCCATACAAGAAAAATGATTTTTTTTTTGCAAAAATGTTAAGATCCATGCAAATTGTCTGGGACAGAGTGAGATTATGGTGTGGAATAGAGTAAGATGCAAAGATGAATGCCTACTATGATTACTGCAGGTTGCATTTTCTTGGAAATAGATTGTGAGGTGGCGTGGAGACTTTCGGATACTCATTTGAGAGTGTCTTGGACTCAATAGTAATAAAGGAGAAGGAAAGTGAAAATGACACATGAAGCAGATCTGATCCCACTATGCTATCCCACTATGGAGATCTTCAGCAAATAGGACTAACAGAAGGGTCTTCCATGGAGCCAAAATGGCTGGTAAGTCAGAATCTGGCCTAGATCAGTCATTTGATGTGGGCTTCATAGAAAAAGGTATGAGTTTGGGGGGAAGGTAGTTCTTTGTAGCTAAGGCAATCACTGCAGAGACCAAGAATTATCCAAAGGTATTTGCTTCCAGATCCTCCTGGACGGGAAAGTGGTGCTTCTATGCACCATTGTACCATAAGCAAACTATCCAAGCCCAAAAGATAGAAATGCATATTTTTAATTCATACCCATTGCTTGATGGCCTATAGTCAACATATTAAGAAAGGGATAGCTATTCCTGAAAATCACTTAAAGGCAAGCTATTTCTATTTCTGAATTGCATATAATTCATATAGTTCTTTATATTTAAAGGTGTATTATTTTGTGTAAATGTCTGTATATGAATTCTTTTATCTAAGATCAGAGATTAATATCTTTTATTTAATCAATAAATGTGGCATACAGCTAATATATTAAAAGCCATATATCTTAATTAGTGGAAGCTTTATTCAATTTACTAAATTGATCTAGTGATTTTTTATCTGGTTTTTTAAAATTTGGATTGTTTTCTTCAGATTGTATTCCTCCCTTTAGAATTCATTGTAGTGCTGGTTTAGTGATCATGGATTCCTTTAATTTTTGTTTGTCATGGAAGGTTTTTGGTTTGACTATCTAATGTAAATGATAGTTTCCCTGGGTAGATCAGTTTGGATTGGCAGTTGCTGATCTTCAGTGCTTGGATTATACCATTCCAGGCTCTTCTTGCATTGATGGTTTGTGTGGAGAGGTCTGCAATGATTCTGATTTTCTTTCCATTGTAATATAAGTCCTCTTTTAATTTTGCAGCATTGAAAATCAGTTCCTTGCTATTCGTGTCTAATGCTTTTACAATGAAGTGTCTAGAAGTGTTTTTTCTTGGATCCAGAAATACATTTGTAAATGATGACATATTCATAATGAAAAGTAAAGTGATTCCTCCATCATGGGAAGGGAATGTAAGTAATCAAAACTAATAAAGGTAAAAATGCTAATTACTGAAAAGGTGATATCTTAAGCAAAATTTAAGGCATGTAGCTATAATGCTTGGAAGTATTTATGATCATCTAAAAGTAAACCTTGTTAAAGGCTAGTTTCCAACTAAGCAGTATGTTAGACCCTGTGATTTACATTTAGGAGTCTTTGAAGGATGCTATTGGTAAATACAACTAAGAAAGGGGAAGAAAATAGGTAAAAGTAGCCCCGCGTGTCTTACTAACATCCATAGTTTAAAGATGAAGGGACCCTCACTGTGGCCCCCATTGGAAGTGTTCTCTTGATTCGGGACAGAAGAGCTGAGAAGTGCGGAGTCAAGATAGTTCAGATATACCATTGCCTATCTGGAATGAATATTAATGATCTCTTCTATCTGTTGTGAAGAGGTAGAAAGTAGCAGTTGGCCAGATAAGTGACTACCTCCCAGGAAAATGGGATTGCTAGCTGACTTTAACAAAGGTACCACATGTACCAAAACAAATACTATAGGGTTTGCTTTTTCCAGGCTAAGTTTTCAGTAAATTGTTAGCCCCGGGATCTGTTTTGAGTTTTGTAAGGATCAGACTGGAAAATTAAATGCAAATACAATATTAATGGTGATTCTTTCTGCTTACTCCACTTGGCTTCTAAAAGCAATGTGCACATGACCACTGTGGATGGCAAACGCAGACTTTGCTTTGACTGTCACACTAATAGCACTTAACCTACAAGGCAAAGAACCAAGATGAGAGGTTTTTAACAGCTAGTGCTGTCTATTTCAATTGTACATTCAGGGGCCAAGTCTCACAAATCCAGTGACCCTAGTGATTATACTGGGGGCCATGCTTGGGATTTGACTCCATTTATTACGTGTCCTCCCCTCAAAATGGAGGGTCAAAATGATGTATTGGAACTGAGCACTGGTGGCTCTCCTCTGTAATCCTAGTGAGTCAGGAGGTGGCTGAGATCTGAGCATCGCAGTTCAAAGCCACCCCAAACAGGAAAATTAGTGAGACTCTTCTCTCTAATTAAGCACCTAAAAAACCAGAAGTGGAGCTGTGGCTCATGTGGTAGAGTGCTAGTCTTGAACAAAAATAGCTCAGGGACAGTGTTCAGGCCTGTAGTTCAAGACTGAGGTCCAGCAAACACACACACACACACACACACACACACACACACACAAAATGATGCTTTGGACCTCTGGACATCTATGTCAACTTGGACTTTGCATCTAACAAATATGAAAATGTGTTTGCTTTCTTCCCCACGCCAATGTATAATTATGTAAGATCCCTTTGGGAGAGACTTGGTAAATAAACCATTACTGTGTTTTCTCCAGAGAGTGGTGGCTTTCTTCCTCATGGAGTACTAGATTGAAAGTTTTTTGACTAACTGCCCTCAATTTCTCATCTTACCTTCCTTATTTTGGCTGCATCTAAGATAGCTGTGTTGGCTATGTATACGTTTCCCCCCAGATGCCTTCTATTCTGTCAGGCTTCATTGTCACTCTCATTAATTCGCCTGGCTGTCACTCTAATGCTGCTGCTCATTATAATTACTCCAACTGGTGTGGGGATCCTTTGCTATCATTGAGCCCCATTATTAAAAGCATCTGCTACCCTCATTCCTAGCTGATAGAAGACAGCCACCACTGAGTTTCTCAGTAATACCTAAACCTTCCTCACCAGTATATTCCTTTGTTCTTTGATAAATGGAATTTCCACTCATGGAACATAATGATCTGGTAAGTGCTCTGACTTCGTACATGCATTCTAACACACCTACACCTATCTGCTCTCTGATCCTATACATCTATCGTATGAGAGGTTCTAGTACTTCCACCTCACACAGTATAGTCCACCATTTTCTTTAAGCTTCTAGAAGCCATCCTAACACCTTGTTTACTCTGCTTCTCAGAGACCTTGCTTGGGTTTTAAATTTAACCTGGGAGACTACTTTCATATCAGTGAACTCTTTTATAGTCAGAGTCCTCAGAATCTAACTCTATGTTTACTCACCTGGGCCCCGGAAGGATATGGTGGCTAGTTTTATTTCAGGTTACAATTCCAGTGGTTCTTAGCAGCCTTACTTGATGGGTTATTAGCTAAGTGTCAGGGTGGGGAAGAGTGACAAGGGTTGGATATGGGGAGCATTGTAGAGTAGCATCATGTTCTAAAGACAATACATTTAATCCTGCAAGGAAGACATCTCATGAAAAGATGGACTAGCATGTTAATTAATAGGGAATGGGTCACTTTCCCAAAGGGTTCAGGAGTTTCTAAAGGTTCAAAGATTGAAAGGGCTTCAATCTAAATATCTATAGTATAGTTTTCAAAATTCTCCTACTCTTCAATCTGGGATCTGATGTTTGCATATCAAACATCCTAGGATTAGAAATTCTATTTATAAGGATTTCTTGTCTAAAGACCAGCTTTTGTTCTCCACTGGCTAAAGAAACCTTCTTTATATGGGTGATTTATCATCCTTAGACTTTCTTCACCATTCTCCAATGTAGCAAGGGCTCTCCAAAATAGCTATCCTATTTCAAATCCTTTCAACTACGACTGTGGAAATTCTCAAACTCATGAGATAGTGAACATGCCAGTGAGTTTGTTCATGTTTATTACTAGTTCTATAACATTAAAAACATTAATCTCACTGAATGCCTTGGTGTAAGGGTGTTCCTTCTTCCCACACTGACCCATGGCAGACAGGTGATCCAATAAAATATATCACGTTTTAGACTCTGCTTTCTAGGATCAATTCTGGTATAACGTCATCAGCCATATTTGAGGAGACTATAGTATTATGGAGTCTGTATAGCAATCGAGAGGTAGAAGAACAGGATTTTGCAGAAGGAGAGAGTCGACTGTGATTCAGTTGCAATAGAAGACTAAGCTGACCCTATAGGGCTAGAGTTTGGCTGAGACTTCATCATTGTCCCAGCTTGAGGCCTTCAGAGACAAGTTGTTCATTCCATGAACTGACCAGTCATTGGATACAAAAACTCACCTTGGAGGGAATATAACAATGAATAAGACTGCTTTAGGTGTTGAGGACCATTCTTGGAGACCAGATTGGCATATTTTAATAGAAAAGATGATTATCTCTGTGGGGTCAGGGGAAGAGTATAATTATATGTATGGATTAGCGAGACCACTTTGATGTTAGAAGGTAGAGAACAAATCATTCTAGACATATGTTCTGGAAGTGGCACAAAAAGGTTTTGCTGATTAATTGAATGTAGTCAGGAAGAGATGCCATTCATCAAGACTCTCTTAAAAAACAGAGCCAGTGGGTTACATAGAGATATAGAGAAAGAAATTTATTATGAGGGATTGTCACATACAATTATGGAGGCTGAGAAGACCTGTAATCTACTTCCTTCAAGTAGAAGGCCCAAGATGTCTTGTAATGTAGATTCAGTCTAAGTTCTACCTTCTGAGAACGAGAGGAAACACATGTGTAAGTCCTAGTCCACATATATAGGATCAAGCACTAAAAGTATTGAGAATTTTCCTCTCTTTCACCTTCTTGTTCTATTCAGGTCCTCCATGAAGTGGATGATGCCCAGCTGAATTGGTGGGAAGGATCTTGGTGCAGCTTACAGACTAAAAATGGTATTCTTTTCTAGAAACATCCTCATCATTATACTTCAGAATGATGGTTTCCCAAATAATCTGGATACCTTTGCTCTGTCTTATACCTAAATATGAAAATCACAGATCTAGAAAAGTTAAGGATGACACCGAGATTACTGATCCAATAAGCGAGAATGATGGAGTTGCTATTAAATAAGGGTTAGTTTTGAGAGTGCTGTAGGAGAAAGGTGCTCAGTTTTACATAATGTATGAGGGATTTAATTACAAAACTTAGAATATAGATAAATTTGAAGGCATGAAATTAGATAGATAGGAGGAGAATAAGTATAGATAGGAAAGAGAGAGTGTTTTGATATCCAAACCCTGGGTTATCAGTGTTGAGACTTTAGGAAGGCAAGAGTTAAGTCAACAGAGTAGTTTTCTAAGTCATGAAGAAAAAATATCCAATGCTACTGATGGGTCAAACAAGAGGAAACTGAAGTTTTTATTATTATTATTATTATTATTATTATTATTATTATTATTATTTAGCAAGGTATAGTCATTAGAAATCTTTACAAAAGTCCAATTGAAGTTAGTTCAATAGACAAAGGGAAAAGGAAATTAGGACATTCCCTACATTACTTTGAGAAAATTTATTGTGAAAGAAATGGAGGTGAAGGAGGACTTGGGGTTAAAATGGAAAAACAGATATATTTTTATACTGAGAGTAATGATATGGCTAAATGGAGTAATGTGAGGGAGAGAGAAAATTTCTGGAATGAACAGGCCCAAAGCAGGTGAGATATTATGAGACTGGTGAGAGTTGGGTTAGAGTTAATCCAGATAGAAGGCAAGAAAGGGTCTCTCTGTACACTCTAAGAGATGGATAAAAGGAGATAACAAGAATTCATGGAATTTTTCTTCCAGTAGCTTCTATGAACTCAATGGAGGAGAAAGTGGAACAGAGAACCCAGATATGGTATTACAGGTGAGGGAAGAGAAGCTAAGAAACAAAAATGGTACAGAAAAAAAATAAAAGTAGTAGTATAATTGCTTTGAAACATTGATGGCCCACGGGAGTAATTATAGTGCAGTCAACATGAGGCTTAGATTTGTAACTTTTCCACAGCTACATCTGGATATTCAGACACTAGAACAAAAGAGTTAGAGAACTCTGTGTAACTAGGGTAAGAATGTTGTCTAGCAAATTTAGAGAAAAAAAGGGAGGTGAGGTTGGATATATATGCCTGCAGTCCAGAGTACTTAAAGAGTCTAAGGCGGGAAGATCACAAGTTGGAGGTAAGCCTATGAAACAGAGCAAAATCTTGTCCTGAGATAATCCTTTTTTAATGGTCTGGGCTTTTAGCATTTATGAGATTCACTTTTAGCTCACATGTCTAGTATTCATGAGATTCTGGTTTCTATATCAAATACCTCTCTACATCTTTACATCTACACACATACATGCACACACATAAACACACACAGAGACACACACGGAAATTACACATAAATAATGAATAAATAAATAGCCAAGTTGATTGAGGTCTATGAGAGTGCTCAAAATAATTGATCATGGAGCAGTGAGAACGTGTGAAAGGGTAGTGTTGACAATGACTGATCGAGGTGAGGAAATAGGGAAACAAAAATGTGAAAGACTGCTGGGAAGAGTGGTGGATTAATGTATCTTAGGTTTAGCATGGGAGGACTGAAGAACATCTATGTAATAAAGATGTAAATTATGGATGCAGAGAAACTGAAGGTGCCGAGTAGACAGCCGCTATGGACTGTGGCCAAAGAGCTTTAGAGACTGAGCTAAGGTGAAAGAACTAATCATTGGGGAGAGATGGTCAAGGACCCAGAGTCCAATCCTGGAAGAATTATTTATCTAAAACCACTCTGAATAATAATAATAATAATAATAATAATAATAATAATAATAATATAGAATTGTGCTATGCCACTCCAGAAGCCAAAGCTACTTTTTGGAAGATTGAGAAGCCCACGGTTCTATTGATGATTTAAACAAGGCATAGAAACTGGTGAAATCTGATGGCCTTTGTGTTAAAGCCAAGGAGGGAGAGGTTTTAAGGACTCTGCATTAGTCTATAAGAGGTGATGGAGAACAAAGGTTAAACCCTTCCCACTGTCACCTTAAGAGGTCAGCAGGCCATGCATTGGCTCCCAAAAGAACAAAAACGTGGTATTTCAGCAAGTAGAAGAAGATGAGGGAACTTTCAGAGAAGTGTGAAAGATGAGGGAGACACTGACAATGATAGACACACAGTCTCACTTAGATGACAGACAGAAGTCAGGCCTGTGGGAGATCACTCCTGCATGGTTATTCCACAGAGCTCTAGAAGGCTCTGGAATATAGTCAGTGAAGTTCTAGGAACTCAGGGTTTCCAGGTGGGACTAACAGAAAAGGGTGAAAAAGAGCATTAAAACATCTGAGTCTTGATGGTACTTGAGAAAGGTGGAATGTGTGCCTTTCTTCATTATCTTAATGGATGACACAGTCCAAAGGGGAGGCATGTTGACTGCACAGTTGTCCTGCAAATGTGATAGCTCCTCCATGAACAAGAGCCTCTAGGGCGTGAACTTTACAAAAACAAACAACACTTTACCATGAAATAAATTCCAAAATAACCATCATTTAGGAAGATGAATGGGTAGGTGCCAGTTGTGGGGTTGGTATTCAGAGCAGTTAAGAGTCATGAGAGTTGCCATTGCATTCTTAAATCATTTGTAGTGAGAATAAAATGCCCTGAGTACAAACCCAGGATTATACCCTGGAAGTTTCTTTCATTTAACATCTCTAGATCTTAGCTGGGGGTTTAGCTCAGTGGAAGAGGGCCTGTCTGGTGAGCACAAGGCCCCGAGTTTGGTCCTCAGCTCTGGGGGGAAAAAAAAAGAAAAGAAAAAGGAACATCTCTAGATCTTATCAGCCCAGGAATAACTTTCCTTTGGGAATTTTCTATCACTCTTCTTCTTTATGATTAATTTTTTTTCATGGTTGAGGAGCTTGAACTTGGGGCCTGAGTGCTGTCCTTGAACTTATTTATGTATGTACATATGCATATATGTGTATATTTATATATTATTCTATTGTTTACTTTTAATTATATTTTATCTGTTTACATATAATTATATATTATATATGTTTATTCTACTTTTATTCTACTGGTATCTCTTTGTCCAGAACATTGCTATCAACCTAAGTTGAAAAGGAAAAATAAATAGCGAAGTAAAGGGATAACTGTAGAATAAAAGTTCCGCTAGAACCTGGGCATGGTTGGCTTACTTCAGTAATCCTAGCTACTCAGGAGGCTGAGAGCTGAGAATTACAGTTCAAAGCCAGCATGGGCAGGAAAGTCTGTGAGACTCTTATCTGAATTACACCAGAAAATTGGAAGTGGTGTTGTGGCTCAAATGGTAGAGGACTAGCTTTGAGCTAGAAAGCTTAGGAACAGAGCTCAGATGCTGAGTACAATCCCCATAACCAACCGGGGGCGGGGGGGCGTGTGGTATAATAAAAGAGAGGCTGAGTTCTAAAGATCATAGTTCAATGCCAGCTTGGGCAGGAAAGTCTGTAAGACTCTTCACCACCCCCCTCTCAGGTTCAAACACACACACACAAACACACACATCAAAACACACAAGTAGAGCTATGGCTCAAGTGGAAGAGCACTGGCCTTCAGAAAAAAAAAAACAACAACAAAAAAAAACACAATGACAGTGCCCCAGGCTCTATGTTCAAACCTCAAGACCAGAACTAGAAATTAAAACTTAAAAATTAGAACTTAAAAATTTTAAAAAGTGGAGGTAACAAAGAGTACAAGAAATGTATCCAAGGCCTAACGAATGAAACTGTAACCTCTCTGTACATCACTTTGACAATAAGTATTAACAAAATTTTTTAAAGTTTTACTTGCATAGAGATTTTAACTCATTTTTGTCTTTTGGAGGGGAAGTAAAAATTATTGAATGAAAGAAGATGAATATGAAAATTTTTACATTTACATTCTAACACCTAATTACAAGCAACGCCCAGATTAAGTTATATGAATGGTAAGATCTGTCACATGAAAATGCACTTCTCAGAAAAACAGTGGCTATTTTTCTCACAATCTTAAAAAAAACTGAAACATTCTTCCAAGTATAATAGTCAAGGAAATAGGATTCTTCCTTAACTGCACTTTTAATTTTTATAAAGTTTATGCTTCTTAATTCTATCCATTTTCAAAATCAATCACTCCCATGCTGAATATTTTTAAGTGAATATGACACTTTGCCTGGATCCCATAAATAAACAAAACGTGCACAGCTTTGTTTATAGTAGGAACCTTCTGTTAAGTGTTGCTTCTATTTATTTACTTTTAAATTATGCCAGATTTTTTTGCAAATTTGAGTCAGTTTGGGGATCAACTTGAAATTTTCAAGACTGGCTATTTGCTTTGCTTATGATACCTTGCAAATGTATTTAGGTAATACTTTTTCAGGGCCAGCAGAAGGCAAAAAGAAAATATTCAAAATGGACTGAATTTTGGCAATGGATATGTAGACAATAATTTTTAAAACATTTATCTTTGTAATTTTAAGATAAATATTATATATGTTATATATATAGTCTAGCATATCCATTTTCTTTGCTTTCTCTTTATATCTGAAATTGTTGGCCCCTATCCTGAATATTTTATCTTAGATACCCAGATATTCCCTGTGCTAAATTCTGCAATAATGAATATGATGTAGGATTCAACAAAGATAGGGAGAAAGCAATACTGTTAAAATACACCCCACTTACCTATATTCACAACTAAAATTATAATTTTATTACTCATAATGAAGAGCTATACATAACAAAAGGCCTATAAACTGACTTTTTCTCATGTATAATCTGGCATGATTCATGAGATTGAAGGCAGGTTAGTTTTCCTCAAATGGTAGCAAGCAAGTGATGATAAAGTTGCACACTGCCACAGACCATGATCTTTCTCTTGCCCATAAAAACCCAGTCCACTATCTTCTTCCTGCTGAATGACCATTATGTTCCTGAACTCCCATCCTCTATGGCATTATGTTGTGCAAGAGTAGCTGAGCTCTAGCACAAGGGATGAGGTTACCCAACTGATGATCTTACTTTCTTTGAGAATGTCATGGGACCATTGGATCTTACAGGAAGTCAGCAATACAGCTTTCTAGGAACGATTTTTCAATTTAACGATAAGGACATAAGGGGAAAGAGAGAGGTCCATGAATAGAGAGAGGAAGGGTGGACAAATGCAATCATAATACTCAATGCATGTATGTGAAAAGAGAAGTAGGGAAATCGAGGGCTGGGTGGGGCTGTGACAGATATGGGAGAATGATGGATGGGGTGACATAGATAATCAAGATGCATTTTGCTCACAGACTGACATGTTGAATCAAAACCCTATTGTACAACTACTTAAAGATAATTTGAAAAGGTAAATGGAAAGGAAGACAGTGTTTTCTCCCCATGAATACTTTCATGCCAGGTGTGTTTACCTGCAACAGGTGCAGTAGTAACTCAGGGGAACCTACTTGAGAGATGAGAAAACCTGTTGGGGGCTGAGTGATACATGGGGAAAACCTAACCTGGCCACATCATTGTGAGCATGCGCTGTTCTTTGCTATCCTATCAACTTCATGCCTTAAACCAGTTAGGTAATTTCTTCATTCTTTTACATATAGTCAGTAGAATTTTGACAACTTTGTTCAAATCGATGGCTTTAGAACAAAGAAAATTTGTTTTGTCTTCTGAAAAGATGAATGTATGTGAATTTCTTACAAGTAGGTTGATAAGCAAGAAAATATTTAGAAAGCTTGTCTTTCTTGGGTGCTGTTCAGATTTTGGGGCCCTAGAAACTTGGGAAAGAGAAGAGTGTGTATCAATTAATGTTGTCATTGAATAGCGGGGTTGTTTCGTTTGCATTAATATGAGATAGCCAAGAATTACAGGAATAGAATGTCTTTAAAAATAGAAACACTCCAAAGGAAATGCCATCACATCATCATGCATTTCAAATGAGCCAAGTTACAAGTAGGTAAAAACAACTGCTCTTTTGAGCAGAGATACCATGGAAAAAAAATTAGCAGTTTACAAGAGGAGAATGGGCTGGGAACAGTGACTTTTCTTTCAGGTTAGTTTCCAAAGGAAGAGAAACATTTTTAGGACCATCTAGTATGGTTCTATGTTTGGCAAATTTTAAATTAAATATAGCTGCTGCTTCTTCTGCATCAATGAATTAACACAAATGGAATTATTATGCTATGTACATTTGATTTGAAAGTTAAGAGGAGAATGGTTTTTTTTTGGGGGGGGTGAAATGGGTCCAACTGAAGTGAGAAGTAAAGATGCAATTGAAGGTGATTTTAATCTTAACCAACCTATAGTCTTATAGGATGTAATTTTGAAAATAAAAAGGGAAGCTAAATTTTAATACTAATAAATGTGGCTCTGAGATTCACTGCTCTTTTGAATTGACTTATAGGCTATTGACCAGACCATTTCTGGCTCCCTTGTTGTTGTCTGACCCAGAAGAACAAGGTTTAGCAAATAGTGTAACAGGATGGGTTCCATCCCCTGTCTGTTTGGCTGAGTATTGCTGCACAGTGGGAAGCTGGCGCATGTGTACTTGGCAGTGTGTGTTGAGAATTTAGAACCCAGGTGGACAGATAGTTGTTAAGTACCAAGAAACATCAACATGCTGGCCACTGAGAGACTCTATCATTGAAGCTAGCTCTCGCTACCATTTCCTGGATGGAATAAAGACACAATGTTTTCAGATTTATTTTTTCTAATTTTTGAAGTAGAAGTCAAATTCTGTATGTTTAATTCCACCAAAACAAAATGCAAATTGCACAGTGTCAATTTATGATTAGGACTCAAAGGTAGAATGCAACTTGCCTACTTGTTAGCCACTGGTCATCCCAATCTTGTATGATTCTGGAAAGTTTTTATCCAAGGCAAATCTTAAGTAGGAAAGACCAGATAGAGAGATGAGAGAGAAAGACACTAAATAGGACTTGTACTCTGAAATAAAAAGAGTACATGAAATAAAATACTATATAGTGAAGAGGGAGTTGTGGTTTTTTTTTTTTAATTTTCACGCAGTTTGCCTTCTATAGTACTGTTCTGCTAAGTAGCTCTAACACTTAGCTAACATTAATTAAACCTCACAAACCCTGTGAGATAGGTAATTACTATAATTAATCCGATATTCCAGACTGGTAAAATGAGACTTAAAATGCCCAAGGTCAAAGCAATTGTGTATGGCCCAATTTGGCAAATGAACTACAAATTCTTACATCAGATTGTTCTCCTGAAAGGACTCGACTCCCTTTCTGTCTTCTCCCTGTCTTCAGATGCTTAGCTGAAGCAGATATAATGACAAGATAAATAAACTTGATCATGGAGAAGTTAAATTGAAAGTTAACTAGGGAAGCTGGAAGACAATATGGAACAATATCACTAAATGAAGCATTCCTGTTCCATAAATAACATATATAGGATGCAAACTCTATTTCAATTAATTGCATTTATTTTAAAATTTCCATTTAAATTGCTGCTTTAGCTAACTGCATCAGTAAATCAAGAAATCAATGCACGTAAAGCATTCTCCATACTGCACAACAGCATATAAAAGGCTGTCATTAGTTTGGAAAGAGAACACAGCAGACAGACAGAAGGAACTCTTCTTGTTGCTATAACTACAGCATAACAAAGGTCAGCATTAGGGAGAGGGGGATGGACCTTCCTAAACGTTAACAACTCAGGGATATTATCTTGAATTATTCTCAACAAAGAGGAATGAAATGCTTTTTCTTTTCTCTTTTTTAAAGAAGGGGCTAATTGAAGATAAATTAAACTGCGGAAACATGTGAAAGACAGCATCAAGAATGGTTTTGATTTGAAAAACAATATTGAGACTCATATCTGTAAACCTGTAATGTTACAAGTGAAGAGATCCAGGTTGCACTGGAAGTGTAAAATCTCAAATTGATGACGAAAGAAAAATGAAGATTTAGATTCACCAACATTTTTATTGGACTTAAAAATGGCAAACTGATTTCAATTCATATTACTGAAGAGAAAACATTTTCAAATATCTTTAATTTCAAAGTTTCTCAGAACTTAGAAGGTATGACTTTTCTCAGTCTCATTTTATGCCGTTAAAAGTAAGTTTTAGAAATGACTTCATTATGATGAACATTTCGAACGTTTGAGGGGATTGTTTTTAACAACTGAGCAAGTCTAGTCTGGTCATTTGAAAATTCAGACCTGTTTATAAAATAGCCAATGTCTACACAGAAGCTTCACTTTCAACCAGAGCTTTACTTCTTCCTGTCAAGATAAGCAAAACCTTTGCTAGAGAGAACAAAGGTTGCAGTTTTCATAAAGAATGAGGACTCCATGTGGGGGGGTCTCTGATACTGGAGTTGTAGTGTCCTATAAAACCTGTCAGATAAGATGTGGGTGCAGTAAAGAATGGCCAAGAACAGAGATAGAGACTGCCACACTAGCCTCTTGTGCTGGGACATGGGCCACTGTCACGCTGAGTCCCTGTGGTCAGAGCAATGCCAAATATTTTCTGGTTAATTCACATTTACAAATGTCACCATAACATGCCCATACTTCACACTGCTATTTACCACCATTTACCTTTCCATAAGAGCACATTCTCCTGAAAGCACAATGCCTAAGGCAAATGTTCCTGGGAAAAGGGTCCACAGAGAGCTTCTTGATTCTGGCAGGCAAAGGAGAGAGAGAGAGAATTCCCAAGGACAGCTTGTGGCTCTAACTACCAATTTGTGTTTTAGCCAATTAGTGTCTTGAAGCTACTTATCATGACTTGGTGTTTGAAACCAAATTCAAACCATTATCTCTTTCATGAATAAATTGAAAAAAAATCTGAAATGTTCCGTGCTTGGATTTTCTAAAGAATCATCGAGCAAATCATATCAAATATTTATGGTAAGGTAAAAGGAAGATTACCCCTAATCAAAATCAAGTTTATGTTTAGGAACCTATGAAAGGACTGTAATTCCAAAAAGTTTCCTCTTTGAGCTATGAGAGAAACTAAATGAAATTTTGTGTTTGGGAACAACTCCTATTTTACTGCTATGAATATCAGTTATATTGTTATAGAAATGAGAATTTATAGGATAAGAAAAAATGCCACAAATAAATAAGAATGAAGCTAAATCAAATTTAGTCATATAAAGAATATCCTTAAAAATATATGCCCAGTATAGTCCCTCATGTGTATCTGCTTAATGTCCAATCTGTATAAAAATATGGGAATGCATAGCAGTTGATGAGTTTAGTTGATTTGAATATGGTGCTAATGAGGACAAGGTAACGAGTTTAACCCCATGAACCTGTTATTTTCATTATCCTCTATTGTCCTAATTCTTATCCTTAACAGTGACCAACAATTGCATGAATGCACATTACAGACAAAAGGTAAGAGAGTGAAGATAGCTGGGAAAACATCTAAGCACATATGACCTATTGTGTTGTCAGGTGAAAAGGACTCACTTGGAATATGAAGGTCAGCATTATGGTAATGATGTATGGATACTTAATTAGAAGTGAAAGAAAATAACAGATATGAAGAATACTGATTTTTTTAAAGAATGAGTCTAATCAAATCCTAATTGTTTAGACACCAAGGAAACGTCTATAAACACCATTAAATATTCTTTTGGAGCATTTAAGATATTACTTCATCATAATATGATAATTCATAATATACAAAAGTCTCTTCCACAGAAAGAATAGTACTTTGATGGCAGGGGTTTTTATTATTGCTGTTGTTAATTATTTTCTTCCCCTTGGTCATGGTGAGACGACTGATTTCTGAAAGAAATAGGTCTGTTGAAGTCAAGTTCAGGAAAGGAGAAACAGAAGACATGGCTCCTAAGATGGGCCAATTAGAGAGGGACTTTGAATACCATCGAATGAATTTGCACTTTTATCTTATTGGAAATGGAGAGCTGGTAAGCATATTATATGGATTCCACTTGAGTTCCATGTGTGGGGCACAGGATGTTAGGTAAACCTTCCTTGTGGCAGGGGTTATTTATGACAAGGGGCAGATAACTTAGACACAATCCCTAAAGACAAGAAGCTGAAAGTCTGGTAAAGAAGTCAAACAGCTGGGTCTGGGAATGTGGTTTAGTGGTAGAGTGCTTGCCTAGCATGCATGAAGCCCTGGGTTCAATTCCTCAGCACCACATAAGCAGAAAAGGCCAGAAGTGGTGCTGTGGCTAGCCTTGTGCAAAAGGAAGCTAGGGAAAGTGCTCAGGCCCTAGAGAGTTCAAGCCCTAAAACTGACAAAAAAAAAAAAAAAAAAGTCAAACAACTAAGATGTCCATGAAACATGATCTAGAAGAAATAATGGAATCGTTTTCTATTGGTGTTACTGGTTTGTAATTTGTACTATGAATTGCTGGGGAAAGAGCTCTGGGAGGCCATAGGTATGAACTGAGAAACTGGCTCTAGGCTGTCAGGTGACACGGCTCCCCATGCCTATTCTGGGCTGGATGTCCCATACCTTTGCAAGGAATAGGGAACTCTTCATTGAGGAGAGAAGGCTAAAGGTTAACTTTGGGTTTTTAAAAACACCAAGACAAGGAGCTGGCCTTTCAGATTTACCTTTAAGTCTTTATCTTTTGGACTTAGGCATTTTCCTTTGGATTACTCTGATGTTCTTCAATTTAATTTTTAGTAAGTTTGAATTGGAATTTTCTAACTTTACTTTGGCTGTTCTCTAGATATTTAAGAAGGCATAATTGGTTCATAATTTTCAAACTTCCCTGGTCACTAAGATACTGTTTTCAGTGGTAATTTCAAAGGGAGGGAATCATGTAAAAAGCTCTCAAGGACAAAAAGAAGACTCGAGTCAAATTTAGGGCTGTATGGTTTACCTAGACTTTCTCAAAGGCTATTCTCTTTCTAGTATTCTCCTGGTTGGAAGACAGCCAGCTTACTCCTGTCCCCCAAATGACTTGTTCTCCATGGTAACAGACTTACATCTAGAAGGTTGCATCCCAGCATTTTCTGCAGCTAGGTGTGGCATGCACTTACTACTTGACAGTTACTTGGTAGCTATAAGGCTGTGTTCCACTTTAAGACCAAGGTCATATTATTAATGACAGTAGTATGTCTTTATCTTTGATTTTTTTTGTTGCTGTTGTTGAGACAAGGTTTTACATTGTAGCCTTGACTGGCCTGGAACTCACTATGTAGCCAGGCTTAGCTCAAACTCATCATTCTACTTCCTCAGCCTCCCAAGTGTTGGGGTTACAGGTATACCATATGCCTGCAATAACAGTCTTTTAATGATGTCTCTTCCATGTCAGTCTGCCAGCTTGATCTGCTTGATGTAGTTGATGGGGCAAAGGCCCCAGACAGAAGGAAACTTGACTCTTCTCACTTGAAAGTCTAACCTGGATGATTAGGCAAGCAAACAATATATAGCTTTTGCATCAACATATTTTGAGGTCTATTTGACCTATTTGCTAGCTTGATAGAGATTGCAGAATAATGATGTGGGTCCTCATCATATGGACATCGGCAGGACTTTAAACAGAATGTACCACAATGCATCATCTATGCAGGACACGGATACTTTTTCAGGTGACACTCAAGTGGGGACTTTATTTCGTCATCAAGATATCTATGAACGCTAACTGAATAAAAAGCAGGGTAAAGGTGCATATGACTTCCAAGCAGTTGGGAGTTGTAGCAGGCTTCTTGAATGTGATTGGGGGAAGGGGGAGGGGGACTTAAGTTTTAGCATTTCAAGGAAGTGTGGATCCTGAGTGAGAATTCACAGAGAATGAAATGGAGAAGCTAATGTGGCACATTGATAGGACATTGTAGAAATACAATTGTCTGGACTCATGTAAATTATAACAACGTGTGACTCAGACAAGGTGTAGTCCCCTTTGTCACATCTGATTTGGGATACAAACAACTCCCTAGTGTCAGAACAATGGATGCAAGCTGAGCACTGGTGGCTCATGTCGTCCATAATCCTAGCGACTCAGGAGGCTGAGATCTGAGGATCATGAACAGAAGCCAGCCTGGGCAGGAAAGTCCCGGTGAGACCCTTATCTCCAATTTACCACTCAAAAGCCAGAAATGGCACTGAGGTTCAAGTGGTAGAGTGCTAGCCTTGAGCACAAAGAGGCTTGGGGACAGCACCCAGATCCTGAGTTCAAACCCTACCACATACAAAACAAAAGAAACAACAAGAACAACAAAAGGATGCTATGTCAGAGCTATAAGATATACTGTTAATTTATTTTACATTTTCATTGAATGTCCTAACAAGGAGGCTATAATAATAATTTAATCTAAGGCTCTAGTACAGAGAGAAAGTCTACTGATTAATTATTGATCACTAAGCTAAGATTGAGGATATAACCATCGGCTTTGGAATGAAATAAGATTGGGTACACATTTTTGCCTTGTTGCACACTAATTTCATGAGTCGATCTACACTGCTCTGCATCTCAATGTCCTTATTTGTAGAATGAAAGTAATAAATAATTACCTCTGAAGGTATTGCAAGAATGAAATAAAAGTATCTGCAATGTGATTTTAACAGTATCTGACCCAGATGGGTGAAACCAAGCTTGGTGCATTTTATTGAGACTGAATACTTTGTGGTTTCACCAACTAGAAAGTGAAGTTCTTTGGAAATTAGAGCTTACTTTTTTAATTGAAGATTTCATTTTGAAAGTGATGTTGGAGATGCATGCCCTCCCTCAGCCAGGAGAAAAATGATGAGAGAAGAAATTTTTAGAAAGGAAAGTTAGGCACAAGAGAACATGATAACCTCATTTGATGAATAAAAAGTGCTTGTTTACAAATGTCAAAACTGGTAGCATTAGATCAGTATTTAAATATTCAAAAGGATATGGAAGAATCTGTAATCTTCCTAGAATGTATTCACTCTTTAAGATGTGACTGCAATTTGATGGTAGACTCCCATGAATTCTCAGTTAAAATAAAAACAAAAACAACAAAAAACTTTAATGGAAAATTTCCTTCATTGCTTATAGAAAGCTTTAGCACAGGAATAAAATTTATTATGGTGGTATTATTAACCATCCAATTATTTTGCCTGTGGCTGGCAAATAATGTGTACAGCCAAACTTAGCCTCTGATATTTTTCTTAAAAAGTGACACAATATGAATATTAATCACTGAGTCACAAAGCACAGCTGTCCTCTATTCCAATCTTTGCCCACTGTTGAAAAAACACCTTCGTTTCTTCCAACCTCCATTCTTACCATCTTAGCCCATCTATTTCCCATAGTTGATGAACTCTTGGGAAGTATATACGAATATCTCTTTTCTGAAAATTGAAATTCAAAAGGAATGCCTTTCAGTATTTTGCTCTTATAAAAGAAACAACTCATTATGCCTTTTTTTTCTTTTCTGAAACAAATGCATTACCCTGGAATAGCTTTAATTTAATGAATAACTTTATTATCCTCTATAACAAAATTAGTCTGAAGTTTTCTTTCCTCGAGTTTAACCTTAGCCACTCTATTTTCCTCTTAGGAAAAAAATAATTTAAACTAATTTATAATTTTATACCATAATCCACATTTATATCTACCAGTGTATACAATCAATAGTAGGATACTAGGTGCCCAGGAATAAGTGGGGGATGGGGGTGTGGTTAGAGGCAGAAGGGAAGAACTTAATTAACAGCTGCATTTATGAGTGAGTTTTATTTCTACTTAATCTGTAATAAAAAGATTGATCTTTCAGTTATTAAATGGTTTCTGCTGTTGACAGGAAGTAAAGTGTTAATGACAATCTTAATGACATACTAAGACAAAACAGATTGCTTTAGATATAAAAGTTTTTGTTTAAGTAAAGTTTAGAATTAAAGATTGCATAGTAAAACAAAAATTGGATTTAATTTTTGAGAACTACAAGGTGGAACTGTAATATACGAGGGAGTGTGTGTGTGTGTGTGTGTGTGTGTGTCTGGAGAGAGAGGAGGAGGAAGGGAAAAGGAGGAGGGGAAGACCAAGGAAGAGGAGGACTCCTCTCAGGAGCAGAGAGGAAAGGAGGGAAAGGACAGAGAACAGACTAAGTAAGGGGTCTGGACATGGGTCAAGCATCATACATATCCAGTATTTTCCATTTTGGTATAAATAACATTTCACAGACCTGAACACCGACCCATTTCCCCTTACTTTAAGATCCATATGATAAGGATTCTTCTTCTCCTTTTTTTTTTTTTTTTAATGCAACAGTCTTCCTGGGAAGGCAGTCAAAATTATTTAAAAGCATGCGACAGGGTGCAAGCCACCAAGAGCATTCTTCAAACAGACACACGACCTTTTCTGGTTCTTGTATTGCTCTTCTTAGTCTAGCCAGAAAAACCCAGACAAGTTTATTTACATACACACACACACACACACACACACACACTAGGAGGGAGAAGAAAAGAGGAGGAGGGAAAGGAGGAGGAAGAGGGAAGAGAGGAGAGAGGGAGAGGAGAGAGAGAGAGAGAGAGAGAGAGAGAGAGAGAGAGAGAGAGAGAGAGAGAGAGAGAGAGAGAATGAGAGAGAGAATGGAGAGAGAGAAAGAGAGAATGGAGAGAGAGAAAGAGAGAGACGCCCTCTCCACTCCTTCCAAACAATTATCTGGGAGAGCAAAAGAAAATAATCAACAGCCCTGCGTGCTGGGCGCGGAGCCGGCGAGCCGGGCGCGGGCGGGCGGGCGGAGGGAGGGCGGGCGGTCTGCAGGCGAGCCGGCAAACGTGGCTCCGGTGCGGAGCCGAGGATTTGTGAAAAGGAGCGGCGGCCCGCGTGCGCCTCTTGTCCCCCGTGTAATTCGCAGCCAATCATCAGTAGGTGTCCACGTCCCCGCGTCCTGCTCACCTCGGCGCCAATCGCCCCCCGCCCCCCGCCCCGCGCGCCCGCCCCCAGCTCCACACCTCCTCCCTCGCCTTTCTCTGCGATCCCCTCCCCCCTGCAACCACACACACACACACACGCACACGCACACACAAACACAGAGAAGGGGGGGAGGGTGAGAAAGAGAGAGAGGAGAGACTCCCCGGCTCCCTCCCTCCCTCGCACACAGCGACTGGAGACGGACGGAGAGCAACGCACTGGGAGAGGAGACCACCGGCTACAGCCCCGCGCTCTGCTCTCGCACACACACGCACACACGGCTCTCTCCTCTCCCCCCACCTCCTCCTCCTTCCACCCCCACCACTAACACCATCTCCTCCTCCTTCTCTCTGCAACAAGAAAAAAAAAAGCCATTTACAGGTATTTTTTTTTCATCCGCATATTTATTTACCCCCTCCTCCCCAACAGTTTGTTTACAAGTATTAAAGTTGTAATTGGGAGCTGCCAAGACACATCTGGATTTGTGTTTCTTTGTGTTAGGGGGTGATGTGCAACTAATTAAAGGCAGACTGGCAGCGTCTGCAAATTCTAAGGCTCCCCAAATAAAAAGAGACTGGTAAGTGATTGTTCTTTCTCTTTCTCTGGCTACCTCTTTCTCTCAATCTCTCTCTTTCTCTCTCTCTCAATCTCTGTCTCTCTCTCTTCAATGTTTGCTGTCCGTTGGGATTGTAAAAGTAGATTATTAATGCTGGACTCCAGCAATAAAAGCCGTGGCTGTATTAATTTATTAATTAATCTGTATCCACCCCCTCCTCCTGAATGTTAAATATGACCTTTGATCTCTGTGTCTCTGATAGAGCAGACATACAATATTAGGTATGTACAGTCACATTGTTTAAAGGCAAACTAGGTTCATGAAGTCTGGGTGTCTAATTTAGGTTTGGTATGGAACTAGAGTTATTTGTGTGTGTTTTATTTTAATGCTAAATAAAACCCAAACAATAGAGGTGGCTTAGGTACCTTTATTTTATGTTCCAGAGATGCAAGGATTAAACAATAATGACCTGGAGACTGGGTACAATCAGTTTCTGGTGGCATTAAACCTTGAGGTTGGAAGTGGGGAGAGGTGGTGGCCATAAGAAAAGCAAGGAAAGCTTCTGTTTTGAAGAACCACTCTTAAGACTCTGAAAGGGGTGGGGGGGGGGGACATTGCATTATTCCTGTATTTGCAGCAAGGTCAAAAGACTAAAATGTTGAAAAATTTCCCCTTCACTCAGTGTGATGATATGTATTGCATGGTTGGCATAACTAGTTTTTACCGAGTAGTATTTATTAGGGTCTTGCAGTGGCAATCTGATTTGCAGAAACTGAAGCTATATGCGTATGCTTGCAGTGTCTTCCTTCCCCTCACCCCCCCCCCCCCCAATCCCTTCCAAGCATCAAGAATCTTTCACCAGGAGCATTTTGGTGGCACCCTTTGTTATTGCCATCAGACCCTAGAAGAGAGCAGTTTTCCCTAAATGTGAAACCACAGAGGTGTTTCCTGAATGATTAGTTACTTGCTGTGATTGAAAGACGCCTGCTAGCTTTTAATCCAACCTGGGGTGAGGTTCCTTATCTTGATTTACTTTCCTACCAGGATTTGTTTACATAAACTTCTCTTTTTAGGGCACCTCATCAGTAGGTCTTGGAAGTTTTGCACTTAAAGAGTTTGGCATAACTGGTTCATTAATCTAATTATAAGTGTAATTACTATAATTGATATCCATTTTAAAGTATGGAATATTTGAGGTTGAGACTACTGGGCCCACATGAACAATTCCCAGAACTCCACATTCTAAACCAATCTGTGGGCTTTAAAAGGTGTCACAGAAAGATACTCTCTCCCCATATGTGTGTGTGTATACACACACATATATGGAAACAAAGAAACTGGTTTTTTAAGGTGTATACACACTTTATACCTTTTCTTTTACTTCTTAAAAGGCTGCTGTTGTATCTTTCTCTGTGTAATACACAACTAAAATACCCCTTCCTAAATAGCACAATAATGGGCTTGCTTGTAAGGAGAGAAAATGAATGCAAACACCCAGTTAGCATTAAACTTTCCTCTTTAAATAGAGCAAAAGAAAAAAAATCATTGTGATGGTTATTTCTTTGGGTATACATCATCTTCAGGGTGTCCCCCTCTTTTTTATTCAAGGTAAAAAAAAAACACCCAATGATTGTGAGTTTTGTGTGTGTGTGTGTGTGTAGGGGGGGTGTTCTCAGGTTCTCATCCATGCTTTCCTCTTATCTTGGGAAGAGACAGCAGTCTCCATTGGGAATAACTGGGAATATTCTGACAGAGGCTGCAGCTACTGGGTTCAAAGCCTTTGACATTGCTTGTATTTTTTTTTTAATTATCTGGTGCATCTTTCTTTTCTCTTCCCCCCTCCCTTTCTTTTAAAATAAGTAGAACACCACCCCTCTTACCCCCCATCAAGCCCCACCACCAAATGGCTTGTACAATTGAGAACCTGTCCTTGGTCCATTGAATTAAGACCCTAACAGAGCCAGCTGTGCTGGGATTCAAACTAATGACCTCAGACACAGAAGGACACAGTGGCAGCTGGTAGTCCTCCCCCCCCTCCTCCTCTCCCCTGCCTCTTTAGTTCAGATTGTATGTGGGCAGTCTCCTAGCTCTCAGCTGTATTGTGTTTGCTTACAGTTTATACTCGGATGTATTGTAGACTTTCTCAGTACTTCATTTGCTAATTTCCTGTTCATTTTCCTCATAGGGCCATGGCTGTTTTTTTTTTTTTTTTCTTTTCTCCCTTCCCCTACTTTGCAGCATTTGCATGCCCCGACAGCACTTGTTCACACATTCATAATGTTTAAATGCCCTCTGCTTATAGGTAGTATCGCCCTCCCACCCCTGATTTGCATGTCCTTTAGCACTCCAATTGCCCTTTTCCCTCGGCATTCGTCACCCCGTCTTCCCTCTTTCCCTGGGGTATCCTGGCTATTAATACATTTTTCTCAGGAGGGTTACAAGAAGAGGGGAGGGGGAGAAGCTGTGCTTGGCTGTTAGGAGGGAGGGAGCTGGGATAGGAAGTGTGGGGGGGTAGGAATATGAGAAAGGGGGTGGAATCACGTCTTGATAATTGTTATGCAAACGACCCGACTGAAAAATGTTGGCGCTTTGGGGGGCGGGGGTCTAGTGATGGAGGCTGTATATTTATTTTAAAGCTTAAAAAAAAAAAAACACCCGCCCCCCTCCCTCCGTGCAGCCCGGTTGGAATGACTTTCTTTATTTTAGTTGTAACAGTTGGAGGATAATGCAAAGGAAGACGCAGCTGGCCCGGCAATTCACCGTCTATGGAAATGCGCCACCGGAGAGGAAATAAAGCCACCCTTCACCTTGCTCTCCCCACCCGGCCCCGCTCTCCCCTCCCCCCACCCAGCCCCCACCCCAGCACCACCATCACCCCCTTCCCGCCCCCCCCACCTCCCCCCCTTTCCCACCCAGGGTGTCGGACCCGGCGGTCCCCCACCACTTCCACCCTGCACCCCTTCTTTCCCCCCTGCACCATGAACAGCAATGTCTGCGTGGAAACCGGGGCCGAGCCGGAGACCCCGGGTCTGCCTAAGGAGAGCCACCTGCCCGAGGGCGCCTTGAACAGCCTTGTGGATTACAACTCGGAGATGGAGCGCTAACCGCTCGTTCGCCACCTCCTTCTACAAGACCAACGGGGGCGCCTTCCCGCAGGCCGCCAAGATCGCGCGCATCACCACGCCGATCTTCCCGGGCAGCGCCCGCCGCCCGCCCGCGGCCCGCCGCGCGCATCGGCATGGCCCCCTGGAACTGCGACCAACGCGGCCACGGCGGCCGCCGCCACCGCCATGCTCTGGGGCAGCGGCGGGGGCGGGGGCGGGAGGAAATCCTCCGCCTCCGCCTGCCGCCGCCGCCGCGGCCGCCTCCGCCCTCCTCCCCGCCGGCGGGGGCGCGGGCGGCGGTGGGCGCGGGCGGCGGCGGGGGCGGCGGCGGCGGAGGAGGCGGCGGCGGCGGCGGCGGGCGGGGCGGCGGAGGAGGCGGGGGGCGGCGGGCGCGGCGGCAGGACCGGCATCCCGCACCGCAACGACTCCCAGCGGCTGGCCAAAGCCGGCTGCCCGCCCGAGCAGCCGCCGCCGCCGCCGCCGCCGCCTCCCCCCCGCCGCCGCCGTCGTCGTCGTTGCAGATGGCCAACACTAATTTCCTGTCCACCTTGTCCCCCGAGCACTGCAGACCTCTGGCGGGGGGAATGCATGAACAAGCTCAAGTGCGGCGCGGCGGAAGCGGGAGATCATGAACCTCCCCGAGCGCGTGGGCACCTTCTCCCGCCATCCCGGCTTTGGGGGGCATCTCGTTACCTCCGGGGGTCATCGTCATGACCGCCCTGCACTCCCCCGCCGCCGCCCTCGGCGGCCGTCACGGACAGCGCCTTCCAGATTGCCAACCTGGCAGACTGCCCGCAGAACCACTCCTCCTCCTCCTCCTCCTCCTCCGGGGCGCCGGCGGGGCCAACCCCGCCAAGAAGAAGCGGAAACGCTGCGGGGTGTGCGTGCCTTGCAAGAGGCTCATCAACTGTGGCGTCTGCAGCAGTTGCCGGAACCGCAAAACCGGACACCAGATCTGCAAATTTAGGAAATGTGAAGAGCTAAAGAAAAAAACCTGGCACTTCGCTAGAGGTTCAGAGGAGATGATTTCTTGTTCCCCAGCCTCCCCCCCCCGCCCTCCTCACGCCCTTCTCCCTCTCCCCCCCCGCAGGGCTGCTTGTCGGGCTTCAACGTGCAGTAACCCCTTCTCTGAGGCCGCCTTCAGGCTGTAAACCCCACCCCGGCCCTGCACGGCGGCCCGTGGGGGGGGATTGGCCCGGGGCACGGCCTCGGCACCACCCCATCCGACAGCTAACCCCGGGTGGGGCACCGCCCTGCTGCTAGACTAGAGGGGGCGCCCCTCCTTTTGAATTTTTTTTTTATTTTTTTGTCTCTGCAATTGCTCTGGATAATCACAAGTCTGACATTCAATGCGGTCCACATTTGACTCCTTTAAAATGCTCCCTCCTTATTAAAAAGGAAAAAAAAGAAAAAGAAAAAGAAATCCATACCTATGCCCAAAGAATTGGATATATCATATCCTATAAATGCTTATAGTTAGAGAGACTTACTAGGTGGCACAATTAAGGTGAGGACCACACTGTGTGTGTCTGTGTGTCTCTGTGTGCATATATATGGAAACATACATAAATGCACATATACATATTACATATACACACAGACAAATGTATGCACACACTAAAATAGTCTGGGTTTTTTTCTACCCCCAGCTAGGATAGTTTGTTTCAATCTGACAAGGTTTCCAGTTTTATTTTTTTTTCCTGTCTGGTATTTTTTGAGAGAGTAGAAATAATTTAGAATGATTATGACCACCACCAATTTGTAAGGAGTTGTGACTTAGCATAAAAGGATGCAATTAGTTACTTTTAGGGCAAATGCTGGGGGATTTTAGACATTGTTTCACATAGTTTCAGAAGTGAATGTTGAAGAGTACTACCCTTGAGTTATGGGTTGGACCAAGTAACCCATTTTGTGGTTATAGAATTACTCTACAAATCAAGAATGGCTTTGGTTAAAGATCTAATAATGATCAATGCTAGTTTCTTTTACTTATGTCCTTAAGAAAAGACATACAGATGGTCACTGGAATGATTATTAAATTATCCTGTTAATTATGTTAAATATAGAAATTGGTGTGTATGGTGAAATTTTTATAGTGTCTGGATCAAACAGTACAGGAAGAATAGAAAGGTATAAGTAAATGGTTTTGATGGGTATATTTTTTAAAAATCATGAAAAGGTAACCATAGTTAGCTATTTGATAAAATGTACACAATACTCATATATACATGAGGCTCTGGGTGGTGGATTTAGTATTGGGAACATTATTAGTCCTGGATTATAGAGTGAGTATGGCCCCCATAAGTTATCATAAGAGGAATGTTCTTGTCCACATTATGAGCATTGCTTGGAGATGTTTTGTTGGTGAAGTTCCGAGTTTTTCCGAGTTATTTCCCAGTATGACTAACTGGGTGAAAGGATGAAGATAGGATTAAAGATTTTTGTTCCTGGTCTGAACACACACACACACACACACACACACACACACACACACACACACACACACCACAGTATCACTTTATAAAAATAAAAATTGTTGTTAGTAGTAATATAAATCAAGACAGATAGCACTTTGGCACTCCGAAAATCAGAAGTGTATGGGTAATATCATCGACTACAATTAGTTCCATTAAAATGTTGCACTTAATCCTCTTTATGTGGAAAGTGTTGAAAGTTTAACATTACTGTAGGGGGATTTATTGTATTTCCTTTGGTTCCTCAGTTTAAGCAAGATACTAGTAGCTAGAACACAGGTAACTTTTGAGTTCTCTTTGAAGGATTAAGATAGTATGACTTCTCTAGGCATGGAAAATTATTCAGGTGCACTGAAATTTCTCATTAATACTCAATTGATAAGAAATGTATGGTTTTTAATCTTCTTTTTTGAAATGAAGCATGTAGAACCACAGATTTTATGTTACTCTTAGGTCTCATCTTTAAATGGCACTATGAGCACCCCAATTTTGGGCATTTGATGGACAAGGACCACTGAAGGTTCTGACTTAGAAAGTAACCAATAGGGTTTTATCCTCTTTAAGTTTCTGGGTGCATGTTCCAGTTTAAGACAGTTTTCTACACTTTTTTTGTTCTCTTTTGATAGTTTTCCAACAAGCTTTTTATTATGTTTAAACTTCTAGGCATTTTGGAAGGTCACAAAATACCATAGAATCGCTTTTCTTTCCTTTTGAAAATTCTTATGCATACAAGTTGTGCTGATCTTCCAAAGATGGGTTGTGGAGAGCCAATTAGGCAAGTCTCAGGATATTCTCTTCCTCAGTCTTTCTCCTATTAGAATGGGGGTTATTGTTTAAATGTTACCAGTAGAACAATATTTGGCCATAGAAAGTAAAAAGCTTTTGTAAAAAAATAAATGTCTATAGTCTGTATAGTCACTAAAGTTGCAAGCAGCAAACCAAGTATACCCACAAGTATATAGCTGGAAGCAACCGCACACCTGTCAAAGTGACAGGGGCTTATACAACTGAAGGAAAGCTGGAAGGATGGTTTGGGCGCCAATAAAATGTCCCACTACTGACCTAGTTTCCTTTTCATCTAAGGTGTTTCAGACACTGAATTTGCTATTGAGGATAGTCACTTGGGAGCTCAATATGGCTGCCATCTCTAGATTGCAACTGGAAACTTGGTAGCAAATCCTTATGACTTTAGAATACAGATACCTATTAGCATCTCATTATCACAACTTATATTTTTAGTTATCACTTCCAATGTCATGTTACCCTTGTTAGTTTCTTCTACTGAGTCTTATCTCACAGACTGGAGGTATTATCAAATTTTTCTATTAAGATGGACTCCACATGGATGTGCTGAGATTCTTGCCTACTTTTTTTAAAGTCCCAATTCTAGACTGCCCTCCCTCCTCCCCTCCCTTCCCTCCCTCCCTCCCTCCCTCCTCCCTCCCTCCCTCCCTCCCTCCCTCCCTTTCTCCCTTCCTCCTCCTCCTCCTCCTTTTGTTTTTCTGTGCTGGTCCTGGGGCTTTAACTAAGGGCCAGAGCACTGTTACTGTGTTGTTTTGCTCAAGGCTAGAGCTCTACCTTTTGAGCTACAGATCTACTTCCAGCTTTTTTTTTGGTTATTGGAGGTAATTGTCTCGTGGACTTCTGTTTCAGCTGGCTTTGATACACAGATCCTCAGATCTCAGCCTCCTAAGTGGCTAGTGTTACAGGCATGAGTCACTGGTGCCTGGCTTAGCCTTCCTTTTAAGTAGATTTTTCTGCTTCATTTACCCCTCAATAATGCTTAGTGTCACCACACATAAATCATTTAGCTTTTCTGTGATTTCAGGACTATATATGTGCACATTTTGCTGTTGACTTCATGGTCTCTGTAGTAACAAATAGCCACTAATTGTTGGAAGCAGTTGTTACAGATGCTTTTTTTAAAGTGATGTGAAAAAAGATTATATAAATAACAAATACCAGTGATTGATATCAAGTCCTAGGAATGTTAACCAACACAATATATAGGCAATCCTGATATTACTAAGCTACAACAAAGACAAAACTCACATTTTTATATTCATAGCAGTTAGGTTTCTGATGACTTTTTACAATATTGCAGTTGGATAGACTCAAGGGACAAAGTTACCCAATGGGCAATCCCAGCCTTCAGTGACTGAACATTGTTCAGGTGACAAGATTAATCTCAGTGGGACAGCCATTAAAGACCACACAGATCTGGTTTTTCCCCCATTAGTTGATTTATGGAATTACATTAGTAAAGGATGCCTCAGGAGTTTGGGAGATTTCCCTGCCCCCCACACCTACTCTTTACTGCTGCAACTTCATAGGAAAGAATTTGAGAAACTGGAAAATCAGGGAAAATACCAGCCCTCCCCCTCCATTTTATTTTTGTTCTTTAAAAAATTGTATGTTGAAGAACAGGACAACAGTAATTCTTCTACAAGCTATGTTGATTTTCTTGAGGATTGTAAAAAACCACCTAGGTAATATTAAGAAAAAACTTGATAACTTGATTGCAAAGAATACTTTGAGGAGAGACATAATTTATGTATATGCTAACTTATAGGAGCCCTGACCCACATAGACAGTTAGAAAATTCTGGTCAAAGCATTCTTTTGATTTTGTGTAAAAAATGATGATCCCCTCTCCATGAGGACATTCAACTGTAGACCAGACAGAAAATAGATGTGTCACTCAAGTTCAGCATTTGTAGAGTTGGGAAAAAATGGGTGAATATTTGAACCTTTTGTAAGGTTTTTGAACTACAATGACTGCAAAAATTATGAATAAAATATAAAGTTTTATATCTTAATTTGAAACATTCCCCTGTTTATCAAATGATGTGGAAATTTAAAAGCTGTGTTTTCAGATTTCATTTTCAAGAATTAAAAAGATGCTAGTAGGCAAATACAGGTTCTTGTTTTAATATAAAAAATGCAAACACATAGTTGACTACAAAGGGGAAGATAATTTTTCAATACAAATTAGATAGAATGATATTATCTTTGTAAGTGATAGGGAAAAAAGAGCTCAGAAAAGTTGAACCCTTATCAAAGCCACAGACCAGTGGTTTGGTTCTAAGTATTTAGTGCTCATTGAAGTTCACTTGCATCAGTAAATTTAATCTAGAGGAGCTAAAGAAAATATATTGTACGTATCTGTTGATTTAAAAATAATAACGTTGGTTTTAAAAGAAGTAGATTTTTTTTCCTTGCCAGTGCTGGGACTTGAACTCAGGGCCTGGGTGCTGTTACTGAGCATCTCTGTGCTCAAGGCTAGTGCTCTACCACGTGAGCCACAGTGCCTGTTTTCTTACTGGAGTCCCCACAGACTTCCCTGTAAGACTGGCTTTGAACTGCAACTCTCAGATCTCAGCCTCCTACCTAGGATTATAGGCATGAGCCACCAGCACCTGGCAGAAGTAGATACTTTTAAAAGAAGTCCGAATGAAAACACCCTTTCATCCAAATACCAAGTAAACTCTTAAGTTATCTTTCAGAGGAAAATTAGGAATAGTAAGATAAAGCCATCAAAAATCTGCAGAATAAAATATATGAGTATTTGCTTGAAATTCAAACAAGCATTCAATCAGAGAACCACTAAAACCAAACAAGGTATATAACATTAAACTTTAGATTTCAGTACAATCTGATGAAAGTATTTGGTTCAGGAAGGAATATGTATTTAATTCTGAGCTATTAAGAGTTGATTTCTCAAGTTTTAGGAAGTTGGTTATTGAAATACTGCTGTGTGTTGCCATCTATTTTTCCAAGTGAAGAGGTGACTATGAAAAGTCAGACTTACAGATTAATATAGAACAATGTAATGAAATAATCTGTAAAATGAGTAGTTAAGTGTGCAGAAAGGATGAGTTTTCTGTCTATAACTTTCTCTAGCTGGACCATTGTCTACTAAGTTTGGGAAGTGAAACATAGTGACATAGGATTGTGGCATAGTCTTCTTGCATACAAAATTAAACATTCAACTTTTTGTATATTTCCCAGCATATAGGTTAAAGTGGGTTTTTAGCAGTTTCTTCTTTGTTTGTTTTTTGCCAGTCCTGGGGCTTGAACTCAGGGCCTGAGCACTGTCCCTGACTTCCTTGGTGCTCAAGGCTAGCACTCTACCTCTTGAGCCACAGCGCCACTTCTGGCTTTTTCTATATATGTGGTGCTGAGGAATCAAACCCAGTGCTTCATGTACACGAGGCGAGCACTTTACCACCTAGGCCATATTCCAGCCCTAGTTTTTTTTTAAGTATTATGTGCTCTTAGGAAATTAGTAGTCCACTTGAATTGACCCGATTGTCTAAATATATGGTTTGCCTTGAAAAAGATGAACAAAATGTCCTCATATTAATAATTTTATACAAATGAATATGCTTCAGGTTGTTACAATTTATTTTTGTTTACAGTATACAAAATACCAAAGATAAATTCATATATTTGTCCTATAGCCATTATCAAGTTGAAATTATTACTTTAGACAGAATAGATAGAACTCAAGATTTAACTGTCCATATAAATATGTAAATTGAAGAAAGGACTTACTTTTTTCCCTCTTATTATTTCGTGAGTAATTTTATAAAATCAAAAGTAAACCAAATATACATGGTATGGTCTTTAATTTTTATTATTTTTTTTTGTCACTGGCTAGACTGTAAGATGGTGGGAGTGAAACTGAACACTCTGGGAATACCACTATTCATATAGAAAGTGGTTTTCAGAAAGTATTGCAGTCTGCAAATGTTTTGGGATATTATACACGAATGATGTTGTTCTCTGCCTTCTGTTTGAGCATTCTACCTTTTCTTATACTTCTTTGTCTATCTTTGGGTGGTTCCAAATTTCTGGATGGGCTATCAGGGTGATTTATCCTTGAGTCCTGTCTTGTACCATCACATGCAAATACCTGTCTGGAAATTGAATTATTTTGCAGGGAAATGGGAAAACCTCCCTTCCATTCAGCATCATATGTTTTCTGTTGTTCATTGAGTTATGTCACACCATACTTCAGATGCGACAGCCATTTAATAATGTTGAAGTCTTAGCTCTGCAGGGCTAAAAGGATCCCAGCAGGCTTGTTAACTTCCACTCTCAAACATTATGAGAAATATTTTTTCCTCTCTGAATTTCAGGGCTGTCTCTTAATTTATTTTAAGAGCGTCAGATATAGATAGAATAAGAACAGGTTTGTAGGATTTTTTTCTCTTCTTATTTAACCCCTATTTCACAGTACTTTTCTTACTTAATCGTGCTTAGTGGCAAAGCAATACCCCCCCCCCCCGCTCCTATTCAAGGTGTATTTCTTTGGTAGATGTAAAACTAGACAGAAATCATTTCAGGAAATAAAATACTCGATTCTAGCCATAGCTCCCCCTTCTCTCCCCGCTTCCCTCCCTCTCTCCGTCCCTCTCTCCTCCTTTCCTTGTTTCTTCTCTCCCTCCCTGCTGCAGCTCCCCTCTCCTCCCTTTCTTTTTCTCCCTTTCCTTTCCTTCCTTTCCCTTCTCTTCTCTTCCCTTCCCCTTCCTTATCTCCCCCTCCTCTCTCCTTCCCTCCCTCCACCTCTCTCTTTACTCCTTTCCTTCCTTTCCCTCCCTCCGTCCCTCCCTCCCTCCCTCCCTCCCTCCCTTCCTTCCTTCCTTTCTTCTGTTGTTCAAACATTATATTTAGACCATGAGGCCACATAGGCAACAGGTTTCTCTGACTGTTATTTCCCTTTCAACATTGGAGTAATAGCTGGCTGCTGGTTGCTCATGACCATAATCCT